>NC_091844.1:70494951-71744951 GCF_037783145.1 Equus przewalskii | reverse complement strand
ATGAAGGCAGCTGAGTCAGTTCACGGCATGTGTGTGCTGAGACGGGACTGGAGTAAAGCTGGGGGCTGACAGGGGTGGTGTCAGTCTGCCCAGGGCTGTGGCTATGCCACCCTTGTCCACCCTCTTTGTCTGCTCGACTCTGCCCCACACTGAACACCACACTGAGATCATCGGCCAAAGGCAGGAGATGCCCAGGGTTGGAATCTTTCCCCAGTCCTGGGTGCAAGGTTATTCGGGAACAGCATGCGCACAGAGCAGCTCCCATAAGCTAATGGGGCTGCGGTGGGGCATACACAGCAGTTCACTCTAGCTGCAAAACCTCCTTTGGCACCTGGGCTCGAAATAGCTCATCTGCAAACCTCAGAGGTTATTTTTGTGGCTAAGTTTGATTTTCCAAGTGACCTGTCTCCTTCCTTACCTTGCACCTGCTCCAGTGGCCAGGGCTGTCAGGAACAGTTGTAAGTTTGTGCCCTACAGGAGGGCACCTGGCCCCTTGCGGTTTGGGGGCTGACATCCACCCTGTGCTCTGCAAGCTTTGCTGTGCACCATGAGTGCTCAGAGTGAGGGCGCCTCTTTCTAATTTGCACAAGAATATCGAATACACGCGTCGTGGCCCTGCAGAGCTCTGCTCGGGAAAGCACTGTGCATACATTTGTCTAGTGACCATGTGAGGATGCTCCTAAACTTGTGGGCTTCTGTCCCTTAATGATGGTCTCCTATCTGCACAGGTCACTCAAAGGAACTTTTAAGCTTTTTGTCTTCTAATTATAAATTCTCTCTCTCTCTCAATATGACAGCGCTAGGAGCACTGGGCTGTAGGATGAATACCCAGCACATGGTAAAACAAAAGGGTATTTAAACACCTTTTCATTCATGCATTCATTCAAGCACTTATTGGCAGCCACACTGTATATTGTTCTAGATCCAGGATCCAGAGAGTTCAGACACAAGCCTTGTCCTCAAGGAGCTGGCCGTCCAGTGGGGAAACCAGGAAGTAAGCACATTCTTACAGTAAGATGCGATAAATGCAGTAGTAGGAATTTATAGAAAGTGCTATGGAAGACAACTCATTCACTCAGCAAATATTTCTTAAGCACCTGCTATATGCCAGGCTTTGTTCTAGGCACTGGGGAGAGAGCAGTGGTCATGTGAGACCAAGTCTCTGACCCAGAGCTCACATTTGAGGGCACTCTCATGCATGAGAGGACTCAACAACTAACTGAGTTTGGTCAAAACCACAGGCTTCCAAGAAGAGATAATTTTAAGCTGAAAATTGAAGTCTGTGTGTGTGCCTAGGTGTACAAGGAACATTCCAGGCAGTAGGAACAGCTTGTGTAAAGGCCTGGAGATATCAAAAGACAGGCGAGCTCAGAGCATGTTAATGGAGACCTAAGAGTTGGGAGATGTGGCTGGAAAGGTGATTGGGCCTTGGTCGTGAGGGGCGCTGAATGCCATGCTAAGCCTCCCAGGTCACCCTCTCAGATAGCGGAGACACGGCGGAAGGCTCACAGAGCACAGGCCAGAGACCACACTCTCAGCCCTGCTCCCCGTTCACTCCCTGACCCCCAGGCAGAGCCTGTTTGGCAGCCTCATGCTCTGACAGCCGCTGCCCCAAGCCCATTTTGTTAGAACATCTAAGGCTAAGATTGTATGGCTTCTTTTACCTCCTCCCCTGACCTAGTGCATTTAGTTAGCAAAGTGTTTTCACATAATTACCTCTACTTGGTCATGAGGGGGGACCCTAGGAGGTAGACAGAGAGGGATTATTGTTGCCATTTATTATACCGAGCAGCAAGCTGAGGCCCAGAGAGGGCCAGTGTCTTGCCCAAGGTCACACAGCCAATCAAGTCAGAGTGGGAACTAGAGTCCTTATCTCCTGGTTGGTAATCCAGAGGCCCCACCTGCCCCCATGTCAACTGCCACTCCTTATGTTGAAGCCTAAAGAGCTCTGAGCAAGTGTCAGTCATGTGCCTGCCTGTCTTCCACAAACGTTTATTGACCACGTACCCAGCTTTAAGTGACCATGCTCCGGGCCTCAGTGTCATCCCAACCCCCACCCAGGAAGAAAACCAAAAGAGTCACATGTGGGTTGTCCTTCCTCCCACCCACCATGACCCAAGAGGCCTAAAGACCACAGGTCAGCCAGACCCAAACTATCACGCACCTGCGCCAGGTTGAACAGGGAACAGAATCACCAGCGCAAGCTGGAGGCCACTCCGCTCACTCACTGAGTCCTCTCATCCAGGCCGCTCGGAGGCTCATTAATTACAGTTGCCAATACGTATTTTTCATCTTCCTTGTAAGCGAGCTGGATGCTAAAATAATGGGGGAGACTTAAGCCTCATTCACAGAGCCAGAGCTCGCCTGTGCAAGGCAGACACAGCCCAGCAACTCTCGGGGGCCTGTCTTTTGATTTGTAGCAACTCATTTAGATAAAAGCATCTGGTTCGTAAGGTAGCAACAACAAAAAAATCATTAAAAGCATATTTCTGCTTTTACAAAGTAACCTAGTAACAGCGCAGGAGGTAACGATTAACCCGGCCCCCCTTCTCCAGGTACGCAGGCAGGTGCTGAACACGGGAAATGAAAGTCAGGACACAGAGAGGGTCTGTCGAGGGTCTCTTCTCAAAGCAGCGCCCACATATGTGCACGAGTCGGCCCCCGCCAGCCAGCCAGAGAGCCTCGCCCTCCATTAGCACACAGAGGAGGCATCTTCTCCATCCCAGAATAAACAGTGCGATTATTTATTTAGCACCAGCTCAAGGCTTTCTGAAACGCACTTGGAGGGCTCTGCCGTCTTGCACAGGTGTACACTGAGCTGCGCTGCCGACTTTGTGAATTGGGTAAAGTAAATGTGACCGCGCACCAGCCAGCCAAACTCACCCCCTATGACCCCTACCACAACACACACACACGCGGACACACATGGACACGCACACACATATGTGCGCTCACGCACAGCCCCTGCTCCCTTCCACACAGACCCTTGTGCTCCTAACTGACCCTGCATGTTTGTGTGGCACCTCCAGGCACTTGTCCTGCTAAGCCCAGTCTCCCAGAAGAGCCTCTCGCATCCCTACCCATCTCCTGGCGAAGTGCTCCCCGGCCCGCCCCCATGGGGATTTTCTCTCCTCTGATTTCCTGAGGCTGTTACTCTCCCCAGCACCCGTTTGGTTCTTCTTGGGTCAGCTGTGGTCCTTTCACTGTCCACTGTGCTCAAGGCTCATCCCCAACCACTGTAAGCTCTCTGGGGGTGGGAGAGCTCTCTGCAGAGCTGAGCACATAATAATCACTGAAAAGGAATTGGTACTAGAAAACGTCAACTCACGTGGCGTCTAGCTGTGCTTCTGCATCCTGGGTCCCCCAGTCTCTGTGCTTCTCTTCTATCAGAGGACCTCCCACATGGCACCTGGCTGTTTACTTGTCTGACTTGGGAGACAGCTGGGGGTCTCCTGAGGGCAGGGGCTGTGTCTCAGTCACTGGGTCCCTCCCCAAAGCCAGGCACAAAGAAGGCTCTCGAATGTTTATGGGATGATCCAGTGGCATTGTGCTTCACTCAGAAGCATCTCATTTAACCCATCTCATCTGTGCGTGCTCAGGGGCCAGCCACACCCGTCAGAGCAGCTCACAGCTGCCCACCTTAGGGCAGTGAGGGCGTTGCACTGACCCTGCCCTTCCAAGGCCACTGACCCCTGGGGACACCACGCAGCCAGGCCAGAGCTCTCCTTTCTGCTGTTCCAGGCACAGTCCACAGTCCAGGAGGAAGATAGGCCTGGCTCCTGCTGGAACCCAGGGTCTCAGTAAGCTCAATTTCACATTGAAGCCACGTTTAGAAAACTGTGTCCTGTATTCCAAGGGACCTCACAGCATTCATTCACTCAGGAAACATTTATAGGAAGCAGCATAGTGTGGTGGTCAGGAGCACAGATGGTGGAACCAGACTGCCTGGGTCCTAATCCCAGCCCTGCCCCCTGCCAGCTGTGCAACTTCCAGCTGTTAGTGAACCTCCCTGTGCCTCAGTTTCTTCCTCTAAAAAACAGGGATTATGATCATACCTATTCCTATGGTGGTTGTAAGGACTAAATGAGTCAATGTAATTTGGCGCCTAGAATGGTGCGTGAAACATCGTCCTATACAAGGGTTATTATTCTAAGGGGCTGAGAACCCCAGCCGAGTCATGGACTTAATTCATACTCTCCTCAGGACCATGTGCACCTTCAAGGAAGGTGTTGGTGTGCCCATCCCCTGCCCTCCACCCTGCCAGCCATCCTGCAGCCTTTGCTTGCTGAACGCAGTCCATCAGCAGGGGACTTCTGCGCCCAGGGAGGCAGCTGTCCTCAGCCCACAGGGATCCCAAACAGCCACAGGGCTGCATCCTGATTCTCCATGAAACAGGGCTGAGGATCCTGGGGCCCCTCCTACTCGCTTCCGGTGGGGAATCTCCCAGCACCCATCACAGCCCCATTGCATTTCCCTCCACACCCCATCACCCTGCAAAGAGGACCGGAACTCCTGCTAAGCCCACAGCTGCCCGAGCAGCCCAAATTCAGACATTGGAGGAGTGGCCACCCGGGACGCTGGGGCTGGTCCCATTCAGGGCTGCCACTGCTGGCTGTGGGACCTGGAAGCATGTACCTGCCCCCTTTGGATCTCAGTTTCTTTATCTGCATCATGAGGGAGTGGATTCATAATTGATCCCCAAGGGCCCATCAGGCTCTGTCCCTGGGACTGACACTCTGGATTTGGCCACATGGGGGCTTCGGGGACTCCACCACAATTAGCACTGTGGCTTCAGAGGTATGTCAGCATGTCCTTGGGGCATCTGTCATTAACAATTATGGAGTCATTATCTGGTAAATAATTCATAACCCGAGAGATGGGATAAGCCGCCAATAAACAATAATCCATTTAGAACGCGGCTTGGCGAGGGCGAGGGCAGCCACGCCGATCAGCTCCCTCCTCGCCAGCACGGCCCACACTCGGAACCCTGCTCAGCCCGGGCATCACTGAAGCCCTCCCACCCCTCCCCCGACCAAAGGCAGCACCCCCTCCCTTGAGCTGAGGCAGGAATAAGGACGGCGGGTACTGAGTGCTGACCAAGCGCCAAGGGCTGTGCGGAGCCATTCACATGCACCTTCTCATCCAGTCCTCCCAACAGCCCTATTGATGTGGGGACTGTGGTGGTCCCCCTTACAGAGGAGTGAACTGAGGTTCAGAGACTAACTCACTTACCCAAGTTCTGACCCAAGATCAGAAAGCTTTGGGTCTGGGGTTCAGGTCCCTGACGTGAGAGCTCTCACTCTCAGCCAGTATGTCCCACTCCCTCCTACCATGAGCTTTATCTGCTCATTGCATGTCTGGCCGCAGGCCTGTGTGACCTATGTCCTCCAGCTAACCTGGGAGCCCTGGAGGCCTGTGCTCCCCTCTAGCCTCCCTCACCTGGGGTGGGGCCTGGGGTGTTCCATAGAGGCTGCAGACCACAGCCTCCCCAGGCAGCTGGCTAGTTCGTACTGTAGTTACGCTTATTAGTGGTGTTTGGAGGCCAGACCAAGGGCACTAGGGAGGGGAGCAGGAGGGGGTGTCGTCAGGACACTGTATCCGAACTGCCCGTCTACTCACAGGCCTAGCGCACTTCTCCTCACCAGGGGAGACACTGCAGCCCCCTGGCCGAGCTCCCACTGAGAGCTCCATCCTGGGGCAGGCGCTCTTTGCCCAGATGGCACGAACCTGGCTGTGTGGGTTGGCCTTTAGGACTGGTCAGCTCTGCCGAGAGCTGCTCCTCTCCTGCCCACACTGTCACTCCTCCAGCAAGGCGAACAGCCCACCCTTTGTCTGCAGGACCATTTTAAAGACCTGCCCAGAGGCCCCCAGTCTTGGAAGGGCTCTGGAGGGTCTCTCACTGCAAAGAGGCTCCATTCTTGGCTTCTCCTGGGCAGAGGCTCATGGGGACATCCTCAGCACCCCCACAACCAGCCTCCCTAAAGCCTGGAGTCACAAACAGTCTCTGTTACACTTCTCAGGCAACCAGTGCCACCCTGAGTTTGGAGCATCAAGGAGCAGGGTGGAGTTGCTGGATGCTAGGCCGCATTATTGTCACATGTCTGGAATGTTGCACAAACCTCTGTGGTCAGGCCGTGTGGTGGAGGAAGCCACAGTGGTTCGTGTGCCTGCTCATTTCTCAATAACTGCGGTCACCAGCCCAGGGAGAGGCCCCTTTCAGCCTTCTGATCTCTCCTACTGCAGACTGCAGGGTGGTCAGGACTGGCAGACACAAAGGCCAGGAGAAGGGATCACCTTGCCTTGTTCTACAACAGCTTGAAACACCCGGAACCTTCCCATCTCCTTTGAACAGCATTGCCTCATGGGAGGCGCTGGTCCTGTCCTATTTGTCAGGCTCCCACACCGACACACATCCCCTGGCCCCGTCCCAAACTCCTTTGCTTCCAGAAATAGGGAAAGATTCCATCCCCAGGCATCTCAGTGTGGTGCTCAGTGTGGGGTGGAGTTGAGCAGATGAGGAGGGTGGACAAGGGTGGCATAGCCACAGCCCTGGGCAGACTGACGCCACCCCTGTCAACCCCCAGCTTTACTCCAGTCCCGTCTCAGCACACGCCTGCCATGAACTGACTCAGCTGCCTTCATGGGCCTTGGAGAGCTCTTGGCAGAACAGGCTGCACTTTCCATTGCAGGCTTACCAGACCCGAGGGCGCTGACCCTGCGCCTAGGCCCTGGGAAGGGGGTCTCCAGCCCTCTCTCCTCAGAGGCCTGACGGGGCAGGAGCTGTGCCCAGGGCCCAGCCAGAGAAGAGCAGGCAGCTTTCTATTCTGTTTGTTTTCACCTCACCGAGTTCCAGAAAGGACTGAAGGTGACTTAGAAGGATACATGTAAGACAAGGTGAATCAGAAGCAGGAGGGAGATGAGCAAGTGTGCAGGAGGAACTGGCGCAGGGCTGCTGCCCCCCTGAAACCCCAGCTAGAAAGCCCCCGGCAGCATTGGCTACAGGTGGATCACAGACCTGCCTCCAGGCTCGGCAGAGCTTCCCACCTTGGCCTCCCATTGGACTTGCTGGGGCTTGTGGTGACTAATGTGAGATGATCCACCTCTTGCTTACCCCCAAAAGAGGGGGGGCTCATCCCCTTGTGTTCAGGGCTTTGTTCTGTGGGGCTCGTACATCCTGTCACTCCGGCAGCTCCTGGCTGAGACCCCGCTGTGCCGCTCCAGGGCGGGGGGAACCTCCCGCTGCCAGGCTGGCTTCTACAGCCATCAGGACAGGACTTGCCATGCCTGGTTGAGAATAGATTGACAGGAAACAATACTATCATTTAGGGAAGGGGCAGGGAGCTTCAGCCCTGGCAGTCAAAGGAGTGAGAGAAATCGGCTTTTGTCCCGAGGCAGAGAGCGCGGCATTTCCGTGGGCTATAACAGATAGAAAACACGACCTTCCGACAGCCCCCAAGAAAGGATGCTCTATTACGCACGTGTTCACATGTAATTTGTCCTCCTGTTCTCAGTGAGGGCGTGCTGCGGGGCTGCTAAGGGATGTGCTGCGGAGGAGGAGCCGGGGACCTGCCAGGCCATGGTTCTCCTCCTCCTGCAGTAAGCCCCGGGCATGGATCCACCCTGACACTAATGCCTGCTCCCAGAGATCTCCAGGGAAGGAAATTCCATCAGCTCTCAGAGTCCCCACTCTGGTGGCTCCCGCAGGCTTTTCTTCTATCTGACCTAAATCTCCCTTGCTGCAATTTAAGCCCATTTTCCCTCGTTTTGTCGTGAGTGGAAATGGAGAACAGCTAGTCCCCAGCTGCCTCCCTTTAGAAGGCAGGGTGAGTCAGATGTCCTCCATACCTCCTGCCACGCCGAAGCACTCAGCAGCCTGCCCTGGTGAATCCCTCTCTCTAAAGCCTCGAAGAGAACAGCTTTCACATTAAAGCATGCAATGAGGCTCCTTCCCAGGGGCCTGGGTGGTGGCTGAGCCCCTCCTGCAGGCACCACGCTGAGGTGGCCCCTGAGCACGCCGAGGTGACCAGGGTTTGGCCCCTGCTTGGGGGCGATGGGGGTATGAATGGGTGGGCACCACACAGTGAAAAGTGCAAGAATGGAATCTGGCCAGCGGCGGGGGCAGGGGTGTGGGTTTGGGAGGCTGGGGGAGCTTCCAGCAGGAGGTACTGCCCACCCATTAACTCCTGAAGGAAGGAGGGAGTCAGCTGGGGAAATAGAGGACAGGCTTTCAGATGGACATCAGAAGGACTGTCAATGTCACCCACTCTGGGTCCCATCTTTGGGTTTGCAAAGATAGTTCCCTTAGTGATAGTCTCGTTTACTCCAGTGCTTAATGAAGTTTTCCCAACCTGCCTCAGCTGATGGTGAATCGGGAGTTCCGCATCCTCACACGTTCATTCACTTCTTTGTATAACAGGGGGAAGCTGCCAGGGCCAGGGCATACATGCAGCACATCTATCCTGGGGGGCTTTCTGTCGACCTCTTGATCTCCTGGACCACTAGGTGTCTGTCTTGTTTTTGTGCCTTTTTACTTCTGGGAACAAATAACCCCCACTTGCTTCTGCTAAACCTTAGCTATTTTGTAAGCCATTGAAGGCAGGCAGTTCCTGGAAGAGTTGGGTTCGTGGTTAAAAAAAAAAAAATTAAATTAAAAATTTGATTGGAAAGCAGTGGATCGCAGCTAAGTTCTGAGTTTAAAAAGCAATGACGCTGAGTGTCCCTGACAGCACTCAGGCAGAGCACAGTGAATGCAAGAGAAGAATTTTTATTTTTCCTAGGCCAGTGGAATTAAAGCCTTCCTCCTCTGTGGGACAAATGGAGAGAAACTGAATCCTTTTTTCCTACGCAGTTATCTAACTGCAATACTGAGATGTGAGCAAGGTCGTTGACTTTTTTTCCATTGTTTGGTCTAAAGCCCCCTCCAAACTACTTGGCTTCAATACAAAGGGACCAAAAAAAAATGCATTGATTGAATTTAAATAATGGAATTGCCATTAATATCTTCCGTAAAAGATGATTGATTCTGACTTGTATTTATGGGAAGTTGGGGCTTGTTAAAGTAAACAGAGTGACAGTCGTTCAATATTAATGCTGGTTTATGCACCCCCTCTTCAGGGCTGATGAAATGGATGGGCTCCCAGCCTAGACGCCCCCAGGCTAGTGCCTGGGTCAGGGGCCTTTGGAGGGTGGGAGGGCAGTCACTAGCTGTGCCAGCTCAGGAAGCCAGCCTGCCCCATCCCTCCTTCCTTCATGTTAGATCCTAGTGTGAAAATTACTATCCTGTTTGGTCCAGAGGCTGCAGGTACTCCAGCCCCTGGGGAGACCAGTAGCTTTCACCTCTGCTCTGTGGAAGCCCACTACCCCTGATAGGACTGAGGACCCCCTGATGGCCCAGAAAACCTCTCCCTCCCCCTGCACCCCTTGAGAGCCCCCACCTTTCTATGGGCATGCTCCAAGCCCCTCTGCAGGTGGGTGGGGGGATGAGCGGACTGCAGCCTCCAGCTCTGCTGTCCTCACTGCCCAGAGCTCAGATGGAGGGACCTTTAGTGCAGGGATGTGTGGGCTGGGGCTTTAAGAGCTTCTCCAGTGACTCTACTCCTGCCAAAGGTGGAAGCGAGGCCTGGATCCTCCAGGGAAGTGGTGGCTGGACCCTAAGTGGGCTCGGGCTCTTCTTAGGAAAGAAAGACTGACGATGGAGGATGTCAGTCAGTCACGGTGCTGATAGGTCCTACTCGTGCCAGCGTCCCACCCAGTGGGGCCATCAGCTCTGCTCCTGATCCTGTCACTCTCAGGTAGCTGCCTCTTTTATCCCCGACCAAGCAGTTTGAAACCCTTATCACTGTCTCCCAGCCCTCGAGATGCTATTGATCTCCTGTCCCCAGCTATAAACTGGCACCTCCCAGACCTGTCCCCAGGATCTACACAGCATGTGCCCTTGCCCCTCCCCAGGATGCCCCTCAGGTGCACAAGACCTCGCAGGGCTCCCATCTTTCCTCCAGCTTACTCCCCTTCCGCGCTCCCCACCTCAGGGAATGGCCACAGCATCTTCCCAGTCCCCAAGTCAGAAACGGGGGAGTGCCCCCGCCCTCTCCTCCATCACTCTCCCCTCAGGGCCGCAGGCTCTCAGCTGTGACTCCTAACCTCACTCCCACCATCCTTCCCCTCTGTCTCCACTGCTGTTGATTTGGGTTAGCAGATCCTTCCCAGTTCTAACCCCAAAGCCCTCCCTGCCTCATTCCTCTCCCCACCTCCGTCTTTGCCCGCTTCCATAAAAGCTCAGCCTGCACACTGGCCTCCACAGTGATCTCTCTCGGGTGCACATCACACGGCCCGTCTCCCCAGTCCCTGTAGGATAAAGTCCAGACGTCAGCGTTCGCCTGTGCTGAAAGCACCACCCATGACCACACTCTGACTTTATGCCACAGTGCCCTTTCCCTGCTGTTTCCTCCACCTGAAATGCCATTTCCACCACCCTCTCTGGACTTGCACACCTAGGCCTCCTTCAAGGCAGCATCAGCCATTCTGTCCTTGTGCTCCCGTGACATGCTATTCATATGTTTAGTGCAGGAAGGGAAATGGACCTTTGAAGGCCCTCTGTATCAGACAGTTTTGGGGCTGCCTGCCTTGCCCGTACCCGCTGCTGGAAACATCTGTAACACCCACAACCCCTGCCGCTGATAGCAGGTCATGTGACCCCATCCCGCTAGCCTCAGTTTCCTGGACTAGGCGTGGAT
Source organism: Equus przewalskii (assembly GCF_037783145.1). Taxonomy (NCBI): domain Eukaryota; kingdom Metazoa; phylum Chordata; class Mammalia; order Perissodactyla; family Equidae; genus Equus; species Equus przewalskii. The sequence goes on along the minus strand of NC_091844.1, from coordinate 71,734,218 downwards.
TTCTGACTTCAAGGATGCCCTTCCATTGGCTGACTAGCGACGTAGGACTGATTGATTGCTCCTGACTTTAAAAAGTTAGCTAGACCATAGGATCTCTCTCCTCTGGAATGGAAAGTAAGGGAACCAGAGACAATTCCATTTGGGGCAGCGCACTTTAGCCAAATGGTAATACAGATGCAATACAAGAGCGATTATTCTGGGACTCTGTGCAAAACAAGGTTAAATCTCAAAGGCAATGATTGGGAAGGAAAGGAAAAGGGAGATGATGTCCCGGGAGAAGGAGAACCTTGAGCAAGAGACAGAGCTCATCATGGCTGGTCCCTGAAGCTCTTCTTTTTTCTGCCCGTCTGCTGGCTTCCCCTGAAACCTTACTTACCATGGTCTCACGGTGTTCCTCCTTCACCGTGAGATGGTGTGCTTGGGTGCTCTTTAGTGAAACCAAAAGAACCCTAACTAGAGTTACTACTTCTGAGTGCCTTGCAGTAATCCTGCCAAGTAGAAATTATTATTGCCATTTTTACAGATGAATCAATTGAGGCTCAAAAAACATTAGCTACCATGCTCAAGTTCACAGGGTAAGGAAGCGATAGAGCCGAGATGCTGTCCAGTCTGCCTTGCTTACTGCCAGCGCTCCTTCCTCCGCACTTGCTGCCTCCATGCTGCGTCCCATTGGCTGTGTTCACCGTCCCTCATCTCCCACTCGGAGCTCTAAGCTCCCCAAAGACAGTGGCTGTGTCTCATTCACCATTGTGCCCCCACTACCCACCACAGGCTCTGATCAAGTGTCTGATGGCTATAATTTAATTTCCATGCAGCCTGTGGAAAAAGCATTGGCCTCTGAGCCCAGCAGCCACAATTCAAGTCCTGCCTCTCTCCATTGTGGTTGCAAGACCTTGGGCAGATCACTTTAATGTCTCCCTCACTGGCAACGATGGAAATAGTCTAAGATGTAATGGGCAGTTGGACAAGATGATTTCTGAGGTCCTTCTCAAATCTCACAGCTGTGTAATCTCTGCCCTGCCTACCTCACAGGAATGACGTCAAGGAGAACACTCCGCACGCTTGGCCAGCTGTGTGTCTGCCCCAACATGTTCTTGCAAATAGCGCTGCCCTTTCCTACCCGCCGTGTTGGCTCAGCACAGCTCCCCGGAGGCCCCCTCGCCAGGGCCTTCTCTTTCACCACTTGCTGTTTAAGAGGGATTTGTGCTGTGGCCAGGCGGGCCACGATTTTCATGCACCCCTGACAGCAGCTTTATCTAATGAGGATGAGATGCTTACACATATTTTCATTCTTTAAAAAAAAGATTGGCTATTAATTTGTCAGAATTATTCATATTTTACTGATGATATTTTCCATGTATCTAATCAGGGAGCTCATGAATAGAAATGAAACTATTTAAATACAGAGATGGTGTACATTGTAAGATCTTGTTTTCTCAAGCTGTTTCATAATGCAGTGAATACATTTATTTCTTCTAAAAGCAGGTTTTGCAACCATCAAAAAAAAGTTTTTGAAATCTTTGATCCAATATGACTCTATTCAAATATGCTAAATTGATGTGAGTGGTGTATGTGTGTGTGTGTGTGTGTGTTTGCACACATGTATGTGTCTGTTTGTGTGGTCCCTTGAAGCACGTACATTGTATTCTGGTCTTCTCCATAGGGACAGGAGACTGTTGCCAGTGAGAAAAGTGGAAAATATATTTGGATCAAATCTTTAGGATGGATGGATGGCAGAGTGAAAGTACAAATTGAAATTGGGCTGAACAATATTTGAGATAATTATTTGTACAACGTAGACTTTTAAGCTGCTCAAAATTCCAGCAGCACTTACCTACATTGAAAGAGGCTTAGAATCATTAAACAAAGCCAGATATTAAATATACTACTGCTATCTCTCGAAACATTAGCGAGTAATGTAAAACACATGGCATCTACTCAATGGAAAATCTGAGAATACAAATTATAATAGTTGTCTTATAAGACCTCTGGGAAGCTTGAACTAAATTGCTTAATTCCATTAATAACAAACTATTACTCTAGCTATTAAAGTAACATAAGGTAATAGAGATCATGTCGAGAGATTGCACTCAGGCTCTTTCTTCACCTAGCACAAATTTATTCAGGGGCATTGATAGATTTTAATTGACTATGGCAACTGAATAGCAACAAAGGAAATTGAATGTCTTTTGAAAAGCTCCACGTTTTGTAGAAGCAAATAGCAACACCAAAATGAGGGTTTGGGGGAGCTGCGGGAGGCGAGAAGGACATTGGGGAGCATCCTCTGCGGAAATGCTTCCCTGTGACCTCAACATAAAGCTTCTTGGGAACAGGCACGCCACAGGCCCACGCATCTTTTTCAGCTCGTGCAGTCCAAATTGAAATGAAACCAATCCAGGCTGCTGTAAAGGCACGTGCTTTGTCATGAATGTGTACGGGGCACGCTTCCAAGATATACGACTGGAGGAACCTTGGGAGAGACTGCTGAGTCCTCTCCAGAAAGTTGTGAGAACAGGACTTGTTTCAGCCTGAGGGCCTGGCAGTGTGTGAGTGCCCCTCATCCTGGCCTGGCGGTGGTGTGAGTGCCCCCTCATCCTGGCCTGGCGGTGGTGTGAGTGCCCCTCATCCTGGCCTGGCGGTGGTGTGAGTGGCCCCTCGTCCTGGCCTGGCGGTGGTGTGAGTGGCCCCTCGTCCTGGCCTGGCAGTGCTGTGAGTGACTCCTCACCATGTCTCTGAAGCTGAAGACCACTACAGTCTCCCTCAGCTCCCATCTAGGATTCTGGTGACCTGTCACCACTTTTCTCATCCACTTTTTGGTCCTCTATCCACTCCCCATGGTCCTTCTGTCTTTTTTTCCACACCCCGTTGCCATCAGGGTGTCTGTCCTGCGTCTCAACAGGCCTTGCGTCATATGAAGTTAGTTTTTGTATTCGTCTACTCAGGCTGCCATAACAAAATACTGCAGACTGGGTGGCTTACACAGAGACACTGTTTCTCGCGGTTCTGAAGGCTGGGATCAGAGTGCCAGCAGAGTCAGGTTCTGGGGAGGGCTCTCCTCCTGGCTTGCAGACAGCCGCCTTCTTACTGTGCCTTCAAATGGCAGAGAGAGAGAAGGGGAAAGAGCCTCCTCTGGTGTCTCTTCTCACAAGGACACTAATCGTACTGGTTCAAGGACCCACCATCAGACCTCATTTAACCTTAATTACTTCCATAAAGGCTCTGTCTCCCAATATAGTCACATTCGGGGTGAGGCCTTCAACATACGAATTTGGGGAGGACACGATTCAGTCCGTAGCAGTCTTGAAGTCCTCATTTCGTCTTGTGGCTGGTCTCTCCTCTCTGCCCACCCAAGAACCTGGGGCCTTAGTGCTGCCTCAGCTCCTCTGCTTGAAGGAAAACCCATTTTTAAAGGAAACTCTACCAACGGGTGAGGGGCTGCTGCAAGCATGCCCTCGGTGGCATTCTGGGAGGTGGCAGGAAGCCCTGCAGGCAGTGGGGGAGGTGGCAGAGTAGTCTCAGGGCACCCCCCAGTCACCCCCGGAGCATGCTCATTGGTGGATTGGATCTGGCTCATTGTATCACCCGGCCCCGGGCACATGATGATGCTGCTGCAGAGGGGTTTGAAGGCCGTGACTCCTGATATCAGTGCTCTCTCCTGGTTTTTGTGTATATCCTGAACATCATCTCCCTTCAACCTGTAGGACGCTCCTTATCTTCGGCCCTGAGTGGCAGCAAGTGTAGCATTCACCTCTGCTGTGTCCACTGGGATCAGGGACATTCTCTCTCCCACTGCCCATTGGTCCCAGCTTCTCCCCAGCACGTCACAGAGGGGCTTTGGAAGGCTGGCCTGCACCACACAGCACTCCCTCTGTGCCTGCAGCCCCAGCAAGGGTACCAGCCCTTCTGGAGTGCTGTCAGAGCCAGGCTCTGGGGGTGACACCCAGGAACAGGCTCTGGCTCATGGCCGTGGGCGCCTGCCTCGCTGGCGCTGGGAGATTCTAATCCCGCCACGACTGCAGCACACGCATGTGTTTGAAAACCTCCTTGGCAGGCAGGACCTCCTAATTTTTTCCACTTCTTGTGATTAGCGTTGCAGACTAATCCTAGCACCAGACTCAACACCAGCTGTTCTTCCCCCACTGCTTGTTTTTACTTATAAACCAAATCCTGGAGCTGCTGCCGCCTCAGCTGGCCCGGCTCCTCTCTCAGCCCAACCTGTGGTCAGTCACCTACGGCAAGACCTCAGGTGAGTTATCTTCCCACCAGGCCACCTGTGTCCTTCACTCTGCCTGGGTGGCACTGCCCGGGCTCAGAGGGCCAGCAAAGGCCACACTCGATTCTGCAGAGGCCTTCGACTTACCTGCTGAGATGGTTTGATAGCGACAGTTCCCAGAACCAGACTGTTCTTAGAAATTTAATTTTGCATCTGGAGACATCAGACATCCCAGATACCACATACAATTTTTGATGTAATAAGATACATTCAAAATAATACAGGCAACGTTTAGATAAGTTCTTTAACTTAACGATAAAATGAACACACATGATCCCACCTCTGAACTTAAGAACTAGAATCTTGCCAGACTACTGAAATTACCTGTTTTCTTGCTCAATTATTTCCAACACTCCTTAAATTTGGAAAGAGGTCTGCAGGAAGAGCACTGGCCTTGACACCTCTCTCCTCCCACCTCCACCTTGCCACCATCTGGAGGATAAGGAGCCCCTCCAGGGGATCTCCAGATCGTAGCAGCCATGCTGTCTCCATCCTTCAATGGGGCTGGTCAGGAAGCAAGGCCTCAATGGGCTCCAGAGCAGCAGGAGTGGCCAGAGCCACCCTGTGGAGTCCAGGGAGGGTGACAAGACAGGAGATTGCTCTGCTTTGTGAATTTCTCTGGCATCTCTCCTTCTTCCCGTGACTTGCGTGGCTGTGCTTAGGGGAAGGTTATTTACAGCATGCAGACACAGGGGCTCAGACTTCTGCATCCTTAGATGCCACCAATTTGCATTTCTATGAGAGTTTCTCACATACCTGGAAGGCCCTAAAAACAAATCAGGGAGTGTGGCATATGGGACATTTGCCCTCCAAACGCTCCAGGCTCAAGAAGAATTGTGATTGTCAGAAATATCATATTCCTGTCGAAAGCCCATGAAATCAGCTCTGTAAATTGGGAAACATAAGTCACGGTTATATTTGTTCTGCCACGGTATAAGAATCACGAGTTTCTCATAACGTAGAAACAAAACAAAACAGAACTATGAGCCCTTTTAGAATGACTTAATGTCCAATCATAGCCTTCTCTGCCCAGCCGTGCTGTTACTCTCAGTATGAAATTTCTGACTCCCTTCAGCCCTTACATATTTTGGGCATGTTGGTTTCTCTTTTCTTCCCTGGCAATGGCTCCATGGTTTTGCCTTTCCAGCGGCTACTGTCCACTTGATTATCTCTCCTTCCTCTTTTCTCTCCATTACTCCTTCCCTTACTTGGTTCAGAATTTCTGAACCAGAGGACCGCGCAAGGGAGCTGATGGTTTCCCGGAGTAGAGTGGTGCTCAGCACCTCGGGCGCATGTGCACAGGCTCCCTGTATGCTATCCCCACTCTCGAAAATATTTTACCTACACAGACCTGTGAGGGGGACAGTGCGACATTCACTCAGCCAGGATGAGCAAAGGTGGCAGAAATAGACCCAAGCTGCCCTCTGCCCAGACAGATAGGGCCAGGCTGGAAGGTAAAAGGGGGACCTCAGAGAAAGGAAAGAAAGGGCTGCAGGAGTTAGGGAAAGCTTGTTAGCCCCTTCCACTGCATCCTCTGCAATGTAGCCTTGAGATCTACGAGGAAGAGCAAAAATGCCGAGTCGGGGGAGAGAGGAGGTTGGACTGAGGCTGTGTGTGCATGTGACGTGAGATGAGCACTGAGCTGGGGGCGTGGCTGTGGTCAGGAGTCGGGGCCTGGGGCCACTTCCTCGGCACCGAAGTCATGGAAACCAGCCACATGGATGCCGTTCTGAAGACTAAACCTGTGTCACGTGAGCGCTGAGTAGAGAAGCTTCAGGGGGACAAAGATTGGTCTTGGGGTCGACTCAGGATTTCAGGCCAGAATCTTAGGATGCTATACTGGCAGTGCAAGCAAGATCCTGTGAGCTCTCAAACTCAAATACTGGGCATGATAGATTTTTTTTTTTTTTTTTGTAAAAATCATCTCTCGGAAAGCAGGCAAGGATTTCCTGACAATCAGGAAGTCTGGGATTTGGGAAGCAGCAAATCGCCTTTCTCTGAAATCCCCGTGTAGACTCCATTCTTCCATCTCTACCTTGGCCTCATGCCAAGTGGGCTGAGTCTGGGGTGCCAGCAAGGTGCCCTGACACCCAGGTGGATGTGGCAAGTCAGAACAGATGCCCAGCTTGGCGGGAGACTGCCACCTGGGGCCTCACCCTGCTCTGCCAAGCAGGGAGCCCAGGCCTTTGGCGGAGGGAAGCCCCTCTGGCTGGAGGCAGAGCAAACTGGAACAACTTGGACCTGCTGTAACCAACACCCAGCCACACCACTGCTTTCTTGATGCCTCCATTAGGAAATTCAGAAAGGTCAGGGACTTCTTGAAACAGCACTGTCCACAGCCCAGAACTTTCTGCAGTCATGGAGATACTCTATACGATGCTGTCAAGTGCTGTTGAGCACTTAGAATGCGGTTCACATGACTGGGAAACTGAAGTTTTAATTCTACTCAAGTTAAATTAATTGTAATTGAAATGGCCACATTAGCTAGTAGCCACAGTATTTGCAGCATGACCCTGGAAGGCCCAAAGCAGAGCCTGGATGAGCTGCACATGCCTCCCAAGACTCCAGAAGACCTTACGTTTTGTCCCTTTCTCTGCGTCAGAGTGGCGAGCAAACAGCTCTCAGAGAGAAATTATCCTGAAAATCAGAGTAGGCTGAATGCTTACCCAGTCCCTGGGACCGAGCACATTTCCTTCGGGTCAGAAGATGGCGTCAGGCACAGGAGAAGATCCCGTCAGGTTTTCCCAAAGCCCTTTTCTCTCTTGCTGCATGAAGTTTCCTCTGCTCCGGCTGCCTGAGGAAATGGGTTTGCAAGGCTTTCTTATTTTCAGATTTGGGGGCGAATTCACTAAAGCCATAGCTGGGTTCCCACTTTCCATTTGATTTCTGGCTGCCCCAGGCTCACTCCCGCCAGGGTAATGGGGTTTCCATAGACCAGGCAGAGTTCAGAGTCGCCCCCATCCCTCCCTTCTTTGGGGTAGTAGGAAAGGGAATCAAGGGGCTGGCTGCTACCACTTAGAGGACATGAGCAGATGGGGCAACTTAATAAACCTTCCCCTGAAAAGGCCTGGCCTCTTTGGGTGTGAGTTAGAAATGCCTAGATAGATATTTATTTTCTTGCTCCAGAATTGTCAGGCCCAAGCCGTGGCTGGGTTTTCCATGGTTTGGTGAAGTGCCCTGGCTCTGGGGTAACTGATGGAGTCATCTGAATCGTTCCTGGTTTCAGCAATCTCACTTCTTGGAGCTGGGCAAGGATGCAAAGGAGAAAAGGGGCAGTGGGAGTGAGTCTGAACCGGGGACAAGGAGAAACAGATCTTCAGCCCGTTAGGAAGGTGGAGGCAGCACCTGGTCTGTCCTGGCCCCACCGGCCAGGAGGAGGTAAATCTGGTGGGGGAGAGGAAGGGGCGTGGCAAGTGGATTAAGACTTGGAGATCCAGAATCTTCCAGACCCCTGGTGTGGTCTCTTAGGAAATAATGAAAGGGTGAGCAATCTCGTTGTGTTTATGACAGATCTTTCTCCCTGGACTGCTTAGGATTCTCAAACCTTAATCTTTGAGGCTCATTCTCTAGAAATAGAGCCTTGTCCACTGACTGAGAAGGGTGGGAACAGATGAGTAGGGGGTGTTTGCTTTTCCTAGGGTAGAAGGCTTAATGGTTTATTTAAGTGTATTTGCTTTGGTTTTATCATTGTGAGAGTAGTTAATTTGTATAGGACTCCCCCTAAACCCACAAATATGTATTGGTGCTAACTGTATGGCAGGCCCTGTGCTGTCCCCCAGCAAAGGAACAGTGAATGAGATCACCTCTGCTCTAAAGGAGATACTCTTCTCAGCATGGTATGGGAAGAAGGAGCAAGAGACGCAGGCAGTGGTCACGAGGGAAAACGCAGGGCAGTGTGGTCCTGTCAGATACATGTGCAGAAGGCAGCAAGCCCAGGACGGCTTCATGGAGGGGGGGAAAACTTGAGCTGGGCCTTGAGATGAGTGGCAGACTTCTGATGTCTGGAAAGAGTGCAAGGAGCTCTTCAATATTTGGAACAGAGAGGTGGAGGTGGGAAAAAGAAACAGGTAAGTGATAGGAAGCCGTAGAGAAAATTTTACTATTATAACTTCCAGTTTGGGGGTGTATACTTGCTATGTTTAACCTGTATGAATTCGCAACCCACCTCGTCTCATTTCATTAGATCCTGTTTTGTGGTTCTAGCAATCAGGACCAATGTTAGGGAAAAACTCTGTCCTCACTACCTAGAAAGGCCCCCGACCTTTGCCCATCTCCCCCCAGGGAGGAAACAGGCAAGTTTCTGATATCAGTGATGTGATTTGTACATGATGGTCAATCAGCTGTGACTCTGAAGTGTGACTTTTAACGCATTTCCTCTGATTTAAAAATCTGTTTGAAGATTTGAAAGTTGATTTCTAGGTTTATTTAAAAAATGATCTATTTTGAGTTTGAAAATATAATTATTTCCTAGAAAAGAGTTTTAAAACCTGATTACTTTCCCCAACTCCACATCTCCTTGAGGCTATTTAAAAAAAAATCAGATTTCAAGTCATGCACACCGAGTGAGCAGCTTTTTCGAGTTCAGTTGACGAGGTTGCACTTTGACATGCTTTTCAAGATTTGAATATTTTTATAAATCATGATTATGCTACTGTTTAATGAGAACAAAAGTGGAAATAGCATCTGCTCGTCTGCCGCGGAGTGCCTCCCGGCCTGTGTGTGCTGTCTGGAAAAGTTGTGGCCCAGTCTGGAGAGCTGATGAGCGTCTTGATTAGCTGAAATTGCTTCCTGCGGTAGTTTGGGGGCGTCGGTGCTGTGATCAACTGGGTCATCGCAGGGATCTGGACGCCGGAGCTGTTCTGAGACTCCAAGTGGCTGGCAGTCCAGACTCATGTCAGAAATCTCCACCTCTTCCCAGAACGGACACATGAACCAGCTTCCCTTCTGGTCCAGGTTGGGATGTTGGAGTCCATTCCTTGCTAGACTGTGAGCTTCTCCAGGGCATGAGTAGGGCCTGATCCAAGTTGAATTCAGCCTAATCGAGATGCACTGTAGAGTCTGCTGGTTATGGGGAAAGATGTGGGACAGGCACAGGCAGGTTCACTGAGGATGGAGAATGGAGACAGCAGGGGAAATAGCACTGCAGTGTGGCCATTCAGGGTAGCTCTGGGTCAAAACACTTAATTCGGGGCCGGCCCGGTGGCACAGCGGTTAAGTACACACATTCCACTTTGGCAGCCCAGGGTTCGCCGGTTCGGATCCCTCGTGCGGACATGGCACCGCTTGGGAAGCCATGCTGTGGCAGGCATCCCACATATAAAGTAGAGGAAGATGGGCACGGATGCTAGCTCATTGCCAGTTCTTCCTCAGCAAAGGAAAGAGGAAGATTGGCAGCAGATGTTAGCTCAGGGCTAATCTTCCTCAAAAAAAAAAAGAGAAAAAAACACTTAATTCTGTTATCACTCAGCCCAATCGTTGATGTTCAGGTTGAAGAGCCTGTGTCAGCAGAAGACTTTAAATAAATTGATGGGTTTTGTTTTCTCAGTTTTAGGACATTGCACTATTTTAGTTTTCTTTAGAAATAGTGAAACTAAAAATATTTTTTATTTTTAAACTGTTAACTCTTTTTATCTGGGAAACTCTTTGATCCAGAATTCCTTACCTCCACCACCTGAAGCTCCTCTCTAAAGAGGGTGTTTAATGTAAGTTCTAACAGTGAAATGCCTAGATCTTAGGCGTACAGTTCAGTCAGTTATGCACTGACAAATAGAGAGGTCCGTGTAACCCACATCCCTACCAAGAAAACCGACATCTCCATCAGAAAGTTCCTCATGTCCCTTCTCAGTCAAGCCCCCTACTCCAGAAGCAGCCACTGAACGGTTTGTTTTTAACTCGCATTTCAATTCGATGTTTGAATTTAAAACATCACTTGTGTTTTGAGACTGAAAAGGCCTCCGTCCTCTGAGCGAGGTTGCCGCTGGCTCCCAGGCAAACTGAGTGCCCCTATCGTAGCCAGGCCAGCTGGACATTTTTCAGAGTTTGCGGTGCCGCCTGGCTCAGACTTGGAGGTTGTCTCAAATCTCGTCAGCTACACAACTCCACACCTGGAATTTCAGACATTCGCAATACCTCGAGAACAATGGATGGCAAGAAAATTCATTCTGTGCTTTTTCCAGGATCGCTTGCATGCAATTGTGTCTGCCGAGCAGGAGGACTCCAGATTAGAGGGAGCGAGAGAGAGAGGCCTGCTCATCAGCCTGCATAATCAGCATCGAACATATTTCTGCCCCGACAAAGAGAACAGTGTGTTCCTGAGACGCTGCTGTGCGGCTCAGAGCCTCGCTGGTGGGCGGTTCTCCTGGGAGAGAGTCGCATTTTTTAGCCGTTTCCCCCACCTCCACCCCCACCCCTTTATTTTGCCCTCGACTTTCTGGCTCCTGAGGAGGGGGCTGCTCCCATGGGGCCTGGCGGAGGGCAGAGATGGCTCTGGCTTCTGTGCCCCTTCATCCTTCTGACGCCCATGAAATAAAATTCCTGCAAACCCACCCATCTGCCCAGTTGGTTCCCACCTATGTTCAGCTCTTCAGGCCACTGGCCTTAGGTGGTCAGTGGGCATCCAGACCACCATTTTGGCCACTTTACTTGTCTTTTTAGATGCTCTGTGCTTCTTATCCCCAGGATGTTGACAGCCACCCCACGTTCCTTCTGGGCTGTGCTGGGTTCCCAACATCACTCTGCTCTGTCACTCTTCTGAGAGTCATCAGCGGGCTGTGCTGGCAGAGTGGACAGACCTTCCAGAGAGAGGCAGCCAGGCCGCCGCTACAAGACAAAAGCGAACGACAACCAGGCTGAGGTGCGGTCCCCGCCCCTTCTGGGCTAGGCCTGTCCCCTGTGGCCCTCTGCGGTTGACTCCATTGGTTTGGTCACTAAAACCTTATCAGGACTCAAGTCTGTTTGGGGGTGGGGGGGCCAAGCCTGAAAAAAGTATTTCTTTCTCTCTTTCTTTCTTTCATTTTTTTTCCTTCTCTTACCTATAATTGTATTTTCCTCTTTAATCATAAGGATTTAAATCAGGAAAAATAACCTGAGAACGGATGTGCTTTGCTTGGATGTCGTGGTTGTGCTTTTCGTAAAATTACCCTAAAGCAGGAGAATTAAAGATGGAAATGATTAAGATGCGTAGCTATGCAGCAGGCGAGGGCAGATCGGAGGCAGATCTGCCACAAGGCTCCCCACGAGGGGACCGCAGGGCACAGACCTCAACTGGGATGAAGCGCTCTGACCTGGTGCTCTCCCCACCTTTGTTGTCACTCTGACTGTTGACAGATCGTTCCCTGGCCTCTTCCTTAGGTGTCCCATTCGAGTGGAGGTTGGACTAAAAGGTCACTTCCAGCATGACCCTCTGTGGCCCCATAATTCCTTTGACATCGCTGGTCACTGATAGGTTTGCCATGGTCACTACCAGTTAGGCTGGTGAAGGTTAGTAGGTTTTAGAGACTCAGACCAGAAAATACAGAGAAGCCGTGGAAGTTAGTCTGTCCCATCCATGGCTCATGGTTCCTGCAGACTCCTTGTATGTCACCACCACGGCCCGGCAGCCCTCTAGCCAAACTCAGATGGGGCAGCCTTGGTTGTCCACAATGGAGGCAGCAAAGGGGGCTTCAGAGGCCCAAGGCCATGCGGCCCCTTCACCTTGTTTTGTCAGAGCTGCCCTATCCATGCTCTGGCTCCACCCAGACCCCGGGAATAAAATAAGGCTGCAGGTAGGAAGTGAGGGCCCTGACCCCGAGATGCAGCAGCTGCCCACAGAGGAGGATGCAGCAGCAGGCAGGAGACCTCGGAGCACAGCACTGCAGCCTTTAGTCCTCGCACACAGTCCTGCACATACCGCTTTCTTTGTTTAAAAGAAGGGGCCAGCCCATAAGGCCATATAAATCATAAAGCACTTCTGTGCCCACAGCCTTCCCCCTCCTCTGCTGGGAGCCTCTTCTCCCAGCACGAAGGAGTCCACTGGCCTGGGGACTACTCAGAAAAGCATTCTCTGAGCCAGTGAATGAGGTCCCCAGGAGCAAGGCCCAAACCATATTCTTCTGGATGCTCTCTTAGGGCCTTAGAGCCAGAGGGGCCTCCAGAGACCCCGGGAGCTTCACCAGGGCACAGCTCAGGGCCAGTGATGGGTCTTCTTGAAAACAATTCCAGGTCATAGAGGGAAGAGAATGTCACGTTCCATATACTCTGTTCAGGGCCAGGCGAATTTATATTGCATTTCAGAAGTGTTTTTCATCCAAAAGAAAAATCTTTGTTAAAAAAATTAATATTTGGTGCTTAAAGTAACAAATGTCAGTTCCCTGGAAAATTCCCTCATTTGGAAGAAGTTCAAGCAGAGAGTGAGTGCTTTGACAGCCCACCAGCCTGGCGTTCCAGAGCAGGGGCCTCTGAGGCCCTGACAGGAGCTGCTAGTGAAGGAAACAGCAGGCGTGGGGATGTCTACACTGGCATTCCCACTGCTCACTCGGGGGTGGTCCTGCTGCAGTCCTTGTCCCAGCCCAGCAGTGAGAGGCCGGTGGCCACAGGCAGGAACTCAATTCTGTGTTCCACCGGGCAGCAAAGGCGAGCCTGGCCGCCGTGCCCTCTGGAGTCCCAGGGACAGTTTCTAGGGTTTCCATCTAGGGGGCACCAGGTGGGAGGAGGGGGCTTGGGGCAGAGGCTTCCCTTTAGACATCCCTGAGAGGAGGTCATGACTCCTGTTGCAGCTGGAAGTAGAGGGCAGATGGGCACCAGTCGGGCCAGAAGAAGGGTCTGCACTATGGATTTCATCTGCTTCTAGCACAGGGCTGGGCACAGATCCACTCTGTAGTTCTGGAGCTCCCTGGGGAGCTGCCCTCGGGCTGGTGCATGCTGGACATAAGGCTGAGCCCAAGGCCCGGCAGCTGGGTCCCCAAGGCTCCCATCCTGTGGTTTGAAGCCCTGGCCAGTAGGTGTGCCCCTCTCCCCTTCCCCCAAAAACCCCAGCCTCCACTGCTGGTCTCTGTGACCTCGTCTCCTCCCAGGCAGCCGACTCAATCCTCCAGGGGCGGGCACCGGGCGCTCTGATCTGCCGACTTCCCCCAAGAGATGGTCATTTCCAGAAGGTCCTTCTGCCTTTAATCTTCCCACAGGGAGCAAACACCCTTAATTGCTTGCCTCCCTTCGGCTAGAATGCTTCATCTTCTGTTGTGTTGACCTTTTATACACTGTACTTGAAAATTTCTCATGCTTCGAGGTGTAAGTATATTTCTACAATGTCCCTCACTTTCTTTGCAAGCAGAGAAACTGAGGCCCAGGCACTGAGCAGAGAATTGGGATTGAAAGCCCCATGATTCAGTGTCAGAGGACACTAGCTTGTCCTGGCAGGTTGGTCCCTGAGCGTTCCCAGACCCCAGTGACTGCTTCCCCCACTGATAGGGGTGTCTCCTCCTGGGGTGTGTGCTGTGTGCTGGGGGGGCTCCCTCTCGGGCGGGTGGGACAAGATTCCCACGAGGGAGGCCACAGCTGGGGTGATGCTCTTCTCCCTCCACTCAGAACCCGCTCTCCTGGCCAGCCTTCGTCCACGCTTGGTTTCCTCCCTCTGCCCTTGCAGTGGCCGCTTCACTTGGGTTGTCTGGGTGACTCTTGAGATGCCAGCACACAAGCTTTGGTGCCACCTTGCCTGTCCTACACCCTAAACAGGGTCTCAACACCCCAGCATGGGTCTATTACCCAGGCTCCATCATCCAGGAGGGCCGTTCCCCCAAATACCCCTCTAGAACCACCTACAGGCAGATCCAGAGGACAGACAGAAGCTCCTGCTGGACCAACTTGGGGGACCGGAAGGAGCATTTTCAAGGATGGCACATATGCCCTCCTAGACGCCCACTTGTGAGTAAACACACCGTCTGTCGCTCAGCAGAGAGAGGCCAGAGAAGGAGGAGGGAGTTGCGCTGCTCTGTGCCGCTGGGGTGGCTTCATAAACACCTTCCCAGCCTCCCCCTGGAGGGTGGGCTTCAGAGGACCCCTGACCCAGTAGGGGATCAACCTCCCGACCCTGGAGGTCTCAGAAAAGGACGTCCTGTCTGTCCCTGCCAAGGCCAGGCAGCTCCTGCCAAGCTCATTAGGCCGGCTCCCTGCCCCGGGCAGCCAGGCGCCCACCAGGGCTGCGCTCACGTAGGAGAAGCGGCTTCTTCACTCAGCCTCATGTCAGCCTCTGCGGTGACCAGAAAGCACTTTGTGTGGTGAATCCCTGGACTGCTCTCATCTTCTAAGAAAATGATGAGAAAACAGGCAAACTTCCCCAGGACTGGTGAGCATTGTGCAGACGGATTCCAGATGGACGTGATTTGGAGTCCTTTCCTGCCTCTGGTGGTTCATTTTCCAACAGGCTGGGCAGCTGGTCTGTTAAAAGGTCTTTCATCAGAAGACGGAGCTGCTCATCCTCGAGCAATTGAAGGACAGGGAAGGCTCACACCCGGCCCCGTCAGCCACACGTTCAGTGTCGACGCATAGCCCTGCGTGCCTTTGTCCTGACGTTCTGCCTTCCTCACTAAAATAAACACCGATCCTCCAAGTCAACACCAAAAAGACTCTGCATGGGAGACACAGTAGGACCTTTCAACCCTTATCCCCCAGAACCACCTCTCCTGTGGGCATCTTTAATTAATGTTTGTCGCTCCACCCACTTGTTGAGGACCAGGATGCCAGCTACTCTCTGTGGGTATTCAGGGCCATTGCCTTCTTCTCTGAGGCCGCTGGGATCCCTTAGGGCATTTAAGGGTCTTCACCCTGGGCTGTGGGAGAGCAACAAGGAAGGAAAGACGCAGAGTACTACATAGCTGGACCCTCTGGCTCCCAGCACTTGCCTCTCTCCCAGGCACCACCTGCTCCTCCTTTCCTGGTCCAGCCAGGTGGTGGGCACCATCACAGAGCCCAAGAGCTCAAACCAAACAGCCCGACTCCTTGAAGTACCCATGCAAGGCGGAAGCAGGGCTCCTTCAAGACCCGCCTTCTGCATCTGGCCCCAGCCTGCAGTGTAGCCCTGGCCCCTGCAGGGTGGGGCAGAAGTCTCTCTTCCAGAGCTGCACGGGAGCCCCAAAGTGGGATGTGGGGAAGGGAAGATGCTGAATTTATGCCAGGGAAACTTCCACCCTTGAATGCTTAGATTCTTTTTATACAACGCAGAAAAGCTGTGACTGAAGCCGGAATGGGGCCGACCCTGGGTTTCTGAGCAAAGTCATGAAGGTGGCCTCCATGTGTGGGGCTGCACGGGAGCACTCCTGGGCACATGGTCCCAGCTTCCTTGGTATGAGCATCCACACCTGTGAGCAGCATGAGCATCAGGATCCTATAACGTAAGGGGCAGGAAAATAGCAAAGACTTGCAGAACAGTTAAGTGAGGAAGAAATAAGCCATGAGGGAGAAGTGCCCACTGCAGCGGCCTGTTTGTATGTTCTGACCCGCCAGATAATAGGATTACACATTCCTTATCTCCACTGCACACTGGCTTGGTGCCAGCCCCAGTCTGAGCTGTGTGACAGCAGGACGTCCGTCCTTCCTCTCCTGCCCCGCATCCTTAACTGCGGGTACAACAGCAACAACTCACTTTGGGGATCCAATATCACCAGGAACTCAGCCTCTCGACTTTGTAGAGGCTCTGGTTACATTTCCTTAGGTCTAAATTTTTGGTATCTGCTCTCGAGTGCAACCCTACTCATCTCTTGATTCAAGAAGCCCAGACTGACGACCCAGGATGTGCATCTCTGTGGGCAGTTGGGAGAGGCCGGCCTCACTCGGGCCTGGTCTTTGGGAATTCACCCAGAGCAGCACAGTTGCTGCTGCAGTGCTGTCTGTCCATCCGTCCGCCAGTCCGTCAGGCCCCTACTCTCAGTCGACACTGAGAGTTCCTATCTAAGCATCCTTCCTACGGCCTGATGCCGAGCACGGGGAGGGAGTGGCAAATGGTAGGCCCCAGGGAGACTGTGTGACCTGGCATCTATTCCGGTCACTGTGGCCGTGTAACAAACCACCCCCAGACCGAGAGGTGGGAACAGCCACCTTGTTGTGCTCACAGAGTCTGTGGGTCAGGCCTTCAGACAGGGCACAGCAGGGAGAGTTTGTCTCCATGATATCTAGAACCTCAGCTGGGAACCCTCACAGGCCCGGCATCACCCAGAGGCACCTTCTGTCAGGGCTCACGTGGACACTGGCTACTTACAGGACCTCTGGTGGGGCCGTCCACCAGAACAGCTGTGTGTGTGTCCTCTCCTCGAGGCCTGGGCAGTGCGGTGGCCTCAAGGGGGATGGATTTTCAGATGGAAGCTCAGAGCTTGGCGCGGGGGCGGGGGTCCCAGCTAACAGGTGGAAGCTGCATAGCCTTTGATGACAGACTCAGAAGACACTCCTGCTCCGTTCTGTCGGTTACAAGCAAATCACAAGTCCCCCTGGATTCAAGAGGAGGGAAATTAGACTCACCTCTTGATGTGGGAGGGGTTAGGTTCTAGACGAGCATGAGATTATAATCTGCCACAGCATCCCTGCTGCAGGGCCCTGCATCCTGCAAATAAAAACCGAAAGCCTTGACTTGGTGCCTCATGGGTCTGTTCTGAGCAGATGCCCCAGGCCTGACCCCAGTAGGGATTCCCAACCTGGGTTCCTAGGGCCAATGCATGGACTCAGTACACGCAATCGAGTAAATCAGTTGTCAGTGATGATGACTTTTTTGGGGGACATTTAAGGTAAAGCACAGTCTAGCACAGTGAAAGGCAGCCACCATGTAACGGTCAAAGCAGAGACTCGATCTAGGCTGCTGATTCCAAGACTGGCTCTGCCGCTTACTCTGTGACCTTGAGCAAGTTACTTAAAGTCTGTTCCCTCATCTATAAAATAGGGATGATAAAAATGGTACCTCTTGCTCTAGTCAGCTCAGGCTGCCGTAACAAAATACCACAGATGGGGTGGCTTAAACAACAGAAATTTATTTTCTCACATTCTGGAAACTGGAAGTCTGAGATCAAGGTGCCAGCCTGGTCAGTTTCCAGTAAGAGCTCTCTTGACTGCAGATAGCCGCTTCTCACATGCCAGCCTCGCATGGCTGTTTGGTGTCTCTTCTTATAAGGACGCTAATGCCATCATCTCATCCCATGAGGCTCCACCCTCATGACCTCATCTAAACCTAATCACATCTCCAAATGTCGCCACATTCGGGGTGAGGGCGTCAACATGTGAATTTGGAGGGGAACCCAATTCAGTCCATGGCACCTCCTTGTCGGGCTTCCGTGAGGATCAAATGAGTGACTGTTTGGGACGTGCCTAGAATGGTGCTTGGCATATGGTAGCCACTATAAAAACAAAATGGAAAGATCGAGAGAAGAGCACAGGGCAGGAAGCAGGGAGACTGTGGCTGGTGGAGTCCCAAGGACTCGGGGTAATTTCTGCCTCTACATTGCAAGGACTCTCATCTTTGATGAGAATGGCAAATTACAGCCACATGGGAAGTGCTGTGTGGGGCGACGGGCGGGCCGCCCACTCTAAGGTCTCGCATTGGACCTCAGTGTGCAGATTTTACCTTCCCTCATCTTTGTGTGTGTATGGTTTTTTAAATTCATAACTTATCCTCATCTGTGGATTTGGAAGAGTGGGAGAGAGGAGTCGAAGCTGTCTTTAATTAAATGTTGCCACTCCCTCCTCCTTACGGTCATTTACAGTCAATAAGGGGGAGGAGAAATATCTCTTTAGAAGGCCTTTCAAATGAAAAAAAAAAGTGAACTACTGAATGCAAAAACGTTCTTATCTAAACATCCTTCCTTCGGTTGTGATTTAATATGTGCGCGGTACTATATAGAAATACAAAGCAGCTTGGGAAAAAGTCTCAGCCCTAAGAATCTTATAGTATTAAAACTCAAGTAATCCCACACAAGAGAAAAATACAGCAAAGCCTGAGCTTGGCCCCTGCAAACCGGTGTGCTCCACCCCCTGCGACCCGGGGGGCCGTGGGACGTCCCCCGAGAGGCGCTGTGCAGGCTGCTTTTGACAGCTGAATTTTATTAACTGTTTTTTCATTCCTCCTGATGGGCCTGGCAATGAACTCTTATCAGTGTATTGTGGTGAGTACAAGTCAATTAATTTCTTTTAAATAACTTCAACTGAAATCCTATTTGATTTATATTCCAAAAATGATTTCCATTCCATTCCTTCCTGAGATTATGGTCCCGGCTGAGTTAATCACACGGGCTGCAGAGTCACCCATACCCCAGGGAGAAAACAGGATCAAGGAGAGAAGGAAATGAGAAGAAGGTGGAGCTGAGAACATTCTAAAGACCCTTTATTCAGTGTGAGGCCGTGTGCTGGGGACAGGAGAGCTCGCTTAAATCTCACCTGCAGAAAGGCTTATTTCTAGCTGCGGTGCAAGGGATAAATTGAGGGAGGACACAAGGTGTCCAGGAGATGGAGGAGTCCTTACCAAGAAGCGTGACGGGTGGCCACTGTGGCTACTGAGGTTTGGTGGCAAGACCCCCGCTCGTCTGGCCCGCAGAGTTTACTGTGGTTTCTGGGGCTGGTGTCCCGGGAGCCACTCCTTTAGCTTGGCCCTGGCTGTGAGCACCTGAGCTCTATATGGCCTGCTGTGTGGGGCCACCGCAGGCGTGATGGGTGGGGGATGACAGTGGGCTGTCACCGGGAGCAGAGCTCCAGTAGGCTTTGCTGCAGGTCTGCTCATGTCCCAAACAGAGGCAGGCACAAGCAGAGGTGCCACCTTCCTGAGGGTCTGCCCACACGACCCCTGTTTGTCACCAGCCAGGCCTTCCAGATGATAATGCCTAGCCTCTCTGGGAAGTGGGGAGGGCAGTCACACCCTCTTGGAGGAGATCGCGTGAGCTGGGTGGCATCTGGCCCTGGAGAACAGAGCTTAGTGAGTGGCTGGTGACAGTGATGAGAGGTTGGAGCCCCAGGGGTAGAGTGGCTACCGCCCTTGGGAGAAGTGCTGTGGCTGAGTCCCAAGGCCTGGCTGGTGTGGGGCTGGTGAGAGATGCCTTCTCAAGCCATCTTGTGCCCCGACGCCAGGCTGCCATGTGGGGTCTGGCAGATTGCCGGGCAATAGCAGGTCACTGCCCTGGGGCAGGAATATCCAGTGAAGAATTCAGAGCAGTTAAAAAGTTTTGCAAAGATGAGTTTAGACAGAAGATGTATTTGCAAAATGTCTGCTATGGATGCTGTATTCGTTTGCTAGGGCTGCGGTAACAAAGTAGCACTGACTGGGTGGCTTAAACAGTGGAACTTTATTTTCTTACAGGTCTGGAGGCTAGAAGTCTGAGAGCCAGGTGTCGGCAAGATTGGTTTTTTCTGAAGGCTGGGAGGGAAGGCTCTGTTCCAGCCTCGCTCCTTGGCTTGTAGGTGGCTGTCCTCTCCCTGTGCCTTCACGTCGTCTTCCCTCCGTCCGTCTGTGTCCAGATCTCCTCTTGTAAAGACACCAGTCACATTGGATTAGGGCCGCCCTAGTGACCTCATTTTAATTTAATTACCTTTGTGAAGACCCTGTTTCCAATGACCGTTACATTCTGAGGTTCTGGGGTTAGGACTTTAGCATATGAATTTGGGGGGACACAATTCAGCCCATACAGATGCTGTCCTGGGGAGCCAAGTGAGTGGTGTTTCCCAAAGCATAGATATGAGACTGCCAATAATCAGAAGCATCTAGGGCACGTGATGAAAATGTGAATTCTTGGGGCTGGCCAGGTGGCGTAATGGTTAGGTTCACAAGCTCTGCTTCCGTGGGCCAGGGTTTGCAGGTTCAGATCCTGGGTGTAGACTTACACACTGCTCATCAAGCTATGCTGTGGCAGCATCCCACATACAAAAAATAGAGGAAGACTGGCACAGATGTTAGCTCAGGACTAACCTTCCTTCCCCCTCCCCCCCCAAAAAAAGTGAATTCCTAAGCCACATGCCAGATCCAATGAATTGAAATCTCTCAGAGTATGGCTTAGGATTTGGCATTTAAGTAAACTAAATGAGCTCCCCAGGTGATTATTGTCCCCTCTGAGGTTCTGCTCTGGGAGGCAGGGCTGGGGGAAGGGGGACATGAGGATGACAGCTCCACCTTCAAGGAGCTCCCTAGTCGAAGAAACACGACCTCCATGAGACAAGTAGAGAAAATATAATGCAGAGTATAATCGAGTGGCCAATTGAACAACATGGAACAAAGTGCTGTGGTAACACGGAGAAGGAGGGGCGTTCCGAGGAAGGAGAGTGTGGGGAAGCAGTCCTGGAGGGCGACGTTTCTCACATCTTCCTCTGCACAGAAGTGGTTCAAGGCCGAGGATTAGAAATATCTAAGGACAGGGATGCTGGAAGATGTGAGGAGCTGTACAAAACCCTATTTCAGTGTTGAGTATCTTTAAGCAGTAGATTACTTTTGTCTTTATCAAAAAGCAAATTTTGGTATTTTCCTGGAATTCCTGTTTGCTGATATCGGTACCTGACACGTTGACACTCAGCAAAGGTCCACTGGCTTCAAGGTTTGGGCAGTTCTGTGTGGTTTGTGGCTGAGGTGGCTTTATCTCTTAGGAGAGATGTGGGGGACAGTGGGTGAAGACCCAGTGGTGAACGTCGAACAGGATGGGTTTGGGCGCCGCTGGTGACTTCTGACTCCAGCAGGTGAGCGTTGATGTTGTTTTAAGTGACATTCGTCCTGCCTTTCTTCCTATACACATATTGATCCTAGCCAACGAAGACTCGACGGGAAACCACACGGAAAGAAATATGTCCGGCTTGTCAGTGGAAAAGAACGTGGCAGGGACCACCATGAGTCCTGTGGGCTCTGCAACTGTGTGCACACTTACTGGCTGGGTGACCTTAGCAAGCTACCCTCCTCTGTGCCTCAGTTTCCTCACCTATAAGATAGGGAGAATGGTAATACCTATGACATAGTTTTGTGGTGAACCTTAAACAGGTTAATTATGAAAGGAATTTAGAATAGTGCCTGGAATATAAGTACGCAATAAATGTTAGTGATCAATGCATTTTTTCCACCCGGATGAGTGATGTTCTGAGAATTTACTTCAAACAAGATATCATGGCCGTTCTCTGGGGACTGGGCAGTCACTAACTAATCCATTTTTCTTATCGTGATCGGTATAGCTCAGTGATTTTTCTGCTCTCTACCCCGAGCTAAGACTGAAATGAAGCGCTGGCCAGTGCAGGGCTGCAACAACAGGCGGGGCCACAGGCCTTGTGTGTGTGTGTGTGTCTGCATGCGTGTGTGTGTGTGTGTATACACATGTGTGCATACACGTGTGTGCACGCACTCCTTCAAGCCCGAGGGGGCTGCGTGTTGGCTAAAGGGTATCTCTTCCAGCTCCTGGGGACTCCAGGAACGAACAGCCTGCTCAGGCGACTTTTCTGTCCGTGCACTGGGAGCTCAGCTTCATGTGAGGCAGTGTCCTTGATACACACTGTTCTCTCTGCCTCAGTTTCCCTTAGAACCAAGTCCCTGTGCACAGGCCACGGGACGTGGCCCAGGTGGCTTGGTGCAGTCCATCGTCACTTACCTCTGGTGGGCTCCACGTGGGATGGTCCCCAGGAGGGGAGAGGGCAACGCACCTGCCCTCGGGAGTACACTTCTCAAAGCTTCTCCCCGTCACACTGTCTTGGAACGAGTTCTTTCCTGGGCCTATTCTTTAAAATCATGGTGAAATGTTGAATTCGAGGAGAGGAGAAAAAGATCAAAGAGACAGAACTCACTGACTCCTATTTGGGGATTAATTCTCTAATCCAATTTTTTTTGCAAACAATCTTACAGAAACCCACTAGAGATAATTAATAAAGGCAGAGCTCCCTGGTTGAAGCAAGGGTGCCCTCCTTCAGGAGCCTCGGAAATTCCCGCACGGAATCCTAGGATGTCTTCGAACCCCGTAGGAAAACTGCTTCAACATGGGCATCCTCCTTCCTTTCTACGTCCGCGTTCCCTGCTGCTGCCTCTGTTCCTGACAGTGTTTGCAGCACCTTCCCTGCGGAGTGGACAGGACAGGGTCCAGGAGAGAAAGGACCACTCTTGCCAGAACTGGCTCGGTTTCCTTTTGGATAGTCACTGCAGACCTCTTGGCTCAAATGTGCTGTCTGAACTTGACTTTTCTGCACTCCCCAGTGTGAGGACCGGCGCTAACTGAGGCCTGAGCCGGGAAGCTGAACAGCTTGATGTGTTAATCCAGACTGTCGCCTGGCCCACTCTGCTTACCAGTCTCCTCCTCCCTCCCATGTCACTCAGGGGACAGGAGGACAGTGGGAGGGATCGGAAGTGCTGGGCATCAGGAAGTGAGTGAGGATGAGCCACTGGGGTGCAGGGGCTGTGACGGGAGCCTCAAACCCCAAATGGCTGTGTCTTTAGACCTTCACATCAGCCTGCAGCCACCCCAATTTTTCTATTATCATTATTTTAACACCACGTTGGCCCTATTTTTAAAATCTGCTGCACTTGAGCAATTTTTTCTGACGTCAGCTGGCTGCCGGCAACTCTGCTTGAAAACAAGAACACCCAAATCTTCTAAGGAGTAATGCTGAATCTGCTTCAAACGCAATAAATCACAAAAACCATTGTTTACGATAAGTGGTATCTGATTGCTGTTAGAACCTGTGTTTATTGCTTTTGTGCGTTATGGTCTCTTGTAATTTGGACAGCCAGAAATTGTATTCCTTTATGCAGCGCGTAGGAAGGCTTTGTAAGGAGGGAGGCATCTGTAATTATGCTGCCAGGGAGTGGGGCTGGGAAGCCTCTGAGGAGCCGGAAATGCAATGGGCTGGTTTTCATCGGAGGTGCCAGGCCCTCGGGCTTCCCACTCTTCTGGTTCTTGGAACCCTCCAGGCTCCTTCAGAGACCTGGACAGGGCAGGACAAATGGGGGGGGCCTTGGAACCATGTTGCTCCAGACCAGAGAGCCCTTAAGTGGCCTCCGGGAGCAGAGCGTGGCGTGGACGGGTGGCTGCAGCCCCACAGGAAGCTGGACAGATGGTTTTCCCTGGAAGTTGCCTTAGACGCCCCCGCAGTTTCTTCCCTCAGTTTCGCCCATCCTGACAAGTGCCTTCAGCCTTGTTGGGGAAGGCTGACAGCAGGGGTCCAAGGACAGCCCAGGGCAGAGTTCCTGGTGCCTCTATCTGCAAAGTTGGAGAAGCAGCTACTTGTCCACAGAACCTGGATGTGACACATAAGGTGCACAGCCGTCGTCAGTCAGTGAATCCTTGATGTCACTTTATTCCTTTGAGGCACTGTTGTTGGAAAGAAGGGCCAAGTCTGGGGCATGGTGAGCTCTTATCCTCTTGATCCAAACATCTGGACTGGCTCCCTGACCTGGAAGGCTGCATCCTGCCGGCTTCTCCTGGGTAGAACCCCCCCAATCTTCACGTTCCTCCCCTCCCATCAAGGTTGTCCCTGGACTCGGTCCTCTGCCAGTTTTCTCAGTCTCAATAGAATTCTCCACCATCTCCCCAGTTTTTTAAGCCTAAAGACTGGGATTCGTCCTAGACGCCTCTCGTTCTCTGCCCCGAGCACTAGCTCAGCACACAGAGGGCGCTTATTAAGGAACACAACAGCTGTCAGCTGCCAGTCTTACCAGAACGGCCTCCTGACTATTTCTCCATGTCGTCCGCCTTCTCCATCCCTACCATCACTGCCCCAGGGAGGCCCTTGTCTGTTCTCAACAGGACCGCCTGCCAGACCCCTGGCCCTCTGGGACCTGGGTGGCGTTTGGGGCCATGTCTTGGCCTCTGCCGCCTCAGCTTCATCCCCCACCCCCTTGGCCTGCTTTGCTCCAATCACCCTTAGCCCCTCTCAGTTCCAAGCACACCGTGCAGCTTCCTGCCTCTGTTCTCATTGCTATGGCTGTTTTCTCTCCCTGCAGTGTCATTCTCGTCCTTCAGTGGGCTTCCCCCCTTGGAGACGGCTCAGGCACCGTGCCCTCTGGGAAGCCTTTGCCAACCACACCTATGGGCCTTGGGGGCCCCAGCTCTGCTCCCACAGCTCTGTGTGTTTTTCTCTGTGATAACTCTTATCACAATTATAATAAGCTATGCATGTGTCCCCCTTAAAGGCAGGAACACCGTGTTATCTGTCTTAACGTCCCCGGCGCCCAGCACGATGCCTGGCCCTTAGGTGTTACGTAAACACAGATCGACATCGAACTAGCACTAAAACTCAAAGAGCCCGTGGAGGCAGAGTTCATTTAAGCTCCGAATTGTACGTGATTGCTTGTTAGCAATTGCACACGATTGTGTGTCAGAGCAAGTTCATAGATGGCTCTCCAACGAAACCACACTTCTGCACCCTCAGGGCGAGGTCCTCGCACAGCCCATGGGTCAGGCTCCAGTCCATTCCATCTGCCCTGAGAGCCTGACCTCTCACCCAGGACAAGGACTCAGGCTGAGGACTTCCAGACCCAACGGTCTCCAAGCACAGAGCAGATGTTCCTCAGTGGAAGCTCCTTGAGCGAGCGACGAGCGCAGGAGAAGCCTGGCCTCGCAGGCAGTTGATACTCATCCCCCCGCAAAGGATGGGCCTGGTCAAGCATGCTTTATTGAAGAGGGAAATGATCAGTTGTGATTCTCAGGCTGTGAGTTCTGGTCTGTTTGCCCAAGCCCTGCCTTAATAGACATCTAGCTGGACGACAGGGTCTCCTGTGCCCTCTAGTGCTTAGAAGGGCTCCCTGAGCCCCCTGGACATGAGCTTCAGGGTGGCGTATGGATCCCTCCTGCCCTGCCCAGCCTGGCCATCAGAGCAGTCGAGGACGAGGGGAGAGAAGCCAAGGCAGGGCTCCACTTCCAGAAGACTCTTGTTTCTGGGGCCGTGGGCACCTACTGGGCTGACTGGGAGCATCAGGTCAGAGGGCACTTTGCATGGAGCCCAGCAATTGCTCTTTCAAGGCCAACTGTCACAGTTTCCAGATTTGTCGATTCCATAAAGCCTCCCTTCAATTTACATGCACACACACACACACACACGCACGCACGAGAATGCTAAACTGGCCAAACTCACTGCCAGCACCAAGAAGCAGAGTGGGCCATTTCCCTTCTTTTTCTCCTCCCGCCCACCCTGCAGAACCCCTGGGGGGCAACGCACATAATTTGGGCTTTTGTGTCACGGTTCAGCAAGCTAGATTATGATATCGGCCTCTGTGGTCTAGCCAGGCAGCCCCATGACCACTGACAGCTTTGTCTCTACAGAGAAGTACAATCTGAGTTACAAACAGCTGACTTCCTGGCAGACTTTTTGGAATTTGAGCTACTCACGAGCAAGGGCCTGGGAAGTGGACCCTTGGGCCAGTTGGCCAATCAGGAAATCTGCCTGGTCTGGGCCCTAGGGAGGCCAAGGAGGAATTCGTGCGCAGAGTCCTGCTTCCAAAGCCCTCACAGTCTGTTCTGGGGTGGAGCAGTGGTGCCCTGGGAGCAGAACCAAGTCTGCTCCAGCCGTGTGTGTCCACACTGATAGCTCTAAGGATGGAGGCCCCTGGGGATGAAGGGAAGGGGAGGCAGAGTGGGCTGGGGCGGACTGGTGGCTGGTGTGCCTCTGCCTGTCACAGAGAGAGCGCAGGGCTGGCCCCTTCATCAGCTGCCTCATGGAGCTGAGGCCACAGGGTCCACAGGGAGGATGCGCGCAGAGCAGTGTCCCAGGTGTGCCTCCCATGCCCCGTGTCCAAGGACGAGCCCAAATAACGTCCTTTCTTGGTTGCTCTGTTCTGGCCCAGGGACCTGCCATCTATGGACTTCTTTTTTCTCTAAACTCAGAAATATAAGCAATTTGACAGACATTTTTAAATAGAACCCAAATAATATAAAATTTGAAATTATCGGCCTTTCCAAATTCTTCTGCCGTATTTTCAGCCTGCAGACACAGAATGGATACAAGACGCTCATGGTTTCCATGTCTTTCCTAATGGGATTCCTCTCTGTGTCTCCGCATGCCGAGAGTCCACACCGGGGCCTGGACGGCTGCTCCAGGAGCCCTGTTTCCAGGACTGAGTTTGCTCACCAGCTCCCGCCTGCCCTGAGGAAAGCACTTCAGTGCCACGTCTTCTTGCCTCCAATAGACTTGGCCTTCCATTCCTTGGGCTCTGCAAGGTTAATGGTATGGAAGAGTAAAATAGGTGTTTCTGTTTCCCTCAAACTGTTTGGGTTCAAATCTTAACTCCATCAGCTACTACATGGGCAAGTTGTTTTCCAGTTTTCTCATCTATTAAATAGGCATGAAAGAATACATGTCTCAGAGAGTTATAGTGAGGATTACATGAGACAATATGTGGCTCCTAATAAATGCTCAATAAAGGGTAGGATAGAAGCAGTAATTACAGTAAAACAACTATTATTATTATTACTGGAAAGCGGACAGCTTCCGTGGGCTGGAGCTCACTTCTTCTGCATACCTGTAGCTTTCAGGAGCATCCTATTAGGTGGTCAGGCTCAGTCTTCAGACCGGAAACTCCCTTCGCCCAGCCACTCAGTGGGTGTCTAGAATGGAGGAGACGTGAGAGGTGGCCCAGGACACCTTTTCCCACATCACCCTGACCCTTTAAGAAGTGCTCAGGGGGTTTCACTGACATGTTTTTCTTACTCAGAAGTAAAGATGAAAGAGTCGGGGTCCACTCAGTTGACTCGTGAGAGAGTAACATGGTCTTCTGGGGAGGGGTGAGCCTCCAGGCAGGGATCAGGGATGGTTGTCAGAGCAGGAGGCACTTCCCTTCCTCCTGGAGGCACTCTGCACCCTCAGGCCCCGCTTCCCTCTGTCTGCCAAGCCCCGCTCTCCTGACTTGGGCGTGAGCTTCCACTCTTTGGCCCGGAAAGCCAACCCCGGAAGTCCTGCCTAGGCCCAGGTAAACCTGTCTCCCCCAGGAAGCCTCCATGTGTCTTCTGCATTCTGGTGCGGGCCGCCCTGGCCCAGTCCCCAGTACAGCTCCTCCTGGGGTGCCGTGTCCCACGCCTTAGCGCCCTCTGGCCTGTACCCATGCCTGGGACATCTCTTAGCGCCCCCCCCCCCCCCCCAGGCACTGTCTGTGCTCAGCTTTCACTCCCCACTGGGCCTTTCCCAGAGCCGCCCACCCGACCCATGTCCCCAGGCTGTCACCTGTCCTCCACAGTCGCTTCCATCTCTGACCCACTCCACAGCTGTTCTCCCCACTTCATCTAACCCCATATCATGAATCCAGTGACTGTTCTCTGAAAGAGTTCCTCTGGATGCTATATGGAGCTGAAACTCCCAGACCAGCCAGCCAAAGTGTCCCATCCCCTTTGAGCCTCTGGGCAGTACTTTCTTTTTATTAGTATTGACTCCCCTGGGGCACGGGGAAAGGGCCTGGTCTGTAAGCCTATTGAGTGCCGCTGCTGCCAGGCAGCATGCAGAGAAGAGCTGGTCTCCCGGAGTCCTGCACACGGTGCCCTGAGATCCTCATGGCCCCTGGCCCCCACTCTCCTCCTCCCCCCCCTCCTCCTCCCAGGCATTCTCACTTGCTAGCTCAGCCCCAGAATATGCCTTCTACAGTATCTGTTAACTCCCTGCTGGCCAGTGTGCCATGGCCTTTGGACAGCTGCTGCGGCACCCAGCCAGCCCAGGCCAGCCCCACGGCAGGACGGGGCTTGGGCCCTTCCCAGGGGCTGTCAGCAGAGGGGCTGTCTGCTTAAACTACCTGTGAGCATTGCCCGCCCGGGAGAGAAGCCAGGTAAGGGAAACGCAGGGAGAGCAGGATGGGGCTGCAGGCCTTCTGTCTCATTGAAGGGATCAGTGGCCGCTCCAGGGGAGGTGAAGCCCTCGGTCAAACTGAGTCCATCTCAGGGAGGGCCAGATCCCCTGGAAATGGGATACTAGGGGGTGTGCGTTGCATTAATTTTGTTGGGCTTGGCCTCTGTCATTTCATGAGACCCAGCGCAAGTACCTGCACCTCCCAGGACCTCAGTTTTCTAATCTGTGCAATGGGAGGGCCAGAGGGAGAGGAGCCTGAAAGAGCCTTTCCGTCTGGACTTCTGTGGTTCATTGACTACTTAAAACAAAGCCTTGGAGGAGGGCCATGGGGAGACGGAGAACAAAGCTCGCCTTGTTCGCTCCTGTTGGAATCCAAGGAATGGACTCACTGGGATTTCCTGCTGGCTTGCTGGAGGCCAAGGCCAGGCCACTGCCCTGGCTCCTGTTCCCTGGGTCCTGAGGCTGTGAGACCACTGTACCGCACTGGGGAGGGTGGATGCCAGTGATGAAACACACATCTTTTCACTCAGTGGACTATTTGTATACCCTAACTCTTTAAAGAGAAACAAGCCTCTGTATTATAGCATATAAAAGTTTTCCCATGCTTTTAGGTCACTTTTTCATATATTTTTTCTTAGGACAACACAAATCCTCGTTATAGATATTTCTGTATTTTAGGAAAAGGGACCACACTCGTAGTAATGAGATCCCCGAATAAAGTTCACTCATTTTCATCTCTCTTTGCTCCCAGAATGTTATTGCTGGAAATGTTACATTATCATAAACCAGAGTTCAGGCTGCATAGAGGGTTTTAACAATGGTCCTTTTTCTCTGGATACGAATTCTGATTAATGCCCGCATTTTACAAAGACCTCTCTCCCTCACTCTGCTGTTTTCTTTGTGGGTATGTTTCTTTGCTGGATACACAGTCTAGGTGATGAGAATTAGGAGGGTTTATGGTGGAGGGTTCCTGCGCCTCCTGTCCCTCTTCCCTGCTGGCCTTCCGGGGTAAGGAGCATGGGCAGAGGTATGTGTAGGGGATAATGTGGGAGGAGGCTGATGCAAGGGTCTCCCCGAGAGGACCCTCCTTTTGGCAATCCAGAAGGACCCCTGGAGAAAGCTCTGGGCCCGAGCCCTCCCGGCTGGGCCCTACTTGCAGGATGAAGGGAAGGGGGCTCCCACATAGCACCCTTGGAGGTGAGGTTCCTGTGTTGGAAGTTTCCAGGTGGACTTCCTTCCCCTCAACTATGTCGCAAACTGCTGCCAGGACGGATGCTCAGACTTCACAAGGAGGTTTCAGGGTCAAAGGCCTCCTCCGTGTACTGTAGCTGTAGCTGCAGCCTGCCCTATAGGCCCATTTAATGGCATCAGGGCCAACTGGGTGGTTGTGAGTGGCGAGCTGCTCCGCCCCGCTCAGGCCCACCAGCTGCCCCTCCACCTCCACCCTGGCATCTGCAAATATCTCCCCATGGACTTTGTACAACGCCCCTCCCTCACTTCCTCCCCATGTGGTGTAGGGGTTAAGAAACTGGCTTTGGAGTCAGATAAATCCATATTTGAATCCCACTTACGAGCTGTGTAGCCCTAGGAAAGTGTCTTCACTCCTGTATAAGACCCTTCGTCTGTAAAATGGAGTTTTATACTAACTACAGGCAAGTTGGGGGGATGGCATTAGATCCAGTGCCTGGTACCCATAGGTGTTCTGTAGGTGGTGAGGGAGCTGTGCCTGCCTCATTCCCACCCACGTTTCCTCTAGCTTCTCCTCTGAGTCTTCTTCTCTCTGTCTCTTTTACCCCCAGTAAAGCCCTAACTTTCTTTTATTTTAACTGTGTTGGGGAAATCCTTCCGAAGGGATTGCTCGCCCATGCCTCTCTTGCACAGTGGGTTGGATGCAATGGAACATCCTCTGCATGACGCAGGCACTGTCCACTAAGCACTTTACGGGCAGCCTCCTCCCCATAGCTGGGAAGTACTTGTGTCCCCATTTCCTGGAGGAAAGAGAGGCTCAGAGTTCAAGCCAGTTGCTCAAGGACATACAGATGATAAATATCAGAGCCAGGACACAAAGCTCTGTTGAATTCCAAAGCCTGCACTCTTTCCCAGTCTGCAGCCTTCAGAGCATCGTTTATTATGCAGTGATACGTTAACGCTCAGGGACTCATGGAGGTAGGACCTTTGGCCCTGAACTAAATGACCAAAGGTTGCTGTGCTTGCTGAGGTTGTGCTCCTGCTTTTCACAGTTTTTCTGCATCTCCCCTCATTCTCATCCAGTCAACTTACTACCTTATTCTTGCCTGAAGCAACAGCACCTCCTTCTCCTGCTGTGGACCCGCTCATTAGAATTGTGTGCAAAGGAAGCGTTCGTGGGCTACAAGAAAGAATGCTGGACTTTCCTTTGAACAAGGAGCTTCTGCACTACGATGCCAAAGCCATCTGTCGACTTGCTTGTTTAAGGCCCTGTTTGATTGCTTTATGACTTATGTCTGTGTTTGGGATAAAGGAGGGATGGCTCTTTCTTATTTCTGGGCAGAGTGGAAACCTTTTACCTTTCTGAAATCTGATCAAAAAATGCCTCTTTGCAAGGTTGGATAGTTGTCCAAGTTGGGTGGCAAGGTGAGTCAGGCCTTCCAGGTTCTCTTCCCACAGAACAGGCTGGTTGCCCCAACAGGGACCGACATTCCTGGAGTGTGTGAGAGGAGAAACCCACGGCCCAGGCCCTGGGGAAGGGGTTTGGTCTCCTCCAACCCAAGCCCTAAGTCCGGACGCCCGGCTTATATTCCTAACTCCAGCGTCAGCTCTCTCTAGATGGCGCCAAGTCATGTACCACCTATAGGGGCCAGGCTGCACATCCGTAAAATGGGTGCATGGCAGTCACTGCACAGAGTCTACACAGAGTGAACTCTGGCCCCAGAGGCAGCAAGGCCATGTGGACATGAGGACTTGTTGTACAGGCTTGACTGTTGTTGCTCTCGTCACAGTCTCCAAAGAGCTGACCCTGGCAGGCGTTAGAGCTGTCTGTGTGGAGCCGTGTGCGTTAGAACCCCTGCCCCTGCCTGTCAGCTGTGGTCACAGGCATTTGGAGGGGCGGGGAGGGTTTCCAAAGCCTGGGGCGGGAGAGGGAGGGCGGAGGCCTTCTGAACTGCCTGGCATTTGAACTTCCATGGGTTTCTTTCGCAGCCTCAATTTGCGTTTTATTCAGCAAACTCAGAAGTGGGAAAGCCTGCTGCCTGGATGCCAGTGGGCAGCGGCACAGTGCCTCTGGGGCGGGCCAGGGGCAGAGGGCCTGCGTTCTGTGGGGAGAGCAAAGAGGGTGCATGGGTATTCTCTAGAGCGAGTTTGCCAATCCCTCTTATGATCCTTCCTCCGTTCTAAAGCAAAGGACATAAATGCTAACTATGGTTCTTGCCTGTGCTGATAAGGAAAACCAGTGAATGCAGGAGTCTCATTAAGAAAATCCTAAAATTTTGGTCTTATCACTGCTGCAACATAATACAGTAAGGATGTTAATTCCAACCTCCCTCGGCTCCCCCCCGCCCCAAAATCCCTTCAGTGAAGGCTGGCAGAATGAACCACGCTCCTGCTCCAGCCTGGAGTCCCGTCTGATTCGGATTTGTCCCCTCTCCTTGGCACTATAGAGTGAATCTCCAGTGCGAGAGGATGGGGTTTTGCCCCCGCACACTTCCAGCTGCCTCTGCGGTTATCTAGTTCCACAAACGTGGTCTGAATCCCTACTGTGTGCAGGCTCTGGTTGTCAGAGCTGTGAAATGTCAGAGTCTAGCTGAGTTCATCTTCTTGCAAGAGCCAATGAGCTGAGGAGGGAGCTCTGATTTATAGGCCAAGCTGCCAGCCGACCTTGTCCCCAGCAAAAACTCGTTTCAACAGGCTTCTCATCCAAGTGATTATCTGCTGTTGTACTGCTCACTCTTGGCAACGATCCTACAATTCCTGTTAGCAAAGAGGAAACAGGCACCTTGAAGTAAGTACTTCTCTCGTAAAGAGATGATTCGTGGAGGAAGGTTCGTGTCTCTCTCGGGAGCTTGCCTGGCCACCCTCAGCCCTGCTCTTTAATGACAATGAACTTCTTTACTAGCCTGCTCTGCTCTGCTCTTCCAAACCCCTTCCCCGTGTGGGTTTCTTTTTCTCCCCATGATACCTCCATGGGGTAGGTAGATTGACTTGAGAATTCCCATTTCTCAGGGAAGGAAGCTGTTGCCAGAGAACTGAGAGGACTTGCTCAGAGCTCTGCTAGGGAGTGGCAGAGCCCGCCCAAACCAGCGCCTGGCTCCTCGTCTGCATCTCTTTCCACTACACCAAACCCCAAGCTGGCAGGAGGGCAGAAGAGACTGCAGCGAACAGGTGCCCGCCGGGCCTGCCTGGGCTCCGCGCAGAAGCTCGCGCTCAGAGGGGCTGAGGAAGGCGGGCCGGGAGATGCTGCCACCCGGGACTGAGAGGTGCGGAGGGGAGAAGCAGGGCCACGGCTGCCGAGTCACCGTGATGGATGTTCGCGGCTAACGGGTGGGTGGCTCTCACATGCACTTGTGCCAGGGTGGCCGCGCTTGCTGGCAGGCCAGCGGGCCAGGCATCGCATTTCAGCAACATGACCCCAGCACAGTGCGAGTGAGGGGAAACGTGCCGGCTGGGTGTGTGTGGTCTTCAACTGGGAGAGGGGCCGGGGGCCAGTGGAGGGACTGGGGAGTGTCAGGAATCTCCACTCCTATCTGTTCCACTTCTTGGCTGGCCTTGCCAGCTTCTTCAGAATAGGCAACGCTGTGTGTCCCCCCAAGACCCAGAAAGAAAACTGTGTTTAAAAGTCAGAGCTTCTGAAGGACTTCGCAGTGAGAGGAGTGCACTTGGCATGAAAACATTCCAGGAAAACAGAAGCTCCCAGTTTCCCTGCCTCAGCAGAAGAATTGGAAAGGCGTTTTCCAAGTGGGGAGGGAGGCGATTCCTATTTTCTCGGGATCGTACGTGAAGTAATTCTGCTCCCTGAAATGGTTTACTCGAACCCTCTCACACCTGGGTTCGCCACTGGGTGACTTAGCAATCTCCAAAATGCGCTGACATTCTGGCCAGTAAGAATACACACTGTTACTTCTAATGAGTGGATTTGTTTTTGAAAGGTTCCCCTGAGCCAGTGGAGCACCCAGGTGCAGCCACAGTGCTGGTCCTGGGGAAAGGAGGCCGCACGCACGACTTCAGGGTGCCAGGGCTAAGTATTCCAGTCTTCCCGTCTAGACACAGAGGAGGGAGGAGGAAACCAGAGGAGACTGGGGCTCCGAGAACTGGGCCTGTGCCTGAAAAAGAAGAACTCTCCCTTTGTTCCGCATTCCGCTGCCCACTGCTTGTCCCCGAGCCTGGCCTTGCGGGAAGGCAGAGGAGACCTCTGGGGCTTGGCCTGGAGAATTCCTTATTTCTTTTCTTGCTTCCTCCTACGCCATGTGGCTCCAGATTATGACATTTCTGCTCAATGCTGTCAGTGCCTTGGTTTGTGGAGAATGTCTGTGTACCCAGGTCCCTTGGCCAAGAAGGAATGGTGCCTGGAGCCTGCTGGCATCTGCTCATGCCCTGTCTCCCTTCCCCTCCCACATGACCAGCAGACAAGGAACAGTTTCTTCCCCCAGGCAGCCAGGCAGAACTAAGCAAGAGGCGAGGCAGGCCGGGCCCAGGACCCCAGTCCCAAGCTGGCGTGTCTGGCTGAGGCTCAGCTTCAGGAAGAGGAAGGTACAGAACCAGCTGTGACTTGCTTCACTCCTCTGAAACATAGTGATCAAATAGCCACGAACCTCGGCCCCTGCCCCTACCCAAAGGGGAGCCTGCAGAGAGCCAGGGCCCACCGGCTATTTTTAGAAGGCTATCAGGTGCACAGGACACCCAGTTGCTTTTTTCCACCTGTTTGCGGTCACTATAGGGATCCTGTGTCTCTGCCACAGGCCCTGCCCGTTGTGCTATAAGAGTCACTCTGTGGCCGGGGTAGCCACTGAGCTCCCTCCCGATGTAACCCAGCCACCTCTCTGGCCCTGCCTGGCCATGGCAGTGAGTCACTGAGATCCTTGGGCCCATGGTCATTTTGTCCTTGGAAGCATGGATGTTGGACACTAATGCTTGCCCTTCTCTGTTTCCTTAATGAGTTTTCAAAGGTCAGAAAGTAAAGTCGGGTCAGGAAGAATCTTGAATTGGGAGCCCACCATGAGGAGTGGTGATTCATTGAGCAGAAGGTCCCAGAGTCTTTGTTCTGCCAGGAAAGTGCACAGCGTGTGCAGTCATCCAGGGGCGTGCCCGTGTGCACCATGGAGCTCATCGCCAACAGGTGCAGGGGCCTGTGGGCCTTCAGAGGAAGCTTCTTAGAGGAGGTGGTGCGTGAGCTCAGCCTTGAAGGACGGGCAGGGTTTGACTAAGGAATGCGGGAGAGGAGGCGTCACAGGCAGAGGGAATCTCGTAAGCTGGCAGCAGGATAGCCTGAGGTGTGCCTAGGAACCTCGAGGAGACGGTGAAGCAGGCTCAGAGGGCTCGGCAGGGACAGTGAGAAAAAAGTCTGGAGAGAGTGTGAGGTGTCAGCAGGTGTGAAAAGCCTTGAATGCCAGGTGTTTGGACATGGTCTGGTGGATCAGAGACACTGAGGGTCAGAGCAAGGAGAGGCAGAGGAGCGTGGCAGTGTGGTGGCCAGCTCTGCTCCCTGCTGCCACGATGGCATGGGGTCTTCAGGCACAGAGCAGCAGCAGTAGATTTGGGGCAGCATCTTCGTGGCCCCACCCTCCACACTTGTTCACAAATCCCCAGGATGTGGCAAGCTGGGGCTGGCTCCCAGAGCCCATTGTTGCCATCTCCTCCCAGCTCCATGTTCAGTGACATCCTGTTGGTAGCTTGAAATCAAAGTGGGAGTAGTCATACAACAGAGACTGGCAAACACTACAAATCAGGATCTAGCTGGGTTTTGTATGTTGTTTCGTCCCCCAGCGCCACCAGAGCTGGCTGTTAAACATTTACCAGCACAGCACTGGGTGATGGCAGGCCCCCAAAGGGACTAAGAGTGGGATCAGCAGTGGCCACAGTGAACTGGTCAAGTGCGTTTGTGGACACGTGTCATGCCCTCTTCCCTGTTGAGGAGGCTGGAGGTGGGGTGGGGATGGGGCCTCCGCCAGGAGAGTTGAGCAGTCTCGGCCATTTGTTGGCGAGTTCTGAAACCCAATTCCTTAACATGGACCACAAGACCTCTGACGTTCCTCACACAGAGGAAACACGTGCTTCCTACCTTTCTGCCTCCTCGCCTGAGCAGGCTCTGCTCCGGCCACACCTGAACCCCTTTCAGCTCCCTGAATGCAACCTGCTTCTCCTCCTCCTTGGCGTGTGCCGTCCCTCCCTCGGGATCACCCACAGCTCACCCATCGTGGGGTTTCACTTGGCCCCGGCCGCTCTTGGGCTCCAGAATCCCAGGTCCCGGGCCTGGCACTTAGAGTGTCCTCAGTAGGTGCCCACCTGTCTGTAGCTCTCCTCCTGCCTGCTGCCAGAGCATGAGAGTGGGGATGGGGAGGGACTGCCTTTTCCGAGTGGGCCGAAGATCTTGTGCGCAGAGGCAGCATCTGAGCAGAGCTTGCTTTCTTAACTATGGGTCTGGTCAGTCTTGACGACATGGTGAAAGCAGCAGGATTTGTTCGATGCTTTAGAGTCCCAAAGCACTTCTCCTCCCAACACCTTTGTGAGATGAGTAGCGCTCCCATAGAGATGTAGAGATGGGGAAACTGAGGGCCAACGGGTAGACCCCAGACCTTGACCCTGATCCAGAGGCTTCGGATCCTTCCTCCCAAATGAGCTCAGACATCAGGAGCTGCCCAGCCTCCTCTAGATCAGGGTCCCAGGCCTGACTCCAGAGACAGGTCTGCAAACCCCATCACCGCCATCTCTCAAGGACTTGCCTCTTAAAAATGGGCATTAGTGGTGGCGATGAACACACTGTTGCAGTCATTGCTCTTTTGGGAAAAGAAAAACCTGGCTTCTTAGAGTTGTTGTATTTTTCTGTAAAGAGGAAATTAATTTTAATCTTTCTTTTTGGTTTAAAATGTTGTTCTTTGCTTTTTCCGCCCTACAATTGAAAAGGAAACATTTGTCTGTTGAGAAAAGAAATGATAATTATAGACTAAAAATTGTTTCTATTCTGATTTGAAAAAGTGACCAAAAAATTCCATCACACAGATGGGGCCCTGCTCACGGAGGGTGTTTAACAATGAAGCCCCAGGCCGGTTTGGGGCTCAGAAGGACATTCGAGGTGGATGTGGGCTCCAGTATCATCAGGGTGAGGGGCTTTTTCGAAGGCTGGTCTCCATTTCTGATGCTAGTTAGTAGTCCCTGTGGGGTCTGGACACACTGCACCCTCCACGTGGTTCGCCAGTGGGAGGAAGGAGATGTGACTGCACAGTTTACCTGTGAATTGCGTGACCCATTAGGTGAGCTCTGTGGATGAGACCTTGGGCTCCTTTGCCCCTGAGCTCGAGAGCCACCTAGCTTCATTCCCTTAGTCGCGAATTTTGCTTTTCAGCCTCACAGAATTACAATTGCTCCAAGTCCTTCGATCAATAAAACAGGAAACTGATTAGACTGTGAAATTAAACTAATAATGTCATGCTATTAACCCTCGATCAATGGGGAAAGAGCTCAAAATGAAGGCTATTTCCTAAATCCATATTACCCTTTGGATACATGTATTTACTTTTTGGACGAACTCCTAGGAGCACACTCGTGCCTCGGAACCCTTTCTTTCCCGAAAACACAGCGTGATTCGCACTGCGGTGCTGGCTGCATGCGTGCTGTGGGAGACAGGTCGGGGAGAGCCGAGTCCACAAAGGGGCTAGGGTAGGGCAGCCCCTGGGCCTTGGGTGGCTGAGGGGGGTGGCCCTCAGAGCTTCTGCTACATGTGTGATCCCATGGGCCCCTACGCACCCTCAGCTGCCCCTTGAGACTAGAAACTCCTCTTTGGGGTTAATGCCAGGCCACCCCCTGACCAGATCTGAGGCTCAAGTACGTAGCACTGGTTGGAGAGCTCCTTTTAAAAATCTCACATGAATTCTGCCTGCACACCACCACCACGCACACTGCAGTGTGGGGTCTACTGCACCCTTTGTGTGTTCAGCACTCTGGGAAACAGCAGAGGTCCCTCCCATTTTCCTCCCCTCTCCCCGACCTCAGCCCCCATTGTCCACCGCCACCCCAAGCACAGGCTCAGTACAGACCTGGCAGATTGGAGGCAGTGCACATACTTGGGAATGAGGGGCAGACATTGGGGCTGTTTTCTGATATATCCTGATCACTTTCAAGGACCGGTTTGGGGGATGGAATATTGGTCTTGTCTAGAAACACAGTCTCCAACCTGGACGAGCCTCCACCTGCAAGGCTGTCTCCGGGGGCTCCTGGAGACTGGGCTGAGCCTCCCGGCCCCTGAACTGACCTTCTGGCCTGTCAGTCAGGACGGCCTCCTGAGACAACCTGGGCAGCCAGCAGCGCAGACTGGGCTCCGGTCACAATATGACAAAGGCTCACTTGCCACAGTGTTGAGGACCAATGTCAGGTGTGGACAAGTCCTGAGAAGCCACGGCTTGTCACTCACCAAAGAGGTGTGGGCCAAGCTGGGCCTCAAACACAAGCTCCAAGACAGCTTCAACTACAGCACTTTAGTCCCTCCAGCTCTTTCCGTTTGCTCCTCACTGTATAATCTAGCCCTGCAGAGCAGAGGGGGCAGTTGTTATTACCCCCATCTAAGGGATGAGGATAACTGAGGCTGGATGACTGAGGCATGTGTGGGGTCACACAGCTAAAGAAGAGAGGAGCCCGGCTCTAGAACCCTGGTCCAGAGCTCTTTGGTTGCCCGAGTTCTCTCCACGGGGCTGTACTGGAATGAGCGAAGTCTTTGTCCTTCCCTGGCCTTGCCACTGAGGAGGAGGAGCTAGCATGCCCTTCCCATTGGCAGGACCTGTCCTCCGCCAGGACCTGTCAGTTCCATCACAGTGGAATGTTGCCAAGGATCAGACCCCTCTCTAAAAGTGGTGATGGTATTTAATAACTAATTACTCTAATGATCCTGCAGAAATGCTGGAGACCTGTTTTAGGAGAGATGTCAATTAGAGCCATCTGCACGGTGAATAAAGGAGCCCTACCCCAGCTGTACTGTTGAAACATGTTAGCGTTTTCCTACCAGCGGCCATATGGTACTTAACGAAAGTGAATTGTTCACACTGCACAACCCGTGCCTCCTGATGAATACCAGCATTTTGTTTTGGAAAATAGTTCTTCAATCGTGTGGAATATTTTTCAATGCAGTAAGTAGCAAGTTGGAAGCTGGCAAGCCCTTGAATGCAAAAAGACTTGCATCACCTCAAGATGATCTTCCCTCCATCCCAGCCCATCCCCCACCCCCGCCGGCTGCCGAGCGCAGCCCCACCCCAGCTCCCACATCCCACCTGTGCCCGGTCCTCAGCATCTGTTTCTGAATCTGCTCAGGAGAGCCGAGGCCACACAGGGTTCTTGCCCCACCCCACCTTAGCATTTTTACTTATGTGACATTAGAAGCAGGAAGTCTGAAGCTGGGTAGAGTGGGAGCACTGAGCTCCGTCTGTCTTTGCGCGAGACATTGGGCAGAAGCCCCCCAAGAGCTGAAAAGCAGTACAGGATGTTTAATTGGGGCTGTCTTCAAGGAAGAGTTAACTTTCCATTTGCGGTCTGTTCTTTTTAAGACGTGCAAAGCTTGGGTCAACACTTGGTTGCTCAGTGAGGTGGAGACGGACTGTTTCTGGGGCTGAGCAGAAGCTTGCCTGAAAACCCTCTCGTCTATGTCACCAACACAGACAAGGCCGCCAGACAGCAGTGACAAAAAGTCATTGCCACCTGGTGGCCACTCCCTGACTTGTGGCCACTCCCTGACCTGTGCCCAGACATCTGGGGCTGGGGTGCAGCCACCCTGCGGGTTCTGTTAACTGAACACAGGCTTGTTTCAGAAACAGACCAGGGTGCGATGAGGCCTCTATTGTGCCGGGAGGAGAGCTGATAATTGTGCTTTGTTACTTTACTCCCGCCA
Organism: Equus przewalskii; assembly: GCF_037783145.1. Classification (NCBI taxonomy): domain Eukaryota; kingdom Metazoa; phylum Chordata; class Mammalia; order Perissodactyla; family Equidae; genus Equus; species Equus przewalskii. The sequence goes on along the minus strand of NC_091844.1, from coordinate 71,695,165 downwards.
CCTACCCACAGCCAGGTCGTGTTGGGCAAGGGGACCCTTCACCCCCTCCTGGGCCTCTGTGGCCTCTGTCGGCTGCAGGCCCTGCTGTCAGGGCCCCAGAAGGAAGCTGTTTTATTGCAGTCTGCTCTGGGACCAACAGGGTTTCACTTGCTGGCGATGTCTATTCCGGAACTTTCCCTAGAACCAAAAGTCACTTATTAAAGCTTAATAAAAGGCAAGATTGACTGCAGTTAGTAATACAGAAGATCTGTTGCAAGTCCTGATACCCAAGATGTTCTTCACAAAACCCTGGTCCCATAAATCTCACTTATTTCCAATTCGGCAGCAACTGATCCCAAGTTACAATAATGATCCTGAGTTCAGCCGAACACGTTCTTAAAGGAAATCCTTCTGGGTGAAAAATAGCAGAAATGAGCTCACATCTGTCCCTGAGCAGCAGACTGCACCATTTCCTTTCCACACCTCCACCCTGGGTATTTTCTCGTTCTCACTGGCACCTGGGAGCGTAACAGATGTGTGTCTGGAAGAACTGAGTCACGGTAGCTTCCAGGTGGCCACCTCTGCAATGACCAAGGCCCAGAACAGCGTCTATCACCCTTGACCATGAAAGGTGCCCAGAGCATCTCAAATAAGTCATCAACCTTTCCATTAGGCCAATTCCAGAACCACCTTCAGACCAGAACCCACTCTCCTGCCCTTCCTCTTACTCTGTTTGGGGAATGCCTGGCAGTTACCCTAAAGGGTTAACCTTCCTCATTTGGGAGAGCAGGGGTGGGAGGAGGCTGGGGCCAGTTTGACATATGCTGCCTGGTCTGAACATAAATGCTGTGCTCAGACACTGAATTTGATGAATTGCATTATAAAATTTAAAAACAAATTTAAAACTCTATTAACTCCCTGTAATGGCCTCCTCCTGGAGTACACAGACAGCAGCAGCTCACTGGCAAGGAGAAAAAATACTCTCGTGTGCTATGTGCTTCGCTTGCAGCAGGAGACGGGTGGGAGCTGGCGAAGGGTGCAGGGCCCACACTCCCTCTGCACCGTCCACTGCTTCCTGCTCCTGGGTCAAGAGCAGGGCCCTGGCAGCAGGCCATCACAGGAGGCGCATCTCCAAGGTTAAACTTTGTCTGGCTCCTGTGTTAAAATTTAAATTCCACTTTCTCTTGAGGCTAAAACACTGACTGAATGATGGGAGGGATGAGCTTACAAGGTGTGGCTGAGGTCTGGGGAGCGGGCAGCGCATCCACACTGGAGGCTGTGGTTTGTGGGTCAGCACGTGGGTGCCAGGCAGGAGGAGGTGTGTCCCAGCGTCACCCACTCCACCCTTCGCACGGGGAGAAGACTCAGGGCTCGGGGATGCTCGCTTTCACTGCAGGCCTCTGCGAGTGGAGCAGTGTTCCACGGGAAAGGGGGTGTTGGCCTGGTTCCAGTTGACCAACTGGAGAGAGATGAACTTTTGTCGAGAAAGGAGACAGCCAAGCAGCTGTGTGTGCACGTGGGCAGAGAGGAGGAGCTCAGCCAGCAGTGAGAAGTCCTGGGGGCCCAGGGGAGGGCTCCCTCCATGTCTCTGCCACTCAGAGACACCAAGCTGAGGAGTATGAGTGGCTGCGTGGCCCGATCTCTGGGGAGCTCAAGCGGTTTTCTACCAACCAGTAGCTTTTATGTTTGAGAGGCAGCTCTCAGTCCTTCCTCGCATATAAAGTGATTTGGCGCTATTTGGGGAGGAAAAGGGGTGGTGTGCACATTTGGCAGGTCTGGGTGTCCAACGGCAATGGAGGAATTGCATATATACGGCGAGTGTGTGAGAGAGTCAGGGGGAGTGTGTGTGGGCGCGTGTGCAGATCTGTGGATAAAAGTAAGCTGTGCCTCGTGACGTGGCTGCACGCTGGCCGTTCCTGGGGCTGCGGGTTTAATGTAGACTCTGGATCCAGGGATGTCTGCCTTTCTAGGAGTGCCCTTCAATGCAATGGGGAAATGAGACTCACTTAAGGGGCTCGAGAGCTCCTGACCCTCCCTCCCTCCCTCTGGAGCCACTGTTCCACCCACTTTGGGGAGGAGGCCAGGATGGGCTGGGCTGGGCTGGGGTGCTGAGGAGACTAGAAGCTCCTGGCCTAACAGCTCCCATGGCATTTGGTGTCAGAGAATACATGAGTCTTTCCTGGCAATTTAGCAGCTGATGCAACACAAAGAGCTCCGGGTCACGGACGCACCTTCCCTGTAGCCCCTGGGAGCCTTGATCCTGGCCAGCAGAGAAAAGCCAGGTAGACCCAGGAGCTCCCAGGAAGCTCCTCCCCTGGCAGCTCTGGATGGGGCAGGGCATTTGGGGTAAAGGGAAGGGAGATGACATCTGTAATAGCTTGAGGACCCCCTGTCTCTCTAGGGACTAACAGGTTAAACAAGAATCAGGGGCAGGTACAGTAACGAAGAGAACAGAATTTCCTCGTGCCAGCACACTCTGGAAGATCCACTCCTGGACAGTCGTCCTGAGCTTCCGATCCTTGTAAGCCTACTTTGGGCCATTTTGTGTAAATCAGACTGCTTTTAGAAAAAATAATGCTATGAATTAGCCCCCATTATTTTCAATAAATGAGATTTTTCCTATGGCGTTAGAAAAAAACACAGAGAGCGACATGTGCATAATGCAGAGTTTACACAGCTCTTTCTGTGAATGTAATGTCGCTCCTGCCATTTTCATTGAAATCTGAACCAAGTGAGGAACCACCGAGAGTTGAAAGGCCCCCGTCTTAAGAACGCCATTCAGAGCACATTGGTGCCTCTCCCGCTTCCGCTCTGTGCAGCAGGCCGATGATTCAGTCTCGGTATATTTCTGCCCACATACATTTCTTCCCAAAGCACAGTAAACAGCAGAAGAACACGAGCTTTGGAAGCATCCAGACCTTGGGTTGAGTCCACGTGCAGTGCTTTGTGAACCTGGGGAGTCACTTGGCCACACAGTCCCTAGAATGATTTACCTCGTAGGGTGCTCATCATCATTATTATTTTATATTTGTGAGAATCATGAAGATGAAGCACCTAGCCTCATTCTTATTATATGATAGGCATTCAGTAAATGACAGCTTTTCCTATGTCTCAGTGCCTTCGTTGACACAGTGTCCTCCCAGCCTGGCCTTTTCTTCTCTTTCTTGCCTCCTGTTGAAACCCCGCTCATCCTTTAAAGGGCCAGCTTGCACACCCCTGCCTCCAGAAAGCCTTCCTTGGTGGCCTGAGCCCGAATGATGTCTGCCTCTGCAGTACCACAAGATGCCAACTTGTGTTCCAGCCCAGATGCCATTCCCCTTTCCATTCTGCCCAGTGTCTCCCCAGCTGCACTGAGCTTCTCGCGTGTAGGGACCATTCTTGCCCCTCACTTGCCACAGCAGCGCCCAGCCCCATGCCTGGCACAGAGGGTGCCCCAGACATGCTTGCAGAGTGAATGATTTTGAATTATTGAGTGAAACTGAGGTCCCACAGTCTGTTTTGGGCTCCAGTAGCTCAAAACTTCCCTTGCCAGACTACTGTGGGTGTCTACTCAACTGCAAAATTAGAAAGAAAAAAAGAAGTGCCTTTTGTGGTGACTCAGAGCTGAAGACACCTTGGGTTTCACAGCCTAGAATCCCCAACAGGCTTTTTCAAAGTCCCTTAACCCTGTTGAAGCTGCAGCAATATCGACTCGCTCTAAAAGAAGTTGCTAAAATGCAGTCTGGCGCAAAGGAACTTTCTGGGCTAATGGAAATGGTCTCTATCTCAATTGGAGTGGTGGTTGTAGGGATGTAAACATTTGTCAGAACTTGTCAAACTGCACACTTAAGATCTGAGCAGTTACTCTGGAAATTATACCTCCATAAAATTATTTAATTAAAAAAACCACAGCCCGATCAGACAGGCCAGGTGGAAGGGCTTGTTCTGGTCCGTGAGTCTCCTTGCACTGTGGGTGAGGGGACTTTGAGAAGTGTGGCCAAAGCCAGCAGGTCACAGGATGGCTCTGGGAGGAAGGGGACAGAGCATCCTCGGCATTTGTGGAGTTTAATCCTTTCGGTCCCAAGCTCAGCCTCAGTGCACAGGTACCTCCCCATCTGCTCCCCTGAGACCTCACCCTAGTCTGCTGCTAAAGAACTGCTGAGCACTGGCTGCCTGGCTCATCCACGAGCAAGCGTCTACCTTTTATCAGAGGGGACGGGGTTAACATTAATGTAAACCCCAAGGCCCCTCCAACAGATATTTGCACACCCATGTTCATAGCAGTGTTATTCACCATAGCCAAAAGCAACCCAGGTATCCATCGATGGCTGAATGGATAAACATAATGGTGTATACATACAGTGGAATGTTATTCTGCCTTAGACAGGAAGGCACTACTACATTCCTGGACATACGCTACAACACAGGTGAACCTTGAAGACATCTGCTAAATGAAATAAGCCAGACACGAAAGTACCAATATTGTAGGATTCCACTTATGAAGTACCTAGAGTAACCAAGTTCATAGAGACAAAAAGCAAAAGGATGGGTACCAGGGGCTGGGGGGAGAGAGGGGCGGGGAGTTAGTGTTTCCGGGGTACAGAGTCTCAGCTGGAGAAGATGAAAAAGTTCTGGAGATGGAGAGTGGTGATAGTTACACACATTGTGAATGTACTTAATGCCATCAAAGTGTGCACTGAAAATGGTTTAAATGGTCAATTTTATATTCTGTAAATTATACTGCAAAAAAAATTTTTTTTAAAGAGAAAGGACGAAAAAAATCCAAGGCCTCAGCCTGCCTTCTGGCCCCCATGAATTTTGACATCTCGTATTTCAGAGGCAATGCTTGGCTGAGGATTTGATTTCTGTACTGAAAATAAAGGTGTGGAAAACACAGGCCACCCTTCCCCCCACCACACCCCTTCAAATCAGAGTGCAGCCCTTCAGAGTGACAGGTGTCCTTCCTGAACGCCAGGGTCCTTTGGTCAAGACAGACACAGTCACACCACTGGTTTAACTTGATTTTCTCGTGTTGACTCTCACAGGCAACGTGCGGCCTCAACCTGACAGCCAAGGGGCGAATTTTCCTTTATCACTCCAGAAATTCCCAGCATCATAATTGGGGTGACCCCGTCCTTGAGACCCAAGGGGCCCCAAGCCTCAGAAATTAGAACACACTCAGTAAAAGGGGCCTGGCTGTCAGGGCGGGTTGGTTCTTGGCCTGTAATTCGGAGTGACACCCAGCACTTGTCACGGCAGGGAGCCAGGCCCCCAGACAGGAACATGGCTGAGGGCTCAAGGAGGCCAACTCTCCCACCTCTGCCTCAGGAGCCAGATTGGATTTGTCCCTTGAATGTCATCACGCTGCATCCATCACCACCTCAAACTCACGCTAACACTTTGCACACTTAGGGGAGAGAATGTCTTAGCACAGCAGCTTTCTGCAAGGGATTGCCGACCTTTGTGTTTGCAAAACAAAGCCAGAATGTGGAGTCCTGATCTCTCTGCATAAAGGTCTGCTGCATTCAGGCCTTGAGGGGAACAAAGAGAATCTGTGGGAAATGCCTGAGCCTACGCGGGTGGAAAGAAACTGTATACTGTTTACCCGAGGTCCATATCAATAAATACACACCACACATTGTAAACGAGGACAGGGCCATTCTAAACAGACTTCTAGTTTCTCCTCCCACCTAATGAAGTGTGAGAAACAAAACACTCCACACACACACAGCCACCTTTCTCCAGGGTGGTGGAAAGGACTATTCTGGACTTGCCTGGCATCCCCCATTGTCCGTAAAGTCCCTGTTCTCTGTGGAGTCTGGGCCAGTGTACATTGCTCTCGCCCCACACCAGCCCACCTCTGGGAGTCACTTGCCTGCAACCTGGCTTTTTGTCTCTGCTTCCACATTTGTTCTGAGTTTCCTCTTGGCACCGTCCGTGGCCCTTGGGTGGCTGCCTGCCTCCCTCCCAGTGGGCAGCCTGCAGTCTCACTGGATACTGAGGACTCGGGGGGAAGAATCTGCTTTCTCCACTTTGCTTCCTCCATTGAGCTACTGTGAAGGGAAGGGCGTTAAAGGCCTTTAGGAAGGAAGAGTAACTTCTCAGTTGGGTTTGAGCTGTAGATTCCTATAGTGGGCAGAAGCAGGCACTCCATGACTCTGTATATGTAATACAGTTAAACACTCGTGTGCTCACGCACACACACATACACACACACCCACCAGCAGATCAAGAGGAGGCATCCTGTTTAACCGCTCACAGCCAATATTATGTCAGTTGCATTAGTGCTTGGAATGCAGAGTTGTTTTAACTATAAAACGTAACAGGATTCATCTGTTGACAGAATTTAGAGCACAGAACTACAGGGACTGAAGAAAGCAGGAGGCCCCATCTGGGTATTTGGGAAGGGATGGTCCATCAGCTCTTTGCTGAGATTCTGGGCATTTGGGGCTTGGCCATCTCCAAGAAGATGGAGCTGGAGAGGCAGGTCTCAGGCCAGCCCAGTCCCTCCATACGCACCGAATTGGCGGCAGAAGGGTTCAAGTCTAATGATACGCGCTTGGTTCAATATGTTGGGCTGCTGGAGAGCATGGAATGTGTCCAGAGGATGTCAGAATTCATGCTGTAGGCTTCATGAGAGTAGGATCCACTTCTGAAATTCATGATGATTTATCCCTGTGGAAAAAGGAGGCTCTCTTGGGGCTGGCCCCGTGGCCGAGTGGTTAAGTTCGCGCGCTCCGCTGCAGGCGGCCCAGTGTTTCGTTGGTTCGAATCCTGGGCGCGGACATGGCACTGCTCGTCAGACCACGCTGAGGCAGCGTCCCACATGCCACAACTAGAGGAACCCACAACGAAGAATACACAACTATGTACCGGGGGGGTTTGGGGAGAAAAAGGAAAAAATAAAATCTTTAAAAAAAAAAAAAAAAAAAAAAAGAAAAAGGAGGCTCTGGGCTGTACAAGCGAGTGGCTCTCTTGGCACCTAGAGCGCCTACAGACCTCCCGTCGAGGGTTAGAACAGCTGCATCGTTGAGCCCATTGAGCAAGAGCCGAATTAGCATTCAGGAAAAGAGAGGCCAGAATGGAGAAAGGACTTATCCAAATTCACACCACCAATAAGTGGCAGAACGTGGACTGGAACCCAGGTTTCTCCCAACTCCCAGCACAGGAGTTCTTCAACCTCCTAAGCAGAGTATGAGCTGGGTACGGCAGTGCTTCTCAGTGTGTGCTCAGTTCACCTGAGGATTTGTTACAATGCAGGTTCTGATTCCGTAGGCTGGGGTGGGGCCTGGGATTCTGGATTTCTAACAAGCTTTCAAGTGATGCTGGCGCTGCTGGTCCTAGGAGATGCCTGAAGTCAGCTTCACTGGCAAGGAGGCCAGATGGTTTTGGTGCAAAGCTGGAATTCCTAATTGTCCATCATATCCGCTTGGCTTCATTCTTGTTCTGTTTTATTTTTACCAAGATGTCTAAAAGTTTTTGGCTTAGACCCCCAACAAGGAGGTTATCTGTCACTGTTTGTCAGCTCCCTGCTACCCAGATCCCGGATGCTCCCTGGCATTCAGGAAGCTGGAATCAGGCCTGAAAAGTGCATTCCAGACACTGGGAGGGGCGTGCCTGTGGCCTTGTCGGAGTGAGTGTGAGACATGATCTCTGGTTGTGGGGAAGGACACTTTGTGGGTATGATATGTCACTCTGAGTTGCCTGGGCTGCAGCTTGACTAACTCTGGTGTACAGTGTCTCTCCTCCACAAGTGTGACGATGTGACAATGTGTGCCTCTGATCTCTTTCAGAATAAGAGGTCCTCGGTGGCAAGATTGTCAAGGCCTCTACTTTTTCCACCAATTCTCTCTTATCTGGAAATCTCTCCTCCCCAGAGCCTAGACTGAGAAAAGACCAGAAAGCAGCTCCGAGGAGCTGACAAAACAAATAGACATCACCAAGTGTGTGTACCCCAAATCTTTTTTCTTTCTTCATCATCAGTCCTTCGGGCTTTAATTCAGAATTGTTCTTTAAAAAAAAAATACAAATTGACTATAAGATTGATTACCTGGATCCTAAATTAAGCAAATTTTGCAAACTCCTTGCAAGAAGTGGAGAGGGCTTGGAAAGATAACAGAAGCAAGGAACGTTTGCTAGAAGCTATTACAGGTGAGGCAACTGGAAAACTCTAGAATTGGATGTGCACGCTTAGGAGACCCTGCAGCCTGGGGCCAGTCAGGGTGGGGACACCGGGTCCTACAGGGCTCCTTCAGTCTAAGCTTCATGCTGTGTAACAGCCTGATGTCTCTGTTATGCTAAATTCTGCTAAGCATAGTGGGAAGTACGAAGTGTATTTCAGGTGATTTTGTCTTTCAAATGGCGAAAATGTTTTGTTCTTGTTTAAGATTGGACATTTAGAGGAATCAATTTCGGTTATCTCAAAAATACGTCTGCATGTGAGAAAAATGAGACTGTCACTCATAACCCCAGCCAACTTGAATGATGCTGTGCTGTCCTTATGCGACCTCCTTCTGGTTACTTGATGTGTCTCTTTTCCTTATTGTCTCTTTTTCCAACCTCTTATGGGAGTGTTCTCTACAATTCTAGCCTTGCTATACTTTTTACTGTTTTGTAGTTTGACCAATTACTCCCTAACCCCATGACTCCAAAAACTTGTGTCTCCAGCCTCCAACGTCCTATGAAACCACCTTCATCCTGATGTCCTCCAACCTCAGAGTCCACAGATCCAAAAACAAAATCCTCCACTCCCCTTGCAAGCCTGTGTCCCCTTCTGCCTCCCTCCCTGCGGAGAATGATCTCCCAGTACCCTAGCTCCGTGACTGGCTCCCGGGTCTACTCCCTTTGTAACTTCTCATTTCTGGCTCATCCCTGTCTCCTCTGCCACAGCTCCGACCCTCATCAAGCCTCCGCTGGGCTCTCTGCATCAGTGCCCCTAAAGATCTCCTTGTTTCCAGTTGTCCGTCTGGCCCGGTTGCTCAGAAATGCTCCCTCTTCCTCCCACCTTCTCCCCAGGAGCCTTGGTCTGCACCTGCGCCCAAGACAGTAGCCACTAGCCAGATGTACCATTTAAATTAAATAAAATTAAAAATTCATTTCCTCCATTTGATTAGCCAATTTTCAAGTACTCAAAGCCACATGTGGCCAGTGGCTACTATAGCACAGATTATAGAACAAACCATCATTGCAAAAATTTCTGTTGGGCAGTGCTGGTCCACACTGTTCTTTCATCTTGAACATCTTTCTTTCCTTCTCCCTCTCTCTGAATCCTCCCTGTTTCCCAGAGTCACAAAGAAGTTTCCTTACCTCGCAAACCTCCTCCTCTTAAGCAGCACAGAACTGCTTCCGATGGTGTATTAGAACCTATTAGAACTCTTCTGATTGCAGCAGACAGGCACCCAACTCAAGCTAATTTAAGCAAAAATGAGTACGTGTTAGCTCTTCAAACTGAAAGGTTCAGCAACAGCTTCTGCCACAACTAGACCCCGGGGTTCACAGGATGTCAGAACTCTTGTCTGGCTCTCATCTCTGCTTCTCTCTGTGGCTGGCTTCATCCTCTGTTCTGCAGGTTGCTTTCTCCCCATGACCAGGAACAGTTCCAGCTTACAACATCCATCCTGTTCATGATCCCGAGGGAAAAGAGACCCTTGTTTTCTGAGTTCATAGATCAGATCTAAGGGATTTGGGTCTGTTTGCGCCATGAACCTTGAATCAGTCATTGTCACCAGGGGAAGGGAACACACTGATTTGCGTGGCCTGGTCATGTGCTCACCCCGGTGGTGGGTCAGCACACCCGAACCATACCTACTGGCTGCACGTGGGAAAGAACAATTCTTTTATCAGAGGAAGGGGGAATGGATATCAGACAGACAACACAGATCTCACTACTGAATTCTGCTCAGAACTTTTCTCACCTTTTTCATTTGATAGCAAGCTTCCGTGTGCCTGGCAAAGGACCTGAACAGATGCTCAACAAATAGTTGATGCATTAATGGGTGGATAAATAAGTCAGTGGGTGGATGAGTGGAGGGATGAATGGGTGCACAGAAGGATGGGTATGAGGGGCCTTGCTAACACCGTGGGGTGCTGTGGGGAAGACAAGAGGAGAAAACCAGGCCCCAGAATCAAGGAGCTCGCACTCACGCTCAGCAGAAGCGCCACTTGCTGTCCAATGGTCTAAATCCCCTTGAGCATTGGCCCAGCCCTGCCAGACTGTGGACTCCTGAGGGCAGCCCTCCCCTCTCAGCCGCTGGCACAGTGCTGAGTGCCGGCCAGGGCTGGCTGGTGGGCTGTCAGTCTGGCAGCAGCTCTGTGCGTCTCTGTTTCAGAGGGACAGGAGGGCAGGCTGACCAGCCAAGTGGAGTTATTCCGGGTGTCTGAGGCACAACTCTCCCGGGATTCCTGGTCCCAGACACAGCAAGTTCACCATTCTTACTCAAGCCCCTCTCAATTGAAAACATGTTTTTTAAAAAAAAGTCCAAGCCAAAAAATCCACATAATTGGTGCTCCCAGCAGACAGCCACAGAGCTGGTGCCTTCTTCTTGTGCAAGAGGATGTGTGGGTTTTGGCCCAAAGTGCAGCTCCTGGGAAACAGTAGGTGTGTCTTCCTTCCAGAAGCTCTTGTTTCTGGCAGTGGCCGCGGTGGCTGGGCTGCTGGAACTGTCTAGTAAACTGAAGAATTAATCCTGGGAAGTAATTAGCACTCCTGGAATGGTGGGCGGGGGCCGTGTGTTGTCGTCAGTGTCGTCATCCAGAGGCCTTGGGAAGCAGCGTTAACGAGCCTGAAGGGATCCTCAGGAAACCAGGGGGTGTGGTGTTTTGTTTTGTTCTGTTTTCATTTCCATCCTTTTAATCTCTTGTTTAAAATAGGCTCTTAGAATCTGGCAATCATATTTCCTCCCCAGTAAGTTAGTCCTTTTCCATCTTTCTTCTACCGCATCTTTTTCTGGGCACACATTCATCAAGTAACAAAAATCCGCTAGGCGTCCAGAGGACCTATTTGAGCCTCAGTAGAACAGCCTGTCTGGAAGCTCGCTCACCCAGGGGCGCTCCTGCAGACCTGAGGGGCCGTCTGCAGAGGGTTCAGCCCTCTGGCTGTCACTAGGTCCGTCGGGGGAGGTGCTGACCCCTCTGCAGATCTGATCTCTGTACTGTTTCCGTATGGCACTGCCCTCTGGTGGGGCGGCCACTCTCAGGGTTTGGCTGTTTGGGGACTTTCTCAGTCTCCCACTTTCTGGACTTGACCTTTTCTACAAAGCTCATGCTGTCCACAGGGTTTGTTGGGCCTTTACAGAAAAACAGCCCCCGGCAAGCCAGCATCCAGCCCCTGTCCTTCCTGCAGTCTCTCGCCAGGGTGGAGGCAGGGTTGGGACCATCTGCCTGGATCCTCAGGGATTCAGCCTCGGGTTTGGGGTTGAACCTGGAAGATGGGCTCAGAACAGCTCCCTAAGCCTCCCACCTGGGACACCTGAGAGGAGGAACCAGGTCTAGTTAACACTCACACAGCTCCTGCTTGATGGGATCCAGGCTCTCAGTGACCTCGGGCAAGTCATTTCCAGCTCTCTGAGTCTCTGTTTCCTCCTCTGTGAAGTTAAGAACATTAGTCAGGGCAGGCCAGCTGTTGAAACAAACAACCCCCAAAATCGTGGTGGCTTCATCCAGTAGAAGCTTATTTCTTTCTGGGGTCACAGTGCAGGAAGGAGCTCTGCTCTGCGACCCAACAGGAACCGAGGCTCGTTCCATGGTGTCTCTGACATCTGGGCCTCGTGCTCCCCTGCAGTGAACCAGGAAAGAGAAAGAGTAAAGAAGGTGGCCCTGCTCATAGCCATGCAGGCCTGGGGGACCCAAATCACTTACACACACATTTTGCACACACTGGCGAGAACTAGTCACACGGCCCCAGCTAGAATCAAGCAGGGCTGGGGAGCGTTGTCCCTCTGTGGTCCCCAAGAGAGAGGGACACAGATGTGGGGAGCACCAGTGGCCTCTGCCGCAGAGACAGGAATAAAGTGCCCCTCCCCAGGCTGCCCGTGAGGGTTGAATGTAAAATGCAGCATCCTCCAAGCACAGTGCCTGGCCCGTGGACAGTAGACATTGTCATTTTTCTTCTCCTTCTCCTACCACTTATTCCCTTGAGGTTTATACAAATAGCAGACCAAGGCAGGAAATTAAATGGATGTCCCTCCCCAATGAAGCTGCTTGTCTCCCTGTTTCCTGGTGGTGTAACACGTCCTTAGACCTTTCCGATGGGGAAGGAGCAGCAGAGTTGAAGGCAGGCCGTCCCCAGCAGCCGGCTGCCTCGGTTCAGGGACGGCTGGAGCTTCAAAGCTATTTGGTATTTCCACTGCCCAAAGGCCTCCTCGGGAGAAGTTGTGTTTTAATAAATGGCTGTCTGAGTAATTTTTTCGAAGGAATCGTGCTGTGGCTGCGTCTGCTCCTGGGGAGGCTGGCTGTGCCCTCTGAGTGCTCCTGGGCTGGTACCTTGGGAGCAGGATGCTTGGGTCTGTAGGAGCCCACCCCACACTCGTGATGTCGTGCCCCAGCAGACTCTCCAGCGCTCTGTGGGGGCACTGGACAGAGAGAGAAGGGTGGGAGCCTGGCTGTGCCACGTGTGGGTCTTGAGCACAGTTCCGAGGGAGGTGTTTTGTCCAACTAGCCTGAATTGTCCCTTCCCTGTGGCCACGGGCAGAAGGAAGCACTTTAAGACTGAGGGCAGATTCATTCCTTTCACATACCTTGCCCCCATCAGGTATGGGCAGCCTGGCGGGTGGGCAGCATAGAGGGGGCAGCAGGAGTCCTCGATCCAGGATCTCTCCGTCTGTGGGGGAGAAGACGGCACAGGAACCACACTGACGTGGGCCTGCAGCATTCATTCATTCATTCATTCATTCTTTATGTATTTACTGAGCGCCTACACAGGGCCAGGCACTGTCTGAGCCAAGATACAGCAGCGAACAGAACTGGCAGTGGGAGAGCATGGTGGCAGAGAGCCGCACTGCCTGGGTTTGAATCCTGGTTCTGCCACTTCCTAGCTGGGTGACTTTGGGCAAGTCGTTTCACTTTTCTGTGCCTCAGTTTCCTCATCTGGAAAATGGAGAAAGCCATCGTAATAGCTGATTTTTACGTAGATTAAATGAATCTATATTTATAAAGTGCTACCTTCCTAGAACTTAGATTCCAGTGTGGGGGAGATAGAGAAATCTAAGTAAATTATGTAATCTAAAAGGAGGCAATAAGAACTATCAACAAATAAAGAGTGAGCTTGCCATTTTAAAATAGGATGGTCAGAGAAAGTCTCACTAAGAAGGTAACATTTAAGAAGAGATCTGAAGGAAATGAGAGCACTAACCATGTGGGTAACTGGGGTAGAGTGGGGAGGCAGAGGGAGCAACACGTGCAAAGGTCCTGAGGTAGGAGGGGGCCTAAGGTGCTGGAATAGCTGCAAGGAGGTCAGTGTGCTAGAGCAGAGTTGTTGAGGGGGAGATAAAGCAAGAGAGGGGAGTGGGCCCCAGCGCCTCCTGAAGCTTGTGACGGTTTGGCTTTTTCTCAGGGTGAGATGGGAGCCATTGCAGGGACTTGAGCAGAAGAGTGGGTGATCTGACTTGCATTTTATCAGAGTCACTCTGACTACTGCATCGAGAATACACTGAATGAGGGCAAGAAGGAAGGAGGGAGACGAGTTAGGAGGCTCCAGCAGAGACTCAGGTGAGAGATGACAGAGGCTCAGACCCTGGTGGACAGGATGGAGACGAGGAGGAGTGGCTGAAGTCAGGAGGTAACTCACAGCTGTCAGTCAAGGGGGCTGGACCTGTAAGAAGTGTTATGAGTTTGAGGCAAGGATCTGCGGGGCTCGGGGCTCAGAGAGCGTGAGTCCTGCTGTGAGGCCCGGATGGGATGTGGAAGGAGCACAGCCACAAAGCCAGATGCAAGAGCCTTCCTGCTGGCACCACCATGTCCTCCCTTTGTGGCCTTGAGCAAGCACCTCACCTCTGAGCCTCAGTTTCCCCCTCGATATAATGGAGGCAGTGCTATGACTCACACAGATTACATGACTTTCAGAGTGACAGGCATCCTGCAGGTGCTCAATAAATGCTCCTTGCCTCTCCTCACTGTCTCCTTGCAGCTGGGTTAGGAAGGCTCAGCACAACAGAGAGAGGTCCCCAGGTCATGGGGCTGATGCGAGCCAAAGCTCAGCAGTGTGGAGCATGGTGCGGCCATCACCTCATGCCCATGCAAGCAAAGGGGGCGTTGGCCTCTCTGCCTCTGACTTCAGGACCAGTCCCCCGGCACTTCCTAGAGGTGGGGGGCCCTGGAGGCTGCTATGAGCATGCCCTGCATGCTGCTCCTGGGGGCAGGTCGTTTCCTCAGCGGCCAGGGAGTGGGTGCCAGGCCAGTCCTCTTCGCTGGCGTGAGTGATACTGAGCTCCTTTTATTCTGGCCCCAGAAGTCCATCCTGATGGTATCAGGCTAGTGTCTGACACCAGAGTCCCCCAGCCTCAGGGAGGGCTTCCCTCCCTCCCTCCCCACCCAAGCCCAGACGCCTGCAGCCTCCTTTGTTGCGCCCCAGACAGAGGGTGTCAGCTCTGCTGTGGGTGCCTGCTGCAGACCAGCCCTCTGTGAATGGACTGCTTGTGCCTGCAGCCTGAGGTGGGCTGAGCCAAGCACAGATGGTCGTCTCACTCCCTCTCCTGGGGCTGCTGCAGCTGAGATCCGGCCTGCAGACAGCTCTCCAGCACCCATTCAGTGGCCCTGACCCTGTCATCCCCAATTGTCCTCAGGGTGCCCACTCCCTTGCCCTCAGTAGTCCCTGGAACTGAGCTCTGTGCAGCTGGTGTCTTTGTGACTGTGGCTGTGTGACTGTGTGAAATGTGAGCGTAGGCAAAGAATGTGACTATTAGGTGTAAGTAGAGTTTCTACCCAGGCACCTGATGGGGAGTGGTTAGTGCTGTGTGTTTCAGAGCTTAGTATGGGATCCCGCAGAGCAAGGGCTAGAAGGGAACGGGGCCAAAGGGTAAGGCAGCAGAATAATGTGACGTCATCAGGAAGGCTTCCTGGAGGAGGTGAGAACTAAGCTGGAGAAGGGTTGAATCACCTACAGCAGGATGCTAAATTAGACTGTTCCTGTTATCTTGGAGTCTTGGATGAGGCCCAAGGCTGACCATGAGAGGTGTTCAGTACTCCCACATTAAAAAGGGGAGCTAGGTAGCCCCAGGAACCTCTCCCTCCCTCCCCCAGGCCATAAGTTAGGAAAGTCTTGTGATGACTACAGGGAATGCCATTCCTGAGAAAAGAGCTGTCCTAGGAAGGAGTGCTGAGGCTTTTTCCTCCCCTCCTGGGAAGGTGCCCCCACCCACCATCAACTCAAGCCAACCTTCCGTGGGACCTGGTGCCATCCTGAGACTGACTCTCAGAAGGATGTGACCTGTGTTCCCTGGAGCTTGGGTCACTGAGACTCTGCCTGACTCTGCAGGACCAGAAATGACCTTGACCGTGGTCGGTCGAGGTTATGTCATGATCATGCTTCCAGAGTGGACACTGCACAAGGGAGCCAGATTGGAGGCATCTTGGAAGAGCCCAGCCGAGAGGACAGCCTGCCAGGGCGTGAGCCATCAGAGCTCTGCGGGGAGCACCCTCGGCACAGCCAGACATTCCGGCAGCTCTGAGGAAGAGCCCACAACAGTGCCCACAGGCGGAGGAGCCAGGCCCGAGTCTGCGCCTCTCAGAGGCCGCAGCTGAAGTTGTGCAGTGCTCCGCTCACACCTTGCCCTTGTCCTCTCGGCCACTCTGGGAAAGCCAGAAGCAGCAGTTAGTGAGTGGGAAGGACGCAGGGACCTGGAGAGTGTCACCATGCCTCCTGCCCCATTGCAGGATTCTGAGCCCGGGTCAGTGGGAACTGGGGTGAGGGAGGAGCTTTGAATCAGATGGGAGATCAAAGTTCCAGGGAAAGATTGGACGCGGCTACAGGGAAGCCAAGGACGAGACTGTTTTTAGAGCTGACTTTCCCAATTACTAGCTGTGTGGCCACATGGGTTGCTTAAACTAGTAAGTTACTTAAACTTCTTCGTGCTTTGGTTTAATAAAAGTACCACCCTCACAGGGTTTGTCCTGAGGATTAAAAGAGCTGATGCAAGGACAGCCCTCACATGATGCCAGACACACGTTAAACGCTCAGGGAGGGTCACTTCTCGATGGTGGAAGTAGTAGCAGTGGCAGTAATAATGATAGAAGTGGTACCCAAAAGAGGCAAAAAAAAAAACAAAACGCTGTTTTAGGTCTGACAGAGTAGGTTTGAAGGGAAGAAGTGGGAGAAAGAAATCTGTTTGCTGCTGATATCCCACTGAGTTCAGCCTGTTTAACAAACCCGTTACACGACTCCCATTTTGTAGGATCTATCATGAGAAGGGAGCAGTGCTGGGTGCCAGAGGAAGCCAGAGCAGCTATTCCTGCTGTCTGGGTGGTCCGGGAAGGCTTCCAGGAAGCGGTGGCACAGAGTAAGGCCTGTGCGATGCAGAGGTGGAGATACTTCACCGGAGAAGAAAGAGGTCTGAGGACCTTTGTGCTGGTTACGTCCTTCTGGCTCACACCCCGCCCTCCAGAGAGTTGAGCTCAGTAAACATCAGTGGAGCTCCTGCCCACTGCCCCGCCTGGGGTAGGCCCCAGGACCATGGGATGAGAAGGAGGCAAGATCTGCCTTCAGGAGGCTGCCAGCTTCGTGGGATAGAAAGACAAAAATCAGAGACTGTCAAGCGAATGTCGTGGATGCTGGGATGGAGGGATTCAGGGATGCTGCAGGGTTCAGAGGAGGAGAACTCCGCCCGGCCCAGGTACTCTGTAAACACGCACACGCACACATGCACACCCTTCCTTCCCTGTCTTGCCCAAAACCATTTCCCCTCCTGGGCACATGATAGGGTTGCATTTCCCCTCTCACATAAAGTTAGAGTGGCCATGGGGCTTGCTGTGGACAGTGACATGAGAGCGGGAAGAATGCATGTCCCTTCCAAGAAAAAGCTTTAAGAGCCAGTGTGTGATTCCCCAAACCCGCTTTCCCTTTGCCACAGTGGCCAGCAGAGCCCAACTGAGGCTCGCTCTCTCGGCATGGGGCTTGGGGAGGGATGACCTGGAGCAGGGCGCCCGCTGACCAGCGGTGAGCATGTGGCATGAATGAAAAGCACATGCTGCAGTTTAAGCCCCTGAGATTGGGGCTGTTTATCATCGTAGCATAACTCACCAGTCCAGGTTAATGCCACCATAATTTTTTAAGTGGCCCAGATAGAAAACCGACCCGAGAGAATCTTCTCCGGGCCATAGGGCCCTTCCTTTGCCGGAGCCCCTGGCCCTGGGAATGGCCAGTCTGAAATCTAGTTCTGTCTCTGCCCTAATGCTCTGTGCCTCCGTTACCACTATTGTCAAAGCGAGTGGCTGACCCAAAACTTCTGTGAAAGTCCAGCACGGTGGGGATGGGGCAGTCTTCAGGGACCTGGGAGTTCCAACAGCCGGCGGGTTCAGTAGCTTTGCTGTCTTGGGCCCTGAAGGTCACAGTGACGGTCAAACCCAGAGTTAGGCACAGGACAAACCCAAGACACGGGGGACCCCAGAGGGAACAAGGTAGTCCTTGCTGCTAGTGGGCATGGGGCCAGCAGTCCCAGGCTGCCTGACGGGGGTGGGAGCAGCAGCCTGGAAGCCAAGTAACCCTGCTTGGTTAATCTAAAAATAAACAGAAAGGCAACAAAAATCTATGTTTCAATTACTGCACACAAGCTGTTCAAACAGCCAGCCCTGCACTGGAGACGTGAACTCGTCGACAGGGCTGCCTCGTTTGCATGCTTGGGTGGTGATAAAACACGCAGGCTCGCAACAGGCTGCCCTCTGGTCTGGGTGGTTTTGTGTTTTGGGTTTTTTTAATTAAATTAAATTAGAAACATGGGCACAAAATAAAGACAGTGAAAATCGGAAGGAGGTACATCAAGTTGGGGCCGCAGCTCCCAAAAGGAAAGCTGTGTAGGCTCCGAGGACTGAGCCAAGCCTGGCCTCAGTAGAGAGGTCAACAGGAGAGTGACCCAAAGAAGGGGTCAGTGGCCAGGACCAGGGGACAACAGTCTCTCCCAAGTGGCCCAAATCACTCCTCTCCTCCCCTGCTCATCCCGGAGGAAACCCCAATGAGCAGTGTGGGCCTTGGGTCCCCAAAGCCAAAGCAAAGGCCTTTTTGGTGGCCCCTCTGCTGGGGAGAGGTGTGTTACAGGCCACGTCTGGGTGAGCTCACAGGTCAATGCACAGCAGACAAAGCTGGGGCTTCCATCCTTGGCCACGCTGCGTGTACGTCATCACCCACGTGCCCACTCTCACACTATCCTAGATAAGTACCGTCAGTTCTCTGAAAGGAGTGCTGCCCCCTGAAACTGAGCTGCCCGGGCTCCAGGGCCACCCTGACCTACCCTGCCTGCTCCAGCCTCACTGGCCGCTCCCTCCCCGGAGCCCTGGCCTGCTCATGCTTTCCTCTTTTCTCACGGTGCCCTCTCCTCCTGAGCAGTCCCACTTTCCCTGAAGGCAGGAGTCTGCTTTCAGGATCTCGCACAGAGCCGGGCATAAGGGGGAAAGAGGTAGTCAGTGAATTCGATGTGATTCAACGAGGAAAGGGCAGAACATACCTCGGGGTCTGCTTAGGAGGGAAAAGGGGACACGGAGTCCTGACTCGTGGAAGTGTAACCCCAGAAGAGGGAGTCGGCTTCTTCAGGTTTTCCCGGGGAAGGATTCCAGATAAACAGGAACCCTCCAGGTCCCGCCAGAGATGGAGACAAGAAAGCAGCGTGCTGGCATCAATGCTGGTGGAGGTTCCACAAATCCTGCGTGCTGAAGCGGCTGTCGGTTCCGCATTCGCTCTGGACGGGGATTTTAATGTCCCCAGCCCTCGGAGCAATTCTGCAGCCATCAGCCCAGACACTACTTACTCGGTGAAATAAAAGAGCGGTTGAGTCTCTCCCAAGGAAGATAATATCCTGTCACGGGCACTATGATCTGCGGGCCATGTGACGGCAGTTCCCTAATGTTTCCAAATAGACTTTTGAATAGACTCTTGTCTAGAAGAAAGCAAATTGCAAGAGGATTTTTGGCAGCCAAATAGAGAGCCCACATCCGTCTTTCTTCTTTGCAACTCTTGCTGCTGGGTCTGGCTCCAGGCACCGAGTAGGATTCATTCATCAGCTTGGGTCACTGATGAACACCATTTGCTCTGAAGAGAGATCTCATTGAATTAGTCAATTCTGCAAGATTCGGAATAATCAGGCATGCCCAAGAGGCAGTTTGCAAGGGAGCAGGAGCCCGCTTGGAGAAGTGAGCTCACTGCAAAGTCTGGCTCCCAATACTGCAATCGTGTGTTTGCAGGACCGTGGGAAAGCAGGTTCCGGATTTCAGTGTTTCCATTCTCCGCTGAGCCACCAAGAACAAGAAGTCAGAGGGAGCAAAGATGGTCGCTCGTAATGATAACTCTGGTTAATTCTCCTCTAAGCGATCAAACCATACCCGCCCGCCATAGCTGCCTCATTGATCCTGGTGTTTACGAGCCCCTAATTTACACACGCCTCCCCTCTTCCCTCAGTTTATGCTGATGTTATGTTGCCAACTGTCATTTCCAATATCTTTTTTATTTTTCATTATCACCATTATAATGATTTACACCAGTCGCAATAGCACAAATGCCTCGTCAATTAGTCCCATGAGAAAAGTCTCTGAATCATGTGTGCCTTCGTGAAAAAAAATCACCACATCAAAACCCACAGCCAGAGTTTCTCAAAGCAAAGGTGCACATGGGAAGCAAATGGGAGGCTTGTTCTTTTAATATTGTTCATCTAAAACGGGCGCTGGATACCACCTTCCCAAGGCAGGGAGATTGCTTTTTGAGCGAGAAATTGTGCCCGGAAAAGGAATCAGTGGCATTTTTCCCGAAACCTATCATCAGAAAAGCATTTTGAAACATTTGTCTTTTTAGGTCATGTATTAAGCCCTGTAATTATGGAATATGGCTTTTCCCCAAAATGCCTCTGCCCCCCAGGGCCATCCAAGGACCACGGTGCAGGGGTGAGCACTGCCTGAGCATCAGGATGCCTCAGTCCTAGGGCCGACTCTCATCTTGCTAATGGGGGGAAGTTAGGCTGGTGTGTCTCGGGCTCCAAGCTGCATGGGAGTCCCCCCACCCCCAGGGATCTTGTGAAAGGGGCAGGTTCTGTCTCCGTAGGTCTGGGGCTGGGCCTGAGAATCTGCATTTCTAACAAGGCTTCGCGTGATGCAGATGCTCCAGAGCCAGGGCTGCACTTCAGATAGGAGGCGCTTCGGCCACTATCCCAGCCCTCATCCTCATCCTCTCCTCTTCATTTTCCTCACTTGTAACAGCAAATGTCAACACATCCTGCCTGCACCATTGGGATGTTGTGAGAAGCAAATGATGTGGTGGCTTTCAAAGAACTTTGTGAAGGGTCGGACTGTGACCCTAGGAGGCCATACAGTTGCTGCTGTGACCACTGCTGGACCTTTACTGCAGGGGCTCCCTCCCTGCACTCCCGGGAGGCCAGTCCATCCACTGCTCTGCTGGGTTGTGTCTCCCCCAAAGCTTCGGATGGGCCAAGACCTGGGAAATACATGCAGGTTCAGCTGGCGCTGGAGAAAGCAGATTCCCTGTCTTCTTTTAAAAATAAAGATGGCACGCTAAAGCCCTCTGTTACAGATTGATTCCACCTGGGGAATAGAAGCAGCGAGCAAAGGTCACTGCTCTGGCTTCCAATCAGAGTTGTCACATCCCTGCCTCCCCTCTTCCCACAGACTGGAGGGCCTGGTGCAGCCTGCTTGGTTGGGTCCAGACCCTGGCGCTGCAGCAGGTATTCGTGGAACCCACCAGCAGCTAAGCAGCAGGGCTGGGGTGAGCCACTGCAGCCTGGCACCTGGGCTGAGCAGTCTCCACACTTGCCCTGCTGAGTGAGTGACCAGTGATGGCTGGGAGGGAGGGTGTTCACACAAGGACGGTGGGCCCTCGTGTGGCTGGGCCAGGTGAGGTGGAAGGGAAAGGCCCTTTAGAGCAGAGATGATATGTGACAACAATGACTGTTCAGCTCACTAGGTCGTGGTGTTTTAAGGAAGGGAACTAACAATAAGGCCACATCTTAGGTCACTCAACTCACAGAGGAAACAGGGAAAGGCTGGCGTTAGTCTGTAATGTTCCAGAGCTTCCTTGGCTTCTGAGCTGATTGATCCAGAGCATTTGAAAAGAGACCTTGGGCCGGGCTGGCACCTACACGTGGCCCCTACTACCCGCACATTTCATATCTGCTGGGAGGTGCAGAGCACCCGCCCCTCCTGAGGACTACCTCATCCTTAGGAGCAGGGCCAGGACTGGGGTAAGGTGGATGAGGCAAAATGCAAGGATACCTCACTTTCAGGGCTGTGCAAGTGCTGGATGACCCCGAGGGGGCAGCCTCCTTGCATTTTTCCCTCTAGGCAGCTCTCTTGCTTCCGGAGTCCCCACCCTACCGTGTGTTCCAAGCTGGAAAGGGCTCGCCACTTTGATCTGGGAGCATTTCCTAAGCCCTGCCCCAGTGTCCAGTCAGCCACGGAGGAAAGAGCAGGAGAGAGGGGTCCTGTCTGCAGGAGCGCACCCTTGCAGGAGCAGCACTCACGTTGGGGGTGGAAGGCGCCAGTCCAGCGCTGGCTCACAGGCCTGCCTCTGTGAGCTCCAAGTAGGGAAGGCTAGTCAGAGAAGGAAGGCCTCCTGCAGGAGGGGGCTGGAGCAGGTCTGCCCCCCAGCCTCAGCCAGAAGCAAGTCTTCTGAGTTAGCAGGGGCTCGGCAGGGATGGGGGTCAATGGGAGCTGGAGCAGCCCAGGAAGCCCTAGGCATTTCCAAGGGCCTCCCCTGTTCCTGCTGCATTTGCACCAAGTCATGGCCAAGCCGGCTTCTCCAGAAGTGCTCAGAGAATTCCTTTGTTGCATTTGCCAAGATGGTGTTCTGGCTGCTGTTTATTATTTTGCTCCAGAAGAAAGGATAAAAGATGCAGAGAGGGAAACGAAAATAAGAAGGATGGGCCCAGACTGTTCCAACCGACTTGGCAGCACGTCTCCCCCAAATGAGGCCATCACACATTTTCCTATCAGGGCTGGTCGGGGCCACAGCTCATTCCTCAGCTCCCCGTCTGCAGGCAGCGCGGCTCCCCCACCTTCCCATGGATTAATCACGCCTGCAGGGCCCTCACAGCCAGCACCCACTCCTCCATGTGCCTTAATGATAAGAAGGAGGGAAGGCTCGTTAGCCACCTGTGATCCTAGGTACAGCGTGTGCACACGAGGCAAGTCAATATGTGTGGGCGGCAACCGGCCTCCATAGCGCACCGAGCATGTCCCCAGACACAGAGCCGCCGTCCTGCTGTGTATGGGGTGTGCACAGCATGCTGGGCCGTGAGCGTGGGACTCTCAGAGGCCAGTGCTCCTGGACAGTGGGCCCCCGTGCCCCAGCCCCGCGTGGACAACACAAATGACTGTGACGGGAGAAACTCAATTATTCGCACTCATGAATTATTCACATTGAGGCGAATCTGTGCGGCAGGGCTGCTGATCTGGTATCCAGCGAGTGTCCAGGAGACCCGATTTACAGAGACACGGCCCGCACACCGGGGCTGAGCCTGGTGTCAGCTGGTTCCCCTCCTCCAGGCCTTTCATAAGCCTGAGGCTGGGCCCCACAGAACCCTGAGCTACAGGGAGAAGCCCATCTGACAAGGCAGGCCCTGGGGTTCCTGCTGTGAGATCCCTGGGTCGTGGGGGTTGGGCTGAGGATGGCCTTCCTCCCCTTCACTTCAGCGGCCCTGGGGGACAGAGCACCCTTCATGGTCTGGTCCACCTGGCACAGGGGGTCTCAGGGAGTCCTTGGCTGTGTGTTTCAGACACGAGACCACAGGCAGCTTCATAGCTGACAGTCTCCTTTGTCCTCATCCCAGAGACCTGCCCGTTCCTTTTGGTGCTAGAGTTGCCGGCCTGTCCTTCTCTGCCCGGCGACTCTAGGATCTGATCATCACCCAGTGACGGGGCCCTTCACTGTGTGCAGAGGGCTCACGGGATTCATCCTTTGATCCTCTCATGGTCCTGGGGCAGGTAGGACCTGCCTGTCCATCCCTGCTTTCCAGAGGAGTAATCAGCCCAAAGTTCCCAGAGCTAGTAAGGGGTGGTGCTGGGGTTCAAACTCAGCCCTCTTGACTCCCTACCAGCTCTCTGTCCACTGCCCAGGGGCTCGGGTCTGAGCCCTGGAGTGGTCGTTGAAAGCAGAGGGGACAGGCCCTGCCCTTAGACTCTGGCAGCCAGTTGGGTGTGGCTTCATCAAACAGGGCAGGGAGTGTGGGCCACTACGCAGAGAGGCCCCAAAACCCAGCAACTCAGTGGCAGCTTGAGCAACGGGGCCAGAGAGGTACCTGAACACCTGGGCCTGCCGGGGTTTCTGGATCTGACCGGAGCATTGAGCAGGAAAGGGTCCAGGTCTGGGGACGTTTCCAGAGCCTGAACTGGGCCTTACACCAGGCACTGACTGGGATGGAGCCCATGTTCCTGGCAGGGAAGGATGCAGAGATTACTCAATAGAACCAGACTATTTCTCATATGCCTCCAAAGTAGAGGATATAAGTATTTTCATTCACATTAACTTCTAGCATTATAGACATAACCTAACCCATTATAGAAAAATGTAGAAACAAAACGAGCCACACCTAACACTTTGGGTCAGATTCCAGACAGGGTCTAAGCAGAGGACTGCTCCTTCTGAGAGGTTGTAGCAACTCTGAGGACAGGAGGTCAGGGTGCAGAACCGAGGCCCCAGCATGTCTCCTATATGGGCATCAGGAGCGGAGAGAATGGAGAGAGGCCGGGAGGGCAGGGTCCTAGGGACGAGCCCGAGGGTGAAGGTTGGGAAGTCAGGGGCTGAGGCACTTTTGTCATTCAATTTGTATCTAGTTAGCAACCCAGCTGTCTCCTCCAAGGAAACCAGAAGAGCCTGGGGGCCAGGTGGTCCCTCCTTCATTCCTGCTGGCCCTCTGCTCTAGGGATGCTGGCCAGATGGCGGACTGGGCCCCAGTGGCCAGCAGGCAGGGAAGCCGACTTCCAATCACTCCTGCTGAGAGGGGAACCCAAGGGGAAAGCTCATGTATAGAGGCCCCGGGACGGGCCCCACCCAGGGGAGCACACTTGCTGGTGAGCAGGTGAGCATCATGGGAGCCTGCACCTCGTCCTCAGGAGTGGGGAAAGCAGCAGCAGTTTACCCTTCACTGTCTCCCAGAGAGGAGCCCTGGAAAGAAAGACCTATCCACGGGGAAACAGGGTTGCCATGAGGATACTCAGGGTGGCCTCTACAACGCTTCTGAGGGCCCATCTCACATGAGGCTGAGTTGGGCTTGATGGTTGTGATTTTCCCCCAGAGCTGGTCAGTGTGGCATTGCTCTATTTCTGGGATGCCGGGGGACTCGATCCTTAGGTTTGTGGGTGTGCACTGAGGCACCGGCATGTGTGGCTCTAAACGGGGAGGCTGGGGGGTGGGGCAGGCAGCAGGACCAATGGCTGCACCTTCACAGAATCACTTTGGCTCACCAGGAGCATCCAGAGTGGTGTGTTCACCCCCATTCTTCACGTTTGCTCTGCCTCTGTAAGGAGCTCTTCCCACTGCTCCCAGGGAAGGAGAGCTGTGTGCAAAGAGGAGGGAACCAGGAAGCAGAAGGCGGGACCGGCTTCCTTAGTGGTGTGCTGGGCCCGGTCTCCAGCCTCTCTGCATCTGGGCCTGGCTCTGAAAGTGGAAACCCAGATGTCTGCACATGGGGCCATCGTGTGAGGTCTGGAGGCGCATGCATTTTATGAACTGGGAGGTTCTGTGCAAGTGTGAGACTGCAGGCAAGCAAAAATGGGGTTCTGCCCTCCCCAGGGAAGGGCCCAGCCCCCTTCCGTCCTCTCTGCCAGCCACATCCCTGGCATGGTGCAAAGCACAGCCCTTGTGGTGGAGAAACAGCTTTGCCACACAGCATCCCAGAGGCCAGAGCCAAGTTTCACACATAAAACGCCCGCCGCTGGGAGACTTTTCAGATTTAACCCGGGCCCAGCACCAAAACGTCTCTCCCCCGGGCCTCGGCGTGACCTGCCTCCACCCACGATTGTAAGATTTTCTAGACCCTAGGGCGTTTTCTTCACACATGTGCATGTGATTTAAAAAGTGCTGGCAACACGCTAACCCCACCCAGGTGCAAGCCCTGGTTTCCCCATAAACAGTCCCCCACATTCAGAGGGACATGCCCTCCCTCCCTCCCTCGTGGTGAGGGCCGCTTGCCAGTCTCCGTCAGTTCACAGGCAGTCTGCCAGGAGAAGGTGCCACCTTGATGAGGAAGCATTCTTATGTGTTTTTTCTGTAATTGTTTGACCCGTCTCCTCTGAGACACCTCATTCATTTGTGGCCTCCTCCCGCCCCCACGAGCACTTCTTGCTGCCTCCCCCACAGCCACCCCAGGCACACATGTGGGCACGCCGGAGCTTCCTGACACACTGGCTCCAGCCCAGCAGGAAAGACTTAAGTTGCCACCTCTGGAGCTGGCACTCCGCCGTCTCACCCAGGGTAAACTGTGCGACACATTTCTTTCATTGTGTTTGAAAGGGGGAGTTAAATTGAGGGACGAAGTCTAACCCAAACTTGGCACACAAGTAGTTGACCTTTGTTTTGAATACGCTTAATGATGCTGAAACCAGATTGTGGGGCCTCCAGCTGCCTGAGTCTGCAGCTCCTCTCTGGCGTTTTAAGGAGACCTGAAGAGACGAGCAGCGGGGCGGGGATGGTGGGACGTGCTGGCTGCTGGGGCGCCATTTCTTCCGGACCGGGACTGTGAGTAAGATGGAGGCACAGTGTGGTCCAGCAGGTGGTCCCCAAGGCAGCGAGCTGAGAGGTTTTATTGGCATCAGAGGTTTCTCTGGGGCTAAGGAGGCCCCTTGACCTGATGCCAAGCACGCTCTGCCACCACTGGCACTCTCAGGAGTGCATGGTTGCTGGTCACCTGGACACCGCCCTCCTCATCTCCATCCTCACCAGCTGGAAGGAACTGATTTCCTCAACACGATGTGAGGTTGCATTGTTCTCTAGGAATGTAGCGGCTGATGTAGTGTATCAGTCAGGCTAGGCTAGACTTAGGTAACAAATAAACTGCCAACCTCAGCGCCCGAGCATGATAAAGATGTATATCCTGGTGATGCCAAGTCCAAGGCTGCTGGAACAACCTTCTTCCATCGGATAGCTGCCCCAGCTCAGAGATGCGGCCTCCAGGGTTGCCACAGCAGGTGAAGGGAATGTCATATAAGACGTTTTTTAAAGGGCCAGTTCTGAAAGTGGTCTTCATCACCTCCCGACTGATTCTATCTGCCTCCCCACTCATTCTATCTGCCTCCCCACTCATCCTATCGGCCTAAATTCAGATGCATGATCCCAACCTGACTGCAAGGGAGATGGTAGAGGTCTTTCTGGGTGGTCAGAGAGAGGGTGCAGCGTGGCAAACTTGTAACATCATCTCTGCCGCACTTAAGATCCAATCCAAGGAAGCAGTGACCCCTGCGGCCCTGATAATTAGCAAAATCTCTGCCTTGGCAGGTGAATCCTGGGAGACAAGAGTCTAAGCTTCAGGGTCCAGCTGACCCTGGACATACAGAGACTCTCTTTCAGAGCTGGCCTTGGAAGCTCCAGGTCTGACTTACTGGGAAGGGAGGGCATTTCTTGACTCCAGTGCCTCCATGGAATTTCCGGTTGGAAGACAGGTTTTTGTGTCTGAGGTTCTCCCTTCACACAAATGTGTTTGTCCCTTCTGGAAACATTCAGAAATTAAGAAGAAGTAAACATTTATTTATTCATTCAGCAAACGTGTACTAAACACCCTTCTGTGGCGGACACTGTGCTAGGTGCTGGGGTTACGCAGACATCTAGCCCAGAGCCTGTTCTCAAGGTAGCAAGTATACAGCAGCCATTGATGCTGGGGTGGTGGTGGGTCCCAGGTGTTAAGAGGGACAGAGGAGGTGTCTCGCCAAACCTGGAGGGGGTGAACCAATGCAACCTCTGAGAGGAGTCAGTGCCTGAACTAGGACATAACAGACACACAGATCTTAGCCAGGGTGAGGTGTGGGAAGCCATTCCCAAGAAGGGAGCGGCATGGGCTTGGACACCAAGCTGAGAGAGGGCGTGATGCCTTCAGAAACTCTAAGGCATTTGGAATGGCCGGGCATTGCCTCTGGGTGGAAAGAGTGAATAGTGATGCTAGAAAAGTGCCAGGCCAGATCCTTGAGGGTCTTCTGGGCCACCCTAAGGAGTCTGGACTGTATTCTGAAGGATAGGATTTACAGCAGGAGAGTAAATTATCGTAAAGATCAGATTTGTGCTTCAAAACAGTCGTGAGGGCAGTAGGTGGAGAATGGATAAGAAGGGCGAGATCGGGGGCCAGAACACCAGCTGAGGTCGTCTACGTGGGAGATGATGAATTGGAGCGGTGGACATGCAGATGGAGAGGGAGGAAGATCTGAGAAACAACTGGGGCTTAGAATCAAAGACCTTGCTGTCGAATGTGGGCATAGAGATGGGGAGACGGGGGTGGCTTTCCCTGAGAGAGGGAGTTCCTGAGAATGAGTGGGCAAAAGGACAGTGTGGTAACAGGCAAATGGTCTTTAGGTGCCTGTGGAACAGCAAGTACAGGTCCTGCAGGCAGAGGGATGGGGGACTGCGGTGCTTAGGAGAAGTAGGGAGCTGGAAATGCAGCCTTGGGGGTCACCAGTAAAGAGGTGATGGCTGAATGAGATCATCCAGGGAGAGTGTGTAGGGTGAGAAAAGAAGACAGAGGAACTTGGCCCCTCAAGGAAGAGCCAAGAAAGAGGAGCCTGCAAAGAAGACTAAGAAGGAGTAGCAGAAAGGGAGGCGAAAAACTAAGACGCTGTCACAGAAACCACAGAGAAGAGGTTTCCAGAAAGGGAAAGAGAGACCAACCACGCCAAATGTGAGGGAAGTCAAGAAAGACGAGGGTGTAAATGTCCCATTGGATTGAACAAGCAGATCATTCTTGACTCGGTGAGAACGGCTCCCAAGGAGTGGCTGGAGGGAAAGCCACACGGGAGCAGGTCGAAGCATGAGCAGAAGGAGGAAGTGACGAGAGCTAAGTTTAGACAGCTCTCTCAAGAACCTCGGTGGGATGTTTGTGAGGGATGATCAAAGGGGGAATTTATTTTTATTTTTTTATTTTGTAGTATTAAATAGATTAAAAAAATAATTTTTGTGGCATTGTGTAAGCTCTGAAGCATAATGGTGAAATAAACAGTGGACCCACCATCCAACTGAACTTACGGTCAGCTCTGCTTCAGGTGGGCCTGCAGGCTTGGCCCAGGCTGCAGGTCGGGCTCAGGTCTGCTCCATAGGCCTTGCAGAGGGGACAGTGCTGAGGGAGGTTGGCCAGAGGAAGGCCAACCCCACAGATAGGATATGGGAAACAGGTTGCTGGGGTTGGGCCCAGGCTCTGGCTCTCTGGCATTAGAAACTGGAAACCAGGTGCGCATGTGCAAAAACCACGTAGGGTCGGGCTTGATAGAAATTTTAAAAATAAAGTGGCCTATCCATCCACTAGCCAGCAATTTCAGAGCCCCCTCGAGGCCTGAGCTGGACTAGTGGGCTAGGAAAATGAGCCAGGAGCCATCCCTGTCCTCCAGGAGCTCACACCTCAGACGGGAAGTGGTTGGAGAATGGAAAAGGGTCAAAGACAACCAAGGCATGCCTGAGCTGTGGCCAGGGCTGGGGATGTGATGTGCGGGGCAGATCTCTACCCTAACCCGCCTGTCTGTGCCCTGGGACTGCCATCCACTCTCCCCACTGCCTCGGCCTCACTATGGCCTCTCCAACTGAGACAGCCTTTCCTATATCTTTACATCCTTTCTGACTGAGGGTGACATGGGGCCCAGCTGGGCGGGGAGCCAGACAAGTCATCGTAATGCTGAGCAAAATGCAATCGTTGATGATGCAGAAGGCCCTTCAGAGCATGGTGGTGTGACTAGGTCTCCATGACAACACTGAGGGCCTCATGTTCGGATATTCAGGAAAGTCGCGTGGGAGGTGGTCTGGTTAACGGAGGCCAGGGAACATGGGGGTCTCTGGTGGCAGCAGTTGAATCATGGATCCATGAAGGACACTCCTAACTTCTGGAAGCTCAACACCTTTTCAGACTTGAGTCCTACATTGAGCTATGGTCTGAAGGCTGGAGATCCTGGCCACTTTCTCACTTTCTGGTTCTCTGACCCAGAAGGAATCACTTATTCTCAATAAGCTCCCTGGACCATAAATTGGGGATGACCCATGCCCTGTCAACTCACGGGCTATTGTAAGGATCAAATGAGACTTCTGTAAAGTGCCTTGTCCACCATAAAGTGAGTGTACAGATGTGGCTGCTATCACCCCATCATAGGGTTGAGGAGAACGTGGCCTGAGGAGTCCACAGGATCTTGTTTTCACAGTGGGGCTGGTGGGATAAAATGTCAACCATAATTAAAATGTGCACATCCGTGTCATTCAGGGCAGTGGATGCTGCAGGACAAAAAACATTACTTTAAACCAACTGGGTTCAAATCCTGTCTACTACACTTTTGCCACGTGATCCTGGACAAATCAGTTACTCCTCGTCTGTGACGTGGGGCTAATGAGCCATGCTTTGGGGGCTTGCTGTGAATGTGAAATGAGCTATCGTTTGAAAGCCCTTTACTGCACACAGAGAAGGTGCTTAATAGATGCTGACGGTTGTTGCTGCCCTCCTCCCATCCTAGCAGGGCTGCTGTTTGTCTAAATTGCCCTCCTCTCCTCTCTGTGCCAGCAGGTCCGGCCTCTGTTTCCCTGTGAGGAGCAGCCGCGGCCCACCGAGATGTCCCGGCACCACAGCCGCTTTGAAAGAGATTACCGGGTGGGCTGGGACCGCCGAGAGTGGAGTGCCAACGGGACGCATGGGACCACCAGCATCTGCAGTGCCACCGCCGGGGCTGGTGGCGGCACAGCCAGCAGCCTCAGCGCCCGGCCCGGCCTCCTGCCACTGCCTGTGGTGCCCTCCCGGCTGCCCACGCCCGCCACGGCCCCCGCTCCCTGCACTACCGGCAGCGGCGAGGCCATCACCAGCCTCGTGGCCAGCTCTGCCTCCGCGGTCACCACCAAGGTAAGACCTAGCATCCTCTCCAAGCAAAAGCCGGGCAGAGGGGGCTTCCCCTGCAGGCCAGGCCAGCTCTGCAGGCTTACAGCCTATGTGCAGAATGCTGCATTCTCTGGAGTCGTGGCGCCCCTGGAGCTGGTCTGGGCAAGTGTTTGAGTTAAAATTAACATGGTTTTATTTTCCATAAAGTCTCTGTGACTAACATGAAGGAAGACAAGCAGGTGCTGAGGCCACTCATTGTCCTCTGCTGTGTTGATTAAATGCTATTTAATGGTTGGAATAACAGTGAGAGTCCCAGTTGGCCACACAGGTTCCCTAAATAGGTGAATTTAGACCATGCAAGCTCCCCCTGGGGCACCAGTGATTTGGGTTTGCAGGAAGATGCTGACCAGCAATAAGTCGGTCATAAATAAATGGTCATGAAGGTTCTGCT
The DNA here is from genome assembly GCF_037783145.1 of Equus przewalskii. Classification (NCBI taxonomy): domain Eukaryota; kingdom Metazoa; phylum Chordata; class Mammalia; order Perissodactyla; family Equidae; genus Equus; species Equus przewalskii. Next base: position 71,664,574 of record NC_091844.1, on the reverse strand, counting down.
TATTAACCATGTGCTGAGAGTTCCCGCATCCAGTGTCCCCTCCAAGCCTCAGACAACCCTGTGAGATCAGTACTTTGTCATCCCCACCTTAGAGTTGAGGGTGCTGAGAGAGCTGACCCGGGGTTGGACCATCCTTGGGGACCTAGGCCTGGTGCCCAGCAGTCACCCCGGAGCGTTAGCTCCCCCTCAATCCCTCCCTTCTGGAGGCAGCGGCTCCAGCCTCCTGAACCACAGCAGAGACCAGCCTGCGTTGCCAAGATGCGGAAATGAAAATGTCCCCAGGCTCTTTCCTGGCTCCTGCCTGAGTTGGTGCCCCTCATTCTGCTCAGAGCCCCATGGGCAGCCGGAGCCCTTGAGGGCCATGGCTGGGCCGGTGGCAGAAAGCCTATTCTGCGCCATCCTGGCCCCTTCGCTGGTCAGGGGCTCTGCAGATGCCGTCGCCGCTGCCAGCCGTTCCAAGCCGCCTCCCCGAGCCTCGCGGGGCGGCGGGGCGGCGGGGCGCGCGCGGCTGGCCTTTTCTTTGCTGCTTTCATAAAAGTTGCCGGAGAAGTTCAAGGCGGGGAGCCCCGGCCCAGGCCATTGTGAGGTGGCTGTGGCGTTGGAAAGCCGCACTCCAGGTGTGCCGCGCCTTTGTCTCCGTGATTTTCAAAACCCCCTTTCAGCCCTGCCTCCCGTTAATGACGGAGCGCTGCCGGGCGGCCCACGAGGCCAAGACAATGAAGCGACTGGAGGCCAGCTCGGAGCCCACTGACATCTTGCTGCAGTGCCTTATTGATTTCATTTTCCTGTTATGAAAACACCGCCCCACTGAGGTGGGGAGGGAAGGAATGCTGGACCGGGGAGCGGAGACCGCGGATTATTCTGGCATGACGCCCCCAGACCAGCCACACACATTCCTCCCTTGGGCGCCAGCCCCCAGGACTGCTCCGATGCAGTGACCTCTGCCCAGTGGAGCCAGCAGGCTGCCCAGCTGGCCACATCTGGCAGGAACTTGGCAAGCCCAGCTGTTGGCCATCTGGAGAATGGCAGCTTCTGGAGCTGACTGCTGGGGGCTCCAGGTGGGAGACAGAAACTGGACATGGGAGCCCACCTGATGGTTTCCTCCCCCTCGGTGATAGAAGCCTTTTTAGGGAGGCTGTTGGGCTGTGCCTCTGGGCAGGGGTTTGGGCTCTGCCAGGCGGGGACTGCCAGAGGAGACTGGGAGGTGAGGGCTCCTCCTTGGGGCTGCCCTGCCCACACAGCTCCTGCTTTGCTCCCAGGAAGCTCCATATTCACCATCCCTTACTGGCCAGGCCCCAAACCACAGTACATGGGAGGGAAGGAACCCAGGCTCAGACGGAAAATAACAGCTGGGCAAGGACTGCGCTGGGTGGCTGGGAGGCAGAGGGGCCGCCGAAAGTTCATGCCTATGAGGACAGTCAGCTCCTTGGCATAGCTCCCCTCTGTAACCATCTCCAGTCCAGTTTCATACCTGCAGGGGCTTGTCCAAGAAAACACAGGTGCCTGATTACACCCTGGAATCTTCAGCGTGCTTGGGACAACGGGGTGTGGCGAGGGGCGGGGGGAGGGGGGGGACGGACATGCAGCTGCAGCAGCTTCTGCCCAGGAGTCTGTCACTGAATTTGGGCCGTCGTGCCTTTCTGCCATCTTGGCCTAGTGGCTGCCCGCTAGACACCTATCCCGCAGCCTGTCTGTCTAACCCCATGCCAGTACCACATCAGTTGACAGGCAGGCCCGAACTGAGGCTTCTGTGGTTTCCCCAGTCAACAAGCTGTGTCTTTACTGAGCAGCCAAGGGCTGGCTCGGGCCTTCAGGGAGCTCACAGCCCGGGATATAACAAATCTGTGGCCTGGACAGAGTGACCCAATGACCCAAGAATGTGTCTCTCATTGAGGTTATTGGCAGAGGCAGCTTAGTGGAGCAGATAAAGACAGACATGGAACCAGACTGCCTGGATTTGAATTCCTCTCTCTCTCTTGCTTCCTGAGCAATCCTGGACAAGTTACCTAATCTCTCTGGGCCTCACTTCTGTAAAATGGGAAAAGGTGGTAGTAACTGCCTGCCAGCATTGTTGTGAGGATTGTGTGAGTTAAAACACATGGGAAGTGCTGAAAGCAGAGCTGAACCTGGCACATGGTAAGTCCTGTATAGGTGCTATATAGGTCCTCACCACTGTCACCGTCACCCAGGTGAGGTCTATGGGACAAGGCCATGCCCCTGTAAGGAAAAGTGATCGTTTCTAGCCTCAACAAGAGAAAAAGATCAGTCTTCAGATAAAAAACAAGAGCAGGGGGGAAAAGGAAATTGTGTTTCTGAGTGGTTGGGGCTCAAGTTGGCCTTGTGACATGGAGGCACGACATGACATGGCAGCAAGAGGGGCCGGAGGGAAGAGGGCATCTAGTGGACCCAAAACGGAAACTGAGTCAGCACCACCTACTAAGCAGATGGTTGAGGGAAGGGATTACACAGCTTTCTGCAGCCATGGGGCCCTTGCCTCCTGGGAAAGCCCAAGTGTGGACAGAGCCAAGCCCCGACCCCGCCAGGAGGTGGGCAGGAGGGAGCTACATAGAGGCCAGGAACAGAGCTGTGTGTTCCTGCCTCCCCAGAGTGTGGTAAAGGCTGCTTGGACGTATTGGCCTGGCTTCCTCGGTGAAGGGTCTAGGCCATGTGTGGGCCAGGGCCTCCCCTGAGGACTCAGGAAAAGGTCCCCAAGAAGGTGGCTCTTGGGAACAAGTGTCAACACTGTCAGACCTTAGCATCCCCCTGGGCTGGGCATGGAGCAGGGTGAGTGTCACATGCTCTGGGGGCTGTGGGCAGCCACAGGCCTCCCACGCCATCACCACCAACATAGAGACGGCCCGCCCCTCCACCTCGCCTCCCCCTGCCCTGGTCACCAGCTCCTTCGCCATTCTGGGGCTGCTTCTGCCAAGCCATGGGGGACAGTCCCAGCTCTCCGGGGCAGAAAAAGCTGGCTGTGCTCCCAGCGGCTGGTTCACAAGGTGACGACAATTATTTCTGTCACTGCTGCCTTCAGGCCCGAGTTGATTTTTCTGTTTCTTCATTTTCCTGTGGCCTGAGGATTTCTTGCAGGTTTTTGATGAAAGGCCAAGTGGACAAGCACAGATTCCTGGGCCACTGAGGTGCGAGGAGGACCTGGCCAGATCACACACACCCACACACACCCACACACACACACACACACACACACACACACACGTTGTGAGACCAATCATCTGCTTCCTTGGGGCCTGGATCAGCTCTCGAACCTCTGGGACACAAGTCCCCAGAGCTCATGAAGAGCAGTGACCACGCCTGCAGCCCCCATTTTGCAGGTCAGAAGGGTGTGGCCCGGAGGACACCACACTTGCTGAGGTCACCTGGAGAGTGAGAAACAGAGCCGGACCTGGGCTGGAAACTTTCCCGGTCGGCTGCCTGGCATGGTGCCTTCAGCAGGGTAACCATTATTGCAGCGCTGGGACGGGAGCTTCTCCCATCCTCTCACCCACCTACCCGACAGCAAACACTGAATTTCAATGGGCATATTTCCCTCTTGTGTCGTAGGTGGGAAAACTTAGGCCAAAGATTCTGTTGACTCTCCATTGCACAGCTGGTAAGAGCGTCAAGCTCTCAAAGAAGGAATGGGTGGGTTTGAATCCCACCTCTGCCACTTAGGAGCTGCGTAGGTCTCTGAGCCTCAGTTTCTTTGTCTATCAAATGGGAATAACTATAGTATCTTCCTCCTGGAGACGTTGTGAGGGTTGTTTAAATTAATATGTAAGGAAAGCCTTTAAACAGTCCCTTCCACTTGTTAAAGACTCAATAAAAGTTAAATTTAAAAAGTTAAATCTGAGATTGGGTCGGACCAAGTACCATACATTTGGGGAGAAACCAGTCCTCCTGGAGGTTGGTGCTGGTGGGCTGAGGGGAGGCTCCCGGGACGGTCCCCTCCCCTGACGGATGTGGCACAAAGCGAAGCTGAGAGCCAGGACGGTGCCCCATTCCTGGCCCACACTGGCACTCCGGGCTCCAGGCAGTCAAGGCCCCGGGAGGGTGGTTGAGAAGCAGAAGCGTGACCGGGTGGCCAGGCCTGTTTGTGAGATGGAAGGAGGCACCGCTGCCCCAGAGTTGCTGCTGCATGAAATTTAAATTATTCTCAGCAAACCTGCTTGACAGATGAAACAGAAAAGGGACGGCTTCATAAAATGCAATTTTGTTCTTGAAAGAATGGACTTTGCAGAATCCTCGCTGATGTCTGTGAAATGTATTGGGGGCTTTTTCTCCTTGTGGTCCGGAGCAGTCAGGCTGAAACATTCCCATCGTTCCTCGGAACTAAGCCCTTGAAAATAAGTCTGGGCTGGGGAGAGAGAAGCTTAGCTGGTGTCAGAGGCCCAGGGAAAATGGAAAGGGGCCGTGAAATCTGCAGGCTCCATTCTCAGAGCACCAAACACCCAGATTTTTGACATTTGTGAGCATTTTGGGCTTTCAGGGTGGATATTTCCCATCAGAGAGATGACCCCAGAGACGACGTCTTCCTCATGCCCCCTGAGTTCTCTAGAGAAATGCTTCCCTTTGGGGAGATGATCGGGGATTTCTGTGGGGAATCACGTGAATGACTGCAAGGCCCCGCGTGGTGGGCTCCTCCTCTCACATGGATCTGGGGCTCCGTGAATGGATGAAGGATGCTTTCGCACAGTTAGAGACTGAGAAGCAGGCCTCCCTTTCCTCTTACATTCACAATGAAAATCAAAGGCTGCTGAGTGGGCTCGGTTGGCAGAATCGCTCAAGCCCCTTTTGTGGTGAATTTCCAGACTGTGCATGATTTTATCCAGAAGACAGTTTCTGGCTCCATGAATGAGAATTTGTGATTTCCTTCATGATAAATTATGCCGCACTGATCATGCATTGTGAGGCAACTTGTGAGTGTTCGTACTAAGCTAATGGGTTTTGTCTGCACTTGAAGTTGCAGCCACAGTTCGGATGGTATCTTCATTGACTTAAAACCCAGCTGTCATTCATGAAGTTTGTACAAAGTTGAAAGATGTCATGATTTCCAAAGCACCCATTTCAAAGCCAACAGTTTGGGGAGGATAGGCCTGAGTGCCTCGAACTTAACTTTCTGATTAAGGAGGCAAAAAGAGGGGAGAAGATTGTGTATTTTCCCGTGTTTGTAAGGGATGAGCCATTGTCTAGATTCCAAAGGAAAGTTGTCAGAAGATATCGTTGACTGGAGCCAGATGTGTGTATAAGTTAGTTTTACTGCATAACAATCATCCCAAAACTTAGTGAACTTAAAACCGTCGCAGTTCTGTGGGTTGGCTGTCACTTCTGGTCTGGGCTGGCTCGGCTGATCTCTGCTGGGCTCTCTTATTTGTCTGTGGTCAGCTGCGTGTTGGCTAGTGGCTCGTGACTGGTGGCTGTTCTGGGATGGCCTCACTCACACATCTATGCTAGCGAGCTGTCGGCCAGGGCGTCTCAGTTCTCTGTGTGCCCTGTCATCCTCCACTAGGCCAGCTCAGGCTCATTCACATGGAGATCTCAGGCTTCCAAAAACAGCAAGAGAGCAAGGCTTTGCACACAAGTATGTTTCTAACCTCTGTTTGAGGCATATTTGCAAAAATCATTAGCCAAAGCAGTCACGTGGCCAAGCCACATTCAAAGAGTGGGCAAACAGACACTGCCTCTTGCTGGAAGGGGCTACAACACCACATTACAAAGGGGCAGGCATGGAAGGACAGGAAATATTTATTTGTGTCATTTTTGCAACACAGTCATACATCATGTAGCAATGTTTCTGTCAACAATAGACCACATACATGATGGTGGTCCCATAAGATTAGTATCCTATAGCCTAGGTGTGTAGTAGGCTATACCATCTAGGTATGTGTAAGTATATTCTATGATGCTCGCACAATGATGAAATCACCTAACACAGCATTTCTCAGATATCCCCGTCATTAAGCAACGCATGACTGTATATCCCCATGTTTCCAGCACACTTCCTTAAACACAGTTACTCGCCCTCTAGCTTCCGGCCAAGGCTCACAGGCCTCAGGTAGAAAGGATAGGATCAATCCATTACTCCCCTCTACATGGCCTGGTGTAGGGAATAAATATGGGGCACATGTGACCTAGACACACCTGGGTTATACCCATCCCATCCATGCCAAGAGTTCCCTAGTGAGGTCTGAAGGAAGGCACCCAGCAAGGATTGCATTGCCAGGGAGAAGGCGGTGCAGCTGGCCCCCAGGGAACCTCACGGGGGACACGTACCTTGAAAATCCACCCATGGCCAGGATTTGGACCTCAGTCGTGAAGGCTCCAACACTTGATCATGTCAGTGCCCCAGAACTGGTAGGATTGGGACACTGCTTTTCCCAGGACAGTCGCAAGGACAGATGCTAACCTACTGATTCAGAATTTAAAAATCCATCGCAAGGAGACCACCTTCATGGATTTTTGTTTGTTTGTTTTTTGAGCAAGATTAGCCCTGAGCTAACATCTGTGCCCATCTTCCTCTACTTTATATGTGGGATGCCTGTCACAGCATGGCTTGATAAGCGGTACATAGGTCCACATCCAGGATCCGAACCAGTGAACCCCAGGCCAGGCCCTGGAGTGGAGCACGCAAACTTAAGAGCTACGCCACTGAGCCAGCCCCAACCTTCGTGGATTTTGACCAGTGGATTTCTCCCTTTGAAATCCACATACGAAAACGAATTCTGACCAGAAGACTTTCTGATGTGCCTGAAATTTCCTCTTCCTGAAATCAGGAAGGGAGCCAGTTATGTGATGCAAATGCTCAGTAGGCCCGCATCGGACAGCCTGATGGCTGTTTCCCCCTGATAGGCTGAATCCCGTGCAGTTCCCAAAAAGCCCTTGGAAGGGCCTCTTCTTAAATTAAATTAGGTTTTCTGCAAACAGCATCATTCGAGATGAACATAAATCTACTTCTTATTCACTTTTAATGGTTTTCCCTGTTTCACTTAATTACTCGTGTTGCAATTAAACAATTTTTTTCATTGCAAAAGGACAGTATTTTAGCTACATTATGGGTTAAGTGGGCTTTGGAGAACTAGCCTGGGAATCTCATCACCATTTATAACTGTTTTTTATAGAGAAAGTATGTTCCAACATCTAAACAGCCAGATTACAAATGAACTTTCAGAACCCAACCCATTTGTTAACTGGGAACTGTCTGTAATGCTAAAAATAACTCAGGGAAATAAACATAAAAAGGAGCGCCTAATGCCCCTCTGTATCATTTGTTCACCATCAGCATTTACCGATTTAGTTTAATTTCAGGGAAGAGAATTTCTTCCAAACCTAGACTGACCCTGTGCTCGTTTTACTCACTTTCATGGCACAGGCAACCAAATTGGCTTGAGTCCTCCTGAAGCGTACTGTCCCCAAGAAGAGTCTGTGGGGTCCCTGCAGAGCTCGGCTGATGTAACCTCGCAGATTATCAATCAGTTTCAAGGCTCCATTCGCTGCCCTAAAATGAAGGCTTTGGAGAACTCTATGTGCTGCTCCAGCTGCAGTCGCAACTAGTTGTGGCATATTCATTTGCTTTGCGAATTTGCCTCTCCAGAACCCGTAGGCAAGAAACCTCATTTTCCTCTGGTAAATAAAGGGCCCTGAGAACACAGCATAGCATCAGTCTGCACGCGGAGACTGCTGCTGCCGCCTCTCCTGTTGATGGGGTAGGAGTCCTGCCTTCCAGCCTCCCCTCTCCTGCTTCACGGAGGAGATGGGTGAATGCTTTGGACCCTCTGGCACCATGAAAGGAGTCCTTGGAGCTGGGGATGGAGCGGGGTGCATGCCGCCATCACAGAAGGCCAGTCATCAGTATCTCCCTCCCGTGACTTAAACTGCTGGCTGCCACAGTCCCTTAAAGGAAAGACTCTTCTGTCCCCACACAGGGCCCTTGCTCGCTCGACCTGCTCCCAATGCCCAGGCTACTGGGCGAAGCTTGCTGTTGTTCCCGGCTCCCCTAACCGTGCCCCACCACGTCCCCACCAGCTCCTGGGCTGCAGAAAGTAGCAGTCCCTGCCCTCCCCAGAGGAACTGTGGGTGATGGAGGGGGTCACTCACATTCCACATCCTTTGGTTTCATTCAGCCCTGGAGATGGGGAATCAAAGCCCGCCATACCCCCCTTGGCTAAGAGGTCGAGGAAGACGGGAGGTGGGGGGGATTTGGGAGGATTCCAGTCACTCATCCTTTCAGATTTGACTTCCTTATTTTGAAAATGTGAATTTGAATGACTGAGAGTCACCTGGGGCAGAAAGGGCAAACCCACGAGCCCAGCTTCATGGATGGCCAGGTCCGTCAGGAGCATCCCAGGTCGGTTCTGCCTTGAGGTTACCCTGGGGAAGCTTCTCTGGCAGGACAGAGACCCTCTGAGCACAGGCGAGCCTCTCTCCAGATTAAAAGAAACCCAACGCAGCACCAGACTGGCAGTGAACGTGATCCAGATTCTTGACCTACTACTTAAAGAATTCCTTTTTTCAGGTTAGAAGAGACCCTAAAGCTGGTGGGTTCAGGGGGAGGTGGAATGGCCAAGCCTTCAGTGGAGTCAGGCAGCTCTCTCTTTGGGGGTGCAGAAGCTGGAGAACCACGCCGGGCCTGACAAAGTTCCCTTCGAGGTCTGTAGTGGGTGTTGCTGGCCCTCTATTCAACGTCCATTTCCCCTCCCTCTTCCTTCCTAACAGAATCTCAGTTCTGTTCAGGTATCACAAGCTTTGGGGAAAGTGAACCCCAGCCCGTATTGGGATTATGATAATGCTAAACCAGGCATGATAATCCCCTCCCCTTCACCCATCATTGCTTTAGGAAGGGTCCTATGACCCAATTCTGGCCACTGGAACATGAGGGTAATCCTATCTGGGGGCTCTTGGGAAAGGCTTTTTTTCCTTTTAAGAAAGAATCACAAGAAAAAAGTAATCTTTCTTCCTCTGGACATTGTCATGTCTGGATGTGATGGCTTGAACTGCTATAACCATCATGCTACAAGCCTGAGGATGAAGCTAAGACATGAGGAATAGGGAAAAAAAAAAACAAGAGAATTCCAGAAATAAGGCAGCAGAGCCCTAATGCTGTGTCCCTTCCTGCCTCTGGGCTTCTTGTTCCGTGAGCTAATACATTCCCTGGTTGTGTAAAAAGATAAATAAACAAAACACAACTGTCTCAATTGCATGGATGGCTCTCTAGCAACAACATGGATGCCTTCCTCCATCTCCCAGACCTCACCTGGCAGACTGGTTTGCTAAACACAGCTGCTGTGACCTTTGTGAGTATCTTCTACCTGTTATTCATTCATTTCAGCACTTGCTGCTGTGTACAGGGCTTGTGCTATCTGTTGCTTCCCTAAATGCCAACACTGGAGCATAGCTTACTGACATCACACTCCTGTGGGGCCTTGTTTCTGTCTGAGACAAATCCACCCACACGCTGGGTGCCTGAGCCATGGAGTCACTGGGGAGCCTCACCCCTACCACCCACTTCAGCCACAATTCCCCAAACATAAGAGGAGTTTTCAGGGCCCAGGGCCTTTGCACTTGCCATTCGCGCCTGCTAGAATCTTCATTCCCTGTGTTTCCCAGACAGAAATACTCCTGTTCATCCTACAACTGACAGCTTAAATGTGACTGCCTCTTTGATGGAAAAACAATCATGATTATTTCTCTTGTTCCCATAACACTTTTGTTTACATCCCTATATAATATCTGTAATATATGGTACTTATCTATTTATTCATTTGCCTCCTTACTAGGCAGTGAACTCCATAGGGATACGCTCCATAGGTGCCCAGCATTTGAGGTTCCCAATAAGTGTTAGGGGATGGAATGAAAGAATTTATGCATAGGAATATTTATTCATTTATTTAGCCCCTCTTGTACAGATAGGGAGGATGAATGCCTTTGACATCATCTCTACCTACATAGTGGATCAGCCTTTAAAAAAATGAGTAATTTCGGTGGCTGCACATGTGGAGGATGACGAAGACAGGACCCACGTGGTGAGCTGGAGTGGAGCTTCCATGGACTTGCTGATGGGCCCTGTGTCGAGATAATGAAGCCAGGATGGCAGTGTGGATTTCACACATCGAGGCCCTCGTCTTAGGGCCTGTGCTCCTCCCCTCTCTCCCAAAGCATTTGGACTCACGGGATCACAGTCTTTCCTCTCAAATATTAGTATTTCCTCGGGATTTTTCTCCTGTTTGCCTGTAATTCTTGCTGCCTTTTGCATTTGGTTATTTTGTTTCAGGCACTCGTGTAGTAATTACTTTGTTCCAGGCACTATTCTAAGCACCCTCCCAACATTAACTTTTAAAATCCTCATCATAGCCCTCTGAGGTCATTATTATTACCACCCCCTTAGAGATGAGAAAGAGAGGGTGACTCGCCCATGATCGATCAGCAGGACGGGAGTCATCTCTAGGCCGTCTAGCTCCAGAGCCAAGCATGTAGCTCTGAATAGGCCCCACCCAGTGAAATTTGTTGAATGAGTAACTGGGCTGGACACCTTTCCGTTAACATCTTTCCCCAATGTTAGTGGCATCTCCTAAAGAGAGAGCTGCAGGCTCCCCACTGAAGCAGTTTTGCTCATTGGTGGTTTGAAACAGCCACGATGTCAGGACCAAAGTGTGTAGAGGATTCCGTGGTCCAGCCCCACATTTCCTAGATGCCCCACTGCATTTCTGTCCGTGTTCTTTCTGATCTGCCAACCTTTTTTCTTTAACAGCCAAACCATGTGGTTAGTGTAGACTCTGCTCAGATGCCGGATCTTGGGGACCATTGAGGCTTTGAGGCCACAGCCTCTCTCTCTTTCTCAGGGTTTCTTGTTTTGGTCCAAGATGTAGTGCGTGGCTGATGTCTACTTTAGTGGCCGCTTGCAGACTGCTTTGGTTTGCTCCATTCCAGAGGGGCAGTCTAGGCCATCAAAACTGCCCCCAGGTATTGCCAGGGTGGGCTTGGAGCAATGCCCAAGCTCAAGGGAGCGGCTCCCTCCTGTTGGTCTCAGTTGTTCTGGTGGATTTAAACCTGGGCTGGGGAGTGGAGATGCCACAGAATCATGGGCTGGCCGTTGACATCGGACAGGATAGGAGCAGCCATGACTCCCCACTGCCTTCTCTGTAAGCTCAGCTCTGCTCTGGGGGAACAGGGAGAAGAAAGAAAGGTTGCTGTGTGTTATGGATTTGTCTTCAGCCCCCTCCTACTAGGGAGCAGTCCTCCCCGGAATGTTGGGAAAGGCCACATTTGAGGAGGCTGCCGCGGGTGGGGGCGAAGCCCGAGGTTCGGCTCAGGAGATGGGGTTCAAGGCCCGTGTCCTCACTTCACTGGCTGAGCAACCTCAACACAAGACACTTAAGCTCTCTGAGACTCGGTTTCCTGACCTATAACCCGGTACCACAAGGCCTACTTCAGTGGGTTGTTGTGAGGTCTACGTGAAATAGCAAGGCAAAAGCCCTTTATGAAAATAAATGCCCTAATTCATAGACACAGAAAGTGGATGCAAGGTTACCAGGGGCTGGAGTGGAGGGGTGGGGGATGGGGAGTTAGTGTTTAATGGGTACAGTTTTTGTTTGGGGTGAAGAAAATGTTTTGAAAGTAGACAATGGTGATGGTTGTGCGACATTGTGAATGTAATGAAGGCCACTGAACTGTACATTTAAAAACGGTGAAAATAGCAGATTTTGTGTCATATATATTTTACCACAATAAAAAAGAAATAAACGCCCCTCCATTGGAAGAGAGAGGGGAAATATCTGTGTAAATTCGGGGAGAGCTGACGTACCAAATAATTTCCTTTCTTAAGAGAAATGGGGGTGCCAATCACAGTGGCCAGATTGGAAGCCAGTCAAATGACAGCCCTTAATGCAGACCCACGTGGGCTTGATTGGAATGTGGGGAAGAACTGAGGAATGGGCGGGAGGGCGGCCCAGCCCCCAGGAGGGGCGTGGAGGTAATGGTGAAGTTGATGTCACTGAGGAGTGCCCCCCGTGACTGACAAGGGAGCCTGCCTGACTGCCTGAGGAGGAGGCTATCTCTCCCACTCGCTCCTCTCCCACCCGTAAGGCTCTGGGGTGCTGGGCAGCGAGGTTGCTGCCAATGAGTGGGAAGTCCCGGCCCTTGAGAAGGAGGGTCCTGGGGGATGCTAGAGCCATCACTGGGCATGTTTGTGCTCATTTTCTCTAGCACCCCCTAGAGCTGGGACTGTGAGTGAAGGCTCAGCTGTGCTGTGTTCAGCAGGGACTATAAACCTCACCAGCAGCAAGTGTACTTTCCAAGTTAGCATCGTGGAGTCCTGGCACAAGTGTGCACTTCAACCCTGTGCACTCAGAAGCCATCCGAGGAAGCATCTAAGGACGGCCAGCCAGCCAGTACCCTAGATGTGTCCTTGAGGTGGCCACTACCGCCATCGTCATCATCACCGTTGCTAATGTTCATTGAGTGCTCACTCTGAGCCAGCCAGGGTTCCAAGTGTGTTTGCCGTGTTAACCCACTGCATCCCACGACGACTGCGTGAGGCAGGGCCGTGATCCTCCTCATTATCTAACCTCGGGGAGTTACACAATGTCCAGGCTTCTGCCACCAGCACAGGGCCGTCCAGCTTACTATCTCCTCATGATGCTGCTATAGTGTGGAGATTACACTCGCTGTGTAATGTGGGGCGGGAACAGCCCGTGCTCTGAAGGTGACTCTGATCCTGAGAAGAGAGCCATGGAGGAGGAAAGACTCGTGCCACAGCAGCTCACCCGACTGAGCTCCAGGCCTTGTCCACGCACTGCCCAGCGCGGGAGCCTCCACCCCAGCCAGGAGCGGACAGACTCCACCCTGCCATCGCCTCATACGTCAGGAATATGCTGAGGGTATGATTTTTATTCTCCCACAATATTAGGCTGAGGAGAGGATATTGGGCAAATATATTGTGTCCATAATTCATATTAATGGGAATTCAATAGTGGCAACTTGTCATCTGCTGAGATTAGAAGGGAATATTGTGAATATCGTGTTATAAAGGCATTAAGAAGGCGTTATGAATTAGATTCCATTGCATCACATCGTGTTCCTTGTAAATAATTGAGGAAGAAACTGGTGCTCGGAATTTGGGATTACCCATTTTTGAGATCCCAGCAAATCCCTCACCACGCTGATGGGGCCCCATTGATCTGACAGCTCGCACGGCTGCAGGGAAAGCCTGCACCGGGCGGATCCAGAGGCTCCCTAAGATGAGCGTTGCACTTCCCAAAAGACTGTCCCTCCCAGCAGAAATTAGTAACTGCCACATCCAACGCTGGACTCTGGGTTTTTCTAGCAAAATCTTCCCAAGTCCAGGTATCCTATGTCCCTTGCCTCTAGTCCCTGGAAATCTGGCTTCACAGCCAGGGCCCAGGTGGGCTCTGGTGGCATCACTGAGTCAGCAGCAGCCTTCCCACCACTACTCACGCCTGCCTCGGGCTCCCTCGTGGCTAAGACCTGAGCACCTACACATTGGTGGTTAGGCAGCCGGTCAAGCAGCAGCAGCTTCAGCGCTGATGGAACACGCCCTGGCCGGCTGCCACCCAGCTCCAGTGGGCTTCTTGGTGCTACTCTGCCATCCTGCAGGATCCATCACTTGCTGGCTGTGCCTCCCCTTAGCCTAGACCCCTGATGTCTGAGCACGGCCCTGTGAAAGATAAACGGGGCTTCCTGGCTGGGGCCAGGGTCTATCTTTTGTTATCAAAGCCAAGAGCTTGGCTCGGGGCAGAGGAGTGGCTGCCCCCAAGGAAAATCTTCGAGGAGAGTGGGGAGGAAGCACCGAGCCTTTGTCCATGTGCAGAGCTGGGCAGAGCAGGTGGACGCTCATCCTGTATCTCTGGCCTTGACCATTCAGAAGCCCCTCTGTAGCCGACCCCGTCTAGGGACTCCGGGGGCGGAAGAAATTCCTGTGACCATCGTCAACTTTGTAGGCAGTTCTGAAGCAGCTGGTCATTGGTAAATGAATGAGTCCCCTTTGTCATTAGAGGTGTTGATTCAGGATTTCAAATTTGACCTCTGTTGGATGGCATGCCTGGGGGCGACCAGAGAGGGGAGGAGGGGCTGGGGATTGAGAGGCAGTGAGGGACAAAAGATGTGTTACATGGAAGGTGAAATGATCGGTTGGTTAGCCAACCACATTAATCAGTCCTAGCTGGGATGCCCAATATACAAGCACACCAGATTTATAAGTACTTAACCCACCTCTTTGCCAGCACAGTGATGGGATTAGGACCCCAGACTCCAGATTCTGACTGCCAGAGTTCAAATCCTGACTTTTCTACTTTCCAGCTGTGTGACTTTTAGCAAGTTACTTACCCTCTCAGAGACTGTCTTCCTCTTCTATAATATGGGATAATAATACCATCTATTTCTTTGGGTTGTGGCAGGAGATTAAATGAGTTAATATTGCAAGCGTCTGGTGTCTAATACACACTTTGATCAGTTATAATTATTACCAGGGCCTTCACTGTGTGGGCTTCACCTCTCTATTTCTTTCTCCCTCTAGAATGTGGGGCCTTGAGACAAAGGCCCCGTCTTCTTAGGTTTTGCATTGCTAGCACCTCACACTTGCCTGCTCTGTGCTCAGTAAATGGTGCGTCGAATTGTCTAATTGAGTTGTGGGTAGAAGAAGGTGAAGTCGTGGAAATTCACTTGCTTTACCAGAAAAGATAGCTGTGCACTTTTGAAAATCGTATTCCACTTTTCCGTGGTTCTATGTTCTGTTTTCAGAGAAGCTCTGTGACTGTTTCTTGTTCTTCGTGTGGCATCTCAGTGATCGTAGTCAACAGCCCACAAATAAATTAAATCCGTGTTTGAAATGCACGGAGCTCCTCCCTGATTCAGGGGATCCCGAAGTCAGGCATTTTGAAAGCAATTACTGTGCTTTCACGGAATGAAAAACCATCTCCTGTATTTGATGATCTCCAGTCTCGACCCCGTGCCCTGAACAGTCCTGGGCTCCAACCACGTTCTGTTGGCTGGTGGTTGTGGTGATTAGCTGTGTTTTTGTTGTTGCTGTTGTTCCTTTGTTTTGTTTTTTAAACCATTTATGGCGGTCCCGTCACACCAAGAGCTTTACATGTTTCGTCTCGGTTCCTACAACACCCCCATGTGGTAAGTCTACAATGATGCGCGTTTTACACAGGAGGAAACTGAGCTTGGGAAAGCCTGGAGACCTTGCTCAGCGCTCCAGTTCTGAGAAGTGGGACTGGAACTCAGATCTTCCTTCCTTCAAAGCCCAGGCCTCCAACTCCCAATTCTTTTCCCTGGATGTCTGCCCTTAGATCTCTGCCAGGAGCTTCAGATATAAAACGGCCAGAATTAAACTCCACGTCCTCAGCCCCAAACCTCCTCCTCTGCCTGGCCTGGCTCAGGGCCGGGTCCACCCAGCTGTGTAAGCAGCCAGGACTCTCCCCTCTCCATCCCCATCCTCGCCGTCAGGTCCACCTGCGCATGCTGCTCAAGTCCATCCATTTCCCTCCATTTCTGCTTCCATCTAGAGGACAGAGATATCTTCCCCGCCCATGCCCCTGCCTCCAGTCCACCCACTCCCTCCCAGCCATTCTCCCCACCACTGCAGAGCTGTTCTTGTCACATCTCTCCTTTAAAAAAAAAAAAAAGGTGCAGTTACTCCAAACTTCTCTTGAAGATAAAGCAACTCGAGGCCATTGGTGATCCCACCTCCGCTCACCTCACCAAGCCTCCTTCTCACCTCTGCCCCTCCTCTGCCTCCTGTCCCCCACTTCAGCCAAACAGAAGCTGCAGCCCTGCCTCTGATGCAGCTGAGCCCGGCTGGAGTGCGTGGGAGCCCGCAGGACCATGCGAGGCAGAGCGTGAACTGGAAAGACACAGGCCTTAAAGACCGGCAGCCTTGGCTTGCATCGTTGGGAAGTTGCTTGCCCATTCTGCAGCCTCATTTTCCTCATCTGTAAAATGGGGATAAGAGCACTACTACCTTATAGGAGCTCTATCTGAATCAGGGAAATTCCAGGCAAGAAATCTAGCCCATCACTGGGCAAACAGTAAGTGCTCCGTAAATGCAGGAGATGGTGGTGACAGTATGTGAAACAGGAGTTTTGCTGTAAAGATAAATTCCTGGGGGCGGATTTTTAAAGCAGTGGACTCTCTCGTCTGGGAAAATATGAGGTATGAGCCTTTAAACAATGATGGCTCGCCGGTCCCTCCTGTGTTCTCCCGAGAGAATCAGACACCTCTTGCCTTGCAGCACAGCTTTGGGAAAACTCTGGCCTTTTACTATACGTGGCTGGTCCTCTCCTTCTGCTCCCCACCACCCCACCTGCCTTCCTTCCCAGCATTTTGCACATGGCGTGGATTCTCTCTCATTTTCATTCAGCGAATGTGCATACTTCATTTACTGAGAGGTTCTCGTGGCCCAGCCGGTTTGGCATGGACTTCTGTGAGGGCAGCTTCCCGATTGCAGACTAAGCCCAGAGCTCTCCCCTGCCGGGGCATCCCGTTGTGATGAAAAATATGCCGAGTCACAGGCAGTGACAGCGGATCGACCGTACACTGCAGCCACACGTGTCCAGCTCAGCGCTGTGCGGCAACAGAATCACCGGGTGCTTAAGCTCTGGCATTCACCTTACGCGTTCAGCCTTTGAAAAACTCTCCCAAGACACAGTTACGCATTAAGCAGGTTGAGTTCTGATGACCTTAAGGGTAGCTTGTCCTCTAGCCTTCCCCATCCAAGTCCAACCTCTGGCTGCTGCCCCAGCCTCGCTTCCCCCAGACCCCACGCCAGAGTCAGGGAACCAGAGGCCTCGTCCAGAGGTCGCACCGCAGCTCCGGGCTCCCATCTCCAGGGCCTCCCAACTCCAGTAGTTTGCTCATCAGGGCAGGCCCCAAAATGAGGAAGAAACATCTTTTTAGACTGGAAAAATAGGGCTGCTGCTGTTTTATGGTGGTGTGGTTTATGGTTTTCAAACGTTTTAATTAGTTTCATTTTTTAATATAAATGCACCCTGATGTTTTGTGCAGGAAGGGCACAGTTCTTAAAATCTCAGAAATAAAGTAAGAGAATGACAGATTGGCTATTAAAGCGTCACACTCAGATGTGTTATTATTATTATTGTTATTTAACATTTCTAAGCGCCGACACTGAGCCAGGAGGTAGAGGGTGGAGGGTGGAGAGTAAGAGGGCCAGAGGTGCCTACCACTCAGGGTAGTGGTGTGGGGGGCTTCCCGAGGACGGGCAGTTGCTCTCTCAGCCGCCTGAGCTAGCCCTGCCCCCAGGGAACTTCTCAGGATGCCAGTCAGCCATCTGCTTTGTGGGGGGAGAACACAATGGGGGGTTGGGGGAGGGTCTAGGCTTTGTGCCCCAGCTCTGTCTATGTTCACTGTGAACTTGCTAAGACTTCTCACCCAGCCCACCCACCCAGCCCACCCACCCAGCCCACCCAGGGAGGGGTTTGAGCTGTGTTTTAGGACAAGCCTCCTCCAAAGAAACCCGTCTCTTCTTTAAAACATTTGACTCGAGAAAGAGGGGCTCCATAGACAGGATTGGACTTCCAGGGCACTCTCTGTGTAGTGGCTGAATGGCGGCACCCCCCCCCCCGAAATATATGTCCCCACAGAACCTCCGAATGCGACCGTGTTTGGAAACAGGGTATTTGAAGATGTAATTAAGGTAGGGTTCTCGAGATGAGATCATCCTAGATGAGGGTGGGCTCCAAAGCCATTGACAAGTCTGCTTTTAAGAGCAAGGAGAGGGACACCGGACACACAGACAGAGAAGGAGGCCATGTGAAGACAGAGATTGGAGTGATGCTGCCACAAACCAAGGAATGCCTGGAGCCGCCAGAAGCTGGAGGAGATTAAAATAAAAAAAGAAAAAAAGAGATTCTCTCTTAGAGCCTTCAGAGAGAGTGTGGCCTCCTGATATCCTGATTTTGGACTTCTGGCCTCCAGATCTGAGAGAGGATAAACTTCTGTTGTCAAAGCTGCTAGTTTGTAGTAATTGGTTGCGGCCACGCTAGGAAACTCCCGCTCTCCGTGAAAGCTTCTCTTCCTAGTGTCTCCTTAAAGAAGGCCCACCTGCGCGGGGGCTGGTCTTTTGCGAAGGATGCTTTTGATGCTGAGTTTAATCCAGGAGCAGGATGGCCTGCTGACCTCCTGTCTGCTGAGCTGAGATGGAACATCATCACACCTTTTTCCTCGATGTCAAAAAATGTTTCCACAAGCTTTCTAATGACCACCTGCCTGCTTCCTGTAACATATGGACTCCAATTTGGAAAAATTTCAAAGGGCAGTTAAAGTGAGACGCTCCAGTCCTCCCACGTCCCTCTCACAACCTACAGCAGCGTCCCCTTGGAATCTGAAGGTGCCTGGTGCATCATTTGCATGTGCTGGTGTCCCCAAAGAGGAGTATGGATTTATGAGTGTGGGGTGAGACTTCTACTGTGGACCCCACTTAAAGGGAGGTCCTACATCGGGTCTCTTATTTAGCTGAAGTAAGAAAATAGGGATGAACAGGCTTTGCTCGTTATTCCTCTGGCAGAAGGCTCTTGATCAAACTCAGAGAGCCATCGAGGAAATTCTTTAAATCAAAAAACACAGGCCAAATAAAAGCTCCGAGCACTAAGCGCTCCCCTCTTCTCACGGACTTTAATTCAGAATAAAATTCTCTTTGCTGCTATCTCTGCTCCTCCTTATCTCATTGTAATTGAAAGGAGAAAATTTTGCTGGAGCCCTGGCCTCAGCCCCTCCTCGTCTTCAAAGGTCGTGCTTTGATTGTGTTATTTCTAGCAGGTCATTTTACAGAGTTACAAGACGGTGCTGGTCCCCTGATCCAAGGCAGGCCCCCCCAAACCCACATACTCACCTAGACAAACTGTCCGCTAATGTAAGCCATGGCTTCTGGGTCTATTTCAGAAGACGAGAGATGCCCAGGCAGGCTCTAGTTGGCCTAGCAGGCTGTGCTGTGTCTTTTCCCCAGCTGTTCCCGTGAGTCTGGGTATGGAATTAGATTGCAGCCCAATTGTTTACCCAGCTGTTGCTGGCAGCCTAAAACCCATACTGGAGCAGGCATCAGTGCTGCTCAAAGGAAATTTATTCTCTAACGGCTGGGGGACTGGAAGCAGAGCTGTGTACCGTGCTCCTGGAGAAAGGCACCCCCCTCCCAGATCTGCCCTCTGGGGATTAGACTGCAGAAACTCTGCGAGTAGAGAGTACGCGTTTGGGAATTAATGGTTCTGCCCAGTGGTGTTCACGCTGGTAAGTTACATCTTGGAAGTGATTTAATGACATGGGTTTAATCTCTTTGGAGGAACACATGAACCATACGAGCTAATCATGTCCCTCCAAGCCCATGGCGACACTGCAACCCCAAGCTGGCAGTGCTGGGGCAAGTCCTCAGGCCCAGAGGCTGAGCCGGGGACAGAGAAAGTCAAAGACCACACCACCTGGCATAGGAAGTGACATTCAGCCTCAAACAAGGAGGTGAAGTGGAAGACGCAGACCATGGTACCTACGGGACCCCCACGGCAAGAAGTGGCCATCCGAGTGGGCACAGTATGCGGAGGGATGCGGAGAGGACCTCAGGAAGCCAAATGAATGAATAGATTGGCTCAGCTGGGCGAGTCTGCAAGCGACTGCTCCCGAGAAACAGCGCCTTTAAAGGTCAGGGCGGTTCTTCCGAGCGCTCAGCAACATGGCAGCTGAAATCGGTATAAGAAAGGAGATAGATTACAGGAGGTGGAATCCGTTACTGAAAGATTCTTGGAGTCTAGCAACGATCGCTGCAGCTCACTGCTAACCGGAGATTTATGTGACAAGATTATCGATGGTATTAAGCACATTTAGAAGAGAGGATTATACCTACTTCTGGGTCAGGTCCGTGCCACCAGGCCCCTGTCTGGCCAGCCTGTTAACAGATGGACCGCCGGCTGCATGAAGGTGAAGCTAAATATTTGCAGAGTCACGGGAAGTGGGGAGAGTCAGATGATGCGTTTAGTGCTGAGTGGCTAAGTTCAAATTCAAGGGAAGAATCTGGCTGGGAGTCTCTGCCAAATCTGAGGAAAGCTCCATTTCCACCTCCTCTCGTTCTCCTCCCCACCCCAGCAGCCTCCCCAGATCTTTGGCTTGGTGAACTCTCTCACCAAGAGGAGGCGACTCATGGGTAACTGGAAACTGGACCCTGGTGTCGGGAGACATCATCGAGGGGCGATAGAAAGGAGACTGTGCTGAGCCCACCAGCCACTTTCCCAGAAAGGAACTTCCACACAATAGCAGACTCTTCTCAAGAGGAGGAGAAGCTCTGCAGTGGCTCTGCCACCGGAGAGAGTTTAAAATTAGACCAGGAAAAGCTCCGGAGACTCTGCTGTTGGGAGCAGTTCTCGGTGGCCTTTCAGAGGGCAGCTGTGATGCGGCTTGATGGGCTCCTTCCTCCTCTGATGGTGAAGCCCAGCCGGGAGCCGGGACTGAGCAGAGGGACAGTGAGTGGCAAGCCTCTGGGAAGGCTTCACCGGCTCAGTATGCCCGCCCACCCCGCCTCCGTCTCAGGGATTGTCGAGGAACCTTTGAAGCTGGAAGCAAAGCTTCACTTGAATGTGACTCAGAAAATGTTACTTTTTAAAAATGATGGTAAAATATACATAAGCCTATAATTCACCACTTTCAAGTGCACAATTCTACGGCGTTTAGTACATTCACAAGGTTTGTAACCATCATCACTCTCCAGTTCGAGAACATTTTCATCAGCCCAAAAGGAAACCCAGACTCATTCAGCAGTCACTCCTCATCCCCTGCACCTTGAAAGTGTTCCCTTTCTAAGTCGAGATAATAAGATGTTTGCATGGAATGTCCACTTTGCCAATCGGGGAGGAGGGAGAGGAGCCTTGTGCTTGGCTTATCCGCCCCTCCTAAGGAGGTGCGTGCCCCAGTGCCTTAGCACACTCAACACTGTATTTTAGTTGTCTAAACTCTTTCTCTTTCCCCAACGGGTGCTGCCAGTGTCTTATTCCTCTCTGTCACCTCCGCTCTAGCATAGCAGCTGGCACATAGCATGCCTCGGCCACCTTTGTTGGACGGAAGGATATAAAAACCAGTAATTCAGTAGCTGATATGCTCCTTCTTCTTATTTGGGGACATAGCTCTTTGTCCTCGAGTTGTCATACTTCTGAACCCTGCATAGAAAGAAGCAAAATCCAGAGCAGGAAGAAAAGGCCCTTCATGTTGCTGCTTCTAATTAGATGCCCTGTTAAATTGCAGCAATTTTGCTCTGTGGTTCCCTCTCAGCATGTCTAGAAGCTCTGAAGAAGCTCTTAACCAGGAAAGCCAGGAGTTCATTTTATTCTCTTCCTCCTTATTTTCTTTCGCAGGCCAATTTACTTTTTTTAGCCGTTTTGCTTTTTGCCTCTGCCGTTTGTTGAGATTTGTGTATTTAACAATGCTCCTTTCAGCGAGGAGGTTAGTGTGGTGTCGTGGAATCCCCAGGGCCCCCCCACTAATCACTTTTGATGGAGTAAGACTTGGAGAATCAATTATTTTGCCTCCGAGTCTGAAGAAATTCACTGTTCCCTTGCCCTCTTACACGGAAATAGAAGCCACGGGGAGAGCTCGGCTGGGGCCCCTCCTCTGCAGCCTCCCTGGGCCGCCCGAGGCCCCCTCCCCTCTCTGGTGGGACCTGGAACCATCAAAGGGACAGATGACGATGTTTGGCGCCCATTTGTCACTCCATTGGAGGGAACCAGTTGCAGTGTTAACAGTCAGGCCTGGTCCCGTGTTTCATGAATATTTTAGAATGTTTGCTGGCAGAATTCTAACCGCACTGTGTCCTCCTCGGTGTACGTGTCACCCATATTCCAGAGTTTAATCAGAGCTCTAGGGTAAGGAGGCACTGCTTCTCCATTAGGCTCTTTTATTATCCTAAAACATGCCGGCTAAGCTGCTCCGTGCCCAGGGTCTAAAGTCCAGGTGGTCTCTCTCATTCTTGTGCCACGCCGAATCCTGACACAAGGGCAGGGAAAGCGGCCTAGTTTTTATTAACTGAAAATTCAGGGGCTCGAGAAGGAACAGCCTGTGTTGGCCCCGTTGTAACGTTTTTCTTGCGTGTCTTCCGGCCTGTTCTTCTGTGGTGGTTTATTTCTGAAGTGCCCTCTCACCAGCCTTCCGCTCACCCCAACCCTACCTGTCTTCCGGATCCCACTGTGGGGATCCCATACCCTCCAGTCAGTCTTCACAGAAACCTCGGACAACTCGGCATGTCCGAATCCCCACCAGGTGCTGTGGGCTTGACCCATCCCCTCCGTGGGGACCCAGTGGCAGGGCCTGCTCCTCCTCCTGGCCTCCCCACGGCCTAGCCTGACACAAAGCTGGACACCAAGTGGGCCATGGAAGGGAGGCTGAATTGGTAAGAGGCCACATGAGGCCCGGAGCTCCCCCTTTGTCCGGTGGGAAAGCACACTGCCCACTGGGAGCAGGCCGAGGAGGCTATGTCCTGGGGCCTCAGCATCCCTCACCAGCTCACCCTCTCCCACCCCTCCCACCTGCTGCCCGGCCAGAGCTCCAAGGGTGCTCCAGACCCACCCACGCCCAGGCCTCTCCTGCCTGCCTCAGCACCAGGGCCTTGGAGACTCGTGCTGCCCCCACAGGCGAGTCTGTTTTCCCTTCTATGTGGTTTTCTTCTCCACACCACGACAGTGGTGCCTCGGGGCTTCTCACTCCCCATGATGTTTGTGATCAGTCCTGCGGAGGCTCTCAGGAACAGAGGCTGTTCTCATGGAACTGTGTTTAGGGGAGACAGAGCAATCCACTCCAACCTTTGCTAAGCGGTCACACTGACTCCCAGCTTGTGAACAAAAATGAGACCGTGTATGCGGGGCATCTCCATCCCTCTGAAATGGAGAAACTCTCTGAATCCCAAATTCCTGACTGGCTTCCTTTGAAAGAGGCTCCGCTTTGCACACCTTTGCCTCGCGCTGGGCAGCGCACTGTTTGTGAGGCCAGTACACGCACAGGCAGCGTCCGGAGCAGCCTGGGGTCTAGGGACGGGTCTGCTGAGGTCCGCTTGGTGCTGGCCCAGACCCGGCCCTCAGCAGGACTCGGCCCTGGACACCTCGGGGTGAGGCCAACGTGGACCCTGGCCATGGTGGAGCCCAGGGGGCCATCAGGATAGGCCAGCCAGCCAGCAGGTTAAACAAACAGACAGAAACACCAGAGATCCTTCAAGGGGGCACACAGCTGATGGTAGGTCCGGGGGCCACTGTCCCCGTCACCCTCAGATCTCTCGTGATCCCTGAGGGACAGCGAGTAGTAGGGGGTTGGGATGTATTCAGATCTTTTAGGAATGTGGGATTTGGATCCTTCTTGCACCCAGGATTCTGATAAAAGACACACACACAACACACACTCACACCCTCACGTTCTGTTGACGTTGAGGTCTTTAAGTGCAGAGCTGGGAAAAATCCCCTCGGTGGAACATCACGGAAGGCTTCGCGGAGCCAGGCCTGCACATGCAGATTTGCGGGGTGGAGAGGCCAGCCCTAGAGGCCAGGGGGCCTGGAGTCAGTTTTGCACCCCCCACCGTCTCACCCTGAGAGAATCATCCTTCAACATTTCATTCATCAAAAGCTGACTGACTCCCATGCCGGGGGGGTGGGTGGCAAGGGCTGAGGGGGGGTGAATGCCCCTGGCCCCTGCCCACAATGCCTCTCTAACAGGCAGATTCCCAGACGCAGCCGCTCCTCCAACCAAAGTTTATTGATTCTGAACCTCTAGGGCTGTGGCCTAGATTTGCATTTTTAACGAGCTCCCCAGGACTTTCATGCACTGAGAGTGGAGGCCGGGGTTGTTCCAGGCTGTCCCAGCAGGCGGACTGGAGGATACCCAGAGGAGGCAGAGAGAATTGGTGCTGGGCCTGGCCCAGAGCCCCTCCAGTCCCCGGGAGGAGACGCCGCCACCACGCGCAGAGCTCTCCTGTCAGGCCTGGGGATGGGGGGGCCACCTCAACAGTGACCTGGGAGACAGTGTCCGCACAGCCAGGCCGTGAACGCTGGGGGGCGTTGCAGGTCTGGTTCGCCTTTGTGTCAGGCACCGACTGTGCCCCAAGACGGATGGTTTCAGACGCTGGTCCTCCTGGCCTTACCCTGTCTGCCCCGCTTCCACATCCACCATAACTCTTCGTTTAGGTGTCTGTCTCCTGCAACACGTGCGCTCCTCCAGGGCCCAGGACGTGTCTTATTCATCTTTCTCTCCCTTGCGCCCCGTGGGGTTTGATATGTTGAAGGTGCTCGACAAATGTCTGTTAATTTAATGTAATCAAATCGCTGAACTGAGGCAGAAAAGGGCCTGGCGGCCTGTTTGCCGCTTTCCTTGAACCCAGCCAGCAGGAGTAGAGAGAGGGCCTGGCCTGCCATCTGAAGCCCCGACCCCTCCCCCGGTGAAGGAAATATTGATTCTGCTGTTTGTTTTGCAAGGAAGCTGTCCCCACTGGGACAGCCAGATGTAGTGCAAGTGAAATGGAAACTCCGAGGGAGGCAGTGCTCTCCGAGCTGGTCTATTAATAGGGTGGCCCGGGCGTGTCCAGGCAGAGGAGAGGCCCCGAGCCTGTGGGGCTGCCCTGGAGCTGTGGGCCTTGGGGGCTTACGCTGGAATCCTGCCCACCCTCCCACCTCAGCTCAGCTTTGCTCTGCACTACTGCAGGCAGAGATGGGAAATGCAGCAATGTCAATCCAGGTCACCTTTTAAGTGGGAGCCAAGTTGAGCAGCCTTGGCCCAGACTCCAACGAAGAAAGAACTCTAAAACCCCTGCTGGATGCAGCACAAGGGTCAACAGACAGAAGGCACATTTGGGACCTGCAGGAAAACAAGCTTTGCCTTTCAGCTTCAGAGAAAAATTTGAGTTGAGCAAAGCAGGGCCAACCCAGCAGCCATCTGGATGCTACACAGTCCAGAAGCTAAATCCAGTACCGCCATGACCCACAACAGTTCTCAAGGAGCCTTCCCAAATATCGGGGCTTGGTGGTCTTTACAAGGGATGCTGGTGTCTACAGTGCAGGGCAAATGAGGCTGCCATGTACAGCCGTACAAGCTGTGCACTGAACAACTGTGGACATTCTGGGTCCTACCATATTGTGATAACTTGCAAGGGGATGCATCTGGCATGCTGGGTGAGCCTAGCTGGCCGTTCTGAAGGAGGCTGCCTAAATACTAAGAAATGGAACAGCCAGCAGAGCCAGAAGGCCCAGTGTTCAAACCTCTCACTTTACAGACAAAAACAAAGGCCTAGGGAGGGAAGGGACATGTCCAAGGTCACACAGCATCTATGGCAAAGCTAACTGTATGGCTGGGTCTCCTGGCTCCAAGGCCTCTCTTGCCTCTTGTCACCTTTTCTATTTGATTCCTCTTGTATTTTACCTGCCCTAGTACCAGCAAGAGATGCAGCCTTGAAGGAAGATTACATTCTAGAGTTTTCTGCCTCTTCCCAAGCAGCATTCTAAATTGTGATGTTTTCTCTCAAAGGCCCTAGACTGGGCTGGCCCTTCTGCTGTTTATTCAGGCTTTGGCCCATATGTTTTGACCATTTCACACTCCCCCTCCAGCTCTCCCCAGATTGTTTCCTGTAGGTTTTGGGTTTTATTTTTTGCATCTGCCTCTGCCAAAGTATGTGGGTTGATGTTTAAGACCTTAAAACTCAAGGAGCCTTCAGAGCAATAAATTCTGTCCAAACTCCAGGCGTCCTGCCCAGGCTCTGCATTCCTCTGCAGACCTACGTGAGGCCTGAGGGTGGCCGCACGCGCGTGCTGAGGTCCCCACCCACAGGGAGGCTGCATTTCAACCCCTCGGCTGCAGGGGCAGCATCCGAAGTCCAGGCCGCCTGGAACCCAGGGTCCTGAGTAGCCATTCAGGGACCTAAGACCCAGACCAGAGCGAGGCTAGGAGGGCACAGCTCTAAGTTAGCAGCAAACCAAGGCATCTTGTATTCAGTGGAGGTGGAGGCAGGGCCAGCCAGAGAACACTAACTTATTCATTCATTCACTAAATAAAACATTTATTTAGTACCTACTATGTGCTTAATCAGAACAAATATCCCTGCTTTATTGGAACTTCCATGCCAATGGATGGAGACAGATGAGAAAACAAATAAATAAATGTCAGCTGGTAAAAAGTGCTCCCAAGAAATAAAGCCAGGAAGGAAGTCAGAGAGATCCAGGCTGGAGCGGAGGTGGGCTGCGATACTAAGAGCCTGTTTAGGTGACACCTGAACAAAGGCCTGAAGAAAGCGGGGAGCCACGTGGATATCTGGGCAGGAGCATTCGAGGCAGAGGATGAAGAAGTGCGAAGGCCCTGAGGGAGAAGTGTGCCCGGCCTGCGCAAGGAGCAGGTGAGAGGCCGGTGTCCCTGGGGCATTTGAATTGGACCCCTCTGGCTGCCACGTGGGAGAGTGGACTGAAAGGGGAAAGGACAGAGCTGGGACAGAGTCTGGGGCTCCCGCATCCCCCCCACCTCCAGGCCAGCCCTTTCTCTGGGCTCCCAGTCCACACAACCAGCTGCTGCCTGGGCAAAGCCTTGGGCGCCAGTGAGCAGCTCAGCCTTACTTCATCTTCCATGTAGCCCGGCTGCTGGATTTCCTGACCTGGACGCCCACGTCCAGCCCAGGGATCATCCCTGACTCCTCCCTCTCCCTTACCCCCCACAGCCATTGGCTCATCACTGTCAATTCAACATGTTAAATTCTCCCCATCATCCATCCCCTCCTCTCCATCCCCGTGCCCACCGTGCCGGTCAAGGTCCTCATCCAGACTCCCCTGGATCACTGTAAAGGCCCCTGAATGGGTCTCCCAGCATCCTGTCCCTGTCCCCTCAGCCTGTCTCCCCACCCTCCAGAGACCCCTCCTCGCTCAGGGTGGACTGCCCTCCTCGTTGTGCTCCAGCCTCATCAGCTGTCCCTCATCCTTTCACCTGCCTACTGGGCGGCCACCTGGGAGCAGCGTGGCATTCTCTATGCAGGTTCCTTTCAGCCTTTGCCCTCACTCCTTCCTCTTCCTGAAGTAGCCCCATCACTCCTCCTACCCAGGGGACATTCACTCCCCTCTCAAAACCTCTCCTCCCTGAAGGCTTTCCTGTCAACCCTCCCCCTCCCCCGCCCCCCCAAAGGTGGGATGACCCTTCCCTCCTCTCTCTCCTGAGTCTGACACACACAAGTCCTCAGTCAGTGTCCAGTGGAGAAACAAGGACTCTTGACTTTCCCCCAAACTACTTCCCTCGGCACCTGTCCACTCCAGCCTCTGAGCTGTTCTTGGGCCCTCTGGGCTCAGAGCGTGGAAGGTTTTTGGTAAATGTTAGGTGAATGAGTGGGTGTTTGTTGAGCACCTACTTGAGCCAGCCCACGCCTACTCACTGCTGTGGAAAAAAAGGAGTTAGAGAAGCATCCTGGGGAGAGTTCTATCCTCATCAGAGGACAGTGGTCCCAGCCGGCCCGTGGCAGCCATAGGCTTCACAAAAGAGACATGGCCAGGGGCTCAGAAGGGTGTTAGAAGCCTGGGGCATTAAGCTGTATGATGGGAGCTCTGGGGAGACAAGGAAGAGGGGGCAGTATCTTTAGTCCCAGGGGAATTGATTTCCGCATTGAGCCCCATGCTGCCCATCCAAAGCTCCAGGTCACTTTGACCCAAAGACCCAGGAGTCCTGGCAACTGAGCCAGGTGTCTCTGAACCCAGCCTCCTGGAGCTGTCCTTGGTATCCTAGGGCAGCTGCACAAGCATGCTCTGACCTGGGAGCAGGGCGGGGGCGGCAGGTGAGCCCAGAGAGGGGCCCGGATTCCACACGGCAGCAGGCCCGAGGCCTCTTGAGGAGCACAGAGATCCGCTCAGGCCCCTGCTTGGACAGCTGCAGCCCAGGTTTGCCTTGCGGTCGGCCCCTGCTTTGGGGTCACAAAGCCCTGTTAGCAGGAATAATCAGTCCCCTTTCCAGAGCGGACATGCCAGGGGTATGGCTTATATGCCCAAATGAGAGGGAAAAACAGAGATCTCAAGGCGACCTCACTCCTTCTCAGGGACAGCCAAGAGGAGAGGCTTCTTTACTGTTGGGAGAAAGGGGCCCTCTTCTGGCCCTCAAAGGGATATGGGAGCCTCCCTAATCTGCAGGTTAGCCAGTGGCCTCTCCCCGCTGGCATGCTGGTCCAGAGCTTCATGCCTCACCTGGAAGGCTTTTCTAGGAAATTTCCACCGTTTGGCTTTGTAGGTTTTTAAGGCTATTTTCCTGGCTCCCCCTGACCCCGTCAGGGCCTTTCTTCTCTGCTTGCGTGCTGTGGCTGTCTTTGTCTTTGTGTCCTTCGTGGAGTCACACAGAAATTAGCACGCAGGAGCAGGAGGGCACTTGAGCTCCCTAGCGGATTGGGAGGGGGCCACAGATCTGCTATGGGAGGCAGGGCTCCCTAAGCCCCCAGGAGTACATGGAGGAGATTGTCACCAAGCTGGAGAAAGAACATGTGTCATCAGAGGACCTTGTTGGTGGCTTGTTGATGGTTCAATGAGTTTTAATGTCTGAGATTCAAAAGTGGAGAAAATCAGTCATTTATCCCAGTGTTTTGTTTACAAACCTGGATGGTTTGGAGTCATTCAGACGCTGAAGGACTTGGGTTGGATTTTTCCCTTCTTTTCCACCTGAAAGAGTGGTGCGCTGTATTGGACGACAGAACAGGGGATTCTGCATGAATAGATCCGCAGGCCTCCGCTCTCCCCAAGGCCCCAGCTCCCCGGGATGCTGGCGACTGTGGGTCCCCTTGGATAGCAGAGTGTGGAGGTCCGTCTTTCCTGTGGTGCAGCCTCTCCGCCTACTCCTTTAGGGCAGTAGTGAGGGGGTGGGAGGATGTCACGCCTTTCAGGGGACGTAGGGTCAGGACCAGTGGTCCAGGGAGCGTGCCCTGGCTCCCTCACAAGGTAGTTCTAGGACTGCAACGAGAGGCTGGGTGAGGCAGGCTGTGGAGGTGGGGACAAGGTGAAAAGGGGGTCCATCCTTTTATTACACAGCAGGGTTGAAAGTTTCTGATTTCTCTGTCTGGCACGTTGCCCTGCAGTTTCCTGGGCTGGCCTTATTCAGGGTGTGCAGGCTTCGTGGAACATGCAGTTACTTCATGGTAAAGCTGGGCGCTGGGCTGTCAGGCTTTGGGGGGTGGGGTGTGCACCATCTGGAGCTGGTTGGCATTTTCCTGAAGTCAAAGGCAGTCCACAGACTTCCTGCCCGGCTTCTCGGGGCCCTGGAATGGTTCCCACCTGGACCCAAGACCAGGGACATTTCATCCCCCTGGATAATTTGTGTCCCAAACCCTCGAGGACCCAGCCCCAGCCAGCACCAGGGCCATTCTTTGCCAGCTTCTTTTCTACAAACACGTGAAAAATTGCCTCCCCAAGTTTCCATTCTCCACCTCTCCCGCAATTTTCTGGCCTCCCCTGATTTCAGCCTCCAGGATTGAAATTCTTTCTCCTGGTCTCCACGAGGAATTGGTGAAACAGAAAAAGCAGGATATTAATGTCCCAGCCTCAAGGCTCCACACAGCATTAGATGGAATTAAAGTAGCATAATGAGTCGGTACACACACAACTCTGTTGTTCTTTGATTTTCCTTTCAAAATTCACGTAGGGAACACTTCCTCCATCCCGCACCGTCTTAGGCTGAGAGACTCGCTAGCTCCTGAATGAATTTACATACCAAATGGGTTTTAATTTTATATTTTCGCTTAAGGTCAGGACATTTATTTATTATCATTATTTATTACTGAAGCACGAGTGATTTTAATTATTTTAGTGTTCCTCCTACAAAGCGGGATGGCTGCTAGCTACGGAACATTTTCCGTTTCCGCTCACATAAATAATATAGTTTTTAATTTCATGAAGATTTAGTATTCATCTGCTTTGTAAATTAAAGTCATCGTTTACCACAACAGAGACAGAGTGTTAGGAACATCCTGGTGGACTTTCTTAGCCTCTCCTTTGGTGATCACTTTTCCTAGCTTAGGTCATCTGGTGCAGGTGCCCAGACCGAGGGACCCTCCGGGGGCCAGAGGGAAGAGCGCAGTGGGCTGTGGGAAGGGAGGAATGCGGGCAGGGGAGGTAAGCTCCTGCTCTCACTGGTGGCACTTGCTTTTACATATATTACCCCATTTGTTCCCCATAAAACCCTTCCAAAGCCGGTGTTTGTGTCTCTACCATACAGATAAGACAATAGGTTCCTGCACGTTAACTAACTTGCCCCAGGCAACTCAAATCCAGGGGACAGGTTCAGATCCCTGTATATCTGACTCCCAGGCCCGGCCCCTTTCTGTCCCTCCTACAAGCCCTCTCAGCGCCAGGGCCTGGGAAGGTGGGCAGGTGTCAGTACCCAGAGCTGGGGGAGGCTGCAGCCAGCATGGATGGAGCAGAAACAGAGAAAGAAGGAGCAGGTAGGATGGTGGGGGGCGGCAGCCACTGGCCAGGCCATGAGTGTGACTGTGTGTGTCCGAGTGAAGAGAGGAGAAGCACCCTGATTGTCTAGGGACAGAGGGGCAGTGTCCTCAACACACAGCAGGAGATTCAGTCCAGCCACTCCAGAGTCGCTGAATCGTATGGAATCCCCCCCCACCCGTCGCCTCTGCCATCCCTCCCACTTTTTCTTTCCACCTAAACCCTCATCTCTTTCAGGGAGGCTGCCAGGCCCATAAATTATGAGTTCCCCATAAATTAGGATTCCCTGTCTGTAAATCCCTGTCCCCTGACTCTCTGAGACCATCCATGGCCATGCCTGGGCTGGCTTCACCCTTGGGAGCATTCCCAGAGGGCCGCCGATGGTCAATCAGGAAGCGTTTCGCACTTCCCATTGTGTGTCACAAGGACACCATTCCATGGCACTGGGTCCACTTTTGCTGCCAGGGTAGCCTCTGGAATGAACAGACTGTTTGGGGTTGCCATGGAGAAGCTGGGCCCTTTGGTGGTTTGAGCTGCGCTACGCATAACAGAAGGCCCTCGCCACCAGCCGGGCCGGGCAGGGCAGTAGCCTCACACCCCTGTGCCCTCCCTGGGCGCTCAGTGCCCTCTGCTCAGATCTAGCCAGCCAGCTGTGTCTCCATGCCTTCCGGCTATTAGCAGGTTAAAAACATATTAAATGATGCCAGCCTCGTTATGCAGGGGTTTTCTTGAGTTCTTACCCAGGCTCTGGCTACAGACCAGCCCCTGTGAGACTGTCTCGAAGCAGAGGTCTTAATGTCCTGGTGGCCGTGTCCCCAGGGAGAGGAAGGAGTCTGTTTTTTAACTCTGCTCATGTCGGAGCGGAACCGACTGAGTCGCTCGGACGCTCTCTGCGATTAATCAGGGGCCGTGCCA
Organism: Equus przewalskii; assembly: GCF_037783145.1. Lineage (NCBI taxonomy): Eukaryota > Metazoa > Chordata > Mammalia > Perissodactyla > Equidae > Equus > Equus przewalskii. The sequence goes on along the minus strand of NC_091844.1, from coordinate 71,633,243 downwards.
TACTGTCCTTGCACACAACGTGGCTTAAATTTAAGCAGAAAACAAAGCTCACACTGAGTCATCCTTCTCCATAAGGGAAGATGAGATTGTGTTAGCAGGACTACAGCGAGTTAGGGGAAATCCCCTGCCAGAGCAGGAATGTACCTCTTAGCGCCTCTTTAATCCCTCTCCTGTGGGCATCTCCCTCTAAATGAGAGTCGTAGGAAGACTTTGATGCTGGGGCAAAGCAGTCTCTTACCAAGAACGGCGAAATTCTTTTCTCCATCTCAGGCAGTTTCCCTTAGGAGGACATAAATAAGTGGGAGATTCTTGGCGCATACTTCACCCATTTTTCAGATTTTCTTCCTTCTTATTCACGGCACTAATTTAAGTGGTACTTCTGGATCGGTACCAGCCAAATGGGTGCCTGGGGACACAGGAAGTCTCCAGGCTGTGTTTAGAATCAAACAGAGCTAATGGCGAAGACTCTTCCCACTGAAAAGGGGAATAAAATAGCTTTCAGAGCCGGATCTCTTGCTGCTTTATATAGGGGGCCCTGCTTTTGTTAGGCGGGCACCCCCGAAATCCATACCCACACATTAAAAGGCCTTTTCGAGGGAGGCTGCCTTTTAAAAAGGTGCAATTAAGCATTTGTTTGCCATATCCCCTATTTTGCAGAGGAGGAGATTGAAGCCTGGAGATTCAGGAGCCTGCCCGAGGTCACATAGCTGGGAAGAGACAGCGCCTCCCACTGCGATCTGAGAGCTGGTTCCGTGTGCTCAGAAACTTGTTGTTTGCTGAGTGTCTGTGCAGGTCCAAACCTCTGATGGGAATAGTGCTTCCTCCACTCAGCCAAGCACCTGCCCCCAGGGACCCTCAGTCTGGCTGCAGAGGCAGCACTAGGCAAGGAGAAGGTCAGGGAACAAGATGAGGCCGCTTGTAATTAGGCTTCTGGCTCCAGCAGACGTGGTGGCCATCCTGAAGGAGGCTGGGGCCGGACGGGTGTGGGTGGGCAGAGACTGGGAAGGGCAGGTGGAGGGGCAGTGGGATGGCTCAGAAGACGCCAGCCTGGTAGGCGCAGACGGTACCCAGCAGAGAACGGGGAGAATGAGGCTGCGTGAGTGAGAGGATGGGGAGAGCAGGGGCTCAGGTGCCTAGATAAGAATTTGGGCTTGATCCCCCTAGAGACCGCATAAGGGAAAAATGGTGCTGGAATCGAGATCCAAAACCCTGGACCTCAAAACTCGCTGTGTCCCTTTGCCCATCTCTAGAAGGAGTGTCTGAAAAGTCTCCTCTGGCCGTCACAAACTGCCAATCCAGGGCAGGACCTGGGGAGCCTCGTAGGTTCTTCTAAAGAGAAGAGACAAGTGGCTTCCACGGAGATGCAGCATCCTGGCCCTCCCCGCACCCCGCTGCCTGTGGAGCCCTGGACCCTCGCTGCGATGGCTGCTCCTCCTCTGGGGCCGCTGGTGGACACAGGCTCCACCCCAAGGAGAACGGCTCCTTTCCGATGCGGAGAGCACTGGGTTCTGCAGCACTTGGAGACATCATAATGTCAGCTGGCGGCTCTGCAGGGCATGGGGAAACAGCGTCACGTCACAGGGACAATAATAACCAGACTGGGCACACTCAAGGTTGGCACTAAGAGCAACAGTGATGACGGTTGGCATTTATTGAATCTTTACTGCCTGCCAGTCATGAGTGGGTGCCTTGCAAGCATTTTACTTCAAATCCTGCGGGCAGGTGTTATCCTCCCCATTTTAAGATAAAAAACGTGAGGTTTAGGAGAAGTTCATTTGCCAAGATCATCTGCAAAGTAAGCAACCTTCCAAGGTTTTGAACTCAGGTTCGTCTGACTCCAAGACTGTGGAAATGTCGTCGTGTTTGCCTCAAGCAAAAATGAAAATCCAGGCGGCATTCGTTGTACTGCTTGCATGCACATGTGCACATTCACACACAGCCCTGTCTTGGTTGCACCCACTTTCCCTGATGCACAGCTCCCCCTGCAGCCACGGTTGGCTGCGTGGGAGCTGTCACCACGCAGTCACAGGAAGAACTGATTGCCCCTCTCCAAGGACAGATCACAAACTCAGGAGCACAGCAGGGTCTGCAGCAGAGAAGCCCCCCAGGACGTCCGCTTGTGGCCCGGGGGCGGCCCAGGGGAAGGCTTCAGCAGAGGCCTGGCTGCAGGCCACTTGCCTTATGATTGGGGGTCTTCATCATGCCGGCTCCCTGGGCTGTCCTCTCTCCAAGATTGGCATGGGGAGCCTGCTAGCTCAAAATGGCCGGCACTGCAGTGCCCATTCCTGCCAGATCACTGGGGCAGACCCAAAGGCTGGGTTGGGGAGTGGGCATGGGAGAGCCAGGCCTGCCTGGCATGGAGCCCCTGGGAGCTGCCATAGTTCAGGCCAGCTTGCCTGGGGGAGGGTCACAGGAAACCCCCAGATTCCTATCCCAGCATTCTTTCCTATTTAAGGAGTGTTTATTACTTGAGCAGCTACGCTGGGACAAGCAGGGGCAAGAGAAGTAGAAAATGTTAGGTTTCTCAACGTCAGAGAACAGTGAGGAGAAAAGTGCATCATGCAGAACTGTCTGAAGCTGGTGGCAAAGACATTGACTGAGCTTCAAGCTCTGGTTCAAGGCCTAAGTGTACCCCTGGCCTTGCCTAATTCTCTTAGCACGTCTTGGTCTCCATTTCCTTGTCTATTAAGTGGGGACAATACAATGCCCCCGAATACCTCACAGATAGTTGTAGACAATGTCAAGGCCCTCTCCAGATGAGGAAGCCAGGGCCGTTCCCATCAGTAATAACAAGAAGAATGGTCGATTTCTTTAGCCACTTTTTGTTTTTTTTGAGGAAGATTAGCCTTGAGCTAACATCTGCCACCAATCCTCCTCTTTTTTGCTGAGGAAGACTGGCCCTGAGCTAACATCCATGCCCATCGTCCTCTACTTTATATGTGGGATGCTGCCACACCATGGCTTGACGAGTGGTATATATGTCTGCACCCGGGATCCAAACCGGCGAACCCCGGGCTGGCGAAGGGAAATGTGCAAACTTAACCACTGCGCCACCTGGCGGGCCCCTTTAGCCACCTTTTTAACTACCATTGACTCCTAAAATGGTAAAATATCTTTAAATATTTTAAAATATATTATGCATTACATATTATATACATTTGATATCAAAAATATAAATATTTGTATATTTACATATATAAATATTTATATAGGTACACGTGTGTGTGTAGATGTAAATATACATAGACACGTACACATATGTATTTTGGAAAAGTGAGGATACTGGTTTCCGCTCTGAATAGCACCCATGATTTTTTTCCTCTAGCATTTTCTGTCGTGTGAACAGGGAATGCGTGTGTTCCTTTTTGCAATTTAAAAACAAAGGGAAAATGAGCTCAGATCCTTTGCAAGGCGCCCCGGGTGCCGTGTTCCTCCTCTGTACTTCCTTCACGCATAGATTACACGCAGCTCCGGGTTCAGCCAACACTGCCCGGGTTTCCTCGTTCCACCACCTGCCTTAGGGTGTCCCCAAAGGTCCTGGCCCTCCCTCACATTCTGCAGTGTGGTATATATAGGTGCCACTTGAGGGAATGTGGCACATTAACCACAAGGTTTTTCACATTTTAAGTGTGGGACTAGGGTAGGAGTGAAGAGGGAATTTGTCCCCACGTATTAGCTGGAACGCAGCCCAAGCTGCAGGTTGGTGACACCGAAATAATTGGAGGTAAGAGCTGTGAGGCCATTAAGATAAATTTTTGACATAAAAATGTGGGCTGGTTCATAAAAGGTTGCAGTGACAATAGGTTATAGTGACAGCTTTTCAACAACTGTATAAGCCTCAGATGGAAGGGAATTCAGCATAATGAATTATGGGCAGTCTGGACAACACCGCATCCTTTTATAGGCACAGATCTAAAGGAAGAATAAAGTTATTCAGACTGGCCCATATTCAATACATTATTGTTGAAATGTGGAATGAAGGAAGAGGGAAAGGGTTAGAGGCTTAAAGACTTAGCTACTAAGGTGGAAAGGCCTTGGTCTTCCAACCGGGGCACTGGGCGTTCTCTGGTCTAATGAGTGTTCTCACCCGGGGAAGCCCAGCTGACAGTTCCCACTCGCCTGGCAGGGCTCCCAGGCCTTCCTGTGACGGGGGCGTGGTTCCTCCACCAGCTCAGCTATTTGTGCGATTTTGCCCTATTGATGAAATTGCCTCTGTTGACTCTTGGATGAGACATGAGGGACCCTTCTTAAATGGGATGTTCTCTGGATGGGAGAATCCTGCCAGAAAGAAGGGAGCTCAAGGAAGGAGTGGGATCCATCAAGCCGGGAGACAGGAAAAGACCTGGCTTGCCCCGAACCTTGCTCGCCCCAAGTCTGTTCTTAGCCTCTGATCAACTTCTTGTCCTTGAGTCAGAGAGCACAAGAGGCTACCTTTGACCCTCTCCACTTCTACTTAGCTAAGCATAATGACTGATAGCCATCATTTATTGAATGCCTACATTGTATCTGACACCGCATCGAGCACTTTGTGCCATCTCCTTTAAGCCTCATGACATAAGTATTATCCCCACTTTACAGATAAGAAAACTAAGGCCTGAGGAAGTTAATCTACAGTGAGAGAATGTTCAAACTGTTTGGAGTTTAAATTTGGATCTGTCTGACCCCCAAGACTGGGCTCCTCACCACTCCGCCGCACTGTCCCAACCCGTGACTCTCACGTGCTTGAAAACTAAACAAAAAGTGTCATCGAAATGGGAGAAGAGCTTGTAAACACCTTCCAGGGCTATTGAGGGGCTCAGCAAGTGGGGACGCAAGATATGCTCGGCTGCTAAAATTCACGCACATTTTAAACGGGCTTTGGTTGGGAGGAAAGCATCCTTGATAGTAAAGTGTCTGAGTTCAGTGATTTCACTCTGGGCGTATGAATTTATATTAATAATTTGCTAATTGCAGTTAAATGAGATGAAGTAATTTCTATGGCTGTAAGGCAGCAAAGTTGCACGCAGTCACAGGCCTGTATGTTCAAGCTCTCCGTGGTTCGCCACAGGAAGGCACTGGTAGGTCTGGGGTCTTGTTAACCATGCTTGTGCTTGTGAATGATGCTCTCTGGTGTCTCTGCCTTCAGTTAAGCACAGACCCATAGGGACCACCTCAGTCCCCTGGGAATTCAGGGCCAAGCCAGGGTTTATGAGAGCAGAACTGTGTTCTCATCTCTGTGATTTCCTTCCAGCTTCTCCAGTTCTGAAACAAGAACAGATTCCTTTAAGCAAGACCATTGGAGTGTAGGGGGATGTGCTCTTAGCTCTGAGATGGTCCGCGAAAAACAGGAGGGCACCACTGTCTTCGTCAGTTCTGGCTCTATGACAAAAACAACACTGACCGGGTCACTTACAAACAAGAGAAATTTATTCTTCACAGTTCTGGGGGCTGGAAGTCCGAGATCAGGGTGCCAACCTTGTGGGGTTCTGGTGAGGGCCTTTTTCCTACTTGCAGAATGCTGACTTCTTGTTGTGGCAGAGAGAGCACTAGAGAACTCTCTGGAGTCTCTTTTATCGGGACACTATCCCATTCAGGAGGACCCACCCTCATGACCTAATTACCTCCCAAAGGCCCCACCTCTTAATACTATCATATAAGGAGTTAAGATTTCAACACATGAATTCGGGGATGAGGGGCGGGGACACAAATGTTCAGTGGGTAACAACCTCACAGTGCATCTTTGATTGTTATGTCCTGGGGCTTGCCCACCACGCTGGACAAGTTTGTCTTGCCTGATGACTTTTCTATGTTGTCTCCAGAGATTTCCACCCTATATCCTAGCGTGTCATTTGTTTCTGCCCCAATCTCTCACAGGCCACGCCAGCTGTGCATCCGAGCCCTCCGCGGTGTTGGGCACCTGTGGGGCTCAGTTAACAGCTGCTGCTTCAGTGTCACACAGTGAAGGATGTTCTCGGGGCCCTGGGTGCACAGGAGGGCAAATAGCCGGGCTGAGGCAGGGAGTGGGGAGCAGAGTCCAGTGGTCATGGCAGTCACAGCCCTGGAGAAACTTACCCAGGGGCAGGGGGCAACAGTGAGGGTCCCTGAGTGTGTCCCTGCTCCTCTGCACCTGTGTCCCCTGCTCAGGGTCCCAGAGGCTTGCCAGGCTGTGCCTAGTTTCCGCGGGATTTGGAGACAAGCAGAGCACGGGCCTCTTCAAACACGGGGACAGCCCTGCTGGACAGTTAGACCTGACACTGACCCTGTGTCTCCTGGTGCATCTCCTGAGTCATCTGCCCAGCCCCCCACCCCAGCCCCAAGGCCCTTCCAAGGCAGACGTGTCGTGTTACCCTTTCTCCTTAGGCTTTTCTTAGTAACGGCACTGGCCGGGGTGGCTGCGTGGAGGCCTCCAGAGACATTCTGTCCTGGTCAGCCCCAAGGCTGCCGTGAGTCAGCGTGTCCACACCACCCAGGAAGCCTCCTCCACACTCTGCCCGAGGTCCTGGGTGAGGTCAGTGGGGTACCTTTAGGAAGCCACAAAGGGGTCAGGAAAGCTGGGGCTCTGACATATAAGCAGGCGACCATCCCTCCCAGCCAAGAGACTGCTCCAGGACGCTGTTCTAAGTGAAAAGCTTATTTAAACTCTGTGTCTTCTCTCCTGAGAATCTGTTTCCTGGGTCGGAGGAAATGACCTGGAGGTGTATGAGGCTGGATCTCAGGTGCTACCCAGGCCTGGCCCTGGAGGACTGCACGCTGTTGGCTCAGAGAGATCAAGGAGCCGAGAGGGTTTGCCCAGCCCAGACCAGCTTGAATTTGCCAGCAGTTCTGCGGCTCATGGGCATCCTCTGATTTCTCAGGAAAAGGTGTCACAGCTCTGCCAATCAGCAAACGAGACACTGAATTAGGAGGGAACAGCTCCTGTGCCCCACCCAGTAGTGGCAGTCTGGGGTGAGGTCACAGGTGAGGAAGTGCCTCTCTGTAGGGTAGGTCAAGATCAGGCAGTGACTCACCAACCCCACCCCCCCCCCCCGACCCCCAGGGCAAATGAGGGATTAGGAAAGCAGGTCCAAGGTCAGAGGTGAAGTTGGGGGGAATTCTCAGGACCTGGCACAATGGAGAGTGCCCAGCCTGAGGGTGTTCCGGTGCCTGCTGCTCTGCTCTACACACCTGGGGGCGATTTGGGTCAGGAAAGGTAGCCAGAGGTGGGCCTGAACCCACAAGCCCTATTCATCCCTCAGGAATGGCCAGACCCCCACCTCCAACCAGCCATCGAGGAGTTCGCTGGAGTTCGCTGGGCCGGGCCTTGAGGCTGAGATGGAGGGGTCAGGACAGAGTGTGTGCCCTGAAGAAGTTAGCCTGGCACTGGGCCCTTGGAGTCTTGGGAGACCTCTGCTGGTCCTGAGCTCTGTGTCTCAGGACAAACATCTGGGATTCCATGGCTGAAGGCACCTCGAGGTCTCCCACCCAGCCCCTCATTGTACTGGCGGGCTCTGAGGCCCAGGCCTCTTGAAAGGCCCTGGGATATTTGGAAGAAGACTCTCCCCTGGTTGGTTTTCTGGTAGAGGGAGCTGGAGAAGGTGAGGACAGGGGTGCATGCCCTCTCTCTAGTGCTGGAGTCCAGGAAGGCCCTATGGACACATTTGAGTCCACTCTGCACTCCCCTCCCCAGCCCTAACATGTGCCCAGCCTTGGGAACAGCTCCCTGACTGTGGAGCCCAGGTGGACTCATTATCAGAGGCCCTGATGCAGCTGTATCCAGCGTCCAGAGGGACAGGGAGTCTGCACTCAGCTCATTGTGGGGCTCAGTGCAGGAACGGGTCTTGTGGGGCTCCCCCTGGTCACCCAACATCATTCCCATGTCGTGTCCTCCTGGCCTCTGTGCCAGGAGGTGACTGGATTCGTAATGAGCTGGCCACAGCACTGTAAAGTCCATTTCACAGCTCAGGCCTGGATGCCTGGTGGACAGTCCACTTGTGGGCCTGGTCCTCACTGCCCTGGGCTAGGGAAGCCCAGCAGGGACCCTGTTGCTGTCCAACCTGAGGCTTCTGGGCCCAGGACCGTTGGACCGCTGGAAGATCATTTCTCCTCTCCATAACTGAGGCAGTTGCTGCTGGTCACAAGGCCTGCTGATAAGTGGTCCCATTGGGATGTGGGTGTCACCGGAGGAACGAATTGACAATGATGAAAGTGGCAGATTTCCTGGGAGACAGTATCCCTTCCAGGCAGCAGCAGGAGCCCTGGAGGTGGACACTGAGAGCTTTCCTTCTCATTCTGACACTGAATGTGCCCTGAAGACTCAGGCCCCTGGAGCACTGGGTGCCCATCTGCAAAATGGAAAGACCAAGTGATTTTGGGATTTGAGTTCATCTTGTAGATGGAAGAGCAAGAGTGGGCATGAGAACAGAAAGAACTTTAGAACATGCACGAATTCCACCCCACCCCTCTGAAGTCAGAGAGGACCCCTTCCTTGACACCTGTCTCCTTCCCCTCCTCTCCCGCACCTCCTCCTCTCTGCCCCTTGGGTGGCTGTTGGCCTGAGGTCCCCATCCTGACTCATACTCCCTGCCCTCACCCAGGGCTGCAGCCAAAGCCTGGAAGTAGTTGTCCTCTCGGCCATTTGCAGAACCCAGGGCCAGGTCCTCTCATGGTGAAGCAGGAAAGTCCTACAGGATGGCAGCTGAGGGTCCCGCCCTGCCTGCTGGAGTCAGGCCTGATCCAACCTGACCTGACCTCCTTCCTCTGTAAGACCTGGAGTAATCCTTGATCACTTGGAGGACAACATGGCTCTGTTCCTTGTCAGATGACTTCTATGCTGCACTGTGTCACTGCTGGAGGAAGCCCCAAGGGGTCCCACCAGGCCCTCTAGGAACATGGTCCCTGGAGGACATGGAGGGAGCCCTCACCCCCCATCTTCTCTCAGTTTTTGTTGAGATATAAAGTAAGTTTTGATCATGTTTTTAGAAAATGTAAATCCTTACTGATTAAACTGCCCATGCAAATTGACACACATCCTAACCTCTGGGCCTGAAAGAAAGGGGAACTGTAATAAAAGCAGAAGCATTATACAGAACCCTCCTTCTTCTCAGGTACTTGAGCACTGTGGAATCCTACCAAATCTTCAGGAACGGGGAAACCTTTTCTTGAAGGACAAGTTAGAGTATATGGGGTTGAGGACCAACCGTGTGTGTGTGTGTGTGTGTGTGTGTGTGTGTGAAAGGAAGGAAAAAGAGATTGTTTGATTCCAGAACATTCTGTAGATACTCAGGTAGGTGCAAAACCGGACCTTGCACACAGTAGGTGCTCAGGGAGCTAGGAGGACTTTTCCCCTTGCAGGCTGTGCTATGAGGCACAGGGGTCCCTGTGACCTCATTTTTTTAGGGTCCCCTTGTGGGGCTGCCCTTCCTGTGACTTGCTCCGTCATTACCGTTACCTTAGCTGATTTTCAGTTCTGTTTAGCTACTAGATCTAAGACGGCACCACGTTAGGCACTGCCTGAGAGCATCTTAAGGGATCGGCCCAAGCTTTGTGTTCAGCCTGACCAATTTAACAATTAAAGTTCACTTTATGAAATTCCTTTTCTTATAAAATGCATTAGCAGTTTTAACCTCCTGAGGAAACAAACCATTCACTGCTGGGCGTGAGTTGGTTTTATCAGTCGTTCTCCTAAAGCTAAACCAGAGTCAGAGCAGAGGGAAGAGGAGAGTCCCTTGCAGGCGGGCTGGGCCCCCAGGGAGCAGGCACTTGTGGGCACTGACAGGGAGGGAAGGAGGGAGCCAGAGACTTGCTGAGCCCGCACTCAATGGCAGGCATTTTCCTAGTACGTTAGACGCCCAAGGAGTAGTTAGGGCAGTGCCACTGGTGTCCTACAGATAGGACATGGTGACCCAGAGCGGGCCAGGCACTGCCCAGAGCACACAGGGAGTCGGAGATGGGCAGGTGACTTGAAAGAGGGTCCTTCTGACCCCAGAGAAGACTGTTCCCCCTGCCCCCGGCTGGGGGCACCGAGAGGGACGAGGTGGGGTGGTGAAATGATTGTGAAGCCCAGGGGGAATGCAGAAAAGGAGGTGGGAGACCACTACTGATCCATTTTGGTTTTTTAGTCTTGGACCAAATGAAAAGGTTATTTTTAATTGAGTATCTGAAATCGAACCCTATCCTATTATACATAGACTTGGTACCTCATTCTTTAAAGGGCCCTGAACATGTTTCTTTTGTAGGCAAACCTCTGTTGTAGTGTGAGCTGCCCTTCCCCAATTTATGTGTTTAGTCAGCTTAGATTCTCACACACCCGTCTCTTTCTAGGGGCCCTTGGATTGGCCCAGGATGGAGAGGGAGGGGCGGCGAGGCTCCAGCATAGAGGTTATCAGTACTTGGCCAAAAATGTCACCTTTAGGGTCCACAGAACGACAGTAATATCCATCTCTGTTCCTGGTATGATGAGGGAGAAAAAGACAACGCCCAGAAATAATTTGTAAGATTTTACCACATACAGAAGAAAGTAACTGTCTGTGAACACTAAAATGGCATTATCTGCTTGTGAGTTTTTAGTCTTTTATTTTGTTTTCTCCTAAACCTGTCTGTAGCTATTGTCTGTCCCAGGAACTCCCATAGGCCCTGTGAGGTCTCGCCTCTTCTGCCCCGAATGGCAGTGGAACATTTCGGCTTTGTGTACATCCCTCTTCCCCAGCAAGCCTGCCGTCTCCTTGGAGGTGGGGCCCAGTCTTCCTCTTTGTCTCATCTTCAATGCCGGGAATATCATAGGAGCTCAGAAAATGTTTGTTGTTTTGTGTTTATTCAAAGTTAGAGCTATAATTCACAAAATACACACCTCATATGTACGCTGGTAAATTCTTCCTTTAATTGAAATGCATTCATTTGGAGAAAGCAATGCTGATAGGAACCAGATAACTGGAGAACTGATGCTTTTCTAAGTGCTGTGGGCCCTTCAGGATGTAAATGGCAATATGGAGCATTTAGATACCAAACCCACTGGGGGAGGCATTGAGGATTATCCGTGCTCACACTGAGCGCTCAGTACAAACCCCAACTCATATTAATTAAAAATTCTAAATCACGCAATTGCTTTTTTCTGGAACTACTTTTATGCTCTGTTTTATTTGTCGCCATTAATAATAATGATAATGATAACAATAATAATAAAACTACTATGTGATTAAGGTGCAGATATACAATTAGGAAACACAATATTTACAGGTTTTTAGCGAGCCTTGTGCTAGGAACAGGAGTAGAATAATTACGAAGCAGTTCATATGAGAGCGGGTCCCAGAAAATTCTTAGACTGGGAGTTGAGGTGGATCACAAGGTTCTGTTATGTCTGTGATTTTGTTACCCCGTTCCCCTGCTATCAATCATTTAGTCACTCATTCGTTTGACAGATATGTATGAAGTGTCTCGTATATGCCAGGCAGTGTGCTAGATGATGGGGATGCGATGGTAACCAGGACACTCCCCACTCTTGAGCTCTAGGGGTGGTTACGGACAAGTGTATGTCTGTCACAGCAGAGGTAACATGGCCATGGCCAGCAATGGCTCTGGTAGGTACTGTGAGCTATGGGGAGCTTTCCCTGTGGGTATTTTGTCTAAGCTGAGACTTACAGGATGAGTTGGAGATTCCAGGTGGAAGTGGGCCAGTAGGGGAGAGAGAGTTCCCTGGAGGCACCCAGTGATGAAAAAGAGCCTCGTGCTTTGGAGGACTGGAAGCAGCTCCATCCTTTTACTGAGAGGGTGGCAGTGAGACCTGGGCTCTTGAGGTCAGTGTGGACCACATTCTGAGGGCAGTGGGGACCGCTGGAGGGTGTGTGGGAATAGTGATCAGCGTGCACATCAGAATGCTCACTCAGGCTGCATTGTGTGGGGGGTGATGAGACGGGAAGTAAGGACATCAGCGCGGCGCCAGATGCAGAAATTCATGATGATGGTGGCCTAGAGGTTGATCATAGCAGGAAGGAAAAGAGAAGTGGGGGCATTCGAGACATTCAGGACGGGTGATAATAATAACAAGAACAGTATTTAATGGGCTCCTACTATGGGCCAGACCTTGTAGTAAGTGCTTTTTGCGTTTATTTGGTATAACCTTTAAACAAAACCTATGAGGTGGTGTTTATTATCCCCATGTTGTAGGTGAGGAAACTGAGACACGAAGAAGTTAAATAATTGGCCCAAGACCATGCCTTTGATCTAAGTGGCAAATGTGAGCCAGACTCCTGTTTGGATCTGAACCCCGATCCCTGTTTGATTTCAGAGATCACGGTTCCGACTACTACGTCCAGTGACTCGGAGTTGGGAGGTCTGCCGCTCAGGTAGGAAGGGTGGGCTGAGCAGATGGGTGCTGGCGTGACGAATACAGACAGTCCCTCGGGGCTTACATGGTGCCAGAAGCAGCGGACAGCCCTCATCCCCTGGTTGGCCTTCGCCCTTCCTACACAGCCTATTCTCCCGACGCTTGGAAACACAAGCTCTTCAGCTGGGTGTTAGTGGCCAGGGGTCGGCGTGGCATGGGGGTGGGGGTAGCTCCTCACTCTGCACTCGCTGAGCCTGCTAGGCCCATTCCCTGGCCTACACTCTGAACCTGACTCACTGCCCTCCCAGCACCCAATCGCTGTATTTGTTCTGGTGTGGCTTGGAAAACCAATGGATTTCCCGTCTCCATAGCTTGTCATCACCTGAGTGAACTTTTGTGGAGAATCTGCTACTCTCTGAGCAGTTTTATGGACATTTTCTGGCTGGAATAAAGTTCATAAATTGGTGCTTTTGGAGTTGTGGCACAGAATGAGTTGCATGGAATGGCAAGTTAAAAATATGGCCATCGCTTCAATTCCCTGCTTCCCCAAAGGCCTTCTGTTTGCATTTGTCCTGTGAGACTTGCGTGGGGTCTGATCCTGAAAGTCTCACTTTCATCAGTTGTCACCTTGTCACCACTCCAGACTTGTCCTTGGTTCCAGGAGAGGAAAGTAGCCCTGGGTCCTGACTCTGTCTCAACTCACTGCAGAAACCTAGCCCCAGTCACCTTACTTTCTAGACCTCATCTGCTTCGACAAAAATAGAAATGCAAATCCCTGCTTGGTGGGTAAATCTTTGAGGCTATAAAGTCAGATAATAGATTCACACATTCATTCACCACCTCTGTGTGTAGCACCTAATCTATGCCATACGCAGGCTCAAGTGCTCTGGGTAAAGCAGTAAACAAAGCAGACAAAACTTACTGCTCACGTGGAGCTTACCTTCTAGGGAATGGAAAGACAGTAAGCAAATAAGTAACAAAAATATAGAATAGGTTTGATGGTAATAAGTGCTAGTGAGTTCCATGTTCAAAACGTCAACTAGGAAATTCTGACCACCCTGCTGAACACAACTAGAATAGCAGGTAACCAGTACTGACTATTGTCTTGAAGTCCTTGGAGAGTTAACAAGATAGTGAGGAATGACCAGATCAGGGTCTGGGAAGGACAGAGGCCCATGGGGATAAGCCTAGTGTCTTGGGCCAGTTTTCCCTTAGGACTGTTTGCCAGTTCTGAAGCTGAGAGCTGAGCAAGACCTGTGACAATCTTGTGGGATTAGAGGACCAAGATTGAAGTCCAGAGTCTGCCCAGGGCCCATTGGAGACCAGGGACTCCTCCACTTGCTTTTGGTTGGGACTCTGAAGGGCTGGACCCTGGGCCCTGTCAGCTTCAAATCATCTCAATTCTTTAAATATAATTAAGGTGATCTCAGATGGCTAGTGCACCCAAGTGCCCAGCAGGAGCAAACAAATAATCTTGGAAGGAAGATAACCTCATCCTAGGCCTCAAACTTTTTTGAAAACTAATGCACAAAGACAGGATCTAGCACTCAATTAAAAAATAACAAGACACAAGGAGATAACATGAACAAACATCAGTAGAAACAACAAAAAAATAGACAATAGAAACAGAGACCCACGGGGGCTCCCGATATATTGGAGTTACCACAGACAAACTTTGAACTAACTATACTTTGTTATGATCACAGCATTAAAAGACAAAATTGGGGTTTTTGGCAGAGAACCAGAAACTGTGCATTTTTTTAAAAGAACCAAATGTAAATAATACCCAAAATTAAGAACTCAATAATGAGTTTAACAGATGCAACCAAAAAGAGAATTATGAACTAAAAGATTAGTTAGAAAAAATATTCAACATTAAGTACAGAGAGACAGAGAAAAAAATATCAAAAAAAGAAGGTAAGAGACATTGGAGTTAGAGTGAAAAGGTCTAACATATGTATGTCTGGAATTCCAGAGAGAAGGGAGAGAGAAAATGGGTCAGAAGTGATATTTCAAGAGATAATGGGTGACAACATTCCTCAACTGTTAGGAGACAGCAAGTCACAGATTCAAGAAGCACTATAAACTCCAAACAGGATAAATAAAAAGAAATCCACACTGAGGCACTCATAACAAAACTGCTGAAAAGTAAAGGCAAAGAAAAATCCAAAAAGCAGGGAAAAAAGATTACTTTCAAAGGTACAATAATTAAACATATAACTGACTTCTCAACAGGAACACTGGAAGTCAAAAGACAATGGAATGTCTTTAAAGTGCTGAAAGAAACTGCCAGCTTAGAATTGTATACCCAGTGAAATTACCCTTCAAGAACAAAGGTGAGATTAAAAAAATATGCTATCTCAGACAAACAAAAGCTGAGATAATTTGTCACCAAAAAACCCACACTAGGGGCTGGCCCCGTGGCTGAGTGGTTAAGTTCACGCACTCCGCTGCAGGCGTCCCAGTGTTTCATTGGTTCGAATCCTGGGTGCGGACATGGCACTGCTCATCAAACCACACTGAGGCGGCGTCCCACATACCACAACTAGAAGAACCCACAATGAGAAATATACAACTATGTACTGGGGGGCTTTGGGGAGAAAAAGGAAAAAATAAAATCTTAAAAAAAAAAAAACCCACACTAAAAGAAATACTGAAGTATGCTCTTCAGGCAGAAGGAAATTAATTCAAGATGAAAGCTTGGAGTTTCAGGAAGGAATGAAAAGCAACAAAAAAATGTAAAAATCTAAATAAATATTGGCTTATAAAACAATAAAAAATACTCTCACATGGAGCTTAATAGAGAGAGAGAACTAAAATAGATGCAAAAATGGCATAGAAATGAGGTAGGGGCGTAATGGAGTTAAATAGTTTTAAGCCCCTTGAGCTAACAAGGAAGAGAGTATAACTATCGATTAATATTAGACTTCAGTGAGTCAAGGATGCAGGTTGTAACAACTATGGATATTACAATGAAATAATGCAAAATATTTAGTCCAAAAAGAAGTGAGGGAAAAAAGAAAAAGGAGAATGTAGAACAAGGGAGACCAATAGAAAGCATTTAGTAAAATGATAAGTTTAAACCTAAATACATCATAATTACATCAAACATATATGTTTCAACTAAATGATAAAGCTTTTCAAATTGAACTCGGAAATTTCGACTATATATTGTTTATTAAAAAAACATAAGAGGATAAAAGATACAGAAAGATTGAAAGTAAAAAGGTGAGGAAAAAAAAGATATACCATGCAAAAAGCAGTGTAGCCACCTCAGTATCAGACTAAGTAGAGTTTAAGACAAAAAGCAATACTAGAGTTAAAGGACATCTCATAATTTTTTTTTAAACTCAGTTCCCCAGGAAGATATAGTAGTTGCATGCACCTAAGAACATAGTCTCAAAATGTATAAAGCAAAAATTGATAGAACTACAAGGAAAAAAACAGAAAAAATTCACAACCACAGTTGGGAGATTTTTAACACATTCTCTAACAGACAGAACAAGCAGACCAAAAAAAAAAGAAAGTAAGGGTATAGAAGATTAGAGAATGCAATTATGAAACAGGACTTAATGGACAGATATAGAATATTGTACTCAAAACTAGACAATACACTTTCTTTTGGATCATAGACATAATATTTATAACTGCAATGGAGAAAAATAAATAAGGAGTGTTGGGTGTGCAATTTTAAATAATAGGGTCAGGAAAGACCTCATTGAGGGTGACACTTGAGCAGAGACCTGAAGGAGCTAGGAGAGTAAGTGACACAGATACCTAAGGGGAAAACACGGCAGGCTGGTCTGTTCATGAAACAGCAAGGAGCCCATATGGCTGGAGTGGAGTGAACCAGGGGGAGAGAAGACGTGGGCTGTACCGTTCCCCACAAGTGAGTGGTGCCTGGGCCCTGGACATTGCTGACAGGAATCAGGGCCCACTGCTCCTTACAGACTCAGGCCAGCTCTGCCTCCATCAAAGCAAGTTTCCTCCAAAATTCCACTCAAAACATCAGGTTACTTCTATCCACGTCTGCTTAGCCCCCAATCTCCCATCACCTCTGAATCTTGCACCCCCTTTCACAGCTCAGCCCTTCCTCCATGTCTCGTTCAGCCACCTTTTTAGGGAAGGCACTAAACCTGGTGTTTATGGAACACACACTGCACATCTGCAGTGCATCAGGATGGCAGGTGCTTCTCTCGTCCTCACGGGCCTGGAGGTAGGCATTATTATCCCATTTGACAGATGAGAAAACTGTTTCTGGGACTTTTACTCTTCGTAAACTCAGCCTCCTCACAGATGCTCACTTTCTCCTCCATTTGAACTAAAACCAAGTTCTACTGGTGGCCCAGCTTCCAGAGCAGCCACCTGCAGTGGTCACCACTCTTCCTCCCACCCAGAGAACAAGTCAGGGACCCTCAGAGCTTCCCACAGGCACTTCCAGTTGCCTCTGGACAATACCACCTTCTGCCCCCGGTGGCAGCTCTATAGCCCTTCCCAGGGCAGACTCAGGCACCTGGCCTAATCCTCCTCTCCAAGTCTTGCCATCACCCTGGTCATGCCAAGGGGACAAGAGTCCAGTCAGCCTCCAGTCCAGGGAAGGCAAGAGGAGAAGCCCCCTCTCCTTTCTCCATCCAGCCCTCCAGGCCCAGCTCAGATTCCCCCTCCCCATGGGGCCTCCTCTACCAGCTCTAGTCGTTGGGGATGTGTGGTCCACACTGCTCAGTTTCTCACATGTCATTCAAGGTATCCTACTGCCCTCTGTCTTTCTAACCAGACTGAGGCTCTCTGGTGGCCTCTGTTCCCATCTCCCACGGCAGAGTCTTCCTCCCAAGGAAGAAGAGAAGTGTTCAGGCTTCTGAGGTTAAGAGAGGTTCTAGCCCCAGTGTTGAACACTTTCATTTCAATCTGTTAGCACTGGCCAGCATTTTATAGCTCACGATGTGCTCACTGACATTCCTCTATCTGTGCCTCACAAGAACTCTCCGTCCCTGATTCTCAAGCCAGAAACTATAGAGTCATTGTGAACTCCCACATCCCAGGAAATCTAATTGGTTCTACTTTCAATACAGATCCAAAATCCAACTACTTCTCACCTCCTCCACTGCTGCCATTTTGTCCACGCCGCCATCTTGTCCAGCCCACCATCTTGTCGAGGCTGCCATCTTGTCCATGCCACCTTCTCTCTAGCTAGGCTATTGGTATTGCCGCCTAACTGGTTTTCCTGATTCCACGCTTTCCACTCATAGTCACTTCTCCACACAGCAGCCAGAGTGATTCTTTTAAAATATAAATCTCATCATGTCATTATCCTGCTCAAAACCTTCCAGTGGTTCCCTATCCCACTCAGAAAACAATCCAGAGTCCTTTCCTTGACTACAAGATTTGATCCCTGACTACTCTTCCACTTTCATCTATCACCCTAGTCTTGCTCATTGTGCCTTAGCCTCCTTGGCTTCCTTACTGTCCTTCTCACATGTTGGCGATGCACCCAGCACTTGAACACTGTCCTGAGTCCAGGTGTCTGCAAAGGAAGACCCAGTGCTCAGCCCAAATGGCAATTCATGAGGAAGGCCTCCTGTGACCACCCTATCTGAAGTTGCTCCCTCTCCTAACAGGGTCTTGGCAAGAAACAGATGGCACATGCAAAGGGGCCAATCGGAGGCTGCTTATGAAGGGTCTGCTCACAGAGGTATGCTTCTGATTAGGGATGATGAAGCACCCCAGGGCAAGCAACAGCAGGAAGCCAGTACCACCTTTGGCCTGAAGAGGCAAGGGAGGAGAATGTGCTTATCAGAACCCAGAGGGAGAGCCGTAGCGGTAGGAGGGGGCTATGCTGGGAGCTGTGGCCTGCAGTGGAGACAGGCAGCCAACCTCAGCCCAAAGGAGTAAGCCAGGGTAAATACCTCTGCCCGCCCTCCCACCTCCTGCGGAGGCTTCCACTGGCCGGACGCACCCGGGAGTCAGAGGGCAGGGGATCCCAGGGATGCCCTCCTCAGAGGTCACCCTCCCAGGCCACAGAGCAGGGTGGAGAAGGGGGAGTGGACCTGGAGGGACAAAACTGAGCACATGCAGCACTGTGTCCATTACTCTGAAAGCCAGAGCCTGCTTCGTTTTTCTTGAGAGCACTCATCACCACCCGACAGCTCATTGTACATCAAGTCGTCTTGCCTTTATTTCTGTCTCTCAACCCCACTAGACCATGAGGATGGGATGGGGTCCTTGTCAGCCTTTGTTTGTTTGTTTTCCATTTTTATTTCCCAGCTACCTAGAACAGTGCTGGCCTGTGGCAGGACCTTAATAAATATTTGGTGAATCAATTACTGAATGAGGCTGGTATTATTATCCCATTTTATAGTTGGAAAGACCAAGACTCAGAAACATAATCAGTCGGGGTCCTCGGGGGAAGCTGCTGGAGGCATGCCCACCGAGGTCTCCTGACCCCCAGGGCATGCTCCTTTCACCACAGCCCAGGGCACCGAGTGGAGAGGGGTATCTGGTGCTTTGGAAACCACTCTGGGTACAGGTGGCCGCCGGAACATCAATCCTGGCTCTTCCACGCCTGTGGGCTTTGCGTAGCATCTCTGACATTGGGTGGCTTTATTCAAAATCTAGCGTGGTTTGAAATCCTGTTATGCCTTAATAAAATTAGCAGAAAAGTCCAAGTATTTTTCTTGGTGCTTCGTGTTTGCAGCTAATGTTTCAGCATCCTGATGGTCGGTGCTTGGGGAAGACGCCTACACCTTCCCCTAACCCTGCCTTTGATCTTGGAGCCGTCAGGAGCTGGCAGAGCTGAGGTCAATGCACTCTCAGAGAAGGCCACATCCGTGGCCCAAGGCCAGGAGTCCATGTGCCCAGGGGCCTTTCTCTACCGCCTTCTGCTCTGAAAGTTACCTTGTTGGAATGGGCATGGTGCCAGGGAGGAGGTCCCAGGCTCTGTGGAACCAGGCTTCATCTAACAGCGGGCGGGCATGTGCCCCGGGGCAGCCGCCAAGCTTCTGTACAATACACCAGGCAAGAAGGAACGTTGCTGACGCTGCACCTCATTTGAGCTTCCTGCCCCGGCTCCCCAGATCCTCAGAGAAAACCCATTATTCCAGTCTAGGTGGCTTCACACCCACAGGCACTGGCACGCTCCGCATGTGCAGCCAGATGATTACACACCCGTCGGGGTCACTGCGTGGACGCGGCTGGCACTGAGGGTTTGGGATTAAAATGAAGTGGCCACATCAGTCTCGTTCGGCTGCACTGGCCCTTAGCAGAGCAATGTTACCGTCCCCCTTGTTCAGCATAAGCCACTGCTCGTTTCTGTCCCGTCAGCAAACGTTCCCACCTCTGCTTCTCTTTTGGGAACCAAGCTCACAGTGGCCTCTGGTGACCTCGATTCCTCCCCATGAGGGATCCCAGGGTCAGTCCCCTCAAGGCTCATGTGAATGACCTCCCTGGGCCTGTGGGTTCCAGCAGGGAGTGTGGCCCTCTCTGCTCCTGTCCACTGAGCCAGGCCTGCTCCTGCCACGCCCCCAGTGGCAGCATGTCCACGAGGCTACACCCCCCTGCAGTCCCACTGCAGCTCCCCCGCTGACCCTCTGCCCCAGGGAGCCCCAGGGAGCAGTCGGCCTTTCTTTTCTGACACAACTCCTATTCTTCCATTGAGCCCCACGGAAAGCTCACACCCAGCCTGTGTTCGTTGCATTCTTCAGTTCTGTGACCGGAAGGCTATGGAGGGTGTGGAGGCCTCGTAACTCTCATTTTACCCAAACCAACCTTTCTTAAGCTGAAGGAAAGAGCGAAAGATGAAAGGACGAGAAACAAAATATGGCAATGAAAGATAAGAGTGAAAGATCTGCCAACTTTCTAAATATTGTCCTCACGACACTCCCTATTCCGCTGAATAAAGAAAATTGAGGTGCCTTCAGGCCTTTTGTAAATCAAGATTTTATTAAAAAGAAACATAGTTTCAATCACCCAGCGAACAATTCACAAAGACATTTTCTGGAATAATGAGAATAATAGCAGCTATCATTTTGAAGAGGCCAAATCCGGGCCAGGCCCTGGGCTGTGGATCTGACATCCATCATTCTTGCCCACCCCGTGAACTGTAAGATTGATACTGTCCCCTTTTTACAGATCAGGAAACAGGTTCAGAGAAGTCCAGCGACCTGTCCAAGGACACAGAGCGCGTGAGAGAGGGTTCCGTGGTTTGCACTGAGTGTGGGCGGCTCTGGTGCTGTTCCCAGGGTCGCTCACAATGGAGGACCCCCCAGACCAGGACAGGCAGCCGGAAGGCTAGCCTGGAGCTTCCCTGGGCACCAGCTACAGCCAGAAGCTGCTCTGACTCCCAGTGCTAAGGGAGGACCACGGGGGGATCCTACATTTGGTTTCTGTTTCCCATTTCTGAGCTTCCTCCCTGGATTAGCCCACGGCAGTGTGTTTGCCTAGCCCAGTTTGAACTGTAAGCTGGTGAAATAGAAATATCCTTGTGAAAATATGAACACACTTTTATTTACCAAAGGTAAACGAAACCTTTCACTGATCTGAAGGGCTTCCATTTTTCTGCCTTCGCCTCCTCCTCTCAGCTTGCTTTGATTGCCCATAACATTAACCTTCAGAAAGAAACGAAGGTAAACAACCTGGAAAATTCAAGTATCTAATTTCCCGGCTGCATCCTTCTCGGGCAAGGCAGCTCCACGTGCCGTGGACCCTCGCGGGAGCCACTCGGTCCAGAGGCCTCCGTGGACCTGACGCCCACCCCACACCTGTCCCCGTCCTTTTGGGGGAAGAGAGTCTCTGGCTGGCTTTTGGTCATTGTGAAGCTCGCATACATAACAATTCGTTTAGCGTTCCCTCTGTCCAACTGGCCTTGGCCAGACTCAGCCGCAGCTCCGTGCTCACAGCTCTGTGATGGGAAAAAAAGGAAGGAAAATGCATTCCATGCAGGACTCGTTATTGCTGTAGAAACGGTCAGGATTATTTTCAGGGATGTTGTATTAATAGGGGGAGGCTGTTTCTTGGAAAATATCACCTTCAAGTGCTGTGTCTCTTTTTCTGGTTACATAAAAGGGCATTAGGCAGACACTTGGAAATTCAGCAGCGTCCTTTCTTGGGAGTACGAACAGTGGGTGCACGGACTACAATGCACCTCCAGCAGCAGCCACACAGAATAAGAATTGGCTGTGGTTACCTTCCTAATCAGCCCTCAGTCTGGATAATATCAGCAATACTAAAGGTTACAGCTTTTCCTGTGATACATTGTTTCTTCAGAGAGTATTAAAGATGTTTTGAATCTATTTTTTAGGAATCTTGAAACCGCCAGTGGAACATTTTTGATGTTGTGGGTAATGCATAAAGCAGCAGCTTGGGAAGGCCAGGCCAGCAGAGGTACCCAAGGGTGTTGGCAGCACAGAAGACACTGCCCGTTATAGTCTGAATAGTTAGGAGGCCAGCTAGGTGGAGCAAATCCTGAGACGTGGGAGCACATGTGGTCGGAGTGCGACGTTGTTTCTTTCATTTGCTGGGGGTGGAGAAAAGGCAGACTTCCCACCTCTCCTGGGAGCGGGCAGCGTTTGCTGAGAAGGGAGAGCCAGAGGAAAATTCCGTCATCATGGAAGGAATTCTCAAGGCCTGCTTAGAATTCCTGTTGTTTTGGCTTTTTTTTTTTTTTTTCCTGCCCAGACTCTCCCTACCCAGAGGACAAATTCATATAAAAATAGCAATAAGAGGTGATACAATTGTGGAAGTTGTAGTGCATGTTTTGATGGTTAATTTTATGTGTCAACTTGACTGGGCCAATGAGGGGCCAAGATATTTGGCCAAATGTTATTCTGGGTGGTCTATGAGAATAACATTTGAATCTGTGAAATGAGTAAAGCAGATTACCCTCCCTAATGTAGGTGGGCCTTCTCTAATCAGTTGAAGCTCTAAATACCGCAGAAAGACTGACTCTCCCACGGATGATAGGGAACTCCTCCTGCCTGACCAGTTGAGCTGGGACATTGATTTCGTCTTGCCTTCAGACTCAGAGTAAAACATCAGCCCTTCTTGGCCTTCGAGTCTGCCAGCTTTTGGACTAAAATGTACACCATTGGTTCTCTTGGGTCTCCAGCTTGCCGACTGCAGACCTTGGGACTTCTCAGCTTCCATGATCGCATGAGCCCATTCCTTATAATGAGTCTTTCCTCTGTACGTATACATGTCTTCTATTGCTTCTGTTTCTCTGGGGAACCCTGACTAGTACAGGTGGCATTAATAAGGCAGGGACTGAAATATTAAAATCTTTCCTGAATCCATAACCTGACCAGATCCACTGTGTCCTCTATGAGAAAAAAGGGTCCCTGAATCCCCAAAGTGTTCAGAATGAGGCCAGTGGCTCTCTGGCCACACCTCTCTGCTGAGAAAATCGGAGGCTGTGAACTGCTTGAATGGAAATGAGGAGAGGGTGGTATGCGGAGGAGGGCAAGGGCATAGCCCTGGCCTCTCTCACCTGGCACCCACGGGCTCCTCCCACCCAGAGTGCCCGTTGGAAAAGCGAAGGACCCAGGCAGAGGTCCTTTGGAGACCCAGGACTCCAAGCCCCCCACTGCCAGCCTGGCTGGGCTTCCCGTGGCGGGCCTGGCCTCGGGGTCGCCCTGAGCTCCTGGAAGTAAAACCAAACAGGATCTGAGTGCTGTAGACACCCTTTCACTGGGATTGAAACCCCATCCATGCAAGAGTCCCCCCTACACCCTCAGGACTGCTTTGGTAGAAAAACAGAAAACCCTCTGGCCGCCTCTGGCAGCTGTCCTGGCCCTTGAAAACTGCATCTCTCCAGGTGGCCCTCAGCCACCAGAGGTCCTGACCCCTTTTTACCAGCTCAGCCTCTGTTTTTGCCCAGGCAATGGACCCTGGAGCTGGTGGGAGGGGCAGGGAGGGGCCACAGGGCACAGACCCAAGACTGGGAACTGAGAGGAGCTGAGATTCCTGCCTCAGAGGCTGAGTATCGTCTGGCATCCACACCAACGGGCAGCTGTGGTCTGGGGGGTTCACTTACGGAGTCCACATGGGGTGGGGGCTCCAGTTGGTACAGATTCTATAGCCCACCTAGGCACTGTTATCAAAAATAAAAGTAATCCTAGGCTTTCTGGTCCAGCAGTTAAGCACACAGGTTTCCTAATGAGATCCAGCTTCATGTCTCACTTTGTCAGCTGTGTAACTTTGAGCAGGTTAAGAAACCTCTCTGAGGCTCACCTGTGAACCTTGTTATGAGGAGTAGATTATGTAGTAAAGAATTTAGCTCTGTGCTTTATAATAGAGTTAATGCTCAATAAAATTTTATCATTTTCCTATTTAGATCATCAGCACTTTTCACCAGATATATCAAAACCCACAAGACAACACATGACTTTAGGGTCTCAGCAAATAACAGCATCCCGTCTATGAAAATGGTGCAAAATGAGTCTGAGTGACCCACTGGAGAGTTTTAAAGCATTTCTTGGGGAAAACCCAAGAAGCCGTATGAAGTGACTATTTCATTTGTACTCTCATTCATTTATTCAACACTTATCATGCCGACTATGTCCCAGCCCAGGCCCTCCAGGAACTCACAGCCTGCAGGAAGCAATTACCCTGTAAGGAGTCCCAAGATCAAGATCAGCCCCGAGCCCCATCCCAGCCCAGAGAAGGAAGATACAGCCCAGACTTGGGCACAGAGAGTGGTCAGGGAAGGCTTCCTGGAGGAGGTAACGCCTGTGCTGGAGTTTAAGTTCCAGTTAGGCAGGCAAAGAGGTGGTGGCAGAGCACTCCCGGGAGGGCTGTAAATACAAAGGCAGAGAGACAGGAAAAGAACAGGTGGGGACGGAGGAGGAGGGTGCAAGAGTGTGTGAGGAGCGTGGTGAGGCATGAGGCTGGTGACCAGATGGGGGCCTGGTCCTGGAGGGACTCGTGGGCTGCAGGGCAGGGCTCGAGCTTTGTCCTGAGGACAGTGGCAAGCCCCTGAGGAGGTCGAAGCAGGAGTCGCATGACCAGGTTTGCAGTTCTTGAAAGTTTGGGGGACCTGCTAGGCTGCCCACCTCGGGAAGTCACAGCCTGGGATGGGGCAGTGATTCTTCGCTATAAGAACATCACAGGCCCTCCCACCGGGACCTGGGACCCCTCAGGCCAGGGCATGCCCAGGCTTTCACTGGACATGCAGCACGTACCCCATACGAGTGGTGGCTCTCCCTCCCAGGGTGCCCACTAGTCCTTATGCAATAAAGGTGCAATTTCGATAAAGGAGCTTTATTAGTCAGAGTTCTCCAGAGAAACAGAACCAATAGGATGTATAGAGAGAGAGAGTATTTACTTTAAGGAACTGGCTCGTGTGATTATGAAGGCCGGCAAGTCCAAAATCTGCAGGGTGGGCCATCAGGCTGGAGACCCAGGGAAGAGTCGTAGTTCAAGGCCAAATGCCGTCTGCTAGCAGAATTCCCTCTCGCTTAGGGAGGGTCGGTGTTTTGTTCTATTTAGGCCTTCAACTGATCAGATGAAGCCCACCCACATTAGGGAGGGCCATCTGTTTATTCAAAGTCCACCGATTTACATGTTAATCTCACCCGAAACACCCTCCCTGAAACATCCAGAATAATGTATGACCACATATCTGGGCACCATGGCCCAGCCAAGTTGACACGGAAAATTAACCATCACAGGCACCCTCCAGGTGGACGTGAACATTTGCCAGGGCACATAAGCACCACACAACCACATAGATACGGTAGTTCGGCCACACCTGCTGTCCATGGGTCTCTGCTTTCTAGCCTCTTGCCTGCTCCCTGTTCCTGGACCTAACTTGTGGCTGCTGGGAGACGGAGCGGGCAGACACACATCCAGCAGCTGCAGCTCCTCGGCCAGGGGAGGACAGCCTCTCGATTGCAGGGGGCAGATTCCAGCCAGAGCCCCTGCTCCTTGGTCCCCAGACTTGAGGACTGCCCCTCTGCTAACCCCCTGCCAGAAGGCAAAGGAAAATGTGCATGAAATGCTTTACAATACCCAGGTCTGTGATTGTCCCCGCGGCAGGTGAGGCTCTGAGCCTAACATGTGACACCTGGGGGCCTCTCCAGGGCTGCCCGGGAGCCAGGGCCCACTTCCCCTATGTGTAAGTGCCTGGTCCTGGCCTGGACCAGTGGGATGTTTTGAGTGTGGTGGGTGCTCTCAGAGAGGTCTGGGGCCTCAAAGTGACGGGGGGATGGGGAGAAATGGATTACGGAATTAGGTCCACTCACGCAGGCCTCGGCTGTGGCCCCTCTTGAAGTCTGAGCCGCCCTGTGACAGGAGCCCTGACACTGATTTTAGAAAACCAGGTCCCAGTGGCCCAGAAGCGAGCCATGGTCTGTGACGACAGAAGAGACTGCGGTCTAAAAATATGAACCGACCGCCAGGACGCAGAACGCAGAGGGGAAGCCGCCTCCCCTTTGGCGAAAAGTCAGTGCCTCGTGTCAGGGCTCCCTATTGACAGCTTGATTAGAAAGGACTCAAAACTCGCTTCACCCTGGAATCGGAGCAGGAAGAGGGGGATGGAGGCATGTCTGGCCCCTCGATGAAGCCAGCAACTGTGTTAAGTGCAGAGCGCCCTGCCCCACCCTCTCAGAGCATCACGGAGAAGCTTCCCTATTAAGGCTTAATTCAGGCCTCAGACTTTCACTCAGCCCCAACTACACGCGGACCCAATCCTGGAGATAAGGCACGGTCTCGCTTCAAGGCACTCATGGTCTAGTGGGGGACAGAGGAGCAAACAGGAATTACAATCCAGTAGCACACACGGGGCTCCATCTCTGTGGGGTGTGTTGGAAAACCAGAGGCGATGCATGTGGCCCTGCCGGGGCCGGGGGCTGTTGAGGGAAGGCTTCTTGGAGGAGATGGTACCCGAGCTGAGTCTTCAAGGATAAGATGGAGTGAGCCTTGGTGAAGGAGAGCCCAGTGGACGTGCGGAGGGGAAGGCTTGGGCCAAGCCATGGAGATAAGAAGTGGCAGCCTGGGAGGGAATACTGGGGAGAATGAAGTGCCAGGTGGGATGGTGAGCAATGGCACCCAGAGGCCAGGTGGCTTTGGGAACCACATCAGGGAGTTTGGACTCGACCCTTTAGATGATGGGACTGGAGGGTTTTAGAAGGAAGAGTGATGTGGTCCTATTTACATTTTAGAAAACTACTCGGCTGCAACACGGAGATCAGAATAGGGTGGACCCCACAGGTGAGAGGGAGGCCAGGCGGAAGGCGGATGGAAGTGGGCAGAGTGGTCAGGGCTGCTAGAGGAATATGGAGAGAGCGTCAGCAAAGCTGATGTGTGGGGATGAGCGGGCTGTTAGAGCTGAGTCCCTGACCCCCTTGGTAACAGGGCGTGGTGGGCCAGCTCCGGCACTGAGCGTAGACGGAGGGAGCAGATCCGGGCTGGGGAGGAGGAGGTTGGGAATCCCGTGGAGGACACACTGGGTTTGAGGTGCAGGTGGAACATGCTACTGGAGATGTCCAGAAGGCATTTAAGAATGTGGGGTCAGGAATTTAAAAGTGGCAAAGATTTAGCCATCAGACAGTAAGTCCAGGAGCATGAGCAGGATCCCATCCAGGTATAGGGGAGGAAGTCATGAGAAGAACAATGGTAGAGCCCTGAGAAATACCAACACTTAAAGAGAGAGGCCAAGCCCACAGAGATGGCTGTGTAGAGGCCAACATATGCCACGTGTGCTGAGAACCACCACGTGGGCAAACTGTATGAGACTCCGGGTCACCACCGTGGGACCAGCATCCAGGGAGCTGGTGGGATGTTGTCTTCAATGGTGCTCAGCTCAGCAGCTCCGGGGCACAGACCCACTGCAGGGACCGCCTTGGAGGAGGGCCAGAGTGCTCCGAGCCCCAGTGCCCTGGTGGAGAAGAACCAGTGTTTGCCTGTGAAGGGGACTGGTCTTGGAAGCACCCAGGGCATAGCTCTCAGTTTCCACCCCGCAGCAGCAGCAGCAGGGGCACCAGCACTCTGACTGAGAGCCTCAGGTCTCCCTCAGTGCACCAGGGGTGCTCCCCAGGGGAGTGAACAGAAAAGATCCTCCAGGCTAAGACACGCTGCTATTTTCCAACTGCCCATTCTTCAAATGAAACCCAGAGCTCTGGGAGAAGGGTCCTGTCCAGGTCGCTCAGAGCCCAGGCCTCCCGACTCCCAGCCTGCATCCCTCCCTCCTGGGAAGCTTGGGAGAGGCCGCATCTGGAGCATCTGTGTGGGGAGGAGCGCGCTGGGCCCGGGCACTAACAGGAAAGACTCCTCCAGGACGGGAAGCGGGCAGACTGAAAAGCATTTGAAAATGCTGAGCCCCCCAGGAGAACAAGCGGGGGCATTAATATGTTTTAAAATAGAAGGAGCTGCCAAAATACTGAGCAGCAGAGAGTCAGCCCTCTCCATTTGGGGAGTGCTTACCAGACAAGCTGCCTGATCTACATTTGTGAGTAACAGGCTCTGGGAGGGGGCGAGGAGGGGGTGAAATATGCCCTCCTCCCCTTCATCCTGGGGCTTCCACAGCCTGCTTCTGCCTGACGCTCAAAATGAGCCCAGAATGATGTCACTCTGTGGTGGTTAAACGCATCACGCCGTATCCAGGACCCTGGAATAGGGACAGACACTGCACATCCCCCGAGGCTAGAGGCTCATCAGAGTCTGGGGGCTGGAGAACCAGGGGTAAGCACGTGTTGGGGCAAAGGGGGAGATATGGGCATCCGTGCATGCCGACTGGTGTCTCTTTGTACCCTGGATGCAAACACGTGGGAGGGTGCATGTGTATCTTAGCTCGGGCTGCCGTACAAAATGCCATAACCCAGGAGGCTTAGAAACAACAGAAATATGTTTCTCACAGTTCTGGAGGCTGGAAGGCTGGGATCAAGTGCCAGCACGATCGGGTTCCGGTGAGACCCCTCTTCAGGGTGGCCAGCTGCCGCGTCTCCTTGTGTCCTCATGTGCGCAGAGGCGAGGGAGGAAGGAAACTCTCTCGTGTCTTCTCCCTGATCCCTTCCAGGAGGGCCCCACCTTCGGGACCCAATCACTCCCCAACGGCCCCACCTCCTAATACCATCACATGGGGCTAGGGTTTCAATGTAAGAGTTCTGGGAGGACACAAACATTCAGTCCACAGCAGCAGGTGAGGACGTTTGTGGTCACTGGTGTGCTCGGAGGGCTCACGCCACATGAGAGCGTGCGTGTGTAAAGGAGGCTAAGAACGAACGGGACGCATACACGAGGGAGAAAGTCCCGTTTAAAAGGCAGATTCACTAAACTGGTGGTCACCACGCGGGATGGAGTGGGAGGATGGGCGAAATAGGTGAAGGGGATTGAGAGGTACAAACTTCCAGTTATAAAGTAGATGAGTCATGGGGAAGTAACAGACAGCACAGGGGAGACAGGCAATAACACTGTAATAACTTTGTACAGAGACAGACGGTTACTAGACTTGTCATGGTGATCATCTTGTAATGTATATAAATGTCAAATCACTATGTTGTACACCTGAAACTAATATAATATTGTGTCAACTATACTTCAGTAAAAAAAAGAAGAAACTAGAAAAAGCAAATGAAAATTAGAAAATATCAGGCAGATTCACGGTGGCCCCTGCGGCGAGCACAGCAGCATGCTAGGAGTGGCCAGGCACTCTTGATACACAGCCTTCCTTCGAGGCCCGCTCGGCCAGGGAAGAAGGGGATTATAATTCCCATTATGCAGATGGGGAAACTGAGAGTCAGAGACATTGAATCCTTGCCTGGGGCACTCAGTAATGAAGGAACAGGGACTCAGATCCCTCACTGTGGACACTCTGATGTTCTGACTCCAAAGGCATCAGGCTCCCTGTGCCCAGAACAGTACATCACCCTTCCTTCTACCCCCACACCCCTCCTCCTGTTGCTCAGGACTCAGCCCCCACCTCCAGGCAGCTCTCCCGGACCCACAGGACTGGGGTAGGTGCCCCCGCTCTGTCACAGCACTTGATCTCTCTGGGTCGCACCTGTTTCCTTTCCTGTCTCTCCACCAGTCTGATGTACTGGAGGGCAAGCCCTTGTCCTACTGGAACCACCAGGGAAGGCAGTCTCAGGAGATGGAGGACAGCAAATGGCAGCTCAGGACCCTGGACCTGGCTGTCTGCTCTCAGACCCTCGGGCACGCCACTCCAACAAGGGCTTATCCTCTGAACCTTGACTTTAGTGCGTGGCTTCCCCTGCCTGGAAGGCCAATCTTTCATGCCCGGCTTAAGACCCACCTCCTCATCCCTCCACTTGACAGGCCTCTACCAATGCTGACTGAGAGCCAGACAAGAAGTCGGCTATCCGCATGGGTAATAACAAGATGGCATCCACATCTAGCCCCACTGTGTGCTAGGCAGAGTTCTAAGGCCTGTGTACTTATTAACTCATAATCCTATGGTGTACGTTCTAGACTTATGTCTATTTTAGGGGTGAGGAAAGGAGGGCACGGAGAGGCCCACCAGTTTGACCCACTCCGCCCCACTTGTAAGTGACAGGACTTGCATTTGAACCCAGCAGCCCAGCTCTAACCAACACACACAGTGGGAAACCTCGTCCTGCCCTCGGGAGCTCACAGTCTGCTGGGTGAGACAGGTTGTTGCTGTCACCGTGGGCCCCGCATGCTGGGGGGGAGGGGGGAGCTGTCCCACTCGGATCTCAGACTTCAGACAGGGCGTCAGAGGTAGTGAGCTAGCCTGGAATGTGCTGGAACAACTGTCCTTTCCTCCCTGGAGAACTGGCAGTTGCCGGGTTCCAGTGGGCCTGCCCTGTGGTGCTCGGAGGTCAGCGCGGCCCCTCCGGTACTGGCCTGTCCCTGCACCCAGGTTTACACAGTGGTGGAGGGGGGATGACGCACCATCTAGGGGCAATATGTTCGCCTGCCCCTTATAGTTGGAACGGCTCTGTTTTCTCCCTCCTGTAATTGTTACCATCTGTTTCCCTCCATCGTGTTTGTTGATGTTTTCTTGTTTTAAAACTGAAATGAGTCAGATTGGAAGCTGATTTAGGAGAAAGTGTCGGGGAGGGAAGCTCAAAGTGTCCATGGGGGACTGTGTGTTTCAGAGCCGTTGACAGAAAATAGATCCTGTGGGGCAGGCAGGGGGTGTCTGCCGGCGTCTCCTGCCCTCTGGGGGCCGGAGGCCTCCCACTGCCCAGGCGTGGGTTCGCGTGGGAGTGTGGAATGCATGTGTCTGGGCTTATTGTGTAAGTAGGCGAGTGCCTGTGTGCGACACTCGTGCACGTATGTAAACTCGTGTGCACATGCAAACGTAGGTGTTGTCCAGGGGGCGGAGTTGTATAGCACGGACGGTGTGGGTGGTTGGAGCCTTCTGTTCAGAAGGAGGCAGATACAGAAGGAGAGAGCTGCAGGCTGGCTGTGACCAAGGTCTAGGTTTGGAGGGTCCCCCATCTCTGCTCTTGACTTACGTATGTGACCTCAAGTGAACCTATAAATTAACCCTGCCTGAGCACCGTAAGTTGTGATGTCAGTGCTGAACTTGGACGAAGATGAGGGAGGGGGCAGGGCTTGTTTAGGAGGTATTTATAGGTGTGATTCCAGGGAGAATAGCCCCCGGAGGTGATTCTCGTGAGGGTAAGCTGCACTTGGCTGCCTGGACCCTCTCTGGGGCACTTATGACCCAGACTATTGTATTGCTCTGCCTGGCCCCACCCCCATCCCAGAGCTAAGCTTAGGGTTTCTCTATAGGGCCAGGAGGCTTCGGTGTCATGCCAAGCACCACAGGGCAAGAATTGGCTTCCTGAGCCAATAAAATGGATGCCTTTCAGCTGCCATTCCTTCGGGAATTTTAAGTCAGTGCCTCGTGCCTCCCTTCCTATTCCCATCCAGCAGCCACCCTAGTCTCTTGGTTCCTAATTGTTATTTAAGCCAAAGAAAGGTGCCCTGCAACTCTGCCCCTGGCTGGCTGGGTCTACAAGCCCAACACAGCTCTAAGACCTTGACCTGCAATTCAGACTAGCTGCCACATCTGTGGGAAGCCCAGCTTCCCAGATCCTGGCATGTGAATCAGGATCCAGCCTGCTCTCCTCCCCTTTGTCCTCTTGATAATCCACAGCCTGTGAGGGATCCTCACGCCCCAGCAGCCCAGAGAAAACTGATGTCGAAGGGACTCTGCCTGGGGCTCAGCATCCCTCTTGCCTTCTTGGGTCCCCTAATAGTAATAATAGGTGCCACCTGCTGAGCCCCCTGCTTTGTCTCAGCTGCTGTGCTTGGCCCTGGAAGTAGGGGGTTTCCAGTAGTCTCTGAAATCAGTCTTGGGAAGAAGGGTTATCATGCCAGTTTTATAAATGAAGAAGCAGGGGCTCCGAAAAGTGCGTTGACTTGTGAGCTCACAAGACAAGTTAGAGGTGGAACAAGCCTCAAACCCAGACCTTCCAGTAGGGCCAGAGCCCTCCGCATAATGGAGAGGGGTAGCACTTCGGGAGAAGAGGTGGGCACCCAGGCTGGCTGGGTCTCCACCAGAAGCTGTCGGATCCTACTTCTGCCCTTATGCCTTTGATTCCAAGCGTCTCCTTCCTGGGAAGCCACCTGGCGTGTGCTCAGCCTAACTGCATGAGGCAGGGCCTGCAACTCACTCCATTTACTGGGTTGTTTAGGAGCAAGCAAAGGAAACTTCTCGTGTCTGCATATTTAAGTGCTTTTATTAAGTGGAACAAGCTATTTCTGAGCACAAGAGTAGCCAACAGCCTTAGAGGAAATTAAAATGAACCATGACAATGGAAACTTGCACAGGGGCACGGCGGATTCCTCGGAGATAAATACAACAAGGCTTTCAACAGCATTCGGGAAAGACTAGAGATCATGGAGATTATGTTGTGAGAGAAAAAAGCAAACCATCAGAAAATTAGAGCTGGTGGGAGGGCCAGCCGTACGCTGGTCAGGCCTGTGGGTGTCGCTCCATTAAACACTCCAGGGTCTGGTGGACAAGGCGGAGCAGAGAAACCACAGGCAGATAGAATTTCACTCAATTCAGCAAGCATTTTCTGGACAGCCACTGTGTGCATGCTGTGGGGGTGCAATGGACTGAACTGTGTACCCTCCCCCCAGTTCATATGTTGACTCCTAGCCCCCCTTCCTGATGGTACTTTAGATGGGGCCTTTGGGAGATAATTAGGTTTGGAAAAGGTCAAGAGGGTGAGGCCCCTGTGATGGGACTAGTGTTCTTAAAAAAGAAGAGACTAGAGCTTTCTCTCTCTCTGCCATGTGAAGACACAGCAAGAAGGCGGCCATCTGTAAGCCAGGAAGAGTTCTCACCAGAGCCCAACCATGCTGGCACCCTGATCTCAGACTTGCAGCCCCCCCAACTACAAGAAATAACTGTCTGCTGCTTTGTCACCCAGCCTAGGGTATTTTGTATAACAGCCCGAGCTGACTAACACAGTGCAGAATGGAGATGGGCACCCAGACCTTGGCCTCAAACTTTTGGGCCTTAAGGGTTATAAACTGGCACATCTAAGGGTTCAGTAGGCATTGGCTGTCGTAATTATGAGTCTGATTCCTCCATTAGCCTGTGAGCTCCTCTAGGCCACAGGCTATTCATCGTTGTGTCTCCAAAACAGGTTAGCTTCTCAGTAAGTGTGGGGTGAATAAATGAATGAATGATATAGCTGAGCCCATGAGCCTCGGCACAGAGGGATGGAGCTGTGGCGGCCAGGCAGCACCGCGTGCAGGGGAAGGGGGGCAGCCTTGGCCCAGGCAGTCTGGGCCCCTGCTGAGGAAGGGGCATCAGTAGAGGAGGGTGTTTGTCTGGGACCCTCCTCTCCCTGACCCAGGGATCCACGGCAAGCAGCCCCATCTAGGAAGCCCCCACGCCATCTCCCAACTGTCTCCATGGTGAGCCAGGTCCAGCTGCCCCAGGAGTTGGTACAGCGGCTGCTCCATCCTCTTACAGAGCAGGGCCAGAGCCTGACACTGCTCTGTCACCCACGACCCTGCTCCTCCTCCAATGTCACTCCCAAGGGCTGGAAATCTATGTCTACCCCAAGAGGGCCGCCTCCCTGCCTCTCCCCGCCCCTTCCGCCACCTCTTAAGGAAGGACTTTACCACTTGCCCCGCTTGCACCTGGACCTCCAGTGAGTTAAGATAGAATCTGTCAGCCCAGCAAACTTTCCAAAGCCTAGAGAGACATCCTAGTACTGAATGACGCCATTTCCTTTAAAAAAAAAATTGCTTAAACCACTTCAGTTCTGAACTAAGGGGGCCGAGCTGGACTGTGGCCAGAGGGCATGCCTCTCTCTCAGGACCCTGCCTGGCTGCACGCTGCTCTCATGACAGACAGCCTGAGCAGGCAGAAAGCAGAGAGAGCACCTGGGGCTGGGAAAATGTAAACTGAGTCCCTCCTTGAATGCTTCTGGAATATTCCACTGCAGAGCTGATCATTCCCACCAAACTCCCAGCCCCACGCTGCGTCAGAATCTAGGCTGCGGTCCTGAGACACACACTCGGGCGCTGACTTGCTTCAGTGAGTCTTGAAGTCCTGGCAGGAAAACTATTTTAGCTCCTTCAGCTGTGCCGCCCCGTCTGAGGAGCCACCTCACAGCGACATTTGTGCTGCGTTGTTTGTTTCTTTGTCCTGCCTGACCTCAGGGCGACCCTGCCACAATCCTCTCTCTTGTTAGGCCTCTAATGAGGTCGCCGAAGATGTCTGTGTCAGGACCGTCTTGCCGGCGTGAGAGTCAAGCTCTCAGTTGACTTCACGCTCGAGAGTCAGCTGTGTGAGTCGCAAGGCGGAGGCCTTCAGAACTCAGAACTCCCTTCTCGCCGGCGGCCTTTGTCTGGAGTCAAAAACAAGGCATGTTCTGTCAGGCCCATGACTCAAAAGGTGGGCCTTAGGGGTTTTAATGGGAGTGTTAGGTGTTTGTTGAAGAAGGGACCCCAAGGGGAGTCACAGACAGTCAGCCTGTACTCATTCTTGGGGTTCTTCCTGCCTCCGGGTGGGGCCTGCACACAAGGAGACTTTAGTTAATCCTAGAGTGCCCTCTGGGAAGGGCCTGGGAGGGCGTCGTGGGGCAGAGGGACCAGGCCAGCCCCTGGCCAAGCCGTTCTGACGAGCCGCTGCTTCCCTTGGGGTGACTGGAAGCCATCTCCAGAAAGGCCTCCTGGTTCAAAGTTAATATTCGGTGCTCAGAGTCTAGGCCTCTAGGGCCAGGCTGGATCAGCACATAGTTCAGTGACAGACCCACACGTATCCACACCCACTCTTGGCTCAGCCGCCCTGCACAGAGGACTTTTCCTCACCAGGTTCACTGAGGATTTCAAATCAGAGAATAACAAAGGCTCCCGGACACGGCTGTTGTCTGATGTGCATCTGTGAGTCTGCAGCTGACCCTGGGAGGATGGACGTGTCATAAGCTCTGAGGCTGGGAGGTCGAGGGGTGGTCCCAGAGTCACTGCCTGCAGGGCTGGGATTCGGGAAATGTCCCATCAAAGACCGGAGCAGGGCTGCCCTCGCCTTGCCCACCTTCCCGCCCACTTTGGCGACAAGAATGAAGATGGGTCCCCTTGCTCTGGAGGGAGCTGCGTTGTCACCAGTGCGGAGGTGAGCGGGAACAGGCAGGGCGGCTGGGCCTCTGAGCAGGCCAGGCAGGTTACAAGGAACACGGCCGTCAGGGGAGCTGTGAGGGCCGACTGAAGGGGGGCAATGAAAGGCCCATCCCAGCGCTGCGAGCAGGTGCCCCTCGCTCTCCTCCTCGTCCCCGTCCGTCCGTCTGGGCCACTCGCTCCCTCACATCACAGGCGTCTGCTGAGGTCCAGGCCTGCCCTGCACCTTTCAGCAGAATGAAAGGGAAACTGATATCAGAGGGGAGCTGAAGCTCAGGAAAGGGCCTCTTTCTTTTCAAAGACTTTCATTTGTGTTGGGCTTTTTTTTCTAGGTGATCTTATTTCAAAGCCCCTTTGAAAATTTTGTGGGTTTTGTAATGGATGAAAAGTTACTTGGAAATGGGACTAAGAAGTTTTCAGTTGAAAGTTGTTAGAGGAAAGTTAAAAGCTTTGAGTTGTAAGGTTCTGCCAGATTTATCATTTCTTTTGTCCACAAGGCCCATCCATTGGGAGGGGATTTGGAGGAAGGGGCTGGGGGCCTGGACAGGGCACACGAGAGAGCACGGTACAGAAAACCAGCCCCAGCCATGGTTGCTGTACGTTTGCAAGGGGGGCCCATCTGAGCTGAACTTTCAGCAAAAATGTCTCCAAGGTATAGACATTGATGTTAGAAATGGAAAGAGCAAATCTCTTTCTAGAATACTATAGGAAGCTGAGTTCTATCAAAGACAATGGCTACCGCACAGATGTTTCATATCAGAAAAATAATTATGAAAGAAGATGGGGCCCAAATGGACCTGAGAGAGAGAGAGGGAGGGCCTGGCATGAGCCCTGGGGCATGTCCACATCGGACAACTGACAAGAGAAGAAGCCAGTGAACAGCACAGAGAAGGAGCTCCAGAAGAGGGTTAGGTAGAAAACCAGGAGAAGCATTGTTACAGGAACAGAAGGGAAGGGAGTTCCGGGAAGGAGGAAGGAGGAAGCCAGTGTGAGGAATCAGAGAACGAGGATGGGGAAATACTACTGGATTGGGCACCAGAGGTGACTGTTCATTTGAAGGGGATGGTTTCACCAAAGCAGGGGCACTGAATCCCATGGAGGGCATGACCACAAAAGAAGGAGAGAGGGTAGATGGATGCTGGAATGTCAGCTGAAGTGGTCACACAACAATTTTTCAGTCCCCGTGTTGGAAAGCCAAGGGGAAGGGGCTGATGAAGACGGAGGGAGAGGAGGGGTAGGGTGCTAAAGACAGAAGGGATGGGAAGGGTGGACCCCACAGCACATTGCCAACTTTGGAGAGGGGTGGAGGTGTGGTCCATGCCGCCCTGGTCTGAGACTGAAGAACTGGCCCCATTGGAGAGGCCAAGACCACACTGGCAGGGGTTGGGGGCACATATCAGTGGTGGCTTAGGGTCTACGGGGTTTAAAGAGTGGGAGAGATAATGATGGAAGCCCAGTGGACCTGGCTCCCCAGCCCCAGCGCGATATCAGGGTCAGAGCAGGAGGCCCAGTTGGACTGGACATATTGGGGGAAAGGGAGGCCATGGCTGGTGCTCCTGTCGGCTCCAGAGGAGGGGCTCTAAGTGTTACCCCAACAGGACAGTGTGGGCACAGCATTGATATGGCTCAGCCTGTTTATGGGGCCGTCAGCCACAGCATGGGTAGGCTGGAGAGAGGTGGCCTGGGAACATTCTGGCCATCAGAAAGCACTTCTGAGGGCCTTAGGATAAAACAGACCAGGGTTAGAGTCCCAAGTCTGGCACACTGTAGCTATTATTGAATTTCTCTGGGCCTCCTTACTCTCTCTGTAAAATGAAGGTGAGAACCCAGAACTCCTCATGAAAGGAAATCACATCATGCCCGTGTCTGGCATGTAGGAGGCGCTCAATAAATGTGAGCGGTTAGGATGGCGGCAGGCCAGGCAGCCCCATCTCATCTGTGTGCCTGCCATCCGTTCATGGTTGTGGCTTGTTGAGTCCTTATGGTGATCCAGTGACACAGAGGGCACAGGAAGTGGTTGGTGGTTTCAACTTAACATACTTGCAGATGACCCTCAGGGCTGGGCACAAAGCCTGGGATCTCAGGGCCAGGTTAGAGGCCGGCCACTGGCCTCTGCAGTTCCATCTCCCACCCCAGCACATGGCTGCTCTCACCAACTGCCCCCTGGGGTCGCTCCCTCCTCACTCAGCTCCCTCACCCCCACCCCTTCACATCCTCTGCCCCCACCCAGGCTCCCGGCAGGAACACTTGCCCTCCAGAGACATCATCATATTCTGTAATATGATTGGAATCTGAATATATATTTAAAATGACAAGATTGAAATTAAAATTTAAATAAAGAATTACTTTTCTGTAAGTTGCTCTGAAAGCAGTAATTTAGCAGCAAATTGATAGAGAAAGGTAAGCACTGGTCCTTTAAACCATCGTGCAGTTCCCCACATGCGAGCCAGAAGTGTCTCAATTTAACACATCATTGGTTAGTATTATTAGAAATTTCATCGGGCTCCAGAGCGCATTATGGCACTGCTCCGAAGGGGAGGCAGAGGGCGCCGGCCCGGGTCCACGGGCCAGAGAGGGCAGCCTCATTAATGCGGGCAGGAGGGGCCCCAGAAAGCCTCCCCTGGCCCCAAATGGGGATTTAACTGCGATTATTTTCTTCTTTGTAGTTCAGTAGCAATCATGATATGAGAACGGAGAGACCCGTAAATGTCATTTGCTCTTCCCAGAGGCGATGGATTTATAGCTTTGATGTCTGTCAACACATCCTTCTGACCCCTTGAAACCTGGGCTGGGAACAGGAGTCCATGAAGACAGTGTCACCAAGCAGCTGGCTCCCATGAGCCTCATGAGCAAGACCTGAAAACCTGTCCCCATCAGGACCTGCCCAGAAGCTTCAGTCCCTAGGTTCCCCACGTTCAGGCACAGGGGCCTGCAAACTTGAATGTCAAGACTGTCACTGCTGTCCAGAGTAAGGTTCATGGACACCCTGCATCACCTGATAGGCTTGTTAAAGATAGACATTTTGGGGTCCCCCACCCCAAATCTACTGAATCAGAAGCTCTGGGGGTAAGGCCCAGAAATCTGCATTCTTTCCCAAATTAGGTGAGAATTACGGGGAGTCATGAGACAAAAATAAGGCTGTAGATCAAACTCAGAGTCAGCCCCAGGTTACCCACTGCTGGCGTTCCCCCTGTGGCCTCTCAGTTTTCATCCCAGGCCACTTCTCACGCCCCACCCAGCCGGCTGTGCTTGCACTAACTTTAGTTGTAGCAGTTATGTAATTACAGTCCCCACTCTATTTATGCTGCCCCCAATCCGCTGTGGAACACAAAGGGATGCATATAAAACTGTTGCCTTTATATGTCAAGAGCAACACGCAAATGACTTTTTGATCTTTTGCTGGTTTGCAATGTACACAGTAGACTGTGTATCCCTTTTTTGGTTTTTTAGTGGCTTGAAACAACATTTTATAATATCTCACAAATTTGTGCATAAGAATTCTGAGAGGGTTTGGCTGAACCATCTGCTGCTTCCATGGTGTCAACTAGAGTCACTCGGTGGCATTCTTCTCTGAGCTGGTCTGGTCTGGAGGGTCCAAGAGACCAAGGCAGAGGCTGTGAGTTCTCTGATAAGGCTAGGCCCAGAGCTGGCAAAGTGTCACCACACTGTGGGGCTGTTCCCAGCCTGTGTCATCCTCGCAGATCCCTGGTGCGGGTATATCCCATCCCGCTGAGTGTAAATTCCTCAAGGGTGGGAACCAAGCCTTGACCATCACTATGCCTCCATGTCCCATGGTGCTTCTCGCCCAGAGTGAGCGTGGAAGCAGTGTCTGACCAATTAAACCAAGGTGAGGGCTGGGGGACTCTGGGCTCCCTGGAAGGGAGGGGCTCACTGCTACGAGGGACAGGGGCCGGCTATACTCAGTGCTGCTCAGCAGAAGGCAGTCCCTGCCAGCCCTTCAGCACGACACAAGTGACAAATGTCAAGTCTTGCAGGTTCTGGTCTGTGGAGGCAGGTCCATCCACGGGAGAGGGACATGGGTGCTGGCATTGTCACTCATCCAAGAGGAAGCCAACATGAACCACAGAAGTAGACTCTGGAGCCGGATTCCATCAAACATATCTGGGCTAGAAACGCACTAGTTGCTGCGGGGTCCTTCAGTGGCAACCTCGGCCCTAATCTGACTGCCTTATTGAGTCCTGCCTAGCTTCTGTGGCCCAGCACCAGCCCTGTCCGTGCTCGAAGCTCTCCCTAACTTCCAGGCTCCAGCGATATGCCTTCTTCTAACCAACTTGGGCAACAGTGGAAGTGGCTGAGTTCTGGTTTCTCCAGGCAGTCCCCCAACCCCATAGAGGCGGGAGTCAACCTCAGCATCCCACATTTTCCACCGCATTTTGCAGGGACGGGAGAGGACTGATACGTTCTCGTGATCAGTTGGAGGATTGGGGCGTTATGCCTTCGAGCAGCCTCTGGCAGCATCTGGGGCAATGGTGTTGGAGGTTCCCAGCATACGAGGCTCCCACAGTCTAGAAACCTCATCTCCCCAGTGAGGGGAATTCACTACATCACGTTTCCCCAGCGCACTGAGTATTTCACGTCTCCGTTCTGTTACTCACATTACGCATTCTTCTGAAGCGCGCTCCGCACATTCATGCACGCATTGAACCAACAGTGATGAATGCTTCTACTGTTGGCCAACTCTGTAGTTCTGAGATCCTGCCCTCATTCATTCATTTCCTGGGCACCGACACCAGGCCAGCACCAGCTGGGCCCAGCACTGTGCTGGGTCCCTGCCCTCATGGAGGTCGCCCGCCAGTAGCTTCTGGGTAGACAAATTATCAAAAAGCAGCCCCCCCTTGGCTGTTGCAGCCTCATGGGTGCACAGCCTGGTGAACAAATGGCGCTCTGTGGGAGGAAGAGTGCCTCTGTGGTGTCAGCCCCCTTACCCCCCTGCCAGGCATCTCGGCACCATGCACCAGCTGCAGCCCCACACACCTTCCCTGAGGGGAGCAGGGCCCCCGCCGCAGCTCTGTGGGTACCGTGTAACTGGTTCTCCCCAAGCGGGTAGAGCACAGCCCAGGGGCCCAGGGAGGCTTGTTGCAGGGTGGAGGGTCCCAGCCCCCAACCAGCAGGCGCGACAGCCCATGCTGCCGCCTCACAGAGAGCTTCATCCATAAAGGATCAGGGTCTTTAGTGTTCTTCAGTCACTGAAAGAAGCAGGATGCTGTCAGCGCCGTAAAAATGTGACCTTTGAAAATTTACAAGAGCTCGGGGTTTAAAAGCTGCTGCGTTAATGATGCATCCCATTAGCATCTCATTAAAAGGAAGCTGAGAGAAGCCTGCTCAGGCCGGATGATGGGCGTATAGGGCCACTCCACGGCGCCGGACAGGAGGAGGGCTCTCCACGTCTGCCTCTCTCTGCTGAGCGCCATCATGTCACAGGAGCAGAAGCATAGCCAGGAACGCTGGGGAAAGGCCAAATGTCTGCTTGGCTTCACTGACGTCCCAGACGATGGCAGTGGGAGGGGGCCAGAGAAGGCTCCCTGGGCCCTGCCTTGCTCGCCAGACCTGGGCTGTTCTCCTGGTTGTTTTCTGTGCTGTCTTCGTGTTGGCGGCCCCCTGGCAAGAAGTGGAACTCAGGGAGGCCTGGCATTTGGGCTAGGGGATGCTTGGACAGCCTTTGGTGGAGTCATGGACCTCTGGGGACTCTGGGCAAAGGCAGAAACGCTTAGCAGGAGTTGGGTTCAGAGCCAGAGCCACGGACCCACCCACGGTCCCCCCAGAAGCCTCCAGAACCTGGGCACGGTATATTTACTTTGGGCCTGGAGCCCTTTGCAGGAGGAGGGGCTCTGGTCAGGCCGAGCTGACTCACGGCAGCGGTTGCTCTGTTCCTCACCCTCCTGGGCGCCACGGCGCCTGCAAAGTGCACAAGCCGTGTCCATGTTTTTTCTGGAGGAGGTAGAGGAAGGAATGTTCATTTCATTATTTTAATAAAATAAATAAAAATTCCTGAACTGCAAGTCGCTCGTAGCTTCAAAAGTTGCTAGAGCCGAGAATAAGAGTGGCCTTATTTACCTTTCCTAAAGAAAAAAAAAAGACTGTTTTTTCTCTCACAACCCAACTGCTTTCTCGTGCATAAGAACTCGCTTGTAATACTCATGAAAGACACAACAGACAGCAGACCTGCTGTAGCCACGCCGAGTCGCCCCCTGGGCCCGCCCCTGCACCCCCAGCACCCCCAGCTTCCGTCTGGAGTCTAAGGCGGCTCCGCCCCGCTCCGCCTCCGCCAGGAGCAGCCGGTCGAGGTCAGGCTGAGTCTCTGTCATCGGTCCCCAGTGCCTTGGGCAGGGTCCGGCACAGAGCAGGGGCCCTGTGCTTTTTTTACTGAACGAACAAACTAACAACAAATGCGCAAGCGATCGAGCTGGTGGGAGTGTTTTGGAACCAAGGACCTAAGCAATGTTGGGAAAGTGTGCCGTTTTTCAAGCTCAGAAACTCTCCAATTTTAGGGCAAAAACTGGAAGTCCTGAGGCTTTACAGTTCAGAATCTGGTTACCCACTGTCGAGGAGGAGACCCCCACCTCCTCCATGGTGGCAATGGCTACTGTAGGGCCTGAGCCTCCGAGTTTCCAGAGCCCTTCCCTACTCCGTCGAGGTACCAGGCTGGGGCACGCCTGCTGATTCCGCAGGGGAGAAATGGCGACAGTAGGAGGACCCTGAAGACGAAACCTGCTGGTGGCCTGGGAGGCCTCAGGGATTCCCGGCCGCAGAGAGGGGCTGCAGCGCCCCCTAATGGCAGGAGGGGTTCTGTTTGTCAGTGAAGGAGATGCTGGTGGAGAGGCTCCGGACTCAGCGTTCAAACTTCACCCCCAAACGGCCCGGAATGGGACATCGCACAGGCTCCTTCCCCCTCGGATGCCCCGGACCACAGGAGAAGCGACCTCTGCGCCTCTGAGCCCACTAGCACCCCGGAGAACCTGGGATTTGAGGGGCCTGCAGACAGGGCACACGGGAAAGCTGTCTAGTTAGAGCACGCTCTGTAAGCCATGCTATTGTTCCGTAAATTCCCTAAGACTTGGTAAGTGTGGCTAAATCCCCAATCCCCCTCTCCCACCCTAAGCTCCCATCTGTCCCACAGACAGAAATGGGCAAGGGCCTCTGATGAGGAAGCTTGTCCGTTGAATTGTTCTTTCCTCAGGAGATTGACTCTTTTCCTTTGTTTCCTGCTGTGTTCACAGAAGCGAAGTATCTGAAATGCAGGCCAGAGATAAAGTGCAGCCTGATGCAATTAGCTCAGTGCAGCCTGCCGGTCCTAATGGGGGCGGCTCCCGCTCCTCCCAGCAGGCCCGAATGCAGGCGCTGCTTGTCATCTGCATTCTGCATCAAAGCCCCAGTAGGTGCCATCTGCCCTCCCCACCTGCGGGCACCCATAGTGAGCCTGGTGTGGAACCCGGAGAGTCCTGTGATCAGAGACGCCCAGTAGGGGGCGCTTCCCCACCCCCACCGACTGGGTCACTGTGTCAGCTTCCAGGAGAAGTTGGAGGATGGTGGCCCTCACCTGAGAGAGGCCTGTAGATG
Organism: Equus przewalskii; assembly: GCF_037783145.1. NCBI lineage: Eukaryota > Metazoa > Chordata > Mammalia > Perissodactyla > Equidae > Equus > Equus przewalskii. Next base: position 71,590,828 of record NC_091844.1, on the reverse strand, counting down.
CCCCTTGAGCCTCCTTTGGCCTCTGACTGTCCCTGGTGGGCAGCCATCTCTGCTCTCTACCCACCTCACCCTTCATCCCAAACCTGGTTGGGCTCTGGCTGCACTCCTGGGAGCTGCAGAATCTTCCTGAAGCCACCTCTGCTGAGACCCACACTCCTCACATCCCAGTTATCCCAGTCCCATGCTTTTTGGATTTTTTCTTTTCGCTTATTATAGATAATGATAATGGCCCTAGTAGAAAATTTGGCAAGTACAGAAAAATGTAGACAAAAGAATAAAAGTTACTCATAATCCCCTCACCCAAGAATAACATCCCTGCTAACATTTTGGTTTTTTTCCCTCCTGCACATAGTGTTTTACATGATGAGGTTATATTTGTGTCATTTTATGTCCTGCTTTTCTCATTTAACATTATAGTATAAGCATTTTGCCATCTCATTAAGAATTCTTAGTAAACGTGATTTTTAATGCCTGTATAATATTCTGTCATAAGGCTGTAGCTCAAGGAGACCTATGCTGTCTTGATGTTTGTTTTCACCTTGAGGTCATTTTTTCATTAATCTAAATTAGAGAGTGAGATCCTGGAAGACAGAGCTACCTCTTCTTGCAACCAGGAGCCAAGGGTCCCAGTGAGGGTGGTCCCTGCTCTGAGCTGTTCTCCCACTCGTGGGTCTCAGTCCCCACCCTCCCCATGCCTCCTCTGTGCAGTGGGACATTTGGGGCCTCAGAGGCTGGTGTTGGGGCAGGATGGGGCCCGATGGTGGAGCTTTAGAGAGCCGTCGTCTCACGTGTCAAAGGGCCGAGCACATGGTGGCACTGAGTCTGGGCTGGGGACATGGTTGGTGCTCAGCACATGCCCATGGATGTTGTTGCAGTTTATTAATGATCCAAGGGCCATTACAGAACACTCTTTCTCACAGCGCAGAACACTTTCTTTTGTAATATAGCTCAGGTGGAGTGAGTGGCTGCAGAGGGTGGCTGGGGAGGCACTGGGTTGGGTGTTCCTGGGTGAGAGCTTAGCAGAAGCTGCAGCTGATAGTCCTGTGCCAGAATGCCCTGCAGTTCCCCCGTGGGACTGGCTGTGAGGCTGGGTCTTTGCCTCTGTCCCCACAGCTAAGGCAGCAGGAGCCCGGCTCAGGAGATAGGCCCCAGGACAGCAACCCTTGCCAGGGGTCCTGCCATTGTCCTTCCTTCTCTTGCCACTCACCTTTCTGTTCTGCTTCTCCCCAGGCCCCTGGCATCTCCAAAGCGGACAGTCAGTCCCAGGGACTCACGACCAGCATCCGGTGGGGGCAGACGCCCATCAATCAGTCCACGCCCTGGGACACAGATGAGCCGCCCTCCAAACAGATGAGGGAGAGCGACAATCCAGGTGTGTACTTCGTCGGCAGACAGAGACACCTGCGCCCAGGGCTGGGAGGGGTGTGAGAGGCCTCCTGGGTGCCCCAGCTCCTCAGCAGGTCCTGACCCATGGGCCCACAGCAGCCAGGACGTCAGGCTGTGTGGGGTGGGGGCCCCGTGTGTAATTCCCTGGGCGGCAGCTGCGTCTCTGCCCCTTTCTCTGCTGCTCAAGAAAGCATTTGGGAGGGCAAGGAGGGGAGAGTGGCTGTGACTGTGGGAGTGACTGTGAATCTGCTTTGTGTTATTCTGAATAGTCACTCCCAAACCTCACTATTCTGATTCACAAATTTCCCGTCACGCCTTCCAGGGAGGTTTTGCCTTGCCAATGGTTACATGAGAACTGGGATGCTCTGCCCCCTGACCTGGGGGTTCACCACCTCCCACAGTGCCCCAGACCTTCTCTGGACACCTCTGAGTATAACCAAAGCTTTCCCTGTGATCTCCCATGGGCCCCAGACCTCCCCTTAGGATACACAGGACACATCCTCTTGGCCCTCCACACCACATCCCTACAAGTACATGCAGACCCCACTCAACCCCACCCCAAGTCTCCTGCAGGATTAACACCCTAAGCCCTTCAGCCACGCCCCAGACCCACGGCTTCCAGTCCCTTTACCTCCCAGGGACTTGCTCCTCTCTCTGCCTCCCTCGGTGCCCAGAACCCAACACGAAAGACCCCTGTGTGGTCTGACCAGCACCTCTTTCCCTCAGCCCCTCTACTCTGATCATTGCAGCCTGGGATCACTTCTGCTCTGCTGGCAGCCACATCACAGCCTCAACAGTGAGACCCCAAGATTGTCATGGTGGCTACTCTGACCCCTGTCCATCTCAGAATCTGGCTGAGGAAGCTGGGTGTGGGGACCCAAGGGCAAGACCTCGTCACTATCTTCCCGTATGACTCTCAGGATGTCTTAAAGTCCTGCTTTTATTGCTGACCTGTGCCCAACTTGCCCAGTACTATGTCACCCACCCTGAGCCTCCGTGGACAGCATCTCTGTACCTCCACCACAGAGTTGTCTGAGAGCTCACCAGCTGTGCTCTCAAGTTCTGATGCGTTTTTCCAGGCTCGCTGGCTAATCCTGGAGAGCTGAGTTTAGGAGGACATGCCTTGTCCTTAAGACACCAGGCTGGCTCCCCGTGACATCACCGCCTCTTCTTCAGACTTGGAGACAGTCCCCCTTCGCAGCCCACTCTAGAATCTCGCTGGCACTGCTTCCCCAACATTGGTCAGCTTCTAGTTTTCTCCAACCTCTCTCGTTATCAAAATCAGAACTGTTTGCTGCGTATTTATCATGTGCCTTGTTGAGTGTGTCACCTTGATGCCTGCAGCAACCTATGAAGTTGGTGTTATAACTGTCCCATTGCAGATGAAGAAACTGACTCATGGAAGGCTTGTGCCTAAGGTCACTGAGCTAGGGAGGGGCAGAGCCAGTACTGAAGTGCTGTCTGTCCGACTGAAGCCCGGCTCTCCACCACCATGCCCACTGGCTCTCCCTGTGGCCGACTCCTCAGGGGCAGCACCCGCCGGCAATTTAATAGTCACCCCGCGCCCTTGGCTGCTGCCCTGCCTCACAGTCTTTATTTATATGAGGGAACTCCCACCCCACTTCTGGCCTCTGAGGCTGGGGATCCTGAGTGGCACCCTGGCCGGCACTCTCCTTCCTCAGTCTCCCCACCCTCAGTCCATACTGCCACTCCAGAGGCTTCAAGAAAACCAAGGTGGCATTTGGGTGATGGAGACCTAAACCCAGACTCATGGGGTCAGAGGCCATCCAGACTGTCCTCCCTGTCACAGAATCTTCTGGCTTCACTCAGAGTCCTGCTTAGGTCACCTCAGTGTCAGCTCAGCTCAGGGTCCCTGGGCCCTGCTCTGCTTGATCTGGGCACAGCTAGCCTTGCATCTTGTATTGGGTCTCAGGAGGTATGTCTTGACCCCCTTGTTCAGCCAAAATGTCCTTAAGGGCCAAAATGGACCTCTCTTGTTTCCCTCAGGGCTGACCATGCAGAGATTGCTTAGGACAAAGCCTGGCCCCCAGCAAGGCTGTGGAGAGCAGCCCCTGCTGGCCTTCCCCCTCTGCCCCCACCTCCTGCACCACAGGGCCCTTGCACGGCTCCAGACTGTGGTGCTCTCACCTTGTCCAACAAACATCTACTATCCAGCTTTCTCCCCACCTCCCTCAGATGGCGATTCTCCAGAAAGGAAGGAAAAATACCAACACTTATGGAACATTTAACACATGCCAGACACTCTGCTAATTTTTTTTTCCCAAATACATTTTCCTCATTCTACTCTTCCCAGGAGGTCTATGAGGTAGGTGTTGCTAGTTCCATTTAACAGATGGGAAGAATGAGGCTCAGAGAAAAGCAACTTGCCCAGGGCTCTTAGCTAGTAAGTGGCAGAGCTGAGATTTGAACCCAGATCTCTTTGAAGTTCTCCGTTTTTTTCTCTCTGCTTTGCTGCCTCGTGAGCTCTCCCGCGCAGATGGTGCTTCCTCCTCTGAGCCCCAACAGCCATCTGTTCATAGACCCCACAAGCATTTATCCTGTGCTACAGTCATCACAGGTCTTAATCTGAGGGTTCCTGGACGCAGGTGTCTCATCCACCTCTGTGACCCCAGCACCCAGTCCAGGGCCTGGGGCAGTCGGTCTTTGTTGAGTGAATGTGTATTCGGCTGATGACATCTCTTCCATCTCCCTTGCAGGCACAGGGCCGTGGGTGACCACAGTGGCCGCCGGGAGCCAGCCCGCCCTGATCGCACACTCCTATGGAGTGGCCCAGCCTCCCACCTTCAGCCCGGCTGTGAACGTCCAGGCCCCGGTCATTGGGGTGACCCCCTCACTGCCTCCCCATGTGGGGCCCCAGCTCCCGCTGATGCCAGGCCACTACTCGCTCCCACAGCCGCCCTCTCAGCCACTGAGCAGCGTGGTGGTCAACATGCCTGCCCAGGCCCTGTATGCCAGCCCGCAGCCCCTGGCCGTGTCCACACTGCCCGGCGTGGGGCAAATGGCCCGCCCAGGACCCACTGCTGTGGGCAACGGCCACATGGCAGGGCCCCTGCTGCCTCCACCACCACCAGCCCAGCCGTCTGCCACCCTGCCCAGCGGTGCCCCTGCCACCAATGGGCCCCCCACGACTGACTCGGCCCACGGGCTGCAGATGCTGCGGACCATTGGTGTGGGGAAGTATGAGTTCACCGACCCCGGGCACCCCAAAGGTAAGTCCTGCTGCCCACATGCTCCCTGTGTGCCCGCGTCTGTGCTTCCCCGCGTGCCACTACAACACAACGCAGACAGGAGTGTGGTTCCTGACGGCCTGTGCTCTCCAGCAGCTCCTTTCCTGGCCTCACTCAACCCAGAGGCTGCCATGGGGCCTCCCCCTGCCCAAGACAGCCCAGCCTCAAACAGAGGAGGCAGAGAGCAAGGTGGAGGAAGGAAGGGCAAGGAAGGTGGGGAAATGTGAGTGAGCAAGAAGAGGAGGAGAGGGGAGAGCCTGCAAAGTCCAGGTCCTTCCACCTCCAACCCAAGCCCTGGGCCTTTCTCACTTCTGACCCCAAGGCTCAGCCAAGTACAGAATGAGCAGGAATCATCTAATCCTCTTAGGGCTCCATGGAACACAATTTCCACTCATGAGGACAGTCAGAACACGCCTGTCTGTGTCCCTCCCCAGGAAAGCACCCTCTGCCGGGCCATTGGATGAGAGCACCTCCCAGGCTTTTAGGTGAGGCCCAGGAGACATTCCCACACCATCCTGAGCCAGTTGAATATTTTGTTTCCAGGACCCAAGAGTGGCTCTGTGAGGCTCTGGGAAAGACCACCTCCAGCCTTGGCCCTCAGTTAACCCCTTCCCCCAGCCCCAGGGCAGTTTTCAGGGCAGAAGCTTGAGAACAGAGCCTGTGGGATCAGCCCCCAGCCTGAGGGGCAGGGCCAAGGGCAAGAGCAAATAGACCTCACTCCCCACATCTATCTGAGGGATCTGTCCAGCAGGATGCAGAAGCAGGTGGGAGGAACAGGGCCCCGCATGTGAGGCTGGTGGGGTTTCTCTGCCCCAGACTTGCCTGTCCCTTAGAGCTCCAGACAGCCACCCCAGCTCCTGCTGAATGGAGAGGGAAGGCAGCCGGGCCTGCCCCAGGTGCAGGCAGGAGGGTATGTGGTGGGTGGTCTACCCTGCTGGGGTTTCCAGGCCTCCTTTGAAAGGAAACAGTAAATGGTCCTAGGAAACATGGGCCTCTGAGCACAACTCCTCCACCTCCCTGCCTCCAGCCCCTTGAGATGGCCTCTGGAGAGGCCCTGCCTCTTAGCTCAGCAATGACTCCAACTAGCCCTTCCTTCCCACTGGCTTTCATGAATCTCTATCTTTGTCCTTTCAAGCAATTTTCAGGCCTTGTCAAGCATCCCAACAAGGCCATGTCTAGCTCTCCACTGGGTTTAATTTTCAATCTGATTGTGCCCCGACTGCCTTTGTTTTAGAAATCAGCACTAGTTTTAAATGACAAAATTATAGAAAATTACGTCTAAATTCTAGTAAACTCTTGCTTTGTTTAAGATCTTTTTTTAAAAAAATTGACTAAGTTGATTTTTTTGTTTGAATTATTTTGGTTAAGCTCCCTCTCCCTTGAAAAAAAAAACTTACTCCCAGTTCATATGCTGCCAACTCCGACCCCCTGGGCACCGGGTGTCCCAGCTGCTCCCAAGGCTGTGCCAAAGCCTGAGGCACTGGATGTGCTTCCCGCTCCCCACCACGAGGGATGTAACTCCCCACCCCGGGGTCCTCCCAGAGCTGACGGAAGGTCTTGCTGACTTGCCAAGTTTCAGGCCTGCCTCTAGGAAAAGGAGTTGTTCTGTGCAAAAAGGTAACTGACCCAGATGGGACTGGAGTCCCTGGTGTGGGGCTTAGCACCGAGCTGGGATCCACTTCCCCAAGGCTGCCAGCCACAGGCATATCTGATCATTGTCAAGCACCTGAGCCCATCAGGAGGAAACAGGTGGTGGAGACAGGCCCCCTGCCTGGGCCCCTGGGCCCACTCGGCCAGCAGGCCCTTGCAAAGCTGTTCCTGTGACATCTGTGCAGGGCCAGACAGCATGAACTATCCTCTCTGGTGGGCCCAAGCCCAAAGACAGGAAAGGAGAAGAGAGAGGGCCCCTAGTTGGGTTTGTTCTTCCAGCCTCTATAGGGTAGGTTCAGTGCTCGGTGAGGGCCAGGGATGGGGTGAGCCTAGAAAGTGTCCATGGCCCTGCCTTTTGGTGAGCCAGCGAGATCCCTCTAGCTCCAGCCAGTGACACCTGGTGACCCGTCCGTTACACTGATTTCCATAGGTTGCCGGCCAGCTGGCTCTTTCTCAAGAAATTACATTTAACTCGGTTCTTTGTTGACGGCCCTCAGCCGCTGATTTATCCCCTTATATTTGCGAAGAAGAAAGACAATGAAGCATGCACATACAAATGCCTCCCTACCCAAGCCTGGGTGGGTTGGTTTTTTCTTTTTAAGTAATTTCTCCTTTCATTTCTAATCTTAAAAGCCTTTATTGCTAAAGCTATAATTTGTCTGTCAGATCTAATGTCAAACAACTGCATATTTTTTAAAATAAGAAACCTGAATTTTGAAATCAAATCTTTGAAACTTGCCATGTGAGAATCATATTCCTGACAGGACCACGTGGGTTTGGATTTGGGTCACTTTTAATTTTGCCCCTGGGGATTTTACATCTCCGCAGCCCAATTGATTTCACACTCGTAAATGACAGACAGCCGGCTCTGAGCGGGAAGCAGGAGGCCCCGCGTGATGGCATCCACACAAGTCAGAACTCCACTTTAAAAAAAAGAACTTTCCTTTTCTCCTGTTCTCTGTTTGAAAGCTCACCCAGCATTATAATAAGATCACCGCAGAACACCTTGAGATCTAGCTCATTAAAGTCCCGCGATTTTTCCTGCTATGGTCTGACGTGACAACCTGGCCTCTCCCGGGGTTGAGTAATTATGGAGAGATCCCCTCCATGAAGAGCAGGTCTTGCCAGCCAGAGGGATGGGCCACTGGTATTTTTAGACTTCATTAGTGCCCTGATTTAAAATTTCACATTCTGTTTCTTGTAATTATCTTCCAATCGACCGAGCTGAAATTTCAGTTGGGGCTCTGTTAGTCTGCCTTCCCAAAAAGGGTGTTTGGGACCTTAATTTAAAACTTAACCAGTTGAAAAATAAAGGTGGTGTGGAAATGCCTTTTGATTTGCAATAGGTCAAGCGATTGTCTCTCATCTGTGACTAGAGAAGCCAGCTTGCATGCGGTTCACTTTAATGAGTGTTATTTAAATGCATTGAGCACATATAGATTTTCTTAAGAAACTTACAAGATAAATCTTTCTTTCTCAAAGAACAATTTTGGGGTGGGAACAATCTCTAGGATTTCTTTCTTTTTTTTAAGATTATATATTGAAAGCTAATTACAATAGATTTCATGTGTGCAACGTGATAAGGGAGGAAAAAAGAATTAGTTCCATTTGAACCCTGTTATAAAATACCTGGGCTGTTTGGATTGGGACCCTGAGCTAATCCATGGGCAGAGGTGGTGGCCAACCTCAGGACTGAGACCCACAACTCTGTTGTCACTCACCAGGACCGTGTGAGCCCAGCTGTGTGTGTCACAGCAGAAGCACAGGCTATTGATGTCAGTCTTTCTAGCCCCTACCTTTTCCACAAAGGATTTTTGGTGGCTAAAAGGGTGGCCAGAGACTTTTCAAAGCCCCAGGCCTATTGGTGAGCTGCAGAAAGGCTATTGTATTTTCACCTGCATGTCTGGGGAGAGGGAACCCAGGCTGCACCCGCTCCCACCCACTTCTGGACCAAAAAGCAAAATCCAAGTTAACCTGAAGTAGGGAGGCTTGTCTCTTCTGACTTCAGATTTTTTAGGCCTGGGGTCAGGGGCCATGAGGATCCCCAGGGCTGGGGAGCCATGCAGTGTGGTGTGCGCAGCCCCTTCCTGTGGTTCCACATCTGTTCCCTTCCCATCCTTGCCCCTGGACCTCCACCCTGAGGGGCTCTGTCCTTGTGCCACCTTCTGCTTGGAGAGTAGCTGCCCCAGTCTCCACTAGTGGCAAAGACAGGAGCTGCTGAAGAGCCTTTGAGGCATAGGGAACAGCTGTGTGACTGGGGCAAGTCTCCTAACCTCTCTGAGCCTTCCTTTCCTCGTCTTTAAAATGGGGTGACAGTACCACCCTCATCAGACATAGAGGACGAGTAAATGAGATCGTGGACGTGATCATACATAGCACTGTGCCCACTTAACACCAAAAACACTAGTCCTGTCGACACAGCCCAGGTCTGGAGAGTTCAGCAGAGAGAGAAGCTAGTGAAGGATTGGAAAGCCAGGGCCCCCCTCCTCAGGGCAGAAGAGCTGCAAGAAGCCCACACTTGTTCACAGGGCTGGCAGCTTAACAGAACCATGTCCTCATCTCTAAAACGGAGTAGGATGCGTCACCTTCCTGGCAGGGAAATTCAGTACTGTTCTCCGTAGCCACGGAGCCCAGCACAGATCTCATCTCCTTCTGCCCCAGCCTGTGACACACCATGGCACACTGCTCCCTCTGCAAGTTCAGTAAATATTCTGGAAGAGGCTGGGAATGCATAATAAAGCTGTTTGCCCACACGTGGTTAGCCCAGAAGCACAAATGTCCAAACTGAAATCCTCTTCCCACAGATCTGCTCTTCCTGTGCCCCTGTCTCAGAAGTGATGTCATGAACCCAACCAGGAGTTCAGGGTGACAGCCTGTGGTGGTCTTTGACCCACCCTTGTCTCTCTATGCACTGAGTCTGAAAACTCCTTTCATTCTACCTCCTCGGGGTTGATCCTCTCTCTGTCTGTACCACCACTCTCCTTTCAGGCCACCATCACCTCTGGCCTGCATTGGTGGCCTCCAGGCCCACAGTGTGTCCCTCCAGTGCAGGATCCACAGTGCAGAGTGGTCTTTGCAAAATGCAGGTCTGGTCCAGTCACTCCCCATTGAACACCTCCAACGACCCCTGCTGCTGTCAGGACAGCGCCCAACCCTTGACAAGCTGCCTCTGGAGCTGGCTACCCAGCCTCCCACTTTGTCTCTTGCCGTCCTGCTCGCAGGCAGCCGTGTAGCCACTCCAAGACCCGGGTTCTCTCCCATCCAGCTGTGCTCTGTGCCTTGGCGGAGTGCCTGCGAGCCAGTCTGCCCATTCCTGAGTCAGTCTCCCACTAGACCGTGAGCCCCTGGGGTTGGGGCAAAGACTCCATCCCATTCCCATCCTACCCCCAGTATCCCAGCCAGTGGCTGGTGCTAAGAGATGCCCAAGAAGCATTAGATGAATGAAGGTACAAAGCACTGGGCAGGGAATTATCTGCCCAGGCTCTGACTTCTCTCCACCTGCCTGCCTGCCTTGCCTGGTGAAAGCAGGTTGGTACGGGAGGCCCCGAGCATAATGGCAAGTGCCCCTGCGAGATTTCATTCTGATGCCAGTCACCCCATACCTGTCCCATGCTTCTGGGAACAGAAGTCCACCTATTTCACAGTTCCTCTTGTACCCAAGCACCTCAACCAAAATACTTGCCCCAGGGCATATGGGATCTGAAACTCTGCCTCAGCTTCCTCATCTGTAAAAGGGGGATAATAACAGAACTGGCATCTTACAGTTGTGAGAATTAAGCGAGTTATTTTACATAAAGCCCTCAGAATAGTGCCTAGCACATCATAATCACTAGAAATGTGCTGGCTGTTATTATTTTCACTACTGGTACCAGGGCCGTCTTCCAGTGTTCATGGGCTTTTAGGAGCCTGGGGTAATGTGACAAAGCCAAGACCAGTTTGCCCTCCAGGGTCTTAGGAGATTGCGTTAACATCATGATGTTCAAAGCACCTAGTTCCCAGGGGTCCACTTTGAACAGACAATTGCCTTCTCCCATTGTAACATTTTGCAGTCCTCCACCATTGCCATAACAACCGGAAAGAACCAGCCTCTTGCTGGGACCTTCCTCCCAATTCCAGAAGCTATTTGTCTTGGGAGGGCTCCTCCGAACTACCCACAGGGGCTCTCAGCATCCTGTGACATTCAGCTTGATATCAGGGTGCCAAGGACACTGCAGGGGTCCTCCTCCATGGCCATATCCATAGATGGGACAAATAAAATTATGTCGCTCCTGCAGACTGACCAACCAAGGCTGCAGATAGAGAGAGTGAGTTAGGAGCATGTGGCTGGCAGCATGGAAGGTGGCCAGGCGTCCAGGGTCTGCACCAGACTGCTTGGGTAGAATTCAAATTCCACTACCCACCAACCCAATGAATTTGTGCTAGAAAACTGGTGTCTCTATCCTCAGTTTCCTTATCTGTAACATGGAGATAATAATAGTGTCATCTGCATAGACATGTCTTAAGAATTTAATAGTGTATGTAAAATCTCAACACAGCGCCTGGCACGTGGTAAGCTCTCAATTTTAGCTCTTGTTATGACTACCGCTACTGTACATTCTAAAGAACCCTGGAGAAGAAATACTGTCTGGAGCAACTTTGGCTCAGGAACGCCATTGTTTTTAAAGCGAGGTTGTCCAAAACAATCTCCCAGATCTGGTTAAGATAACACTCAACACAGACCTGGAACCAAACCCCCTCTGTTACCCGAACTTCCCCTTTCCAGCCCTCACTCCCAATACTCCCACCTTCCCCAGGGAAACGTGTCTCAGAGTCTGTGGAATTTGAAACCCCGTCTACACGTCTGTCCTCCTCGCCTGGGCAGTACCTGCCCCAGCCCTGCCTCAGAAAGCCCTCCTCTGCATCGCGGGGCTCTGTCCTCGAGGGGTTTGTTACTCATTAATTGGAGGCTTGTCCAGGGCTTAACGGTTTTGTTAACAGATCATCTGACGATGAGTGAACCAGGCAAGCGGAAAGATGCAATAAAAATGGCCAGACCACCCAGAGACCATGTCATCCTCAGAGCAGGAGGTGACCCTTGCACCCCAGCTGTGTGCACCCCTCTCAGGGCCCCGCTGCTCAACAGGACCAGGCAGAGCAAGGCGCCCTGGGCCCCTCCTCACTGAGCTGAGCCCATGGGGCTGGGAGTAGTATATGGATTTTCAGCCTCAAATCTCTGCTGAGCATCTTGCAGGTCAGAAATCCTGCTCTGGCCCTAACCGTCTGACAGGCAGGGCCAGAGGAGTCAAGACGCCCATGGGGATGAGAGGGCTCTTCAGATGGGAGCAAAGGGAGGGAACATTTCCTTCCCAGGGGCTTTAGGAAATGGTGCTGACCCACAATAGGAGGCCAGCTGCCCAGTCCCAAGCCCTGTCTTCTCTTGGGATTGGTGGCCCATGCAGGCACCAGTAGGGATGACCACTAGGTTCTAGATGTCTGACACTCAGAGGCCACTGAGGGGTGTGAGTCATGCCACCCTGCTGCACCACCAAGCATTTATTGAGCAACTAATGTGTGTAGTATTAAGCACCTACTGTGTGCAGAGCCCACGCTTGGCTTCTCTCAGGCAAAAGATACGAGGCAGTGTGCCAGCTGTGTGCCTCACACAGATCTCAGCTCCTACTGGATGTGAGGCCCTGTGGTGGTGACCAGGGTGTTCCAGACACCACGCCAGCCACTGGGAGGGATGGGGGTCTCCCTGGGGGAGACTGCACTCCACCTGGGGAGTCCAGGGGGTGCCAGCAATAAGACCCACAGGGGCGGGAGAAGAGAGGTCAGTGTGGACTGGGCCTTTAAAAGTAGGCAGAATGACGGAGGGGTGCAAGCAGAAGGCAGTAGTTCTAAAAATGCCAAGTCTTAGGGAAGAATGCTTGAGATAAGTGCCAGCGACACGGACTTATGATTTCTCTATAGATTCATCTGTCATAGAGTTACACACACACGCTTCTACTCAAATGGTCCACAGGGCCTGTCCTGATTTGAGACAGGTCAGCTAATGATTTATGCTTAAGGGTCTAAGAAGTCCGTTCTCAGAACCCTTGGCACACAAAGTCCATTCCTGAAGTTTCCTCAGGCTACCTGGCTGGCTTCTTTACCTCCCCAGCCAGTGGTAAGGATTCAGATAAAGATCTTGGGGAAGAGTCCATTTTCTCAGTCCCTGAGGCCATTCTGGCCTTGCAAGGTAGACTCCTTCATCTGCAGGGGCTTTCATCTGGGTCGGAAACACTTGGGGGCCATTAACCCCTGACTGGGAAATCGGGGAGCATCCAGGGTCCAGAAATTCTTTGTAAACCTTTCTCTCTCCTCTCGTGACAGAGGTTAATGGCAAGTTTCCTGTTGCCTAATCGCTACCAAACATCCAACACATGCCGGCTGTGCTAGGAAAGGCATGCCCTGTCAGGCTGACCCCAGCGTTTTTCGGTTTGGGAAGTTGGGAATGAGTTTCAAGAGGAGGAGAGCTGGGCAAAGGGGTGGTGCACCTTCTGCCTGTCCCCAGGTGATGGGGAGGCCAATGGTACGCCCAACCATGAAACAAAACTGGAGAAAACATAGCCCAACACTGGCTTAATGAGAAACAATTTGGTTGAAATTACATTCCATTCGGGAGCACACTCCCTATTCTAGAAATGTACAAGGTACAAATAATACAAGCATAGTAGGTTAAGAACACAAAACACTGTGTAAATTGCTCGAAGAAAACAGTGGCCAAAAGATTGTCATCTGTTGAAATAGTTGTAATTGCCTGTTTTCTTAGTGTAACTCTTGTTTCTTTTAAAAAATGTACCTTAGAGAGAAGCCCACGTGTTTTCAGTGCATCACCAAGAAAATGCTCTTCTTTGCATTCTAGCTCTCCTAGCAGCCTTTTGGATGACCAAGCACAGCACTGTGAACTGTCGCTTTGCCCACTGGCCTCTCACTGCCTTTTCCTCCCCTCTTCCTAGTGACCCTGCAATGCTGTCATTGCTCCATGTCTCAGACCCAGGTCTACTCACATCCCAGGCAAACAGGTATTAGTTTCTCACCACCTTCTGCGAGGCCAGTGTCATGGGTTATGTGTTAGTCCACTAGCGCCGCCATAACAGAATACCACAGACAAGGTGGTTTAAACAACAGAAATTTATCTTCTCACAGCTCTGGAGGCTTGAAGTCCAACATCAAGGTGCTAGTAGGGTTGGTTTCTGGTAAGACCTCTCCCCTTTGCTTGAAGATGACCATCTTCTCACTGTGTCCCATGGCCATTCCTCTGTGCATGGGCTCCTGGTATCTCTTCCTCTTCTTATAAGAACACCAGTCAAATTGGATTACAGTCTCACCCTGTAGCCCCAATGTAACCTTAATTACCTCCTTAAAGGCCCTTTATCCAGATACAGTCAGGTTGGGGGTTAGAGTTTCAATATATGAATTTTAGGGGTGACACAAGTCCATAACAGGCTATGTGTCAGTCTCATTGGCGAATGGAAAGGGTAGCCCCTTACCACAGCATAGTTACTATATAGTTACAAACAATGCATGAGTTAACTGTGGATATCTTCCATGGTTTAGAATTATTTGAACTTTTTCATAAATGTACTAGTATCATTTTTACTAGTTTACCTATAAGCTGCTCATTCTGCTCCCTGTTAACTGGGCACTGACTATATTTTCCATTATTAGAATCATCCATATTTGGGGTTAATTTTTTATTTCCATAGAACCTTCGTGCTGGGAGGGATCTCAGAAGCCATCTAGTAGAAGCAGGAATCTGCCCTCCACCAGTGGGGACTAAGCACGGGTCACCGATTGCTAGAAGGTTTGTCCTGTTAGATGGCCGAGAGCTGTCTTGCTGTAAGTTCCACGGTCCTGCCCTCTGGGGCCATCCAAAGTAAAGCTGGTCCCTGTTCTACATGACAGCACTTCAGATTTTTGAAGAGGGCAAAATTTCCTATTCTACAAACTAAATATCTCCAGTGACCTCAGTTGTTCATCTGGTGAAGGGCCCCTTGACCATGCTGGGGTCCTCCCTGGTCATGCTCCAGCTTGTCAAAGTGCCTCTTAAAGGGACACCAGGTGACAGGCTGGGTAGTCCAGGGGAGAAAGGACTGTCACTTCCTTAGTCCTGAGCATCAAATTGCAGATATTCTAACTTTTCTATAATGATCGTGACTTATTTGTATAAAACACATATTCGTATACACACAGGCACATGCACACACTCAAACTTCCAAATTAAGAGAAAAAAAATTCTTGCCAAAGTCTTCTTGTCGCCTACACTGGTGTCTTTGGGGCATCATCCCTCTTCTTGCTCATCAGGATCAGGATTGTTGATCCTTCCTTTTTATAGAGCTCCCCTTCATTTCTTCACCTTTTTCCTCTACAAAGTCTTGGCCACAGGAGCAAGTTAGGTTGCTCTCTCAGCCCAGCCTAACCCACCCCACCCCCAGCTGTGCTCTCCTAAGGCACTCATCACCTCTGTTAGTGAGAAGTTACTCCTAAGCAACAATCCTTTCTACCGCTCCCACCCCCTCCTCCACCACTGTAGTGAATGCCTGAGTAGGATATTACCTGAAGGTCATTTAGGATCCCCCCTCATTTTACCAATGGGGAAACTGAGGTTCAGAGGTGTCACCAAGATATCACATTACCCCAAGAACTGTCTCTAGAAAATCCCCTGTGAAACCCCCCACCCCCACTCCCTAGGTGCCCTGGGTAATTACTTCATCTGCTGCCAGGACTCTTCATCCTAGAAGTCTTCCCTCTGCCCAAAGACTGAACACCACAGAGACACAGGGCCAGCATCTGTGGGGCTACACTGGGCCTGTCTCGCCGTGCTTCTCCAGGCCCTGACGGTGGGGCACACTGCCAGGCCGCTATGATCAGACCCTATCCCACAGGAGCACGAGTGCTTGCCGGCAGCTCCACAAGGCACAAAGAGTAGGGCCAAGACACCCACACTCCTAAAGGGGGGGGCCAGAAGTAAACGGCACCCCTGGGCAAGGTCAGTGATGGCCCGGGGAGTGTGATTTGACGGGGAGGAGACATTTTCCAGAAAGGAGAGGGAAAGATGTCAAGGGCAAACTCGCTAAGTCTGGCTCCGGGGCCCTCATCCCATCACTCGCCATGGTTGGAGGCTTGTTCTGGAAGTGCCTGCTCAGTGTGCTCTCCTGAGCAGAGTCCTGCCCTCCAGGTCTCTACAAATATTGGATGTTTTTTGTTTTTGTTTTTTAATTTGAGGCTTTCAGAAGTTGCCGTCCTGTTGTGGTTATTTCAGTAAGTTGAGATCCATTTAAAGGGCCCAGCTCCTTCCTGGAAGCGTAACACCTTTAGTGGTTGACCATGCTTGTCCATTAGAGTCCAAAGCACCTTCAAGAACCAAAACCATGGCCCACTTAGCATACCTGGGATGCCTAGCTCTCCACTCACATCCCAAATAGAACCTGTTGCTGAGGACCTAGGAGGCCCCTAAGTTTAGGAACCGCCATATGGTGATTCTGAAGGCTTTTGGTCCATCTGGCCATTTGAACAGGCAAGTTTCAGAAATTCTGATTGATCCAAAAATAATTCCTATATTTTCGATCTTTCTTCTGTGTGGAGACATTTATTACCTCCCTAAACTAAACAACAGTTTTATGAGGCAGGGTTTTCTTGGTGTGAGCAGTGACTCCAGAATTCCTAATTTAATCTTATTTGTCCCAGAGAAGGAGACATGCGGCCTCCCCATGGGTCTCTGCAGTAAAGACACCAACCTGGACCATAAGGCTGGCCCCGCTGGGTGGTCTCAGGCTGTGGGTCAGGAACCGCCATTCCAGGGAAGCTGGCAGCAATGCTGGCCAATGCAGCCCTGTCTTCCAGAAGGGCACAGAGTGGGGAGTGGATGTTTCATATTCATTATATATTCACTCTGTATTTATGTAATCCTTGCAGCTGTCCTGTGAGGCAGATTCATGCGTGGAAAACCAGGGCTTGGGTAAGATGCTTGCCCAGGTGTAAGTGGTAAAGCAGAAGTGGGAGTCATTATCCAAACCACCTGCCCCCAGTGCCCAAACTCTTTCCACCACACCCCTCGTGGAGTTTCTGGTTGCAGCCTATATTGTCACTAGGCATATTTGGGCTAAGGATGGGCAAGTCCCACAGTGGCTGTCTTATATCTGCTAGAGTCATGCATCCGATATTTCTCAATAGAAGTTGGTGATTCTTGGGTTCTTTCCTCATCTCCAGAAGTGATGTGTGATAGATGAGTGGGTGGGTGAACTTAATTCCCAAAGTAAATCCCTGAGGGACACTGGGCCCTTTGAGAAAGCTGCGGCCCGGGCACTGGCCACCACGGAAGCCACTGGAGCCTGGGAGTCAGGCAGCCCTGGAGATTCTTTCCTGTCACTACATCTCCCACGCCTTAAACAAAGTGTTGCCAGTGCAATAAAGTTAATGGAGCCAATCATCCTACGACGGAGCCAATTCCGTGCAAAGATGATACATCTTTGAAGTTAATGAGGTCTATTAATTGAGCTCATGCCCTTTTAAATGAACGAAATTCTTGACATCTACCAAACAGCAGCACGTCCAGTTAGAAGTAGTTACTGACGTCTTGTATCTCTGTCACCAACCGATGAGGAGCCACCAGGGTAGAGCTCTGAAGATTGGCTGCCTGCTGACATCTAGCACAGCCTTCAACTCCTTGGGAGCTGAGCAGATGCATGTCTGGCTGGCATTCTTGTCTTTTGCAAAGTCTCAGAATCAGCCCAGTACAGCCATGGGGACTGGACAACCCTGTGGTAAACAGCTCGAGGGAGAAAGCAATACAACTGAACCGTGGATCTCTTAAAGAGCATCCACCCAGCCCACAGTCCTTAAACCCACCGCAGGATTAGTTGGGAGAGGCGCACAAGAACACAGCGAGACGACCGGCCCTTCCAAAATGGCCACTACACAGGTGGATCTGCGGCTGGGCGGTCCCTGGGCTTGGGGAAGGTGAGCAGACACCATTTCCAGAAAGTGTAGACCGGAACTGGCTGAGCAGAAACGGAGGGTCTGGCTACAGACCGAACAGGGACCATCACGCCATGGCCCCTGGGCCCCCTGAATACGAACCAACGCTCTACCCAATTTCGGTTTCCTCCCCAGTTACCACCACTCACAGTTGCTGAAGAGCACAAAGTGGTACTTGTTGTGCCCACAGAACATCTGCTGAAGGCAAAACTTGTGTTTATAGCTCTTCACTTCAAAAGACTGGCCGTGTTATAAAAAGAAAGGGACCATCTGTCCCTCTTCTGGACCCCAGCGCCTCTTGGAAAAGATTTCTGTGCAAGAAGGCAGTGAGAAGTCAGCACTGACTTCAGGGAACTATTTTGAGGCCGGAAAAGATTGGTGCTTCCCCACTGAGGGGAAGTCGAGGCGGCAGATGAAAGCTGGCTTTGTGGAGGCCAGGAGATGGCAGGCGCTGGCAGGAAGGAAGCGGGCTGTGGCCTCAGGGCCCTGCCCAGGTGCTCCGGCTGTGCAGAGGACCAGCTGCGAGGACTGCAGGATGGGAGGCAGGCAAAGAGGAAGGGCCAGGAGGCACTGGGGCCCCCAGGAGAAGGTGTGGGAAAGGTCGTGGCCCGTTTGCTGCAGCACAAAGTCAAACATCATCCGTTTGCATTCCTCCACCCCAGCTATTCTGGCCTTTCTTCTCTGCCAAGCCCCCTAGGACAGTTCTGCATCTTGGGGACAACCTTAGGCTCAATGATTTTCTTTTAGTGGCTGATAGTTGAGGCGTTCTTCCAGAGTGCACAGGGGTCCGACCTGTCGGTGAGGCCTGCTCTGGATTTCTTGGCCACAAGCTCTTTGGCAGCAAGGTAGAAAAGTCACATGAGAGGCCAGGAGAAGCTGGGTGGGCTTTGGGGTGGCACTGAGGTGAGCCTGCACAAGGGGGCACTTTCAGGGCAGGGATTCCTCTGGCTTGCTGGCCACCCTCTCCCAGGCTGGGCACCCACTGACTTCAGCTCCCCAACAAGGCTCTTCCTTCCTGTCTTCACGCTCATCTCGGCTCACTGGTTCTGAAACAGTCCCACAGCTTCTCCCTTCCTCTCCCCCAGGAAAAAGTGGGTTTCTGCCAGAATCCATGCAGATTCCAGAAGGCCTTAGTCTATGAACCTCTAGGCTTGAGGCTTATCCCGTTTCAGATCAAAACTTGCTTTTCTTCTTAGCTTCTGTCCTGGCGTGGAAATGGAGGAGGGGAGCTAGAGGCCAAAGTGGGGTCCTCTGAGGACACCCCTTGTTCCCTTTCCTGCTTGTCTCTGACAGAGGCCAGCTCTGAGACACCGGCTCATCCTGGGGTGAATGAATTGAGAGTTCTGTCTCCGTCCTGGGGAGGGTTCACAAGTTTTCATCCCCATTCTTAAACGCATTGAATTCCCCCCACTTGGGTGCATTTAGATTCTGAAGACAAGGCAGTTCCTGGAGTAGCATATTCAAGGCTCCCAGATCCTAAAAGGTCACACTCCTTTTATTCTTGCCTCTTTTCACTTTTTTTCTGTTCTTATTGATTTCTTTGGGTACATAAGAAAACACAGTAGGCAAAGCCTGCTACTTCCATTGAAATAAAATATTCTGTAGTCAAACCACACACCATAAGGAAATAATTGCAGTCTGTATATATTGCTAATGGACATCTCTCAGCAATTCCCTGTCTCATAAGCTTTAAACACAGACATTAGTATAAATATGCAGAAATCCCCATTCGGGCAAATTACTCTGCATTTCTGAACAGAAGGAAGATTAACCATGTGCTGATATCTTTGAAGGAGCTCAGCAGAGCAGGAAAAATTCACTGACCCTCTCTGGGAGGGAGCTGGGGACTCTGTGAGGCCTCGAGGACAGAGCGGGAAGCCTGGCTGGCATCTCTTCCTCCTCTGCACCCAGGGCTCTCCTGGAGCAGAGAACGTGGCCTCGGGAGAAGAGGATTGGCCCCCACCCCGAGGGATCAGCCACACCTGAGAAGGCTGTTGGTCACCTGGGTGTCCTGCTTCTGGAGCCTTGCAGGCTCCCAAGGCTCTGGCAGGGGCAAGAGCAGGGAGGTTGAAGATGCATTTTTTTCCCCGGGCCTCTCAGCTGACTGACGGAGCCCTCAGGGATCGCCAGGCCTCTGAGGTAAAAGGCCCACGAGGCGCCCCGGGAGGTTTGTGGAGGCAGCATCAACACTGGGGACCTGCGGCCTACAGTCTCCGTTTCTTGGTGCTTCTCCATGCTTGGTCCCTCCTCCCCCATTCCTCTCCCCTGCGTGCTCACTCCCACTGAGGCTCCTGCCCTCCCCCACAAAGGCCAGCACAGGGGAGAGGGTCTCTCTCTTCCTGGGCTCACCAGCCTGAGCTTCAAGGGTCTGTGAGGAAAGCCCCTCCCTTTCAGGAATCACCTGTGACCCCTGGTCACCAGGATGGGGAAGATGCCCCCGTCAGCACAGGTTGCTGAGTCTGGGGGTGACAGGGTCTGGCCTCCACCCATTGCTGATTAGTGGGGAGGCAGTGGAGGTGGGGAGGGCAGCCTGACTCAGAGCTCCCCACAAAAGGCGCCTCCATGTGCTCAGCACAGGCCACCGAGTCCCCTTTACAGACACCGGCCTCTGCTCCTCTCCCCAGAGGCCAGGGGCTCGGTTTTCCGTGGGCTGACGCAGAGGAGCAGGGGAGGTGGGCCGGCTGGGAGGGCCACCTCAGGCCCCGTGGGCCAGTCATGTCGTCGGATGTGGGAGGTGAATTATGAGCTAGTCACGGTGAAGCCGAGGGAGCCTGGCGTGCAGAGGTCTTCTGGTTATTTATTTTGTGTTCGCCTGCCTTTCCCACAGCGGAATTGAAGGCAGAGGGAGAGGAACTCAACATTTACATTCTGAGGAGAGGAAAGGGACTTGGGCCTCGCAGAGCTGGACCTGCAGCCTCATGGCCTTTCCTGTCACAGTAGAGTCTGGACAGGACAGTGGAGGGCCTGGGAGCAAGGCTCTCCTCAGCCCCCAGACCACTCTGAGGCCGAGCTTTCTGTAACACCTTGGTTTCAAGTCAGAACTCTGAGGCACCAGCGTCAGCCAGGAACCGAGGAGCGCAGGAGGACGTGATCCTCTCCTCAGCTAACCCAAGCAGACGTGCACAGACTTCACTCACCCAGCTCACCAGCGAGCATCTTGATGGTCTATTTTCATGTCTGTCTCCCCACACTTGACTGTGAATGACTTTAGAACACCCCCGCTGCTGGCCGATTTAGCAACTTTATGTGAAATTTTAAAAGATACCCTTTTCTGAAGACCCTTGCTTGCCACCTACCAGAAAATTGTCACAATAACTAAAGAAATCTATGATGCCTGTGAGGTGAATGGCGCCCCCTGGAGTTGTGCAGTGTGCAACTTGAGCAGCCCGTAAGCAGTGGCCCTGGGGGATTTATGGAGGGTATTACTTTCCAAATGCTCTTCTAAACGTGTTACATGTATTGAAGCATTAAATTGTCACAACAACCCTTTGAAGTGGGTAGTTATGACTCCCATTTTACAGATGAGGAAACTTGGGCTCAGAAACATGAAGTAACTTTCCCATATTTACCTAACTGGTCAGGGCCAGAGTCGGGACAGAAACCTACTGTCTGGCCCCAGAGCCTTGTCCTTAGCCCCATATGCACTGTTACATCTTCGGTACCCAGTTCTGGGTCCAGCCATGAGGATGCTCAGCACGTGTGCTTGGTGTAACAACATAGAAGGGGCCCGGCTGCCGGCTCAGTTCAGTCTCCCCAGTGACCCGCCACCACTGAATCTCTGCCTCCCCATTTGCAAAATGAGGAGCTGGACGCAGAGTCTCAGAGCTTTGGGGACACTGAGCCCCCACAAAGGCTGCTGTAGGTTGCCACTAGCTAGACCTGAGGAGGTGCCCACAAGTGGGCCCAAGCTGTGCCCCGGGCCGGGGAGCTCCGAGCCCCCTCACGGACTCTAGGACTGTCAGCTCTTCTTCACTAGGGTTTCAGACTCAGCCCACCTGACCAGCCTCCTGGGCCTCCACACCCCCTCCCTCATTGGGTCCCTCCTTCCCACCCAGTCAGCCTCACTGTGGTCTCAGTTCTCCCTCCTACCCTCTTCTCTGCTGCCAGCCCCTCAGGGGCTCCCTCCTCACCTCCTCCTGCCTCCAGGCCTGCCCCGCTCTCCGCACTCTCCACTCCGCAGGCAGAGCAACCTTTCTAAAGCGCCTGTCTGACCAGGCCCTGCCCTAGTCCAAATCTGTCAGTGGGCCTCATTTCCCACTAGGCCATCTCACCTGTCACTCAAAGCTGCTGCCCTCTCCAGCCTCACTGGCAGCTCCTTAGGGCCTCTTCCTAACAACACACTCACTTCGGCTTCTCCACTTTGCTCACCATGCCCCCTCTCCATACCCACCCCTATTCAGACCTGCCTTTAGCCTTGTTCCTCCTCCAGAAAAACTTCCCAGACCCCAAGACCACACGGAACCCTCAGGCCCTAGTGCCAGCCTAGGGCTCACTGACTCATTCTTCTCCCCAGAGCGGGGGGCCCTGGGGACTGGGCCTGGGCCAGAGCCCTGCCAGGTGGGGGCCCAGCAGTGACCAACCCCCTGAATGGCAGACCATGTGCTGAAGTCACACCCAACTCCACCCAAGGTGTGGCTTGGGTCAGCCCCAGCTCCCACGGCCTCCTCCTGCAGCCCCCATCGTCTCTCCTCATTCCGCAGGGGCTCCCACCCAAGCTGAGGAAGCCTGTCTTCCTTGGAGAAAGTCAGATGTGGCCTCATCAGGCTTCCCCAGCCTCCATCCTCAGACCTACCCCTGCAGCTGCCAAAAGGAAGCCAGAGGGCCCTTCTGAGGAACTACAGAAAACAGAGTTACATAGTGCCTGTCAGAGGGGCCTGGGAAGGGGAGAGAACTCCAGGAAAGTGGAACATTCCGTCCCAACAAGAGCTGGTTCTCACAGCCAAAAAAGCGGGGAGGGGCTGCAGTAACTGGCCCCCCAGTCCCCAACCCATAAGGCTGTAGCCCCCTGGGAATCCAGCTCCTCCCCTGGGGGCAGGTGGCATTTGGGGGTTGATCAGAGGCATCCAGCCAGCCTCTGCCTCAGTCAGTAAGGAGAGAAGCCAAGCTCTGATTGTTCCATTCATCCAGGAGCCCCTCCGAGAAGGCTCCAACTGTCTCCCAGCCCCCAAACAGACAGCACCTGCACATATGCGCACAGCCTCCCTGTGCATTCACCAGGGGGCCAGTTCCCCACCCTCCTAAGCTCTGGCTGAGGCTTGGCTTGGAGCACGGGGGCCGGGGCCGGAGGAACATGAGTGTATAATCCCTCTTCTAGGACTAGGTCATTGATCCAGAAGGACATGGCCTTACCCATCTGGGAGTAGAGATTCCCTCACTGACCCTTGTCCTGGGAAGGATCTCCACAAATCATGAGCAACCCCCAGGCCTCCTAGGAAGCAGAGAAAAGAGATGATGAGTCATGCACCTTGAGGCTCTGAAAAGCCATTTGCTGGGAGCTCTGGGACCAAGTGCAGCCAAATGCATGACTAGGACAGCTCTGCATGACTGTGCTGCCCAGCCCTCCTGAGCCAGCTGAGCTGCACCTGCCCTTGAGAAGGAAGAGACCCAGACATCACCAAACATCCTCTAGAATCCAAGTTCCTCATGGCCGGGCTTTTGGACTGCTCTGTTCATCACTGTATCCCCAGTGCCTGGCACATGCAGACGCTCAATGAATATTTGCTGAATGTATGGAGACTGCCCTGTGGCCGAGTGGTTAAGTTCGTGTGCTCCACTTTGGCAGCCCAGGGTTCACAGGTTTGGATCCCAGGCACAGACCCACACATGGCTCATCAGGCCATGCTGCGGTGGTGTCCCACATACAAAACAGAGGAAGAATGGAACAGATGTTAGCTCAGGGTCAAGATTCCTCAGCACAAAATATATAATTTGCTGAATGTATGAGTGAATGAATGACTATGGCTGAAAGTGTGCCATTCAGCCCATGGTACTGAAGCATAAACCCCACGTGCTGTGGGCTCAGAGCAGGGAGGTGGGAATCCGGGGAGATGGGACAGCTTGAGCAAGGCCATAGAGGTGGCTCCAGCGTTAGGGCGTCTTTAGGCAAAAGCCATCCTGAAGCAAGCTGTCTTCTTCCAGTCATCAGCTTCTATGATTTTGTATAACTTAATTCTAATGTTCTGCCCTCTGTCACATTCTGTTGTCCAGACGCTTTTGCAAAGTTTAACCTTATTATCCTATTATTGCCCACTGACCAGGGGTGACTCTTTTTTTGATGGATCCCTGCTCTCTGCAGGACCACATCATGCTCTTGGGCAGCGAGTAGTATTCCCTTCTCCTGAGGGGCTGTTGTGATCTCCAGGGGTTTTGGCCATATAAGCTCCTGGCCATTTGAGGCCTTAGGAATTTCTAGGGTTGCCTGGGGTAGTGCAGCTTCTGGTCGCTGGCCAGTGAGTTCACCAGCCCCACCCAGCCGAGGGAGGAGGTCCTAGCGCCTCCCACTGAGTCCATCCTGCCTTCCCTCCTTTCCCTGAAAGCCTGAGGTCCCAGTCCACCTAAAGTCCAGTGCCCAGACCCCCAGCTGGCTCCAGATCCAACGCCTGGACTTTGCCTTGGCCCCTCCCACCCAGCCTAGGCCCCTCCCAGGGATCGCCCGCCGCTGGCCCCACTAGCCAGCCCTCCAACTTGCCTCCACAGCCGCCTCTACCCAGCCCCGATCACCTACATGCCCCTTCTTTGTCTGTATCCTGACCATTTATGGTGCTCCTTTCACCCTGGGTCTCACCTTCCCAAGTGACCCCTAAATCTTCTAGGCCCCTGGGCCCGCCCTGCCTGAGGAGGGCGTCTAGGCCAAGGAGAAAGGGAAATATAGGGGTTTAACTATAAAAGCAGGGCTTTGAATTTAGGAGAGCTTGATTCAAATCTTGCTTCGGCTGCTCTGAGTTCAGGGCCAAGTGACTCCCTCGGAGCCGCATTTCCTCATCTGTAAAATGGGGACCATCAGTCATAGAGTCGCCATGAGGATTAAAGAGAGAATGCAATCGGTGGATCTCGGAGGGCTTGGCATGAAGCCTGCACCCAGGGGGCTCTTCAAAGCGCGGCGCTTCCTTCTCCTCCCCTACCTCCCCCCATCCCTGCAGAGCACCACAGGGGAGGAGCCATGGGGCGTCTATGAATGGTATGGCGTCAGAAAGATGGCTGAGAGAGGGGGATGTAATTAAAGTGGCCCTTGGCCCAGCACCTGACACGAGGTAAACACCCCAGAAAGGCGCTTGTTTCCTCAGCCCATTGGGCTTGCGTGTCGGGATCCTACTCCTCGTCCAGCCCTAAAGTCCAGCCCGAGACCCAGACCCAGCGGGTCCTCCAGCTGGGGCGGAGTGCCCGCGCCAGGGATGGGCGCTCGTCCCCAGGGAGACGGAAGGGTCCGCCCCCGGTGACGTGCGCACGGTCCGCCCCCGCCGCCGCCGCACGTGCCGCCGGGGAGGAGGGGCCTGCGGAGGTTCCCGGGCGCGCGGCGGCGGGGGCGCGTCTGCGAACGCCTGTTTGCATATGCGCAGGCTGGATATTTATAACTTCCCTTCAGCCAGTTCCAAGTTATTGATGTCTTAAAGTGACTTTAATCTGAGCCTTCTTTTCTTCAAATGGGCTTTTGATTTCCGGAGTGATATTATACATGGCTGTAAGCTATTGACTGAGCGATCGGCCTTGTGTTCTCAATGTGCTGATGCTGAAAATCTGCGATATAAATAAACTTCCTCTGGTAGAATCATTATAAAGCACAAGCAGCAGAAATTTATGGAAAGAACAGATTAAATGCTTAGACTTAAATTCTTCAGTGTGTTGCTTGCCCTAAACTGCTGTGTCTGGAGTTTGGGCTGCTGATTCAGGTGGAAAAAATCAAACGGACACATCGCTTGTCGGTGCATTTTTACTATGATCTATTGTGTTGCCAAAAGAGAAAGCTCAAAAGCTACCATTGATAATCCTGGTTAAAACTTGGAGCATAAATTATTAAGACGTGTAGTTTCTTTTCGGAGTGGTTAGGGACTGGGGCGTGCAGCACAGTAAAGAAATATAACATCAATATGTGCTTATGCATTGTAATGTGGGACATTTTTATGCCCATAATAAAACATTCCGCCTACAACTATGTTTATGAAAGCAACAGATAGGAAGATCCATAATGCCACTTAATAGAGTTAATCACCTCCCATCGGAACGGTTTAAAAGGCTTTTTATTGCACGTTGAAAAGCTCTGACCATAATTAATACTCCCCACACTGTCAGGTGCCAATCAGAAGGCTGGACGCAGCAAAGGGAATGTTCTAGCACGCGGAGCGGGGAGGGTTCTCAGGACTCGGTCCAGTTGTCTGAGCTCCAGGTTTTTAAATCAGGACTCTAACTTCTGTGTCAAACGTTGGGCTCTGGCTGGGGCGTTTGGTTCTAAATTTTCGGCTCTGGCCTCTAGATGTCAACTCTGAGTTTGTTCTGGTCTCTAGGTTCTGGGCTCTCAACTCCTCACTCCGAGTGAGCCACTCTGGGTCCCTGGGTCTTCAGTGAGATGGTCCCACTCTCCCTCTGCACCCAGTGCCAGGAGAATGGGGGTAGATGTTTCGTCACAGTCCTGGTTTCATTTGCTATCCACTGGGTGGATCCCGTTGACTGAAGAAGGTTACCCCGTGTGCCCTTCCTTCACCTCTCATGGCTCCAGCCAGTTTTCGACAAAGAGGAGGGAGGCATTCGGAATGCCGGCGCTGGCCTGGCGCCGGGGTCAGCGTGTCGTTGAGGGCTGGTGGAACAGCTCCCAGACTCATTGGCCAGGCCCACACCACCTGACCGTGGAGGCTCTGGGGCTAATCTCTCCCCATTTCCCTCCAAAGGAGATGCTTTTATCTCCTTTGTCCCTTATCACACAGCCACTGAGTGACTGGAGCTACCGGGAATCTCCCAGAAAAGCTGAGGAGGTGAAGGGTCAGGCTGAAATAATTAAAGAATAAAATTGCCCTTTAGAAGCTCCATTCAAGCCAGCAAGAGTGAAGCAGGCTGCAGAGAGACGGTGCCCTCCAGGGCCTGCGCCTCTCCCCCGTGCTTGTGGGCGACTTGGGAGTTTGGTAGCTGCGCTGGAAGCTGGTACCCTGGGGAGATTTTACAGAGTGTGAAAGCTCTTTTTCCTCTTGGAAAGTTGGGCCAACAAGGACTGAGTGACCCCTGAGGGCAGTGAGTTGGGGGCGGACAGGCCGTGAGGCCGAGCTCTGTCTCCCAACACAACATGGCGGACTTCTCTCCACTGGATGGAATCCCGGGGTACGTTAGGGCTTGGATGGAGGGGTTGTCACCAGGGGCTCAGATTTTTGTGCTCGATGGAGAAGTTGCTATAACAGGTGTTTGTTGAGACAGAATCATACCTGAACTGACTCCTGGCACCCAACTGGAACACCAGTCACTGAGTTTCCATCACAGCCTGAAAGGATTGATACCCTTTTGCCACCTCCCCACAACCAGCACCATCCAAACTGAGAGCTGCGCTCAGGTGAATTGGCCTTTTCCACTAGGGAGGCTTTTCCTGACGTGGTCTGTGCACTGGGTCCACGGGGGCAAGTCGACAGCTGCCCTCCCAGAAGTGAGCACCTCATGGGGACAGGCCTCGCCTCCCCCACCCCAAGTTGTGCACCAAGTCACAAGGACAGCTGGGGAAGCTAGTGAGGCATGGTGTTGTGGGGAAATGCTCGCTCATTCCATCAGGCAACAAAAATGTGGTGAGCGCCTACCGTGTAAAGCAAACAGAACTCTACCCTCACGGAGCTCACATCCTGGCTCCCCAAAGCCTCCCCAATGGTTCTGGCCTCCACCTCCTAGATGTGGCAACTAGAGACATAAGAAAGTGTGACCTTTCCAGGGCTATCCAAGGCCGGCTGCCCTGGAATCCCAAAATGCCAGGGCCTGGTTCTCGGTTGGATGTTCAGAGTCACATCCCAGCCTCCCTTGGGGAACTCCCTCCACCCCAGGCAGCCACAGGGGGAGTGTGCCCAGCTCGGAGAGGACCCCCTGGTGAGTGTTGAGCCTGCAGGCAGGGAGCAGTGAGGTTTCAGTTCCTCTCAGTCCTCAGGGAGCAGAGCTGGGGGTCAGCAGGTTGCAGAACTTGTTCATCTTTGAGGCAACAAAGCAAGGGTGTCTTGAAATTATGGAGGCCATGACTGTTCCACAAGGCCTGGGAGAGGGGTTGCAGACTCGTGCTGGAGCACAGGTAGCATCCACTGAGGGAATGGGGTGGGGGTGACTGGCTCCCACTGGGTTTATGTAAATGAGCTGTAGGATCTGCTGTCAGACAGCACACATGGGGCACCCTGTCTGAGCAGAGTTGATGCCCAGGCTTGTGCCAGCCCACGCAGACTGGCACAGAGTTAAAGGCAGTCTGACCCTTGGCAATCAGACCTGTCCTCCAGCAGCTATCAGGCCCTGGGCAGTTACCAGGCCACTACTTTCTCTGCCCACAGCCCTAGTGGCCTTGGAGCACCCCCAAGGCAGCTGCTTCTGATCCCTCCCTGACCTGTGGCCTTGAGTGAGCCCGGAGGCCAGAGCAAGGAGAGAAGGGGGTTGCATGCACGGAGCTGGGCTCAGCAAGCGGTTCCCAAGGGGAACTTCTGGGATGAGTTTGCTAATAGAGTTGTCTGTTCTGGGAGGTCGTGATACCTCCTGTCATTAACCTGGGCACCCTGCCCAGGGTTCTCACCAAGAAATCCTAGGCAACTGCTTGCAGGCGGGTGAGTGATTTGCAAGGACCACAAGAATATTTGCATAAACATATGTATGGAAGTGTGTATTTATTTGCATTCATTTGCATAAATTGCTGGCTCTTGGAGCTGTCATTCCTTAATTTTATTTTATTTTTTTCGGTAAATTTCTTTGAGCTCTGAGCGCAGACCTGGACACTTTGGGAATGAGAACAAAAGGGCAAAAACACAACAGCGCTGGGGCATGGGACCAGAGGTTCTCCACCTTTGCTGCACATGAGAATCTCCTGGGGAGCTTTTAGAAATCCTAGTGCCTCCATCACCCCCGATACTATTGAATCAGAAACTCTAAGGGTGGGATCCGGGCATCAGTATCTTTTTGAAGCTTACAGGTGAGTCTGATGCACAAGCCAAGACTGAGAACTGATGCCTTAGACAGGGCAGGCCTGTGTCGGATCAAACCAGCCTCGGGCTCCAGCTGAGATGCTGGGCACCTCACCTCGCCTCTCTGAACCCTCATGTGTACAAGACACTCAAAACTTCAGTGCAGTGAGGTATGTGAAGCTATTTGAGGTATGTGAAGGCCACACCAGCACACAGTGGGCTCTCAGTAGAAGGTCTCCATGCTCTTCCTCATCATCACCATCATTGTACAATGTCATCCCATGCAGAACTAAAGCATCTGGACCCCTGGCTGCTCCTCCTGGCCCTGCCACCCAGGTGGCCCTGGACTCCAGTCAGCCCTAGGAGTAGTGAGGGCTCCAGAGCGGGCCTGGGGTCTGTTGTAGCTGAGGCACACGGTCGTTTCTCCTTCAAGATCACTTCCAGACTGATGATCCATCACTGCCCAGATGCCTAGGAAGTGGGTACCTGTGAGGGGGAGACCATGTGTTCTGGAGCAAACCCACCCAGCCCTCCCGTCTCCCTCTGCTCCTCTCTCCAGGCTGGGAGAGAGCCAAGTGCTGGGGCTTGCAGGCTTTCTCCTTCCTCGTGGGTGCTGCCTGGGGGAAGAGGATGCTGGAGAGCTAGAAGTGCCTAACGACCCCCCTGGTTGTTTCCCAGGGTTCCTCTGCAGCCTCTCACTCTCCCTGCTTGATGCCATCATTCCACCTGTCCACCCACCTCGCTGGCCCGGACTCTAGAGTCCCCGGTCCCTCGGTACACGTTCCTGCTTCTATGCCTCTGCTTGTGCCATGCACTCTCGGGGCAGCCCTTCCTCCATAGCTGTCAGCTCAAATCCTGTCCTTCAACACCCAGCTCAGT
This sequence comes from Equus przewalskii, assembly GCF_037783145.1. NCBI lineage: Eukaryota > Metazoa > Chordata > Mammalia > Perissodactyla > Equidae > Equus > Equus przewalskii. Next base: position 71,561,553 of record NC_091844.1, on the reverse strand, counting down.
GCTTCCTATTCCACACCTTCTCCAATCCAGCAAGCACTCATTCATTCCCTCTATCACTCATTCAAACCTTACCTGAGACCTGTTCAGGCCAGAAGCTATGCCAGGCACTGGGGTACAGAGACCAGTCAGATCCAGGCTCTGCTTTTGCGAGCTTTTCTGAGCAGTGATCAAAGTCCATTATGTTCCCTCCCCAGCCCCTACCAGAGAAATGGAAAGCTCTTGTCTCCTCCTGCCGTGCATATGTACCACGTTAATCAGTGCTGCTCAGGGCATGGATACAGGTCATGCTAACAGGAGACAGGCACAGCCAGACCTTGGCCTACAGAGGTCAAGGAAGGAAGTGCTGGTTCCAGAACCTCCAGGAGGCAGAGGGAGCAGATGGGAGCAGAGGGAACAGCTTCTGATGGCAGCTAGGGTGGCCCAGCCCACTCCTCTCCTGGATCCACCTTTGCTGGGACATATGGGGTCATTCCTGTGGCCTCAGGGAGCCCCATGGCTTGTTTTGCAGACTCTCCCAAGCCCAGGTCCCCTGTACTGGGGAAAGCCTTCTCCCCAGTCTGCTCCAGGGTCTGGTTGCAGCCCCCTAGGGTCGGGGCCGTAGCTATCCACCCAGACCCTACCATCCCATTGAGGACCCCCTCACCTCCACACACCAGAGGCAACACTCACCCCAAGAGGGAGCCAGCCTGGGCTACTGCAGTAGAGTTGGAGAAGCTCAAGGGAGCCTGGGGATGGCTTCTATTCCTGAAAGGAGCTGTGGCACCAAATGGACACCATTATTCACCACCCAGGCAGAGCTGGGCAGGAAGGCCAGCCCACAGGCGGCAGGGACAGCTCCCGAGTCAGGCCCAGCACCGGGCTGGAGGCTGTCGCTGGAGCTAAGGAGGACTCTCTGTCAGACTCTGTGTCTTCACAGGGGCTGCAGACCCAGCTGGTCAGGAACCTCCCACATGGCCAGGCCCCAGTGTCTCAACACCCCTAAGTCCCAAAGGGACTCTGCTTTCTTTTCCCTTTTGGTCAAAGCCACTCACTCAGTCGGCAAACCCTTTCCTGCACCCCCCTGGTGCTCCTTGCTGGGCGTCCCTGCCCTGGAGAAACCCACAGCCCAAGGGCCTGACAGGTGAGGAAGTAACCATGCCAGAGTAGCGAGCCCAGCGCAGGGGGACCAGAGGGTGGCATTTGAACCTGGTCTTACAGGATGGGTGGGCCTTTTCTGGATGAGGAAGGGGAGGCTATTCCAGACGAAGGGAACGGCCTATGCAAAGAGCAGCCTGGGAGCTGTCCCTCTGCGTTCTCACCACACTCTTCACGTCCCTCCATGGTCATCACCACCCAGTGAGTGTCTAACTGCACATCGTGCCAAGAAAGCCAGATGGTGGGGTCACTTCAGTTGCCTCCCCCGCTGCACACAGCAGTGCTCCATTCATGTCGGGTGGCCCATGCTGGACACAGCCTGTGGGGGCAAAGGGTGGGGCTCAGTTTCTCAGCTATTGTGTCTGCCCCCCTCATTCAGCCTCTGAGCACAGTGGTGGGTGCCGGGGTACCAGCCCCCACCTTCCTGTCCAGCCTGCCCAGAGCAGAGGGTCCCTAGAACCCAGGGCTGCAGCCGAAACACAGGCCCGGCCCCACCCGTGCAGGACAGCTCCCCATGGGTAATTACTTCCAATGAGAGCTTGTGAAAACAGTACTCTGGCTTTATTATAGAGTCTAATAGGTTCAGCTTCTCAAGAAAAACTGACTGTCAGGCTAAATACCTGTGGGGAAGTGACCAGGCGGAGAGGGGTGTCATTAAAGCCAGCAGCTCAGCTGAAATAATGGGAACAGTGTGAAAGGTCCTGTGTCGGGGAAATCAGTCCAGAAGGTCAAGGATCACAGGCCCGTGTGCCCAAACAGGCCTGTCCTTCCTGCATCAGGGTCTTGGATGCCTATGTCATCACTTGGAGCCCAGCATCTGTGGGCCACCCGGGACCCATTCCCATGGGTACCAGAGGCTGCGCCTGGCTCTAGGAATTCAGGGAGTGCAAGGCAGCATCTCTACCCACCAGACACAGAATTCGGTAGGCAGAGATCACATACCAAGGAGGGAGGGATTGGCAGAGAGAGGCCTGAGCTGGCAGACAGGAGGTGGAGTTGGAGGAAGATGGGAAGGGAGGATGTCAGGAGACCCCAGTCTGTTGACCCTTCCAGGGCCTCCTGGGGCCAGGCCTGGGGTACCTCCTCCACAGGCTGGTGCACACCCAGGACCCTGCCCGCCAGTGTGATGGGCAAGGCAGATGTGCAAGACATCATGGCTGGTAGACGAGGCACTGAGAGTGGGCCCACCTGAGGCAGGACCAGGAGTTGGCTCCTCCCTGGTGACTGTGGTTTCCCCTGGGGTGTGACACGTGGGCTGGCCCAGGCACTCTAAGTCAAACCTGACCCTCTGACTCTGCCAGAACCTGCAGCTGGTGCCTGATTGCCAGAGTGGACAATCCCACTTTCTTCTTTTTTGCTTATTTTCTAATTTCCTGGAATGATTGTAGGGATCACTTGCATGGTCATTAAAGACTGTTAGCAACATGAAAAACTGAAATGACGCCCAGGCTTTTGCCTCCCCTGAAATGTCAGGGGGTGATGTATTGCCCCGGACCTGACCGGGGCCAGGCCGGGCTGTAGAGGTGGGCACAGATGGAGACCCAGGGGCAGATGGCCACGGAGAGACACCCCCTCCTGGAGACTGTAGAGGGCACAAATGGGCGGAGAGGGGTCCCCAGCCCCCACAAATGCACGCAGGGACACACACGGCGGGTCGCTCCTCCCCTGCCTCCTCACCCCAAGTCCTCTCGGGCTGCACGTTCTCTTCTCCTGTGATGTGGTTCGTGCTGCTCTGAGCTGCCATTAGCCCCTGGCATCTGGGGTTTCCGAATCATTTCTCTCTTTACCTGGGTAACTGAACCGATTGTACTCCCAGCTCCGGTTCACTAATTCTTGCAAATCCTTTAAAACTATTGATTTATTTGCTGGCACCGTGGCTATCAGAATTCTTGGGAAATACTGGCTTTTGCTAAAGCAGGTGGGAGGGAGGGGGCCATGTTTCCCCCTCCTTGTATCTCTCTCCTGCCTGTCCCCACCTCCTCCCCCACACAGGAGAATTTAGGCTTTGGGGTTGTGTCTGCTTGTTGGGCTCTTCGTCTCTTATTTGAAATATCATTTCCTATCTGGGTCTTTGCTCTTCTATTTCCAAAGCACGCCCTCCTCTTGGGTCTGCAGGGTTGGGTACAGAGCCCTGGGACCCCTCACTTGGCCTCTTCCCCAGCCAGCCCCTTCTCATAGCCACACAGCTGTCTCACCAGGCTTCTCAGGACCCAGGGTGGGAGGCAGGTCAGCCAGGGCCTCTGGGTGGAAAGAGGACAGGGAATGATCATGGTGGCCAGTCGAGCCTGAACAGCCCAGCCCCTCTGGAATCCAGGGCAGCGAAGGAGGGAAGCAGGGTTCCCTATGGGCCTCCCCTGCCCCGAGCTGCCCACAGGCCAGGAATGGGGGCTTGTGAGCACGCCCTGCTTTGGTCCCAGATGAAGAAACCAGATGTGCATGATGGTGCATTTTCAGGCTCTGCATCTGCAGCCCTGTCTTTGCCGCCTGGGGGCTGGGCTGTGTTGGAGGGTGTGGTGGCCGCCGTCAGCTCCCCATCAGCCTTAGTGGAGAGCTCTGTCTTTTGGGTGAAGATGTCTAGAGTTTATGCCTATCTGGGGGCACGCACAGTACTGCTCCACTCAGCCTACATCTTTATTCAAATTCTCTGGCAGGGACCAGCTATAGGTTCTCATGTGTGTTTGGAAATCGGACGTCTTGCCCCTAAACTAACGAATGGTAAAATAGAAAACTACGGAATGGTAGCAGGGCCAAGGACAGAGTGCAGGCTGGTGGCCCCTCATCACAGGAGGGCCCTGTACTCACAGCCTAAGAGGCAAGGCTCCATCTGTTTGAGGAGCACATCCAGCGATGCTGAAGAGAAGAGAGGCAGCAACCACGCCTGGTTTCTGAATGCCATGCCCCAGGCCCAGCCCAGAGGTGGGTGACGCTAGGTCACCGAAGTCTGGGATGGTGCTCAGAAAATCCTCCACTCACCCCCAGCCCTACGTGGACTCTCAAAGTCCTGTGGTTCAGCTTCCCTATCAGAGCTCAGAGCCCCTTCCACCATCCTCCAGGCTCTAGGCCAGGCCTTGTCCTCACCACTTACCTGCCTAACAGCGGCAGCCCCTAGGGGCAGGGTCTCACTGTCTCCAGACATTTGCCCTCCATCTGTCCCACCCCTCTGTACCCCAGGCAACCTGGGTGACTTTTCTATATTTTCCTCCCAGGTTGCAATCTATAGGTTCCTAACACAGCTTATCATGCATGTCATGGGGACCCTTGCCTACACTCCAGCCTCAGTCCTGCCACCCCCACCCCCTCACTCCAGCCCTACTCCACTGCCCCCTGCCCCTGCAGTGGTCTAATGCGTGACTCCAGGCCTGTGCACAGGCAGACCGCTAACAAAAATGCCCTCCTGTCTACTTTAACAAGTCACCTCCCAAGACCAAGCCAAGTCCCCCAGCCCCAGGGGCCTTCCCTCATCCACCTGCACTCCATGCTCCCCAGCACCCTGGGCAGGCTTGCTGCGAGTAGTTTTTACCACGCTGCATATAACACAGTGTAACACAGATGCATTCGTGTGTCTCTACCACTCAGGGTCCTGGGATGCCAACCGCAGACAGAGGCAAGCAGAACAGGTATTTATCTGAGGCTGAGAATTGGGCTGGAAATTGGAGCAGGAACAGAGGCAGCGCAGGCAGATCCGCCACAGGACAGTCTGCTTGGGACCCTACACTGGCATTGTCTCCCCCGGGTGCTCAAGTGCCACTAAGCAATCAGCCAGTTCACTGTAGCCACCGTAGTCATTGCCAGCTGGCCCTGCACCCCTCCCTGGAACTTCAAAGTCCAGGGCACGAGCATCAGACCAGCCGAGCCCAGGTCTCAAGGCTACAGGCCAACTGCCAGCAAGCCACCTCTGCTCCACTCCCACAGTGACAGGGCCCAGTTCCCTATCCATCTTGGAGTTCTTGCCAATAGAAAGGGGATTCCAATGCCAAGCAACCAAACTGACTTATGTCCACTGCGGCGTCTCCCTCCCCATCTGACTGTGAGCTCCTTGAAGATGGAAACTGGTTTCATATTCATAGTCCATGGCCTGGCACATAGTAGGTCCTCAGTAAGTGTATATGAGGCTATGAGCTAGTATATTAAGACTAATACCCCTGCTCACGTGCATTGGGTTCTCCACTGATGATATAGCTAGCCGTTCCCCTGCACCCCTTGCATTTCCTGGTCATCCCACCCCAGCCCCTCCCTCCCTGGCCACCCATCTCTCCCTCCTTAGAAGGCCTTTAACACCACCGCTGGCTGTTTATGTAGCTCTTGTCCAGTTTCTCACTGTGGGCACCTTGTGTCCCCATTGGACTGCACCATCCCTTGGGGAGGGGACTGTCTTGCTCATCTATTGCCCCCTCTCCTCTGCAGCTCCCACCCCCACCCCAGCTCTCAGCCCAGTGCCCTACACCTTGAAGGCACCTGACAAATGGGCTGGTTGACTGTGTACCTGGGAAATTCAGAGGAGGGGCATCCGAATGGGTTGGAATAGCAGAGGGGCAGTCTAGAAGAAGGGAGTGCCTGATGGTGTGTGAAGAAGTGTAGTGTGAGGGGGATCAGCCTGTATATGCGGGGTGACACTGCTCAAGGTTGATTCTGAGCAGCCTTTTTGAGTGTAAAAGACAAATCTCACTCTCTCACCCTCTCTTATAAAATCCACCATGGGCCCCCAGTCTCCTGAGAGATAAAGACCACGGGTGGGTTTATTTCTTTCACATCCAATATGGCCAATATGGTGCTCTCACACCACATGCTCAAATACACACCTACACACACATATGTTTGTACACATACATACATGCATTCATCCGTTCTCATACACACATCACACGCTCACACATGCCGTATGTTTGTGCCCACAAACTTACACACACTCCACACTCACACACACACATACATATCCATGTGGTTCACACTTTGCCCCTCGGCCCAGCTGGTGAGCTCCTGCTTATCTTTCCAGTGTTTCCTTATCCATCCCCCCACCACAGCCCACAGAAGTCTCCCTGTGCTCCACCGAGAGCTGGCGGTCCCTCCTCTGCGCGTCCTGCCCGATGCTTGCCCCACCAAAACTCTTCTCACTCGACGTCACAGTTATTTAGTGTGTCCCCTGTTAAGCTGTGGGCTCCCCAGGTCTGCAAACACGTCCATTCACATATGTCCCGGGGACCCCACCCAGTGCCCCTCACACAGGAGACAAACATCTGTTTAATGAATAAACAAGTAGGCCACCAGACACTAATGTCTGAAGTTCCCAGAGTCTGCCTCTGAAAGAGGATGTCCACGCCTCAGCCTCATTCAGCTGTGGGCTCAGTCACCTGCTCCAGGGCACCCCCTAACCTCTCTAGAGCCCTCTCTGCTTTCTGCCCTGACCCATGGGCGCTCAGAGCTCTCCAAGGTGCTGAACGTGGCTCACTCACTTGGCCCCAACAATCTGTCGTGGGCTCTTGACTCTAGTCCCTCTAGCCAAGAACCACCCCCACCTTTTCTACACTCCAATGGAAAAGAAGCAGTGTCCCTAAATATGCTATAGGCAGAACACAGTTTCACAGAGGCACAGAGCATTATGAGAGCACAGAGGGAGGAGCGAGCTCCCTACCCTCACCTCAGACATCAGATTGAACTCCTTCCTTGGTGCCAGACACCAGTCTCATCCTCCCTCTCCCCCCCATCCTGAGGACCAAGGCCCCTCAGGGCATCTGCCTCACTGGTGCCAAGTTCTAGCCCCTGGAGGGGGCTTCCGCCTCACAGAGGCTCTGTAGAGCCACCTTCTCTACAAAACCCCTGATCCCCTGGCTGCTCCCAGCCCATCTGCTTTGACTTCCCACTTGGCCCCTGTGAACCCCATCTTCAGGCATCTGGTCCCAACAGAGCTCTTCAGGGTTCTGACTTGACTCACCTGGATGATTAATTCATTGCACATTGGCCCTCTCCGACTCCAGCATGTCCCCCTAGAGTCCAGCTCTCTGCAGAGCTCTCTGCACATTGGTCTTGACCTCATTTCTCACTCAGCTTTCCTAAGCTATGGCCTTCTCCCAAAGTTTCTAGCTCTGACCCCCCACGACATCTTCATCCTCTCCTGCTCTGAGCATTCCCATCACCCCCTCAGCCTCCATCCTTGAATCAGGGGAAGGAGCCAGGTGGAAGCTTCTTTACTGGGGGCAGAAAGGACTAGAAACTGCTCATGTCCACCTAACCAGGGCACTTCTCTTCAGCTGCAGCCTCAAGTCTTGCCCAGTAGCCTCCCCTACTCGCCAAGGGTCTGCCTCAACCTCAACAGTGACCACCCTGTGACTTCAGTCCTACAAGTGCATGGAACTTAATTCTGCCACTTGTAACCAGAATGAACCTGGAAGTGGATTCTCCCCCCAAGTCTTCAGAGCCCAGCTCTGGCCAGGCTCCTTGGACTGGTGCTGGGGTCCTAACACTCTGCCCTCTGCCCTCCCCCATCTCTCCACAAACAAAAGGCCATTCCCTTTGATGTCTACTCTGAGGCCACAAGACAAGAGTTGTCAATGGAGGTGACCCGTTACCTGCTTGTGTAGGGGCAGAACTTACCATTCGGGCATCTGGGAACCTGGAGAGTTGAGAGGCTGCCTCTCTCTGGCCACTGCATGTGAAGGCGCCTGTTCTGTAGAGTTGCCCGGAGGGCTCCAGGCTGCTCAGTAGAGCTGTTAGGGTGGTCAGTCTTTCCCAGGAGGGCCATTCAGGGCTCTTCCAAGGCATTGGAGCTGAATAGAATAGATAAATCCTTCCCCAAGGAGGACGTGGACAGCGAACATAACCATGCTTTAGCAGCCATAGATTGCCATACAAATTGTGGGATCATTACCGTTGTTATTAATACTGATGTCTCCTGAAGCTAGAGGGGGCTTGATTTTTGCATTTTTCCTCTCTGATTCCACAACAATGACATTTCAAATAGTTCTGTTGGACCATGTTTTGGGGAAGCTATTTTTACCACCGAGAACATGTGTGCCTCTGGTCTATAACCCACCCTGAATTCCAATCAGAAAGGAATTTTTGTGCAAAACACGGTGCCAGCAGCACAAGGGGCCAGAGAAACAATCCCTCCAGGAGATCACAGCCTGGAAAGGAGACAGACTGACAGACATTCCTCTGGAATTAGGCAACCAGGGATCTCTGCTGCGATTGAAGCACCAAGAAAGTCTCCTGGGACCACAGGAGAGGTCTGTGACCAGGGGGCCTCAGTAAGAATTCTTATAGGATGGAGTTAAGCTGAGGCCTAAGGGATGGATGGGACCCTAAGAAACAAGTGTGGAAAGACTTGGCCAAAGAGGCAGAATGAGAAACAACCAAAGTAAAGGAACAAGACATAACGGGCATGACTTAGAGAGAGGGTTGAGGGGCATATGGAGACATGAATAGAAGAGGAAGCTATGAACAAATGTAAGAACAGATCAGAGAAGCCTCTGAGAGCCAGTGATGAGGGGGTTGGGAACAAGGGATCAGGCATTCCTTGACTGAGTGGGCCTCCAGATGAGGAAAGCGCCCTTACTCAAGGTCACAGGGGAGGCATCGTGATTCTGTGGCTTGATCTAGGTCTCGCAAGCATGCTGTCCCCAGGCCCAGGCTGGCAGCTGCCTCTAATCAATCCTTGGAATGAAGAGACAGGGGCACAAACCCAGGGGAAGAGAAGGGGATGTCTCTGTTTGTTTTATGAGGGTTTCAAAGTTTTTTAGGAAGAAAAATTTAAATGACTTTTATATCATCTTAGAGAGCATGAGAATGTTCTGACTGGAAGGTAATCTGTGGTTCTGCTCAGCAAATGCATATTGAGCACCCACGAGTGCACAGCCCTTTGGTGCCAAATTCTCACAGCTTAAGAAATAGGTCTTGCCACTCAGTGTTGGACAACTTAGAAAAAGCAGGCTGATGAGAGGTGATGGCTGTTCTTAGGGCTTTTGTTCCCTTTCAGATAAATGGCAGGAATTTCCATTTGTACAACATACCAGAAGGTTTCCTCACTAAAACTCTAAGTCAGACAAGAGGTCAGAGTCTTTCACACTTCCTTGTCTACAGGACCCTGTTGCCTGGGCGTGGGGCTGTGGGGCTGGGGCTGGGCTGACTTCCCAGTAGAGGACCCCCCCGACTTAGGCTGGATGTGTGGTCCACAGGTGGCTTGACTCGGTCTTACCTGGAAGCTGGAGCCCAGCTGGCCCTCAAGGCCAATTCTGCGCCCAGTTCTTTTTTGGAAAAGGAGAAGGGGAGAGATGTGTATCTCTGGGTAGTTAGGGAGTGAAGGAGGAGGAAGGGCAGCATTCACCTTGGGAGCCCATCTGCTTGGAGGGCTCCCTGACTGCTGTGGCCCAGCCGAATAGCAGCTGCAGGACACTCTGCTCATGTAAAGCCACCATTTGTCCCCACGGTGTCTACACACGTCGGGCTCCTCCGCTCTCAGATGAATTATCCTCTGGGCGTGCATGACACAGTCTTCGCTGGGCTTTCTCAGTATATTTCACAACTGCTCTGAGTTTATAATTTTTTCAGGTCCTTTATCAAATATGTGTCATAAATACCAATGGAATCGGGAGCATTTATCACTTAGCTGGGTTCCTACTTGAGCTCTGAAAAAAATTATTTGGCTGCACAACCTTTCTCGGGGCTCTGATTTAATGGACTTCTCTGCTGCAAAGCCACTGAAATTCGTTGCCTTTTAATATTTGACATCGCTTCCTCTTTATTACCTCCTCAGACAGCCCTTCTAGTCCAGCTGGAACGAGCCCATTAGTCTCTGACAAATAACTTGTGTCGTTTGGTGAAAAATATGCAGAAGTTTGGCTGCAACTTCATCTCCAGTCTTGGTTCGTTTTGTGGCCTCACTCTCCTCTAAACAAATCCTCCAGCCTCAGGCAGTCCGCTCTAGTGTCCCCTTTCCCTCTGATGCCGTTTGCTGCTGGGTCCACAAAGCCAGGTTACCCTGAACGCATACAATGGAGTCTGAGGCGGTATTTAAAGATGTCCATAAGTGGGTGTTAACAGTTAGTCTCATTGCAGCACTATTCACAACAGCCAAAAAAGCAGAAGCAACCCAAGTGTCCATTGACGAAGGAATGGATAAACCAAATGGGGTACATACATGCAATGGGCTAATAGTCAGCCTTAAAAAGGAGGGAAATTCTGACACATGCTACAACATGGATGAACCTTGAGGACATCACGCTAAGTTAAATAAGCCAGCCACAAAAAGACAAATAGTATGATCGCACTTATATGATACCTAGAGTCATCAAATTCATAGAGGCAGAAAGTAGAAGGGTGGTTGCCAGGAGCTGGGGGAGGAGAGAGGAATGGGAGGTTGTTGTTTAATGGGTATAGAGTTTCAGTTTCGCAAGATGAAGAGTTCTGGAGATTGATTGCACAACACTGTAAATGTGCTTAACACTACTGAGCGCTTAAAAATGGTTAAGATGGTAAATTTTACCACAATTAAAAGACAAAAAGAATTAACTTCAAATGGAACCAGCACAGGAGAAACTGACACAAAGAAAGTTCTCTGAGCACTTGAGTCCATCATTTATTCATGCCTTCTAAACCAGTTGGCTCTTGCTACATAACAAGCAGTTCTAAGGTTTAGTGGCTTAAAACAAGAACCACTTATTTAGATTATGATTCTGGTTTGCAATTTGGGTTCGGCTCCACTGATCTGGGTCAGGCTCAGCTGATATTGGCGGGGGCTGGCTGGTGTAAATGGCTCATCTGGATGGCTCATCTCTGCCCTCCTGGTCTCTCATCCACTGACAGACCAGCCCAGGCTTGTTCATATGGTGGTGCTGGCAAGGGTCCCAAGAGAGTGAGCAAAAGCAAGCGAAGCTTCCGGAGGCTGTGGCTCACACTCACACTCACACTATGTCCTTTTGACCACATTCTATGGTTCAACATAAGTCACAGGCCAGTCAAGCTTTAAAGGGTGGGGGGGGATGACCTCCCCCTGATGAGAGGGGCTGCCAAGAATTTTTGCCATCTAACACATCGGCTATTTACATGGCAGTCCTGTGCTAAGTATTGAAGATAAAAATATGAATAAAACAGAGTCTAGTGCAGGAGATATACATGTAAATAAATAATTACAGCACGTAGTGTGCTCTAAAGAAGTAAGCACGGGATGCTATGGGGGATGCGGGAGGAAGAAGGGAAAGAGGCAAAGAGGCCTGGGACAAAAATAACACCTTAACTGGGATTGCAAGATAAAGTGGTAATTAGCCAGAAGAAGAGAGGCAGAAAGATGAGGGCAGAGGGGCAGAGAGGTGAGTGAAGGCTTGAAGGGGAACTGGCCTGGGGTGTGGTGAGGCTTCCATGGGGGCTGAAGGGCCCAACTGGGGGGTGGAGGAGCTGGGCAGTGGGGAGAGGGGCATCAGCCTGGAAGGGTTTAGTTAAGCAGGAATGATGACTGGGTTGCCACTTGGAGTGGCTTGGAAGGGGACAGCCAGAAACAGGGAGACATCCTCTGAGGCTGCCGCAGTGACTCAAGTGAAGAAGGATGGGGCACCCACGTGAATGAGGCCAGAAGGGAAAGGATGCGGAGATTCTAGGCGGTAAAGGGGTGGCACTTGGTGCAGGGAGGGTTGGAGAGGAGTCAGGCAGGTGGCCTGGTGAATGGGTGGGCAAGTGCTTTCTGCCAGGTGTCAGCAGAGGGGAGCTCCCCACTGAGGGACAAACTCAAGGGCACAGGGCAGCCACTTGTATGGGTGAGGCAAGGGTGCGGCATCACACAGGCACAGGTGGGGCATCCCGCTCAGAGACCAGAAAACAATTCCCTGATGCCAGCTAACAGGGAGGGACCCTGAGGGCAAGGCTTTGCTCCTACTTGGTCAGACAGAGCCCAGCCCTGCCAAGGCTCAGGCTGGCAGACCTGTCATTCACCAGGCCCCACTGCACCTCTCCCTGGAGAGGCCCAAAGGGTCTCTAGGCCATCCCCTCCTCCACAAGCCTAAAGCAGCCAAATTCTGCATTATGCTGAGGTGCTGCCAGAGTTCAACATGGAGACCCAGCCTGGCCAGGCTCTTCCTGGAGGCCTGCAGAGTGTGCAACCTGGGCACCTGCACCGCTGCTTGGAAGACTGCCCCAGGGACCCACCATCCTCCAAGCCCCTCAGACATTAAGGGATTGTCCTTTGCCAAGACAGGGGGTGGGCAGGAGGGCAGCTTGTGCTGGCTTCCTGCCATAGATCCTGGGTCATGATTTCCAGAAATGCCACGCCGACTGGGCACTCAGCTGGCAGCCATAAGCATGCACCGACTGATCAATACTTTGAATGCGCTTGGGGCCCTGCTGTGAAAAGGAATCCCCTGGTGATCACTTTCATAAATTGAAAAATTCTTCTGAAACTGAGTAATCCTGCCCAGCTAGTAAATCCAGATTTCCAGAAAGTGAGAGTAGAAAGCGCCTATAGTTACAACGATGACCTGGATCTCCAAGCACCTCCCAGATCCAGCCAGAATTCCCAGGGCAGCAAGCATTGCCTCTGGGGCTAGGGCTGGGGTATGATCATTGCTGGGACCTTGGTTGAAGTAAAATCTTCCAAAACAATCAGAATGCTTTGGGCCCAGAGGAGTGGCATTTTGTACATTGCTGTGTTTCCCTGGCCCCCTGAGCGTGGTTAACTCAGCAGGCATGTATGTGGGACCGCATCCGTCACTGCTGCAGCGTGACAGCCAGGGGGCCACAGAGCTGGTGCCCTTGGTGCAGAGGGAATTGAGCGCAGAGAGCTGGGCGGCTTGCCCAGGGTCACATGGCCAATTAGTGGCAAAGCTGGAAGGAGAACCAGGACCCAGGTCTTTGGAATTCCAGCCTAGAACTCTTGTTCCTCCCACACGACTTTACTCAAAAAGGTGACATCATCCCCCTGGCTCATGGTTTGGGAATGAATTCAGCTGGTGGCTCTTTTTGGAGCTGATGTATGACATAGCAGTTCAGCCTTAACCCAGCTCGACCCTGCGGGCTCTCCCTGAGTCCTGTGCACGCCCAGCCATGGGCTCATGCTGCAGGTCCCCACCACCTCCCTCCTGCACCTCGCCCCCGAGTGTCTCACAGGCCCCAGCCCTAACCCCAAAACTAAACTCATCATCCCCTCGCTTCCTGACATCCCTCCAGAAACCCAGCAGTGGTCCTCTCACCTCCCTCCAGCTCCATGGTCCCTCCCTCACTGAGGGCCGGAGCACCCACAGCCTAAGTGCTTGTCTCTCTGTCCTGTGACCGTTGTAGCTCAGGCCTCTGTCAGTTCTCACTTGGATTCTGGAGCGGTCACCACCGCCAACAGTAACATCGAGCCTCCTACCAGCTGAGGGCTCACCACGAGCCAGGCACGGCTAACAGCCTACCGGGGCCTAGCTTGTTTAAACCTTCAACAGAGGAGGAAGCTGGGGCTTTGGGGACATCAATTAACGTTCCCAAGGTCACACAGCTGAGAGGAGGCAGAGTTCAGGTTCTCCCTCAGGTCCGCCTCTGGGGCCCAGTTCTCCTCAGGTGCTTTCCTGACTCCCATGTGGCCTCTGGCCTCAGCCGGTCTCTGCTGGGCCTGCCTCTAACGTGGAGGCCAGAGTGATTTGTCTGAAATCCGAGTCTCACCTCTTCCCTCCCCTGCACAGAACCCCTGGGGGCTCCCTGGTGCCCACGGAATTAAGCCTGAGCTCCCTCACAAAGCTCTTGAGATCTGGCTCCGCCTGCCCACCCGTCGCACCCCAGCGGGCTCCCACAGCCCTTGTTTCTCTGCATCTGCCCCACACGTGCCCTCTAGGCCTTCCACCTGGCACTTTGTGCCCTGCTGGTCTCCCTTGCTCTGAGTGCACCTGCGGGGGGCCTTCTGGAGGCCCCAGCCAGCACCCCCCACACAGTCCTGCAGGTGCCCTGCTGCAACCGCAGCTCAGCCTGATGTGGGCTGAGTGGGGTCAGTGATTTGGCATTGCCCGTGGCTCCCAGAGGGAGGCCTGCACACCTCAGTCCCCGGATGTGGGGTGTTCTCCAGGACCACCCTTCTCACCATCTTCCTTGGTCTTCAGCGGAGCCAGAGCCAGAACTGGAACCCAGAGTGTCCTCGAAAAGAAGGGCCTGGCTGACCTCAAAGCCCACAAGCCCTTGCCCATCCCTGAGCCTGAGCGTCTGATCGTCATCACACTCTGGGACTAGAACAGGAGCCTCCATCGCCAGTTTACAAATGTAGAAACAGAGGCTCTGGGAGCGCAGGGGCTTGTCCACAAACATCCAGGTGTCTGAGGCAGAGCTGGGCTCTGGAGGGCGGCTTGGCAGGCAGCCGATCCTGGCTTCTTGTGGACAGAGATGAAGGATCAGGCTGGAGCAGTGCACGCTGGAGGGTAATTCTAGAACACTAGCCAGGGTTCAACATAGATCTAGAGGGCTCAGGGGTGATGGTGGGGGGCTTGGAGGGCGGGGCGCTCACATTCACCTGCTAAAGGACACAACGCTGCCTAACAACCGTCTAGGTCATCTGGTCCAAGGATCTGGGCCTCTGATGTCCAGCTACCAGCAATGCTAAGGGCAGGCTCTGTCTAGGGAGTCCAGGGGGCAGGCAGGCAGGGCGAGGCTGGTGGGAGCCTTGGTCCTCTGAAGGCCCTAACTTTTGCAAATGAAAGAGTTTGTATAAACTAAGCAGAGTAACTGGCAGGCTCTCCTCCTTCCCCCTTCTGAGCCTTGAGGTGGGTCTGACGAAACTTCTGACATCCCCAGGTTCAGAGCATAAAGGCCTGGGACATGCTCTGTGCCAGCCCCAGGTGGCCAAGACACCAGGCCACAAGGTAGGTATGCATTAGAGTGGGAGGGCCCCAGAGGCCATTTCCTGGGACCTGCTGGGGTTGCAAGCCAGGCTCCCCCATGCTGATGCCCCAGGTGAGGGTGGGGGTCTTGAGAGAATGACCCAGGCCTGTGAGGAGGTACAGATCCCTCCCTTGCTTGCTTCCACCATCGGAGGACGGAGGACGATGTGTAAGATGGAGGAAGTGCTTGCCAGGCTCCACTCCACCCCTCCTTTCTCAGGGCCCCTCCCCAAGAATCTCGCCCCACGCCATGACTGTGAATGTCTAACAGAAGGGACGCTGTTTTTGCAGGTTCTGTGGTTTTTATTCCTTTGGACCATATCCAGCCCATCTTACATCACAATGCCATGCTTTACTTGGTATCCAATACATCGGCACTCACTGGCATTTGGAGAACTTGTTCCGTAGCTATATGATGGTTTTTAGTTGTCTGTGATAATGTATTCTCTATGTTTCCAATCGGCAGTATGGGGATCTCTTCCCCCCAACCTTTCGATTTCTGGGTTTGATTTTTTTTATCGCATTTGTTTTTTTGCTTTGGAAAGTTGTTATTCCTTTGGTTGTGTAGCCCCTCCCAGTTGCTGCTTGTTACGCACTGTTTGTGACTTCTTTTGACTGTCAGTGTTGAGCCAGTCTTGCCAAGAAACAGTATCAAGTATTTTCCTATTTCTCTACTTCTTGAAAAAAAATTTAATTAAAAAAAAAAAACTCTTAATGGGAACCTGGCCCTGTCTGTCTTCTCTGTTCTGCAGAAATGTTGAAGGAATTGAACCAGCAGCGCAGAGCGAAAGCGTTTACAGACCTGAAAATTGTTGTTGAAGGCAGAGAGTTTGAAGTCCACCAAAATGTTCTAGCTTCCTGCAGCTTGTATTTCAAGGACCTGATTCAAAGGTTTGCCTTCCTTCCAGCTGTGGTCGGGTCTGTTCCTTTGTAGGACGCTTTTGTGTCGCTTTTCTCCTCCCCTCTCTTGCAGGTTCCTGAAGCGTGACTCCCTGTCACAGAGCCAGTAGCCATCTCTCCTCCTCCTCCCGCAAGTGCCCTCTCACACACAGCCTCAGAGCAGCCACAGCCCCAGCCCGCCCCACACAGCTTTGCTGGTCACCAGGGGCCTCTGCCAGCCGTAGACAACACCCCTACCCCACCCCAAGGATCCTGCGTTCTCAGTGGCTCACAAGCCCTCCCTGAGATTGAGGACTGTAGACTCCACTTTAAGGGACCATTGCACACTGTGCCCACGGGGTCAGCACGAGGTCCCCAGCACCATCGTCACTGCTGTCGATGGTGAACTTAATGCCAGGAAAGCACATCGACCAGAACATCCCCCTTGAGGACACTTTTCCCCAGCCTGAATCGGGGAGAAGAGACTTGTAGCCAAAGCCCCATTCACACTGCATGTCTTGAGACCTGTACACTGAGCCTAACCCAGCGTTGTCTGAGCACAGACCAGGTGTGTCCTAAACACGGTCTCTCTCAGCCTTTGCTCCCCACCCCGTCTGCCCTCCGCCCTGAATGAGTCTTAATGGTGCATGAGCATCTTTTTTTTTTTTTCCATTATGTTGATTTTTTAATTTGTCTGCTTCATACCCTTGCAAAGAAGTCAGGGGCCACCTTCTAGCTCCTTAGTGAGGGAGAGCAGCCGAGGGGGCTGGCCCAGGGTAACGCTCCTGTTTCTCTCACCATCAGCAGATTAATGCCGCTGCTCATTTTGCCTTGCAGCCTCTCCGGGGCGGACGCTGAGCCGGGACTGTGCTCAGAGTGGGAGGACAGGACCTCTGCTTGCTTCCCAATGCTGTGTTTGGACTTGCCAACTAACCCCAGAGTGACTGTGTTTTGTTTCAGGATGGCACCCTGGCTGGCATCTCCTTTCCAATCCGTCGTGTCCTTTCACTTAGAGCTGAGCTGCCCGGCGTGCGTGCCCCGCCCAGCCACGCTGACCCCAACCGTGCAGGAAGGGGCAGGCTCTTTGTGACTTCAGTCTCATGGACAGCTCGCGCCCCCCGTCCCCGGTGCCTGGGTTCTCTCTGTCCCAGCACAGGGGTAGGGGCATGAGCTCTGGGGTGAAGGGGCACGTCCAGTGGCTTCTTCAGGCCAAGAGAGGTCTTTGTGCTGCCACTCTTGGCAAATTCTGGAACTGGCAGTGACTGGCACCTGGCTGCTAGATTGCAGATGTGGCATCCTAGGGCCTTGGTCCCTCCTCCAGACCAGCTGGAGAGCACAGAGTGGGCAGGATGCAGGGGCAGGTTGATACTGAGCAATGGCCCAGCCCTGGGCTAGAAAGATGTGGGCAAGAGGAGCACAGGAGCCCTTTGACTGTCTTCAGAGACCTTGCATGTAAGACCAGACTCTTGGACACAACAGAGAAGAGGATACCGCTAGGTGGGAACCCAAAGTAGTGAAGCCTTCTTGGACAGGCCAAAAAGAAGGAGGAAGAATACTCTAGGCAAGGGATAGCTTACCTTGAATGCAAGGAATGTTCTAGAATGTTCCAGGGAAAGAATGGCTTGCCTGGAATGAAAAACTGGGGACAGAGACAGTCATAAGCAGTAGAGACGGGGAGATGGCCTTCCCAGAGATGGGTGTGAGCTGAGGCGGGATGGGCAGGCAGGCCCTGATGCCTGGGCTAAGGCCCTGGGCTTGGTCTTGAGGGTGTGGGGGGCCATCAGGAGCAGTGGGGAGAGGATTCCCACCTGACGATGGGAGAACTGTAGGATGTGCCTCAGAGACCCTAACTGGAAAGAAGGAGTGCTGGGGCTAAGAGGCAGTCACTGGAGGAGAGAGGGTACTCCCTTGGGAGCTAGGAGATCTGGGTTCTACACCTGACTCTGCCACTTGTCCTATGACCCCAGGCAAGTCACATCTTCTCTCTCAGGCCTCGGCTTTTCTCATCTGTAAAACAGGAGGTTGGTTCAAATGACATCCAGGTTTCCTTCCAGCTCTGACATCCCAGGGTGACGCTAAGGGAATGGGCAGGCCAGCCCTGGAAAGGCTTCTCAAGGACAAGCACCAGGACATGAGAAGGGTGAGGTCACAGAGAGGAAGGCAGGTCCTCAGACCAGCGTCCAGGGAGAGCTGGGGGAAGATGATGAATTGAGCATTTGGCTTGTCAAGTTTTAGCAGCCTGAAGGACATTCAAGTAGAGATGCCTAGGAGGCAGCCAAATGGATGGAGGATCTGAACCCAGAGAGGTCTGGGGTCTGGGGAGACAGAGCTGGGTCTTCAGCTGCAGGAGGGTCACTCAGGGAGGAGGGGAAGCCGAAGCAGAGTCCAGAGGTGCCCCTGCGATTGAAGATCACAATGCTAACTTGCAGCCATTTTAAACCTTACTTCCCTCATGCTAAGCACAGGCACACATCTGCCAATAACAGCAAACAAATTCCTTCTGTAGAGAGAAAATCAGAATCTCTATAGGAAATCGTTTCCTTTCTGGCCATGTAAAATCCTCGAAACTTTCCCATTCTTAGTGATCAGGGAGCAGCTAATGTTGTTACTTACCATGTCATTTCAGTCTCTTGGAGTCCGTGACCCTGGAGGCCTAACGTACAGCAGCCGGGATGGCCCCGCGGGAGACATGTGGCCCTGTTCCCTGAACCCAAAGCAGGGGTTTCCCTCTCGGGTGGCCACGCTAACGTAAGCAGAGGCAATAAGGACCATCTGTGAGACACAGTGTCCTGGTCCTTAGCTTCCTGAGGGCAGGGGCAGGTACCCACCCTCTCCCATCCCAGGACCCCCAGGCCTGGAGGCTCAGGCTGGGCTCCTTCCCACTTCCAGCCTGGGGTGAGTGACATGTTCGCTGTTCCAGCCCCACTGGGGACACTGTCCTAGCACCCAGGCTCAACCCCAGTGTGGGCCACTTGGTGAGCCCATAGTCTGATGGGGGAGAAGCTGTGAAGTGGTATGGATGGGAAAGCTGGCTGAGTGCAGAAATGGAGGCTCAGAGTCAGGGAGGGGCGTCACTTGGAGGACATGGCACCTGGCATGGGTTTTGAAGGGAGACTGAGAATTGGCCAGGCTGGAGGGGGAAACCCAGCAGGGTGGAGTGGAGGAAAGGACAGTGGGCTCAGCCCCAGGAAGGAAGAAGGACATTTGGAGCAGACCAGACCTACTGGGGTCCTGGGGTTGCAGCCTCCCAAGTCCAGAGTCACTCCTTAACCCTGGTGAGCAGGACCTAGATCTGCCCTGGACTGCCTTTTTGGACCCATAGAGGAGAAGTCCCTTCACTTATGCCCTGGGGTCTGAGCCTCTCTCAGGGATGGTTGGGACCACAGGGAGCAGTGGCTGCACTCACTGGCCGGGTGGGCTGCAGGCCCCACCAGAGGGGACAGGGGACTGACTGTTCCTCCTTAGTGAGAGCAGAGGTGCGCCCCGCCGCCAGCACTTCTGAACACACTCCCCAGTCTGGGTGTGGAAGATGCCCAGCCCCAGAGGAGAGCTGCCCCTCATCACACCCAAGGGGACAGAGATGTGGCATTCCACCTTCCAGCCAAAATCCTGTCTTATGAAGCCTGTTGGAGCCAACAACACACAGGAACTATATTCTCTTTCCAGATTGAATGAAAATACATGGACAAATTGATTTGTCCAAGGTGATTTTCACAAGCCCCAGGTATAGGCTCTGGGCTTCTCCCTCCGTCCGCCTCTCCAGGGGAAGAGCGAAGGACCTGCCTGATTGAGCGGCACAGGGTCTGGATGGAGGGGAGCCCAGTCGACTTTAACAGTCAAGCCGTACGCCTTTCCCTTCCTTCCCTGTGAGGCTGCACCTTTGTGGGTGGCCATCTGCCCCCTTTCTGGTAGAAGAGACAGGTGTGGCTAGAAGACCCAATGACAAAAGGAAAGTCACACATCTCCGATGCTGACATAATGATGTGAGCCAGACCCATCACCAAGTCACCATGGGTGCATCAGGACCTGCCTGAGGTTCTAAAGTCCCCAGGACCCAGTGAGACCTGTGCCTGCCAGTGTTTGTGCCTCAGAGCTGATGACAGGTCCCAGCTCCTATGCATGGGGCAGGGTAGGAATCATATCGGGAGGGCGGGGCCATCCTCCTGAGCAGAACAGGGTACCAGCCACGTTCACCACCTGCTCCCTGAGTGTCCCCTACCCACTGCTGCCCCATGGTTCCCTCCCATTATTCCAGATCCAACTTGCAAAGTGAAAACGTGACCACTGAGGTGTGTGAGGAGTAGAATGAGAGACTCCGTCCTGAAGTCTGGAAAGGGCAGGTCTTATCCCAACGGAGTGAATTGCTAACGCTGGGATCTCAGGCATTCTAATATTGGGGACTAGGCATTCCTGGCACATCCACAGACCCAGGCTTACCAAGCAGAAGCTGTGCCCCATGTCCTGGGCTCTCCCCAGGTCACACTCCCTCTTGGGAGAAGGTGACCCCACGAAGTGTTAGTGTTCTGACAGAACCCGTGAGCCCTGTGTGGGCTAGGCAGCACCAGCCTGCCCCTCCCTCCCATGGTCCCCCTCCCAAGTATCAGGTTCATAGCCCCAACCTGACAAGCTGCCACTTCCTGCCCTGCTCCACCTCCCTCCAAGGTCATATCATGACCTTGATTGCCCAGCAAATTGCCCCACATACTCCATGAGGCTGAGTGAAACAGGATGCTCAGACCACCAAGAACCAGCTTACGACAAGGACAGAATGGTCATCTGTGGAGGGCACAGCTCTCCATCAGGGACCAGGGCCACCTTTCAGGGGCGATGCCTCCCAGGGGGTCCCTCTCAGAGAGAAGAGGCCCAAGCAGCACCGAGCTCCAGTCCCAACACAGTCTGATGGGAAGGAACAGTGTAACCACTGGCTTCCCTCAGCCCCACAGCTGTCTGGGCCACACAAATGCCTGTGTGGACAAGAAACGTGCGGGTGCAGGTGAGCTGCACAAGGCCTTGCAGTCAGGCCTTGCCTCCTGCAGACCCTAAACTCAGCTGCCTGGCAAAGCCCCCATCATGTTCCCCAATATCCTCTGTAGCCAAGTGGAATGGTCCTTCAGCTCCTAGCATCTGGCATCTGGCCCCAGGGGCCTCCAGCCATTCCTTGAAGATCCTTTGCCCAATGGCTCCTTCCTCTCCACGGGGGAACCCCACAGGGGGCCTGGAGGAGCAGAGCCACAGCCATGCATAAAAGGGACAGCAGTCTTCTCCAACCCTGGACAGCCCCTGTGATGGTAGACATCATGTGTGCTTCCATGCAACCCCTCTTCAGCCATGGGGAACCACCTCGTCCCCAGGACCCGCTTCCTGGCTCAGACTCTGAGCAAGACAAGCCTCTCCCCTCACTGCAGCCACGTTGGTCCCATTGGACCCACCACTCAGGGCTGTGGGTCCCACGGGCCCTCCATCTGCCCAACACCCCTCCTCACTGGCTGATGCCATGGCTCTCAAGGTTACACGTCCCATGAGTTTCAGTGTGTGCATGCATGTGTATGTGTGTGTGTGCGTGTGGGGGTGTGTGTGTGTGTGCATCCTGAAGTTCCACCTCAGTTCCTCCCTGGGTTTAAGCTCCTCTGTTGAGGACGTGTGGGTAGACAGGAGCGCTGGCCAGAGGCAGAGGCAGCAGGGACTGGGGCTTTGAGGCAGCCCCACGCTGGCCCCATCAGCCCTGCCCTGACTGTGGCCCAGCGTGACCTCCACAGAGCATGAGGGACATGAGGAGGAAAGGCCAGACAATGGTGTGGAGGCATAAAGGTGGAGGCAGCAAAGGCATGGAGTGAGAGGTTGACCAGATGGCCCCTGAGGCCTGGGGTGTTTGGAGTTTCTGTGATTTTAAGTGATCACACAATAAACTATTTTTATACTTAACAAAGCCACCCAAGCGTGGAAATCCACCCCGACAGCAGAGGACTGGGTGTGTTAGGTCACTTTAAATCACATGTACTGTGTGTGTCTGTGGGCTGCGAGGGCTCTGGTTGGACCCCACTCAGCCAGCACCTTCCCTCTCAGCTCCCTGGGCCTGCCCCGGGCTTGGAGGCAGAACACCCCTGCGGGCCTGGCTGGGGCCCCAGCATAGCACCCTGGGAAGGGAGCCCTGCACACTTGCCAGGCAGCAGGATCGAAGCTCTCTTGTCTGCTGCCTGGTCGGATTTGTGTTTTAAAGGCCCTGGGAGGCCAATGCCTAACCTGAGAGAATGCTGTTCCAACCATGGTGTTTCAGGACCTGTCATGTAGAGAAGAGTCTCCCGGGAAGGGCATTTTCCAGCCTCTGTCACGTAAACTCTCCGTGGGACTTTAGACCTCATCCAGATCAATCCTCTTGTTTTACAGAAGAGGAGCCAGAGGGCCAGAGAGGCCAAAGCTGTCTGCCTGTCGGTGGCAGAGCTGGGACACTCAGGGCCCGGGCTCCCTGCCCACACAGGAGTCACCCTCTCTCTGGGGCTAGCCTGCTCCCTTACAGGACACCTCCACACCCCCACTGCCAGCCACAGGTGCACCTAAGGGACAAGTCACAAGAGTCTTGGCCCCAGGGCTCCTCAAGAGTAGAGGGAATACAGAAGCCATTTCCCAGCCACGTGGCTGAGCCCAGCCCGGGGCAGGACCAGGCTCAGTGTGGGGAGCAAGACCGGTCAGGTGGGCCAAGACGGGGTGCCAAGCTGATCGCCTCTGAGAAGCCTGCCTCCTTACTCCTAACACTCTGGGTGTTTTCCTCCTGGTCACTTTTGTACCGGTGTTATTTTTGCTTCATCGTATCTGTTTCCTTCCAGGTCCAGCTTTAGGGCGCGGCTGCCAGGCCTTAGGAGCCTTTGCAATGGTTTTGTATTTCTGTAGACACCAGATATAAACATATTTATATATTTGTGTCCCTCCCCCGCTCCCCCCAGTTCACAAGCCCGATGCACACTCTACACGCAGGCCACTCTGACCTCTGACCCCGTGTTCCATGTGGCAGGAGGGCCCCGCCCCGGGCCAGGTCCCAGGTCATGGCTGCTGGCTGTCTGTGGCGGAAGTCCTTGGTTGTTCCGCTTCCCCTCCTCCCAGCTCTAACCATTCTGTCCGTCTATCTCGTCTCGTCCTCAGTTTCAAAGCAATGTCATGAAGGGCTTCCTTTCCATGCCTAAAAGGAAACAATATGTTTTTGGAAAGAGGTGGGGTTGGTCGGGGTTCCGGGACAGCACGGGGCCTGCAGTCTTTGGGGCGATCAAAGGAAGTCTCCAGATTGGCTGTGATCGCAGCCCATTGGGAGCCTCAGTCCTGTTGGAGAACCTCCACTTGAGGCAGATGGGCCCTGGAGCCCAGGACCTGCTGGCCTTGTTTGGCGGAGACGCCGGGGCCAGCTCGGGGCTGAACCGTATTGTTTCCCTTTGAGGCCAGTCCTGGTCCTCGTCCCCATCCACGGCTCATGCTTTTTGATTTGCATCTTTTTTTGCATGGACATGCCGAGTAGTGATAAGCAGGGTTTTCTGTTCTTTTGGGCGTCTCTGGTCAGACTCTTCTCTTTCAGATCCCATGTAAGGTGGTTAGGTTCAGGTGTGTCATTGCTGTGTCCCTTGAGTCCTAAAAGGAAGGGCGTGACTGAGGCGTGCAGGGAGATCTAGCCCTGTGAGGAGGCGGCGATGTGGCCATGGGGTGGCAGGTAAGGACACTCTCGTCTCTGTGCCTAGGTCCGTGCAAGACGGCAACCAGTGCGGCCGGGAGAAGCTGGAGCTCGTCCTGTCGAACCTGCAGGCCGACGTCCTCGAGCTGCTCCTGGAGTTCGTCTACACCGGCTCCCTGGTCATCGACTCAGCCAACGCCAAGACCCTGCTGGAGGCGGCCAGCAAGTTCCAGTTCCACACCTTCTGCAAAGTCTGTGTGTCTTTCCTCGGTGAGTCCTGAGAGCGTCTGTGTCACCTGGAGGGAACAGTGCAGATGTGCGAAAAATTTGCACACAGCAAGGAGAGGAGGGCTGTGTGTGCACGCCCAGACCTCCTCGGATGGAGCTGGCTTTCCCGAAGCAGTTTAAGATGACAATCTGGGTAACTACGCAAAAGGCTTTGCTCGCCGGCATGGAAGAAGGGTCCTCTACAGCACTCTCTGAGGGCAGGGAGGCCACACTGTGACCCAGGCAGCTTTGTGAGGACAAGTGGGGCCACAAGGGCTGTATGTCTCGCCCAGTCATAGGGAGTCTGGGCCCCGGCCTCACAGCCCTGTTCTCTAAACACTGAACAAAGGAGCCACTGACTTTTTTTCCCCTTTAATTTATGTAATACCTGGGCCACACCAGATGTCCCCACAGGTCTAGACTTGTGAACGGTCCCTCGGATACCCAGACCGTGCCCAGGATGGAGTCTGAGTGTCGGGGGCCTCCAGCAGGCCCCCAACTCCGAGAACATGCTTACTTTACTGTTAGGAGCTGCCCAGCTTCAGGGAGAGCAGAGAGAGGGAGGGGCAAAGACGAGAGTCACAAAGAACCCGTGGCCTGGGTGTGGAGTGCAGAGAGAGAGAACCAGGGGCTGCATCTGGGGTTGGGAGCAGGTCAGGCAGGGACAGCCAGGGGTCTGAGATGTGACCTGGGGGAACCGAGCAATCTAGAAGGGTCAGGAACCACAGCTCCAGAGTTGGGCTCACAGAAGTATGGGCCTCCTGGGACCCAGACACATCTACGCTGGAATAACCATTAGTCAGATCTCAGGAGAGCTGGCCAGACTGACCCCAAGTCTAGAGGTCATGTTGGGTGAGGCTGAGGCCCATGGGAGATGATGGGGGAGGGGGGTGTGAGGGGTACTACTGCTCAAATGACTCTAAATTAGGAGATTGTGACCCCAGACATGCCTGTCACAATTAAGGAAGACACTGTAAGCGTTAATGTGACCCTTGACCTCAGCTCCAGTGTGACCCCTGCCCCCAAGCCTCCTTTACTCACAGGCAATGAAGAAGCTTCGAGCCTGGCACTGACACTCTATACATCACAGCCTTGGTCCTCCTGCTGGAACCCACAGGAGAGGAGGGGACCCTGGGAGAGTCAGCATGAGACAGGGCAGAGGAAAACCTGGGAAATGGATCTACAGCTCCACGGACACAGGAAATGGGCTTGTGGGCACTCTGCATGCTGGAGGCAGGTCACAAGGACCTGGGCTCAGGGGGGATCCAGAGTGACAGGTGATGGGAATGGGTGGCAACTCCTTCCAGGGCCCTTCGGTGAGTGGTCCTGTGCTTTCGCTTCCAGAGAAGCAGCTGACCGCCAGCAACTGCCTGGGGGTGCTGGCCATGGCCGAGGCCATGCAGTGCAGCGAGCTCTACCACATGGCCAAGGCCTTTGCGCTGCAGATCTTCCCCGAGGTGGCAGCCCAGGAGGAGATCCTCAGCATCGCTAAGGATGACTTCATTGCCTACATCTCCAATGACAGCCTCAACACCAAGGCCGAGGAGCTAGTATACGAGACTGTCATCAAGTGGATCAAGAAGGACCCCGCATCCCGTGCGCAGGTAGGGCCTTCCCACCTCCCGCCCCCGACTACTCCCGGCGTCGGGGGCACAGTGCAGGGATGGCGTATGGAGCAAGGATGAGGGAAGGTAGAGAAGGCAGGACTGCCTGTCTGACCAGCAGTGGGATGGTATGGGAGCCAGTAGGCCCCGGCACACGGAGGCTGGAACTGCCCCTGGGCAACAGAGAGGTGAAGGGAAGGATGAGAGATGAGAAATCAGCCACCAGAGGATTCTCGAGGGCTGGCATCCCACCTGAAGGAGACCCGAGCTGACCTAGAGGCCACAGGGCCTGGTAGACAGCACCAGAGCCTTGCAAGGAGAAGTGTGTGCCTAAGCCAGGGTGCCCTGGGGCTCAAGTGAACTCAGACCCACCAGGAGGAGCCCCATCCATGCTCTGGTTAGGGAGAGGGTGGAATGCACCTGGATCAGACGGAAACCACACTAGAGATGGGAAACTACGGCACGCATGACAGGAGGGAGGGCGAGTCCCTCGGAGGGGACAGCTGGAGAAATCAGAGCCACAATCTAGGGCAGAAAGAAAGGACGGCAGGGTCCCCAGTTGGGACACCTGAGTCACAGGATACCAAGCATGCCCCAGCAGGATCTCCAGGCCAGAAAGCACTGACCAATGGCCTCACTCAGGACCGAACTGCCTTGGTTCTCACGTGTGAGGAGACCCTGGAGTTAGTGCAGCCGCACAGGTAGCTCTCAGGAGAGCTCAGAGTCCACCCAGAGAGCAGCAAATGGGAGGACAGAGTCAGGGAGGCCAGAGGCCAAAATGGGCTGAGGCAGCTGAGTGACGGATGACAAGGGCTACTTTGTTGCATGTGGAGCAAGAGGACGGACAAGAGAGGGAGGGATGGGCCAGCTGCTGAGATCAGTAGCATTGATGGTGGATCCAGTGGTGGATGCAGGATGCAGAGATGGCTCTCCACCCTGCCCCAGCCACTGAGCCCAGCCACCGAGCCACCTCTGATTGATCAGGTGGGGAAATGCAAGATGCATTTTTGAGGAAGGAAGACAATCCACTCCAACTCCCAAATCTAGGTCTCCAGCCCAGACCTCTTTCTTTGATTGTCTACTGGACACCTCCGGCCAGATGTCCCCCAAGCCCCTCTAATTCATAAACCCCAAATCTGTACATCTTCTTGTGCTCCTTATTTCAGTCCTGCCCATCACCCAAGACAGAAACCTAGATTCCTCCCACACCTTCCACCTCCATTTGGCCACACACTGCTGTCACTTCTGCCTCCTTACTCCCTCCTAAGAGAGTCAGCGTCTCCCTCTCCCCACTCAGGCTCCCTAACTTCACCAGGATTGCTGCAGTCATCTCCTGGGTGGTCCCCTGCCTTCTGTCTTCCTCTCTCCAAGTTCATTCCCACCCAGCAGCCTGAGTGGTCTTCCTAAAGAGCACGTTTGATTGTGTAATTTCTCTGTTTAAAACCCCTCATGAGTTCCCCCACACACTCTGCAGGAAAAACTGCACAGTCCTTGGCAAGCAAGGCATGAGGTCAGTCAGGCGCTGGCCCCCACTGACCTCTCCCATCTCATTTCTCCCTGTCTGCTACACCGCCCCCTAATGAGAATAAACTCCGTAGAATTCCCCAAATGCCCCATCCTCTTTCACGCTTCGATGCCTCTGCATGTGATTTGAACGTCCCCCCTCCTCTCCACCTGTGGCCTGGAGAAGTCTCTGATCCTTCCACACCCAGCTCAGATGTCGTCTACTCTGGGAGCCTCCTATTCTGCAGCCCCCACAACTTCTAACCAGACTCCTCCGTTGGGCCCCTCTAGTGCCTTTTATGTAATGGATCCTCCACTCCTCCCACCATTAAACTAGTGCACCTGGAAGTCAGACACTGGGTCTTACTGGCCTTTGCACCCTCAATAATGAGCTTAATGCATAGCGCAGAGAGGTCACCAATTATTTGTTGGATGAAACTAAAGTAGAGGGATGAGCAAAGAGTTTGCCAGATAGCAGGAGGGATTCAAGTCAGTCCATGAAAAGCCTTCAGTGCAGGCGAGGGGGTCCAGGTGCCACTTTGAGGCAACGGGACACTACTAAAGGGGTTTCTTGGCATTGGGGAGACACAGGTTGCAACAGTTGTGACTTTCAAACTTAATGATCACCATCAGCTTTCCTGGGCCCTCCCACCTGTTCCTGAGTTCCTGCCCCAGGCACAAGTCTTTGAGGATCAGGATCCTCATTTCATTCCCCCTGCAGCCTGGTGTGAAGCAGAGGCCCCTGAGCTGAATGGAGGCAGGAACGAGGTGCTGGAGAGACACATGGATGGTCCACCCCAAGATCAGCTGCAGCGTGCCGGACATCCCCCTTCCTTCCTCTCTTCGTCTCTAGATGATGGGGGTTCCCACTATCTCTGTCTAGGCTGGGGGGAGCAGAATGTCTGCACTCCCAAGTCAGACACAGACAAGAATTATCCATTTTGCACAGTACCACACCTCTCTTTTCTTCTCATCGCAACTCATAAGAGGTGGCTCCATCTGTATAACTAAGAAGATCTCATGTCTCCTTGATCCTGCAGTATGCAGCCGAGCTGCTGGCGGTGGTCCGCCTCCCCTTCATCCACCCCAGCTACCTGCTCAACGTGGTGGACAATGAGGAGCTGATCAAGTCATCAGAAGCATGTCGAGACCTGGTCAACGAGGCCAAACGCTACCACATGCTGCCTCACGCCCGCCAGGAGATGCAGACGCCCCGAACCCGGCCCCGTCTCTCAGCAGGTATTGAGGGACATGCCCGGAATCCCCCAAAGGCAGGTGCCGTGGGGTGAGCCCATCCTTGGGTGGTCTCTCAGAGAGGCACCAGGCACAGAGGCTGGCAGGGTCGGTGTGTATCCCAGGGGTGCCCATCCATGTCCCTGCAGGTGTGGCTGAGGTCATCGTTTTGGTTGGGGGCCGTCAGATGGTGGGGATGACCCAGCGCTCGCTGGTGGCCGTCACCTGCTGGAACCCGCAGAACAACAAGTGGTACCCCCTGGCCTCACTGCCTTTCTATGACCGCGAGTTCTTCAGTGTAGTGAGTGCCGGGGACAACATCTACCTCTCAGGTGAGGTCCCTCAGGGCTGGGTTGGGGATCGGGCATGGACTTCCCAAGGGGGCTGCTCCCCACCCCAGGGCTAAGGAAGGCCAAGGCCCAGAAGTGCCTACTCTGCAGGTGAAGCCTTCTCCCCCTGACCCTGGGGCTGGGCCTGCCCGGCCATGGGCCCTTCCTCACTCCCTGCCTGCTCTCTGGACCTCCCATACTGCCTACAGGTGGGATGGAATCAGGGGTGACGCTGGCCGATGTCTGGTGCTACATGTCCCTGCTCGATAACTGGAACCTCGTCTCCAGAATGACGGTCCCCCGCTGTCGGCACAATAGCCTTGTCTACGATGGGAAGATTTATACCCTCGGGGGACTTGGCGTGGCAGGCAACGTGGACCACGTGGAGAGGTAATGAGGCCACAGTCATGACAGGGGCATCCTCTGTCATTTACCAAAAGCTAAAAACACATCGCTCCTCCTCCCCAACACCCACCCAATAGAGACCAACTAGAGACTGGACATTCATAAGGCGATAGTCCCAGGCTCTTCAAACTGCAAAAGGGGAGGACTGGGGATGGCGAGGTAGAAACAGAAAGGATAACAGCTGCCTAGTCACTGCGATGGGGCACTCTTGTCCCATTCAGGGCTCAGACAGGCTGGAGGCACAAGACCCAATTATGGAAAGGCACAGGATGGGCTTGGCTGGGCTGACCCGGCAGTTAGGGAACTTAATGGAACTGGAAGCACCAGCCCAGAGACTTACTGGGATGCAGGGCAAAGTTGGAACCAATGGCCCAAATGTGTGCTGTGGCAGTGGCTATGCCTCCATGTCCCTGCCAAGCTGGGGGTTACATACCAGGAAGCTCTCTTCTTCCCTCCATCTCACGTGTCCCAGGAAATCTGCTTGTAACACAGGGAAAAGTCACTGCACACAGGTCTGGCCAACTCTCTAGAATTCTCCAGAAGAGAATATGAGCCAGTGGGCCCGAGAACCATGAGTGTAAGCCTGCCCTCTGCTGGAAGTCTCAGGCTGGCTTCCTCACTGAGGCCCTTCAAAACTGGCTGCTCATAGTGTAGGGATCAGGCGTGGGCAAGTTGGGCGTAGGCTGGAGCTGGGCCCTTCTCTGGGTGGAAATACTCGTCTTCCCTTTGAGCGGAGGAGATGGTTCTTGCACAGAGCAGACATGGGAGAAGCTGCAGAAAGAGCTCAGGAAGCTTCATGAGTCAGCAGCAAAATGCGGGAGGCTTCAGTGCTTCTGGAGAAACTGGTGCCCCAGAGAGTGACACATTAGGCTGAGTTGGCCCCAAGTTCCAACCCAGGAGGTCACGGCTGAGGTCCCTGGAGCCCTTGTCCCACATTCGTCCCGCACCCTGGCCCAGCAGCCTGCCTGCGTCCTCAGCTGCCGCAGAAAGCACATCCTTCCTTGTGACAGCTTCTTGCCTGCGGAGCCACACACACCCCTCAATTTGTATTTTTCCCTCGATGGCTAATTGGACACTTGACAAATGTTATGGTGGAGATGGTTCCAGAGTGAGACAGGCTCTGGATGTTCACTGTGGGCTTTTAACTCCCCCACGTGGAGCCCAGAGATGGCTCAGTAACAACGTTTAATTGCTATATTGATTTGAAGATAAGGGGAATCCCATGTGATTGTGAGGATCTTAATGCTGCTGCTGAACCGGGGTCAGCCCTGATGCTGCCAGCCTTCATGGGGACCCACTGCATGGCCATCGCGCCCCGAGCCTTCCCAGAATACCAGCTTCCAGCCGTTTGTCATCCACATGAAACACATGAGAAAGGAAACGTTTTTATGTAGGAGTAAACTGAGCTAGATCTGTCATCTTGTCTTGCTTTTTGTCAGCTATTTTTAATCTCCTGAGATGCTGATTACTCATTTTGCAAACTTACACTTGTTGATAAGTACAGGGATTTATTCAAGGATCAAATGCACCAAAATGGGGGACAAGCTCTGCTCCCCTTGGGCCCGAGAGCCATTCTCCAAGGCCCGAGCAGCCTGCACTGGCCTTCCCTCGGGGGCTGGGCCTTCGTTCCACCGTGAAACATCACCTCAGACACAGTGGAGGCAAGACCACCCTGGGAACCCCAATAGATGGAGGACAACAGTGTGCCCTGAACCCTTCCTCAGCCCTCTGGGATCTGTCAGCTGTCCTTGTGGGGACAGAATACAGACTTGAAGACCCCAGGGTGGTGTCCTTGTAAGTGGGGTGGAAGGTACGAGAGGAAAGGATGCCCACTGCTTCCCAAGGACCATAGCCGGAGCCCCTTTGGCCAAGTCAGTTTCTGGGCCACATGGTGGCAATGATGAGAATTCAGGGTGACAGGAAGGTCAGGGTAATGGGGACAGACGCGATGGTGCTTTGTTCCCCAGGAAGCACTAATGGTACAAATTGCTCTTATATCGATAATGAATGAGATATATGGTACATTATAATTATATTACATTACTGTATTACAGGAATAGAGCAAGATTATATAATTATAGATTCAAACAACAGTGCAATAGACAAACCTGTATTATATCATTATATAAATAACTGGGTCTAATACTTTATAGCAATATATTGCAGTAGCTGTGGTTACTGGATAAATGATAGCGGAGGGGCTCACTCTGCAGGGTCATTTGCATGTCATTAGCATATCCTTCTCAAGCAGGAAGCTGACAGATTGAGCTGACTGAGGGCTTGTGGCTTGGCAATCAGCCACCTGGAATAACAAGCTCTCGGGAAATTCACATTTGGTGGAATGTGCCATTATATCCAAAGCCTGAAGATGAACAGCCACATAATCTTCCACTGTCTCCCAGCTCCTTCTGCAGGAGCTCTTTGGATCTCTGCCATATTAGCTTAAAAAACAGATATCTGAACTTCTGACACTGTCCAAAAAGACACTAACTCCATCGCCTATTAGCCACATATCATTCGTCTGGGGCTTAATTGAATCAGCCCCTGCTGCTCTTTAGGATACTTCAGCCTCTTCTCAAATCCTGAGTCTTCACAAGCACAGAGCTGGATGTCTCACAGCCATCCCCTCATCCCCGTCTCGGAGCCAGGGTCACACCAGCTAAGAGGGGCCATCGTCCTGGGTCACTGAGCTGTCCCATGTTATGGCTCGTGCCCCAAGCAGACTCACAGGAAAAAGTGGACCCCGTGTGCTTCCCAGGAAAGGTGTGGTGGTGCAGCAGGCCCACAGCAGAGGCTACGCCTTGGGGCCAGAACAAACGACAGAGCGGCGAACAATGTGGTTGAGCGGTAGATGGGCCACTGGATGCAAGGTCCAGAGTGAGTGCTTGTGAGGGCAGCCCTCATGGGACAACTGACAGAGATGCTGAGAGCTGAGATCCAAGCTACCCCAGGAGGAAGGACCACAAAGATCCCAGCTCCTCGGCCAGTCTACTTAATCCCAGTTCTACTCTTCCCGTCAGCTGCTTCCTGTTCCCACTTTCTTCCCTGTCTCGTCAGGAACTCAGGTTCCATCACTTTCTCCATCCTCTTACTTTGCCACTTTATCCTGCACCACACATCCAGGAGATTGGTTCAATCCTGTTCAGTCCAACTCTTTATATTCTCCACACCTACCCCTGGGGGCTGAATGCTGGTGGAGAAAATCCCACCATCTTGTAGACTGGCCCCACTATAAATTGACTCCTCCAACCTCCTCTTGGTCCTTAATGCTGCAGGGCGTCTTTCTGTGTTTCCCTTCTCAGTAATTTCTCCCACTTCAAGAGCACTTGCTTCTCGTCTTCACCTCACTCTTAAAAGGCTCTTGCTCCATAAACACTAATACTTTCGCCAACTCTGACCCTTGCTTCGCAGAGAAGATGGAGCCATCAATCAAGAACCCTCTCATCTTCCTGCCATCATTCCTGCATATGTACTTACACTCATGCCATCCTTGCTTTCCTCTTTCATGGCCAAATGGACACTGCTTCCCCTCCACTCTGGATCTAGTTTGCATCCACCCATCAGGAGCCTCCCATCATCAGCTCTCCCCTCCCTTTCATATATATTTAATCTTTCCTTATCCAGTTGAGCTCCTTCCTATCAGCATGTAACACAATTAAACCTTTCCCCCTAAAATTAAAACAAAACCCGTGAAGTATTGGAGCTGGTTCATGCTGGCTCATGAGAGCCAACTGTTAAGTTTCCAGGAGCTCCGCAAGCCAGTTGTTAGTTACAGGTATTATTAAAAATTAAATCATATAAACTTAGACTTAAGTTATATTAAAGATAAAGATAATTGATACTCAGAACTTATCACTACCTAGTTTTTTACTTTATTTTACTGCTCTCTTTGCTCTGGAAGTGATACGTGTCTACTGATCTGGATGTGGTGGAGATTCTGTATAATGGTGTGCCACTGTGCATCTCTTCCCTACTCCACACCCAGTGATATCCCATTGGTAGCTTGAAATCAGCCATGGTGAGAGGATTTACATCACAGAAATCAGCAAATGCTACATACCAGGCCTTTTTCCCCTGGAGAGCTGGTTTTTAAACATCTATCAGCATACCACTGAAAAAAATCCTCTCTCAGCTCCATAGTCCTTTCTAGGTCCCACCTTCTCTGCTTCTCTTCCCAGCTAAGTTTTATTCAAGAGAAGTCTCCACCAGCCATCTCCACTGCCTAGCTTCCCCTTCACTCCTTGACATACAAATAGTTCTGTACCTCCCATTCCATGTAGAGTGCCCTTGACAAGACCACCAGTGACCTGTCTGAGACTGCTTGACCTCTCATCACATCCTCCGTGTATGGAGCTTTGCCTTCTGTAGCACTGACACTCCTCTCAGGACTCCTCTCAGCTCCCCTCGTAAAGGCCAGCATTTCCCCGGAATGTGTCCTCAGCCTCATTCTCACCTACACACTCTCCCTTGTGAACCCCTTCATCTTCAGTTCCCATCTAGGTGCCAGTGATCCCTAAGCTGAAGATTGAATCCAGACCCATATATCCAGCTGCCTGCTGCACACCCCCAGTTGTTACCCACAGATACTTTAAACCCCCATGAATGAAACTGAAATTGTCATCCTCCGCCAACCTCCATTCCCTGTCCTGTGCGTTGTGCCCCTCAGTCCAGTTTCCCAAGCCAGAGACCTTGAGCCATCGTAGGCAACTGTATCTCCCTTAACTGCGACTTCAATTAATGACTGAACTCTATCAGTTCACCTCTCCTTCTCTTCCCACTTCCTCACACTCTTGTCCTTGGTCCAAACCACTGTTTCCCCAGTTTCCAGCCCAGAGCCTGGGTATATAGGAGATGCTCAGTGCAGGACTGCTGAATGAAAGGGTAGGGTTGAGGTGGATAGAGAGGGCCAAAAGGGCCCAGAAGCTGGGGAGGTCTATCTGAGCAAAGACATGGAGACAAGAATCTGCATAGAGGTTGTGACCAGAAAAGAGGCCCACTAAGGTTCAGGAGGAAGGCTGAGAGGGCTATATTGGGCCAGATCCTAGGTGGCCATGAGTGACTCATCCCAAGTTCCCCAGCTGTGTAGTCTCTGGCTGCCAGGGGCAGGAACAGATGGTGATGCTCCCCGAAGGCCTGCTACCTTGGGTGAGGCCCCCGGCCTGCATGAGGCCCGTCTTTGACCCTGGGCTCTCTTTCTCTTCTCACAACAGGTATGACACCATCACCAACCAATGGGAGGCAGTGGCCCCTCTGCCCAAGGCAGTGCACTCTGCAGCAGCCACAGTGTGTGGTGGCAAGATCTATGTGTTTGGTGGCGTGAATGAGGCTGGCCGAGCTGCAGGTGTCCTCCAGTCTTACGTTCCACAGACCAACACATGGAGCTTCATCGAGTCCCCAATGATTGGTGAGAACCAGCTGTCTCCTCAGCCCAGGGCCAGTGCAGCATCCCCACCTCATTGTTTTATTCCATCTCCATATCCTAAGCCCAGAGGGCCGGCGAAACCCAATGGTTCTACAGACCCAAGTCCAGATGTGTGTGTGTGGTCGGTGGGGGGGTGGGGGGGGTGGTCACCCACCAGCTCAGGTGCAGCTGCGGATCCCACTACCCGGACACAAGGCAAGCTGATCTTTGCACCAGGTACCTCGGGGACCCAGGCCTTGTCCTCAGGCTAACCATTGACATTGGAGGTCTTTTCACCTCCCTTCCTCTGGTGGGCCTGCTGGGAATTTCAAGAAGGGAGGGAAGGCCAAAAAGACAGAGATGCCCTGAACTGCCTGCCCTGCTCTCCCCACAGACAACAAGTACGCTCCTGCCGTCACCCTCAATGGCTTTGTGTTCATCCTGGGTGGCGCTTATGCCAGAGCCACTACCATCTACGACCCGGAGAAAGGGAACATTAAGGCAGGCCCGAATATGAATCACTCTCGCCAGTTCTGCAGGTGAGAGGGCTGCAGTAACTCGGGAGGGAAAGACAACAAGTGGGGTCTGAGCACAGTGATTGGCTCCCATTCGATGACCAAAGCAATTCCCAGGCCCAGAGCAGCATGCCCACCCCACACTGTGCAGGTATGGGTACTAGTGCCAGGGCAGAGTGGGAAGCGCCCAAGGGTATCCCCTGGCCCAGAAGCCCAGCCCTGTGGCTCCAGATGACCCATCTCAAAGCCAGAAATGAAGGGCTTCCTATAGGCACCACCTGCAGGACCTTCGAGGCCACACCTTCTCTCAGGGAGAGGTGAGGGTGGTGCTGTGAGGTCAGCTGTCCCCCAGGACCACCTGCTCCATACAGACAGGAGACAGCACCAGGCAGAGCTGTGCAATACCCTACATGAGGCAAGTGGCTTCTCGGGGAAAGCTCTGACAGCCCTTGGGAGCTGGACCCAGCCAGGGGCACAAGCACAGCTGCCCTGGAGTCTCGAAGCTGACTGGGCAAAGACACAGGAACCAGCCTGCAAGGAAGAGAGAGGTGGAGGTCAGTGTGTGGCTTGGTTCCCAGTCTGCCTGGCCCTTTGGGCCAGAAAAATTAACACGCTGGGCAGGGAGGCACAGACCCCACTCTTGTAGCCCCATCCTTTCCTGGACTAAGAGGAACAAGGAACACAAAGGAGCCCCCAGACCCCATTTTCAGCATTTCCAGAGCAGATCCTTCCTGGAGACATCTTGTGCCAGTGCAGAGGTAATCACCAAATCCTCAGTATGTGAATAGCATGAAGCACTTATTGAGTGCCCACTGTTAGTGTGGCATCGTTAGAAACACTGTAACCTACTACTAACATGTCACATGACCTTGGGCAAGGCACTTCCTCTCTCTGGGGAAGTTTTATCTGTGAAACAGGCAGTTGGATTAGAAACTAAGTTCCTTGTTGGCAAGAAGATTCCACACTTTTCGAGCTTTGCTTTCATGTCACGTACTCTAAATGGGGGCAGGGGGCAGGGCAACTCTGACTACACTGTCCACTGATAAAGACAACAACTGGAGTTTGAACATCACTGTGGGGAGGACTCCCACACCTCATCTGAGACTAAAAGTGGGTATGGGAAGACTTACGCGTGAGGGGAGAGTTAAGCTGGGTCTTGTAAGAGAAGCAGGGAAAAGATACGCCACAAAGGGAGAAATATGAGGGGCCCAGATGGTTATAAGAGAGAAGGCTGGACCTTCAGTGTCTCATAAGAAGTCTACACTGACATCTTCTGCTTGAGGTTCAG
This sequence comes from Equus przewalskii, assembly GCF_037783145.1. Classification (NCBI taxonomy): domain Eukaryota; kingdom Metazoa; phylum Chordata; class Mammalia; order Perissodactyla; family Equidae; genus Equus; species Equus przewalskii. Next base: position 71,525,524 of record NC_091844.1, on the reverse strand, counting down.
AATTTCAGAAATGGTGGAGCCTTTGAAAGGGTATCTGTTCAATTTCAAGGGATAGCCAAGAAGAAATAGCCATTATCTGAAATGAGGGAGAAATCAAGACTAGAAACGTGGATCTAGCACCTGTGTGATGGGGTAGCTGAAATGTGTTAAGGGAGTAAGTGCAGACAGGAGCAGGATGCGGAGCTCTCAGGACAGGAAGAGCTCACTGAGACCACAGGACCAAGCAATGAGTGTCCCATAGGGAAGGTGTCCCGGGCCGCTGTGCTAACCCTGAAAAGAGCATGCCAGGCCCTTGTAGTCATGGGCGGGCAGTAGCATCAGGTCACATGTGTGAAGGAGTCACAGCAGGAAGCTCTGTCTCAAAGCATCCTGGCAAGGGTGAAATTCCCAGTCAAGTGGCCAGTGCTCAGTTATGACTTAGCTCCTCTTATCTTGTCTGCTATCATTCTAGTAAGTCTTCCCAACTTGATTTCAGTGGTAGGAAGGCTCTGTATGGGCAACACCAAAAAGATGCTCACTAGAGATGCTGAACTGAGCTGAGCCCCTATACACAGAGGCTGCTCATCTCCCAGCCATCTTTAGTAGGTCCGGCAGGTCCTGGGATGCCCAGTACATGTAAGTGCCACCCACAGCTTGGAAAGTAGTATATATAGCATGGTGTCCTGACTGGCCTTGGAGGAAAGGCATTTTTCTCATATCAGCTTGGACCAGAGGGAAAAGAAGAGCAGTGAGATCCCATAGGACTTTTGCAAAAGGGGAGAGCCAGCCTGCAACAAGACAGGATCTTGAGACTCTATCCCCAGTCCAAGGAGGAAGTTAAAGGGCTAATTCTCTTCCCACTTTTCCTGACAGTGCCGTGGTGCTCGATGGCAAGATATATGCAACTGGAGGCATCGTTAGCAGTGAGGGGCCTGCCCTGGGCAACATGGAAGCCTATGAGCCTGCAACCAACACATGGACTCTCCTACCCCACATGCCCTGCCCTGTGTTCAGACACGGCTGTGTTGTGATAAAGAAATATATTCAAAGCGGCTGACATCAGCAGAAGGCCCACGACGAGACTGTGGACAAGTCTGGCGAGGCAAATGCTACTCACAATGATCAATTTTCAGCAACACCAATAAGAGGGCGACAGACACAATCAAGGAACCCACTGCGCTAAACATTTCGAATACTCTCTACATTGAATGTAGAAATCATCCTCGCCTTTGGGGGAAAACGGGGGCATAGCGCTCCGAGCAGCAGGAACCACGACCACTCGAGCGAGCTGGGTCTTGGGCTCCTGCTCTTGCTCTGAACGGAGGCGCTCACTCTGCCCGGTGCAATAGAGTTTCACATATTTTTCAACTGGGAAAGAGAAGCTGTTTTTTCCTTCCTGCAGAGCAAGCTTGATCCCTAAACAACCACAGATCAGTTATCCTATGACAATATTAGGCATCAGGCTCTCTTGGAATAAAATCAAAGTGTCCTTATCACTTTGATTCCTACTTTTGTTTTTAACCAATCTACACTTTCAGTGGCCAAGAGAAAACAAGGGACAATACTGTGTGGCGCGAGGCCTAGGAGGCTGCTGGTCCCCGCGGGGCCGAAGAGAAGTCCAGCCACCCGCGCTCGCGCAGAGCCAGATGTGGCTGGAGGGGTGCTGCGGGGGCCGCGTAGCACAGCTGGGAGAGCTGTCTGTCCTTCGCAGGTTTTCCTACCAGATTTTTGCTGGAGAAGGACAAGGTGATTGTGCTAGCTTTCTCTTATCCAATATGAATTATTTAGATTTCCAAGGCATTTTCTTGATAAACGAAAGGCTATTTTTAAGTAAGGAAAGGAGGCGGCCACGAGAGGGATAATGCAGGAATCCCCAAAGCTCTTTGTAGGCAGTGCCAGAGTGGGGCATTTGCTCTGATTTTTCTATGTGCAGAATAGAGGATCTCTCCTGGCGGGGTAGATGTCCCCGTTTTATTTTTAGAAAAAGTAACTCCCAGACAGCCCCATAAAAGCTGTGCCTCATGGAGTCATTGTCAAAGAAAGGCTGTTCTAGCAGGAAACCAGTTCTGGCTCGTGACACCTGTCCAGCTCCCTCCATGAGGTAACGCTGAGGACCCAGGCCGGGTGGGGAGGGAAGGAGGGAGGGAGGGAGAATGAATGTCTACAAAGCACAGGAGACTATTTTTGATATTTATAGCTATATATTCAGGCACCTGCCACAAGAGCTCTCAGGATGGGGACGGCCTTCTTAGACGAGCCATGACAGCCAAGGCCTGAGGGGCATGAGCAGAATCACTCTTCTTGTAGCATATTAACCTGCGAAAGGGAAGCCAGGAGGGAGGTCACATCGTGGCTCAAAAGAGAAAGGCCTTCCTGCTAGTCCTCAGACCCTCAAACCTCACGCGGTGATCAGTTTCCATTCCAGGGCAAGAAAAATGCCGCCGCCACTGCGCTGTTTAGTTGAAGTTAGTACCAAATACACATTTTTATATCTGGGAAGTCAACTTGCCGTCATTTCACGAAAAAAAACCCCATTTATCAGGAGAAAAGGACAGGACCCACTTTCCATCTTTCAGGATTTGATGACACAAAATTCCAATTCTCGTGTCGGGCATCAACTTCTGGCACTACAAGTGCGGCTCCCACTTGGACAGGATACCGAGCTTCGTTATGCAGTTTTTAATATTATTTATTCTTTTAAAAAGTAATAAGCACAAAACTACATACATTGTATGTCATTTAAAGTATTTATGTCAAACAGGGTGCAAGTGTGAACCCAAGGACTGGAGCACAAATTTCTAACTGCCTGGGGCAGGGCTAATGTTAGCGTTGGTGTGCGTCTGCCTCCAAAGGAGGTGTTAGTGGTCAGCAAGACTCAACACAGATGACAGTGAAATTCCGTTCCTCTCCTCATCTATCACACTGGAGCAAAACTGGCTATTTCTGTGAATGATATAAAACAGGGTTCTCTGTAATGGTATTGTACATAGTATATGTTTATTGTTAAGTTCTTGTTATATTCTAATAAATATATTTATAGATCTAGACTCAGAAGCCAATGGAATGTCTTTGTGTGCCACCAAAGCCGTCCTTGCCACAGCAATGAGAAACCCCAGTGTAGGCCTGCTCGTCCTCCCACACATCCGCTGACTGGGCTCTATTGTAGACTTGAATGCAGATCTCGATGATTAGAAAGGATAGGACTGGGCCAGCCCTGATGGCCTAGTGGTTACGTTCAGCACACTCTGCTTCAGGGGCCTGGGCTCAGTTCCCAGGTGCAGACCTACACCCCTCATCTGTCAGTGGCCATGCTGTGGTGGCAGCTCACATACAAAACAAATTCGCAGTGGATGTTAGCTCAGGGAAAATCTTCCTTAGCAAAAAAAAAAAAAAAAAGCACAGGACTCCTAAAACGGAGGTATAAAGCTGAAAAGGAAACCAAGAATAAAGGGCAATTAAAGGTCAAAGTTGAAAGAGACTTACAAACACTCTGGAATTAACCCTGAAGATCTTCCTTCGGTTGTAAGCGCTCTTCTTCTTACACTTGTGCAACTGACAGCTTCAGTTAGCTTCCCACTGGTCTAACGCCTGTGCCTAAGACCGCTTTTTAGGGACTGTGCCAAAGCCACATAGTAACTCCAACTTATCAGCCTTATCAGAGAAGAGACACAACACACTTCCTCCAGGAGGAACGACAAGGTGTGATTTCTATCCTAAAATCCAGGCCGGGCGGCCTCCTGTCTTCAGTCACACCTGAGGCTGTGCTCTGTCATACAGATCAACTGTGCTCTGCTAAGGACGCCCACGCAAGGCTTCCCAGGCTGAAAATACAGAACGCCAGACAGGATCGCTCACTCTCTGGCAGGGAAAGAAATTTAGATTTAACAAATTGGTAGGAAAAGGTTGATTTACCAGCATTTCATCCATGTGAAGAGCCCCACAGCCCTTAATCCCCAAATCTCACCAAGACCTAGCGTCTCCTTGAAAGAAAAAATCTGAAGAAGCTGGGTCGGGGTAGGTGGGAGTGGGAGTTCTTCAGAGAACTTGGCTGAGGCCTTATGATGAGTGGACCGCACACTTGCCAAATAAATATCTGCAATGCTATCTCCAGAAACACCAGTTCCAGGGAAAGGAGGGAGAATGTCTAGAAGATTGCAATCACGAAGAGCTGAAGTTATAAACTGTTATAAAAACCAAGCCACATGTTGCTAGCTCCTTCCCTGTCACAGAAACATGTTCTCTGGGTCTAAGAATCTGAGCCTTGTGGACTTTAGACTTAACTCTGGGGTGGTAAACAAATTACATTTTACCATAAAAGACATGTGTGCCCACTACAGTAGGAACCCATGTAACCACTGAGGGAGTCTCTCTTGTTACCATCACACCTGGCACAGATGGTGAGAAAGTTCATTGTGACAGCCACAAACAGATGGATCATAGTGTGTGTGTGTGTGTGTGTGTATTAATTAAAAATTTTAAAACTCACAGCCAAAATAAAACAGGAAAATATTTGCCATATGTATGACAAAGGCTTAATATCTTTATTAAGGAGTTCACGTAAATCAATAAGAAAATGTTAAGTGATTCCAACTATTAAATAGGTCATAAGCAGACCCTACAAAGAGGAAACACTGCTAGTAAACATACAACCAGAAAGTTCAACATTGAGTTATTAAATAATGAAACTTGAAATAATGAGGTAGCATCTTTGACCTACTAAATTAGCTTCCCAAACCTAAAAACAAAGGGGAAGGGTGGACTTCCAGTGCTGATGAGAAGCAGTGACACTCCTGAGTAGTGCCAAGGGCTTTGTAAACTGCACTGGCTTTTAGAAAGCAAGGTGGCAGGTGCCATGTATCAAGAGCCTAAAGAGCACCTGACCCAGTGAATCCACTTCTGGGCATCCACCAGGAAATCATGCAAACTATGGAAAAAGTCATAGAAAAACAACTAGCTCTCGTTTATTGGCACTAACTATATGCCAGACACCATGCTAAACTCTTAAAGCACTGAATCCTCACACATCTACGAGATAGGTACTAAAGACATACAGTGATATAGAAAACATTATAAGAGGGGAAAAAGCAAGATTCATATATGTATATAATTGTGGTTATGTAGGATATGTATATAATGAAATATAAGCTATACATATAAAGATATGTAAAATATGTATATAATAATGACCAGATGTGCAGTCATAAACTACTAATTGTACTGACAGACTTGTGGAAAATTTTCCTTCACTCTTCTCCAAAATGTATATAAAGTGATAACATTACTTTTATAATAAAGATATATATTTTTTATTTTTTTATTTTTATTTTTATTTTTGGGGGGATGAATATTAACCCTGAGCTAACATCTATGCCAGTCGTCCTCCATTTTCTATGTGGGTCACTGCCACAGCATGGTTGACAAGTGGTGTAGGTCTGTGCCCAGGATCCAAACTCAGGAACGTGGGCCGCCAAAGCAGAACACACCCAACTTAACCACTGCACCATGGGGCCAGCCCCAAGACACATTTTTTTAAATGGGGAATGAGGAACAGGAAGTAATCTTTCCCCTATATTTTAGTCTGAGAAATTCCCAAAGATCATTTCCTATTTGGGGCACCATAAGTGATGGAGAGGTTAGAAAGGGCTCAGAATAAAGTAACAAAGAATTACAAATAAGAAAATAGATTGCCAGCAATAATCAAGATTGTTTTTTTTAAAACCTAAAGGCTAGGGGTGAATGGATTATATCTTTCAAGGCATGAAGACTTTCATGAAAGAAATGAACGTCGATAACCTCTGTGTCCTTGGAAGGCAAGCAACATGAAAAGGACAATAATAAAGAAGGAAAAATTCTAGTGCAACACAAGGATACACGTATTAATGCTAAAACTCTGGAGTGGGTTACAGAGAGCCTTGTGAAGGTCTTCTCTAATTAAACCTCAATGATATATTTACATAACACAATTGCATACAGTATCTCACTTTATCCTCTCAACTACCCTAAAAGGCGTAGGGCATCATCTTCACTCTTGAAGAGAAAACAACCTTGGAAAAGTTCAGTGACTTGTGCAGTAGTGGTTACGCCACGCCCCAGGCGTTCTCCATATGTTATTGCATTGACTCCTCGGAACAACCCTGCAGAGGATGGTCATCCTTGCTGCACAGGTGAGACCACAGGTTCCAGACATGAAGCAGAGAGACGGTCTAAGGCACGTCAGCGTTCAAATCCAGCTCAGTCTCCAGAGAGCCTGTGCTGCATCGCACGGCCTCTCCAAGGCTGCCTGGAGTTGCATAGCTCTTATGATTCCAAGACTAGGGCTCCTTCCTCCTCCTAAAGCTACCTCAGGAACCTGTACTATGGAAACAGAATTCTGTGAATATGATAGACCTTCAGCTCGGTGTTAGACACAGTCCTCTTTCAAAGCAATCTTTTAAATGCCTGGTAAGAGTCTCAGAAACACACTGGCTTCCTCCACTCAGGGCATTGGCTTTACACAGGAAACTTGAGTGTGGGAGAAGGAAAGAGTCCACTGACGTAAGCTATCAGACTATCCACTGGTGCCTCACTTGAAACCCCTCCTTTGAGCCTTCTCTCTGCAACGAACTCTTGAGTTCATTGCCGACAATGACTCCTCGCCTGGGAGAGCAAAGGAAAGGGGAACAGCATTTTCACTGGCTGCACCATCCTTGGCCCCAGAGGGCATATCGTGACCTTAGCACCTGAAGAGGCGGAAGGTTAAAGTGTTTTCCTACCTGGGTCATGGAGCTGACTAAAATGAGGACTCAGCTCCACGAAGTCTGCCTTTTCCACGAGATGGCAAAAATTAGACAATCTAAAAATCTGTGTTCACTTTCCTAAATTGACAATCCACGTGCTCTGTTGCCCTCTATGTAACATTTGGCGGGTCACTTGAATGTCCTCACGAAAGGTGAGGACAGCCTTTGAGTGGATTATTCTAAGTCAGTAAGACTATGTTCTCTGCAGACAAGGGCCACGTCTTCTTATCTTCCCCCACAGGGCACCTCGACAGCCAGATTACTCAAACTCTATTGGCAGCATGAAACATCTTTTGAGTTAGGAAAAGTTTAACAGCAAGCCTTAGTCTTGGAGTCATAATTTTGTGTACCGCGTTAGCCATCCCTGTTGTCTACAGATGACTGAGGCGGTGATAGTCCCCGTTAAAGGGTTTTTATATAGTGCGTGTGCGGAATGCCTTCATTCTTGATGAAGCTAGCCACTGCTGGTGCAAGCCTGTGCACCACAGGACCCATCAGCCCTGACTCTTTAGGGTTCCGGCCCTGGGAACTTTGAGGCTCTTCAGTTCACCCCCTACAGCCTCTAGTACCTCTCTCTTGCCACTGCCTTATTTTAAGCCCTTGTCACTTCTTGCCTTAGGTGTTGCAAGAGCCTTTTTTATGGTTATTTTTAAAATAACAGCTTTATTAACATGTAATTCACATATGATGAAATTCATTCCTTTAAAGTGTACAACTCAGTGATGTTTAGTATATTCACAGAATTGAGCAACCATCCCGAATATCTAACTGCAGAATGTTTTCATCATCCCAAAAACAAACCCGTGCCCATTAGTAGTCACTCTCTATTTCCTCCAGCCCCAATGCATGGCAACCACTAATCAATCCACTTTCTCTTTCTATAGATTTGCCTATTATGAACATTTCATATAAACAGAATCATACAATATGTGATCTTTTGTTTCTGGCATTTTTCACTTAGCATAGTGTTCTCAAGATTCACCCATGTTGTAGCATGTATCAGTACTTCATTCCTTTTTATGGCCAAATAATATTCCATTGAACAGATATATTAAATGAATATATATATAAATGGATACATTTTGTTTATCCATTCTTCAGTTGATGGACATCTGGGCTGCTTCCATACTTTAACCATTAAGAATGCTGTTGCTATAGGGGCCGGCCCGGTGGCGCAGCAGTTAAGTTCACACATTCCGCTTCTCAGCGGCCCGGGGTTCGCCAGTTCGGATCTCAGGTGCAGACATGGCACCACTTGGCAAAAGCCATACTGTGGTAGGTGTCCCACATATAAAGTAGAGGAAGATGGGCACGGATGTTAGCTCAGGGCCAGTCTTCCACAGCAAAAAGAGGAGGATCGGCAGCAGATGTTAGCTCAGGGCTAATCTTCCTCTAATAATAATAATAATAATAATAATAATGCTATCAACACTCGTATACAAGGTTTTGAGATTAAATTTGGGAAATGCTGTGTTTAACAAAGTTAAACAGATTTCTTTACTACAGAACTTCTTAGAGTCAAAAACTGACATTCTTTCCAATTTTACTAAAGTGGATGCACGAGGTCGCATTTTCCAAACTTATTTGGCCACAAATTGCACCCTCTCCCCAAATCTAGAAAACTTTTCTTCTCTTCCCAATTATGATACAAGCTCAAACAGTCACCTAAGATTCTGGGGTCAATACATTCTGCTCCTCATCTTCGAAAGCAGCACAACAGAAAGCAAAGGTAATACTGTGAAAGATTCAGAAGCAAATTCTAATTTAAAAATCAAAAAATATTTCTTAAGAAAAATTGATACATTTTTATATGACAGAAGAAATAAGATCAGTACTCTTTGAAGTCAACAAAATCCTTTTTCTGAATACAGCAAAATGTTTCACTGCAATTTTCTAAGTTCTAAAAGGACTCTAGCAGGACTGGGCTGGTGATGCAGCGGTTAAGTTCGCACAGTCTGCTTCGGCGGCCCAGGGTTTGCTACTTCAGATCCCGGGTGCGGACATGGCACCGCTTGGCAAGCCATGCTGTGGCAGGCGTCCCACATATAAAGTAGAGGAAGATGGGCACGGATGTTAGCCCAGGGCCAGTCTTCCTCAACAAAAAGAGGAGGATTGGTGGCGGATGTTACCTCAGGGCTAATCTTCCTCAAAAAAAAAAAATTAAAAATTAAAAACAAATAAAAAGACTCTGGCATGTCTTACACTGTCACATGAAAAAATTGAAATAAATAATCGCACAATAACCAGTCTATACAACTAAAATACACAACCCACATATCCAATGATAGTTGCAAAAGTGTGACCTGACAATTTCTGGAAAAGACTCTTGGACATGTACTTTGAATGACATGACAATCTTCTCAACAAGTCAGCTACAGCAGAGAACAGAGAAATTAATCATTTGTCTCTTCAATATTTAAAATCCAAAAACTTTCACATTAATGCCAGCCAGTATTCTTTTTAAAACCTATTAAAACATAAAATACTCTAATATTTGTGTTTAGACTAACATTTGCGTTAAGAGTGAGACAAAGTTTCATCCAATTCTAGCTATAAAATCTTGAGCATGTGGGGAGAAAAATAACTTTTTGATGATCTTTTGTTTTTTTGTTTCTGTGGATATGTATTTAAGTTCAAATAACGTGGAAATTAGCGTAAAGAAACATTCCAAAGATGTGAGACTGATTTTTTACAGTGTGATAGGCAATTACGCCTTTCTTTGCTACAAACTCCATTTTAAACATAATCTTATTAAAAGAAATTTCTTTATTAAACTATGGTAAACTACAGAACTGACAGTTTACTGATGTTTCCTTTAAATACGTGAAGTAATCTGAGACTTCCCACCACAAATAACCTTTATTTCTGTAACATATTAAGCATATTGTTACTTGTGGATTGTCACATTTCTTTTTAAAAGGACATTCTGTTGGCAAAGTCTTGTTAAAATACTTTGCACTCATTAAAATGCTAAAATAGAAATTTGTAATTAACTTCTAACATTTTTTCAAGGAACTTTAAGCTATAAGTAACTATACACAATGTTTAGAAATAATGCTATCTCATATCAAAATTAATTTTCATTTGTTGCCATAGTGAGAACATTAGAAAAGCTCTGTGCTCTATGTAGATAGCCATACGTGCATGACTCAGGCTATTCATGTGTTTTTTATTAACAGTTTCAAAGTTTCTTAAGTCTTTGGTTTTACTTGTGGCTCTTAAGTTCCTGTGACAATACACGATTTTAGAGTAATGCTTACTGATTTATCATTTGTTGAGAAATCAGAAATCCCAGAGCATTTAATAACTTGTTGGGATCAAATATATTAAACTGCACCTGACATTGGACCTTTTTTTCTTTTAACCTCAATCTGTCCTACCTAATAATTCTTAAACTCTATTCTCTGACAAAAGTCTCCATCCAGTACCATCACACGGCTCCTCTCTTTGTATTTGGTCTTTAGTTTCGGTACAGACATTCAGTTCCTGGGTCCTGTCCATTGTCTCCCAGTTTAGCAGCCTCACCCTTGGTTTCACTTCCATTCATACCCAGGAGCAGAATTCCTCTCCCAGAAGTTACCTCAACCACCTAAAATTCTGGCCCTTCAGTTTGAACAAGGCAAAACTACAACCCTAATTGGAATCCTAATCCAACTATCAGCCTCCTCTGAGGCTTCATTTGGGGTGATCCCTGCAAGGGGAAAAAACCCACAGTCACACAGGCTGGCGCCACTACTAATGCATGGTCCTCACCCTCACAGCGCCCTGACCTTATTCTCATCTGTTCCTGGACAGCTCCCTTCCCCATTTCTATCAGTGACTATTATAAGCCTTCACTTTTGCTGCTTAAATTTCCTATGTAGAACCCCTCACTCTTAGCAGAAAAGCACACCTTTTCATCAAAATAACTGAAGTGGAAGATGGTGGCAGTGGCAGCAATCTTCCTGAACTGCCCATTAAAAATGGACAGAGAAACCAGGATGAAAAATTCAGACTCATGGGTAACATCTAAAACAAAACTAAGTAACTAGGAATCTCCAGACTCCAGATCCCAAGCAGGTAGCATCAAACCGCTAACACCTATGACACTGTGATACATGCATGAGGACGAAAGGAGAGGAACGTCACTGGCATCTAATGGAACTGAGAATCCCCACAGGTCCTCACCGGGAAGCTCGGGGGCCCGGCTGAGAAGAGCATCCGACACTGAGAGGAGTCGGACACACTCCAGTTCTCAGGGGAGTGCAAGGGTTCTGTGAGCATTGTGAAATCTCCAAACTGATCAGCCAAAGCCCCCATCAGGACCCAGCCCCACGCTAACACAAAACTACTAGGGATAGAATCTAAACTGAACAGCACTGAAAGAGAGATCAGATAAAAGCAGGGGAGGGAACAACGTCAGGAGACTGCAGAAGGTAAGCAGTTAGCTTTAAACACTTCACAAAAATAACAGAAGGGAGAGCTCTAGAGCCAGGAAATTCAGGCTTCCTTCTAAAAGTTCAAGAAAAGTAATTTCATAGAAAAATGAGCAACAAAAAGATTGAGGGAATATCCCATATATTACAAGAAAAAACTTTAAAAGGAGAAGGCTATCCCTGCAGTCAATAAAAGCCCTCTAGAAAGACATGTCTACAAAATACATGAAAACTATAACTACTATTTCAAAACAAGCAAAGGACACAGAACAATAGTAGAAGAATGAAAGAATAATATAAACCAGAATTAGAAAAACTCACAAAGGAGGTGAAATAACTTAGAAAGAATTAGGAAAAAAAATCATGTTAGAAATGTACACTAAAGTAGAAAGAACGTAAGAGTTAATAAAAAACAGATGAAAAAAAGGCAGGAAATTTTTTAAAGTAACAAAGAAATGAAGAAACCTCTGGTTGGAGTAAAGACTGAGCAAGCACACTGCCCCCGTCTCTCCCACTGATTACAACTAAAAGCCTGGACAGAAGACATAAAGCAAGTATCTAAGGTCTCTGAAAAATAAATAGAGCTGGTGAACTCCAACAATGACACACACAGTGCTGAGTTCCCTGATTTGCCTTTTATCTCCTATATGCCCCAGCTTACACTCCAGGGCAGCCAGAATCCCAGCAGAAAAACACTCTCTCTGGACTCTCCAGACCCAAACCCGAGTGAGCTCCAGAATGAACCCGCCTCCTTTTGGTAGCAGTGACAGTGATAACAGGCGTATCCCTGAAGATTCCTTTTTCTCTTTCTAACCAGATCACCAGGAAAGGGGGCTCTTGGGAACGTGAGAGTGTGAGAGAAGATCACAAAGAGCAGGGAGCTGGAGAATGAGGCCCTTTAAATCACTGTATGAAATCCTAGTTGCAAATGTAGAACCGACCAGGAACAACAGAGCAGAGGCTGTGAGACCCAAACTATGATGCAGACCACCCCCCAATCCTACTAGACTGGACCCTGGGTGGTGCACATGGGGTGCTGTATTAGTTTCCTATTGCTGCTGTAAAAAATTACTGCAAACTTACTGGATTAGAACACCACAAATGTATTATCTTACGGTTCTGGAGGTCAGAAGTCTAAAATGAGTCTTATGAGCTAAAATCAAGGTGTCAACAGACTGTGTTCCTTCCTGGAACTATAGGGAAGACTCTTTTTTCCTTTTCTTTTGCAGCCTGTAAGAGGCTGCCTGCATTCCTTGGCTCATGGCCCCTTCCTCCATCTTCAAAGTCCATCACTCCAACCTCTGCTTCCATCATCACATCTCCTTTTTCTGACTCTGATCATCCTGCCTCCCTCTTATAATCACCCTGGTGATTACACTGGGCCCACTCACATAATCCAGGATAATCTCTCCATGTCATAATCCTTGATCATGTCTGCCACATCCCTTTTACCAATAGATACATTAAAATGGAAAACTAAAACATATTTAAGCAACCCAAAATACTCCAAGTAAGGGGAAACAGAGAAATAAAAAAACAGAAAACATATAATAAAATGATGGAGTTAAATCCAAACACATCAATAATTACATTAAATGTAAACCACCTCATACCCATTAGGACAGCTTCTATCAAAAAACCCCAGAAAATAACAAGTGTTAGTGAGGATGGGGAGAAATTAGAACCTTTGCGCACTATTGGTAGAAATGTAAAATTGTGTAACCATGATGAAAAATAGTATGGCAGTTCCTCAAAAAGTTAAAAATGGAATTATCATATGATCCAGCAATTCCACTTCTGAATATATACAAAAAGAATTGAAAGCAGGGACTCAAAGAGACACTTGTACAGCCACATTCATAGCATTATTCACAATAGCCAAAAGATGGAAGCAACCCAAGTGCCCATTAATGGATTAAAAAAAAATGTGGTCTACACATACAATGGAATAATATTCAACCTCAAAAAGGAAGGAAATTCTGACACATGTTATAACATGGATGAGCCTTTAGAATATTAAGCTAAGTAAAACAGGCCAGTCAAAAAAGGACAAATACAACATGACTCCACTTTTATGAGGTACCTGGAGCACTTAGATTCATAGAGACAGAAAGCAGGACGGTGGCTGCCAGGGGCTGAGGGGGCATGGGGGAGTTGTTCCTCAATAAATACAGTTTCAGTTTGGCAAGATAGAAAGAGTTCTGGAGATGGACAGTGGTGATAGTTGCACAACAATGTGAGTATACTTAACACCAATGAACTGTACACTTAAAAGTGGTTAAGATGGTGAATTTTATGTGTTTTACCACAATTTTAAAAAATTACATTAAATGTAAATACTCTAAATACCCCAATTAAAAAACAGAGATTGTTAAATTTTTTTAAAAACTAAAAAGATCCAGGTTTCTTTCTAAAAGACATCTACTTGAAATACAATAATATTGAGAAATTAAAACTAAAGCAACAGAGACCCAGTAAAGAGAATGAAAAGACAAGTCACAGACTGGGAGAAAATATTTGCAAACTCCTATTTGATAAAGGACTGGTATCCAAAGTATACAAAGAACTCTTAAAACTCAACAATATGCAAACAAACAAACCAATTAAAAAATAGACAAAAAATTTAAACAAACCTCTCACCATATACCAATGGCACATAAGCACATGAAAAGATGCTCAACATCATATGTCATTAGGGAATTGCAAATTAAAACAACAATGAGATATCACTACACGCCTCTTAGGCCAAAATTCAAAACACTAACAACATCAAATTCCAGTAAGGATATGGAGCACATTTCTGGTAAGAACATGGAGCAACAGAAACTCTTTATTTGTTGCTGGTGTGAATGTAAAATGGTACAGCCATTTTGGAAGACAGTTTGGCAGTATCTTACAAAACTAAACATACTCTTTGTATATAATCCAGCAATCACAGTACTTGGTTTTTACCCAAGGAGTTGAAAACTTAAGTTTACACAAAAACCTGCACATGAATATTTATAGCAGCTTTATTCATAATTGCCAAAACTTGGAAAAAACCAAGACGTTCTTCAATAGGCAAATGGATAATAGACTGTAATATATCCATACAATGGAATATTATTCAGTATTAACAAGAAATGAGTTATCAAGCCACAAAAAGACATGAAGGAACTTTAAATGCACATTGCTAAGTGAAAGAAGCCAGTCTGAAAAAGCTACATACTAGCTGATTCTAATTCTATGACATTTTGGAAAAGGCAAAACTATGGAGACAGTAAAAAGATCAGTAGTTGCCACAGGAGGGAGTAAGGAATGAAGAGATGGAGCACAAGAGATTTTTAGGGCAGTGAAATTATTCTTAATGGTACTACAATGATGGATACATGTCATTATACACTTGTCAAAACCCACAGAATGTACCATACAGTGAGCCCTAACGTAAACTATGGACTTCAGTTAATAATAATGTATCAATATTTGCTCATAAATTGTAAGAAATGTACCACAGTAATGTAAGATGTTAATAATAGGGGCAACTAGGGGGGCACATAAGGAGATTAAAGGGAACTCTGTACTTTATGCTCAATTTTTCTGTAAATCTAAAACTGCAAAAAAAAGGTCTATTCATTCTTTTAAAAAGCAGCGTGCAGGGGCTGGCCCCGTGGCCGAGTGGTTAAGTTCGCGCGCTCCGCTGCAGGCGGCCCAGTGTTTCGTTGGTTCGAATCCTGGGCGAGGACATGGCACTGCTCATCAAACCATGCTGAGGCCACGTCCCACATGCCACAACTATGAAGGACCCACAATGAAGAGTGTATACAACTATGTACCGGGGGGCTTTGGGGATAAAAAGGAAAAAATAAAATCTTTAAAAAAAAAAAAAAGCAACGTGCAAACAAGTATGTATAATAACTCCCTTTTGTGTAAGAATAAAGGGGAGAAATAAAATATACATGTAACTGTTTATTTGAGCAAAAGAAACACCAGACAGATAAAGAGAAATTAATGAGACTGATTACCTTCCAATGGTGGAAGGGATGGGGGCAATGACACTTCTCTGGGTCTAGCTATTTTGCATAATTATGACTTTTGTAAATATGCAAATATTTTGTATACTAAAACAAACAAACAAGATTGGGAGGGACCTTAAAAATGAACACAAACAAAAAAACAAAAGAACCTAACTATATTTTATTTTGAAGAATAACACAGCCAGAGTAAATAGGGGGAGACGAGAAGGAGATTAACCAAACTAACTTTTGAAAACCGTATTTAGACTATATGCCCTCAGACTAAAGAAAAAAAGCACTATAAACAGAATTTGAACTCTATTTAGTAGGGGTTTTTTTTTTTTGGTGGTATGGGTTAACTCTTATTTAACTACTCTTTATGTAATTAAGGATTTAGAAAATAAATAAATATGTTTAGGATAATGGGAGCCATATTTCTTCTTGGAGAAAGAAGTTACATATAAGGAAAGATGAAAGGCTAGGGCAAAAGAAAGTAAATGATGGGAAAAGACATACCATGCAAACACTAATTTAAAAAAGAAACACTGAAGTAGCTGTATTAATAACAGACAAAGAAGACTCTGAACAAAGACAACTACCAGGGATAAAGAGGAATATTATGTAATGATAAAAGGTTCAATTCACCATGAAGACATAACTATCTTAAATGTGTTTGCAACTAACAACAGAGCTTCAAGATATAGGAAGCAAAAACTAACTGAACTGAAAGGAAAAATAGATAAACCCATAGTTACGGTTGGGGAGTTCAACACTTGTCTCTTAGTAATTGATATAAGTAGTAGAAAATCAGCAAGGATATAGAAGACCTGAACAACATGAGCAACCAGTGTCACCTAACTGACATTTATAGAACCCTCCACCCAACGACAACAGAATACACAATGTTTGCAGGTCAACATAAAACATTACCCAAGACAGATCACGTGCTAGCTAACAAAACAAACCAGGATAAATTTAAAAGAATTAAAATCCCACAGAGTATGTTCTTCAACTGCAACGAAATTAAATAAGAAATCAATAATACAAAACCTGAGAAATCCCAAATACTTGAAAGTTAAACAATACACATTTAAATAATCCAGGAGTCAAAGAGGAAGTTTCAAGGTAAAGTGGACCATAATCTAATCTTTCAGTTTAAGAAACTAAGCACAAAACAAACAGAAAAAAGGAAATAAAATTAAAAGCAGAAATCAGAAAACTGAAAGACAAAAACAGAATAAATAGGAAAAAAATCCATGAGACCAAAAACTAGTTTTTTGAAAAGATAAATAAAAACAGACTGACCAAGAAAGTAAAAAAAGAAGACGGCAATTGCCAATATCAGGAACAAAAGAGGGGCTATCACTATAGACACAACAGAGATTAAAAGCTAACAGACTAGTAGGGTTGTGTCAAAAGAACTCAGAAACCAACCTGAAAAGGTTCCCACAGGCCAGAGATGGGAACATTTTAGTAGCAATAAGCATAATAATTGCAACACATTGAAATATATCAAATATGTTTAAATCTATGAATTCATAATGATACCAAGAAAGCTAATTCATCACCTTTGGATAGGGAGATCGTTCATTTTTAAAACCAGTTAATAAAGGTCCAGAATCAAGCATTAATCCTACCTTTCCTATATGACTGGGACTACTGGATAACTAGCTAATAAAAGACAAGGCAATAATAAATGAGTAAGGAATGATTTCATTAGAACTCACCATTTTGCAAACTCTAATGAATTAAGATATCTAGACATTGAGTATGAATCATTGCTAACATCACAAAAAGAATGATAACCAGACACTATGTGCCTCCTAACAGAAGATACTCTCACTTATGAAGCAGCTTTGCAAAAAATAATAAAACCAGAATCTGATTCAGCCTCCAGATCAGTGCTGTCCAATAGAAATATAATGCAAGCCTCATAAGTATTTAAGTTTTCTAGTAACCACATTACAAAGAGTAAAAAGAACTAGGTGGAAATTATGTTTTAATAGGTTTAATTTAACCCAATATATCCAAAATATTACTTCAATACACAATCAATGTACAAACCATTAATGAGATATTTCATACTATTTTTGTAATAAAGCTTTAAAATAGTGTGCTTTTATACTTATAGCGTATCTCAGTTTGGACTAGCCACCTTTCATGTGCTCAACAGCCACACGTGGCTAGTGGCTACCATATTGGACAGCACAGCTCCAGATCCAAGTATCAATTTATGGGAAATACAGAGGACAAATGAACATGTTAGCCTCACCAAAGGGGTTCAATCAGCAAAATCCAGACTGTGGGAAATTCAACAGGTCAAAACCTGGTTTCTTCAACAAATTAATGGCAAGGAAAAAGAGAGATTGAGGAGGAATCTGTAGATTAAGAGATTTAAAAGACAAAGGAGAAAAAAGGCAGGGAAAATTTAAATGTAGTACTTAGTAATACACACAGGTGATAAAATTATAAGAAAAGCAAAAACATCATTACCATAAATGTTAGGACAGTGGTTACATTTGGGGAGAAAAAGAGGGTTTTAATTGGAATGGAGCACGGGGGAGAGCTTCTGGATTGGCAGATAAGGTGTTATTTTCTTTACCTGGGTGGTGGTTACACCTTATAATAGTTCATGATAAGCTTTCATTTGCTTTAAGCAGTTTTCCATATCTGTGTTATGTTTTACAATAAAAAGGTATAAATTCAATAAATAAATATTTGATGGAAAAAGTCTGATGAGATCAGGTATTAATTTCCTAAACCTCACAATATCCCATGCCATCCGCAAACTTACCACCTCCATCTGTAACCCCCAGTTTCTGGTGTTCAAGAATAAAATATCCTTACTCTTGTTCAAGACCAACACTCCCACCTATATTCCTGAGTTTATCCCCTCTAGTCTTTTCTGGAATCTTGATCCATTAATTCTCACCTCTCTTTCCCACATCTTGAACTTCCACCTTTCTATTGAGGAAATATAGGAGAGTGGTAAATAACTGGGCTACTGTCTCAGAATCTCAGGGTTCAAATTCTGAGTCAGCTCTTTACTAATGGTCAGCCTTGTAACAATCTCTCAGTGATTAATCCTCCTCATTAGTAAAATGAAGAAAACAGTATCTACTTCATAGGGTTGTTGTGAAGAGTAGCGAGTTAATACATGTAAGGCCCTTAGAACGGGACCTGGAATCTAGTACATTTCCAATAAATGTTAGCTGCCATCACCACCTTCACCACCGCTACTTCATCTCCACTCCCTCAGTATATAAACACGCTCAGTCTCTTTCACTTTTATCAAAATCCTTTCCTCAATCCTGTGTACCTCTCTAGTTATGCTCTCACTCCTTTTTTCCTTAAAACAACAAAGATCACTAAATTGTCTTATCTACTAGCAACATGTTAGTATATATTCCATTGGCCTCCACTGGAACATTTGATACTGTTGCCCATTTGGAACATAAAATCGTCTCCTCCTTGAGTTCCGTGACGCCACTCTTTTGGCTGTCCTGCTTTTGAGAAGGTATGATCAGTCTCATCTGTGAGATGTCCTCTATTGCTGCTTAAACATTACCGTTCCTCTATGTAGCATTTTCACTCAGCTTTGAAGCACCACCTAAGTGGGCTGATTCACACTCATGGTTTGAACAACCCTTATGGCAGCTAACCCCAAAAGTCTCCAGTTCTAAACTCTCCCAAGCTTTAGATATATTTATCTAAATCTCTGCTCAACGCGGATGTCAAAATGTCCAACACTGCATTCATACCAGATTTGCCACTCTTTCCTGTTCATTCTAAGTTAATGGCACTAATAATCTACCTCATTATCCAGACAGAAATCTAAGAGCAATTCCAGGATGGCCCTTTATCCTCATCCCCAAAATCCAATCACTTAGTCCTAATGACTTTACCTCTACATTTTCTAGAAACTGTCCCTTTCTCACCATGCCTACCACAAGTTCCCTAGCTCAGGCCTGCAGCATCTCTCACTCGGAATACAAAAAGAGCATATTGTTAACCTCTAAAACTACGTTTTTCTTTACTTTCCTTTAGAATAAAGCAAACCAGAAGTGCCCATAGATCCCTGAACTTAACATGCTCGCCTTTGTTTCTTTGCCTTTGTTATACTGTTCCCTCTGCCTGGAATGTTCTTCCTCAATTTTTTACTGAATTCCTTCATTTTTTGAAATGCTGTCAAGATATATCGACCAAAAAAACCTTCCACAAATTCTTGGGTGGGTTAAGTTCCCTTCTTCTATGCCCCAACAGCACCTCAGCTAAACCATTATCATTGCATTTACCTAATTAAAAAAACCTTTCTCTTAATATGTCTTCTACTGAACAGTTATTTCTAAGGGCAGGGACTGTTTCACCTAGCTTTGTAACTCCAGTGCCTAACACAGACTTGGCATATGGCAGGTAGTCAACATATGTTGTTAAAAGGAAGTAGTTATTTTCCATTTTGTATATTCTTGTCAAATTAATATTTCTAAAATTCCATTTTCATCACGTCCATGGTGCTATTTAAAACATTCAAGATTGTCACATGACAAAGTGCAAATATCTTTAGCCTGGTCCTCCATAACAAGACCCCAAACACCTACACAGCTTTATCTTCCACCATACTTCCTTCTACATGTATCTTTAATTCTAAATTAGTCAACACTCAGTCTTCCAAACCAACTTTTTGATCCCTACCTCCCAAAACCATTAAAACCCATAAAAATGTTGGCCTTTTAAATTCAGTACTTACTTAGCAACTCACTAGCAATTAATCTATAATGCTGTATGATATTTAAAATGTTGTAATGGATACCTGAATGGAATGGTCACATTCCTAACTTCCATATCTCTAGCAGGTGAGTAATAGCGGAAAGGCCAAGATAACTTTTTGTTTAATTTATAAAAGACATCACAGGTGTAAAAAAACACAAAACTTTTGTCTGCTTTACTCACCTTTTTTCCTCCAGTCTAGCCTTCCTGAATCTTTCTCAGCTTGAAGCTCATCAGGGATGAGGGAAGAAGAAAGGGTTAGCTTGTATAGGACTTCTTTCCCTAAAGTTTCTTCTATTAATCAAAACACTAACCTGAAAAAATTCTAGATAGCCAGAATTTCAGAAAGAAATAGAAATTCCAGTAAGAAAATCAAGATGTCTTTTCACTTTTGGCATGTGACCTTTTGGTCCAGCCACATTAGCAATTAATGGTAGGACCATTAACTAAAGTGGTCCTACAGAGATCAATCATTTCTGTTTCTGTAATAAGAGACGCTGTTGGGAAAACAGTTGGCAGTAACAGAAGTCAACAAAAGGAGAAAGCCTGACTCCATCACGTCCAAGCACTCTGAAGATAATTGCTGCTACCAAAGTGGAGGAAAGCCATCAGTGCAAAATCTTCCAAAGAACACTTTAATTCCTTCTGAGATCTGGAATCTAACATGCTGGCCTAATGAAAGGAAAATAAGGTTAGGAGGACAAAGGTGGGAACAAACAAAAGGAGTATATATAAATATTCAAAAATCTCAAAATCATTTATAAAAATAATCTAACAACGAAGGCATTCCCGCTAAGAGACTTCTATTGGAATAACCAACCAAATTACAAAGTTTCAGGGTCAGTTCTTAAAAGAATAGAAAATGACATTAAAGTAGACAACATTCACCCAATTTTATATTGATTATTTCTAATCTATACAGCTCTGGCTGGTGATCTGGCTGGCTGGTTTAGTAAGGGAACCTCCAATATTATCTTTAGCCTTTTTCCTGTTGGGCTGATGGTATTTCCCAGAGAAGGCTTTGCTACTCTCCTATCTGGAGATTCCTACCCTATGTTCTGAAAGCAGCTTTTTAGTCCCCAACTCTTAAATATGAGCAGATAGTAAGGAATTACCAAACATTTGAGAAAAAGCTCTAACACTAAACAGGGGCCAAAATGAACAGCAACTCAGAGGAAAGTCTACTCAGAGAGAAGAAAAACTAAGAAAGAAAAAATAATTATTAATATCCACAGAGAGATGAGCTAATTTTGCATTCAGAAAACAGAAACGAAATGATACTTAAAAAATCAAGAGAAGAAAAACATCTCCTAAAACTTAAATATAGAAATAAAAATTAGGAAGGAAATAGAATTTAGAGAACAGTCTGGGATGACCAATATCTGAACAACAGTGATTCTAGAAATGGAGAATGAAGAAAACAAGGTGAGCACATCATAGAGAAATAACTCAGGAAAACTCAGAACTGAAGGACATGAGTTTCTAGAGTGAGGAGGCCCACAGAGTCTAGCATAGACACCCACACCGACATGTCTGAGACATGTCTCAGAACATCAGAGAAAAAGTGAAGTTCTAAAAGCTTTAGGAAAGGAAAACAAAACTAGGAAAAGGGTCAAGAATCATAGCATTGGACTTCTCAGTAGCAACACAGGATACAAATGACAAGAAGAGAAAGGTGAAGGATTGTAGTGAAGGGAGGTCCTAAGAAAATGGCTATGCAAGACCTTAGTACATGCCAATGCAAAGCTGGAAAAGGTCAGAACGCTCCAGGAGAAATTTTCTCAAGAAGATGAAATGCTAGAATACCTTATATATTTGAAGACATTAAAAAAAGAGAGTTGGATTGCTGGGGATGAATTTAGGGACAAACTAGCAACTAACACATAGAAAACTACGCAAACAACAACAAAGACTATTATTAACAAAAAAGTGTACGGGAAAGGAAAACTACTCACAGTATACTCAACAGCTCAGCTGTCAACAGTTTTCACATAGTCACAACAACACAAATACTGAATAACGATCTAATGAAAATTATAACCCACTGGGAGGATGAGAAAACAACAAGTGTGGGTGTGTTTTGGGGACAGCTATGGCTATTACCCTCCACGGTGGGAAATCAAAAGATAATGGCAAAAACTGGAAAATTAAAAAGTGGCCACATAAGAATATTATTTAGAAATACACAGACGCATACCAAAATAATTAGTTACAGGTGTTGAAAACAATTGGCTCTGGGGAGCACATTTCTTTTTGAGGGGAGGAGAGGAAGTCAGGGGGTTCCTGGCTTTTATAACAAGCCTGCTAGTACTACTTCATTCTTTAAACCACATACACGCATTTCCAATTTATAAATATATACATTTTAAAGATGTAAAATAATTCCATTTATGCACATTTAAAAAAACCCAAATCATTTTTATGAATACGTACAAATATAATAGTTCTAAGAATTAGCGTAGTAATGATTAAAACTTACTGAACACTTACTCTGTGCCTGGTCCTGTCCTAAGTGCTTTACACATGGTGACTCAAGACATAATCCTCACAGCAACCACCGTGAGCTTGGTGTTTTCATCATCCCCTTACAGATAAACTGATGTCAGCAAGGTTAAATAACTTCCTGCAGGTCACACAGCCAACAAGGGGCATAACTAGGATTCAAACTCAGTTAGTCTGGCTTCAGCACCCAAACTGTTATCTCCTCAAATCATGAATTAAAAACAGACAGGAAAGATGTTCATCAAAGACATCAGAGTGGCTCCCTCTGGGGAAGAAAAGAAAAGAAATGGGACTGGGGAGGGGTGGAAAGAGGACTTCAACCTTACCCAGAATTTTTTTTCTTTAGAAAAAGAACTATTATGACAAACTGTTAACATTTAATTCTGGATGATGAGAATACGCATGTTGTATTATTTTCTATAGTATTCTATAGTTTAAAAAATGTTTATTAATAGGGCAGAAAAACCTGAATAAGGGCAAATGAATTTATCATTCACCTCCGTGGTAGACTGGTTAAGAATGCAAGCTCTGAAGGGTCCCAGCTAACACTCATTAGTTGTGCGACCTTGGGCAAGTTGCTTAACCAACTCTCTATTTCACTTTCCTTTTCTGTCAAGTGGAACCAACAACAGTACTTACCTCATATAGATGCTGTGATAATTAAATGGTTAACTCTTAAACTAGTACCCAGCACTAAGATGTTTGCTACAACTATTAGTACTACCATATTTATTGTCATCCAAGCATTGGCTACTAATGGATAACATCTTGTTTACTCTTTATCCTCTATATTATAAACTCCAAGAGAACCAGGACCTTGATGTCCTGTCCTCAGCTATAACTCTAATGCCAAGAACTCTGCTTGGCAAGTGGCAGCCGCTCAAATAAACTTGTTAAATAAATGTTGACCTGTGGTGATAGAGACCTACTTGTACTTTCCCCTGCAGCTGTCATGCTAGTTCACTTCTCAGTCTATGCTTCTGTTGTTCCTTCCGCCTGCAAGGCCTTTCCCGTCTTGATGCCTCAGCTCAGGCATCAGGTTTCCCAAGAAGGCTTCCTTGAGGTTGAGCTACATGCTCCTCCTTTGTACACCTATAGTGCCTTATGCATAACTCACGTGTAACACACGTCATATTATACTGAAATGATATGTTTGCGTGTCTGTCTACCACAAGAAGAAATCAAGCACAGCAATTAAGAACATCAACTGAAGCCAGACTGCCTGCATTTGAATCCTGGCTGTATGACCTTAGGTAAATTACTTTATGTCTCAGTTTCCTAGCCTATAAAATGGGGATAATAATAACACCTATCTCCGAAGGTTCTCATAGGATTAAAAGTTTATATTTGTATTTATAAAGTACTCAGAACAGTCCCTAGCACCTAATAAATCTAAGTAAGTTAAATTATATTACAAAAATTTCACTGAAGACAGACACAATGTCTTGCTCATGTTTACATTCCTCCAAATGATGACCATTACACTACTCCAAACAAAAGGATTAGTGCCCAAACTAAATCAGCGGCAATAAAGACAGAGAAGGGATGATGGATATAAAACATGTTTAGAGGGGAGAATTCAACAGAACATGCTGCATGATTAGAATGAGATGCGCCATAAAGAAGATAAAATTTAGGATGAAGGATTTGGAAAATTCATGGATATGCATCTATTCAATAAGATGGGGAATACAAGAAAAGCAAAGAGGAAAAAGGAGAGTTCTTGACAAATTTTTAACAAGAAAATGCTTCATTCAAAGCATAAAGAGAGAAGAACACTTCAAAAAAAATAACGTGAACCCTGATCAATCATGACAGAAATCTGGCACATTTCGTCTAAAAGAATTTAAGCTCCACGAAGACAAGGACTTTTTCTGTTTTGTTTGCTGCTTTACTTCCAGCACCTGCAACAGTACCAGGTCCATAGTAGGCACTCACTATATATTTGTTGAATCAATGGAAAGATGATTTAGGTAAATTCCAGCTTTCTATGTTAATTAAGCCAAAAAGAACTAAATAAACATTTACTATGTGTCCAGCATTGTTTTAAATTCCTACATGTGGGAATCCTCTTTCCCACATGAATAAATTACTAAGTTTGCATAATATTAGTAATTTATTGTGCTACATAGCACAAAATACAGCTAAGTTCTGAGGAGGAAGGCTACAGTAAGGGAGATTTGCTGGTGTAGAATCTAAGCCCAGCCCTGAAAGATGTGCAAGATTTCAACAAGCGAAGATAAAGATATTCCAGGGTGAGAGGTATGAATAAAGTGATATGAAGTAATACAAAGGGTCACAAGAAACTAAGAAAAAGTTTTGGGACTAGACTCCAGAAAATCCAGATAAAGGCAAAGGACAAATAAAATGCCAACTCTCTCTGAAGCCCTCCCTCATGTTCCCCATTCCTAAACAGAATTAATTGGCTCCCTTCTTAGAACTCTGAACAACTGTGTTCCTTCCGTTACAGCCCTTATCCCACTGAATCATTACTACTGGTATATGCACCAATCTCCCCTAGGAGACTATAACCTACTTAAAGACAGAGAATACGTCATCTGGGTATCACATATGCCTAGCATAGTGCCTATGATGAAACAGACATATGATTGTGTGGGTAAGAGAGGGAATTTATATTTTAAAAAATAGCCAGTAGGTAACTCTGCAGGTACTGGGGCACGGGGATAACATGAAGTAGATATTTAAAGGCTAGGCTCTTGCTTTACTGTAGTTTTGAGTCCAATGGAGAGTAAAACTGGATAAATATATCTAACTTGAGCTCCAGAGTGCTAAAAACTTGATTGAGACTCAAATGCAATTATAAACTCCTTATCTAAACATTCACATAAATTTTTTTAAGTCGGTTTCCCAGGGTTTACATTACCAGTCTTTTGATATATACAAACAATCAAAAGTAAAAATTATACAATCTGTAAAATCACGAAAAACAAAAACAAAGTCTTACTCAAATCTAATCATTTCCTTTTTACTGTGGTTCAAAAAGCAAAAACAAAACAAGAAAATTAAGGATTTATACTGAGGAAGATTAGTATACTCATCTCGGAACATGAAAAGGTATCTCACGGCGGACAGCAGAAAAATGGGCAATCTAAAGCCAAGAACATTCTATTCACTTGAAGCAACAAGCCCTTCAAAATTCTAGTATGAACTCTCTCTCCATATTTAAATTCTATGTACTGTTTCAAGCATACTGACGACTACCTGATCAAAGAGAAAACACTATAAAATAAGTGAACCATACTACCTGATCATCTACTGTACGCAGCACAGTGTTCCAATTGGAAGTAATCCATTTGCTCCAACACAACATATTTTAGACAATCTTCAAATGAAATTAAAACCAGAATTTCTCAACAGAAAAACTTTTAGCTAAAAAGTACTGAAAGTACTGAGGGCTACTAAAATCTAAGAGAATCATATAACAAGATATTTGGGGTTGCTTAATAAACATCAATATGCCCTACCTGCAAAATAGATAAATTCAGCTAGAAAAGTAGCATTGCAATTGCAGCCAACAGTAATCATAATTAAGCTAAAGAAAGACATGTTTTTCTTGTCATCTTTATTCAAGTATTTCACAGCAGTTATATTACAAATTACAATAAATGTCCAAAATTCCAGAATTCAAAAATTAAATAATTTACTTCAAACTAATGTAAAATGAAGTCAAATGCAAAACATCAACTTAACACAATTCTAAATTAAACTACAAACCCAAAATAGACCATAGTTGATGAAGTCTACTTAATCTACAAGTAGACATACATGACTGAAACCAAAAAGGACTCCCAAAGTCTAAATAACCAAATGTACAAAATACAAAAGATGCAAATACAAGCCCAAATTCAAGCTTACAACATGATTACAAATAATAATTATAATAACAATGGTATTCAGCTACGGGACCTGACACTGAAGATACCTACTGAATAGCACCATAGCTGAACCAACTTAATCAAAAAATGGGAAGATAAGATATTACCACCCCAACTCCCTAAAAATAAAATCCAGTAAACCTACAAATACATTGGCATATGAGAAAAATCAAGTCATGAAAGGACATAAAACAAAGCAAAAAAATTAATCACAGGTGAGATTCAAGCTCAAAAACACAATTAACTCCACAGCCATCAGTTTCAACCTTAGTGCAGTTCCATCCTCTTCAAAAAGCTCCCATGGTCCCCACAGTTGAGCATTAACTACTGTTGGGCTGTGCTGTGATACCTATTTTACTGATCTCAGAGCAATGTTTTACACAGGAGCTTATCATTTATAATGCTCACAATAGGAAATAAGAACAGAGGTCAATTTGTACATATTTTTGCCAATGCTATACAGCAAAAATTAAGAACTTACAGAAAGGTAAACAAAATTGAGTCCACTTGGATAATTTCACAAGCTGCTTTAAATTATAGAACCATCAGATATCTGAAAAATAAGCAAAACTGGTATAGTGTGTTTCTCTTTGGGGGGAAAGGAGGCCGGAGGAGTTGGTACAATTTTCAGCTCATTTTTCTCCCCTTAGCATTAGATTGGCTTTCTCTTTAAGACCTAAACTGTTCAAAGTGGCAGTTCCTATCATACTGAGGTTGCATCCTATTTCTCCATCTGTATCAAGGTTAAAATTAAAAAACTTGATCTTTTGGAAGCATTTTAATGCTGAACATAAATAAAATTCCCTTGTCAAACTCACTGATGGCTAAAATCTTAATTAACTTGTACAAATTTAGTAACCTACTAAGAACATGTGCGTTTTTTTTTTTCCTTTCACAAGTGCTGCTGTTACTTGAACAGAATGCTTCTGAATTAGAGTAACTGGAATAAATATTTAAAAAAAAATAGTGCAGCAAGAACCTGAGACTTGCAAAAAACCCTTTTACCAGAAACTTGCTACAAAAAATCTGCTACATCTTATTTCATCAAATCTTTAAATTCTGTAACAATTTCCATCAAAATACAAAATGCTAATGTATTAGACAGTAAAATAGTCTGAACTGGTATGATGGTAATAAATACTAAAGAAAGCATGAAAATCCTCCCAATAATCAAATTAGAGGTTTCAAATAACCTCCCCCTTAAAATGGTTCATCGTTAATCGCACTTGCCCACCTTAAAAATACAGTGTGTCTACACGGGTAGCATCTTGAATTATATGACTGACTATTATGAAAACTTCATAGATTAGGTATAAAGAAAACAAGTGGCATTTAAAAAAAATTAAGCTAGAATTAGAAGGCGTAAATTGTTAATGTAAATGCAAAGAAGCACTTAGGATTACTGCAGTAGCCTACGGCCAAGGTGTGCTTTCCGCGCTGGCATCCAGCACACTACAACAGCTAGAGACGAGGGGACAAGTACCTTAGCTTCAGCATGTAAACGGTGGCGAAGTGATTACAGGACTCTGTAAACACTGTTGGTAACTAAAATACAAAAAGCTGAGGTAGCTCAATATCTCTGCAGTAGTCCAAGATCATTTGCTCTAATTAAATCCAAACTACATGTGTTGCATATATTGGAAAGACACACCTGCAGCTAACGGCTATAATGAATAAAGATATCAAGCCAACTTGTCAAAATTTTCTACTTTTTTTGTTTAAAAATCATCTGATAAAAAAATGTCACTGCACTCCCTTTGCCTCTTTGCAACTGCCTAGACTGTGTCTTCAAATTTGTAGAAAGTTATTGTAAAACTAGTAACCCATAATTAATTGTAGATAAGTACAACTCACAGAAACCACTCAACAAGATCCAAAATGAGTTCCAATCAAAATGAATAGTTGCGAAAGTAACCTTAGGGTAAGGGATTTAAACATTAATACTGTTATTCAAGGACCATACCAGAGCTCACTTGCAACTATGCATATAGAAAATGAATTTTATGGAGCTTCTGATTTCTCTCTTTTCTGTCCATTTGGCAAGTCCTGGCTTTAAAACAAAACAGTAACAATTTACTATACATGAAAATCATTCTTCTCTGGGAACTCAAACATGAATAACTATTAAATTGCCACCGAGAAAAGAAAAGAATGCTGCTATCTATTTATTTTCTGGTCATCATTGTCAGCAGTACCGAAAAGTGAGTGCATTTATTTGGTGGCCTTTGTACCATTATTTGTTGTTGTTGTTTTACTACATGTTCCTTAAACAGAAACAGACCATACAGGAAAACTTACCATTTTAGTATATTATGTGGCTTAATGAGTGTCTTGATTGAGTTTTGAAAACAAGATAGGCATTTTATACCAAAACACTGGTTGCCTCCTAATGAAACAGAGTATCAAAACTTTTTTCAAGGTCGTGACCAGAGAAAACATTCTAATTCATTTGCTACAAACAAGCCCATCCTTTTGTTTAGCCTTATCTTTCTCAAATGAATAAAAAGGCACATTAAAGGCAGTTCTAAAGAGCCTAATCTAATTTTATCCAGTTTCTTCAGTTTCCCACCAGAATACACCATAGCCAACTCTAAAACAGATTTCAGTACATTACCCAGAGGGAAAAAACCAAAAACAAATATGAAAAAAGGGGTAGAAAAGGAGACAAAAAAAATAACAGGTTGTCCACTTAGTTTAAACAATTCAACACAGTTAGAACTGCCCCATCCAGTTTCCTTGTGTTTGCTGGTCTGCTCCCTAAGAGAGAAGTCTCCAAAAGAGAGTGCACGAAAAGAGGAGCAGAAGTGAGAGCAGTGTCTGTAGCACCAAAATCTCCAATCTGTGGGGTTGTATTTTTTATTTGCGGAAAATACAACATGTTTCTGAAGTTCTGTTTGGTTCTTGTAGGCTGGTTGGTTTCAGGTACCTGAGACAATAGCACCAAATTCAACAGAGAGAAATGAGTGAGAGAGCACTTTACACGGAGGCTCTGCACATAATTGGTGCAATTTGAAATTGAATGGCTCAGAAGACTGCTCTGTCAGGAGCAGATTGGAGAGGATAAACCACTCATCTTGAAAAGTTCATAGGAATGTCTCAAACATATGAACTGTTCTTTCCATTTCCTGTAAGGGGGAAAAAGGTGCATATTATCTATTAAAGGAAAGACGAAAGTATTATGGGAAAATTCATGTTAAATTAACTTTTTAGAGAAAGAATTTTACATACAAGTTAAGCTTTAAACATTTTTCTGATTACAATAACATAGCTACTCTGTAAGAATACCTGGCAAAGACACTTGCAAACGCCTCCTATTTTATATTTAGGCTAATGAGGATGATGCTAGTAACACTCAATGAGTATTTATTATGCCAGATATTGTGCTAAGAAACTTAGGTATATAAATAATTTATCTGCTAACAAATAGCAGAGTCAGGATTTGAACAGCCTCACTCCAAAGCCTGGGCCCTTCCTTAGTCATTATATTCAACTAACTCCCACAGCAAAATGAATGCATTCAGTACAGCAAAACTTGCACCAAATGTAGAATGCACCCTGTTCCCACTGCATTCACTCCAATTAGAGCTGAAAGAAAAAAGAAAGAAGAAAAGAAAAAGCCAAGAATAGCTGCCATCACCACCACCACCACCAGGAATGCTGCTCACTGGTGATTCTGGCACAGATCCCTTGCCTCCCTAAATGAGTTCCATACTGAAATATGTTTCACTGCTGAAGAGTATTCAATCCATTCAAGCTAACCAAATGTCAACCATCTGAACAAACAAGTTCTAGAATTAAAAAACAAGAACTCTACCCCACACGTTCATTCAGATGGGCAAATGTCAAATACGTCTAACACATTTCATTTTCCTTTCCCCCTTTAAACACCTCCGAAGAAATTATATTCTACATCTCTGTAGAACTAATAGGCAACACTAACATATCATCTGGTCAAAACGTGCTTATATATGATCAATCAAAATCACCCCTGCTAAATGCCTCATCATACATTACTGAGTAGGAAAAAAGTCAGGTTATGAAACAGAATATACAATATGATCCCAATTTTTAAATATATACTCACATACTTACATATGTTACATACATCTAGACATTTTTAAAGGATAGAAGACATTCCAAAAGATTAACACTGACTAGTTTCCTCTAGATGGTGAGATATGGATGACATTTTTATTTTCTCATTTGTGCTTTCTTGTTATTTCTATATATTGTATAATGACAGTATGGATTCATAAAAATGTGATTACAAAATAACTTTTAAATGCTCTTTTGCTTTGATTCAAGTCCAATATTCCTTAACACACAGGAAAAATCACATCCTTTACAAATAAAAGATTTACAAATAAATCTTTAATATACTAGAAATGCTCCTTGAGAGCAGAGACTTTGTCTTACTCACTTTTTGCATCCCAAACACGTAGCACAGTATCTGAAATGGTAGCTACTCAATAAATATTTAATAACTAGCCCCCCAGATAAGCAAACTGACAGGCAAACGAGCAGAGGGAATCTTATGAAGTCACGCAGCCATTTAGTGGGTGGATAAGAGATTACATTTGCTCAGATGACCTCAAAAAGCAGAAGTGTGGCTCAATGATGTAAATTATATGAACAGAGATATAAGCTCATATTTATAAGGAAGAATTTTCTCATGGCCCAAAGTTGTCTAGGAAGGGAGTGGTTCAACTCTAAAGTGTCTAAGCAAAAAGATAACCACTCCTTCATGTGGCTATTTTACAGGACTAGATCTGAGGACTTAAGTTCTCTTCCAACCAATAGCGAGGTGGCAAACAGGTTTCATTACTCATGCCAATTCCTTTTAATCAGCAGTGGCTGCGTAGGGAGCAGTGGTAAGAACTGTGAGGCCATTCAGCAAGCCCAAGTGATATGCTTAGTCAGTGATGTCAGCAGTAAGAAGGAAGGGGAAAATTGTGACATGTTATTCTCTGTATTCACCAACCCAGAATCATGAATTTCTGTACTTTGATAAACAAAGAATCCCAGATTACGTCTGTCCTGAGGCAAAATGGTACAGAGAGGCTTTATTCTTCAAACTGTAACTCTTAATGATTCTTCTAATCTTAAATCTTCAAAACGTTCTTCGGTTACTTAATAAAAGATAGAGACTAAAAGTTTCTTTTTCTCTTTTCTTTGGGACTAAAGTATATAGTTGTTTATTCTACAGATGAACTAAGCACTTACCTCTACAAGTTGTGATTTGTCATAATCTTTACGATGACGATAGATGCACTGACTAAGAAGAGAATATAATCTCTCAAGCTGATCAACTGCCAGATTGTTGCTTTTATCTACCAACAAATCAAGCAATTTCTAAGAAAAATCAGAAGAAAAGAGAGTAAGTTTGATTTCATTGTTCAAACTAAATCAGTTGTATTCAAACAGCTAGGTAACAGATACCATGGGCTATAGCGTAACAGTGACACCTGAGTTTAGAAGATTCTAGAGTTTAATTTATTACCAAGAGCATTCTCATATTTCTAAACCCCTAAAAACATACATAACTCTTTTTTACTAGAATCTCTAAAGCACTTATATTCCTAGGTTAAAGCAAGAGATTATCAAAACTAGTTTTATTCAACTGCCTACAAACATATTCAAATCTCTTTCCATTCATTTAAAACTGACTGGGAATAGCTAAATTTACCTTCAATCTCTCACGATCGACTACGAGAGGTGGCACAGGCTCAGATGGCTCTTCTGGAACCAGTTCCAGGCTTGTTGTTTTTGTCTGCTCTAAGATTAACTTACGATACTTCTTTACTTTAGACGCACCTACAATTGAGGGGAAAAAAATGCACTGCAGCAAGTAAAAGTTTAGAAAAATCAGGCTTAAACAACTACAAGTTCTTTTACCCACCACAAATCCTTTTTAGAATAAGGATAATCTTTAAATGATAAATAATTTTTTTGGTAAGAATAAGTAACCCAAATTAAAGAGAACTAAACCACAACTATGAAAGCCAAGTCATACTAGAATATGTATCATCTAATAAACATATCCACTAAAAGGAAGATAAATGCAATCTTCACCTCTAAGCGCTAACTTAACAGCCTTCACTCTCTTTATGATAGCCATCATTTTAAAATTTGGAGCTTTCAATATTGGAAGAAGGGAAGCAACCTAGAAAAGCAGATACCAACACAAAGTGAGGCCAACCTGTGTACATATTTGCCTTCCAATGTAAAACATTTTCCTCAACGTTGCCTGAAATTTCTCATTTTTCCTGTTACACTGCCTAGAATGCTATTAGAAATCAATCTGGGTTCTAACATTTTTTTCTTAAAAATATAAACCCATTAAAAGTGTAATAGAACTAGTGATCTTTCCTACCTTAGAATGAATTAGCATAATCTAATTACTTTCCTCTCAACATCATGCTGAGACCAGACACACTGAAAAAACAGAAATTTTGAGGTGGCTGAGCATGACTTGACAGCAGCAGGCACTTTGAGGAGTGCCCCGGGCAGGCAGACCATCAAGCCTATGCCCCCCTAGGTAGGAGCACTCTTAAGAGGAGGCCGCCGAGAAGGAGCACAAAGACAAACTCGGATGGCTACAGAACTTTATACAGGATCTGGCTCATGTCAGGGACACTAAGGAGAACCTACCTCCTCCCTCCTGCATTAGTCCTCATATTCTCAAGTCTTTAAACAATTTTTTTCTCATCAATGCCTGCTACATAGACAAATAGTAAAAGAACCCAAATGTTGCCTTCAAAAACATACACCATGACATATCAGAGAAATTTTATATTTCAGTCAGCCTTTACAGTGAAAGCCTTTATTTATAATTCAATTAACATATGCTAGGAGTTTTGTTAAGACCATACGATCCTCATTACCACATCCATGGACTTCTAGGGGCCTGAGAACTTGGATTAGGAACCACTGCACTTAGTAACACTGCCCTGACAATTACAAGTGAAAACTTCAGGCAAAGCTTTTACACAACAAACATCTTTAAAGCTTTTAGATCACCAATTGAACATATTATTAACTTAAACCCTTTCTGTAAGCTTACTAGAATATCATAGTAAAATAGCATTAAAAAGGACTCCTCCCCCTGCATCCATTCTGCCTCACAACACAGATCTCCCCCTTTTTCCCACTCTGTCCCACTCATTACCTAACCCTGGCTTCAACACATTTTTTAAGTTCTGTCTATATGATAACACAGAATAAATACTGCTCTCAAAACTACTAAATACTGAAGAAAACAAATTCTCTACAGGTGGCATCTAAGAACAGTACCTCTCTCTTTATTCATTAAAAGAATTCTAAGACTTTGAATAATACCTTCCTACTTCCTAGTTCTGCTAGAGGGCTCAAAAAACTGGCAGCAGAAAACTTTTGCCACCTAGCCCAAACCCCAGGCTAAAGCTATATACAGCACACAATTTCGAGAGCATGAAAAAATTTCAAGATAGCCTAGTATAAGGAAGGAAATGTATACTGAACAGGGTAGATCTCTAACTCCCTCCATCTCACTATGGGCTAAAAAACATGATAAACAAAGCGGAGCTAGAAACCCTCAACCCTGTCTTCTTGCTTCTCTGAAGACAATCACATAGCCAGCCACAGGAAGTCAGGAGCCGGCGGAGCTCTGATTCTGTGAGAGTGACGTACATTTGACAGTGAGGGTTCTGCTGCTTTTCTCCACCATTGGGCTTACAAAGCAATGGAGCATCTTAGACTACACATCCCTTAGATTCAACTAACAGTGACTGCCTGGAATGAATACACCTCAGTATGTGCCAGGTACCAAGGGAGACGATTGATAGACATGACTTATTTCATCCCTGCAGTGATACCATTCTCAAATTTAATTTAGAGGATGAAAAACAGAGTTGGAGAACGTAAGTAACTAGTTCAAAGTCACATGATTATAACGAACAGAAGGGGTAATTTAATGTGGATCTACATGACTCTCATATACCATACTGCTATAGTATCCAAATCTTCTCAGCCATGCCAATCCCCACCCCACCCCACCCCAATAATTCTTCTGTTAGAATTCCATCTTCTTAACACCTGTGGATGTACTCAGCTTTTAGTCATAAATCCATTAGGACAGGGATGATAATCAGGTGGGAGGCAGAAGAGTAAGCAGCCAGGAAAGAAATGCATTCTGGACCATAAATCCTCTGAAACTTTCACCAAAATTTAGTACATATGTGTATACTTTCCTAGGGAAAGGGATGA
Source organism: Equus przewalskii (assembly GCF_037783145.1). NCBI lineage: Eukaryota > Metazoa > Chordata > Mammalia > Perissodactyla > Equidae > Equus > Equus przewalskii. The sequence continues at coordinate 71,490,953 of NC_091844.1, read as the reverse complement.
AAACTTTAACAGATTCTCAAAGGGGTACCATTATTTATCAACTATTCCTACTGGGGTCCAGACAAAATATGCAATTAATTAACTCTGGAGTTTGAACTTTCAGAAGATTTTTTAAAATATTAGCTCTACCTTCTTTATCCAGTTCTGCATCTTTCGCCTCCACATCGGGGCCAGGTTCTAACTTCTCATTATTGCTACATTCCAGCGTCTCTAGTTTCTCAGGATCATCTCCATGATTTTCATTCGAAGTTTCTGGTTTCTCTTTTGACTGGTCCTCCAGAAGAATCTTTTGTTCAGAACTACATTTATCTCCACTACCACAGAAAGAAACTACTTCAGCTTTACCATTCTGACACTCCAGAACTGGTATTCCTTCAAAACTGTCAGTGGAAGCCTCACCATTTAGACAGCTTCCTTTAAGGAAAGGCTCTTTCCTAGATGTCTGTTGTGGATTTAAGGAACTGCTGCTGTTGACGAGTAGAGACTCATTTGAACTTTCCTCTTCAGTGGATGCAAAGCTCTCTTTTGCGCCTGCTCCATTGTTAAGCCTCTGCCCCTGGTCCATGTCCATGATGTCACACGATGATTCATCATTGGTCATAGACAAGTCTCCAGTTTCTTCTCCATTTTCTTCATGGCAGTCAGTGCTTACCTCAAACTCTCCATTCTCTAGCAATTTCCTGTCCTCTGTATGGTTCTCATAGTCTGCAAATTTGGTGTCCTCTTCATCTTTTTTTAAATTATTGACTTTCCTTTTCTTAATAATTCCTTTACCCCACTGTGATCGCCGCCTCGATTTTCTCCGAACTCGAACTATTTTACAAGGAAGGAAAAAAGATATGTAGAACTTGGAGTGCAGTACTTGTTTTACAAATGTTTACTAAATAAGATCCAAAAGAAAGTAAACCCATACCAGTGTAACATACAAACAAAAACCACTTGGCTCCTGACATCCATACTGATTAATCCTCACAACCTACAGGTGGAATGGATGTGAAGTCAGGCATGAACTCTGAAGAACGACATTTTTTAAAAATTTATTTCCTGTATGAGCTTACTCAGCATTAATTTTTTCTATTACCACAGGTTCTACTTCATAGCTGTTCTTAATTCCTAACATCCAGGGGCCAAGCATATAATATTTAGGGAATGACCACATTACCAGGCTGCCTGGAAGGTTTGGGATGACAGCCCTGGATTGCCTACCAGGAAGGTGAGTGCTTTGCCACCAAGATCACCCAAAAGTGCCTAAACCATGAAAAGAAAGGCGTGATCCAGTATACCAAGAATCCCCACAAAGTAATCTCCACTGCCTCCCCTTCCAGAAGAAGCAGTAACCCGCAGTAACACAGGAAGTGTGGTCACGGACAGAAGCCCTATGAAGGTTACATGGACAATTTGGTTAGCCCACTGTTAACTTCCTTTACCGCAAACAGTTCACCTAGCAGGACCGATTTACTGCAAAGTTGTTATTTGAAAATATGTAGAAAAATTAAGCCCTCTGCTATCAAGGTGACAATGACAACATTAACAAAACATTTAAAATAAATATTTGGTCAGTTATGTGAAAAGGGAGACCTACAAAAGTTGTAAGGACAATCTTCTTAGATGCTGGAAACTATCATGAGCTTTCTGAGTAGACAGCTGGTACTTCCAGGTAATGATGGACCCAGGAATCTTTAATTTCCTATACAAGTACCAAAGGTAGTTGGTTATGAAAATCTACCCATTTTCATACCCACCCCCTGTCCTTTAATAAGCAAAAAGTTTTGTTTTGCAATTTGGGACACTTGCATAAAGAAATTTAAATACAAAAGTTACTAAAGCAAATGAGTTAAGCTAGAGATCTATCATTTCTGGTATCTAACACCAAATTCTAAATATTAGTTTGTTGAAAGGCATTGGAGTAAAAGAAATTCATTTTTTCCGAGGATATAAAAGTAATGTCAGACAATTTTTAAAAAGACAACATATATTTTTAATATGTCAAAGTTGAAAAGCTTCCTGACTAAAGACATTTTAAAAAGAAAATACAAATATGAGATCACTAAGTGTAGACTGTTTGACCCACAGCTTAAAAATTGCATTTCAAAGACAAATAGAAGGGAATACAGTCTTATGACAACTCTTGTTTCTTATATTCCACTGCTTCGTATGAACTTGTGATCTATCAACAACAATGTACAGTGTGTTTATATACTTTTTCATCCTTTCATCTTTAATCCTTATGGAGTCTCTGTAAAGATACAAAGGTATTCACAAGAAATGGAAAACTTTTGTTATAAATATTACTATTCTAAGAATAAATCTACTAAATGTTTCTAAAATTGTTTCCAAAATTCAAGCTATTTAGTCACTTGGCTCAAAATGTATTTTGCCCTCAAAACTGTAATATCATTAGAATCATTTCTCCATTCCTTTTTCCCCTATAATTTCAATTTTTACAATTTACAGTTACAGAGTAACTGGAGAAAAAATTTCTGTATTAGTCTACTGTTAAAAGCTGGCTAAAGTGATGGACATTTATAAGCATTCCATTGACTATATGAAAAACTAATCCAGTCCACATTAAAAATGAAAACAAAAAATTCAGTTTGCTCTTTCTCTAAAAGGTGGAGCTGTTAGCTTTTGACTACCTGACAAGTCACTCCTGACATTGTAACCTCACTTATTCTCCAATCATGTAACCAAAAATACAAGAGGTTCCCTTTTTCTTTTCCTCTCTAAGCCATGAAACTTGAGAGCAAGAAGAACCTGAACTCTGCTCAATCAAGGGCAAGCTCAATTATTTGATATGTAGCACACTAAGCAAAGGCTAGGAGCCCTAGTGAAGCAAGTTTACTTCTAATACCTTCATCCTGGCTAAGAATAGAGAAGATGTTCTCATTTCAGAGGAGGTCAAACCAGAGATATTCCCCTCACCCCTTATATAATTATTTCTAAGGGTTAGCATAATTTTGGAAAAATAAGAGAAATTGATCATATAAGCTCCACCAGAATAGGGATTTTTGTTTTCGTCCCTGCTGTATCTCCACAGCCCCTGGCCCCTGGCACGTAGTGGAGTATATATTTATGGAACTAATCTTTAATATACCACTTCCTTCTTCAGGGGTGCTTTGTCTGAAAAGCCCATTTAGAGGCACAATCTTTAGAGCCAATTTTTATAGCATCTCTGAGCTTGTTTCCAAAACTAAGACCTTAGGAAAACAACTCTCCCTTAGGGGCATTTAGATTTATGATTTAAGTCAGACAATGTAAAACAGACAAACGATGAGTCACATATGCCATCTACTGGTAAGAGAAAACAAAATTCACATTTGTAGATTAAAGTAACATTTTAATATTTAAAGGAACTTAAACCACCTAAAGCCAATATTCAATGTGTTTTAGTTAGTAAATATTTGTATCAGGTGCAGAGTATGTAAAGGCTTTCAAGGTTTACATTAGAATACTGTGTTACATAATCCAAGTCACGATCTGAGGTGCAACTAGGCCAAATAGCTTTAATCAGTTTCATGGAACTAAATGCACCATTAAGTCCTTCAAATTTTCTCACATATGAATGCCACTTATCACAAAGAGGACAAGCAAAAAACAATGACTACGGTTCATTCATTCAAATTCAATGTCATTGGTGAAAACATATTATGGCCAGCTTTACTGACAGAGCAGTATTATCACCTTTATACCAGAAGAGCAGCATATATCTTGCAAAGATGGCTATCTTCAGTGAAACACAGGAACTGTACTACGAAGATGCTACGTTTATTAACATTTGTCTTTTAGAAATTTTATAGATCACCATGAATGAGAAAAAATGAAGAAAATCTAGAACACTGAATTTTCCCTCTCTAAATACATCTCACTTAAACAAAACTAGATAAAGAAGGCTATACAGATTTTTCAAACTGAGCACAAAATATTCTGTCAGAAAAATCAAGTTCCTACTGTCAAATCAGCCACTCTGTTAAGCCGGAGTTTCCATTTCCTACCATAAAGACAACACCCTGCATACAGAAGGGTTGGGGTGGGAGGCAGGGGTGGATAAAGTCTATTGGCTCCATGTATCTATCCAAAAACCAAAGTTTAAAACTGAAAATATTCAAACTTAGTTCAATTATAACAGCAAGTACTGAATGGGGATAGAAAAGAGCAAATAAGTTTAAAGAAATATATTTCTGATTCAGCATCTTACCCCACAAGCTCTTCACCTCTGAAAACAGAAGAGATTAAAAGAGCTGTTTTGTGTACCCAATTCCTAACAAATCTGCATCATTCTCAGTTGTTCCCACTACTGGATAATAGGATCTCAAATACTCACACGCACATTTATTTGTAGAGTTGTGCCAGACATCCATTGGATTTCTTTGTTTGTGCCGAAATGCCTCTTCAACTCTAGTTTCTGTCTTTCGAGCTCCAGTACCATGAGGATTTATTTGTTCTGCTGTTACCGATAAGCCTGCAAGCAGAAGATAAGTAATACCTACTTAAATATTCCCAGCTACATAAACCAACAAGGTTTAAAAAAAAAAGTGTGAAATACAGAACTGAGTTTTAAAGTCATTAATCATACTTGGACAGTTTGTAATTTGGATGTAAATAGTATCTTTTGTTTTAAGTTGGGAAAGAAACTAGATATAAAACCATAAAAATAAAATAACTCAGCAGGCCATGCTTACACTTAATCCTCAAAGAGGCTCTATGTTTACTCATTTTAATTTGCAAAGGGACACATTTCACATTTTTATGACTGTGGGACAATAAGATTATACATTGTCTAAAAGTCATGATTTCTGCCATCTTAGAATGTACAAGATTTTATTGGGCCACTAAATCCCATTCACATGAACTGTTTCCATTTGATATTAGCTGCCTGTCACACCACACTGCAGTAAGTTTGGTATTCCTGCAATGATCTTTGTAAGAGTAACCATTCCATTTCAATCTTCTTCACTAGTGAAGAAGTCTTTCTTCTATGTGGTCCCTAAATGTTGATGTTTCCCAGGGTTGTCTTAGGAATCCCTTTTTTTCTCACTTTAATGTACACCTTCCACTATGAGCTTCTACTGCCATAATAATTCTCAATTCTACACCTTTAGCCCAAACATCCCTGGAGCTTCTGACTCATATATCCAACTGCCTCTTTGATATCTCTAACTGGATATCCTAAAGATAGGTCAAATTAAAGATAAGTAGTTTATCTTTTCCCACAAAAAATCTGTTCATCCTTAAATATTCCCTATCTCTACTGGTGGAATTAGCAACTGCTAAATCATCAAATCAATAATGTGGTAGCCAACTTTGACTCTTCCTTTCTTTCACAAATTCCTCCACCCCCGTAGTCACATCTCTCTTATATTAATCCTATCTCCATTCCCTTTCATTAATGGAAACTCTGGACTACTCCGACAGCTCTTTTCCCCCCTACATCTTTACTGAGGTACAATTTATATAACATAAAAATCACTCATTTTAAGCATATGATTAAATGATTTTCAGTAAATTTACAGAGCTGTGCAATCACCACAGCAATCCAATTTTAGGTAACTATCCCAGGCAACCACTAATCTACTTTTTGTCTCTGTAAACTTGCCTTTTGTGAGCAGTTAATATAAATGGAATTGTACAATATGTGGTCTTTCGTGACTGGATTCTTTCATTTGGCATGTTTCTGAAGTTCATCCACATTGTACCATGATCAGTACCTTGTTTCTTTTTATGGCTGAGCAGTATGCCATTGGACGATAGACCCTGTTAGGCTTACCCATTCACCAGTTAACGGACATGTGGGTTGTTTCCAGTTCAGTTGTCTAGTTGTTGTGAATAATGCTGCTACGAACATTCATGTACAAGTCTTTATATGGGTATGTGTTTTCATTTTTCGTGGGTAGATTCCTTGGAGGAAAATCACTGGGTCGTATGGTAAATGTTATGTTTAAATTTTTGAAACTTCCAAACTGGCTCCCAATAGTCTTTTAACTGTTCTCTCATTTTCCTATTCTGCCACATTGAAACTTCGTTATTTCCTGCTGCCAAAGGACTTTACCAATTCATCCCACTGCTGAAAATACTTCAGTGACTCCTACTGACTATGGCAATGGTTCTTAAACTTTAGTGTACATAAAAACCACTTGAAGAGACTGTTAAAGTGCAGATTTCCTGGCCTTACTACTCTCAGAGAATCTAATTCACCGGGTCTAAGCTGATGTGGGTAACAGGCACACACATCCTGAAAACCAGTGACTTACAGGATAAGCCTTAGCATGGCATCGATTCATTCAAATATTTATAGAAAACCTGTTGTATACTAAACACAGTTCTAAGGACTGCAGCAGAGCTATAAACAAGACATTCACAGCACTTACATTCTAAATAAGGAAGAGAGAGACACCAAAAAACACAAAATGCCAACTGCTATGGTGACCAGAGCCTGTATTAGATTAGGGGGCCAGGGAAGGCCTCTCTAAGGAAGTAGAAGAAAAGCTTCTTCATAATTTCAATGTCCTGGACCCAGCTTACCTCTTGAGCTCTATTTCCCACTATTCTGCATATCTTTAGCAACACCCGTTTGCAGTTTTTCCAATATACCACATTGTTTCACATTTCTGTGCCTTTATACATGCTATTGTTTGCTGTGGTGCTTACAAATATCTCTTCCTCCTCTGTCACTGCCTCCTCCCCGTACTCCACTGGAGACAACACTCCTATATTCATTCCCCAAACTCTGATCACAATGCTGGGTTCACTAGCAGGAGGTCTCTGTGCTCTAAACAAGCTTCAACCAGTGCATATATCACACTACTGGATTTGTTTTACATTTCCCTCTCTCTCCTACTAAAGTGTGAGTTCCTCAAGGACAGGATATATTGAACGTACCACATTTGCTAATTCTGTGTTTATATTAAGAAAATCGCACATAAACTTCAACAGGGGAAAAAAAAAAACCAGTATTCCTAAAAACTTTTAAAAAGTACCAGTATTGGTTGTAAACTGAAGTAAACCCTCTTCAGATATGAAAGCCTATTTAAATCTTATAAGAGTAGGAATCATTAACTAACAAAGATATACTAACGCAAAAGAAATTTCACTACGAAGCACTTTATTTCTATAATTTGCACTGCCGCAATAAAACTTTCACAGAAAGTTTTAAAATGTCTTTTTGAGAATTTACATGACACATACTAGTATCAGAAATCAAGTAAGGCTGTGCCTCAAAATACATTCTTTCATAATACCAGCAACCCTAAAGCAACACCATTCAGTAACATTCAATGCCTCTTGGTCTTCACTAGCAAGTTCATTTCTATAACTTACCTCTTTTTATTCTTGCTTCTTTAATTTCTTCACAGAGTTTATTAAATTCTGGATCCAATTCAGCTGCAATGATGGCATGTGCAGTATCCTTCAGAGTACAAGCCCGGTGCCTAATTATTTTATCTGTCAAAAGGTTGGTATACAATTATTATACATACAAATGAAATAACATGAACAAAGGGCATCTTAAAGAGAGAAGTAAAATAATACATTTAAATAAAACCATAATAGCATTTTTAGGTGAGAAACAAGTGCATTTAAATGATCAGTAAAAAATAAGTATAATAAGCTACTTAAGCTGATAATTCTGAGAACTGTACTTTTAGAATGTCAAAGTACTAAGCTACGTACCAAATCATTACCGCAAAGATATGACTTTCATATTTTTGAAAACAAAAATGTATGATTTTCAATAAAAATTTTTTAAAGATTTAGAGGATATTCACTATATGCCTAGCACCAGACTTGCCAGAGACAGATACTGAGAATTGAGAAACTCTTACATAATTTCCTCCATAAGTGAAAAGAGGTCAAAACTGTGGTGAAGAATATAATATATCCTAAGTAAAAGTGACCTATTAAAAACTATGACAGAAACAGACAAATGCAGCAAAACACTCTAAGCTAAAGAATGCAAGATGGTATATAAATTCTAGGTAGATCCAGGAGGGAAGTGCAGACTCCCTAGGAAACTACATCTGAAATTGGTACTAAAAGCAGAGTTTCTGCTTTACACGGATCCAGAAGTCCTTATTCATAAATAGCACAATGTAAACAGTGACCCCTAGAGCTGTGCAACTCTGAGATATTCAGAGCCAGGTAAATATATCAAAGTCACTTATTTTGTAACAGTATCAAGAACTACAACCCAAAGTCTCAAAATAATACCTGCTTTTTCATCTCTAGTAAAGGCAAAAAGTATAAAGATATATTTTATTTTATTTATAATTTTTCTTATTAGAAAGTCATAACAGTTCACTGTGGAAATCTTACAAAAACAAACATGCAGCACCACTGGTATATTTCCTTCCAATATATTTTCTCTTAACATTCATTCAATCAATATTGATTGTCAACTGTACCAGGAGCTGAGCCAGGAGATGGCTACAGCGCAGTGAACAAAATACACATGTCTCCACTTTCAAGAAGCTTTTTGGACTACTATAGGAAAGAGATATTAACCAAATGATCTTTCATACACACGTTTAATACCTCTCCCACCCACTCCCTACCCCCAAAAACGTATGAATAACAGCTTGATGAAAACCTACAGGGTAATGGTGTGGGTGCCAATTTAGATTGGGCAAGTCAGGAAAGGCCTCTCTGAAGAAGTGGCATTTAAACTAAGACATGAAGCATGAATTGGAGTAGCCACTGAAAGAGTAGGGAAAGACCAATGCAGGTTCAGAAAATACCATGTGAGAAAGTTCTGGAGTAAAAAGATCTTGGAGATTTCGAGAAACTGAAAGGTACCCTGTGTGGTTAGAACACAATAAGCAATAGGCAAACGGGAATCTGATTGTATTTAAAGAATTTTAGATTTTATCCTAATAGCAATGAAAAGTCGCTGAAAAGATTTGAGCAAGGAAGTAACAAGATTTAAATGAACATCTTTAAAAGGTCACTTCTGGCCATTATCTGGAGATTGGATCGAGGTGGTCAAAAATAAAACCAGGGAGCATAATCAGAAGGCTCTTTTTTTCAATGAGAGAGGATAGCAAATTGAACCAGGGTAATGGTGTGGCGGTGAAGGAAGATTACAGGAGTGACATGTGTTCTATATGACACAACTTGGTCATGAAGCAGGGGATGAGATAAGCATCAAGGATAATTCCCTAGCGTCTTGCATGAAAAGTAGGGGGATGGAAGCACCACTCATAAAGATGCGAAAAACTAGAGAATAAATAGAAAAGGAGGAAAAGAAGTTAGATGTCAGTGCTGGTTTAGAGTTTGATATGCCTAAAAGATATCCAAACAGAGATATCATGTAGAGAAAGGAATATAGGTCTCAACAATTTATGACCAAAAACCACAACTGCATAATCTGAATTTATTATTTAACATACTGCACTTCCCTAAGTATTTTTTTAAAAAACTGATTACAATATAACAGACATGTAATAAACTGCACATATTTAAAGTATACATTTTGATACTTTTCACATAAGTACACATCCATATCAGCTTCACTATAATCAAGATAATAAATATATCCGCTGGCACCAAGTTTCCTTGTATCCCTCCCTTCACCCTTTCCTACAACCCTCCGTTCTCAGGCAACTACAGATCTGCTTTCTGTTACTATACATTAGATCATATTTTCTACAGTTATCTAGTTATATATAGAAGCATATATTCTATATAAACAACATAGTATATATACAATTCTAATATATTTGTAAATATATATATATACACACACACATAAATGGGACTATAAAGAAGGTATTTTTTTTTGTCTGGATTCTTTCACTCAGTATAACTGAGATTCATACCTATTGTTGCATGTCTTGACACTTCATTCCTTTCTATTGCTGAGTAGTATTCCACTATTCAATATAATACAATTTGTTTATCCATTCACATGTTGATCGACATTAGAGGTAGTTCTGAGTTTTGGGTATTATAGACAATGTCATTATAAATATTCAAGAACAAGTCTTTGTACGGACATATGCTTTCATTTCCCTTGTGTTAATACTTAAGAGTGGGATGGCTAAGTCATACAAGAGGTGTATATTTAACATTCTAAGAAACTTCCAAGCTGTTTTCCAAAGTTGTACCATTTCATACGCCTACCAGCATCATAGTGCTAGTTCTCCACATTGTCATCATTTGGTATGGTCAGTCTCTTTAATTTTAGACATTTTAATAGGTGTTTAGTGGTATCTTATTGTGGTTTTAATTTGCATTTCATTAAAGATAACAAGGATGAGTATATTTTCGTGTGCTGATGTGCCCCCTGTATATGATTTTTGGTGAAGTGTCTTTAAATCTTTTCCCTATTTTTAAATTTGGGTCATTTTCTTATTATTAAATTTTGAGAGTTCTTTTAATATTCTGGATACAAGACAGCTTTTATATTTAAGCTGTATTATCTACTTTGAGTTTTTTGTATATAGATAAAGGTAATTTTTTTGCATACTGATATCCATTTGTTCCAGCACTGTTTGTTGAAAAGACTATACTTTCTCTACTGAACTAACTTTGTACCTTTGTCAAAAAGCAATTGACTCTACATATGTGGGCCGATTTCAGGACTCTATCCTGCTCGATTGCTTATTTTTCAGTCTTTATGCCAATATTACACTGTCTAGGTTGCTGTAACTTTGTGTCTTGAGATAAGGTGGTATTAAGTCTTCCAACTCTGTTTTCACTTTTCAAAGCTGTTTTCACTATTCCAGGGCCTTGCCATTTTCGTATGAATTTCAGAATCACCTTGTCACTTTCTATAAAATGCCTGCCAGGATTTGGATTGGGATGGTATATTGAATTTATGGTTCAATTTGGGAGAAAGGACATCTTCACAATATTGAGTCTTTCAATGCATAAATACAACATATCTCTCCAATTTATTCAGGTCCTCTTTAATAGTTTTTAGCAATGATTTGTAGTTTTCAATGTACAGGTCTGGTTTATCTTTTGTCAGATTTATCTATATTTCATGTTTTTGCAGGTTACTTTAAACAGTAATTTTTTATTTCAATTTCCTATTGTTTGCTGCTAGTATATACAAATACAACTTAATTTTGTATATTGATCTTGTATCCTGCAACCTCACTAAACTCACTTATTAGTTCTAATAGAGTCTTTGAAAGTTCCACAGGATTTTCTACATAGACATCATGTTGTCTACAAATAAAGACAGTTTTACTTCTTCCTTCCCAAACTGGATGCCTTTTATTTCTTTTTCTTACCTTATTGCACAGACTGGAACCTTCAGTATAATGTTGGGTAGAAGTGGTAAAAGTGGACATCTTTGCCATGTTCTTGATCTTAAGGGGAAGTGTTTAGTCTTCCATCATTAAGTATGATGTGAAGTCTAAGCTTTTTGCAGATGTCCTTTAATCAGAGCAAGGATGGTACTTTCTACTCCTAGTTTGCTTACACTTTGTAATTAGAAGTGGATATTGGATTTATCAAATGCTTTTCTGCAATGATTGAGATAATCATATGCTTTTTCTTTCTTAGTCTGTTAAGACAGTAAATGACATTGGTTTTCAAAATTTTAAACCAATCTTGCAATTCCTGCAATAAACCCCACTTTGCGAAAATTTTGTTTATGTTCATGAGGGACGTTGGCCTGTAGTTTGTTTGGTCTTTTTTTCCCTTGTAGTATCTTTTTCCAGTACCAATATCAGAGTAATGTTGTCCTTACAGAATAAGTTGGGAAGAATTCTCTCCCCTTCAATTTTCTGAAAGAATTTGTATAGAATTGGTATTATTTCTTCTTTAAATGTTCAGTAAAATTAACCAGTGAAGTCTTCTGAGCCTGATGTTTTCTTAATGGGAAGGTTTTAACTACAAACTCATTTTATTTAATAAATAAAAGTATTATCTATTCACAATATCCATTTCTTCATGAGCTTATTTTGCCTCTTTCAAAGAATTTATCTAATTTACCTAAGCTGTCAAATATATTGGCATAAAGCTGTTCATAATGTTCCCGTATTGTTTTCTGCGTATCTGTATAATATGTAGTAAGGTCATATCCTTCATTCCTGTTATTGGTAATTTGTGATTTCTCACTATCCTGATCAGTTCTACTAGAGGTTTACCAACTACTGATCTTCTAAAAGAACCAGCCTCTGGATTCACTGGTTTTCTCAATTTTTTTCTGCTTTCTATTCCATTAATTTCTGCACAGATCTTTATTATTTCCTTTCTTCTAATTACTTTGGATTTCATTTGTTCTTCATTTCCTAGTTTCTCAAGTTGGGAGCTGAATTCATTGATTTGAGACCTTTCTTGTTTTCTTTTTTTAAAGATTTTATTTTTCCTTTTTCTCCCCAAAGCCCCCATAGTTGCATATTGTTAGTTGTGGGTCCTTCTAGTTGTGGCATGTGGGATGCTGCCTCAGCGTGACCTGATGAGCGGTGCCATGTCTGCACCCAGGATCCAAACTGGCAAAACCCTGGGCCGCCAAAGCAGAGCACACAAACTTAACCACTTGGCCATTGGGCCAGCCCCACTTTCTTGTTTTCTAATTTAAGTATTTAGTGCTAAAATTTCCCCATAAGTACTGTGTTAGCTGCATCCATAAATTTTGATGTTATTCAATTCAAAAACTTTTACACTTGTCTTTTGATTTCTTCCTTGATCCAAAGGTTATTTAGAAGTGTGATATTTAGTTGCCAAATATTTTTTTCCACATAACCTTTAGTTATTGATTTCTAATTTAATTCTATTTTCATCAAAGAACATACTTGGTATGACTTGAATCCTGATATACTTAAGGAAACTTGTTTTATGACCAGAACATAGTCTATCTTGGTAAACATTCCAGTACACTCGAAAAGGTAGTGTATATCTGCTGTCACTGGGAAAAGTGTTCTATAAGTATGATCTACTCAAGTTGGTGGATAGGGCTGTTCAGTATTGTTACTGATTTTCTGTGTACTAGTTCTATCTAGTTTTAAGAGAGGGGTATTGAAATCTCTGAGCTTTATAATTATAAATTTCTCTATTTCTCCATGCAGTTCTATCAGTTTCTGGTTCACAAATTTTGAAGCTCTGTTATCAGAGGCATAAATGTTTAGAATTGTATGTCTACTTGATGCTTATGAAATAACCCTCTTTATCTCAGGTAACATTCTTTGGTCTGAAATCTACTTTGAGAGAGTGACATCAGCATCATGGTGGCGTGAGCTATTCCCTTAGACTCTCCCTGCTAAGATACAACAAAAATGACATTCATATATCAACAGAGGACATTCACACAACACAAAAGATGTCTGAGGGATCCACACATCCATACATCTGAAGGTGGAGGTGCTGGACCCCTGGAGGAAGTGAAAGGAAGTAAGGGGATCTCCACTTCCTCCCTCAATGGCAGCAACCCAAGGTGTGGGACCAGGCGCAACTCTGAGAGGAGAGCGGGGAGGGGTGGCCCTCAACAGGGATCACCTTCACTCTCCAAATTCCCTCACAGCCCGTGGGAAAGCCCCACAGAGAGGTGACTAAGCTACTGTGGTGGTGTCTTCATCAAGCCAGCACCCCAGGAGAGCAGATAGCGAAATAAAGTGAGAATGCCTCCGGGATTGTACAGGCAAAAGAAAACACCCCTCCTCCTGCGCTACACTCTAGCTCAGCTGGTCAGCCAGAGTGCCTGTGCATACAATAGAAAAGTAGCAGCTGTGAGTGAGTGAGGAGGGAACATGGCAGGCTCAGAATACACAGCTCTTGACACTCCAGACAGTGGCAGCAGGTGGAAGCTGTAATCAGATACTATCACTATGCAGAGGTACAAATCCAAGCCATCAAACAGTATGAAAAACTATACTGATACCCCAGACAAGAAGGAAAATGACAAGCACCCAGAAATCAACCCTGAAGGCACAGAAATTTATAATCTAAATTACAGAAAATCCAAAAAAGCGATCATAAAAAAGCTCAATGAGCTACAAGTGAATACAGCTAGACAGTTCAATGAAATCAGGAACTTCTTGACAAAACAGATGAACTATAAATAAAAACCAATCAGAAAACAAACTAGGATCAAAACAAAGAGACAATCCAACAATTGGGAGAAAATATTTGCAAACCACAAATCTGACAAGGGGTTAATTTCCATAATATATAAGGAACTCATACAACTGAACAATAAAAAAACAAACAGCCCGATCAAAAAATGGGCAGGAGATATGAACAGCTATTTTTCCAAAGAAGATATACAGATGGCCAATAAACACATGAAAAGATGTTCAACATCACTACTCTCAGGGAAATGCAAATCAAAACTACACTAAGATACCACCTTACGCCTGTTAAAATGGCTATAATCACTAAGACTAAAAATAACAAATGTTGGAGAGGGTGTGGAGAGAAGGGAATCCTCATACACTGCTGGTGGGAATGCACTATGGAAAACAGTATGGAGATTCCTCAAAACTAAAAATAGAACTACCATATGACCCAGCTATCCCACTACTGGGTATCTACCCAAACAACTAATGTACAACTGAAATCTCACATTGATGTAAACTACTATGAACTCAATAAGAAACAAACAAAAAAAAATCAGAAATGTTGGATAGGCAAAACACAATAGGTGAAATAAAGAAAAATCTAGACTCCCTGAATAACAGAGCTGATATTATGGAGGAGAGAATCAGCACTCTGGAGGACAGAAATACAGAAATGCTGCAGATGGAGGAGGAGAGAGAACTAGGACTAAAAGGATATGAAGAAATTCTCCGAGAAATATCCAACTCAATTAGGAAATGTAACATAAGGGTTACAGGTACTCCAGAGAGAGAAGAGAAGAAGAATGGAGCAGAATGCTTGTTCAAAGAAACAATAGCTGAGAACTTCCCAAACCTAGGGAAGGAGCTGGAAATACCAGTGAAAGAAGCTAACAGATCTCCTAATTATATCAATGTAAAAAGATCTTCTCCAAGGCATATAGTAGAAAAGCTGGTGAAAGTCAATGATAAAGGAAAAATATTAAGGGCAGCAAGGCAGAAGAAAATAACTTACAAAGGAACCCCTATCATGCTTTCAGCAGACTTCTCAGCAGAAACCTTACAGGTTGGGAGAGAATGGAATGATATATTCAAAATTCTGAAAGACAAAAACTTGCAGCCAAGAATACTCTATCCAGGGAAAATATCCTTCAGATATGATGGAGAAATAAAAAACTTTCCCAGATAAACAAAAGCTAAGGGAGTTCATCACCACAAGACCCTTCCCACAAGAAATGCTCAACGCAGCCCTCATACATGAAGAAAAAAGAAACGGTTTCAGAAGGCTTGAGCAAGGAGATAGACAGGTAGACAAAATGAAAAACTTGCAGCTCTCTATCAGAATAGGTTAGCAAACAATTATATAATATTAAAGATAAAGGGAAGGAAAACAACAAAAAAAATGTAATCTCGTCATTTTAACCAAAAATTCACAACACAAGACGGAATAAGTTGTGACAATAATAACTTAGAAGTAGAAGAGGAAAAGGATGGAATCCGCTTAGTCTAAGGAAATAAGAGGCTATCAGAAAATGGACTATTTCATCTACAAGATTTTTTATACAAACATCATGGTAACCACTAAACAAACAATCAGAACAGAGACACAAATGACAAATAAAAAGAAAACCATCATAGAGAACTACAAAACTGAATTAGGGCTCCAAAGGCTAAAGTGAATCTGTAGCTTTATTCCTAAGCAATTGGTACAAAACAGAAGATTTTGAGAAGACTACAAGAATAGAGCTGAAATTTCAGTAAAATTAGCTAAATGATGGTAAGTATATGAATGCGCATAAGGACTAGAGGTGGGATGCACTACAAGACAAAGAA
Organism: Equus przewalskii; assembly: GCF_037783145.1. Classification (NCBI taxonomy): domain Eukaryota; kingdom Metazoa; phylum Chordata; class Mammalia; order Perissodactyla; family Equidae; genus Equus; species Equus przewalskii. The sequence continues at coordinate 71,475,123 of NC_091844.1, read as the reverse complement.
GGGAAAAGTTAAACACAATATATCACATATCTATAAGATAATAATTAGGGTCAAATATCTGACATGGGTCACATTTAGTACCTACAAGTTAAAATTTTTCCGGCTAGTAAATTTAATTTCTGTCCACATCATCCTCAAGGGAGAGAATCTGGGTAAACACTTAGGCAACATGTATAGCTTTCAAAATGTGGCTTTTGTCTTCTATGTCTATATTAGTTTTTTCCCCAAATGGCCAAGTGTGTGCAAAACAGAACATAGTAAGCTTTCAAATACTCATGGGAGCTTGTAAAAGTAATACAACATTCACGTAATTTCCACTTGCTACACAACAGACCCTGGGGTTGTTTTTCTAATACATAACAAGTGGTTCTGTTGCTAAGAAAAAAAACAAGCTTCTTGACTAAAAACATGAAATAATCTGAACAGAGCCGAAATCATGCTTTTGAATTATATCACACTTTATGCATCTAAAACAGTGAAGGAGGAAAGTTACAAGTGTACCATATCAACTCTAACTATGAGACAGAAACATATTTTTTTTTATTATATAACAGCATTCTGTAGTAAAAGGTTATTATGCACCAAAAACCATTGCTTCTTTCTTAAAAGTAATATCATTTCAATGTGGTTATAATTAAGTTACAAAAGGGGAAAAAAATCTGGATTGATCTTCTCAACTGGCTTTCTCTAACCACTCAAATTCATTTTTCACTATCAATTCCTAGATTATTTCCAAAATAAGATTAACTTTTAAATATGGTCGAGGGAATATAATAAGCACAAAGAACAAGGGGTCATTCTAAAGCAAACACACAGGTGTCCACTAAAGAACCAATTTATGAAAAATTAAAGCACAATTTAAATAATAATGATGATAATGAGAATAAAAATATGAACAACTACCTTATGGAATGCTTACCACATCCCAGGCACTATGTTAAGGGCTTAATCTATTTAGGTTGAACCATATAAAAATGGCAATTTCATAAGATTTAATCTAATACATTTTCTCATTTAATCCCTACAACCACCCAAAGAGAAGAGTACAACAATTATCCCTATTTTGCAGAAAGAAAACTAAAATTTAGAGGATTTAACTTGATCAAGTTAAAGAACTAGGAAATAGTTGAAGTGGGACTAAAGCCTAGGTGTAAATCCACAGCCCAAGTTCTCATTACCTACTATAGTTTCAGCAACCTCTCTGTCTTGAAAAACTAAGAGAATGAAGCTGTAGGTACTCAGGTACTCTCATACATTGCTCAAAGCCACTATAGAGACACTTGTACAGGTTGTACCTTCACCAAGGACCCAACAAGGGAATCCTAAATGAGGCTGAGAGCAAGCCCATTCTTCACTACCCAAACTGTGGCCCTGCTGCAGAATGCCATCTACACTGAAAAAGAAGATTCCTTCACTCACACAACATTGCTATATTGGCTGACAGTGGCCCTGATGCTGTTGGCATTAAAAACCTTAAAAGAGATATATATTCTTTGATCCAGAAATTCCACTCTGAGGAATTTATTCTAAGAAAATAATTAAGGATGTATATAAAATTTCTGCTATGAAGATATTCATCAGTGTTATAATAGAGGAAAAAACTAAAAATTCTAATACGTCCAACAATAAGGTATTAGCTACTTTGGACATCTATATGATTAAAATAATGTGGTAGAAATATATTAACTCACAACCTTTTCACAAAATACTACATGAATGATAAAGTTTATGAAAACTATATTTTCATTTTAAAAAAATACTATGCATGTAATACATTTGTGTGTGTAAGAGAACACTAGGTAATAGGATTATAGGTTACTTTAATTTTCCTGCTTGTTTTCATCTTCATAAATTTTTGTATATGACATACATAATAAAAAGTCAAAAGAAGCTAAACAACAAAAGCTACAAGAGGCAAATGTCCTAATACAAAGCTTAAGAACAGTTAGATACCAAGTACAGCAACATAAAATTGTATTCTGTCTCTCAACTGGGAATTAGGATATGTGATTTGCTGTGGTCTAAATCTAGACAAGAAGTACCTAATTTTGTGTGGACATGAGAAATCCAGATCATTCTAACATGTGGCCTGAGTTGACGAACCACTGCCCATAAATACAGACATAAAGGAAAAACTGCATTCTAAATATCTTTAGATAACTGAAACTTAAATGAACTTTTTAAAAATAAAAAGCATCTTCCTTGTATATCACCTGTTGAAGAAACAGAATTCTCAATAGAATGAGAAAGAGAATAATGGCCCCTGTCAGCTGGGAACTGGCCTGGCACTATCAGCTAGGCCTTGGTGTGCTCATGTTGAACATAAACAATTTTATAGAATACCAATTTCAGAAAAGGCCACTCTGTGACCACGATGAATCAAAATGAAAACAACCACTCTGGAATCATGTCTGAACACAGATAAAAGCATGCACATTGTCTTGACCACAAAAATAGGCAAATATAATCCCATCCTGGATAATATGAATGACTGCTGCTTTACCAATGACAGCTTTAGCCTTGCTCCATTCTTCTTGCCTTCCAGTTCTTAAAATACCTAATCACAAAATTATTCCCACTTCCTAAGAACATCCAACCTACTGCAAAGCCCTACTTCCTTAACTCCTCCACAAAATCACTTAACACAAGCTCAAATTCTATATGGTGCCCCATGACATTAAAGGGGTTCAGAACAGGCCTCCCAGGATGTGCCACTTTGGCATGTGGATATTTTGAGCTAAAGGCAATCAAGACCCTGTGGGCTCAAGAAACTTTTACCTCTCCTTTAAAAACTTTAAATTGGGGGTCTTGCCCATAATAAGAGTTATTACCAGAAATAAATTTTTATGACTTATCTGCATGGCAGAGCAAACCTCTAATCACTGAATATCTGCTCTTCCTATCATCCTGTAAATTACCCTACTACCCCCTGAAGCCTTAGGCTCCTATCCCATTCCTTAGCTCAAGGTGGCATACATGCCTCATTTTACCTTTTTGTCTCTGATGCTCTCATTTATGTGGGGTCCCTGTACATATGCAATTAAATTTGATTTTTTTCTATTAATCTGTCTCGTGTCAATTTTATTCTTAGACCAGCCGGAAGAACCTAGTAGGGTAGAGGAAAATTTCTTCCTCCCCCACAATATATATTCTCCGTTGTTATAATCAATCAATAAATGCATCTTGTTTAACTACAGCTATATTCCTGGCAGTCTTCCCTGGAGGGCACTGAAAAAGTTGGGACTACAGACTTGAGTACAGGGTGGGATTAGGAGTGAAAAACAATAAAATTACATAAAAATATCTACAATGTATAGAACAGATAACTTGTACCTAAAGGGGTCTTTTGATAAGTAAACTTATCCTATAATGAGTTCCTACAAATTCAAAATTCCCAGTGTTTAGCAGCACTAGTGATGTTGACTAAATAAATAAATTTTAAATTAAATTCTCAGTTACTCAGTTTTCCATATTACCTGAACAAAATAAGAAGTATAAAAAGTAAAAGGTAAATGAAGAAACTAAACCCTAAACATAATACCTAGGATAATAAAATCCTCCAATTAAAGTATATTATTTAATTTAATAAATTAACTTAATAATTATATTTAATATTTAAGTATATTATTAGTTCCTCATCAAGAAGATTCTAAATACAATAATACATCATTAAAATTAATTTCTCTGTCTGAAACATGTGCACACTTTAGCATTCACACTTTAAACTATCTTTTCATTGGTCACCAAAGTGAACCTGCCGAGTGCATCCTTACCTCCTGGGTCCTTATCTGGATTGTACTCTAAAGCATTGCTACAGATGAGGTCAATATCTTTCAGGAAATCCTTAGCAGTCAGGTAATTATGCTTATCAATTTTAGTTATTACTGTTGATAAATCCATTGGTTCCTTGATCACTTCAAGATAATCTGAAACCTAAAATAAACAGGATATTTTAATGAAAATTACTTCTGGTACTTCATATGATCTATTCATAAAAACACAAAATGAAACCATACAGTTATTTAAAAATTAAATCTAAATATCTAAGAAATAATTACAGATAAGGATAAAATTATAGAGCAATTTATGCTACTAAAGTTACTATGTCATAGTTTCCATGAAAAGCTTCAGTTTCAAGACATATCCAAATCAACTATGAAATGTTTCTCATCTTGAAATACGAAACCAATTGTGCCAGGTTTTTTAAAATTCTTTAGACATACCTGAGAGAGAGTGTGTGGGTAAAAGCACCCAATTAGCATCAATAAATGTTACTGCAAGAAGATTTTTTTTTTAAAGGAATATGTTCTCTGGTGAATCTCTTTAAAACATTTAAACAAAAATTTTCTTTCTTTTTCAGTTTTACAGAGTGAATCGTTTCATGGAAAGTGTTTTCTGCTCCTTTGGAGTCATTACAAACATTTTGAGTCAATTACATAACAAAAATAAGTACTGCTTTCATGACTAGTAAAAGATTTGCTGGACTTGTCCCTAAATAAATCTACAAGCAAAAAATACACTTTGCTCTATGTGCTGATTTTCTGGGAGATAATCCAAAATAGGATACAATAGTCATGATTTGCCCAATAAATTGTATGTTTTATACTGCTTGACCAGGAAGAAAGCTCTATCATCCTATTTATCCATTGCTTTCTCCAATGCAAACTCAAATCAAATAATTAGGTCTGATATAAAGGCATGCCTTAGAAACATCTAATTAGTTCAGGACCAAATTCTGGGGATAAGGTAACTTCTGCTTTATGACACTAAAGGGTAGTTCTCTCCACTGCTAATGGCACTGGCGCTTTGATAGTTTTTAGTTTACATACATAAATGCACATATATATTTATATATATCTTATATATGTTTTTAAAATTTTAGGTAGGTGTGTGTACATGTTTTAGTTTATTTTTCAACCTCTAGGAGCTGAGAAGCCAGTCTACTCCTTATAGGGGAAGTAGTGGAGCTATACTGAACAAGCAATAGTTCAAAAGATACTGGTTGGATCCTTGGCTCTGGCACTTGGCCCACCTTGTATTATACGTGGAAAATGTTTTATAAACTATAATGCACTATAAAAATTTATATTATTAAAGACTATAAAATTTTGGCACCTATGCTTAATTTTAAATTCAACATTCATTTTCTAAACTTTTGTTTTCTTTGCAATCTGCTTTGGAATTTGATAAGGTTTTTAGTCATTTCAAATTCATTATTTGAATATAAATTTCTGTGTTTTAGGTTATCTAAATGTTATCTTGCTGTCCCCTCTCAACCCTTCCCAGAAAACCCTATGTTTTCAGCTTTAAGAGCAGACAAAGAACCAGTAGCAGGATGAACCTGAGAAGAAAGAACAAAAGAGGAAACAAGAGAAAACATAACTCTTAAATAAAAGTTTTACCTGACCAACATCTTCTATCCCCTTCCACTGCCTTACCATCATTTATAAAACTTTTACTCTTAGCACAGATGGCATTTGAAATCTGACAATGTCTTCTGGTTAGAAAGAAAAAGAGTCTTCCCAGGCAAAGGGAAAATTGGTTTACTCCCAGCATGGGAGGTTGACTTGGGGGCAAGCCCTTATCAATTAAGTGTCAGTCCCATATCCAATTTGAAATAAGCATTTAAAACAATCTTTAAAATAAGCTGACAGTTTTAAGATTATCTGAAAACACTATGAGGAAAAAAAATGCCCCACAAATATAAAACGATATATATTAATTGCAAAAGCAAACTAGGCAAGTCCTGTCATTCCAGTGGGAAAAGATATAAGGTAGTCATGATGTAATGTAAAGAACGTGGGCTTTGAATTTTTAAAAAACTTTTGAGTCTTGGCTATGTCACTTGCCAACAAGCCTCAGTTCCCTCAGCTGCAACTAAGAAGAATAATAATGACCTTGCGAGGTTGTTAAAAGGATCAAATGGACAAAACTATGTATTATGGATGAATAAACAAATAAAAGTATAGATAGTCCCTTTATTCCAAAAAAAAAAGGCAGAAAGAGATATTTTCAGACTTGCCCAGGCAAAAAACTGTATTGCTAGCTCATTCTTCCCAGTTATAGATGAGGTAATGGTTCCAAAGGAATCTGCTCAGGTCCAAAAGTACAGATTTCACAATGAGGACACAACATTAAACTCTGAATCATTTCATAATTCAAATTTTTTTAAAAGATGAAGAAAAAAATTAAAACTAAAAACATCAAAGTTGTTCAAACATGGAGTCTGAACTATAACAAGAAAGCCAGAAAGACTGCATTGTGTTCATCCACACACTATATTATCCCAGGATAAAAAAAGCAATAACAAAAAAATGTAATCTACAGTATTATAGTAGATTCCAAATGGAAAATTTCTTTTCTCATCATCACAAATCATGCTCCCACAAGGACACAAAACAATACACATAGAAAGTGAGAAATTTTCCACTGGGAGCAGAGAAAACCCTTGAAGAGAAAAATCATTTTAGCTGCATAGGATGTGCTTAACTTCAAATAGCATCTTAGTATAGGCATTCTCAAAATATGAAAGACAATTTCATGTTTCTTAATCACCTCTTTCAACGAGGTATACATAATGTGAAAAATGCCAATATTAATTGGTATTGATTGGTTAATACCAATATACTTTTTGACAGCAGGATTTATCCTGGAATAAAAATAGTCTAGTATGGATATCTCACTAACGTAACTTTTAATTCTCTTCTTAAACTGAAGAGTAAGAGATCACAAAGATCAATACTAATTAAGAGGACTTATACAAATTGGACACTACTTCATCCAAAAGTCACCAGATGTTTACTGATGACATTGGTAGTTATCACATGGATTAAAATTTTACAGGCTAGGGGTAATATTCATCCATGCCTTTGCTTTTTTTCCTTCCAAAAAAAGATGTCAATATTTTTTTCTTTTAGCCAGTTCAACTTCACTGTTTGCACACTACTGAAACAAGACCTCTTCAATATCCACCGGTTTGCTGAAGATGTGAAAGCGTTTATCTGTGGCCAGCCTCTTGGTTACATCCCTGAGAAACAATCGCAACTCTCTTAAAGTGTTTTCCTCCTGGTCCTCCATCCGGATTTTTTCTGATTCTGATAATTGACGAGGTGGAGAAGGTAGTGCAAGAGGAAGTACTTCCATGGCACAAAGACCTAAAGAAAATGGAGGAAAATGTTAAGCTTCCAACATGGCAGGGCCAGGACCTCAATTACTTTTCTGGCATTCTCTCAAAATGTTCTTTTAAGAAAAGAAGAACTCTAAATATATGTGAACCACACAAATCCAGCAAGTAAAAATTTGAATGGAAACCAAAAGTATGTTAGAGAACAGCTTTACTTTATAAAATAACTCACAATTGGACTCCTTTAAAGGGCAAATGATATGATTTTAAATAATCTGATTTTGAAATATTATTTACATGCCACTTATGAGAAATATTTCAAATCAAACATAAATATCTTCAGGCGAAGTAGTGTATACCGATTTGCTTAAGTCAACCATGCTTAAAAACGGCTTCTCAAAACAGAGTTGCTTTTATATAAATGAAAGTGAAATGGGCAAGTAACTATTCTTTGATCCTTCCCATTTCCAAAAGAATTCTGATTTTAGACAAGTCTCCTACCCTCGTATTCTTAGTACAACACAGTAGGGACAGTGAACGGCACTTGCAGGGAGCAAAAAAAAGTAGGAACTAAAAAAAGAATCCCCAAAACATGGAAAAGATGGAAAATCCAGTCAAAAATGTTACATATAAAATCTATGGTATTCACTATCTACCCTAAAACAAACAAAAAAATCTTCTTAAAAGGTAAAGAATGAGTATGGAAAAGCAAGGACATGGCAGGGATGGGAAATGTTAACATTCGACAAGAACAGCTACAAGAAATGTACAAGACAGAATGAGGGGAAAGAGGCTTAAAATTTTGTAACAAACAGGACTGCTATTTTCTAGAAAAGGCTGAAAGATTAAGCAAGGGGATCTCACCTTCTATGAATCTTCAAGATTAGGAAAAGAAACTCTCTTTTGAATGACTTAGAAATGCAGACCTTACTTAAGCCAGGGGACTGAAATCTGACAAATTTTGAGGCTCCTCTTATTGCTATGCACCCAAATCCAAGAAAACTCTAATGCTTAAAACAAAGCCATGATAGATTTCCAAGTGCCTAGCATAAGATATCTAACATAATAGATGCTCAATAAATATTTCAAAAATTAATCAATAAATAAAATAAACCAGAAAAGGCAAATATGTTCTAATCAGCTCTCGGTCCATGAAACCTACCGAGCCCACAAAGCAGTCAGCACAGCACCTGGTGTTCACAATGACTGTTCAATCCTCAGTACCTACAGTGACCAAAACAGCAGGAAGAAGGCTTTTGTCCTTTGACTTTTTGAGCCTCAGAATGTGAAATCTACCAGAGCACTTGAATTGAAGTGATAAGAATACTTCATTGACAGTCACCTATTAGTAAAGCTTTAACAATGAGGCTGTACTTCCCAATCTCCTAGAGTCAGGTGAACACAATGGCCACTTCCAAATGAGTCCATCTAAAGATAAATAGAACCTGAAAAACTGTCGTCACTTCCACAAAGAAATGGAAAAGAAAAAAAAAAGACTCCAAGAAAGGGCATTTCTTAACTCCCCCTAGCCCCCATTTTGCTAAATGCTTTAGGTACTTTACCAGTGTGTTTCCTTCGTGGTGGAGCCATTGATGCCTGATTGAGAATCAATTCTTGGAAAAATTTTCTTCTGTCTTCTTCAATAGGCCTTTGAATATACAAGACCTCTTCATACTGTATTCTAAAGATACATTTAACCTGCACACAGACACACACACAAAGACATTAAATATATAGAGAATTAAAAGCTTATATTTATACCAAATTACAATTTCTTCAACCTCCAGTACCATTTTCAATGTTCATTGAACATTAATGCAGGATAAGGGTTAACCCAGTCCTAGGCTATGATTTGAGAGATTCAACTTCATGGACTAAACAAAAATGGAGGGGCTGGCCCCACAGCTGAGTGGTTAAAGTCCCGCACGCTCCACTTTGGCGGCCCAGGGTTCACGGGTTCGAATTCCAAGTGTGGACGTACTCCACTCATCAGCCATGTTGTAGAGGCATCCTACATACAAAATTGAGGAAGACTGGCACAAATGTTAGCTCAGGGCGAATCTTCCTCAAGCAAAAAACAAAAGAGGAAGATGGGCAATGGATGTTAGCTCAGGGTGAATCTTCCTCAAAAAAAACCACAAAAAACAAAAAAAAGCCACAAGAATGGAAGAATGATCCAGTTGCCCAAGTCATTAATAAACTACACTATATCTGGGACAGCCAGCAGATAATAACAAAAAGGAGAGTTGATTCTAATAATCAGATGGTACTAATCTCAAAGAACTTTTGCAAAAGAGCTGAAAAATAATTACCTAGAATCTACTAGAGAGACCTGGAAGGACGCTAAAAACACTGCTTTCTCTTACGCTTTTCTGTGTCCTTCCTATCCACTGACTTCCTTTCCTGGGCTATTTCCATACCAAGTCTATACCACTGTAGCCTCTGGAATCCTGGTTTCACTGCAGATAAACTATACCTTCAGTCTCTTCACAGAATGCTCCAGAATGACACCACCTTCCAAGCAAAACTCCCAAGCAAAACTAAGCCATTCATGCTCATATCCTTCAGTTCCTTCCAGGTAGTGATTACCTACCTCTATAAATTCACCTGCTCTATAAAGACTTTCACCCTAGATGTCCCCCTTGCAAGATATGCTGTTTAAACACTTTTAAACCATCCACATTTGTCTACACATTTTATTTAATTTACGTTTTTCTAGAAGTTCTATTTTCCACTTCTAGACCCCAAACTCCCAGAGAACAGAGACCATTTCTTATTCATTTGTTCTCCGATACCTACCACCATGCCTGGTACATAGTAATGCTTAATAAGCATGTACTGAATGAGTAAAGTTTGTGATTTTGTTCCCCAGCCCATATCAAATTGGAAACTGCAAATAAAATAGGGAAAAGGTCACTAATATGGAAAGAAGTACCAACCATGACAGTGTGGAAATACTGGATTAAAATTCAAGACATCAGATTTCTGGCCCAAATTGAGCCACACATTTGTGGGAAACTTTGGGTAATCCATTAAATTTGTCATGTCTAACCACTTACTGAATTGAAGACTATGAATTGAAGACTACAAATTGTATAAATATCATTTCAATCAATCAATATAACAATGAGGTACTGTAGGAATCCCTCACTTTACAGGCGAGGAAACTTGGGCTTGGAAAGGTTTAAGTAATTGGCTTAAGTCACAAAGTGAATAAATAGATTAGACTAGATTATATAATCTCTAATGGTCTTTTCTAGATCTAAAATTTTAAGATAGAAAAGAAACAATTACTGAAAAATAGACATCAGAATTCAAAATTTGGATGGGGAATTACTTACCTCCCCTCAAAGCCAAATCCTTTAAGAATTTATAAAATTTTGTGTCCTCTTTTTTTTTTTTTTTTTTTGCTGAGGAAGATCCACTCTGAGTTAACATCTGTTGCTTCTTCCTCTTCCTCTTGTATTTATTTTTTTCACTTGAGAAAGATTAGCCCTGAACTAACATCCGTGCCAATCCTTCCTCAGTTTTATATGTGGCTCACCACCACAGCACAGCTGATGAGTGGCATAAGTCCACGCCTGGGATCCAAACCCACAAACCCAGGCTGCTGAAGTGGAGCACACCAAACTTAATCACTAGGTCACGGGGCCAGCCTCTGTGTAATTTTTTAGTAGACTACCTTCATGTACAATTCCCTCCACTCCTTTGATCTACACTTCACTGGCCCTTCTTCGAAAGTTCTGGCAAGCAAATTTACCACTAACACCCTCTATGTGCTAAATACCATGTCAGACACTGCAGTTATAAACCTGAAGAAAATATGCGTACTTCCTGCCATCAAGGATCTTAAGGTTCTCAGAGGAAAGCATTAAGATACCAGGTCAAAAGTGTCATAACAGAGGTATAGAGAAACATAGAGGAGATCTTCCAAGGGGTATGGGTGAAGACACATTAGATGAGATATAGCAGAAACAGCTAACATTAACTGGGTCTTGAAAAATCAACAGAACGCAATACCCTACAAGTATCAGGATTTTATTCAAAAGTAGCAAAACATTTAATTTCAGTTTTAAATACTCTTCCTTCTGATCATTTTTCAACATTGTATTGAACTTGTGAGTATAAAAGCATACCAAGAGTAAATCTACAATAGTCTCAACAGTCCTGCCAGATTATTACCAACAGCTTGGAATCCGTCGTTTTATAAGTAGGCTAAATTATTTTTCTTTAAAGTTACTCCTAACATTATCTTCTGACATTCCCAGCCTCAAACTTCACGCTGCAACAAGACATGCCTTGTATAATTCCCCGAACAAACTGCTCTTTCACACTGGTCTTTATACATGCTATTCACTCTTTCCTAAGCCATTTTTTAACTCTCTACTCAAGCGAATGTTTTCTGGGTGACGCTTTCTCTGACTTTCCCAGATACACTTCAGGCATACCTTCTGATCTCTCATTAAACTTATTTTAAGTTCAATGATTTTTAGTAATTCAGTTGTGAAACCATCATAAGTCAGTTTTAGAACATTTCCACTGCCTCCAGAAAGTTCCCTCATGTCAATGTGCAATCAATCCCCACTTAGACTCCCAGCCCAACAACCACTGCTGTCTCTAGAGACTTGCTGCTTCTAGATATAGGATATCATACAACAGAAGCCTTTTGTGTCTAGCTTCTCTCACTTAACGTAATATATTGAAGTTCATCCACATGGGAGAATATCAGTAGTTCATTCCATTTATTGCTAACTAGTATTTCACTGTATGTACATACACCATTTTGTTTCACTCATCATCAAATAATGAATATTTAGGCTGTTTCCATATTATGAATAATACTAGTAGGAACATTCGCATACAAGTCTTTGTGTGAACATATGGTTGTAGTTCTCTTCTGTAGTTACCTAGAAGTGGAAATGCTGAGCCATATCCTAAGTTTATGTCTAATATTTTAAGAACTGCCAACTTTTTCAAAATGGCTACAACATTTTACAATTCCACCAGCAATATACAAAGACTCCAGTTTCCCTACATCCTTGTCAACAGTTGCTATGTCTGTCTTCTTGGTTGGTTTTTTTTTTTTTTTTGAGGAAGATTAGCCTTGAGCTAACACCTGCTGCCAATCCTCCTCTTTTTGCTGAAGAAGACTGGACCTGAGCTAACATCCATGCCCATCTTCCTCTACTTTGTATGTGGGATGCCTACCACAGCATGGCTTGCCAAGTGGTGCCATGTCCACACCTGGGATCGAATCAGCGAATCCCGGGCCGCTGAAGCAGAACATGTGAACTTAAGTGCTGCACCACCAGGCCCGCCCCATCTTTTTGATTATAGCTATTCTAGTGGTGTGCAGTGTTATCTCATTCCTGAATGACTAATGATATTGAGAATCTTTTCTCATGCTTATTAGCCTGAGAATATATATACTCTTTGGTGAAATGTCTATTCAAATCTTTAGCCCATTTTTAAATTGTAGTCTTCTTTTTTAATTTAATTGTGGTAAAATAAATAACATAAAATTTGCCATTTTAACTACTTCAATTATACAGCATGTGGCATTAAGTATATTCACATTGTTGTGTAACCATCACTACCATCTATCTCTAGAACTTTTTCATCCTTCCCAACTGAAACTCTGTACCCATTAAACACAAACTGCCCACTCTCTCCCTTTCCCTAGGCCCTGGCAACCACCCTTCTACTTTCTATCTCTGTGAATCTGACTACACTAGGGACCTCATATAAGAGGAATCATATAATATTTGTCCTTTTATGACTGGCTTATTTCACTTAGCATAAAGACTTCAAGGTTTATCTTTGTTGTAGCATATGTCAAATTTTCCTTCCTTTTAAAGCTAAATAATGTTACACTGTATGTGTTGCCACATTTTGTTTATCCATTCATCTGTTGAGAGAGATTTATATTGCTTCTACCTTTGGCTATCGTGAACAACGCTGCTGTGAAGACGAGTATACAACTATCTGTTCGAATCCCTGCTTGCACTTCTTTTGGGTATAGACTCGGAAGTGGAATTGCTGGATTATGTGGTAATTCTGTTTAATTTTCTAAAGAATCACCATACCATTTATTTTTGACAGAGGCCAATTTTTCATTTCCACCAGCAACACACAAGGGTTCCAATTTCTTCACATTCTGACCAACACCTGTTATTTTCTGTTTTTATGATAAGAGCCATCCTAACAGGTATGAACCTGTATCTCATTGTGGTTTTGATCTCCATTTCCCTAATGATTAGTGATGTTCAGGATCTTTTCATTCTCTTTTCGGCCATCTGAGTATCTTATTTGGAGAAAAGTCTATTCAAGTACTGTCCATTTTTGAATCGGGTTATTTGTTGTGTTGTTGTTGTTTAGTTGTAGGAGTTCTTTATATAATCTGGATATCAATCCCTCATCAGATAAATGCTTTGCCAATTTTTTACCCAATTCTGTGGGTTGTCTTTTCACTCTATTGATAGTGCCCTTCGATGCATAAAAGTTTTTAATTTTGATGAAGTCCAATTTATCTATTTTTTCTTTTGTCTTTTGTTGCCTGTACTTTTGGTGTCATAGCCAGGAAATCATTGCCAAATCCAACGTTATGGAGCTTTCCCCCTATGTTTTCTTCTAAAGGTTTATAGTTTTAGGTCTTATGTTTAGTTCTTTGATCCATTTTGAGTTAATTTTTGCACATGGTGTAAGATAAGGATCCAACTTCATTTTTTTGAATGTAGATATCCTGTTTTCCCAGCACCACTTGCTGAAACAACTATCCTTTCCCCAATGAATGGTCTTCACCTTCTTGTTGAAAATCATTTGATGTAGTCTTATTATTATGTTGAAGGAGTTCTTAATACATTCTGGATATCAGTCTTACCAGATATGTAATTTGATATATTTGAAATATTTTTTCCCAGTCTGTGGCTTGTTTTCCCATTTTCTTAATGGTGTCTTTTAAATAAAAAAGTTTTTAATTTTGATAGAATTCACTTTATCAATTTTTTTCTTTTATGGATCATGCTTTTATATATTATACAACTACAGCACTTCTGATAGTGTATTATTTTTTCCAGGTCTCTCTTCCCTCTAAACTTTAAATTCTTGGAGAACAGTGGCTATCTTTTTGTTTTTCACCTGTGTTTTTTTTAAGGGAGGATTCATTTTTAATGCTATCTTTTTTAAAAAGATTTGCGCTGAGCTAACATCTCCTGCCAATCTTCCTCTTTTTGTCTATTGTTTCTTCTCCCCAAAGCCCCCCAGTACACAGCTGTGTATTCTAGTTGTAGGTCCTTCTAGTTCTGCTATGTGGGACACTGCCTCAGCATGGCTTGATGAGTAGCGCCATGTCCATGTCCAGGATCCGAACCAGTGAAACCCTGGGCCACCAAAGCTGAGCCACAAACTTAACCACTTGGCCATGGGGCTGGCCCCTGTTTTCACCTGTTTTATTCATTCGTTCATTCAACAAAGATTTACTGTACTAGAAAAGTGTACGTGTATATATGTATCTATGTATGAGTATTGTGTGTATGTACACATACAGAAACTGTGTTAGGCAGTTAACACACTGTGAATTGAAGAGTGAAGAAAACAGACACTGATCTGCTGTAAACAAATGCAGACTTACTAGTTACACTACACTGTAGAGAACAGGCACTTAATAAATTTTTGATGAATGAACAATGGTCTTAACTTGATGAACATAAAACTCCATTTCCCTGATCACTCATCAGCCTAAGCATCACAATATCCAGAAACCATCTCTCCACAGTCTGAGAGAGTATAGGGCATTATAAGTGCATGACCTGTGGAATCAGAGAAACCTGGATTCAAATCCTAGCTTTGCCATACTAGCCATGAGACCTTAGGCAAGTTATTTTACCCCTGTTGGCCTTGGTTTCTTCACGTGTCAAATGGGAAAATAATAATAATACTTATCTTATTGTACAGTTAAAAAACTTATGTTAGATAATATTATAATTGGCTTATATAGGGCCTGGCACATAGTTGCATAAATGGCAGCAATTCTTTTCTTGGCAAAATCTTTTTGTTTCACCTCATCTATTAAAATATTCGAGTTGTTAGTCCCCAGTTTTGCAGGTAGAGTTCATGAAACCTCTGTAATAGGGAAAATTAAGGGTAAAAGAACTCAAGATCTCAAAGAGAAAAGGTGTGGAAAACAAGGTCAGAAATGAACCTAAGATAGCTTTCACGAATAAAATTTGCTTTCCTCAAAGCAAAATGGGTAAAAAATTCATTAATAAAAATAAACATTAACATTTTATATATGTTAAAATAATTAATGTTCATTTACTATCCCTGTTTTAACTAAAAAAAGACTTGCAAGGATCTCCTTCCTCTTAAATTTTAAGAATCATCTAACTGTTTTTATGACCAAAAAATTAATACTAAGATATTTCTCTTGTATATATGATCATTCTTCTGAGTTTTCAATACCCCTACTTGATTTTTCTACTTAAGTTATTGACTTTTACCTCCCAGGTCTCACCATAAACTGAGAGACACAAAATGACATGAAAGCAAGAAGACAAAATCCTATATGTAATCTTTACTTTCATCAGCATGGCTGAGCAGCTATTTCTTCAGAATTCATTTCCAATATACTACATTATATCATCTTGAGCCTGCCCGTAATAACTTAATACCAAAGCGTATACTATGAATCTCTTCAGAAATATAAGCGCAATTCTTTCTGACCAAAATTTGCTTTCCTTCCTGTAAATATTTCTACTTCTGCTTCCTCATTTAAATGTTTCTTTTTTATGCTCAACCCTCAATTCTTTATCTAACTCTCCTGAAGAGAAGTAACTTGCAATTCTCATATCTCTCAACTAAAATTCTCCAACTGTTCTCCGGAAGGGTCTACAGGGTCCACGGAAGTAAATTTACTTACACCAGATGCAAAAAAGGAATTAGGCTGGGCAGGAGTTACTCAAGGCCTACGTGGGGACTCAACGGTTAATTCCTTTTTCCATGCAACATTTACTAAGCAATTCCAGTGTGTCAAGACGCAAAAAAGTGAAGGCCAGTAAGACAGTCCCCTTCTCTCCAAGAGCGTGTGGTCCAGGTCAGAGACTCTCAAACGTTTTTGTCTTGAGACTTCACCAAATTCTTAAAGATTACTGAGGAACCCAAACAAGCTTTTGTTTATGTGGGTTCTATCTGTCAATTCTTATGTATTAAAAATTAAAACTGAGAGGGGGCGGAGCAAAATGGCGGGGTGAGCTGACCCGGGATTCTCTCCCCTCCAAAATACAACAAAAGATTGGAAGAACTGAATTTCAGAGAATAAACATAATGCCAGCTCGTTAGAGACCTACAATACCAAGAAGGCGGAGATCATAAACCTTGCTTACACCCTCGGAGGCGCTGGAAGGGTAGGAGAGAACATTGCTCCCTCCCCTAGAGTCTGCAATCGCTGCGTCGGGGGTCGGGAAGGAGTGAGGGAGGGGCCGCGTGACCAGGGGATCATCCAGGACTCCTGCCGCCGATTCAGTGGAGACCCGCTGATGAGGGGAAATCTTCTGTCCGTGGGGACCCTATAAATCAAGGGCCTTGGGAGCTTGGGAGACCAGAGAACAGAACTGATCTGAACCCAGACTGGCACGTGTGAGGAACAGCGCACACCGCCCCCCCCCCCCCCTTCCAAGCCAGTGGGCGCAGCCATCTTGCCCCAAGGCGGAGAGCTCATAACACGCAGCTCTTGACCCCCATCTAGTGGCGAAAGGCTGTAACTGCAACTGAATTCTACCACCATGCGAAAAAACTGCTCCGCTACCATCCACCAATTTATAAAAGCCCCAGACCGAAGGAAAACAATAAAAACATAGAATTAAGTCCTGAGGACTTGGAATTAGGTAAACTAAGTGATAATGAGTTCAGAGCAGCTATAATCAAAAAACTCAATGAGGTAGAGAGAAAGATAGTGAAACAAGCCGAGTTCTGGAGTTACTTCACAAAAGAGATTGAAATCATAAAGAAGAATCAAACAGAATTACTTGAGATGAAAAACACAATGGACCAGATAAAACAGAATACGGATTCCCTGAATGCCCGTGTAGACAACACAGAGGAGAAAATTAGCATAATCGAAGATAGACAGGCTGAATGGCTCCAGACAGAGGAAGAAAGAGAACTAAGAATTTTAAAAAATGAGGAAAATCTCCTAGAGATAATGGATTCAATGAGGAGTAAGAACATAAGGATCATAGGAATTCCCGAGAATACGGAAAAGGAAAATGGAGCAGAAAGGTGCTTAACAAAATTATTAAAGAGAACTTCCCAAATCTAAGGATCGACAGAGAAATGTGTGTAGAGGAGGGTTTCAGATCTCCTAGATTTGTCAATGTAAAAAGAGCTACCCCATGGCACATACTAGTAAAGTTGGCAAAAAGGAATGATAAGGAAAGAATACTCAGGGAAGTAAGGAAAAAAAAGAGAATAACCTATAAAGGAGCCCCTATCAGACTGTCAGCGGATTTCTCTACAGAAACCCTACAAGCTAGGAGAGAATGGAGTGACATATTCAAAGCTTTAAAGGATAAAAATCTTCAGCCAAGAATACTCTATCCAGCAAGAATTTCCTTCAGATATGAGGGAGAAATTAAATCTTTTCCAGACCATCAAAAGTTAAGGGAATTTGTAACCAAAAGCCCTCCATTACAAGAAATCCTCAAGAAGGCTCTCATACCTGAAAAAAGAAAAAAGGGAGAAAGGGGACACAATCCACAGACTAGGGAGACCGATGGATAGAACCAGAACAGGACAGCAAATATTCAATTATAGCATCAGGGTAAAGGTAAGGAAACTACCAAAACAAGGACGATCTTAGCACTCTAACTACCAATTAATAAGACAAGTTGGAATAAAAAATGAAAATAATTATTTAGGAGGGGAAGAGCAAAGGGTCTAAATCAGTATTGGTCAAGTAAGTAAGAGACCACCAGAGAATAGACTATATTATACACGAGATTCTAAATACAAACTTCAAGGTAGACACTAAAATAAAGTACAGAACAGAGTCACAAATCATAAATAAGGAAAAATCTAAGAAACCCAGCATAAGAAATTGCAGTATTAAATGGGTAGTCTAAAGGAAATAGGAAAAGAAACGCAGGAAAACAAGATAATGAGCGACAGATTGACAGCACTAAGTCCACATGCATCAATAATCACTCTCAATGTGAACGGATTGAACTCTCCAATAAAAAGACACAGAGTGGCAAAATGGATTAAAGAAGACGATCCAACAATTTGTTGCCTCCAGGAAACACACCTCAGCCCCAAGGACAAACACAGACTCAGGGTGAAGGGGTGGAGGACAATACTTCAAGCAAATAGCAAGGAAAAAAAGGCAGGTGTTGCAATTCTCACATCAGACCAAGTGGATTTCAAAATAAGACAGGTAAAGAGAGACACAGAGGGACAATATATAATGATCAAAGGGACACTTCATCAAGAAGAAATAACGCTTATAAATATCTATGCACTCAACACAGGAGCACCAAGATTCATAAAGCAACTATTAACAGACCTAAAGGAAGATGTTAAAAACAACACAATAATAGTAGGGGACCTCAACACCCCACTCACATCAATGGACAGATCATCCAGACAGAAAATCAACAAGGAAATAGTGGAGCTAAATGAAAAACTAAAACAATTGGACTTAATAGACATATATAGATCACTCCACCCTGAAAGAGCTGAATACACATTCTTCTCAAGTGCACATGGAACATTCTCTAGGATAGACCATATGTTGGGAAACAAGGCAAGCCTCTACAAATTTAAAAAAATTGAAATAATAACAAGCATCTTCTCAGATCATAGTGCTATAAGGCTAGAAATTAATTACAAGAAAAAAGCTGAGAAAGGCACAAGGATGTGGAGACTAAACAACACACTACTGAACAAGCAATGGATCATTGAAGAAATTAGAGAAGAAATACAAAAATACCTGGAAACCAACGAAAATGATAGCATGCCATACCAACTCATATGGGATACAGCAAAAGCTGTATTAAGAGGAAAACTCATCGCAATACAGGCATATCTTAACAAACAAGAAAAATCCCAAATAAGCAACCTTAAAGCACACCTAACTGAACTAGAGAAAAAAGAACAAATGAAGCCCAAAGTCAGCAGAAGGAGAGAAATAATAAAAATCAGAGCAGAAATAAATACTATTGAAACAAAAAAGGCAGTAGAAAGGATCAATGAGACAAAGAGCTGGTTTTTTGAGAAGATAAATAAAATTGACAAACCACTAGCCAGACTTACAAAGAAAAAAAGGGAGAAAGCTCAAATAAACAAAATCGGAAATGAGCGAGGAGAACTAACAACAGACTCTGCAGAAATACAACAGATTATAAGAGAATACTACAAAAAACTATATGCCAACAGAATGGATAACCTAGAGGAAATGGATAAACTCTTGGACTCCTACAATCTCCCAAAGCTCACTCAAGAAGAGGCAGACAATTTGAACACACCTATCACAAGGAAAGAGATTGAAACAGCAATCAAAAACATCCCAAAGAATAAAACCCCAGGACCAGATGGCTTTCCTGGGGAATTCTACCAAACTTTCAGAGAGGATTTAATACCTATCCTTTTCAAGCTATTCCAAAAAATTAGGGAGGATGGAACACTTCCTAACACATTCTATGAAGCCAACATCACGCTGATACCAAAACCTGACAAGGACACCACGAAAAAAGAGAACTATAGGCCAATATCACTGATGAACATAGATGCAAAAATTCTAAACAAAATTTTGGCAACCAGAATTCAGCAATTCATCAAAAGAATCATACATCAGAATCAGGTGGGATTCATACCAGGGACACAGGGATAGTTCAACATCCACAAATCAATCAACGTGATACACCACATCAACAAACTGAGGAATAAAAACCACATGATCACCTCAATAGATGCAGAGAAGGCATTTGACAAGATCCAACAGCCATTTATGATAAAAACTCTGAACAAAATGGGGATAGAAGGAAACTACCTCAACATAATAAAGGCCATATACGACAAACCCATAGCCAACATCATACTCAATGGGCGAAAACTGAACGCCATCCCCCTTAAAACAGGAACAAGACAAGGATGCCCTCTATCACCACTCTTATTTAACATAGTACTGGAGGTCCTGGTCAGAGCAATCAGGCAAGAAAAAGGAATAAAAGGAATCCAAATAGGGAGGGAAGAAGTGAAACTCTCGCTGTTTGCAGACGACATGATCTTATATATAGAAAACCCTAAAGAATCCATTGGAAAACTGTTAGAAGTAATCAACAACTACAGCAAAGTTGCAGGGTATAAAATCAATTTGCATAAATCAGTAGCATTTCTATACTCCAGTAATGAACCAACAGAAAAAGAACTCAAGAATACAATACCATTCACAATCGCAACAAAAAGAATAAAATACCTTGGGGTAAATTTAACTAAGGAAGTGAAGGACCTATATAATGAAAATTTCAAGGCCTTTCTGAGAGAATTGGATGACGACATAAGGAGATGGAAAGACATTCCATGTACATGGATTGGAAGAATAAACATAGTTAAAATGTCCGTTCTACCTAAAGCAATCTACAGATTCAATGCCATCCCAATCAGAATCCCAATGACATTCTTTACAGAATTAGAACAAAGAATCCTAAAATTCATATGGGGCAACAAAAGACCCCGAATTTCTAAAGCAATCCTGAGAAAAAAGAACAAAACGGGAGGCATCACAATCCCTGACTTCAAAACATACTACAAAGCTACAGTAATCAAAACAGCATGGTACTGGTACAAAAACAGTGCATAGATCAATGGAACAGAATTGAAAGCCCGGAAATAAAACCACACATCTATGGACAGCTTATCTTTGACAAAGGAGCTGAGGGCATACAATGGAGAAAAGAAAGTCTTTTCAACAAATGGTGCTGGGAAAACTGGAAAGCCACATGTAAAGGAATGAAAATTGACCATTCTTTTTCACCATTCACCAAAATAAACTCAAACTGGATCAAAGACCTAAAGGTGAGACCTGAAACCATAAGGCTTCTGGAAGAAAACGTAGGCAGTACACTCTTTCACATCAGTATTAAAAGGATCTTTTCGGACACCATGCCTTCTCAGAGAAGGGAAACAATAGAAAGAATAAACAAACAGGACTTCATCAGATTAAAGAGCTTCTTCAAGGCAAATGAAAACAGGATTGAAACAAAAAGACAACCCACTAACTGGGAAAAAATATTTGCAAGTCATATATCTGACAAAGGCTTAATATCCATAATATATAAAGAACTCTCGCAACTCAACAACAAAACATCAAACAACCCAATCAAAAAATGGGCTGGAGACATGAACAGACATTTCTCCAAAGAAGATATACTGATGGCCAATAGGCACATGAAACGATGCTCATCATCGCTGATCATCAGGGAAATGCAAATCAAAACTACACTAAGATATCACCTTACACCCGTTAGAATGACAAAAATATCTAAAACTAATAGCAACAAATGTTGGAGAGGTTGCGGAGAAAAAGGAACCCTCATACACTGCTGGTGGGAATGCAAACTGGTGCAGCCACTATGGAAAACAGTATGGAGATTCCTCAAAAAATTAAAAATTGAACTACCATACGATCCAGCCATCCCACTACTGGGTATTTATCCAAAGAGCCTGAAGTCAGAAATCCCAAAAGTCCTATGCACCCCAATGTTTATTGCAGCACTGTTTACAATAGCCAAGAGGTGGAAGCAGCCTAAGTGTCCAGCAACAGACGAATGGACAAAGAAGATGTGGTACATATATACAATGGAATACTACTCAGCTGCAAAACAGAACAAAATCATTCCATTTGCAATAACATGGATGGACCTTGAGAGAATTATGTTAAGTGAAATAAGCCAGCGAGAGAAGGATAATCTGTGTATGACTCCACTCATATGAGGAATTTAAAATTATGGACTAAGAACAGTTTAGTGGATGCCAGGGGAAATGTGGGGTGGGGGGTAGGTACAAAGGGTGAAGTGGTGCACCTACAACATGACTGACAAACATTAATGTACAACTGAAATTTCACAAGATTGTAACCTATCAATAACTCAATAAAAAAAAATTAAAACTAAGAACATTCCAAATTATATATTCATTAAAAACCCATTACATTAGGGGCCGGCCCCGTGGCCAAGTGGTTAAGTTCGCGCACTCCGCTGCAGGCGGCCCAGTGTTTCGTTGGTTCGAATCCTGGCCGCAGACATGGCACTGCTCATCAAACCACGCTGAGGCAGCGTCCCATATGCCACAACTAGAAGGACCCACAACGAAGAATATGCAACTATGTACCGGGGGGCTTTGGGGAGAAAAAGAAAAAATAAAATCTTTAAAAAAAAAAAGTGTTAAAAAAAACCCATTACATTAAAAAACATATTCCTTTGAAAAATATATTTTTCAAAATATATATAAAATAAAATGTAGAGAGAAAGGTGGCATTCATTGTTTTACATTTCTTCAAATCTTTTTAATGTCTGGCTTAATGAAAGACAACTGGATTCTCATTTCTGCTTCTGCATTCAATCTGTTACAATATGTTGTTCTGACTGAAGTACATGTGGAAAAAAACCTATATTCAAGCAGATATATGGTTGGAAAAAACAGGAATGTGACAAGCCCCTGAAAGTCTTTGAAAACAGCTGATCTAGAACAACGATTTCCAAATGTTTTTGATCAAATACTTTATCAGTAAGAAACTTGAAAATATCCCCTCCAGTATACACATATTTATTTAAATATACTATTCTACTAATATTATTTCTATTATAAAACACACACAAAATATTTAAGATAATATGAAAAATAAAAACGAACAGAAGTTCTAATGTTTTTCTCAATATCCCACTGCATTGTCTTGAGTATAAACTTACTCTGGGGACTACTGGATTAGGAGAGAGATATACAAAGAAACATTTACAAGAGAATGTTAAAAGGGCTCTATAAGATGGGGTTGTCATTTTGTCCCACAGAAACAAAGTGGCTTTATACTCCTAATAAAATATTTGTCTCATGGTGACGAATTCTTTTTGGTTTTGTCCTACTTTTAAAAACTGAGTAGAGAACATTTTCTTTTCATTTCTGAGTTTATTTTCTAATAACTCGTTTATTACAGAAGATTTAGAAAATATAGATAAAATGAAAATTACTACAATCTTAATGTCCTGAGATAATTACTATTAACATTTCTGTTATTAGTTATATATATATAAAATATATAATATATACTTATTTCTATATAAACTTGGGTAATACCATACATACTGATTTATTACCTGCATTTTTAACAATATATGCAAACATCTTTTCATGACATCAAATATTTTCTACATCACTATTTTTAATGGTCTCACTGTGTTTCATAGAAGGAATCTACTATAAGTTAACCAACCCCCTACAATAAGACTATTACAGTTTGTATTCTATGGAGAAAGGCTATGATAAACACTCTTGTATGTTTTGTGTTCTTTCTTCTGCATATCTTCATGTTTGTCCATGAAAAACACTTTGGATAATTACCTATAAATACTGAGCTAAAAGGTATACACATATTTAAATGTATTACTATGGTTTTCCCTGGAGAGAGTTTATCCAACCATTTTTTATATTTGCCTATTTGATAGGTTAAAATATGCACCTTACCGTTAACTCATTCATCATATTCTCTTAAATACATTGTAGTAACTAGCCATTTCTTTCTTTCAGAATCACTTGGCTTTCTGCCACCCCTGTCCCCATTTCTTCCCTAGATCTGGCACCGTGCTTACCTACAGTTACTTGGTTTGCTACTCTCTATGCTTTTCATTCATTCACCAAATGTTTATCAATATGTGCTAAGTATTATTCACTATTATCTCGGTTTGTGACCTAAACAAAGCAAGCATTCTAATGGCAAAGCTGAAATTAAAACAAAAGGCTTGGGGACCGGCCAGGTGGCGCAGCAGTTAAGTTTGTACATTCCGCTTCTCAGCGGCCCGGGGTTCATGGGTTAGGATCCCAGGTGCGGACATGGCACTACTTGGCACACCATGCTGTGGTAGGCGTCCCACGTATAAAGTAGAGGAAGATGGGCACGGATGTTAGCTGAGGGCCAGTCTTCCTCAGCAAAAAGAGGAGGACCTGCAGTAGTTAGCTCAGGGCTAATCTTCCCCCCCAAAAAAAACAAAAGGTTTAGGGGTAGAGGAGGATTTCTTAAGAAAAATTATCATAAAACATGTTATGTAATCAGCAGTCTGAGAGAATTTCCATAATCTTCATCCCACAAATGTGAATATCCATGATACCTTTAGTAACTACGTGGTAAATAAAGGCAAAGAAGAAAGAAGAAAAAGGGGGGAAAAAGAGCTGAAATTTCAGGATTCAATGTTAGTAAATTTCTATTATTTTAACTACTAATTAACACAGCATTCTACCAAACCTTATTGCGCCAATGATAAAAAACATTCTGATTAATAGTCGCCAAATAATATCAACTTCTGATTAACTAAAAATGAATTATCCTACATTTAATACACTTTTCTTACAAGAGTAGTAAGTTGTACAAATCCACTTTAGCAAGATAGCTAACAAGCTTTAAAACAGAACAAAAGAACTCAGTAAACAGATATCTTAATCATAAAATTCTACACAGTCAAGATTTATATTATAAAATTAAAACGTGACTCTTTTATATGAACTATGTTGTGTGGGTAAAATATTTCTAAGCATTTCTAAAGGAGATTACTAAGCTCAGGGTATTAAAACAATTTTTTAAAAATCAATTTCATTCACATGAGTTGATCTACTACTTTTTTCTGAAAACAACTGTGATTTTACCTTTAATTCTAATATATTAAATATGAGTTGGATTGGACTTAAAAGCTAAATATCAGATTTGAAAAATATGCACAATACTAATAATATTCACTTAACATGATGCTACCAATGAAAGAACTGAAAGGTCAAATCCCACCAGATAATCTAGCAGACGATAAGGATGAGAATGACAACTATAATGTAACTGACAATGACACAGCTACAACCTTCTTAGTAGGTACTATATATATATCAGGTTCTGGTCTAAGCGTGAATTATCTCAATCTTCACAAGAAGACTGAGGAATATATCACTATTATACCAAAAAAGAAACTGAAGCTTCAAACATTAATTAACTATAGTGAGTCACACAGCTAATAAGTGGTACAACCAAGGCATGAACCTTGACAGTACTGATTTTATAGTAATTAAAATGTGTAAAATTGACAAGGTCAACTATTTTAAAACAAAGTAATACGGAAAGATAAATATTGAATCAGTTCTTACCTCTTCAGGCAGTTCACTGTACATGGTTTCAGAGGTAGACAATAAAAATATAGGTGAAAATGATGGTATATCTTGTAGCAATGTCAGAAAAGTTGCTCTCACAGTTTCACTGACAGCTTCCCACCAATCACCAATGTGAGGCATGTAAACAATACTAGGTACTGTTCTTCGAGCTTCACGAAAAATCTAATTAAGGAAAGAACTGGTATTAAAAATCCAAATTGATGTTATTCTAAAGTCTATCTAGTAACCCCCAAATACATGAAATACGTCAGGCCTGTTACTGTAATTGTTTTCAGCCCAGATATTAAGTTGTTCAAGATATGATGCATAAGGCTTACATACAGCTTCTATCTACCCTTGCTCCACCTAAAAAAAAGAATTTTCTTGCCATTTATTATTCCTATTCAGTATATATTAACAGTATAAAGGTAGCAAATTGCTCCACTTACATATCACATAAAGATAATAAAGCAAAACATCACTATAAAATTGCTGCAGATAAAGAGATAAACATGCACCCATATGTCACCCATATCAGAGTAATATCAGTAAGCACAAAGAAGAAGAAAAGACACAGTTTACATGTTTGTGCACAGTGCCTAAAATCACTCAACATACGGATTAATAAATATTTTAACCAAGATGTACCACTCTAGAGCTTAAAATTAATGAACTAACTGTTGCACCACTTGTTTACCTCCCATTACCTTAAGTCAATCTTCCATAAAATAGTCACAAAATACCCTTTCATCTCTAAAAAGCAATAAATAAATTAGCAAAAAGCTATGAGACACTCCCATTGTCAGAAAATACGAAATAAAGTTTCCTCAGGTGTTAAAAAAAAAGAGTCCTAACCACAGCTTCAGTCGCACTCTGCCAACACACGCCAATAAGGAGCAGGTTGGCTATTAGTAAGCTGCTAAGCAGAACTCCTGCCCTTTACATACACATCAACAACAGCTCAAAAGGCCATCAACAAATTCTCGCAGATTAACAGGACATCTCTTCAATACTCTTAACAAGTATAGGAATAAGTACAAAAATCTGACTATCTATCTTCACCTTAGTTTGAGAATTCTATTTCTAAAATTCTCTATTTTCCCTTATTCTAAACACATTTCAATTAACCTGTGTAATGTGCAAGATACAGAATTAAGAATCTAATATTTAAAATGATTAGGATTATCACAACGCTCCTAAGAATCAAAAGGATTATTTTTCTTTAAGGAGTAAGCCTACCACTTGCATGAATTTTTCAAATACTGCATCTGATACAGCTTTAAACCTCCTGTGTAAAATAAAGTGCATTGCCAATTTAACAATAAACCAGATCAAAGATGTGCAAATAAAACGTTTCCCCAAAATTGGAAATGTAGATGTTATGATCACTCACATCAAAAGTAATATTTGCTCCTTCCCTTTAACATTTGCATATCCACCAATCCAGAACAGTTGTACAGTACAACTCCTTCAGGATTCTCAAATTTTGACCTTTTCTGCAAACACGCACCCTCTTATCCTGGATCTTGAAAATCCAAGGATTATTGTTTTCCAAAGTTCTTGCAGAAGATTCATAAGAGAAAAATAAGCATAAATATTGGCAAAGGAAGGAACCACACAGGAGCACAAAGGCAAGTGAGGCATTTTATTCCAAAAACAAAAATTATTACATGCCACCTAAATCAGGCATGGTACGTGGAAGACAGTGACCGGCGCCTTTTGTCGCTTTCCAACTCCCACTTCGTGCTGGCAAAACTAAGGAGAGTCAGCAAGGAGAGAAAGGTGATTATACGGAAAAGACTAACAAGCTATTTAGCTTACTGAGAAACCTCACAAAACTAACCACCTAATTCAGCCATGCAAGTTACCACATGCCCAGGGAGAAATGAGAAATCATGCCTTTAAAAAAATGAAATTTTGCCTTTTATTCTACTACTTGTAGGTTAGGTTTTCTAGGAATATGTGCTGAGAAGATCTAGCTGCTAACGAGTATCAAAGAGTATGGGCAAAGCAAGAGAAGGTTAAATGATAACAAAAACTTAGAGCCAAAAGTTAAAGAATACAGTACTGTAGGTGTTTTAAACTTATTTGCAAGGCTGAACTAGATATATAAGCATCACCAACTCTAAAAAGAGTTGAGGATCTTTTCCTATTTCTCTCCTCTTTTCATCCAATCCCCTCAAAATTAATGAATTGAACATGATATTCTATTGACCTTTTTACTTCCAAAGACTTTAGAAAAATATCTTTATTAGTAGAATTTTTTTAATTATACCTTAAAACCTAGAGGAGAAAAAAAAAACAGAAAAAAAGAAAAAGTATAAGACAACATAGAAAAATAAAAAGGCTTAGGCTTTCTGGTCCACGAATATCTAACTACCCAAGTGAGAATTAACCTAACTTTACGCAATACGAATATCCAGGGAATATTTTCAAAATTTTTCTCCTAAGCCTTTAAAGGAAAAACATCCTTAATGTCTACAAAAATTTAAAAGCATTACTAAAACCAGTTTTATTTTTAATGCCTTATTCCATGTTATCTCAGAATACTAAAACAAACTTTCATATTTTCTTTAAATAAACAGTCAAGCTGTTCTACTTCTCCAGTTTTTGTAATGAAAATTCTAAAAGAATAGAGTCTGAGAATAGCATTTAAAAATTCAGAAAAAAGTTTAATCCTATTGTGATTTTTCTATAAGGTAAAAACAGCTCTTCAGCAGTTTGCTGGTAAACTTTTAAAGTTGAAGAATAAGATAACACTCTGTGAAATCAATTAATCAGATAATTCAGAGTAGAAAAATAAAGCCTAGTTTTAGTGAAGCGGCAACTGTCTTGGGAACAAGTGATGCCATTTGATAACTAGAAAAATACTCACCTACAGGGTGTCTTGGATTGGTGGATGTGCAAGGTGTAGTAGAAAACAGAAAAACTGTTATAGAGAAAAAAAGACAGTAGGCCAAATTACTGAACCAACCGTTTCAGAATACCACTGACATGACCAGCACTCTTGCACAAATAAAATGAACAAACACCAATGTATGTGAACTGTTCATTTTGATTCTTTAAACAATATAGTCTATTTCCTCTGACCTCTTCTTGCCCCAGACATCATGGTCTCTTATACAACTAAAATTTTGTTTTAAGTTTCCTTATTTAAAAAGAAAACCACAAACTACTTCCTCTGAATATTAAAGATATGAAAGGCAAAAATCAGGCCACTGAAGTTAGAAGTATCCACACAAGTAAGCACTAATATAAATTGTACCTACATTTACAAGAATTCTTATCATCTCTGTCAAGTCAGTACTTTAGCTGCCAAATTAAAATGTTCAGTGCATGAACATTTACTATATTTTAAAAGTTAAGAATATACAGCCACAACAAGCCATTCTCTTTAGAAACTGAAAACAAGAATAATTTTAAGTGCAAATGTGAATGAAGCAGAAAGCTCCAAGCAGTACAGCTTTCACTTTCCTGAAAGGGGCTATACAAGAAAAAGGGAAATGACTTTTGTCATTAATAAACTTCTAGCATTTGTCTTGGTCATGTTACAGTATTATGAATGTTGTAAAATTATAAAACATAGGTCAAAGAAAAATCTTGGGGGCTAAAATATTCTCAACTTTTATAAAAGTTAAAAAGCACTATTAAAATAAGCTTAATTCCTTACACCATGCTAACACAAAATATTAAAATAATATATCCGCCTTACTGATAAACTTATTTCCATATACATCACTATACTCCATTTACATTCTATTTACCTAGGATTTATTGAGCATCTCTGTGAAAAGGCTGCACTGTCTGGGATCTGAGGATTCAGGATTCAAGAAATAAGGTGTCCAATTTCTTTTCAAGCATATAAAATCAGCCTATTATAAAACACAACTATACTAGAGTTTCTGAACGATGGTTGTAATACAAATTAACATTTTATGAAAATTAACTCATCCGAATTCCTTTTCTGATATCTTCACTGCCTAAAAACTTCAAGAATTTCAGTAAAGGTGATACACTCTGGACCACGATAATTTAATTTGCTTACAACTTAAAAAAAAAAATTTTGTTGTTTGTGATAAAACACAAACCCATGTGCAAAAACACAAGAGCATCCAAAGTATACACAGACTATCGTGGAGAAATCCAAAAATCCTTATGTGCAAACACAAGAGCATCCAAAATACACACACAGGTAAGTAAATTATTGCCTTAATGCTACTTAACCAAAAAGGATTTCCCTTGAGAATTTCCAGATATAATTTCTTTCTGGGCAAACAAAAATACTTAAATTTTCACCAAAGAAAACAAACAAACAAACAAAACCATCTTATTGACCATTTGAAATTATTCATAACACCCTACAGTACCCAAACTCCAAAGCTTTTAACAGACAAATTTATCTTTTCAATCATACTTCTGTATTAATGAAAGATATAAAATACAACACATGCCTCAATCCTTTTTTTCCTAAATCAATGGTAGAAATAATACAAGAGGCAAAAACATACATTTGAAGATGTCAGAAACGGGGAATCATAGTTCTTTTCTTTTTTTTTTTTTTTTAAGAATGTTAATAGATCAGTTTTCTACTACAGATACTAATAGCTCCTGCCTTGTTGTGGGGCTCAATAATTACTTGTGACCCTAATGGAGAAACTATAAATCTTTCAGGCTACACCAGGGTTTTCCATTCTCCTTCCAAGACCTATAGAAGTCTACGAAATGCTCAGTAACATACATACATACATACATACATACATACACATCACACACACACACACACACACACACACACACACACACTTTATGAACTCTGGCATTTGTTTCAGCAATAAATGTCTTAGCTAGTAGTGTCCAGGGATCAGCTAAAGCACTACATCTCAACGTGTGATCTCCTAAAGAGCTAGAATAGGAACATCTGGGATGCACGTTTAAAGAGCAGATTCCTGGGGCTCATCCCAAATTTAATGAATCAGAATCTCTGGCTGTGGAACTAGGGAAGCAGAAATTTTAATAAGCACCCCCCAGGGGATTCTTATGCACACTAATCTTAAGAAACAATGAGAAAACCCTACAATAGACACTAACTCCTCTACCATTTTTCTCCCAATTATTAATCAATAGCTAAGTCAATCTCAGAAGGAGAAAAGGAAGTTTCATCATTTATATGCTTGTGTGTGGATATGCTTTAAAGAACAGACATACAATAAACATCGTCTCCACAGTATAAAGAAGTAACAAGTAGGGCTCTTCCACCATTCCAGCTTCTCACACATATAAATACAGCCCTGTAGATGTGATTTAAGACTTCTTTCCTTTAAGACTGACTTTCATGTTCATGTTACACTATTAAATATCCCAATTTAATTTATATTAAGTATTTTAGAGGCTGGGGAAAAGAGAAATGCACAGAGGAATAATTTGCCACAGACTGAACCCTTATATTCCCCATCTATTTAAAGATAATCCTGCCTACAGGAGGATCAACTCTCAAGAGAAGTAAGGCAAAAGGGAAAAAAAGAAAGGGAAGAACAGAAGCAGAGAGAGAATGCTTTCCAGCATTTTGGCACCTGACTTGTGTGCTCTCTTCCCTAGGACTTCTACACCTACTTAGACTCAAATTAAGAAAAAAATTTCTCAGTTTCATTGTATAATAGCCCCTTTTTGGAGGTTTTCTTTTAGAAATCACAGTATTATATTTATGAATTTAAAATAATTTTAAATATGCACGTAAAATACAAACAATCAAGGATTAACCAGGACAGTTTATCTGGTCTCTGGTCAGCGCACAGAGAAAACCTGGGCTTCAGCTACCAGGACTGCAAAATCCTGACTCAGATCCCGGGCAGACTGGTGGTGGTCACTCAAGAATAAGCTCTACTTCTAACCCAGAAGCTCACAGGCAAAAGCAGAGAAGAGGAGATGTCTTGACGTACTAGATGTAGCTAAGACAACCAAAACAACAAATGGTAGGTTTTTATTTTCCACTACCAAGTGACACCTCTCTCCACTCTCCCCACCAACACGACAAAAAAGTAGTAAAAGCCAAGAAATGTGAAAAAGACCAAAGAGTATGCAGTTAGAATTCAAATTTAGCCCAATGATGCCAAGTAGAATTCAGAAAAAAATCCTAGGATCTCAGTAACATCAACGTAGTTTACTACAAAACTTCCTAAGTTATTTCCTCGCCTAACATTAAGCCAGTAATGTGTTTGTGAATTTTTACACATATTAGCCATAAAGAAAAACTGTAGTCACAATACCCTCTCACTTTGAAAAGGTTCCTCTTTCAAAGCGGTTTTATCCTTACTTTACTTGATACTGTCAAATATACATTAAAAAGGAAAAAAAATTCCAAACAGTACAGCAGAGTATCAACTAAAATGAGAAACTTTATCCATTCCCCAATCCTCCAAATTCCTTCCCCCAAGCCAAAGCAACAATTGTTAACAGTTTTGGGGGGTATTCTTGGATAAAATTCCTACTTATACATAAGCATGAATATATATTTTTAATTTTTTTATTAAAGATCACCTTAGATAGACTGATGTACAACTTGCCTTTTTCACTTATATCTCCTTCATCTTCCTTATCAGCCTACATAAATCTACATCATTCTTATTAATGGTTTCATAGTATTCCTTTGTATGTGGATATACCATAATTTATTTGAGCTGGTACACCACTAAAGGACATTTAGTTTGTTTCTTTTTGTCTTATTTTGTTTGGCAATTCTGCACAATGCTGTGATGAATATCCTTGTACACTCAGCAGTGAATACTGATAACTAACATATCTTTAGGAAAAAATTCCTTAATGTAAAATTCCTGGGTCAAAAGCTTATATGTACTTGAAACTTTAAAAGACAGTGACAAACTACACTCCAAAATCATTAAATAAATTTAAATTTCTATCAGTCAAGTGTGAGTATCATACATCTCCAACACTAGGCATTATCAAGCTTTTATTTTTACAAACTCGACAGCTGTTTTAAAATGGCATCTTGTTGCTTTAATTTGCATTTTTTTCACTTATAAGTGAGGTTAAGAATCTTTTCAAATTTTTATTGGTTGCGTTTTCTATTTTTTTCTCCCTAAAAATGGCATACTCCTATTTTATATTAGGTTGCTATTCTTTCTTCTTATTGATTTTAACATATTTTTGTATGTTCAGGAAACTTGTCCTTGATATGTGTGTTACAAATATACTTTTTACCAGGTTATGCCTATTACTTTTATTTAAAGAATGTTTTTTGCCAGGTATAGTTTAAAATTTTATAAAGTAGAACTTAATCATATCTTTATATTTTCTGGCTTTTGTTCACTGCTTAGAAATTACTTTCTCATATCCAAGATAATTAATATACTGACCTTGTGAATGCTCCTAACACTTTTATAGTCCCACTGACAATCCAGAATTTATTTTGGGGCTACAGAAAAAGGTTAGGAAATGCAATTTTGTTTTGTTTTTCTTTTTCCCCTCATAGAGCCAGCCAGTTTTCCAAGACTATCTATTAAATAATCCATTTATACTATCTACTGTGATTATCAAATGTCATCACCACCACCACCACCATCATCATCACCAGCATCATCATCACTGAATATGAAATTCTCATTTCTACACAGGCCTAAGTGTGAATTCTCTCTTTTGTTCTATTACTTAGCTTATCCCTGTACAGGTACAAATTCTTGTTTGTTTTTTTTGCTAGGAAAGATTTGCCCCGAGCTAACATCTGTTGCCAATCTTCTCTTTTCTTTTTTTTTTTTTCCCTCCCTAAAGCCCCAGGACACAGTTGTATATTCTAGTTGTAAGTACTTCTGGCTCTTCTATGTGAGCCTCCACCACAGCCTGGCTACTGACAGATGAGTGGTGTGGTTCTGCACCTGGGAACTGAACTTGGGCTGCTAAGTGGGGCACACAGAACTTTAACCACAAGGCCATCAGGATTGGCTCACAAATTCTTTATTACTGTAGTAATATTATATCTTTAAAAATCTGGTAGGGCTCCCTCATCACACGTTTTCCTCTAGAATTCTCCTTGCTATGTTCATACTTATTTTCTAGAGGATACATAGAGCCCTTTTTTGACTTCTCTTAAATTTAGGAGGATTATAATGGAGATTACACTGAATTTATACATTAATTCAGGAAAAAATTCACAGTTTTCCAATTTTGAGTCTTACCAGCCATTAGTTGTGAAAGGAGCTACAGCATCAGTGATAAACATGATGACAGCTAACACTTGTTGGGTATTGTATGCCAAGTCTAGGATGAGTTTATTTTCATAATCACAACCTTATGTGGTTTTATTATCTTCATTTCAAAGATGAGAAAATTAAGGTTCAAAGAGGTTAGGCAACTTTTCTAAGGCTACAATCAATAAGCAAAGTAACTAAGATTTTCTTTTTTTTTCTTTCTCTTTTCCCCCAAGCCCCTCAGTACATAGTTGTATATTCTAGTTGTACATCCTTCTGGTTGTGCTATGTGGGACATCGCCCCAGCATGGCTTGATGAGCAGTGTCATGTCCGCACCCAAGATCTGAACTGGCAAAACCCTGGGCCACTGAAGCAGAGCACGTGGCGACTCAACCACTCGGCCATGGGGTGAGCCCCAGCAACTAAGACTTTAATTTGTGCAATTTGCCTGAGTCCACACTTTGAACTGGAGTATAGTAACTAAAAGCAAGGTGGGTCTTTCATTTATTCAACTGAATTTTTAGTTTTCTTCTTTTAGGCCCTGCAAGCTAATTGTTTAAATTAATTCCTAGGTAAACTTAGACGCTATTTTAAATGAAACCTTTTTTCATTATATTTCTAACTTGTTATCATAAAAGAAAACTATTGATTTTACAACATTAACTTTGAAAGTGTCCACCTTATGGATTTCTCTTATTGTCCCTACTAGTTTTTCAGTTGATACTATAAGTTTTCCAAATATACAATCATATCACAGGCAATTATTTATTACTTCAATGTGTCCATTCCAATATTTATATCTCTCAATGTCTAACTAAATGAATGTAATAATAACGCCTTAATAATGGTATAATACTCATTTGATGTGCTACTAGATTCCATTTGTAATATTTACTTCATGACCATTGTCTAAGTTAGATTAGTCTTTTGTTTTCTTCGTATTTTTTTCAAAGGTTTATCATCACTGTTTTTGTTGATTTCATAGCCTTCCTTCTTTTGTTATGCTTTGGAACAGTTTAACTAGCATCAAAATGATCCTATCCTTTAAAATTAAAAGAAGTCACCTCTGAAACTGTCTGGATTTAGTGATTTTTTTTGATACTCAATTTCTTCTTCCACAGCTAGTGTCCGTTTGGATTCTCTCTCGGGTCAATTTTGCTAATTTATATGTTCCTAGTAAATCACTTGGATTTATTTTAAATGGTACTGAGTAATTCTCTTGAATACAAACTGCAATAATTCTGTCTCATTAAAAAGGAAAAATATGAGCAAACACATAAATCAACAGTAGTGGAAAATATTCACAGCCAGGATGAGTTCAATGTATAAAACTTGGAGCAAATTACTGGTATACAGCTTTTCATTCAGGCCACAGGTTTTAGAAAAAAATCTTTACAGAGGGCTTTATAAGTATTAAAGTGCTGCTAGGATGTTCATACCCAAAGAACAAGAAGTAAAAGACAAATGATATTGACACTGCGAACTGTTTAAAATATATATATTTCTTGCTACAAGGTACAAAAGGCGTTTTCAATTAGATAGTATATGTATTAAACATTTATAAAATGTCACTGAAAAAAACAACAAAATTGTGTCCAATGCTCTTAAGTGTTACTACACCAGTCATCTAATCTCTAAAAGTAGGGCAAATATCAAAGTACAAACTAACATTCCTCTATCTAATTTATTTGTAAGAAACATTACTCAAAATTTAATGAGCACTTATTATGAGCTAGGTACTGTGTAAGAGAGACGGAAATGGTGGAGATATGGTCCCTTGGCTAAAAAAACTTATTCCCCTGACTCCTAGTTCCAATATGACACACTCAGAATAAATTCATAGTTATATATTAAAACCTCAAGAAATATAATCAGCCCCACTAGAACTTTGCTTCACAAACCAGCAAATATAAAATACACTTGACTGTTGATACAAATACATATAATTTTAAAATTACTATCACTTTTCTATATTAATTTTAAATTCTGGCATCTCAAATTGTATATAATTTCCCTTCTTATGATAAGGCTGTAAGTACAGACAAAAGTCTAGAAAGGCTCTGAAACCACAGCTTTGAAAAGAGGGTCAGAAAAAAGCAAAAGAAACTCCTTTTCTACACTGTTTAATGAAACTTTAATACAAGAAATAGGATACTAAAATTTCAGAAAAGAATGAAGTATCACGGGAAAAACAATGAGCTCACTTTAAAAAATGTTACACATCAAAGGGATTCTTTGCCTTAATATTAGAATGTTAATGAATAACCAACAAAAAGTTAACACTCGTATTACTGTTTCTTGAAAGCATTTTATCTATAAACACTACTGAGCTATTAACAATAAGAAAGTTGGAAGTACTCTGATGTGGTACAAACCTACCTGTGCACAGGATTCTTCAGGTGTTTTGGCACTAACTGAATAAAGTGCTGGGAGATCTAGTCTGTGCACAGAGAACTTTTCTAGAGTGTGCAAAAGAGCTGGAGCAAGGTGAGTAGTTTGACCTGAGCCTCGTTCTCCAGACAGTAATAATCTTGGCCTGTAAGAGGTTGGTTGATGATATGGTGACCTGCAATACATGTGAGACATAATTAATTACTTCAAAACTATACACTCTGGAGATTAATATGAAACATTAGGCAAAATATTTACATTAAAAGAACGTTAAGTCTAAATTAATAGAACTTTCTTCTTTTTTAAGTAATGAATCATTTTTTTACTAATTACAGTCTTAAATTTTGATCTCTCTGACCATATCAATGACCAAAATGTAAAAACATAAAAATCCATTTTAAAAGAAAATAAAAATAGCTGGGTATTCATCTTATCATACTACATATACTAACTCGGAAAATGCTTCAGACACTAAGTGTCATTTTGTTATTAATTATCCAAGGTCAAATGAGAAGAATCCCTCTTCTCCAACAAAGAGGTACATTTGAAGAGTACCCAAAATGTAGGACTTTTTTTAAAAAACTGGTTCAAGTGGTAAATTTTATATATATTTTACCACAATTTTTAGAATAGAAAAAAAAATGTAGGGCTTTTTCAGTGACAGCAATTTTGTTTCTGGGCCAATAAAAACTAACTTTCTTGCCCTAACCCATGACATCTAAAACCCTACACTAGAGAAGGCAAATTAAAGAAAATATATTAAACCAAACTCGAGAGGGCGGGAGGGGGACAGAAACAAACTCAATCAGTATTCTCAAGATTCTATAGCATCATTAAAATGATAAATGAAACAAGTTTATCTACTATCACTATAGAAAATGCAGGAAATTCTAAACAATGCAATAAGAACAAAGCATATTAAAAATGGAACTAATGGAAAGAAATAAGGAAAATACTTTTACTTGTAAAGAATATGAGTAGAAAATCCAAGAGAATTGACTAGTAACTGTCAGAGTCTACCAGCAAAGTAATATGACAGAAGATAGAAATTAAAAAGTCAAAAGATTTCCTAAATACCATCAATAACCAACATAAAGAAGGAAAGAAGATCCTATTCATAGCTGCAAAAATAAAAATGATAAAACAAACAATATTAAATAACTTAGCAAGAAAAGTGTGACACTATATAGAATACATCACGAGCCTGAATATGTCAATTCTTCTCAACGCATTTACAGTTAACTACATTTATACAGCTTATAGCATTTTATTTTATATATTTAAAAATTCAGATTAAGGGGCTGGCCCCATGGCATGGTGGCGAAGTTTGGCACGCTCCACTTTGGCAGCCTGGGTTTGGATCCCGGGCCCAGACCTACACCACTGTCAGCCATGCTGTGGCGGTGACCCACATACAAAACAGAGGAAAACTGGCACAGATGTCAGCTCAGGGTAAATCTTCCTCAGAGGTAAAAAAAAAATTCAAATCCAAATTCCAAAAGAATTTCGGGGGGGAGGGAGATTTAAAACTAATTTGCAACGTTATCTGAAGGAATAATCAAATAACATCAAGAAAACTTTGGAAAAGTGTGTTAGCTCCAATCTGAGAACATGTAGACCTATTTTGGTAACAAGCACTTCTCACAGGTTTCTTGTTTAATTTCTTAACTATTCTATGAAATACATAGTTCCCTCTTATTAAACAAATGAAGAAACCAAGACACAGGGAGGTTAGATTTAAGACTGTACAAGTGGGTGGGAACACAGTTCAAATTCTCATTCAAGTCAATATAATTGCAAAGCCCAGGTTCTGAACCACTATGTTAAGATGTCTCCTACTTTATAATGAAACTTATTACAGAATAGAATAATAGAAAAGAATGTAGAATACACCCCCAAAAAAGAAGAAAAAAAACCCACAGATCAGTGGAACATAATAGGCAGCCCAGGAAACAAGTTACAGTAATTGAAAGAATTTTATAGAAGATAACAAGCATAAAAAATAAACGGAACAGAGATGGATTACAAAATAAATGTTTTAAAATACAGAGGATTCAGAGCCTGATTTCACAGAATAAACAAAATTAATCCTAACACAGAAACTAAGCAAAAAATGAAAGATTCATAAATTTTTAATTTATAAAAATCTAAACTTTTTTTTCTGCTTTTTTCTCCCCAAATCCCCCCAGTACATAGTTGTATATTCTAGGTGTGGGTCCTTCTAGTTGCGGCATGTGGGACGCCACCTCACCATGGCCTGATGAGCAGTGCCATGTTCCTGTCCAGGATCTGAACCAGCGAAACCCTGGGCCGCCAAAGCAGAGCGTGCGAACTTAACCACTTGGACACCGGGGCCGGCCCAAAAGATCTGCACACTTTGATAACTCAAAAATTACAATCTGCACCAAATGGCAAACATCCAAATGAAACAAAGAATTTGCCATTATCAGGAATGGTTCTCAATGTATAAAGAGCTTATATGCATACTATTTTAACAAAAAAACATCTTCATGGGCAAAGGACATAGACAATTCAAAAAGAAAATAGAAAAAGATAACGTTTTTTAAAATGTTCATTCAAGACTGGCTTGCTGGCTCAGCAGTTAAGTGTGCACGTTCCACTTCGGTGGCCCAGGGTTCACCAATTCGGATCCCAGGTACAGATATGGCACCGCTCAGCTAAGCCGTGTTGTGGTAGGCGTCCCACATATAAAGCAGAGGAAGATGGGTACAGATGTTAGCTCAGGACCAGTCTTCCTCAGCAAAAAGAGGAAGATTGGCAGCTGATGTTAGCTCAGGGCTAATCCTCCTCAAAAAAAAAAAAAAGTTCATTCATTTAACAATTGTAGAATGCTTCCTATGCT
Organism: Equus przewalskii; assembly: GCF_037783145.1. Lineage (NCBI taxonomy): Eukaryota > Metazoa > Chordata > Mammalia > Perissodactyla > Equidae > Equus > Equus przewalskii. Next base: position 71,436,157 of record NC_091844.1, on the reverse strand, counting down.
GAAAACCTCGGCCCTAGGTATCTAACAATACCACTGTTATCACAGAGCTAATCATTGAGAGGTATTCAACGGAAAAAGAAAATACACAAACTACTATAATTCAGTGTTATTAATAACTGGTACTGTTTAAGTAGAGAGTGCTATGAGAGACCCCAATTCGAGACTCATAGAAATTTTCCTGGAAAAGTGTTACCAAAGCAGAAACACAACAGATTGGAAGCAGAAAGGATGAATTCCAAGAAATAAAAATACGATGTGCAAAGGACCAGAGACTAAAAAGCACTTGGCCATGTGGGGTGACTAATGTACTTCATACATCCAGTTTCTTTCAACTATTTAGGGCAATGCAGGTATATAGGTACTAGGGACGAAGGAAGGAGAATCGGACTAGGAAGGGTTTTGTAAGCCATGATAAAAGTTTGGAATGTATACTGAAGACAGTGAAGAAGCATCAATGCTTAAGCAAGCTTAACATAATCATATACAGGCATACCTCATTTTATTATGCTTTGCTTTATTATGCATCGCTTATAATAAAGCAGATATGCTTCCCAAATACAGCATTTTTTACCAATTGAAGGTTTGTAGCAGCCCTGAGTTGAGCAAGTCTATCCATTTCTCCAACAGCATTTGCTCGCTTCATATCTTTGTAACACATTTTGGTAATTCTCACAATATTTCAAGCTTTTTCATTATTACTATATTTGTTATGGTGGTCTGTGACCAGCAATCTTGGATGTTACTATTGTAACTGTTTTGGGGTGCCACGAACTACACCCATATAAGATGGCAAACTTAATCCATAAATGTGTGTTCTGACAGCTGCACTGGCCAGCTGTTCCCCCACCTCTTTCCCTCTCCTCTGGCCTCCCTGTTCCCTGAGAACACAATGTTGAAATTAGGCCAATTCATAACATTACAATGGCCTCTAAGCGTGCCAGTGAAAGGAAGAGTAACGAGTCTCTCCCTTTAAATCAAAAGCTAGAAATGATTAAACTTAGTGAGGAAGGCATGTCGAAGGCCAAGACAGACAGAAAGCTAGGCCTATTACACCAAAAGAGTTAGTCAAGTTGTGAATGGAAAGGAAAAGTTCTTGAGGGAAATTTGTTTTTCTTTTTTTTTTTCCCTTCCCAAAGCCCCAGTGTATGGTGGTATACCCTAGTTATAAGTCCTTACAGTTTTTCTACGTCAGCTGCCACCACAGCATGACAACTGACAGATGGGTGGTGTTCTGAGATCGGGAAACGAACCTGGGCTGCCAAAGCAGTGAGAGGGCCAAACTTTAACCACTAGGCCATCAGAGGTGGTTCCTTGAAGGAAATTAAAAGTGCTACTCTAGTGAACACACAAATGATAACAAAGTGAAAAACGCTTATTGCTGATATGGAGAAAGTTTTAGTGGTCTGGATAGATCAAACCAGCCAGAACATTCCCTTAAGCCAAAGCCTAATCCAGAGCAAGGCTCTAACTTTTTTCAATTCTATGAAGGCTGAGAGAGGTGAGGAAGATGCAGAAGAAAATTCTGAAGCCAGCAGAGGTTGGTTCATGAGGTTTAAGGAAAGAAACCATCTCCATGACATAAAAGTGCAACACGAGGCAGTAAGTACTGATGTAAAAGCTGCAGCAAGGGGCTGGCCACGTGGTGCAGCAGTTAAGTGCACACGTTCCACTTTAGCCTGGGTTCGGATCCCGGGTGTGGACACGGCACCGCTCGGCTAAGCCATGCTGTGGTAGGCATCCCACATGTAGGGTGGAGAAAGATGGGCATGGATGTTAGCTCAGGGCCGGTCTTCCTCAACAAAAAGAGGAGGATTAGCAGCAGATGTTAGCTCAGGGCTAATCTTCCTCAAAAAAAAACAAAAAAGCTGCAGCAAGTTATCCAGAAGATCTAGCTCAGATAATTAATGAAAGTGGTTACACTAAACTACAGATTTTCAATGTAGATGAAACAGCCTTATAACGGAACAAGGTGCCATCTAAGACTTTCACAGCTAGAGAGGAGAAGTCAGTGCCTGGCTTCAAAGCATCAAAAGACAGGCTGACTCTACTGTTAGGGGCTAATGCAGCTGGTGACTTAAAGCTAAAGTCAGTGTTCATTTAGCATTCCCAAAATCCTAGAGCCTTTACACATTATACTAAGTCTGTTTTGCCTGTGCTCTATAAATGCAACAACAAAGCCTGGAGGACAGCACATCAGTTTACAACATGGTTTACTGAATATTTTAAGCCCACTGTTGAGACCTACTGCTCAGGAATAAAAATTCCTGTCAAAAAATTACTGCTCATTGACAATCACCTGGTCACCCAAGGGCTCTGACAGAGACATACAACAAGATTAATGTTGTTTTCACGCCTGCTAATACAACATCTGCAGCCCATGGATCAAGGAATAATTTGACTTTCAAGTCTTACTATTTAAAAAAAATATTTCGTAAGGCTATGGTGCCACAGACAGTGATTCTTCTGATGGATCTGGGCAAAGTCAACTAAAAGCTTCCGGAAAGAATTCACCATTCTAGATGCCATTAAGAACACCTATGATTCATGGGAAGAAGTCAAAATATCAACATTAACCAGAGTGTGTAAGAAGTTGATTTCAATCCTCATGGGTTTTTGACTTTGAGGGGATCCAGACTTCAGTGGAGGAAGTAACTGCAGATGTGGTGGAAATAGAACCAGATTAGAAGTGGAGCCTGAAGCTGTGACTGAATTACTGCAATCTCATGATAAAACTTGAATGGATGAGGAGTTGTTTCTTGCGGGTGAGTAAAGAAAGTGGTTTGTTGAGGTGGAATCTATTCCTGGTGAAGATGCTCTGAAGGTTGTTGAAATAACAAGAAAGGATTTAGAATATTACATAAACTTAGTTGATAAAGCAACAGCAGGGTCTGAGAGGATTAACTCCAGTTTTGAAAGAAGTTCTGCTGTAGGTAAAATGCTATCAAATAGCACTGCATGCCACAGAGAAATCGTTTGTGAAAGAAAGGGTCAAATCAACGAGGCAAACTTCATTTTTGTCTTGTCTTAAGAAATTGCCACAGCCACCCCAACCTTCAGCAACCACCACCCTGATCAGTCAGCAGCCATGAACATTGAGGCAAGACCCTCTACCAGCAGAGATTACAACTCACTGAAGTCTCAGATGACGATTAGCATTTTTTTGGCAATAAAGTATTTTTTAATTAGGGTATGTATACTGTTTTTATAGACATAATGCTATTGCACACTTAGACTATAGTATAGTGTAGTCTTTTATATATATAACTTTTATATGTACTGGGAAACCAGAAAGTTCCTGTGACTCGCTTTATTGCAGTTGTCTGGAACCCAATACACAATATCTCTTAGGTGTGCCTCTACATGTTTTTGGAAGATAACGCCAGCTCAGTAAGTCAGTATAGAAAAGGGTTTTGAAAAAAGGCAAAACAGGAGGAAAGATGATCAGTTTAGGGTCTGCTATAACAACTCGAGCACGACATGTTAATGAAAGTCTAGAAAAGAATAAAGAATACAGTCATGCATCGCTTAATGACACAGATATGTTTGGAGAAATGTGTTGTTAGGCAATTTTGTCATTGTGTAATCATAGAGCGTACTTACACAAACCTAGGTGGCACGGCCTACTACGCATCTAGGCTCTATGGCACTATCCTATGAGACCACCGTCGTACATGCAGTCCATCACTGACACAAACCTAGGTGGCACGGCCTACTACGCATCTAGGCTCTATGGCACTATCCTATGAGACCACCGTCGTACATGCAGTCCATCACTGACACAAACCTAGGTGGCACGGCCTACTACGCATCTAGGCTCTATGGCACTATCCTATGAGACCACCGTCGTACATGCAGTCCATCACTGACACAAACCTAGGTGGCACGGCCTACTACGCATCTAGGCTCTATGGCACTATCCTATGAGACCACCGTCGTACATGCAGTCCATCACTGACACAAACCTAGGTGGCACGGCCTACTACGCATCTAGGCTCTATGGCACTATCCTGTGAGACCACCGTCGTACATGCAGTCCATCACTGACAGAAACATCATCGTGCAGCATATTACTGTGGTGTCAGAAGAGGTGAGAAGGAACAGCCTGAGATGAGATATTTTGAGTAAGGAAAATCAACAGGACTTGGTCATTGACTACATATAGAAAGGAAGAAAAAGGAAGGAGGTGAGAATGATGTCCAATTCTAGTCGGGACAACAGAATGGATGGTGCTTCACAGGAAGAGAAGGGGAGACACAGTCCAGTATATACTGAAAGATCTGTGGCACAACAAAAAGAGATAGGCAGCTCGACAGGGTCTAAAGCTCAAGAGTGATCTAGACTTGAGAAAGATCTGGCAGTTATTAACAGAGATAAAAAATTAAGAAAATATAAATAAAAATAATGAGAAACTTTTTATCTAGTAGATTGATAAACTAAAAATTAATTTAATAACCATTATTAGTGACTAGATGATGGGAAAATTGGTATTCTCATAACTAGTGGGCATGGAAAAAAGTACAATTTTCCGAAATTATATTTGGCAAGTATGTCAAATATATGCCAAAATGACCCCACTCCCAAGGACTCTCTTATTTCTTAGCATTCTCTACAATCTCTTTTTTTTTTTAAGATTTCGTTTTTCCTTTTCCTCCCCAAAGCTTCCCAGTACATAGTTGCATATTTTTCTTTTTAGTTGTGGGTCCTTCTAGTTGTGGCATATGGGATCCTGCCTCAGCATGGCTTGATGAGCAGTACCATGTCCGTGCCCAGGATCCGAACTGGCACAACCCTGGCCCACCAAAGCTGAGCACGTGAACTTAACCACTCGGCCACAGAGCTGGGCCCTACAATCCTTTTCATAATACTTATCTTCTAACATTTTACTACTACACTTATTGTTTTATTGTCTGTCTCCATCTAAAATGTAAGCTGAATGAGGGCAGGAAACTGTGTCTATTTTGTTCATTGTTATATTCCAAATACCTAGGACAACATCTGGCACATGATAGGCACTTAAAAAAATATTTGAATGAGTGAATGAATATATGAAAGATAAAATGAATGATTCTATTTTCACCTATCTTGTTGGTAAAGATTTAAAAAGACAAACAGTGCTCAGAATTGACAAAGATACAGGAAAAAAAATTCTCATACATTAGTGATGAAAATGTAAATTGGTACAACCTTTCTGGAAGGCAATTTAACAATCTGTACAGTAGTTCTCCCTTATCTGCAGTTTCGTTTTCCATGGTTTCAGGTACCTGCAGTCAACTATGGTCCAAAAATATTTCATGAAAAATTCCAGAAATAAACAATTCATAAGTTTTCAATTGCACGCCATTCTGGGTAGCGTGATGAAATCTTAGGCTGTTCTGCTCCCACTCAGGATGTGAATCATCCCTTTGTATCCCACACTGTGTACACTTACCTACTCATTAGTTAGTAACCCTCAGTGACCAGATCGACTGTCACTGTACTGCAGTGCTTGTGTTCAAGTAAACCCTTATTTTATTTAATAATGGCCCCAAAGCACACAAGTAGTGATGCTGGTAATTCAGATATGCCAAAGAGAAGTTATTGTTGTTAATCTTTTACTGTGCCTAATTTGTAAATTAAACTTTATCATAGGTATGTATGTTTGTAGAGGAAAAAACATACGGTTTGGTACTACACACAGTTTCAGGCATCCACGGGGGGGTCTTGGAATGAATTCCCCATGGGTAAGGGGGACTACTGTATCAAGTTTTTAAATATATATCCTTTGACATAGCAATCACAGTTTTTAAAATTTACCCAAAGCTCTGAATCAGATAATGGTGCAAAGATGGATACTTAGAAATATGTCTATCACAGCACTGTTTATAAAAGAGAAAAATTGGAAACTTCAATTTTTATCAATAAGGTTGTCTTATGGAACATCCAAAAAAGAAAATACTATGCAGCTATTTTTTTTTATTTTTGAGGAACATTAGCCCTGAGCTAACTACTGCCAGTCCTCCTCTTCTTTGCTGAGGAAGCCTGGCCCTGAGCTAACATCCGTGCCCATCTTCCTCTACTTTATACGTGGGACACGTACCACAGCATGGCATGCCAATCGGTGCCATGTCTGCACCCGGGATCCAAACTGGCGAACCCAGGGCCACCGAGAAGCGGAACGTGCGAACTTAACCGCTGCACCACCAGGCCAGCCCCTATGCAGCTATTTTAAAAAAATGACATTAAACATATACTGACATTAAATAAGATTCCCAACATAGTGGATAAAAAAGCAAGTTACACTAACAGCCTTATAAGTGGACATAATTTACATAAAATAATATATAGGTCTGTCTGTATGCATAGAGAGAATATAGAAATGTGGTCACCAAAACTTTAACAAATACTACCTTCAGGTGCTCCAGCTTTAATTTTTACTTTCTTCTTTACGCTCTTCTTTATTACCTGAATTTTCTACAGAGCATATCACCTTTCTGATCAGTAAAAACAAAGCTATTTTCATCTGGAAAAACCTCAGAAAGCTGTTTCTAATCCCCTTATGGTAAAACACAGAAAGAAAGAAAACGTATTTTCCATCATAAGGGTTCTCTACCAGACTGATGGACCTTAAATATCTTGACTTCTATTTCATCTAAAATCTAAATAAAAGGTTTCAAAATTGTTTTAGGAGACTATTTCCAGAAACAGAAACCCACCAGCATGCCCAAACTAGTGATACTGGAAACCAGCATTAAAGTCATGCTTTTTGCTTATCTAGCACCTTTTTTGTATTGATCTGGCATGTTAACACATATTCTTTAAACAAAAGTCAAACCAAACCAACAAAAAAATCACGTGTAGGCCTTATTAAAGGCCTATAATCTAAAGTGTACATTTCTTAGATGCTGTCCAACCTACTCAGAAAAGCAATAAAATTCCCTATCTACCTCTTAAGCTCAGAAATCAGTCTAGAAACTGCATAGTATAACAGAAAGAACATGATCCCAAGAAACAAAGAGTACAGAGCCTGGCTCTGCCACCTGCTAGTAGCATGATCATGGACAATTTACTTAACTTCTTATGCTTCAGTTTGCTTGTCTATAAAATGATGATACCAGAAATGCTATAATTTGTTGAGAAGCCTGTATGTACTGCTATAAATAAAGCCCCAAGCTTTATATACCTACCGCATGTCTAGTTTGTAATGAGCATCAGACAATAACTCCTAACTCAAAAGGACAGTAAATGTCATTATTTCTTCTGAGAAGCCTTCCTGGACTTCCCAATGGAAGCTTTTTAGTTCTGCCTTCATAGCACTTCAGCCGCATTGCAATGCTTGTCACCCCCAACAACAAGAACTTCTCCAGAGTAAGAACTATGTTATATCTTATTCATGCTTATGTTTTCAGTACCTAGTATAGTGCCTGGTATAGAGTAAACACATAAACATTGGCAGAATGGGTGGGAGAAAAAAGAAATAATGAATGGAATTTATCTAAACATCTAAAACAACAAAAAGTTTATTCTAGGATATAGCTGTCTCACTATTAAATCAAAGTCAAATCAATGAACTAGAAAAGCTTATGTAAATGGAGCTAAAATTAAGCTAATTCCTTCAGAAAGGCTAAACTAAACAAAATGAGCCATACCAGTGATACACACTGAATCACTGGCAGAGAATGTTCTTAATAAAAAGTCAGACTCAAACCTGCACTTGAAGTTTTCTAATATCAAAATCTATTTCTGTATCACTTTACTGACAACAGAGCTATCTTATAAAATTAGAACACGCGTCTTTTGATAGTTTCTTAGCTCCTGCTATCATACATTTCAAATCCAAATAACTAAAATTGTCAAAACAAATCACACACACACACACAGGCTAGCCAGGTAAAAGGCAGAAAAAAATGATTATTTGTTTTTCCCCTAGTCATCAAAAAACAGATCTGTAAAATTGCTGAAATAGTCTAAGAAAACTTTCCTGAGAGCATAAAAGAAAGGATCTGGAGCAGAAGGAAAAAATTTCTAATAGAAAAGCTTGCTGTTGAGAAAACATCAAGAAAAAAAGAGTAAATGAAAGTAATTTAGTCTCATTTTAAAAAATGAAAAACAAGAAAAGGTTATTAATGAAAATAATCAAATTAACATTTTACCAAAATTTACATGGGAGAAACTTCAAGTTGAAGACTTAAATTTGTTCAAAACATCTCTAAAGAAAAATTACTTAAAAGTACACACAATCCAGCCCCTTTTAACAAAAGTGCTAAAAGACCTACCTGACTGGAGCATTACAGTCCTTTAACTATTGTGCCAATTACGTAAATGCAAGTGATAATGCTGTTAGTATTTGAAAACTATTTGGTCTCTTAATTTAAAAATTACATTAGCACTAAAATTTTTTACTCATTAAAGGGCAGAGCAAAAGCTGCTTTAATATAGATCAAGGTAAAAGTAAATAGAAAAACCACAAAATGTAAATTAAGAAAGTGTAAACTGAGGTTTTGGAGAACCAGAGAGTTATTGGTTTAATTACTGGGCAATTTCTAATTCAAAATCTCTTCAGTACCCTTGGAGTCCCTAAATTATCATCTGAAACTTACAACAAATTAAAATATTCTACAACACGGTAAAACGAAATATGTTCTTTTTAGTTCAAATAAAAAGCAATACAATTGGGGACACAAGATGACTTTCTAAAGGTAATCCTTCCTTCCACCCTGGTTTAAAAAAATAAAAAATCACACAGTCAGTTTGGGGAAAAAGTCTTTAGTTGACTAACAAACCAATTTATTACCACATAAAAAGTATATACAATAAAAGTTTTGCAGAATTGTGTCCAAACAACAGAAAAACAAAGTTCTCAAGGTTACAACCATAAGTAAAAATATACTAAAATACTAATCATAAAGTAGTAAATATCACTCTAAATTGAAACAAACTTGATATAAATTACTCACATTGTAAAATGAAGGTAGGGTTTATGTACAGCAGCAGCTGATGACTGTTTCTTTGGTGATCCTGAGTGACAACTGGTCTCAAAAATTGATAAAGCATTCTCATCTTCACTATCATCTAAAATTAGAGTTTCTATATCTGTTCAGAAAAAAAATTATAAGGCTCATAAAATGATTTAATATTAGTGCCCTACCAGGCTAAGGAAAATTGGTTTAAAAATCAAGTGACATTAATTAAGAAGTCATCTATCAAATAATACAGATCAAACAGGCAAATTGACCAACTACAGTATTTCGAATATTTTATAAATGGAATTAAGGTAATTCTTTCATCTTGATAGACTACTTAAGTGTTATAAGATGTAATTTGGGAGACTTCATTGACTAACTACAAGAATTCTGGAAAAGAAATGGCACTCTCATAAAATACCCACCTAATTACTAAAAATTACTAAGTTAATTTTTGACCAAAATCAGAATATTTCATGTAAGATATCTGGTTTACACAGAAACTGAAATATAGTGATGTACACCTGAAATCTACACAATGTTTAACGCCAATATGACCCCAATAAAATAAATTTTTAAAAAGAGATATTTGGTTTAATTAATAGAGTAACTTGAGTTAATTAACAGGGTAACTAGTTTCTGCAAAAGCAACAAAGAACAACCTGACCCTCATTTTTTCACAAGGCATACACACACATATATATCTTTTCAAGGAAAACCTAGTCTAGTTAAGATGGGAGTCTGGAATTCAGTGGAAACAAAGCCAATCTTAAAAATGCACTCATTCAAGTAACATTAGTCTCTTTATGGGTCTTAAGTTACTGCTCAATGGATTAACTGGAACTAAAATCCTTACTGAGATTGCAATACTTTAAAATTTACCTGCACTACAATCTGAAGTATTAAAGCTAGACTTTGCGCACACTTATCAAAAGTGTTCATTCATTTAGTAAAAAGCAATGCTACATGTGTAAGAGACATGGGAGAGAATTAAGATTGACAGAAATCATACTCTTCCCCCAAAAAAGACAGAGGAAAAAAAGACATATGCTTCTAAAACGAGCCACTGAATAGTGCTCGTGGATATAGATCTCAGTGACTTTTAAAAGCTAAATATTTAGTACAACTAATACTGTAAACGCTAATCTGAAAAATATTTGAGAACCTTTTGAGTGATAATTGCATGCACAAGGAAAGGATATACTTGTCTAGGAAAATATCGAAGATCAAAACAAACCAGAATAATATACCTAAATAACTAAAAAAATAATGAAATAAAATTTGGTTTCTCTTCTCCACTGGTACATGAAGAAAAACCAGAACTAAAACATAATTTATAATTATGAAAAAAATTGTAAGAAAACACAGATAATAATGCCATAAAAAATTCTCAAATGGAAATAATGTGGCATTCATCATCTCTCAAAAGGGAAGTTAAGATTTTTATGATTTCCCAAGGGTGACGTAAATGTTTTAAAAATTGGGGGAAAAGATACATATCCTCAGTTATGAAAATCAGAGATAAGAAATGTACAAATGTACATAGCACCTGGCTTATACATAATAAAATATTTATTCCCCTCCCTATTTGATAAATTTAAGAAATCAAGTAATCCACAATATTTCATGAGAATCTATCCCTAAAAAATACAGTATCTGAAAAACATATTTAAATGACAGCAAACTTCAGTGAATATTGATGATTCTTACTGGTTATAGTATTTTTAATGTTAGTATAATCCACTGAACAATTTTCTATTTGGTGCAGGTGACATTGCAAAGAAGGTAACTGGGGAAATTAAGATAATTAAAACACATTACTTTCTCTTTGAAGTTCATGAGCCTTACTTTGATTAGCATACGAACCTAAAGTTTTCCTGTAAATGAGTGACATTTTTAAAGGTAGCTTTCTGTTTTTATCTCAGGTCCAAACCACCATCTTGAAGCTAGAATTCAAGACCTTCCACAATCAGGTTCTAATTTACTCCCTTACTAATGATTTACACTCCAATTAGCAAAACACACTGCAGAGTGACTTGCCGACAACAAGAAAATTTGCCTCATGAGTTGCATCGGAAGGGGCATTATAGCAACACAGTTCAGAGCATGGTCTCTGGAGTCAGGCTCTCTGGGATGGAGTAGGTCCCCGGAACTTGCTGAGTGACCCTACATAAATGAGTACCTTCCTAAGTCTCCAGTCTCCTCCTTGATAGAACAAGAGTACCTACCCCACAGGATTGTTATGAGAATTAATAAATGACAATTTATGTAAGGGCTTTATAATAAAACAAATGCAAGTCATTATTATTATAGTCAACTTTTCTAAAGACAGAAACACTCCTACATTAAGGTAGTCAGAATGTCCCAAGAGCGAACAATCACAACAAACCTTTGTTCATTTGTTTTATAAACATTCACTAGGCAACTATTAGATATGCTAGGCAATATGCCAGGTCTGGAATATACAGTGGTGAGTGAAACAGATACATTTTCTATATGTATGGCAAACATAAAAGAGTAACAAATAAATAATCTTATGAGGAAACAAAATGAATTTATCTATGCCTGTACTTGTTTCATTTTAACAATATGAAAAATTAATTTACAGTACCTTCTTTCTTGTCACTCTGGCTAATTTCCGCATGAGGAAACACTTTTTGCAAGACTGTTAGGATGCTGTTGAAGCTTCTTTCCAACAGTGGTCTTATGATGGGGGATAGTGCATGTCCCGAAGACATGACCGCACGCTGGGAAGCAGGCACAATGTTCTGCATTGCATGGTAAAAATCCTGGGCGTTGAGCACTATTGAGGAAACGTCTAGCTGCAGTTTATGACTGCTAGCGTAGATCTGAGGGTAACGCCTCCGCAGGGCAATGAGGGCAGCTTCAGTGCACAGGGCCTTGATATCAGCTCCACAATAGCCTAATGCACAAAAGGAAAAGGATAACAAAGGTAAGTTGATTCTTCCAAGTACCATCTATGTTTTGCAAATGTTCACATCTTTATCTAAGGAAATAAATAATACTAAATCAATAATTACATGCAATTTTATCAGCAAAATGAAAACTGACCATTTAAAATCACCTAATAAAAATGTTTACAAAGCTAAAAATGTTTTAAATATTTTAATTAACAAAAACATGAACTAATGATATTAAAACGAAACAAGTCATGTATTTTGTGCCAAAACCACTGATTATAATGTGCAACTTTCTTTAGGAAAGGTTTTAAAAGAATAATAGTTTCCTCTCAATCCTTTATCAACATTTCCAATCATTAGTTCAGTTCTCATGACATTACACTTACCTATACATTTTTCTAATATTACTAACTTCCAAACAGCTATAAAAAACTAGTACAATGTAGTACATAAGCAGAAACTTCAAAAACAGAGCTACTCTACTACCAACTCTGAGTGCAACCCACAAGCAAGGTAGTATCTAATTACCCCAAAAACTATACTTTAAAGCAGTGATCACCTCTGATAGTTCCAAAAGTATTAAAGAGAATAAGAATCCATTAATTTTCCACATTAACTTCTTTTTTATGCATATTTTTAGCTTCAAATGACTGATAATCTAGTTCTAAGGTCTATACCAATATGAGGTAGTAACCATTACTCATATTTAACTAATTATCTGGTCAAACAAAAGATCATGCCCTCAGTGCTTTTAAGTTATTTCTTTCATTTGAGCAACAAATACATACAAAAGCACATGAACTGTTAAGTCTTTACCACAAGAGGAAAAACTCAAACTATACATAGTGTTTTCAATATCAGCAATTAAACTTGCATTTGGCCATCTTTATCGGTTCTGCCAGCAGGGGGAACCACCTGAACTAGCTATAGAACATGAGTCCCTAAACTCTTCAAAGGGTGACACCAGGTTTATTTATCTTTTACACCTCACAATGACCTCGTGGAACACTTAAATACTGAAATAAAAATGATTAAACAAGAAAACTACAAGCAGAGAAGAAACAGTCCCCCAACTAACTGGCAGAAAAAGAAAATTAAGGGACAAAAACATATAAATCAAACTGTAAATGACTCTCACGTCTATAAGGAACTATATCCCTATTATTAATAGGGCACATGATCCTGTTAATCAAGTCCTACAAATAACAGAAAAATCCTCCTAACCCTGCTTTCTTTTTTCCATAGCACTAACCACCTTATCATTTTTCTATGAGGTTTATTGTCTGCCTTCCCCAAATAGGTTGTGAGCCCTGAGCGAGCAGGGAATACTGTCTGCTCTGTTCACTAATTTATCTCAGATACCAAGAACAATGCCTGGCCTGGCATTCAGTAGATATCCAATAAGTATTTCTTGAGTGAAAGAGTGAATTAAAAGAGAAAAGAGTAACTCCAAGCTTATAGTTTGGGAAGGTAAAACAATCAGGTTATCATGTACTCCCAGGAAAAGTGGATGAATTCTATCTACTGGGCTTTTGGTTTTTTCCCTAAGAAAGCTAAATTCTTTTATTATTAAACCAACTTACTCATTGTGAGTAAAAATGTCAATGAAAATTATGGAAAAACATAGGAAAGGACTGAAATTCTTAAAGAAACACTTATTTAGAGTTAGGGGAAAACTTAATATGACCCATTTTATTTTCTATTTCTCAATAAATAAATCTGAAAAAAAAGTATCTTTCCTTATGCCATACATATCTGTTATATCAGTTCAACAAAATAACTGTAGAACACCAGCCAAGTTATAAACAGGTAACGAAATAATCCATTTCAGAGGAAGTAAGGAATAAACTACCCTCTTCAAACAATATAAACAACCATATTTTCTTTTTCTTCTTTAAAAGTATATACACAGTTAGTAAACATAGTCTATGGTCCTATTTTTAAGTGCAAAAGCCTAAGCTAAAAAAGAAAAGAAGCAAGAAACAATGCAAAACAGAAGGAAAAGCAACTATAAGGTATTTTATGTAGTAAATGTTGCCCATAAAATTTGTTTGACATAACAGTTAATAACATACATAAAAGCAATGTACTGCTTATTTTTTCTTAATTTATTAAAGATAATTTAAGTTTATCAACAATAATAGATCCCACTTAAAAAAAGTAAATTTTCAGATGGATCATCATAACCCATAGACTATAAAAGATAGATTTATCTCCTTTACATTTGCTTGTAAATGAGAATTACTGGTTTATATCTCTGGTTCTCAACTTTGACTATTCATCTGAATAAACAATGAAACTGAAATAAAAGTAGATTCTCAACAAACAGTGAATCAGAATCTCTGGGGGTTTAGTATCATAAATGTATATTTTGAGAAAGCTTTGCAAGTGATTCTGATATACAAAAAATTGAGAACTACTGAATTAATAATATACTTCCTCTGCTAGAATCTAAAACAGAATTAAAAGTACATCATAACCATGGCTAAATAGGTTATATTTAGGGTGACCACATGTCTCGGTTTAGGCCTCTTGTTTTGTCATAATTAATAGCATATTTTCTCACTCTCAAAAGGGTCCTGGTTTAGAAATATTGATATGATCATTCTAGAAATACTGAAAATATACTACAGGCTTTTGAAAGTTAAAAGATGATGTTAAAGAAAAATCAACATCCCTTTCATAAGACTGCATAACCATACTAATGCTACCATTATAATTCCATATGAACACAAGTAACTCTACAATTCTGATGAACACGAATATCTAGATACCAAAAAAAGCATTCGTGAATATCGTTATTAAGATGAAAATTTGTCTGAAAGACTGAAAACACAAGCTATCCAAAGAGGTTAGAGACTAGAAAAGGGTAATCAAATTTTATGAAGTTACTTTTTAAATAAAACAGTAAACATTAACAAAGGCCTACAAGATAGACGCCTCACTGATACACTGTCACTTTTTAGCCCTCTTAGTGAAAATGAATAGAGAAATATGATTAGGTTTGAGCTCCTCATTAACCTTAAGCTTCCACAATGTGTACACATGTTCTGGATACCAAAATTATTTGAAGACTACTTAAAAATCACACCTGTTACGCATGCAAATATCTCCCAGTACTAGAGAATTTATTTCAAAGTAAAAGTTACCAAATCCATAACCTCTAACAGGAGGTCTGATACCTTTGCAGTTGTTCATCAAGACTGCATACTGTGGTGAGGCATAAATTTCACTGAACTGAACCCATACATGTTAAAATACATTTAGAGTACATAAAGTGCTAAGTTCATAATGAATTTAAAATTTATTACTATTTCATTCTTGTTTAAAGACCTATATTTGATTTTTTTAAAGTGTGAACTGCTTTCTTAAATGGAATAATGATCACAATCAAAAACAGAAGTCATTTAATTATAACGGATTTTTATGTCACTCTCCAGGAAGAAAAAGGTGTACATATAAGCAGATTCTAAGCCACCACAACCACCTCCCCAAAAAAGGCAAGAGAAGTTTTTCAATCCTATAAGAAACTATGTTTTAAAAGTTTTTAAACTTAAGAAACTGACTAAAAGCTAAAATAAATCACTTGGAAAAATGAGAGGTAGTAGCTTTTGGAAATGAAAAAGGAAACTAAGATTCTAATATTTAGGATGAAGAATTAAATTAGAGTGTATAATTTTTCAGATGGTAGATAGGGTAATAGAAAGTAATTTTAAAATACCTATCTTTTAGGGAATTTCCAAAATTATTTGAAGACTTCTGCTTATTTCAGTTAAGGATCATTCTGTGACAAATTCACAGAAGAATCTACAAAGATTTCCCAGTCTGATATATACTCTAATACAATAATATCATAAAAGTAGCAGGAAATAAAAGGGGTCAAATTTCAAAAAGGGAAAAGACTGGATTTTGTACCAAATACCACCCTCTCCCAAAAAGCAGCACAAGGCTTTGCAAAGGTCAAGCCAAATTTACATGAAATGGGTTTGGCGCATGCTCTCTTATACCAGGCAAAGCTTAAACTGGAGTAGTGCTGGAGAGATTTACGTTTTCTCCTCACCAGAAGATGTCGAGGTCTTTGTGGTTCAAAAGCTGAGGGATGCTGCTTCGGAGATGGAGGTCCCTGTGGATGAAGAGGATAATTCGGATGTAGCTAACTGAATGGACTAATGTTCTATTTAAGTTTTAATTATTTGATGGTGGATCACAATGATTTTTTTAACTAAGTTGTTCTTTTTGGTTTTGGTAACTTGAAAGTTTTCCCAAGTAGACAGCTGACTGCTAATGGACTTATTTTGGAGATTTCTTCATAATGCTTAAAAAGTTCATGGAGAGAGATTTTTTAATTTATATTTTTGAGAGACTGAAAGGAAAATAGACAAAAGGTGGAAAGAGAATGAAGGAAAAACACCTGTGTGTATATTCAATTGCTTATTGAATGAACTAAATCAACACTGTACTGATTTTTATTTCAGACCTAATTAGAGCCCAAACCCTGAATTCCATCTCCTATGTATGATCATGTATGTACATAAAATACTCTCACTACATCCCTTTAGGACGGTAGTGTTCACTCACACTGTGGGGAGACCTTCTGCTCTGTGAATAATTTAACATTAAATTGGAAAGTTTTATATTTTGGGAAATACTAGCAGATGCCATTAAGTATCTTCTTCGAAGACATCTCTCACTCATTCTTTCTAGACCCCAGGCCTGAAGATGAGCCCATCATGTAATCTGCAAAGTAAGAGACTACAGTCCTGCCTTTGTCATGGATCTTTATCTCTCAAATTTAAGCTTTCATTTTTTAGTAAAATTTCTCAGGGGACAATTCCTAAAAGAAGACAATGTAGTAATATTATGGAAATCCAGCACTCAATGAAAGGCATATTACTACTGAGCTTTGTTAATCAAACACCTAATGGCAGCTAAAATCCTAATTTAGACATGTTCAAACTTCATGTGAAATGTTTAAAATAATTTTTACATTAAAGGCAGAGCCATCTATTGCACAAAGACATAACTATACTCATCCACATTCCAAACATAGAGGAAAGGGAGGCTGAGCAGAACAAACAATGACAATCAAAGAATTCAAATAATAGCACTTACCAACACATTTTTCAGCCAATTCACCTAAAAAAGCATCTGACAATTTTGGATTCCAGTCCCTGGTATGGATCTGTAAAATATGTTTTCTTGCCTAAGAAGAAAAACACAGATAAATAAAATGTTGTCTAAGAAGAAAAGTACAAATAAATAAAATATCATAAATCCATCAAATGTATTAGCTAGAACAAATATATGGACTAGCCATATGCCAGAAAAGCAATTTTTTATTTTAAAAGAAATTTAAACACCCTGGCATCCACATCAACTCTGATTCCCATAATACCTCTGTGAGATATGTAGTAGAGATCTTGTCTCTGTTTGACACAAACTAAGACATTTAATATTCTGAGAAGTGAAGGAACTTGAGTAGCAGCACATGTGACCAAGTGACTGATCTAAGACTAGAATTCAAAACAAAATTTCACTTTTCCACATCGTTTTTACCATTTGAAAATATATGACAAGAAACTTTAATGTGTTATAATAATCATAACGTTTAAACAAACTTTTAGATTTAGATTTCACAGAACTTTTGATTCTATCATATGCACGAAGTATTATAACTGACAGAGCTAAATGACAAATTTAAAACTTGAAAAAAGTTTTAAGTTGAAAAAGTTTTCAATTAAGTAAAGAAATATAATGCATATTATTATCTTGTAAGTTAGTTGAAGCTTTGGCATTTACTATATAGCAAGGTAATTTCAGTAAACGTTAATTGAATTCATTGAAAAAAATCAAAAGTTTAAATAATTTTTTTTCAAAATAGTATTCTCTACCTAAATCTGACTGTATAACACAATCAAAATTTTAACATCTTGGTTCCAAATTTAACAAAATCCTTTTTCTCCCACAGTAAAAAAGAAACATTGAAGTATAAGAATCCAAAATCAGCTAATACTATCACCACGAAGAGTCACATCTGATTTTTTATTTTCCACGTTTGACTTCTTTCAGGGGACAAACAACCCTTTTTAAAACTTGAATTCATCTGTTCCCTCAACACTGCTACTTGAACTTCTTGAAACTATAAAAAGCCTACTATAAACCAAGATGATAACCTTACTGGCTTGTTGAGAAATCTGAGGTCCATCACCAAAACTAAAATAACAACTTCAAAGTAGTCAAGATAAATTTTGCTCAAAAAGTTGGCAAAATCTGGAATCAACAGTTATTGCTTCAATTCCAAGTTCTAAGTTAGGCATCCAGCTACCAAAAATAAAGCAATGATGTGACACTTATTTTCTTCCAGCTTGAAACATGTGCCTGAAGAGATACTTAAAAAGTATAAAATTAAGGTCCCAAAAAAATTATCCTGAGAGCCTATATGTTCTAGAAGATGACATTAAGAATCTATATAGACTTCATTAGCAGCACAGGTGCCACTTGTGCAAGACCCTTAGAGAATCAGAAACACATCAAAAAAAATTTAAGCTGGAAGCTATCTCAAAAAAAGATCTGTTGTCCCCTCATTTTACAAAATAAGTAAGTTAAGGTTTAGAGAAATGAAATTAATTACCTAAGGTCAAAAGTTATTATCTGGTCTCTAAGACATTTAAGTGCCTTGCTCTTTCTCTATATAACCAATAAGAGACATATTTCTTTATCATAAAAGCAAGAAATAGAATGAATAAGAAATTATTTAAATCAAAAAGTATTTATTACGCACTTTACCCTGGACGGCACAGAGCATAGTAAGTCATATAGCTGCGCCTAATAGAAAGTAGCTTCCTCTACTATTACGAGTCAAAGGCAAATTCAACTCCCTCATTTTTCAGGAGTCATAAGTACACATGTAACACTTTTAATAATTATAGTGTTAATGATAATAATAAAGGAAAAGAAACAAAAGAAATTAAGAGGCATCACTGCATAAAGAAGATATGTGCTATTTTATGCTAATAGTTAATCCTTTAAATTTGGAACCAAGTCTTACTTTTACTTTCTTTTCTTTTTTTAAAATGTTTACTTGGTCAAATAGCAAGAGTCAGGATATTCCACTGTACAAACTACAGCACTAATGTGAGACACTGACTGGTATTACTTTAAATTAATAACCCAAATGGATCCTTACTACTCCCCTAACCCTTCCCTAGGCCATTCATTAGGCCTATCTCCTAGCAGACTAACTTAGTTTCTCTGTCTTCACACTTAGCTTCTCATTCAGACCTTGCTTCCTAATTCACTGAGAACACTTGAGCAATCAGAAGAAAACTTCCAAAGATGCCCCACGACAAATCTGTCCACCTCTCAGCATACATACTCACAATATTGTCCTCTCCTTATTATCACAGATGAACTAATTCCTATCTAAAGTCATGCTCGCCATTCATAAACTAAATCCTACTTCCCCTCTTGCCTATTAAGGACACATTCTGATAATTCTTCTTTCTCAATTTCATCACCAAAATTTCCTTCTCTACTGGATATTTCTCCCATCTTAAAAATAACAAAACACTTTCTCTTGTCTCTCACTCCCTCAACATCTATCACCTCAATTCTTTACTTCTGTTTACAACAAAATTCTTTGAAAAATGTATCTTCATTCACTGTCTCCAATTCCTCCCACTTCTATTTTCTGTTAAACTAACCATATTCCAGTCAAGCTTTTTGTACACACCACTAACTGAAATTGCTCCCATCAGGTTCACCAATGACCTACATAATGCTAAACACAATGGCCAGTTTTCTGTCATCATCTGATTTAATTTAGCAACATCTGACAGTCAATCACACCCTTCTCATTGATGCACTTTCTTCACTTAACTTCCAGAATCCCACTCTCCTAGTTTTCCTCTTACTTTACTGACCGCTCCTTAAGAGAGGGGACTTGGTAATCTCATCAAGTCTCCTGACCTTAAACATTATCTAAGGAAAAAAGGTGAACAGTCAGTCCAGGCCTTTTCCACAGACCCAGGCCAAGAAAAGTGACCTTAGATTTAGGTCTCATGGCAGTTTCCTGCAAAATAGAAAGTTAAAATTAACGTGGGAAACTAACTATGTTCGAGATCCATGCTGTACAATATAGTGAGCCACTAGCCACATAATGCACTTTTATTTAAATTTATAAATTAAATGAAATTAAAATTCAGTTCCTTAGTCACAGTGGCGACATTTCAAGTGCTCAACAGCCACATGTGACTAGTGGCTACCATACTGGATGTTCCTCAGTGGACAACACAAATACAGAACAGTTCCATCATAGAAAATTTGAATGGACAGTGCTGTTCTAAACTTTGTTTAATGTTAAATCTCTGATTTGTGTGGACTCTACCTTAATTGTGAGGACTGTGACTGACATACAGACTCTGAGGCCTACACAACTAGACCAAAATAGAAGCTAATTGGGAAATCAAGGTAAGAGCTTTCCTGTGCCGAAATGAACACTGGCTAAGTCCCTTAGAACTAAGCACCTTCCTCATGTACTTGGGAGAGCCTAAAAGATGTGCTTGGACTGTTGTAAGACGTCCCAAACAAGAGAGCTGATGCTTCCATGTGCTGAAGTCAACTGCACTCCCTCTAGCCTTGTCTCCTACAACTAAGCACACCTCTATGCACTGGTACAGTCCTGCAAGCTAAACTTTGGTAACGAAAATGATCCTCTATATGCTATGTCTCCTATCCTGACAAAGCTAAGCAAACTTGGTGCCAAATTAAAGCCTATAAGGTCAATTGTCAATCCAACATTTTTCAACATCTGACAGAGTTAATCACACTCTCCTCATTGATATACTTTCTTCACTTGGCTTCCACAGTGAAGACACAGTGAGACAACTAGTTTGCCTGTACAGACTGAGGTCAAGTTGAGATATTAACTGCTCTACACAGTGAAGCCATTGCCTTCATTCCTCTATAATCTTCTATACTGTCCTAATCACTAAGCCTTTTCATCTATGTATGTAAATAGGCATTTTACATAGAGATCTAAAATCAAAGCCATATAACAAGTGTGTGTGTGTGTATATATATGTCTGTGTGTGTGAATATTTTATATTCATATATAGTATCTTCTCTGCTTTCTTTAGGTTATATTTGAATGAGTATATGTAATAAATGTTCTAATTAGGCTTATCTGATATGATAAAATACATGAGCAGCATTGTCCAATATAGCATCTTCTCTGCATCTCTCCCTCTCAAACTCGAGTTCCCAGTGAAGAGACAGTCAATGATTAAACTGGTCAAACCAAGACTAACAGAAAAATTTCAAGTTTCCTAATTAGAATTAGGAAAAAAGAACTTCGTATAATATATTAAATAACATTTTACATACTCAACGACTATGCATTGCTCTGTTTTAACTATAGATTCCTTTAAAAACTACATTATAGGGGCTGGCCCCGTGGCCGAGTGGTTAAGTTCGCGCGCTCTGCTGCAGGCGGCCCAGTGTTTCCTTAGTTCGAATCCTGGGTGCGGACATGGCACTGCTCATCAGACCACGCTGAGGCAGCGTCCCACATGCCACAACTAGAAAAACTCACAACGAAGAATACACAACTATGTACCGGGGGAGCTTTGGGGAGAAAAAGGAAAAAATAAAATCTTAAAAAAAAAAAAAAAAAACACCTACATTATAATGAATAACATTTGCTGCTTTTAATTAAATACAATGTTATGATCATTTCCACAAAAATTTGCATCTTGGTCTCTTATTCATAAACCTGCCAATACTCTAAAATTATGTTACTTTTATGAGAACAAAGCCACTTTGGCTAACTAGAGACAAATAACCTGCCATATGAGATAATTACTACGATCTGGAGAAGTAAAGAGTAAGTATACAAAGTAACCTAAACAAGGCTTTTTTCCTCTTCCCAAAATCATAAACTTTCTGATAATTAACAAAAAGACTAAATTATTCAATAATTGCTGGGTGGTTTTAAGTATTAACTAAGATATCTCATCAGCACAAAATTTTAAAAACGAAAATTCATAAAATACCACTCTCAAACTGTACATTTATGCTTCAAAATCAAATCACAAATTAATATATCGAAAACAGAAACTCTTACCTTTTGATCAGGCAGGTTGAAAAGGAATTCTCTGTCAAAACGACCAGGCCTCCTGAGAGCAGGATCTATAGAATCAAGTCTGTTTGTAGCACCAATAACAACAATTTCACCCCTATTGTCTAATCCATCCATAAGAGCAAGGAGGGTTGACACTATAGAGCTGTAACAAAATTTTCAGACAAAATTATAACTTAAAAAGGGACAAAAGAAAAAATTATAAAACTACTGCTTATACTACTCAGTTAAATGTTTATAAAATGGATTTTTATATCCACGGTCACAAGTGAAAATGGCATCCAATTAACTTTCTAAATACTATTCCAAACAGCTTTTTTTAAAACAAACAAAAAAACCCTTTGAAAATATAACTGACATACAATACACTGAACATATTTAAATTACACAATTTGATAAGCTCTGAAGTATGTATTCACCTGTGGAACTATCACCACAATCAAAATAAGTAAGACATCCATCCTGCTCTTCCACATGCCCCTTGGTAAACCATCCCTACTGCTCCTCATTGACCTCCAGCCAGTCCCCAGGCAACCACTGACCTGTGTTCTGTCACTATAGGTTAGCTTGCACTACCTAAAATTTTATATACATGGGATTATACAATAAGTACTCTTTTTTTCCTGGATTCTTTCACTTGGCATAATTATTCTGAGATTCACCATATTGTTAGTTTAATAATAGTTTACTCCTTTTTATTGCTATGCTATGTTCTACTATATGGACATACCACAATTTGTTTACTGATTCACATGTTGATGGCCATTCGGATTGTTTCCAGTTTTTGGTATTATAGAAAAAGCTAGAACATTCACATACAAGTCATGAAGATTTTCCCATACGTTTTTTCCTAAAAGTTTTATACTTCTACCTCTTAAGTTTAGGTCTTCATTCTCTTAACCTTTAATGTTTACAGAATCTGAAACACTGTATTTTGCATTCCTAATATTGCTTATCAGTGTCTTCTCTTTATCATGACCAATCTTGCCAGAGGTTTATCAGTTTTTTTCCAAGATGCAACTTTTGGATTTCTTGATTTCTGTATATCTCTTTGCAGTTCATATATTGTTTATTATATTTTTTTGCTTTACTAGTAAGATAGGTTATTTAGAATTAGAGAAATAGTTCTTAATAACGAATATAAAATTCTCTGCTTATCTTTTTGTTGTTTCTTGTATTTTTATACTACTAAACTTTGGAAATTCGCTGTGATTTAAGGCACAATACATGATCAATTTTTGTAAATACTGTCTCTGTTTGAAAATAGTGTTCATTCTCTATTTTCCTTAGATAAACATGCCCACCAGATCAGATTCATAAAATACGATTGTTCAAATCATCTATAAAGAATTAACTTACTTTTTCGCTTGTTTGGTCTATCAGTTCCTAAGAGTACATGATCTCTTTCACAAACTTCGCAGTTCTGTCAATTTTTGTTTTATATAGTTTGAAAGGTAGTTACTAGGGAATTATAAGTGTTAAATTGTTACATCTTCTAATAAATTGAAGCTTTTATCATTATAAGTTGATCCTATTCATATGTATAATAATGCTTTCTGCCTGACAGTCTATTTTGTCTAATACTAACATAGCTACAGGAGCTTTCTGTTAGCATTTAGTTGATATATTTTTATACCATTTTATGAATTTGACCATTCTGGACATTTTATATAAATAAAATAGTACAATATTTGACGTTTTGTGCCTGGTTTGTTTCACTTAGCCTAAAGTCTTCGAAGTTCATCCATGTTACACGTACAAAGAACACTCATGCAGCGTGTGCTAGAATTTCATTCCTTTTTAAGGCTGAATGATATTCCACTACATTGATATTCCACATTTATTTATCCATTCATCAGCTGGTGGACATTTGGGTTATTTCCATGTTTGGGCTGTTACGAATAACACTGCTATGAATATCTGTGACTAAGTTTTTGCATCTTTTTTTCCACCATTTTACTTGGAACTTTTCTGTATCCTTATACGTACCTGTGTCTGTTGTAAATGACACATCATTGTATTTTATTTTTCCCCAGTCTGACAATCTTTGTCATTTAAAAAGAACATTTAGTCCCTTTACATCTCATGTAATTCTTGATATATTTGGATTTAAATCTACAATTGTATTTTGTGTTGTTTCTCTCATTGGTTCCATGATTTCCCTCCCCTTCTTTTGCTTTTGGTTTGATTTTTTTTTTTAATTATTCTATTTCCCTGCACTAATAGTTTAAAAATTACACAATATGTTTCTATTTTATTAGTGATTACTCTAGAAACTAAAACCTGCATACTTGGTACTCAAAGGTTCCCCTTCCAGGTATGACAGATGAAGACTATGCCAGATAACACCTTGCTCTCCTTCAGAAAATAACTATAAAACCTGTACATAATAATATATAAGCATACACCTGAAGGAGGTAGTAAATTCACAAGTAGTGAGACAGATTCTGGTGAGAATTCCTTGTCACACGGAGAAAGAGACTTACAGATAGTAAGTTCTCCCCTCTCGTGCTTGTAGCATGG
Source organism: Equus przewalskii (assembly GCF_037783145.1). NCBI lineage: Eukaryota > Metazoa > Chordata > Mammalia > Perissodactyla > Equidae > Equus > Equus przewalskii. Next base: position 71,411,636 of record NC_091844.1, on the reverse strand, counting down.
GGCTAAGTACAGAGAGGCAAGAGAGGAAGATTATGCGGGGAAATCCCTTTTCAGTCCTAGTATTCAGAAAACATAAGGTGGAAAACCATTAACACTAAAGAATGTGAAGGATCCCACAAGGGCAAGAGCCAGTGAGAACAACCCCAAACTCGATGTACCCACATCTCTGAAGGATCTCTAAGCAGAAAGCACGCAAAGGATCCAGCTAAAGACAAAAGATTTGAAAGGAGATCAAAGCTGCCAGCCAAGAAACAGTCTGCATTTCAAGCCTAACTCAGAAAATTATCTGCTAAAACAAAGGAAATACTACTCACCAAAAATAATAGTAGAATTCACAGCCTCTACAAACTAAGATGAATAATGTTCAGGATGCAATGCAAAATTGCCGAAAAAATGAAGAACCAAAGCAATAGAACATATTTTCCCGAGAAAAGAGAATCAAGCAGGCCTAACAGTGAGAGATGAACCAGATGTTGAAACTAACACATTGAGCGAAACTCACTGAAGTAAACGTATGTTTAAACGCCTGAAATCACGGTGGAAAAATATAAATAATGAAAAAAGAATCAAATGTAAGTTCTACAACTGAAAAATATAATTTCTAAAACAAAAAATGTGTTGGCTGGACATAACAGCAAAATTGACATGATAAAAAAAAAGTAAGTAAAGATTGAATGAAGATAGATCAATAATTATCTAAGTTAAAGAGAGAAAAAGATTGAAAAAAGACAAACATGCAGACACATGATAAACACCAACCAGAATAAACACAAAGTCCACACTGAGGCATATCATAGCAAAGCTGTTAAAAACCAAACATATAGAGCAAATATTGAAAGTTGCAAGAGAAAAAACATGTATAATAAAGCATGGGAACAACGATCCGATTAAGGGCTTTCTGCTTTGAGGCTGCAAAGTAGGGGAGATGGAATCCTGGCGGGGATCTGCTGACTCTGTAAGTGTAAGAGACAGAGCTGAGACTCCAGGGAGAGCAAGATGACCAGAGTTCACAGAAAAGAGTACCAGAGAGAAGACCACCGCACACAGAGAGAACTTAGGAAATATTCATAGGGCCCCTCAAGACTTCAGATAAACACTCATAAGCATATGCACGTGAGGAAATTACTCAAGGCTTATGGGAAAAAACACTCAGAAGGACTAGAAGCACCAATATTTTACACTCAGAGAGTGAGGAATATTGCTACATTCCCACGAGCCAGACTGGTAAACCTCATGATTCATGGGTCATTGCATAGAATACACAGAAGGACTCTTCTTACTTAGTGGGAAAAAATCAGCCCTCCACTGAAGACTACTCCAGATCCACATAACAAATCCTAACAGCAAGACTCAAAAGAATCAAACTGTTTTCAAGTAAGTTAAATGTGTCCCAGAAAGAAAACACAAGCATATTTATTTATAATATCACATTGAGCATTCAACAAGGCAAAATTTATAATGTCTAGCATCCAATAAAAATTGCCAGGTACACAAAGAAGCAGGAAAATACAGTCCATAATGAGAAAAATCAACCAAATAAGAACTCAGAACTAAGAGAATTAGCAGAGAAGGATATTAAAGTAGTTATTATAACCATATTCCATATGTTGAAAAGTTCCTTATATCTTTATACGGAAGATACAAAACAGATCCAAACAGACCTTCTAGAGATAAAAATAAAAATACAAATACAGGCATACCTCAGAGATATTGTGAGTTTGGTTCTAGACCACTGCAATAAAGCGAATATTGCAATAAATCGAGTCACAGGAATTTTTTGGTTTCCGAGTGCATATAAAAGTTATGTTTACACTATACCATGGTCTATTAAGTGTGCCATAGCATTATGTCTAAAACTACAATGTACATCTGTTAATTAAAAAATACTTTATTGCCAAAAAATTGCTAACCATATCTGAGCCTTCAGTGAGTTGTAATCTTTGCTGGTGAAGGGTCTTGCCTCGATGTTCATGACTGCTGACTGATCAGGGTGGTGGTTGCTGAAGGTTGGGGTGGCTGTGGCAATTTCTTAAGACAAGACAAAAATGAAGTTTGCCTCATTGATTTGACCCTTTCTTTCACAAACGATTTCTCTGTAGCATGCAGTGCTATTTGATAGCATTTTACCTACAGCAGAACTTTCAAAACTGGAGTTCATCCTCTCAGACCCTGCCTTTATCAACTAAGTTTATGCAATATTCTAAATCCTTTCTTGTCATTTCAACAATCTTCAGAGCATCTTCACCAGGAATAGATTCCACCTCAACAAACCACTTTCTTTACTCACCCGCAAGAAACAACTCCTCATCCATTCAAGTTTTATCATGAGATTGCAGTAATTCAGTCACAGCTTCAGGCTCCACTTCTAATCTGGTTCTATTTCCACCACATCTGCAGTTACTTCCTCCACTGAAGTCTGGATCTCCTCAAAGTCATCCATGAGGGTTGAAATCAACTTCTTACAAATTTCTGTTAATGCTGATATTCTGACCTCCTCCCATGAATCACGAAGGTTCCTCTTTTTTTGTTTATTTGTTTGTTTTGTTGTTTGGTGAGGAAGATTGGCCCTGAGTTACATCTGTGCCAGTCTTCCTCTTTTTTGTATATGGGACACCACCACAGCATGGCTTGAAGAGCCCTGTGTAGGTCTGTGCCTGGGAGCTGAACCCACGAACCCTGGGCCACTGAAGCAGAGCACGTGAATTTAACCACTATGCCACCAGGCTAGCCCCACAAATGTTATCAATGGCATCTAGAATGGTGACTTCTTTCCAGAAGGTTATCAATTGACTTTGTCCAGATCCATCAGAGGAATCACTATCTAGGACAGCTAAAGCCTTATAAAATCTATTTCTTAAATAATAAGACTTGAGGGTCGAACTTACTCCTTGATCCATAAACTGCAGAATGGATGTTGTATTAGCAGGCGTGAAAACAACACTAATCTTGTTGTATATCTCCATCAGAGCCCTTGGGTGACCAGGTGATTGTCAATGAGCAGTAATTTTTTGACAGGAATTTTTTTTCCTGAGCAGTAGGTCTCAACAGTGGGCTTAAAATATTCAGTAAATCATGTTGTAAACTGATGTGCTGTCCTCCAGGCTTTGTTGCATTTATAGAGCACAGGCAAAACAGACAGCGTAATTTGTAAAGGCCCTAGGATTTTGGGAATGCTAAATGAACACTGACTTCAGCTTTAAGTCACCAGCTGCATTAGCCCCTAACAGGAGAGTCAGCCTGTCCTTCGATGCTTTGAACACAGGCATTGACTTCTTTTCTCTAGCTATGAAAGTCCTAGATGGCATCTTCTTCCATTATAAGGCTGTTTTGTTCACATTGATAATCTATTGTTTAGTGTAGTCACCTTCATTAATTATCTGAGCTAGATCTTCTGGATAACTTGCTGCAGCTTCTGCATCACCACTTGCTCCCTCACCTTGCACTTTTATGTTATGGAGATGGCTTCTTTCCTTAAATCTCATGAATCAACCTCTACTGGCTTCAGACTTTTCTTCTGTAGCTTCCTCATCTCTCTCAGCCTTCACAGAACTGAAGAAAAGTTAGTCTTGCTCTGGATTAGGTTTTGGCTTAAGGGAATGTCGTGACTGGTTTGATCTTCTATCCAGACCACAAACTTTCTCCATATCAACAATAAGGCTTTTTCACTTTCTTATCATTCATGTGTTCACTGGAGTAGCACTTTTAACTTCCTTCAAGAACTTTTCCTTTGTGCATTCACAACTTCGCTAACTGCTTGGTGAAAGAGGCCTAGCTTTTGGCCTCTCTTAGCTTTCGACATGCCTTCCTCACTAAGCTTAATCATTTCTAGGTTTTGATTTAAAGGGAGAGATGTGCGACTCTTCCTTTCACTTGAACACTTAGAGGCCATCGTAGGTTATTAATCGGCCTAATCTCATTAGTGTGGTGTCTCAGGGAACAGGGAGGCCTGACAGGAGGGAGATGGGGGAACAGGTGGTCGCTAGAACAGTCAGAACACACACATTTATCCAGTAAGTTCACTATCTTACATGGGTACAGTTCATGGCACCCCAAATAATTACAATAGCAATATCAAAGATCACTGATCACAGAGCACCATAACAAATAAAATAACGAAAATTTTGGAATATTGCAAGAATTACCAAAATGCAACACAGAGACATGAAGTGAGCAAATGCTGTCGGAAAAATGGATAGACTCGCTCAATGCAGGGTTGCCACAAACATTCTATTTATAAAACACGCAATATCTGAGAAGCTCAAGAATACGAGCTATGCCTGTATGCAAATGTTCTTAGTAGCATTTAGTAGTAGCCAAAAATAGAAGCAAACCAAATCTCCATCAGATGGATTAACAAATAAACAGTGGTATGTACACATATTCCACAAAGGAATACTACTCAGAAATGAAAAGGAACAAAATATTAGTATAAACAACATGGATAAATTTCAAAAACACTATGCTCACTCAAGATTAGGCAATGTTTTCTGTAAAGTGTCAAAAAGCAAATGTTTTAGGCTTTGCAAGCCATACAATCTTTCTCTCACAGCTACTCACTCAACTTTGCTCTTGTAGTGCAAAAGCAGCTATACATAATGCAAAAAGGAGTAAACATCGCTATGTTCCAATAAAACTTCATTTACAAAAACAGGCAGAAGGCTGGATTTGGCCCACAGGTCATGGTTTGCTGCCCCCCATGCTAAGTGAAAGAAGTCTTCCTCAAGGACACAGATCACATTTTATAAGCCCCATAGCACTTATCCAAGGGCTAAGGCTAAATACTACGTCAATGAGTGAAAAGAATCCAACATAACCAGATAGGAAAAATTACCTGTGGATCTGATCTTGTCTGCTAGAGCGAACTGGAGCTAATCCATCTATTTCATCAAAAAATATTATAGAAGGTCTCATCAAATATGCCTATCATAAAAAGAAAAAATATATTTATTGTATTAGTTTTCATTTTTTTAATTTAATTATTGTGTTTTCTTAACAGGTAATATACGCAAATAGTACACGCAGCAGGTACGAAAGATCATCCAATGAAAAGGAAATCTCCTTACCACCCCTGTCTCCACCCACAAGGTCTTCTCCCAGCAACTACCGTTTTTAGTTTGTTTATTCTTCCATATAAATCATTTATACACATACACAAAAATGTACTTTTAAACACACTATTTTTATTTAATGCATTTTAAACACACTATACATATTGCTTTTATCATATAACACGGACTATTTTAAGTAACAATCTATTTTAATTAGCTTCCATATAAGTGCATAAAGATCTGCCTCATTCTTTTTTAACTGCTACACAATGACCCATATTGATGTGGGCATAATTAAACTAGTCCCCTACTCATGGACATTTAGGCTGTTTTCAATTCTTTCTTATTATCAACAATGCTTGAATAAATATTTGTGTACATATCAAAATAATAAATTCTAAAAGTGGAACTACTGGTTCAAAAGGCATGTGTCATTTCTAATTCAGTTAGATATTTGCAAACTGTCTTCCACTGATGTACCAATTTACTTTCTCAGTAGCAATATTTAAGATCACCAACAACGTATTGTCAAACTACTTTTTTTTTTTAAAGATTTTATTTTTCCTTTATCTTCCCAAAGCCCCCAGTACACAGTTGTATATATTTTAGTTGTGGGTCCTTCCAGTTGGGGTACATGGGATGCCACCTCAGCATGGCCTGATGAGCAGTGCCACATCTGCGCCCAGGATTTGAACCAGTGAAACCTGGGCTGTCGAAGCAGAGTGCGCAAACTTAACCACTCAGCCACGGGGCCAGCCCCTGTCAAACTTCTAGATCTTGACTCATTTTTTAGGATAAAGAATTTTATCTCATTTTAATTTTTATTCCTATTATCAATGAAGATGAGCACTTTCCATATCTTTAAGTCATTAATATTGCTTTTTCTATGAAAGTTCTGCTCATATCCTTTGCCATTTTTCTGTCGGATCCTTGGTCTTTTGCTTACTCATTTTTACAAGCTATTTATTTTAAAACTTAGAGCTCCCTCTGTGAAAAGATTTTTCCGCAAAGGGTATCACTTATATTTTGGTTTTGCTTACAACATTTTGTTCTATCCAGAATCTAAAAAAATTGTTCTATAGTGGATCTTTTCTTCCATAGTTAGACTCTTCATGTTCTGAGATAAGAAACAAAATTCTCCTGCATTTTCCTCTAGTTCTTTCACAGTGTCATTTTTCTCACTTAAATCTTAGATCTACCAGGAACTTAATCTGACTTAAGGTAAATTAATATTAGATTACAAATGAAAAGTCTCTATTATATAATTCACTCAAATTAGTATTGTTTATTTATGTTTCAATATAACTTATACCCAATCCTTATTTCAAAGGAAGGTCAGCTTACTAAAGAATGGATACAAATTTTTCATTTCTCCCTGACTGATACAATACACATTAAATTTTCAGTTTTCTCTAATAATTTGAAATGAAAAACAATTCAACCACAAAAATTGAGTTTCAGAAAAAAACTTCAGGGGCCAGCCCCTTGGCTGAATGGTTGAGTTCGCAGGGTCCGCTTCAGAGGCCCAGGGTTTCACTGGTTCGGATCCTGGGCACGGACATGGCACCGCTCATCAGGCCATGCTGAGGCAACATCCCACATGCCACAACTAGAAAGACGCACAACTAAAAAAATACACAACTATGTACCAGGGGGCTTTGGGGAGAAAAAGGAAAACTAAAATCTTAGGAAAAAAAAAAAAAAAACTTTATAAGACTAGAATTATGTACTAAGAGAAAAAGAGTAAAGATTTGATAACTACTACTTTTATATACATAAAACACACAGCTCTTTTTAAGAACTATAACCCCATAGAATTGCAAAAACAAAGTTCAGTACGTTATATGCCAGTCACTGTAAGAAGCACCTTATATACTTCCTTTCGGTGAAATCTCACAGTAGTCCATTGAGATAGGTATTATTTCCCTCATTTTATAGAAGAGGCAACTAAGGATCAGATGTTTTCACTTACTTAAAGTTATATACTTAATAGTAAAGCCAGATACAAACTAACATTTTTCTGACACAAAAGGCCAACCTCTTAGCCAATACATTATACCTCCTTCATTTCATTTAGTGCATAGATCATATCACAAATTTAGGAATGTAAACTCTTTTATTTAAAAAGATAATGACTATCAGCATAATTTTAAAAAGAGAACAAACATTTCAACTACTCTTACCCACAAAGAAAACTATGAAACAGAAATAAAGTAAATTTACATGTAAACAGGAGCATGGTTTATACTATGGTTTTAAATGAAACCAAGAAACATTCCTCCTCCCAGCACGAAGTGGCTAAAAAGTATAACTCTGTCGAAAATTTTAAATTAAGTCATTGAACAATATGCCAGCATTCCGAAGCTAATTCTTCCCTCATCTACCAATGCCATTTTATATTTATATTTTTTAATTATTATTAAATTCTCTTGAAGCATGCAGACTACCTATGTTTGACTTCCTCATAGACACTGAGCTCCTGGAAGGCTGGAATTTTACCTTATTCCTCTCACTAGATCCATTACCTAGAACATGGTAGTTTTTAATATTAATCATAACTAAAAACAATATTGAAGTGCTTTACTAATTACAAAGGACTTTAATACACATCAACTCAGTAAGAGGTGCTCAACGAATGCCTGTTGAAAGCATATTTTTTATTTTTTGTGAATTTCCTTAGACATAATGAAATATAAGTTGCATTGCCAAATATGAACGACTTCCTTCACTAGATCAAATAATCAAAAGTGAATTTATGTCAGGACTAATTTTTATAAGTATTAAGAGATAATATTTTTAAAGTTACAGTTAAATATAAATAGTAAAGACAGCTTACATGATATTCATTCACCGTACTCTGCCTTTTAAAAGCATCCTAAATTTAACATACTTATTGGAAAATATGCCTCATCATGAACAGTTCGTATTTACAGACTAAATCTGTTAAATATTCTAAAGTATGTCTATTCTCATATTAGATGATTTCACTTACCTGATCAAAAAGAAGCCTAAGTTGTCGTTCAGATTCACCAACCCACTTGCTCAAACAGTCTGCTCCTTTTCGCATAAAAAAAGCCACCTTTTTGTCTCCTTGACTGCACTCGTTAGCCAAGGCTCTGGCGACCAAGGTCTTCCCTGTGCCGGGAGGGCCGTAAAACAGACAGCCCCTGGAGGGATGGAAAGTCCACGAAAGCTAATGTTACCACCAACACTAATAACTAATAGAAAAGTATGCACCTCCCATATAATTTTGTATTGGGGTATAATTATTAGACACTGATAAAGTTTTTCGTGGCATATAGACAAAAGTTTTATCCTCAAGGATGTTCTCAAACCTTTGGTAAGCAAGAAATAGTTAAATCAGAGTAGAGAGTAATTTGGCGAGCTATATCAAAATTTTAAATGTGTTTTCCCCCTGACTCAGGAATTTAACATCTTAGAACGCATCATACAGTAATACTCAAAAGAATGTTATAAAGATAGATTTTAAGTGGATGTTCAAACAGTGTTGTTTCTCATTGTGAAAAGCTAAAAAAAATCTAAATGCTATCTATTAATAATGAACAGATAAACTGTTAAATCTGTAAAATAAAGCACTAGTATGATGTCAAAAAGAATAATATACACATTACTGATATGGGAAGATGTCTAGAATTTATTATAGAGTGAAAAACAAAAAGTTACATAAGGGTATTACTGAATAATCTCATTTATATCAAATGTTTGCACTGCACAATATAGGCAAAACAAACTCAATAGCATATGTGTATTTAAAAAATCTGTAAAGAATATACAAAATTGTTCATCCCTAACAAGTAGGATTACTTTCTACTTATAACTCTCTATTTTGTTTAAGTTTCTCCCAAGGCTACACTACTTTAATGGCTTTGAAAGAATAATTATTTTTAAAATTCAAATTACATCATATAAAAAACAAATTGCCATTATGATTTTTAAAAGCCACTGTAGAATTATAAGCCAACTTTTTAATCCACTCACATAGAAGGTGACTCTGTAATAAAATTTTCTACATCTTTAAACACATAGAAAATTAGAACCTAATCTGAATAAAAAGTACCTCCTAAATGAAAAAGCACATACAGTAATTTAAATCTAACAGCCTATATGTACATCTTCACAATATTTTATTCTGCCCAGTTTCCTTTAACATAATTTCTCAGCCTTTTCTGATCAAACACAAATTAATCTGATCATAAAGATAAATTACCAAGCTTACCATTCCAAAAATATCCCGTCATCAAGAAAAAGAAACACTTTATTGAAACTGTGCTTCCAAAGACCAAACTACATCTAACATCAAATTCAATGCTATTAGGAGTCCAAATTAAGGAAAATCCATCTGAACAATCCACTTTATATTCAAGGCCTGCATAAAGAATCTCATCTTGTGCCTGACTCTTAAATGCTGAAATGTAAACCTGAAGAACAAACTCAGGGGCCGGCCCAGTGGCACAGCAGTTAAGTTCACACGTTCGGCTTCTCAGCGGCCCGGGGTTCACCGGTTCAGATCCTGGGTGCAGACATAGCACTGCTTGGCAAAAGCCATGCTGTGGCAGGCGTCCGACGTATAAAGTAGAGGAAGATGGGATATGGATGCTAGCTCAGGGCCAGTCTTCCTCAGCAAAAAGAGGAAGATTGGCAGTAGTTAGCTCAGGGCTAATCTTCCTCAAAAAAAAAAAAGAACACACTTAGTACCCCAGCCTTTGAGCCCTAAATAATAAAATTTCACTCCTAATTCTCATTGCTAGAACACATCAAATAAATACATACAATATGTGAGGGGCCGGCCTCGTGGCCAAATGGTTAAGTTTGCATGCTCCACTTCAGTGGCCCAGGGTTTTGCCTGTTCAGATCCTGGGCAGTGACATGGCACGGCTCATCAAGCCATGCTGAGACGGCATCCCACATGCCACAACTAGAAGGACCCACAACTAAAATATACAACTATGTACTGCGGGGATTTGGAAAGAAAAAGGAAAAATAAATCTTTAAAATATGTATATTTACAATCATTTACTAAAAGAAATTTAATAATTAACAGTAATAACAATAATAAACATCTAGGACATTACTTACCTTGGAGGCTGAATTTTAAATTTTTCAAAAATTTCTGGATATAAAAGCGGGAACACTACCATTTCCTTTAGTGCATGAATATGATGGCTTAATCCGCCTATGCTATCAAACCGCACCTTGGAAAGAAGGGAAAAAGTTTAATAGAAAATAATTTTAACTGTTTATAGGTTTTTAAAAATTTATGAGATAGTCTTACGATTCAGAAATACACACCTTCAGCAGGAACTGTGAAACATAAAGTTCAACAACTTACACTTGAAATAAGTGTAGAAAAATAAAGTCAGTAGCAAAATTCAAGTTTACGTCAGTTCAGTTAAATAAAGCTACCATTCTTTAGTCTCCTAGTAACTAAAGACCAAGATTAACACCCAATCTCACACTTTAATGGGTACCTCTAGGAGATGTTTATATTGTATTCACACTCTAATAATTTAAACGCCTTTCAAAATATCATCTATCCCATGCATTCTCAGTAGAGGCAATATTGTCCCCAAAAGGGGCAAAAATTGGTTCAGGAGTAGGGTGAAAAAATCTTAGCCACCCATAACAGTTTAAATATAAACAGTTTAAAAAGCTTTGTAAAGTAAAAATTTGTATACAAAAAAGTGCTTGAAGGAAACATTGCCAAAATTTTAATAGTGATTGACTCTTAACTATTGTGTTATGAGAAATTTCTTTCCCTGCTTCTTTATTCTGTTATGGTACTTGAAAATGTTTTACAATGAATATATTACTATGATAGGAAAAAACTTAAGTAATCTAGAAAAATAAATATACAGCTTAAATAACAAAACATTCTAAGAATAATATGTTGGTAAACCAAATAAGCAAAGATCATTAAGAAAGGCTCTTTGAGAAGAGGAACTATTTGACATGAGATTCTGAATTCAATACTCTGAAATTTCCTTAGGTCCTCTTTAATAAAATAAATATTTTCCCCTATGAATTCAGATTGGAAATAGCTAACATTTCATTTTGATAACTTAAGTCACTCATATGAGGATTAGTTAAATTACATTGTATAGAAAGGTTTATGGGAACAAAGAAAGAAATACCAAATATGTTCTTGGTTATACAATAACCTTATTCCAAAGTATCCCCCCAAAGAAGATTCTACTAACAGTAAGAAATCTACCATGTCCTCTAAATCTTGTCTCTCTTTTCATGCTACATACTTTCCCTAGGTACTAGTATCCATTTTTCATAGTCATCTTAACTATCCTTATATTAGTGACTTACATCTGAATTTCTAGCTCAGATATTTCTCCTTAATGCCAAACCTAACTAACCAATTTCCTACAAGTTACTTCCATTTGTGATGTGCCAGAGATACCTAAACACGTCTACAACTAACTAAATCATCTTCAGACCTCAAACGCATATTCCTACTCATACATTCTCTTCCTCAGAGTAGAGCCATCCATTATTGTGCTCACTCGCTTAAGCCAAAAACCTGGGTACTATGTTCACCTTGTTTCTCTCTCTCATTCCCCAAAAGCAATCAATTCACCAAATTCTGTCATATCTGAATTTTGTCAAACCTATCTACTACATCCTTCCATCATTACCCTACTTTCTACTATGACCATTACTCCAGATTACAACTATGTTCAAACCAGTCTCCCTATCTCCAGCCTTGCTTCCCTCAAGTCATTAACTACATTATAGACAGAGTGATCAATCTAAAATGCAAATCTGGGGCCAGCCCTGTCGCCGAGTGATTAAGTTCATGTGCTCCACTTCAGCAGCCCGCAGTTTCGCCAGTTCAGATCCTGCACGCAGACATGGCACTGCTCATCAGGCCATGCTGAGGTAGTGTCCTACATAGCACAACTAGAAGGACCTGCAACTAGAATATACAACTATGTACTAGGGGGCTTTGAGGAGAAGAAGAAGGAGGAAAAAAAGAAAGACTGGCAACAGACGTTAGCTCAGGACAAATCTTAAAAAATAAGAAGAAAAATTAAAAAATAAAACACAAATCCGATCCTGAAATCTAAGCAGCTTCAGGGGCCAGCCCAGTGGCACAGTGCTTAAGTTCACATGCTCCACTTTGGTGGCCCAGAATTCACAGGCTGAGATCCCGAGCGGGGACCTATATCACTGCTCATCAAGCCATGCTGTGGTGGCATCCCACATACAAAATAGATGACAAGTGGTGCAGATGTTAGCTTAAGGCTAATCTTCCTCACCAAAATAAAAACAAAGATACTCAATACTCCAAGCTAACAGCAAAGAAAAGAAAGTAGGTGTTGCCATACTTATATCAGACAAAGTAGACTTCAAGATTAAACAGGTAAAGAGAGACAAAGACAAGCAGTATATAATGATAAAAGGGACTCTCCAGCAAGAAGACATAACACTTACAAATATATATGCACCAAACACAGGAGCACCAAAGTACATAAAGCAACTATTAACAAACCTAAAAGAAGATATTACCAACAACACAAGAATAGTAGGGGACCTCAACATCCCACTTACTTCAATGGATAGATCATCTAGACAAAAAGTCAACAAGGAGATAGCGGAATTAAATGAAAAACTAGACCAGATGTACTTAATAGATATATAGAGAGTACTCCATCCAAAAACAGCAGAGTGTACATTCTTCTTAAGTGAGCATGGAACATTCTCAAGGATAGACCATATATTGGGAAACAAGGCAAACCTCAATAAATTTAAGAAGATTGAAATCATATCTACTATCTTCTCCAACCATAATCCTATGAAATTAGAAAACAACTAAAACAAAAAAGAAGGGTGAAAAGGGAGAAAAGGGGAAAGGAAAAAAGATGTGGAGACCAAACAACATGCTACTGAACAACCAATGGATTGTCAAAGAAATAAAAGGAGAAATCAAAAAATATTTGGAGACAAATGAGAATGAAAACACACCATACCAACTCATATGGGATGCAGCAAAAGCAGTCCTAAGAGGGCAATTTATAGCAATACGGGCCCATGTTAACAAACAAGAAAAAGCTCAAATAAACAAACTACACCCAAGAGAATTAGAAAAAGAACAAAGCCCAGACTCAGTAGAAGGAGGGAAATAATAAAAATTAGAGCAGAAATAAATTAAATTGAAATAAAAAACACTATAAAAAGGATCAATGAAACAAGGAGCTGGTTCTTTGAGAAGATAAACAAAGTTGACAAACCCTTAGCCAGACTCACTAAGGAAAAAAGAGAGAAGTCTCAAATAAATAAAATTAGAAATGAAAGAGGAGAAATTACAATGGATACCACTGAAATACAAAAGATTATAAGAGAATATTATGAAAAACTATATGTCAAAAAACTGGACAATCTAGAAGAAATGGATAAATTCTTAGACTCTCACAACCTCCCAAGACTGAATGAAGAAGAAATAGAATATCTGAATAGACCAATCACAAGTAAAGAGATTGAAACAGTTATCAAAAACCTCCCCAAAAATAAAAGTCCAGGACCAGATGGCTTCTCAGGAGAATTCTAGCAAACATTCAAAGATTTATTACCCATTCTTCTCAAACTATTACAAAAAATAGAGGACGACGGAAATATTCCTAACAAGATTCTATGAGGCCAACATCACCCTGATGCCAAAACCAGATAAGGACAACACAAATCAGGAAAATTACAGGCCAATATTGCTGATGAACATAGATGCAAAAATCCTGAACAAAACATTGGCAAACCAAATACAGCAATACATTAAAAAGATCATACACAATGATTAGGAGGGATTCATACCAGGGACACAAGGATGGTTCAACATCCGCAAACCCAACATGATTCACAACATTAACAAAACGAGAAACAAAAACCACATGATAATCTCCATAGATGCAGAGAAGGCATTTGACAAGATCCAACATCCATTCATGATAAAAACTCTCAATAAAATGGGTATAGAAGGAAAGTACCTCAACATGATAAAGGCCATATATGAGAAACCCACAGCCAACATCATACTCCATGATGAAAAACTGAAAGCCATCCCTCTGAGAACAGGAACAAGACAAGGGTGCCCACTCTCACCACTCTTATTCAACACAGTACTAGAGGTTCTGGCCAAAGTAATAAGGCAAAAACAAGAAATAAAAGGAATTCAAACAGGCACTGAAGAAGTGAAACTCTCACTGTTTGCAGACATGATTTTATATGTAGAAAACCCTAAAGAATCCATCGGAAAACTATTAGAAATAATCAACAATTACAGTAAAGTTGCAAGGTACAAAATCAACTTACAAAAATCAGTAGCATTTCTATACTGAAATAACGAACTAACAGAACAAGAACTCGAGAATACAATTCCATTTACAATCGGAACAAAAAGAATAAAATACCTAGGAATAAATTTAACCAAGGAGGTGAAAGACCTCTACAATGAAAACTACAAGACATTACTGAAAGAAATCACTAATGACATAAAGAAATGAAAAGATATTCCATGCACATGGATTGGAAGAATAAACATAGTTCAAATGTCCATACCACCTAAAGCAATCTACAGATTCAATGCAATCCCAATCAGAATCCCAATGACATTCTTCACAGAAACAGAACAAAGAATCTTAAAATTCATCTGGGGCAACAAAAGACACCAAATAGCCAAAGCAAGACTGAAAAGCAAGAACAAAGATGATGGCATCGCAATCCCTGACTTAAAAATATATTACAAAGCTATAGTAATCAAAACAGCATGGTACTGGTACAAGAACAGACACACAGATCAATGGAGCAGAAGTGAAGGCCCAGAAACAAAACCACACATCTATGGACAGCTAATCTTCGACAAAGGAGCCAAGAACATACACTAGAGTAAGGAAAGACTCTTTAATAAGTAGTGCTGGGAAAACTGGACAGCCACATGCAAAAGAACAAAAGTAGACCATTATCTTTCCCCATGCACCAAAACAGACTCGAAAGGGACCAAAGACTTGAAGGTAAGACCTGAAACCATAAAACTTTTGGAAAAGAATACAGGCAGTACACTCTGATATCAGACTTAAAAGGATCTTTTTGAATACCATGTCTACTCAGACAAGGGACACAAAAGAAAAAATAAACAAGTAGGACTTCATCAGACTAAAGAGCTTCTGGAAGGCAAAGGAAACCAAGATCCAAAATGAAAAAGCCCACCAACTGGGAGAAAATATTTGCAAACCATATATCCAATAAGGGGTTAACCTCTGTAATATATAAACAGCTCACACAAATGAACTGCAAAAAGACAAAAAACTCAATCAAAAAGTGGGCAGAAGACAGGAACAGATATTTTTCCAAAGAAGACATACAGATGGCCAACAGGCACATAAAAAGATGCTCAAAATCACTAATCATCAGGGAAATGCAAATCAAAACTACACTTAGATACCATCGTATACCCAGTAGAATGGCTTTAATAACCAAGACAAATAACAACAAATGTTGGAGAGGGTGTGGAGAAAAGGGAATCCTCATACACTGCTGGTGGGAATGCAAACTGGTGCAGCCACTGTGGAAAACAGTATGGAGATTTCTCACAAAATTAAAAATAGAAATACCATTATGACCCAGCTATCTCACTACTGGGTATTTACCCAAAGAACTGGAAATCAACAATTCAAAGAGACTTACGCACCCCTGTGTTCATTGCAGCATTATTCACAATAGCCAAGAAGTGGAAGCAACCTAAGTGTCCATCAACGGATGATCGGATAAAGAAGATGTGGTATATATATACAAAACACTACTCAGCCATAAAAAAAGATAAAATCATGCCATTTGCAACCACATGGATGAAGCTTGAAGGGATCATGTTAAGCGAAATAAGCCAGACAGAGAAAGACAAACACCATATGATTTCACTTACACGTAGAATATAAACAAACTTACGGACAAAGAGAATAAATTAGTGGTTACCAGGGGAAGGGGGGTGGAGGGTGGGCTCAATGGGTGAAGGGGCATACTTATGTGGTATATGACAAACAATAATGTACAACTGAAATCTCACTATGTTATAAGCTACTATGACCACAGTAAAAAAAAAAAAAAGAATGAAGAAGAAATCTAAGCAGCTTCAACTATACCCCATTGCTTATAATGGTTTATGGGGCCTTGCCATATTTTTCAGCTTCATTTCCTACCCATTTTTCATTATATAATCCAGTAATATTGAAATGGAAAAAAAGGAAAAACTTGAGTAAGCATCACATGTGACCAGAGTGCTAGGTTCCAAGATACGTACGCTAAAACACTAATAACGGTAATATTTGGATTTTCCACTTTTATTGTGTGTTGCCTAGAAACAAAGAATAATCTTTAAAAAAAAAAAGCTACTTCTAGAAAAACATTTACAAAACTTACTGATTTGTCAATGTTCATTGGATCAACATCAGCCAAGCTCGCACCCACTTTGACACGTTCTCGGAGAATTCCACTAGCTAAATCTTCTGCTCTTAAGTTCATAGGCAAACATCTGAAATTCATAAAAATTGAAGTATATAGCATTAAAAGTTTCAGATTTTTAATGTCAACGTAAGTTTAAATCTTTGACACATTTTCATCTTTCTCCTTTTTATAATAACCAGAAAATAACATCAAAGGATTTCCCTGTTTTAAACTTTTCCTAAATTCTTTACAACAGACCAAAAATAAATTTATTCACTAGATAAAGCAAACACAACCATTAATCTATTTGTTCAAAGAGCCTAATCTATTCCTGATCTATTCTAGCAAACAAAACATACCTGATATTCCATATTATACAAGTATAAAATAAAAACAGATCCACTATATGTACTATAACATATGGCATGAAATGAACTCAGGCTTTATTATAATATTTCAATTTATCCTCAGATATTGCATGGGTATGTCTACTCAGTTTACATGACTGAAGAAATTTCTTTCCCTTTTCTTCAAAGGAGACCACTTCTAGATCACATTTTGACAACTAAGCTTTGTCTTTTTTATAACTACCTTAAAATAGATCTTTAGCTACCTAAAATCCTATATTATTTAATTGTATTACCCCTTAGAAAATATAACCTGCTTTCCCTTTTAACCTTAGGTAACATCAAAAGATGACATAAACAGCCTCAAAAAAGTGTAGTTTCCATAATGAATGTACTTTCACTGACATTTCTGAATCCTAACCTACCTTAAAAAGATATTTCCAAAGCAGTATTAGAATAGTTCAGGTTAAATAGGCATTAAATTCTTTTACTTAAACTTAGATTTTTCTCTTACATTTTCTTTC
The DNA here is from genome assembly GCF_037783145.1 of Equus przewalskii. Classification (NCBI taxonomy): domain Eukaryota; kingdom Metazoa; phylum Chordata; class Mammalia; order Perissodactyla; family Equidae; genus Equus; species Equus przewalskii. Next base: position 71,394,260 of record NC_091844.1, on the reverse strand, counting down.
CATCATCCACATGAGAAATTGTTTTCAACATACAACCTACACCAATTCAAACTTGTTTCCAACATCTGCTAATTGAAAACTTGGTATTTCTACAATAGATATATAATGCCAAATGCTTTGTTAAATGTAAATTTTCTAAATACAAATTATCTTTAGTATTATAAATATAAGCTAGAAAACTAACTTAAATTTTAAGGAATGATTACAATTTGATGCTTTTTTTTGTTTTAAGATTTTATTTTTCCTTTTTCTCCCCAAAGCTCCTCCCCCGTACATAGTTGTATATTTTTAGTTGTGGATCCTTCTAGTTGTGGCATGTGGGACGCCGTCTCAGCATGGCTTGATGAGGGGTGCCATATCTACACCCAGGATCTGAACCAGCGAAATCCTGGGCCACCGAAGCGGAGAAGGCAAACTTAACCACTCAGCCACGGGGCTGGCCTTAATTTGATGCTTTAATTACTCACTAGACAAAATACTGATTCTCTCTCCCAGTGAAACCTCTTGAGGTTTTAATGAGCCATGTAGCAATCAGAGACATTCACCCAAGTTAGGCAAAGACCAGAAGAGGCACTCATTCAAGCAAAAAAACCCAACAAATTTTCCAATAAAAATCCAAGGGCTTCTGAGATAATTCTACTAGAAACCAAATCTTAGTCTGAGTGCTGTAATTATTTTAAGCATCTAAAATCAGCCTCTTTAAAGAGATCTGGATGAAAGGAGAGGCATGGAGGAAAAGACTGCCATAAATGTTGGTCTCTTCCCTTCGGCCGTTCTTCCTTTACCTTCTCACACACTATTTGATTGAGTACTTACACAGTAAATAATTTATGGGAAGTTTCACAAAGTTACATTTCTACTCTAATAATTACTAAACAAAAACCTAGTCAGTACATTACTCTAGTCTAAAACACATGTTGAATATCAGTGTTACTAGCAAAATGCTAGTACAGGTAAGAATCCTACTCAAAAAATAAAAACTGAGGGCGGGCCCAGAGGCATAGGGTTTGCACACTCTGCTTTGGCAGCCCAGGGTTCATGGGTTCAGATAGCGGGCACAGACCTACACACCACACATTAAGCCATGCTTTGGTGACATCCCACATACAGAAGAGAGGAAGATTGGCATTAGATGTAGGGACAATCTTCCTCAAGCAAAAAGAGGAAGATTGGCAACAGATGTTAGCTCAGGGCCAATGAAAACTATTCTTTCTTTTCTCTTCTAGGGAAATAATAGAAAAAGTTTACTAACCTATTTCTTGCTCTTGCCATGCTCTTTGATTTCCTTCTTTCAAAGCGTTCTTCATCAGAAGAAGTTGTGTCACTACTATGAATGGCATGCTTCTTTCTCCTATTTAAAGAGAGTAAAATCTTTAAAATCATTACAGCAGCAGACAGCTTTTAAAAACACATTGTAAGCATCATATCTACAATTAGCTCAGCAGAAAATACATACTCAATCATTGAACAAATATTTATTAAGATCCTTACACTCATGCAGTTTACATGAAATGAAGTATAAACATGGTAAGTTCTACAGAGAAAAAGAAAAAAAGGAGGATAGGAAGCCTACAATTTTTTAAATAGGGTACTTTGGAAAGGTAGTCAAGCAACAAATTTAATTTGCATCCAAATTTAGGGAGTATCTATCATTGATTTATAAATAACATTAGAATCTTATTAAAAAGAAAGCTTGTCTTTTTCTCTTATTCTCCTTTTCCCAAATAATCAGAAACATTTCCGACACTAAAGAAAATAATACACTGGCTTACAGGCAGACAAAGGCTTTTACTTCTTCCTTAAACTTATACCCTGTTTGAATTTCTCGTAAAATGCATAAAGTATTTTTGAAGGAAAAAAACAAAGAAATGGTTTATAATAAGAACTACTATGGAATGATTAGACAATGTATCGCGCTAAATTCATCCACAAGGAGAAATAACAATGAATGCAACATTATTAACATAAGTGATGACATCTCTAAGACACCTAAAAAATATGGTCATCATACAAGCTGGAATCACCGTAAATTAGTTTACTTCCATCTCAAACTGGCCTTCAAGGATGTGCCACAGCCTCTGCACCCCACTCTGCTCCAACTCCAAATCACCTCAGCAGCAAACCCAGATTCTCCTGAACTCTCAAGATCCTTAATCCATCTAATATTCCTTCTCCTGATTAATATAAATCCTCTCATTTCATCCTGCCTAAGTTTTTAATGCCTGTCAACACTTTCAGGAAGTTGTTGCAATAATTACCTACTCCATCTTTTATCCTATCTCCTACTTCTTTTATCCTATTTCCTACTTCTTTCTCTTCAACAGGTAAATGCCTGTTTGCAAGTTTCCTACTTTGTGTTTGTGTGTACATTGGGTCTAACACATAGAAACGTAATATATCTGCCAAGAGCAGCACAAATGATGTTCGTGGAAGCAAAGGTGTAGTGGACTAAGGAAACAACTCCAGATGGTAACTCAAATGCAAAAAACAAATGAAGAGGACCAAAAATGATAAAAAGGCTAATATAACATGAGCTATAAACATGTACTTGCTTGCCTTTCTTCCCTCAGCTTTATAAAAATACATAAAATTACATAAACAATTCTAATAATGTATTGCTAGGTTTGTAAAATTTATAGATATAATATGTTTAACAATAAAATCACAAAAAGCAGGACGGGGTATGCAATTTCCCAAAACAGTCCTTTAAAAGACAAGGGGTCACAGCATACACAAAAATTAACTCAAAATAGATTGAAGACCTAAACACAGAGCTAAAAATACAAAACTTGCAGGAGGAAACACAGGAGTAAATCTCCACAACCTCAGATTTGACAATGGACCTTAGGACACCAAAAGCACAAGCAACAACAAAATAATAGATAAACTGAACTTTAGCAAAATTAAAATCTTTTGTACTTCAAAAGACACCATCAAGAAAGTGACAAGACAGCTCACAAAATAGGATAAAATATTTGCAAATCATATATCTGATAAGAAAATTGAATCTAGAATATTTAAAGAACTCTTATAAGTCAATGATAAAAAGACAGCCCAATCTTAGAACAGGCACAGGACATGAAGAGACACTTCTCAAAGAAAAATAGAAAAATGGCCAATGAGCACATGAAAAGATGCTCAACTTCATTTAGTCATCAGGGAAATACTATCAGAATCATGAGATTCACTTTACATCCAATAGGATGGCTAGAATCAAAAAGTCAGCTAAAAGGGGCCGGCCACGGCATAGCAGTTAAGTTTGTGTGCTCCGCTTCGGCAGCCCAGGGTTTGCTGGTTCAGATCCCAGCCACGGACCTACACACCACTTATTGGGTCATGCTGTGACAGCCGTCCCACATATAAAGTGGAGGAAGATGGGCACGTATTTAGCTCAGGGCCAATCTTCCTCAGCAAAAAAGAGGAGGATTGGTGGCAGATGTTAGCTCAGTGCTAATCTTCCTCAAAAAAAAAAAAAGGCCAGCTAATAATAAGTGTCGGGCAGGATGTGACAAACTGGAACCCTCATACAATGCTGGTGGGAACGTAAAATGGCGTGGCCACCTTGGAAAAACAGGCAGGCAGTTTGTAAAGGAGTAACCATAGAGTTACCACATGACCCAGTAATTCCACCCCTAGGTATATACTCAGGAGAAATGAAAATATATGTCTACGTTAAACTTGTACATGAATTTTTATAGCATCATTTTTCATAAATGCCAAAAGCTAAAAACAACCCAAATGTCCATCAACTGACAAGCAGATAAACTACATGTGGTATTATCCCTACAACGGAACATTATTGGACCGTAATAAGGAATGAAGTACTGATACATGCCTCGACATGTATGAACCTAGAAAACATTATGCAAACTGAAAGAAGCCAGTCACAAAAGACCACACGTTATATGATCTCATTTTTATGAAATGCCCAGAAGACGCAAACCTGGGAAGAAAGAAAGCAGATTAGTGGTCACTTAGGACTGAGAGGACAGGGGAAGTGGTAGGGAGGTTCGAGCTGGGTTTCCTTCTAAGGAGATGAAAATGATTTAAGACTGTCTATACCAATAGTTCCATGTATCTGTGAATATACAAAAAACCACTGAATTGTATGATATGTGTATTGTACCCTAACAAAGCTGTTTTTAAAAAAAGCTAGGTAAAATATCAGTGATGCTATTTCAGCTCTTTGTGGCTTGAGCACAGCTTTTACTGGATAAGAAACTGTCATTTGGATATATAACTATCTGAAAGCTAATTATATTTTTTATTTCATTTTGTTTATTCACAACAAATGTTTACCAAAAATATCCTGAAAGACATTCAAGATGATATGAAATAAATACAGAATGCTATGAAAAGGAACAGCCAGAGAACAAGAAAGCTATCCAAAATAAAAAGCATGTTTGTCTAAATAAAACTGCAAGAATGGAAGATAAAAAGAATGAAATCGGAGCTGGCCTCGAGGCCAAGTGGTTAAGTTCGCGTGCTCCACTTCAGTGGCCCAGGGTTTCACCGGTTCGGACCCTGGGCACGGACATGGCACTGCTCATCAGGCCATGGTGAGGCGACATCCCACATGCCACAACTAAAAGGACCCACAACTAGAATACACAACTACGTACTGGGGGCTTTGGGGAGAAGAAGGAAAAATAAAAAATAAAAATAAAACCTTTTCAAAAGAAAAGAATGAAATCTCTCTCAAAAAAAAAAAGGGAGGGCAAAAAAGACAAAGAGTAATGAAAAATGAGAGAAAAGGTTAAGTGCTACAGGGGACCATCAGGTGGCCCAATGTTGGACTAATAGTAGTTACTGAAATAAACGAGAAAAAAATGAAGAGAAGAAAACTAGCACAAAAATAATACAAGAAAATTTCCCAATGCTAAAAAAAGAAAAAACACTCCAAACCAATAGGGGCTATCAAGAGGCTCAAAAAAATGAATGGGAAAAAATATATATATACACACATACATATATATATTTATGTGCATCTACAAAGAAACATGAAATTAAATCAGACTGACTTCTCATCAGTAACAATATAACACAAAATACAGTGAAGCAAGGGGCCAGCCCAGTGGCACAGCAGTTAAGTTTGCACGTTCCGCTTTGGTGGCCCAGGGTTCACCGGTTTGGATGCTGGGTGTAGACCTACCCACTGCTCATCAAGCCATGCTGTGGCAGGCGTCCCACATATAAAATAGAGGAAGATGGGCACAGATGTTAGCTCAGGGCCAGTCTTCCTCAGCAAAAAGAGTAGGATTGGTGGCAGCTATTAGCTCAGGGCTAATCTTCCTCAAAAAAAAAAAAGACAGTGAAGCAAGAACTTTAAAGGTTTACAGGAAACTATTTGGATTCAGAATTCTCAATTCACAAAACTATTAGTCAACAAGAAAATAAAAGACATTTTCAAATATGCAAAGATGCAAAATTTACCTTCCACACATTCATTCTTAGTAAATTACTTGAGATTATATTCTTGCAAAAATGAAACAGTAAAGTGAAAAGAGAAAGACCTGGGATCCAACCAATGAAAGCAATGTTAAGTTCTAGAGTACTCACTTTGCAGCAGGCCTAGAAAACCATGCCCTCAAAGTGAAACAGGAAGATGACACTAGGAGAGAGGTCATCTGACAAAAAGAATATGAACATTTTAGTATAATCAGAAGCTTCGAGAAACTTGAGACTATCTGAATTTAAAAAAAAATAAGAACTCTTGAAATCACTTTTCTCCATTTATATCAATCACTGTAAGAAGCCACACATACATTCCTGTCAGGCTAAGCAGAAAGGAATATAATCTCCCCCATGGTTGAGGGACAACATTCTTTGCACTCTATGTTCCTTTTCACTGCTCTATTTTCTTCCAAGCATTTGTCACCATCTGACACAGTATGTATTTTATATATCCACTAGTTTATCTCCCACTATTAGAATGTAAGCTCCAGGAGAGCAGGGATTTTTATATTTTTAAATTCTGAATGTCCAAAGCTTTGAATGATATTTGGTACATATACAAGGTAAGCCACATATATTTGTCGAACGCATGAATAAATTTAATTTCAGGAGCATTTCCCATTAAGTGGCCAGAGGTAGTGATAAAACATCCACAGAAGAGGAAATTTAATTCTAGGACCCTACTTAGCTCTATGGTGAAAAACACTGTCATCAGTCTAGAACTGTAAAAACGATTAATCAGTTTTCAACTTTTAGAATTAACCTAGAAATAAATCAAATAAGACTTAATAACTGTCACAGAACAAAATATAAATGTTATCTGCCTTGGGAATACAAAAACGTAGAAGTTAGAAGGAGTGGAGTGGAGGGAAGTGGATATTAATGTCCTAATCTTAAAAATGAGGAGTCAAAAGATACTGTCCACAGTAGACGAAACAAAAATGGATATTCAAATATAATGATCAAACTGCATAAGACCAAAGAATTGAGGTTAGTGCGATAACTATATGAGAATGAGGAAGAAATCAGAAGACAATGTTTAAAGCTAATAAATCATTACGAACTCAATTAAAAAAAGCTAATGAATTAAGAAACAGAATGTCATTTATATATACAGAAGTAGGTATCAAAATAACCAAAAGCAGAAATGTTAAAAGTGATTGCTAACTGATAGCAGGACTGGTGGTGAGGAAAAGTGGGTTAAGGGAATACTACTTTTATTATACCCATTCTATTTACTATTTTAACCATGTGTATGCATTACTTTAATTAATAAGAAAAATTAAGTAAGAAAAAAGTCCCTCAAGACCCACAACTAAAATAAACAACTATGTACTGGGGGTCTTTGGGGAGTAGAAGGAAAAATTTTAAAAAATTAAAAAATTTAAAAAAGAAATTTTTAACTTTTTTAAAAGGTCCCTCAGAAACGAAGCTTAAATACTGAAGGAAAAATGGCCCAAAAGCTGGTTGAGGTGCAACATCCTTAATCAAAACAAAAATCTTCTAAGACCTAATGGCAAGATTATTAACACCCACACACCTTCAAAGCTATAATGCTATTACCACAAATCTTTACAAACCAAAAGGCAATACAGTAAAAAGACATGAGTTTTGAGGAAAAAATACCTGAGTTTAACTTCCAGCCCACTCATTTAACAGCTGTGAGATACTGGGCAAATGACTTAATCTTTCTAAATTTCAATTTTATGTTGTAAATTAATAATAAATTCATCCCTCATAATGTCACTGTAAAGAATAAATGGATTCATTATGTTAAAGCTTTGATACCAGGGCCAGCCCGGTCGTGCACCGGTTAAGTACGCATGTTCAGCTTTGGTGGCCCGGGGTTCACCAGTTCAGATCCCGGGTATGGACATGGCACCACTTTGCAGGCCATGCTGTGGTAGGCATCCCACATATAAAGTAGAGGAAGATGGGCACAGATGTTAGCTCAGGGCCAGTCTTCCTCAGCAAAAAGAGGAGGATTGGCAGCAGATGTTAGCTCAGGGCTAATCTTCCTCAAAAAAAAAAAAAAAAAGCTTTGATACCAAGGCTGGAACACAGTAGGTAATTAAAGAATACAAATTCCCTCCATCCTGGACTACTCACTTATAAAAATACCCAGAAGGTTTCCACACAGCAGACTTAAATAGAAAAACTGAAATCAACCACAAGAGATGAGTACTTCAGTATGAATTTGAATTTTATTTGAACACAGCCATGCTCATTCATTTATGCGTTGTCTATGGATGCTTTAAATCTACAGCCACAGAGATGAGTAATTACAAAACAGACTGTATGGCTCACAAGCCTAAAATATCTAGCCTTTTAGGAAAAACTTTGCTGACCTTGGTCTAAAAAAATCCAACTCATTTAATGATGAGTAATAAAAAAGGAAAGGAAAAGGAAAGATTGCCAGTGTTAAAACAAAAATACTCTAAGAAAACAGTATTTTCTTTTTTTAAAATGAGCAGCAAAGCTTAGAAACAGTTGAAAAACACTCATGAGAACAATGATGCCACAGAGGAGATGAAAACTATAAAGAAAGAGTTCACCACAAACTTTTAAAACATAATTAAGCAATAGTTTCCATGAAGAAAAACTATAGAGGAAAAATATAAGAACTTAGGGAAGACGCAGTGAGAAAACAGGAGGAGACAAAATCTATGCTACTGAAACTTCAAAACATGCAGGAAAAACTCAACAAAGAAATGAAGATAAACAATGAAACACTAGGCACACAAAAACTACAAGATATCTAAAGGGACCTAGAGGACAGACACAAAAACAGGCAACAACATGAAACAAAAAATTTTAAAATGGTAACAAAGAAAATAATGGATATAAGAGACAAAGAAAATACAACATGAGAATAACTGGAATCCCCACATAAGAAATTCAGAATAATTTTTAAAAAAGCAAATATTTAAAAATAATTCAAGAAAACTGTACTGAAATAAAAGATATGATTATTCACTTGAAAGGGCACAATGTGTAACAGGGTAAAGTGACTCAGAATGGTCAACTCCAAGATATATGCTACTAATTAAGTTATTGGTCTTTAAGATAAAAAAAGAATCCTTGGGAAGCCACCCAAATGGACCAAGAGACTTGTAAAAAAAAATTACCCTCAGATTTCAACATAGCAGTATTCAATGCCACAACGCAGTGAAGAAATACCTGCAAGATACTCAAGAAAAGTATATATAAGCCAAAATATTTATACCCAGCCAAATTTTCCTTCAAGTACAAAGAGTACAGGTAAACAGTTTAGAACTATGCAAGAATTCAAGGAATATTGAAAACATGAAGCACAGAAACTGCTACGGGGCAAACTTTAGCTAATGAAGATATATATAGGGAAAATGGAGCTACAAGAATAGGCTATAAGCACAATATATTTACCTATAGTTCTAAAATGGAAGCAACGAAATAAGGTGACAGTAGAATGTACATGGCACTTTACAAAGACCAAAAAACAAATGAGAGGCAAGGACAGTGATGTAAAATAAGGTAAGTAAGTTAAGTACCTCAATTATCATTAAAAACTTACAAATAAAACTTTTTTTAAATGTTCATTTAGAAAGACAATAGTAAATACTAAAAAGAGTAATATTGAAAATGGGTGTAGAAAACACAGGGGAAGAGACAGAAAAGAATGCTCAGCATAGGACCATGCTCAGAGAAGAAACCAATATGTACTAACAAAAAAAGCAAGATCATTATAAAAACTTATGGGTATAAAGTAAAAACCACTATAAAATGCATGCCTTCCTAAAAAAAACCCCCACAATAACTAGGTATAAAAATAATAAAAAACAAACACAACAATAAAGAACCACCTAGGGAAATACTTTTTGTATTCATTATCAAACACCTTCCCACACGGCAAGATCCACTAAAATTAATGGATGAAAAGAGAAAAAGACATTTGCATAGTCTCAGAGTATCTCTCCCAACATACTTCCCCAGTGTTGAGTTCTATCAAACATTTAAGGAAGAAATAACACTAATCTTACACAAACTCTTTCAGAAAGCAAAAGAGGGAAACACTCCCCAACTCCATGAGATAAACATAACTCTAACACCAAAACCTGACGAAGACATGACAAAAAAAGAAAATTAGAAACCAATATCCCTCATGAACAGACACCAAAAAAATCTCAAGAAAACATTAACAAATTATATCCAGCAAACAATAAAAATTATATACATCAGGTATCCAGGGAATGCAATCAATGCAACTCACAATATTAATAATAAAAGAGAAATATTATGATCTGTTTAACTGAGGAACAAAAAACATTTACCAAAATTCAATACCCTTTTATGTTAAAAATTCTCAATAAACTACAGGAGGAAACATTCCATTAGAAAAGGGCATGTTTAAAAAGAAAAATCTTCAGCTAATAGTCCACTTACTGGAGAAATCATGAACATTTCCCCCAAACATCAAGTATGACACAAAGATACCCACTCTCACAACTTCTACTCACCACTGCACCAGGGATCCTGGCCATTACAATAAAGAAAGAAAAAACAATAAAACTCATACAGATCAAAACTGTCTCTATTTGCAGATGATACTGTTTACGCAGAAAATAGTAATCTACAAAACTACTATTAGAATAACAGAATTTGGCAAGGTCACAGGAAACAAAGTTAATATATAAAACAATTCCATTTTTATATTCTGGTAGCAAACAACTGGAAAAAAAGTTTTTAAAAACAATTCCACAGAAGCATAAAACATAAAATACTTAGGAATAAAACCTTTTAAAAACATGAAAAACCTCTACACTGTAAACTACAAATCGTTGCTGAGAGAAATGTCGAAAGACTTAAATAAATGCAATGATATATCGTGGTCATGGATTGGCAGACTAAACATTATTATAATATCAATTCTCTCCACATTGACCTACAGCTTCAACACAATCCCACACAAAATCCCAGGAGGCTTATATTGCAGAAACTAATAAGCTGATTATAAAACTGAAATGAAAATGCAAAGGACCTGGAACATCTAAAGTAATCCTAAAAAAGAAGACCAAAGCTGGAGGACGTGCAGCACCTGATCTCAAGATGTCCTATAATGCTACAGTAATCGAGAGAGTGTGGTAATACTCGACCAGTAGAACAAGATCCATAATTAGACCTACACGTATATACACAAAAATTTTTGACAGAAGTACCAAGCTAACTCAATAAGGAAAGAGTCTTTCCAAAAAATGATGCTTGAAAAACTGGATACTCATGTACAAAAAAAGAACCACAACTTTTATGTCACATAACACACAAGAAGTTAAAACTAAAAAACTTCTAGTAAAATACACAGGATAAAAATCTTTGTGACCTTGTGGTGGACAAAAGATTCAAAAAAGCACAAACTATAAAAGAAAAAATGGATTTTCTGACCTTCATAAAAATTTGAAACAACCAATATGTAAACGGATAGTAAGTAGATAGTGGCAATCAGGTTTCTCAATGTCTGAAAGTTACAGATAAACAAGACAGGATAGTTAGCATGAACCCTGTGATACTGGATTAGAATAGTAGACATCAGCATGAATTCATGTTTAGCTTAATAGAGATACAAATGGGTACAGAAACAATTATAAATGTGTCTGTATACTGCGTTAGTGTATATATACATATATTACCAAGCTATCTGCTGAGAGGGCCCAGAAGTAATGATGCCCCAGTAGAAATATACATACACAGTGTCTAAATATTGGTTTTGAAATATCATTCTCCAATAAAACCAACCAAGGGTCCTTAGAGACATGGCTTATCCCAGACCTAGGATATGAAATATACAAAATGAGCCTGGAGTACATTGTAATGACAGAAAGTAAAGAAGCACTCAAAAAACAAAAGGATGGAAGCACGTAAAAGGGACACAGGAGACAAACTGAAAAAATTTCCAATGGCCAAAGCAGGCAAATTTGAGCAACAAAATAACACAGTATTGCATTATAACCCAAAGTATAAAACATTGATATAAATGGTTGAATAAAGATTTTTAATGGATTTCAAGCAATACGTGTAGATACTCCCCACTCCAGGAGATGGAGCTTAATTGCCAAACCACTACTCTCCCTTGAAGGTACGCTAGACCTAGTGACTTGTTTATATAGACTATGAAAATGGAAAAACAGTACCTTTACAGTGGAGAAACTTGACAAATACTACTCTAACCAAGTGATGAAGGTTAACTTAATGCCATCAGTAATATCATGTGGATATCATTTTCTCCTTGATATGACATAAACGAAGGACACTTCACCTCCTTGGTAATCTTTCCAAAAACCCTTAATCCCAGTCTAATCATGGGAAAAACATGATTACACAGATTGAGGGACATTCTACAAGATAGAGGGACAGGAGTCCTCAAGACTATCAAGATCATGAAAAACAACGAAGACTGAGAAACTGTCACAGGCCAGAGGAGACTGGGGAGGCATTACAACTAAATGCAATGTGATACCCTGAATTGGATTCTGCAGCAGAAAAAGAACATTAATGGAAAAATTGGTAAAACCCAAATAAACTTTGGTGGTTGGTAAGTGGCAAGGTACCAATGCCAGTTCTTGGTTTTAACAAACGTACCACAATAATATGTTAACAACAGAGGAAACTGGGTGAGAGGTATAAGGGAACTCTCTATACTATCTTTGCAACTTTTCTGCAAAGCTAAAATTATTCCAAAATAAAAAGTTCGTTTAAAAGAAATTTTAAACATTTGCTCTTCAAAAGACGTTATGAGAACAAATGGCAAGTCATAGGATGGAAGAAACACTTGCAACACATATATCAAACAAGAGATTTGTATCTAGAACATACAAAAAACTCTTGAAATTCAATAATAAGAAGGCAAACAATTTGATCTTAAGATGAGCAAAAATATTTAAACAGAAACTTTACAAAGGAGATATTAAGAACGGCCAATAAGCAAATAAAACTAATGATTAAAGACATCAGGCACAAGCAAAGCAAAACTACAAGGAAACATTACTATATATTCATCAGACTGGCTAAAATTAAAAAGGCTGACCACTCCAAGTGCTGACAAGGACATGAAGCAAACGGAACCCAAACACAGTGCTAGTGAAAATGCGAAATGGTTACAACAATTTGAACACTGCTTGGTAGTTTCTTAAAAAGTTAAATATCACCCACCAAAAGATCTACACATCCACTCATAGGTATTTACCCAAGAGAATTAAAATATATATCCATACAAAGATTTATACAGGAATGCTCACAGCTGCTTTATTCACAATAGTCAAAAGCAGGAAACAACTCAAATTTCCATCAACAGGTGACAAATTTGGTACATCCACACAACAGAATACCAATAAAAAGGAACAATCTACTGCTACACATAACATAGATGAATCTCAAAAACCACTACACTGAGTGAAAGAAGAAGAAATAGAAGAGCACCATATTGCATGATTCCCTTTATATAAAATTCTAAAAAACGCAAACTAACCTACAGTAACAAAAAGAACAGTGGTTGCTTAGGGCCAAGGGCTTTGAGGAACAGAATGAAAAGGGGCAAAAATGAAATTTTTGAGGGTAATGGAAATGCTCTACACCTTGACTGCGGCAGTGATATCCGCACAGCATACATCTGTCAAAACGTACCTAACCCAACACTTTAAATGGATACGTTTTACTTTATATAAACTATGCCTCGATGAAGCTGACTAAAAAAATACAAGAGGAGCCTAACGTGACATGACTACTAAATGTAATGTCATATTCTGGACAGACTCCTGAAACAGAAAAAGGACATCAGGTAAAAACTAAGGAAATCTGAATAAAGTATGGACTTCAGTACACAATTATGCATCTAGATTAGTTCATTAATTATAACGAAAGAACCATATTAATGTTAGATGTTAATGATAGGGGAGACTGGGTACAGGCTATATGAAAACTCTCTGTACTAGCTTCACAATATTTCTGTGAATTTAAAACTAATCTTTATTTTTTTTCCAGAAAAGTAATCTTAAATAAAAAGTTCACTTTTAAAAAAATACCAAAAGTACACTTAAGATTTGTGTATTTCTCTGCATGTAAATTTTACCTCAAAAGTTAAAAACCTAAACAAATACTGAACTTTCAGTTAACGATATATGTGCTGAAGAACTTAAGAAAGAAGTCTACTAATGTCTACAATTTACTTAGAAACGTACCTAAAAAATAAGATGGACTGACATATGGCTAGACAGATATTTGATAAAGAAAGTACAGTATAACGAAACTGTGGAATCTATGTGGTGGGTTTTCCAGTATTCACTGTAAAATTCTTCCAATTCTTCTAGATTCTTGAGCATTTTCACGGTAAAATGTTGGGGAAAGGGGAAAGACCACAGAGTGATATACTTCTTAAGACTATAAAAACAGGAGAAAAGGTAAGATAAAATAATAGAACTAAAAACAAACGTATCAGTCACATCACCAAATGCAAATTAAGATAATTATAAAAATAAGATGTTTGGACTGAATCTCAAATCAGAACATGGCTTTATGCTGAATACAACAGACATACTTAAAACAATGTGATTCAGAGAGATGGGAAATAAAAGAAGGAGCAAAAGTATACAAGTAAATGTAAACCAAATGAAAATATGGGTTAAAATTTAACATCAGAGTAGGTGGAACTCAAGTAAAAAAGAAATAAATGAGACAAAGAAGAATATTTTCAAAGGCAAAAAGGCACGATTCATAATAAAGTTATCAATTATAAGTAGCTATGGACAACACAACACAGCAACAACATCCATAAAGCAAAATTTATAGCAGACAAAAGGAGAAATGGATATAGACATCCTAGTACTAGGGAGACTTTAATTCACCTTTTCTATCCCTATCAAAAGTGAACAAAAAAGTAAGAACACAGAAATGAACAAAAGTGTAATGATATAGGCAACCTAAAAAGATAGAATAACATACTGAATCGATTTCAACCTGTATCCTAAAAATAGAGATTACTTCATTCTTTTCAAATGCCTATAAAACATTCATGAAAATAGACTGTATATTCAACCAAAAGGAAAAGCTCAATAAGTAGAACATTGCAAACAACACTCTCTAATCACAATGCAAAAAATATAGAGATTAATTACAAAATCAGAAAAAAGACAATCTCATCTAAAAGAACCAACATTAGGAAACCAATTAATATAATAAATTATTCCTATTAATAGATCTAAGAGGAAGCATCTCCACTAACCTTGACAATTTACTTGAAAACATTCAATCACAATTCTTGGGTTTTTTAGAAAATTCAATGACAAAAAAATACGCAAATCTTTAACATGATAAAACATTATCTTTCTTAAGCATCACCTTAATGGGAACATGCTAGGGGCATTCCCAATAAAGTCAGGTACAAAATTAATATACAGAAATTAACTGCTCACATATTACAAACAACTACCTGAGAGAAAATATAACAAAAGAATGAAGGAGGAGAAAAAAAAGGATGGGGGCATCATTTACAAAAGCAACAGCAAAGGTAAGCTACTCAAGAAAAAAATTAACAATAAATGTGCAAGAATCACAGAAAGAACTTTAAAACACAACTGAAGAACATTAAAAATAAAAAGACCTTAAATAATGGAAAATGATATTCAAAGGAAAATTTAAGGGGACCACAAATATTACAATATATTAAAAAGCCTCAATGACTTAAAATAGTACTCAATAGATGAATGGAACAAACATCCAGAAGAAAACCAAAATGTATAATTTGATATACGATAAAGGTGGCAACTGGAATCAATGGAGAAATCATAGACTCATTCAATAAATGAGGGTGAGACAACTCATTTTCTATCTGGGAAAAAGATTTGGATCCGTACAACAAATCGTACACCAGGATAAAATTATAATGGACCAAAATTTAAGAGTAAAAAATGAAACCAAAGAAATAAACAAAGGTGAACTCCTTTAAAATTTTGGCTTTGAGAAGGCTTTTCTAACTATGATTCAAAATCTAAAAGCCTTAAAAGAACAGACTGATAAATTTGACTACTAAAAAACAAAAACTTCCTGGTAAATAAGAGCAAAAGCAAAGTTAAAAGACAAACTATGAACTAGGAAAAATACCACAATTTATGACAAAGGACTAATCTATTATATAAAGAACTACTAAAAATAAATAAAAGAGCAACATCCTATTAGAAAAATAGGCAAGTTTTATGAACAAACATTTCAGAAAAAAGTTTTTCTTTGGCTTTTAAACATATGAAAAAAATACTCTCATAAAAAATACAGAAATTAAAATAAACCAAGATCTCATTTTCAACTCTTAGACTGGCAAAAATTCAAAAGTTTGAGAATAACATTTTGTTGGAAGAAATATGAGGAAAGGCACTCTCATACATTGCTGGGTGGGTTGCAAACTGACTCAAAACTACTGAAAGTATCAAAATTACAAACTTATATTCTCTTTAACTCAGAGATTCCAATTCTGTGAATTTATCCTACAGATATACTTGTACACATGTAAAATGATGACTATGCAAGAGTATTCATTATATGGTATTTTGCAATAGCAAAAGACTGAAAACAACCTCTCAATAAAACACTAGCTTGAAAATTATAGTTTATCTATGAATATAATATTATGCAACTATAAACATAAGTGTGAAATTTCTCTATAATAAAACGAAAAAACAGTTAAAATTAATAAAGTGAAAAACCAAGGTGGAGGACAATGTGCACAGCACATTTTATGTAAAAAGAAAGGGTAACAATCGACATACGTATTTGCACATATATACATACACATATGAACATGTTCTCTCAGAATACACAAATAAGGACGTTACTATGGGAAAGTGAGAGTTACGGAGGTTAGAAGAAAGCTCTTTATGTTCATTTTTTACTTTTTATTTTTGAGCCATTGGGAAACTATTACTTCTTCAGAAAACATAACAGATGAGATAAAGTTTCAAAAACAAAAAATCTCCTTTATACCTACATGTAAAAGAGAGGGCAAAAGGGGAAAAAAAGTAGCAAAGACTAATTGAACTAATGCTTCAAATGAAAGCAATATGAGTTGCTTAGATTCAACTCTACTAATAGACCAGAGAGCTGAGTAGCTTTAGGGAACAAAATTTTTAAAACAATAACTATTCCGGGCAAACTGAAGCAGGATAATAATTATTAGTCACTAATTAAAGAAAGAAAGATGCTACTTAGTCCCTCATTGGCATTATCATTAACACGATCAATGCCTACATTCTGATTATAATGTAATCCCTATGTATTACTTAAAGAATATATCTAAATGACAGCTGTAAATATTTCCTCCTTTCAAAAACCAAGAAAACATACCTGATATGGCTTCTTCTTGCTGGAGATCTGTGAATATCAAACAGTGTGTTTTCCCTCTTTTTTTGATGAGCTGGTACTTAAAGAAAAAAAAAAAGAATAACTAATTAGAAATTGATAAACTGATGCATTAAAGGAACAGACTTCTGTTAACTTCCTGAATAAGAAGCTAGTCATAAGTCTTCAAGTTCCGAATGCTGTCTAGAAGGAGCACAACAAAAATTAAAACTGTGATAATACTATAATTTGCAAATAAACATTCTAAAAAGATTTTAACTCTTTGCGACTTTTGGCTAAAGACTTCTCAGATACAACATCAAAAGCATAATGCATAAAAAAAATTGATAAATTGGAGTTCATTAAAATTACAAATTCTGGGGCTGGCCCTGTGGCCAAGTGGTTAAGTTCACATGCTCCACTTCGGTGGCCCAGGGTTTAGCTGGTTTGGATCCTGGGCACGGACATGGTACTGCTCATCAGGCCATGTGGAGGTGGCATCCCACATGCCACACCTAGAAGGACCTACAACTAAAATATACAACTACGCACTGCGGGGATTTAGGGAGAAAAAGCAAAAAAAAAAAAAGGATTTGCAACAGTTGTTAGGTACCAATCTAAAAAATAAATTGCAAATTCGCTCTTTAAAAGACATTAAGAGAATAAAAAAACAAAAACAAGCTATAGACTGATAAAATATTTGCAAATCATATATCTGATGGACTGATACCTAAATAACACGAGGAACTCTCAAAACTGAATAAGAAGAACACAAACAATTCAACTGAAAAATTGGGCAAGAAATGTGAACAGACACTTTACCAGAGACAACGTTAGCAAATCAGCACATAAAAAGATGCTCAACATCATTAGTCATTAGGGAAACATAAATCAAAACCATAACAGATACATAATAAAATTAATTTTAAAAACTGAGCAAGTGTTGCCAAGCAAAGGCAGCAAACGCAACCCTCACACACTCGTAGTGAGAAAGTAAGTGCTACAATCACTTCAGAAAACAGTTTGGCAATTTCTAGAAAGTTAAACATACACCTAATCATAAAACCCAGCCATTCTACTTCTAAATGTTTATAAGAAAAATGAAAACATATGTCCAAAGATTTGAATATGAACATTCATAACAACTTTATTTATAATATCCAAACACTAGAAATGTCAGCAATCCAAATGTCCATCAAATAATGAATGGCTAAACAAATAGTGATACATTCAAACAATGGAATGCCACTCAGCAATAAAAAGGAAGATACTATTATTATATTCAACATCATGGATGAGTCAGAATAATTATGCTGAGTGAAAGAAGTCAGACAAAAAAAGTATACACTGTATATAAAATTCAAGAAAATGTAAACTAATCCACAATGACAGAAGATCAGATCAGTCGCTGCCTGAGGATTGGGAGGGGGAAAGCACAAGAAGGTTAGGAGTGGATTACAAACAGTCAGGGTGAAATTTGGGAGGTTGATGAACATGTTCATTATCCTGATTGTGGTGACGGCTTCACACGCACACAGTCATCCCTTGGCATCTGCAGGGGATTGGTTCCAGGACCCCCGTGGATACAAAAATCCACGGATGCTCAAGTTCCTTATATAAAATGGTTTAGTATTTGCATATAACCTACATACATCCTCCTATATACTTTAAATCATCTCTATTTATAATACCTAATACAATGTAAATGCTATGTAAATAGTTATTGTATTGATCAGAGAATAATGACGAGAAAAAAAAGTCTGTACATGTTTAGTACAGATGCAACCATCATAGACCTTTCAATCTGCAACTGGTTGAATCCCAAGAAGCAGAATCTGCGGATACAGAGGGCCGACTGTATACTTAAGGTATTTCAAACTTGCCAAATTGTACATGTTAAATATGTGCAATGGCAATGGACTATATTTCAATTATACCTCAATAAAGCTTTTCTCAAAAAAAAAGTATCTGGAAAAATGGTTCACAATCTTTTTTATGAACAGACCTCTCCCATTTTTAACAGGGCTATCTGTGACAGTGACTCCTAATTAGAGTAGAAGAATGTCTGCAGACTTGGGCAAGCTTCTAGTGAGAGAACTCTGATACACCCCTTCCAGAGAATCAATCATTGTCTTAGAGCATCAGAGTTGGAGTAATAAGACCTAGGTTCTTTCCTGAAAACACTATGCTAAGTGAAGGAAGCTAGACCCAAAAGGTAACATATAGGCAGGTCTACAGAGACACAAAGTACATCAGTGGTTGTCCTGGGTTGGGTGGATGGGAGTAGAGAAGTAACAAAATGTTCTGGAATTAGACAGTGGTGATAGCTGCACACTCTTGGGAATATACTAAAAACCAATAAAGTGTACAAATTAAAAATCAGCAAAATAGTGAATTTCATGATATGTGAATCATCTCTCAAAAAAAACTGGAGGAGTTCAATAGTGATGAGATTTCCCAAGTGCTGGAAAAAAGTCAGTAAAACAGTACTTGTGGAGCTGATTACTTGACATTAGATTTAACAGCATTAAGATAAACTTTTTCCTTCTCAAAAAGAAAAAAAACCTAGGTTATTGGCCAAGCCGCAGCCTTGGACCACTTTTGTGACTTTGGCTAAATTACTTTACCACTCGGAACATAGAGATACCTACCCTAAAGAACTGCTGTAAATCAAAGTGATCAATAAAATATAAAGTAATACAAAAGTATGAGCAATATTTATTATTACAGTTCTTTAAATAAAATGTACATGTTCTATGTAATCCTATATTGGAACTACGTACTTCAACTTTTTTTCAGTTGTGTATGTGAATAGAAGCATATATAGGAAAAGATGTATGGAACCTACAAGAGATTTCATTCTTTTAAATTCAGCAACATTAATTTTTTAAAAGGGTGGAGCAGAATAAGCTAGTCAACTACAAAAAGGAAAGTTATTTAGAGTCTCCTACCTATTGGAGGTGCCTGGTATCGATCCACTGTTTTTCTTTGTCTCAAATTATATGGTCTATCATTTTCTTCTCCTTCTGCCTCTTCAACTTCTATATCTCCATCTTCCTCTTGAGATTCTAGTTTCCCCCAGACAAAAGAAAAAAAGGCACTGTTTTAATCCACAAGAACTGGTCCACTCTGGAAGTGAATATTTACATTTTATCTTTTATTCTTTCTGCACAGGTGACATTTAAAAGTGTCAACATTTTATAATACGGCGTAAGTAATATAATTAAAAATCAACCTGGGTAGATGTAAAAGCAAATGCCTTTTCTACAAATAATCAATATAGCTCTCTGCTAAATAAATCAATATGACCATATTTGATCTCTTGATTTACTTATGATCTTTTCGATCTCTTTGGTCATACAAAGCAATAATAGAAGATGATTCAAAACTTTACTATAGCAAAATTAATTCAACGCCCAATTAACCACTGAATAAGGTTAGTTATTCAAATACCATTTGGTAGTTCAAAAAAATATCTTACAAGATAATTGCTAATGTTACAGCAAGAGTAATTTTTGTTGGCAGTACAATATTTGTTCGGCTTCTTGACAACAGGTAAGCACGAATTAGTTAAGTTTTGGTAAGAAAATGCAGGTAGGAATTAGGAGGGAGCATGAAGCAAATTTCTGGGGTGTTGATAACAATTTCTTGACATAAGTGATCACTTTACAATAATTCACCCAGTTACACACTTAAAAAATAAATTATAATGTACATAAATCCTAAAAGTTTATTTTTAAAAAGTGGTTTGGCTATAGCTATGATGTGACATCTATTCACAGCTTAACATAAAACTCTGATGAAAATTTATCAGCTTATGGTCCCCAAACGCAATATACTTTTTTTTGCCTTTGCTGAGGAAGACTGGCCCTGAGCTAACATCCATGCCCATCTTCCTCTACTTTATATGTGGGATGCCTACAACAGCATGGCTTGCCAAGCGGTGCCATGGCTGCACTTGGCATCCGAACCGATGAACCCCAGGCCACTGAAGCAGAACATGCGAACTTAGCTGCTGCACCACCAGGCTGGCCCCAAATTATACTTTATGATTAACTTTTTAACCACAAGAATTGTCAATATAACACAATCATATTAAGACGTAGAAAAAAAATTTTAAACTACCAGTAATGCTGAAATAGGAAACTAAAAACGCAAAAGACTTTACATTTTACTAGTGACATCTGAAAGCTTATGCTGAGTTTTTAAAAATCTTTATTACTAGGTTATAGAGAAAATCAAGAAATACAATATTACTTATCTACATAATAATATAAATTACTTGTACCCAAATAAGTTGCTTCAAACCTTCAAAAAAGTTACTTTTTGAAAAACACCTGCACAATAACATATTATTACGGAAAGAAATTTTATACATGGCAAATCTACTTTGGAAACTCTACAAAGGTGTTCAGTTAATGAAAAGGCAAAAATCACATCATAAATCTGTCTCACCTATACTGATTTTCTCCAAAGGAAGCAACATAGAGGTTCTAGCTGTAACAACAATAATATTTGCTCAATAAAGTACCTTCATTAGAAATACTGGCTCTTCAAAACTTGCTAATAATGTATTAATTACAGAATTTGGGAAATAAACCCATTCTTCTCCATCTAAGCTATATAAATGGTGCGAACTAGTAAGATTTCCTGGTAAAAGATAACTACCCTGTATTTACAAAGCACCAAATCTTCTGAAAATCCACTTTAATAAAGAAGATGAACGCCTACAGAATTACATCCTCCAGATGTACTGGTCAACAATTTATAATGCTTGGGGGAAATGTGCTTTCATCGAGTTCCCAGCTCCAACCCTACAAACTCACAGGGGCTTCTTCAGTTCAGAACACAGACAGGCCTCAGAAAAGAATACTACACCTCCTTTCACTAGTATTAGCACTCCCTCCTTCTCTAAACGTCACTATTTGCTCCTCAGTCCATGACTAGATTCGTGACCCAAATAATCAGAGATTTAGAGGCCATAGATAAGGAGACTATGGATAGAGGCTTTTGGTTAGAAGATACCTAAATACAAAAGAGGCCTCACCTAACAAGCAAGGCAGCCCATGGTAAAATGCCACATCAGATTAGGTCGCCTAAGGACTAACGATAGGACTAATAAGACACACTGAATAATAATGTCTAGTGTACAATAAAGGCATTTTTCCAAATGAAGGAAATGAAAACTCAGAAAACCGATCAAATAAAAATTATTCCAAATTATACAATATAGACCTCTAAAGACAAAAATCAATATATACAAATACAGACCAATATATACAATATAGACCTGTAAAGCCAAAAATCAATATAGATAACTATTACTTGTATATCTTTTCCTTCCCTCCCATCTGAACTTTCTACTGTTTATTTCATAAGGTGCTTTACAAACCTTCTTCTTCACCCTCAGTAGAGACTTCATGGTGATTCTGTATCCCGTAACTATTTCTTCTTAATGACTTTCTTCGCCTTTTCACTCTTGAATACATATCCATGTTTTCCTTTTAAAGAGAAAAATCTGTCAAATATTAACATAGAATTTAGTCCCGGCTACAAATATTGTTAACCTGATGGGATATGCCCACTCAATAAAATTTACTGAGTACCTATGGGCAAGGCACAGATTTGTGAAAATGGAGTTTCCTGAATTCAATAAATGTAAAGAAGAAGAGGAAAAATAAAATTTATAAAATTTATAAAATTTATAAAATATTTGAAATTTAAAACTACAATGCCATAGACATACTTTTTCCCTCGATCAAATTACAGCCTAGTAGGACGGAATAAGATAAATCACAGATGACTATAAAAGAAAGTGAAACAAATGCCATAAAGAAAGGTACACAGCACTCTAGAATACAAAGAGATGACCCTCCTCTTGCTAAAAGTGGGCAGGGGAAGGAAAGCAGCATTTGAAATGAACCTTGAAACAGGTAGGATTCTGTTAGCCCCTAACCAGAAGTCTATACGGGAACAAGGATTTGTTTATATTTGGGCAACAATGTGTGAGAAGATAAAGTTGAAACCAGATTATGACGGTCAAAGCGTTTTTAATTAATTCAGTACAAAATGAAAAACCATTAAAGGTTCAGATCAGAAAAGTGACAGCATCAAAGCTGTACTTTAAGAAGACTCTCTGTCAAGTCCCAGTGGAGTTGCCCAAAAAAACAAATAAATAAAACAGGAAGACTCTTCTGGCAAAAGTGTAGAGGGTCTTTTGGGGAAGGTTGTGGCAAGTAGAGTATGGATAAAAGAAGAAAGCAAGCAATAAAATTCCAAACTAAATTAGAAATGAAGAAGGAGGATCCAGAAAATCCAAATGCTGCTCACTCTCCCTTTGAATTCCTCAATAAAAATAAAAAATACTCACAAAGGTTGTTAAAGTTAATACACTCACAAATTCTGTATCTGTCCACATTCGAAGTCGTTCTACTTCTCCTGATCGACGATTCCGTCTGATGTTAATGTTGTCCATTTCTTGTAACACAGCTTCAGCAGTACTACAATCATACAATAAAACTAGGGTTTAGACAATTGTGGGACCATACACTGTGACATACATGTAAAAGAGCTCTTCATCAATGCATAATTAAATCATCTCTGATAGGTATATATAACACCCCAATTAAATATCTCTTTCTGAACTAGCATCCATCAGAAGATGATGCCCAAAAAGAAGATCGAACCAGGATATGTTCTACCTTAATATATTCTACAAAGCAGAAGGCTTGTTTATAAGGCTCCAAATTTTTAAATCCATGATGCCACTACAAATAACTGACTACCAGATACAAGGCACTGAAAAAAAAGCAACTAATTCTTTTTATTTGAAGATGGTGTTATATAGGATAAAAGATCTGTGAAAAGTTTAAAGCCAATATAAGGTTAACTGAAGAGATATTTTTAGAAATTAGAGAACATGACATTCACAAAACACATGCTGACATTAGCACATTTTGTTTTTTAAATTTTTTAAATTTTTCTTTCTGCTTTTTCTCCCCAAATCCCCCCAGTACATAGTTGTATGTCCTAGTTGTGGGTCCTTCTAGTTGTGGCATGTGGGATGCCTCCTCAGCGTGGCCTGATGAGCAATGCCATGTCTGCTCCCAGGATCCGAACCAGCAAGACCCTGGGCCGTGGAAGCAGAGGACGAGAACTTAACCAATCATCCATGGGGCCGGCCCCCAGCACATTTTATCCTTTAAACACACTTACCTAGCACTTACCATATGTTCTGATACTGATCTAAGTACTTAACAAATAATAACTAATACTCAAATTTGACATTACCACTATAGAATATAATTTCACCTCCTGTCGAATAGGGATTATAGTGACCTCCCTTCTCCAAGTCATTGCAAGGATTAAGTAAGACGGTTTATTATCTGAGAAGAATGAAGTTTCACTGCATGTAGATGCTGAGCAGTCACCTAGTCTCACTCACTAGCTACATCCCACATACCCAGTCTCAAAAGACCTTCCATTCAAAATCTGGACTAAGCAAAACTATACTTACTACATATATCAATCATGGAACTTAATGTTATTTAAAAATTGTCAAAAACACAAATGTTAAACGAGTAAATAGTAAAGGACTATAGTAGTGAAGATAGAATAAAATTACTTTTTATATTATCCAACTATGCACAAGAGCTTAAAAAGGATGAGAAAAATTTAACTATTACATAAACTGTATTAAATCTGGTAAACTGACCAGAAACACAATCATTGCTAACCACTGTTAATTAGAATTAAGTTTTACAATAATTGTACTTATTGCTAAGTCAGTGCTTAAGTTATTTTAAAACATAGCTGGTGTAAAAATCAAATAATTAAATGAAACTGCTTATTGCATAAGCATTCATACCTATTTACTAGTTGATCAAATAACAAACTCTGGTTCACGCTTTCAAATCTGTTTTTCCTGGAACGACAACTTTTTCTGACTTCCATGTCACCATTTATACAAGAAAGGTCCCCATCTCCCTTCTTTTCCCCTCGAAGGGGATGGCTTCGAAGGGCTACAACAAGAAAGAGATTTCCATTTCAAAGTACAAAGTATAAGAAGGAGAAAAAAATCAAAAAATTACTTTTAAAAGACTACAAAAAGTTTAATATAACGTCTTAAATGACATTAATATCCAAAAATCTAAAATTTTCTGTAACTACAATCTGTCATAATAATTTAAATTATTCCAGTTGCACTGATTTCTCAACGTTTAACAATTACATATGTATTTACTATGACTGAAATCCAGTCACTTCCAATTGTATGCTGAGCATACCAGTAAAACTCTCTATTTTATCCCACTTTAACGCTTACTCTAACAACATTATAAGAATTTTAATACTAACCAGTTTCATAACAGAATACTCACATAAGCTACTATGTCCGTTTGGTAATGTAGCACCAGGCTGAGAAGTTAACCTAGAACACAATTATATTTAATATGCAAACACATCAACATTCATTTAAAGAAGCAAGAAATGCAATACTGGTGGAATCATTTTAATCCTTAAATCATCAATAATATGATATTACTTTTTTAAGAGTAAAAACAACATTTTTTACTCTAAGCTTGGTAATGTACTAACTAATAAAATATACTAGCTAAGAGTCACTTCGTTACTTCAAGAAAAGCTTTCATAGCAGATTATAAACTGAATTTACTCTTCAACTCTATAAATTAAAATTCAACGAAAAGGCTTAAGTTTTACATGTACCATGAAGTTAACTGATGCCGTAAGTAGCAATGGTCACAGACATTTACTATTGGTTTTAGTTGATAAAATATAACTCAAACAATGACAAATTTATTTAAACAGTAAATTTAAGAACTTTAAGAAATTTAAGAAAAAAGTACCATTTAATAATTTCTTCAAAATGTTTTACTACACATTCTAAACTGACAAATGAAAACTTAACTAAATTCTCAAAATAGTCATTGTACAATTCTTCCTTTGAGGTGGAGGAAGAGAAATGTTAAGTCACTAGGAAGATAGTTATCAAAACGTGAAGACGAAAAATGTCAGAGTGTGCCTTAGTAAAATTACAAAGTTCAAAAACAAAAACTAAATTGTTACATAACAAAAGAGCTGTCAACACAAACTTACTAAGGTATTTTTGAAACACCCAATAATTACTATTTTTGCTAAAGATAAAAAAAACAAGGGGAAGAACATTCAGAAAATAGTAAATACACACGATTGTCTTTTCTTCCACTACCCATGTGGTTTGCACAAATTTGTTAACTAA
Source organism: Equus przewalskii (assembly GCF_037783145.1). NCBI lineage: Eukaryota > Metazoa > Chordata > Mammalia > Perissodactyla > Equidae > Equus > Equus przewalskii. Next base: position 71,368,198 of record NC_091844.1, on the reverse strand, counting down.
AATATTTTTAACTAAAATAGTCTAACGTTTTTGGTAACTCCAGCACTCTTCATGTTAAATTATAAATGTTAAACGTTATAAACATTAATTATAAATGCCTCTGTCTAATAAAGGTCACAGCTAGGATAATTAAGAATATGAACAAAAAATTCAAATTATTATGTCTTCAGACTGTCAAAAACACAAAAACAAAAAACTCCAGTCCTCCTTTCCCCTAGAAAACAACAAAACTATCTTGTTCTAATACACTACCTCTTGGAAAGTATTTCATTTTTAGCACCTTTCTATACAAAGCACACAATTCTCCTGACTATGAGTTTGACCTCAAAGTAACAAAACCGATGTATTAACAGGTCATTTCTTAGAAGATCAGACATGTGAAATTCTCTAGAAGCACTCTCAAAACCCATATAAACCACAGAAAAAAACAATTTTTTTACTTCATAGCCATACTTTGGCTTTGGACCCAACATAACATTAACTTAGTTCGATCAGTTTATTCACAAGTCTTGGCTCCAAATGAATTTTAGCTGTACACAAAACCAAAAGTTTGAAACTTTTCATACTTAAATTATTGAAAAGAATAAGATGCTAATCCTAAAATCATTCTACGAAAGAAATTTAAAACTTTTCCAAACAGCAATATCATTAGAAAAAAAGCACAATAAGCTTTTTGTCCATCTGAAGAAGATAATGATTACTTGGCTTTCATTTTGTTGTTAATGAAAGATCTGTTTTAGGCTGGGGGGGTCTTCAATCAATGCAACTATCTTACAATCATAGATTACTGTTATCACTTTATCATTATCATTTCTCTTTATAAAAAGGAGAAAGAAAAAAAGGAGACAGAATATGAACGACTTGGGTATATAGAGAGAATACTGGGATTTTTAAGGGTTGGCCTGCCTATACAATAATATATGTGGCTTAAAAGTCTCTTGAATTGGGGCTGGCCCAGTGGGGCAGTGGTTAAGTTTGATGTTCAGCTTCTCGGCGGCCCAGGGTTTGCCGGTTCGGATCCTGGGTGTAGACATGGCACCGCTTGGCAAGCCATGCTATGGTAGGTGTCCCACACATAAAGTAGAGGAAGATGGGCAGGGATGTTAGCTCAGGGCCAGTCTTCCTCAGCAAAAAGAGGAGGATTGGCAGTGGTTAGCTCAGGGCTAATCTTCCTCAAAAAAAGAAAAAAAAAGTCTCGAATCAATGTTCCCAAAAGTTAATCAGTTCAAATGTAACCAGGTGGGTTCACTGCTTAAATGAATCTTCCATTAAATCCTTTATGATTATGAAGTCTCCCTTGTTTTTTAATTTTTCATTTTTTCCTTTGCCCCATAAGCCCCCCACAGTACATAATTGTATATTTTCGTTGTGGGTCCTTCTAGTTGTGGCATGTGGGACCCTGCCTCAGCATGGCTTGATGAGCGATGGTAAGTCCCTGCCAAGGATTCGAACCGGCAAAACCCTGGGCAATGGAAGCAGAGCTCTGGAACTTAACCACTCTTAACCACCTCGGCCAAGGAGTCAGCCCCGCCCTTGTTTATTTTTAAAAAGTGGAGTGGGTGGTGGATATTTCCCTATATCTCTGTTTCCTAAATGTTTTTAAATGGAGACTGTATCACTTTACATTAGATGATTATTACATTAGCATTTTGCATACCTTTAATTACCTAGAGTAAACTACCAATGCAATACCAGACTTAAAAATCATTACTTATTCTCCCTTTCCCATATAAATCCAAGGCATTTAATGATTTATGAGGGTTTGAAACCTCAATTCAGCAAAAGTCTCAGTTTGGAAAGACCATAACCACTACCACCTTTCAACTCTCATGTGCCTAAGCAGTCTAACATAGGTGGCTACAATTCTGCCTAACCTCACTTTTCCCTCATCATCTGACCACAAAACAAAATTGTCACAGGTTACATTTACATGTACAGTTAGTCTTAGCAAAGATTTAATTTTGTCTGTATCTTAGAGTATGCCTTTCTATTATTCAAATGCATGCCACATTCTCCAGGTTGCCTCCTCCAACACACACGCACGCACGCATGCACACATACACACATAGCCTCCAAGTTAAATAAACGTCTAATAGCTAAATAAATGCCAGGTGATAAAAGTCAATAAAATGGGATTCCGTACTCAAAATATTTGTAAGCTACAACATCTATCTAGGTTAGCATGTATATTTGTGAATTTCTACATATAAGATAAAGAAAAATACATAGTAAAGATTTTTGGGCAAAAAAAGTTCCTCATTTTACAAAACATTATCATCATTGTATATGCTGATAAACTTGACCCTTCAAATATATAAGCCCAGATTTCTCCCCAAAAGAAAACTCATAATCTATCTCAAATCATTTATGAAGACTTCGCAGTTCCAGTTCCACTCTTACCTCTATTTTTATCCAATTATCTATCTCTAAAAGAAAAGTTACTTCACCAATCAACAGTAATTTCTTTAAAGAATTTAGTGGTGGTGACAAAGTCCTTTAGGATTCATTATTTTTCATAGCTAACAATATTAGTAAAGAATTAGTAATTCTTATCTATATTCAATTTCCCTCTAAATGAACTATATTTGTAATCTGTAACAAAATTATTTTAGTGAAGAAACTTTATTAATTTTACCTTAGATGCTCATAATTACCTTAGATTACCAAAATAAAGAAAAATAAATCAGGATTCTCAGGTTCACAACATAAAGACAAACATAAGCCCTCAAATAAATCCTGAATTTTGTATTTATAATATCTCAAAATCTAAAATATTTTTAACAGAAGTTTTCCTTAAAATTCAATTCTGTTGAATCTAATAAGTCAAACAGCATTTTCTTTTCAGGTCATCTAAAACACTAAAAGATTCTAACAGTGTATCACACTCCTAGATGAAAGTTTAACTAAAAAAAATTTTTAAATTGTGTTAACTGCTAAACATTATTCTTCTGCCAAAAGAGAAACAATAAATTTTGTTAGTGCTCATTATTTCTTAAGCTTTTAATCCCAAATGTACTTAGTATTTTTTTAAAAGGAGCATGACACTCTAAGGTACCCAAATGGAAGGAAAACTCTCTCTCTCCCACCAAAATCTTTTGAGCCCTTTTTATATGAAGAACATGATCAAGACCAATTTCCATAAAGGCCTTATGAGTGGATAAGATGTGGGAAATCTAGTGCATTATACACTTATACTTGAATTAAACTGTTACAATTATCTTACAGTTAAAGGTCAAACTTTAACACTAAAAGAATATTTTTTAGAAACATTCATCTAGAAAAAGAAGTGTAACTCACTCATTTAATAAATACAGGATACAGATTATAACAGGTAGATCAAGTCTAGAAGTGTAATTAAAGGGCAGTGTTCATTTTAAGTAATGTCTTTACAGTGATCTGTATCTGCTTCATCTCACAGATGAATGAGCACGGGAAAGGAAAAAAAAAAAAGTGAACAGACTATGATTCACAAATTTTTCTACTCAGTGCCCAAACAACGCAAAAGAAATAATTTAAAATAAAGTGGTACCTTTTCTGGAACATACTGAAATAGGTACAGACTCTTTAGGGACTAGTAAATGTACACTGCCTGTCAAAGTCTATAACCCCAAAGATTTTTTCATTAAAGAGCAAGAGTATCCATTTTGATATAGAATCAAAATATTTTTAAATACTTCAAGGAGGAAAGAAACCAAAGGATTTCCCTTTTACTTTTGTTTGCAGTCGGCACATCATTAGCATTTCTACATCAAAGACTCTGGAGAAAAAAGAAACTAAAGACTCTGAGATCAAAGTTTAAATCTTTTCTCTGTGTGCGCCTACCCTCTCTACATTAAATTATTACCACTTACTTTAGTAAGTGAGTAAAATTAAGTTTTCCTGATACATATTGAACTCAACACAAAGCAAATTTAAGCTGAAAACAAGCAGACAGATGAAAAGATTTCTTTAAAAATTAATTTAGATTTTATTATATTTTAGTATATCAATTCAAGTGGAACATTTAATAATTTTAGAAATGGGAGATTTTTATCTTATTTTCAAATAAAAAATATAGTTCTAATCATCTGTTTTTATTTAAATTTTCAGGACTATAAACATGAATGCATATTCAGGACCTACCTATCAAAACCCTTATTGTTTTAGTAATAATAGTTTCTATTACATACTATATATTTTTATAAAACAAATATATTTTATGACATATTTAGAGGCAATAAAATTACATACAAAAAGTACAAAATAAGTTTAATACAATTTATAAGTATTTCTAGACTAGTGGCTTTACAATTTAAGAAAATTAGCATTAGTATCAGCCCTGAATCACATCAAATAATTCATGAAAAAATAATCAATGAGCCACCACTTCTCACCTGGCCTGTCCAGTTGATATGTTCCATTCCTCTCGCTGACCAGTACTTCGTGATTTTGATTTGTCTTTGCAAACAGAATCAGGTTGTTTCAAAGTGCGTTTGGCTGGAGGAGACACTTGGCTATCACTTAGACTACCATCAACTTCAGCTTTCTGAAAGATAAAGTTAAAAATATATTTATTACTCCTATTGCAACACATAGAATTCTTCAATTCTTGGATAAAGTACAGTATTTATTCAACAAATAAATATTTACTGAATGAATCACTCTACAAGTGTAGCAAAATGCAATAATTTGTACACAAAAAAGAGAGAAAGATTAAATTTATAATTAGAAAGGTATATTTTGTTTCCTGTTTTTATTTTAAAATAGTTTCAAGCCTACAGAAAAGGTGTGTGTACCTATCTTTTTATGACACGATTCTTCATTTCTCTCCTAAATACTCCAGTGTGTACCTCCCAAAACAAGGGCACTTTGCTAATTAGCATCATATAACTCTCCCAATCAGGAAATCAACACTGAAGTAACACAGAGCCAATCCACAGATGCAGTCAAATTTTATCAAACGTCCCAACGATGTCTCCCTTTCCTTTCTGGTTCAAGATCCTATCCAGTAAGACATACTGTATTTAGTTATCAGATCTCCTCTGTCTGCTTCAATGTGAAAGTTATTTAGTCTTTCCCTATCTTTGATGCCCTCGACTGTAAAGAAAGAGTACAGGTCTTTCATTTTCAAGGATGACCCTCAATCTAGGTCTACCTGATGTTCCTCATAACCAGATTCAGGCCATACATTCTTGGAAAGAATGTACAGAAATGATATTGTATCTACTATAACCTATCCATTATTAGGTATAATATTGATCACTTGGTCAAACTGGTGTCTGCCAGGTTTCTCCACTGTAAAATCACTATTTTTCCCTTGGTATTTGATTAGATTTTACGTGAAATTATTCTCATAATTCAACCAATACCCCGTTCCTCATCAAACCTCCACCCACCAGTTGTAGCATTCATTTACTACTCTGGCCTTTATCCAATACCATTATGATGGTGATTATCTAATCCCCTCATTCCCTCTACATTTTTTAGTTGCCATTCTACTTTAAAGAGCTTTCCCTCCCCACCAACCCAATTCATTTACTCACTTATTTATATCAGTATGGACTAGTGGATCCTTATTTTATTCTATGGGTTATAATCCATTATTCTATTTACTTTCTTGCTCAAATTAGACAAGATTTGGCCATCAGCAGTCCTTTCAAAGCGGTTCCTGTAATCTTCTGTCATGTCCCTATCATTTTGAGTAGCTCCTTACCTCCTGGCACAAAAGAAATCTCTAGGCTCATCTTGTACTTTCCCTCTCTGACCCTAGAATTAGTGATTTCTCCAAGGAGCTCTGGTTCCTTTTAGTCAAGGATAGTATTTAGAAACCAAGATCTGGACACTAAGGGTGCTTACTGGTACTGGGGTTTCACTGCTATTGAGTCCTCTCAGCAGAGAGAGCTGGGAAATACATGAATATATAAACATACACATCTATATCTATTTATCTGTGAATAATAAAAGTCAAATGTGTGTACACCAATGATTCTAATTCTAATTCCATACCTTAAGTTTCTTTCTAGAATTTCCCCCTTTATGTTTGTAAGCCCTTCTCAGAGAGAAACCTGGCTTCCACACCTTCAATATATTTATTTATTTGCTCTTTCAGTTAATCTGTTTAACTTAACCAATCTCTCAACCAGAGACCTCCATCCGTCACACTTCCATCATTCTCCCCCCACTGAATGTCCTCAAACTACAGCAAGGTCACAGTCTCTGCAAAGCAGCTCTCCTCTTCACCACTCAATTCCTGAGATACTGGGGTGTTGGGGGAGATTAAACTTTTCTTTAAAGAAGATTTAATTCATGTGCTAATACTTTATCACTTGACATTATAGATCAGTATTTCAAAGGTATATATGATCATTTTCAATATGCCACCATATAAATATGAGTTTTGTTTCCTTTTATGCTACAAATTTCTTTTAAGAAAAATATATAAAAACTGTCCAATTCATAAATGCACATTTCTATATATTTTCCCAAAGCAAGACAACTACATTATAGAAACAGTCAAAATGTAGTCACTAGCACACCTATCATATGACTGACAAACAACAATGTACAACTGAAATTTCTCAAGGATGTAAACTATCATAACCTCAATAAAAAAAAAATGTAGTCACTAGCAAACAAACATAAGAAATACTTGCAATATATGTTTAAATGTATACAAGCATAACCTATAGAACTGACATTCACTTACTAAAAATTTTTTCACAAAAAGACTAATTTCTAATTTTGTGCTAGAATACAATTTATCATGAGCTAGTTTTCAAGTCACAAGACCAGACTTGCACTAAAAGACACAAAGGCAAAAACAATTAGAAATTCAAACATCAGAGTGTCTATAAGTGGGAATAATAAACATGTTAGTGTATAACATACACCACCACATACTAGTTTAAGTTCCCAAGAAAAACTGGTTAGCTACTTCCAAACCATCCTCAGCAAAGGAGGAAAAGCCACTTAAGATGTAATTCAATCATGTAATAGTACTTTATCAATAAACATGCTTACTGTACTCAACAAATGAGTGCTTCTTAAAATTGTATTATTTTACCTCCCCAGGCCCTTGCCTTCTCCAACCTACCCTTTAACAGAGTAAATACTGAAGCTCAGAGATAAGTTAACTAACTAGCCCAAGGTCACATAGCTAACAAATGACTGACAGAAATATAGCAAAAAAAACTGGACTTTAGGGCATTCCATTCCTAATACAGTTCTCTTTCTACCACCTCAGACACTCCACCCTAGGATACTTACAAAATACCAAGGTTATAGTATGCCTTAAGGGTCATCTAACGCACCTACTCATCCAAGATGTGATTACTCTCTCGTTTGTCACTCCAAATGTGCTCCACGCCAGACTTGTCCAATCAGAAACCATGCTGACAAGATCCCCAAGTGATTCTTGTGTACATTAGGGTTTGAAACACATTATTATACAACAGATTCAACAAGCAGTCACTGAAGAAGCAATGCCATATGTTCTAAGCTAAGGTATATTTGTGAATACAGAAACTGATACCTGTAAACCACTTTACCAATTTAGACAGTCCAGGCCAGCACTACTCCTCCTACTCAAATCCCGCCACTCACCCTTGAAGACCCATCCCTCCTGTGAACGTGCATCTGAAGAATCTAACCTAAATTCGCCTTATCTCTCTACCAGCTGCAACTCTACTCAACATTTTGGTGCTTGATTATACTCAACTTAGCATTATGTATTTACCATCTTTAAAGAGTCATGTGCAAATCTTGAGATTCCAGCAAGATTTTAAGATCTTTAATTACAAAAAATACCCTATTTCAATTCCACATAATACCACGCAAAAAAAAAAAAAAGCTAAATGTCCCCAAGTTTGTTCAATAAATTATTAATAGGAATTATTAGGGGAAACAAAAGAAGGCTCATGGTCAAATAAATCTGAGAAACAATGAGGTCCAAGGTTTTTTGCTGTAGGACTTGTAAGAGTCTTTAATATATTAACACGCAGTGTAAATCTCGAAGCATGGAAGATAGTATATAACATTTCACAAACTTAGTTAATCAGGCTTTTTTCATGGAGCATCTGTAGGTACTGAAGTTTCACAAACATATTCTGGGAATAAGTACTACACACTTACAGAATTAAAGACAAAACAGTCAAATATTGAAGCCTAGTCATTTTTTAAATAATCTGAGTTATTATAACTCCGAATATCAATTCAAATTAGTTGGTATGTTTATTTATTGGTCATTCTCTCATATCCTACTGGCTGTTTCAGTTCCATTCAGAAGTGTCTCTCAAAGTATTGTCCACATACTTACTGAATCAAAAATCACCTGGATTTCTCATTAAAGAAACACAACTTGCTAAATTAGAATCTCTGGAGGTGGGATATTTTTAATGAGGGCCTCCAAACGATTCTTAGTACACACAAGTTTGAGGATCTCTGGCATATAATACAGTTTAAGTATAATACAGGCACATCACCCTAACTGCGGCACCATACTATTGTACTTGGGTTTCAATCTTGCCTTCGCTCTGTGGCAAGACACCTCAGAATAAATAGCATATTTACAAAAGGCTCCTTCCCTCCAAAGAAATATAGGGACTTAAGTAAAGCAAATAACCAAGATGTAAATACACACAAAACACTTACTTCAGCACCACTTAATTAACTTCAAGCTTTGGGAAAGCTATTACCTACAAACGTGATACCAACAGTTCACTTTTAATAATATGATCATAATGTTCAACCTTAACTTTTTCATCTTCAAAGCATTTTACTAGTTAATTATAACCTAGCCCTTTGAGGGAAGGTGTTGCCAGTTTCAGGACAAAGACATTTAAGAGAGATTATGCAATCTACCCACAGTCATTTAGCAATCTGTGTCAGAGTGTTACATCCCATGAGTGGAAAAGGCATCTCAGACTAAGGGAATAATTTCATTTAACAAACATTTATTGAGGACCTACTGTGTACATAAGACATGGGAGGAGCAATGGTAAAAAAAGATTAAGACCTACTTGAACTCAATATGCAATCTATTGGGTAGACAAATGGTCACAATGATGATATAGCACATATTATATATTAAGTACACAATTCTCAAAGTAAAAAAACAAAAAATAGTAACTGCTAGTAGAGATGAAGAAAGACATCACAAATTATATGGACCTTATTTCATAACAACATAATAATGGAGTACACAGAATGGTCAGAGTAACATGACTCAAGGATGAGATAACTTCCAAGAGAAGTATAGTAGTAACAGTGTCAAATGCTACAGAAAGTAAAAGTACAATGAAAAGATAGTTATCCCCACCTCAATGACTTTTTTCTTTAAACTCTAACCTTCTGAAATAGTTAGATACTTTTTCCGATTTTCAAAATTCATTTTATCCTCAAGTCTTAGAGTCTCTTAAACCATACTCATCAGCTACCACAAATATTGACCACTATTCTACTATAAATCTTGTAAAATTCGACAAAAGAACTTGAGAATAACGAAGGATAGAAGAATTTATACTGCTCTGGTTTTCAGGGATGGTTTCCTGTCCATATCAGAATTGGTCAGAAATCTAGGACCTGGATTTTAATGTAAAGGCAAAAAGAATGTATCCAACTATAGTATTAAAAACTGAGAAATTCAAGGAAATAATTGAATCAGCACACAACTAGATTAATTCAAGACCTGATGATGGCCTCATCTAGAATTGTAAAAGTAGAAAATAAGAAATTGATTCCAAAAAGCAGAATGAATAACTAAGAGATCAGTGGTACCAGTATTCAAAATAAAGACAATAAGGACAGGTGTAAAAAGTGGTTGTTGTTGTTGAGGGGTGTGGGGGAAGTGTAGTGCTGAATTCTGACTTTGAAAGTTAAGCTTAGAATTCTAGCCAGAAATCTAGGGAGATGTCTATCAGGCTATGGGAAATGCAGCTCTGAGAAAGCATGAAGTGACCACCAGAGATAGATATGCAACAGTAATAAAAAGATCATGGCTAACATAATGTAAAAACAAGAGGGCAAAAGTCAAAACCTTAAAAAATGCCTACATTAAAGGGATGAGCAGAAAGGATCTCATATAAACTAAATAAAAATATAGTGTCTAAAACGGGGAGAAATTGTTTGTTCCAAACGAATAAACAGGAGGAAAGCTGATAAACCTGGAGACTGGTAAGTAGGTCACTGTAACTTCTGACAGGGCAACTTCTGAGAAATGCTCAGTAGAAATCACTAGACAAAGAACTGAGTGAGAGGTGAGAAACTTTCTCACAGGTGATGACTACAGAGCTACTTATAAGAAGTACCAGCTTCAGGAGGGGGATGCACACGGAGCTGTGAGGGAGAAAGGGAACACCCACCTAGCCAGCCAGAACAGCTGAATCTTGCAATTTGTGACAACATGGATGAACCTTGAGAGTATTAGGCTTAGTGAAATAAGTCAGACGGAGAAAGCCAAATACTGTATGATTTCACTCATACGTAGAAGATACAACAACAACAAACACACACACAGATTCAGAGAACAAATTGCTGGTTATCAGCAGGGAAAGGGGTCAGGGGAGAGCTAAAGGGGCATGTGTGTATGGTGACAATGGAAACCAGACTTTTGGTAGTGAACACGATGTAGTCTATACGGAAGTTGAAATATAATGATGTACACCTTAAATTTATATGTTATAAACCATGTGACCTCAATTTTTTTTAAAAAGTGTCAGAATTAAGAAAAAAATAAGATGGGGCCAGCCCAGTGGCACAGGGGTTAAGTTCACACGTTTCGCTTCTCAGGCAGCCCAGGGTTCGTAGGTTCGGATCCTGGCTGCGGACATGGCACTGCTTGGCAAATGCCATTCTGTGGTAGGCGTCCCACATATAAAATAGAGGAAGATGGACACGGATGTTAGCTCAGGGCCAGTCTTCCTCAGCAAAAAGAGGAGGATTGGCAGTAGTTAGCTCAGGGCTGATCTCCCTCAAAAAAAAAAAAAGAAAGAAAAAGAAAAAAGAAGATAATAGGTGACAAAGTCAGAGAAGTCAGGGAAGGGTCTTTTTTTAAAAGACAACCTGGTTTCTTGTACACAGAAGAAAAGGAACCATAGAAAGAATAAAAATTTTCAAGAGTAAGGCAACTGATGAGAAAAAGATCCTCAAAGAGACAAGGAAAACAGAATAGAAACATTACCCCCCAGGTTACATCACAAAGTGTATGGGTGCAATCAATCTTTTCCAATTTCCTTTACATGAAACTTTTTTTCCTACCTTTTTTTAAAATAAGCACTCCTATTTTTATGAGAAAGCTTAGAGTGCAGTCAATTTCTTTTTTTTTTTTTCGTTTCTAAAAAGAATGTACAGGGACAGAAGTTACCATGACTGCAGAAAACAAAACTCACACTGCTATTTATTTACTTAGGGTCAACACTATTGCACAAAGTTCTAAAACGTCAGATACAGAAAATAACCTAAATTTTCCTCAAATATCTCAAGAGCAATGGCTTACTAGTTTAATATTCCTAAACAATCATCATAAAACAATATAGAAAGGGGAAAAAAATAGAGAAGCGAGCTGAGAAGTTGTAAAAAGATAAAAATAACCTGTTACAATTTACAATGCATTTCTCTTTCTGGAAAAGAATTTTTTTTTTTCTTGCTGAGGAAGATTCGCCCTGAGCTAACATCTGTTGCCAATCTTCCTTTTTTTTTCCCTTGCATGTAAGCCAGCACCACAGCATGGCCACTGATAGACGAGTGATGTAGATGCACACCCAGGAGCAGAACTTGCACTGCCAAAGTGGAACACACCAAACTTAACCACTAGGCCAACAGGGCCGGCCCAAGATAACTGTTTTAATCTGAAAATATTACATTACTTAATACAAGAAAGAGACAACACGGGTACTGAAAAATGGCACAGACTTAAAAGTTGGATAGAACCATGTTAAACTGCAGCACTACCACTGTAATTCAAAAACTACTATTTACTTCATAAGATTGTTAGAAGAATCAAGTAAGGTAGTATAAGCAAAAAATATGACACTTACAGCCTCACCATGAACACAGTCTCCAGTAACGATACTTCTCTGGCTCTGTAGGATTAATATAACTTTGTAAGCTTATTGAATATCCTTAGTGATTCACTCCATCCACAAACAAAATTTATTAAGCACCCATTATTGTGTTAAATATTAAAGATACTTGATGATCAGACAATCTCTGCCATTTAAGGAAGTTAAAGCCCACTGTTAAAAACTTAACAGTAGAGTACCGGGGAGTGGGGTACACATTGATTTAGCCTGTTTACAGGACAATTTGGCAAAACCTGTAAAAATTTAAAATACATGTACCTCTGACCCAGTAATTCCATTTCACCTAAAAAAGAAAGGTCATTTTCTGCTACTTTATTTATAACATTAAAAACATGGATGCGGGCCAGCCTGGTGGCATAGTGGTTAACTCTGCGTGCTCCACTTCAGCGGCCAGGTTCATGGGTTTAGATCCCAGGTGCAGACCTACACACCGCACATCAAGCCATGCTGTGCTGGCATCCCACATACAAAATAGAGGAAGACTGGCACAGATGTTAGCTCAGTGACAATCTTTCTCAAGCAAAAAGAAGATTGGCAACAGATGTAGCTCAGGGCCAATCTTCCTCACCAAAAAAAAAAAAAAAAGGAGACAACTCAACTGTGTACCAAGAGGGAACAGTTAAATAAGTGATGGCATAAGGATACAACAAAAATATTAGAAAGCCATCCAGTAGAACGGATAGGAAAGAATGTACATGATACACAGCTAAGTAGGAAATTAACTATTATAGGGGCCAGGCCAGTGGCTGAGTGGTTAAGTTTGTGCACTCCACTTTGACAGCCCAGGGTTTCACTGGTTCGAATCCTGGACGCGGACATGGCACCAGTCGTCAGACCACCCTGAGGCAGCGTCCCACATGCCACAACTAGAAGGACCCAAAACTAAAATATGCAAATATGTGCTGGGGGGATTTGGGGAGAAAAACCAGAAAAAAAATTAAAAAACAAAGAAAATTAACTATCATAAATAGTATACAGGGTATGATTCCGTTTCTGTTAAAAATATACACACATAAACAACGCATATATACACATGCAATGATCTGGAAAGATGTACACCAGCTTGAGTGGTCATCCCCAGGAAAAATAAACTGGAGGAATTAGTGGGGCAGGGAAAAGCCCTTTATTTTTTTCAGCACACTTCCATATCATACGAAATAATTATTTCATAGTTTTTAAATAAAAATAAAACATTTTGCCAAAGAGCTGAGATCAAGAGTCTTGCATACTCCTTTGTCTTCAGTGTCTGGCACATAGACTTACTCAAAGACATTAAAGAATTAAAGAAAGACACTTGCATTTCAAGTTGAACTGCCGCTTCTAAATAATCGTATGGCCTTGGGCAACTATCACTTCCCCCCAATTCTCCCATCTAATAAATCTGGAAACTGAATTAGAATACCAAAAGCTAAGAAATTAAAATTTTAACTTTAAAATTAATTTAAAAGGGGCTAGCCCATGGCTGAATGGTTAAGTTCGCACACTCCACTTCCACGGCCCAGGGTTTCACCAGTTCGGATCCATGGCACCTCTCATCAAACCATATTGAGGCAGTGTCCCATATGCCACAACTAGAAGGACCCACACTAAAATACACAACTATGTACTGGGGGATTTGGGGAGATAAAGCAGAAAAAAAAAAGATTGGCAACAGTTGTTAGCTCAGGTGCCAATCTAAAAAAAAATTTAATTTAAAATATTTTCCAAATTTTAACATAGAAACCACCCACCAGCTCATGAATTTGTGCTGCCAGTTTCTCTGGTTTGTGCACATTTCTTAATGAAGGTTCTGCTTCTGGTTCTATACATACATTTAAATTTCTTATAAATGTGTCACTGATTAAGAGGGTATGGCTCTGCAATGCAGTTTGAGTTTGTTTTTTAAAAGCAGATTCCCTTAACTTGCATAATCAAAGTACCCAACTACAACACTCACCCTACGTGTGAGCACTGGAGTATGCTCCAGTTAAAGGGTATTTATTAGTAAGCTGTTAAAGGAAATGAACTTTCATCAAGCAACTTCAAGGCTTTACCCCCTGACAAGTGGGCCTCTTAAAACATGGGCATGAAAATGGTCAAGAGAGGTCTGCTACAAGACGTACCAAGTCTTGTTTACTCAAGGAACTGTCAGTAAATTTCTCCAGCATGCCATCAAAAGTGCTTAAAAACAGTTTGCCGTGGCCAAGTGGTTAGGTTTGCACGCTCTGCTTTGGGGGCCAAGGGTTTTGCCAGGTCGGATCCTGGCCGAGGACATCAGGCCACACTGGGGCGGCATCCCACATAGCACAACCAGAAGAACCTACAACTAGAATATACAACTATGTACTGGGGGGCTTTGGGGAGAAGAAGAAGAAAAACAAGGAGATTGCCAGCAGATGTTAGCTCAGGTGCCAATTTAAAAAAAAAAAGTTTGCCTAAATATCAGTTTACAGACAAAATTCTTCTACGTGCCAACATCTGAATATAAGTTCCAGAAGGAATGAAAAAGAGAGAGAAGTAATACTTGAAGAAATGATAATTTTAGACTATCATTATTAAGAAATAATGACAAATTTACCACAATCAAAAGAAGATGAAAAACCACAGACTGAAAGGTCTAAAATTGCCAAACAAGAGAGAGAAGGAAAAACCCATGCCTAAAATATGGTAAAATTTATGAAGACTAACAAAATTCTATAAACTTCAAATGAGAAAGAACAGAACACCTACAAAAGAAAAAGAATCAGACCACCTTCAAGAGTAACACTGGATACAAGACAACAACAAAGTAATATTCTTAAAGTATCCAGCCAGTTTTTCACTGAAATGAAAGAGCATAATGAAAATATTCTCAGGCACATAATGCCTCAGAAAGTTTGTCACAAAAAGTCCCAGACTGAAAATATTCTTGGAGGAACTACTCACAAAAAAGAGAAACAGAATAAAAATGCAAGATATAAAAAGTAAGATAATCATACTGGAAACAGTGAAATTTACTGTTGCTGGAAAAAAAATCCCAAAGAAAAAAGAAGTACTTATATCCATACAAAGGCAGAACTAAAATTCTACACAATACAGAGTAAGCAGGGAGGTGGAACATTAGAAAACCATGCTAAAGAATATGTAGTTAGAACGTAATGTTTTCAAAGAAAAAAACAAGAGCTAAACATGGTTCAGGTCTTAAGAGCAATCACAAATATATGTTATTTATTTACATGTATATACATACAACTTTAAAATCAGCAGAAGATACACAAATATAATCTAGCAGACATATCTGCAACACTGCACCTCGAACTGCAGAATTCACATTGTTTTCAAGTGTACATGGAACACTTACCAAAACTAGCAGGGTGACAAAAATGAATCAGAACAAATTTCAAAGGATCAAAATCATATGGAGTATGTTCTCTGAACATAGTGGTATTAAACTAGAAGCAAACAACTAAAAGATAATTAGAAAAGAAATGCCCACCTGTTTGGCAATGTAAGCAACATACTTCTAGATAACCAATGAATCAAACAAAGCAAGAAGGAAATTAGAAACTATTCTAAAATAAAGTTTATTTTAAAGACATATAGGACCAGCCCAGTGGCACAGTGGTTAAGTTCCTGCACTCTGCTTCAGTGGCCTGGAGTTCACAGGTTCAGATCCCCAGGCACAGATCTACCATCAGCCATGCTGTGGCAGCGTCCCACATATAAAATAGAGGAAGATTGGCACAGATGGTAGCTCAGGGCCAATCTTCCTCAGCAATAAATAAATAAATAAATAAATAGAAATAAAAGACATATATACCAGGAGAATCTAAACAATAACAAAAATAATTTGACTTAAAATATTAGGTAGAATCTTAATATGGGATAAAATAGGAGATTTGATATCTAAATAATCAACAAATTCATACTATGATATTTTCCATCTCTTAATGTTTTCCACAATATTTGAATTTTTCCATAGCTAACAGAAAAATATGCATTTCTTCCAAGAACATAAAGAACATTTACCAAAACTGAAAATATATCAAGTCATAAAGAAAGCATCAAATTCCACAAGAGAAATACACAAACTATGTTATGCCAGACACGTTCCTTGTTCTTGGATAACTTATTATGAAGGTGTCAATTCTCCACAAATTAATCTATGAATTCAGATATATTCCCAGTCAAAATTCTAGTTGGATCTTTTGAGGAACTTCATAATCTTAATTGGAAATACATATGAGAGAAATAAAGATCCTTGAACATCTAAGTCAATTTGAAAAATAACAAAGAGGAGGATCTTGCCTTTTAAGATATTAAAAGATACCTCGAAACCACACTCATAGAAATGGTATGGTACTGCCACAAAAATAAACAGACCAAGAAAAAGAATCGAGAGAATCAAACAGTACATATATGGGGACTTGGTGTATAATAAAGTGGTACTACAAAGGAAAGGTTGTCTAGTAGAATGAATAAAAGAAAACAAAGAACTTTAGGTCTTTGCTTTAGGTCTTTCCTGTTTACAGGAAAGGTAAAACTATATGTACAGAGCCACAAAATAAACAGTATTCCTTACTATGGGACAATAAAAGGTTAAAAGCCACTGATTTATAATACTCTTGGAAAACACGAAAAAATTAACTCTAGGAGAAAATAGAAAAATGGGCAAAAGATATTAACAAGTATTTAAGAGATGAGAAAATAAAAAAAAAATTCCTATGGACATAAAGAGTTGTTCATACTCAGGAGTAATCAAAGACAAACAATTAAAAAGCTACATATTGGGGCTGGCCCAGCGGCGCAGTGGTTAAGTTCGTATATTCCACTCCAGCAGCTCAGGGTTCGCCAGTTCAGATCCCAGGTGTGGACCTGCACACTGCTTCTCAAGGCATGCAGTGGCAGACATCCCACATATAAAGTAGAGGAAGATGGGCATGGATGTTAGCTCAGGGCCAGTCTTCCTCAGCAAAAAAAGGACTGGCAGTAGATGTCAGCTCAGGGCTAATCTTCCTCAAAAAAAAAAAAAGCCACATATTGCCAAACATTGGCAGGAGTACGGGGATATAAGAACCCCTATACATTTCCTAGAAGTGGAGAGTAGAGCAGCAAATCTGGAGATAATATTTAAGTATATATATACTTATTCCACTCCTGGGTTATCTCAAAGAAATTCCCACACCAAATCCTCAAGGGACATTGTATGAGGATGTTACGTGTAGCATACAACGTACAAGAAGCGCACTAACAACTCCAGAGAGTGCCATTCACATAGACTAATGTGAATGGTGCCTCCTTGACTTTTGCTACACGGGAGCCCTATTATAACAGTGAACCAAAGAGACCAAAAGGCTTGCCCACATGGCACTTATATTTTAATGTAGTAGCTGCTTAATAAATATTTATTGATTGAATAAAAAGAACCAAAGAATAAGCAAGT
Source organism: Equus przewalskii (assembly GCF_037783145.1). NCBI lineage: Eukaryota > Metazoa > Chordata > Mammalia > Perissodactyla > Equidae > Equus > Equus przewalskii. The sequence goes on along the minus strand of NC_091844.1, from coordinate 71,350,741 downwards.
TTCACCACCAAAAGTTAGGTTCAATTACCTCCAAGTTCCTATCTGGCAAGATTATAGAACACGATATGGGTATCTGAAGCATCAGTGCTTCCGAGATCCTAATTTGGGTCCTAGAATACAGACACAAACGAATAACGCTAAACATGTTTAATTCCTTAGCATGTATCTAAATATACAAATATACCATAGAACGTCTTTTCAAGAGGTTTCAAGTATAAAGCATTTTTTTAAATGGAAAACACTTGTCTACTCCAAAGATAAAAAGATTTCCAGAGCATAAAAGAAAATGTACACACTGATAAATCAGTATCGCCAAGCAGAGGGAATGATGGAAGCACAAGTACATGTCTATTGGAGCCCACAAGGCCCCAGACTTAGTCTCTTTATAGGGATTTTTTTTTTCCCCAAGCCATCTTTAAAATATTGGGAAGCAAAAATATTGCAAAAATGATACAATATGACTGCTCCTCTCCCTACACCCACCCCGTGAAATAAGGCAGCAAGCAATTACTGAAAATTGCCGGCCTATATTTCATATCCCTACAGGCTACTGTTCCCACTCTCAGTCCCAATACAACCCTAGACACCACAACTCCAGAGAGTCTAGTAAAAATCTGTCCATACACAGTATGTACAGTATTTCCTGACTGTACAACAGCTGCCTCCTTCACTTTTTCCGATATTGGTGAAAACTGCTAATTGAACAGCATCAAAAAGCAGTGATAAATACAGATGAGACAATGAGATATGTAAGTGGAGAAGACAGAACTAGATTTAAATATTACCCCTACTACTTATTACCTGTTTGGGCTTCTACAGGCCATTTAACTTCTCTGGCAACCCAATTTCCTCAGCTATAAAACGGGAGTACCATCACCTGCTTTCCAGGATTGTTGCAGGGATTAAACAAGATAACATTAAACACCTGGCACGAGATGCTAACTAAACCTTAGTTTACTCCTCTCCTTCTTATTAGGCCAACACCAAATGGGCAGAAGGGCAAAATACAACAAGTAAATATAGCAAAAGTGAAGATTGTGAGGGCTGGCCCCGTGGCCGAGTGGTTAAGTTCGCCGGCTCCGCTGCAGGCGGCCCAGTGTTTCCTCTGTTCGAATCCTGGGTGCGGACATGGCACTGCTCATCGAACCACGCTGAGGCGGCGTCCCACATGCCACAACTAGGAGGACCCACAACTAAGAATATACAACTATGTACCGGGGGGCTTTGGGGAGAAAAAGGAAAAAATAAAATCTTTAAAAAAAAAAAAAGTGAAGATTGTGAATAAGAAAATAATTTAAAATGTGACATACTTTCCATTCATTCATTCAAAAAATTGAGCACCATGTTTGGCAGGCACTGTTGTAGGCCCTCAGGACACCGCCATGAACATGATAATCTCTGTCTTTAAAGAACATCAAAGAGTCTCACTCACAGCATTCAGCGAGCAAAGGATGAGAACTCTCATTGCACTGAGTATCTATGTCATTCATGTGGCCCCTACCTTGAACTGATTTATCCTGTTAATAATTATTTATATATACATACCATGTGCATATTACAGTCCTGAAGGTAGGGACTGTGTTTTATTTATCGTCTATTCTCAAAGTCTGATCATCATGATTTCCAAGAAATAGATCAGTTCCTTAATACACTATTCATTCATTCATTCAACAGATATTCCTTAAGCATCTTCTATGTGCTAGATGCTGCACTAGGCCCTGGAATGCAGCAGCTGGGGGAAAGTAAGATATAGTGCCTGCCCTCAAGGAGCTTATAGCCCACATAATAGAAGACTCTAGGGGAGCAAGACTTTAACCAAAGGAATATATCCTACTTCCAAACACAACTACAATACTGATCAAAAAACGAAAAAAAAGGGGCCAGCCTCATGACCAAGTGGTTAAGTTCACGCGCCCTGCTTCGGTGGCCCAGGGTTTCGCCAGTTCGGATCCTGGGTGCAGATATGGCACTGCTCCCCAAGCCACGCTGAGGTGGCATCCTACATGCCACAACTAGAAGGACCCACAACTAAAAATACACAACTATGTACCGGGGGGCTTTGGGAGAAAAAGGAAAAATAAAATCTTTAAAAAAAAAAAAACCTTAATACCAAAATACAGTTCAAAAACATCTGAAGTTTAGAATCTGACAGCATATACTAGTATCTAATACTAGTATATGATACTATGTGAAAAGTATCTAAGAGCTAACACAAATTATAGCCTATTGACTTTAATGCAGACATCTTTTCTATTGTTGTAAGCCACATACAATACCTACCTCTCTAAAAATGTCCAGCTTATGTTTAAATAAAATTAACACATTTTACACAGGGTCTTTTCCCCTAACTTTGTGCTTCCACAGAACACCTTTATCCAAAAAATCCCAAATGCTTTTTACTCAGTAACTCATTTTTCACAAAATCCTCCCCCAGTGGGGAAGCACGACAGAAATATAAAATATTTCTAGTAAAAGACCAAAAGCCCAAATATCTAGAAATCAACTCAGTAATGCACACAAATGATACTTCATTGTGTAAGTCCAAAAAAAAATGCCAAATATACAATTCAAAGTAATATAGCACTTTTCCGAAGCAGATCCTTGAAGACAGGACCACTCTCCATTCAGGTGCAGACACCGGTTGGGCTCCTTAGTTCTCACAACAGTTGGTAATCCTACCACCTGTCCAGCTGGTTTCCAGAGGTTATAGGTTTATCTATAATTAGGTATTCAGCAGACGTGCAATCAAGGACTTACCAAAGGATGGTGCAAAAAGACTTGCCAGGGAAAATGATTTAAAGAATTAATATGCATTCACTTCTACAAGTGTTGTAAGTTTCTTCCATGACCTAAAAAACTGCAAGTTTGTATATGTGGACTACAGAAATGGCCAGTAATTTAATTTTTTTTAAGTTACATTTTCAGTTGGCTACTAGAGATAATCCTATGAACTCCACAGCTGCTTTGGTTCAAACCTGTCTTGAGGACATTTGCCACATTATTCAATACCGCCTATATGGTTCTCCAGGTGAATGCGATATAAGGAAAAAGTTGCTCTACTCTGAGGAACTCGTATTTTTCCCTACTCATCTGAGAGTTATATACATTATTACATTTCCCTCTCAGACTTTCCTTCCATGTTGAACCCCCAATGTCAGCCCCTCTGCTTGTGTTATGTTGGCAAACCCATGAGTGTTGGAAAAGAAGTACAGAGTGATAGGGGCCAGCCCAGTGGCACAGCTGTTAGGTTCGCCAGTTCAGATCCCAGACACAGACCTATGCACCACTTATCAAGCCATGCTGCGGCAGGTGTCCCACATATAAAATAGAGGAAGATGGGCACAGATGTTAGCTGAGGGCCAATCTTCCCCAGCAAAGACTGGCAGCAGATGTCAGCACAGGGCTAATCTTCCTCAAAAATAAATAAATAAAAGGAGGACAGGATGATAAAAGAATACATTAAAGAAGGACCCAAAGATTTTTTAAAATAAAATTAAAGCAAGTTTACCTATAAAGTTATTCAAAATATTTTGATCTTCTCAACTAAGATGTGGACTTAGAGTCAATGACCATCTCAAAAAGCACAAAAAGCTAGTGATGAAGCCAATACCACCCAACAGGCCTAACAGAGGTAGAAAGAGTTGAAATATTTTTCAAAGACTGCTTTCCAATTCTGTGAATACGGTATTAATTTGTTTGCTGAGTGACTCTTAGGTGGAGCAAATAAGTGCTAATTACTGATGGTCAGATTAACTGACCTAAAGAGGTCAAGCTTTATACCCACTAAACAAAACAAAAAAAGCCAAGTATACAGGAGTAATTACAACTAACTACACAGCACAAGTCAACTTGACATTAAAAAAGCATGGACACAAGAAAATGGTTCTGGGGTGGGCCCGGTGGCACAGCAGTTAAGTGCACATGTTCCACTTTGGAGGCCCAGGGTTCGCCGGTTCGGATCCTGGGTGCAGACATGGCACTGCTTGGCAAGCCATGCTGTGGTAGGCGTCCCACGTATAAAGTAGAGGAAGATGGGCATGGATGTTAGCTCAGGGGCAGTCTTCCTCAGCAAAAAGAGGAGGAGTGGCAGCAGATGTTAGCTCAGGGCTAATCTTCCCCCCTCCCCCCAAAAAAAAGAAAAAAAAGAAAATTATTCCAATAATCTACAGAATGGATCATATGCATATTTCCCCATGCCACACACACTGGGGGAAAAGGCAAAACTGCAGGCACAGCTCATGGTCCTATGGCTCTTTAGCAAATGAAATGTCTCTGGACCAGTGGATGAAACAATCCAAAAAGAGAGGGGGAAGTAGGGGGGAAAATCAGCATAAAGTGAAGAAGACAACACAAAAGTAGAAAAAGGGGAACCTTCTCAATTACGTATCTCATAGAGAGGAATACATTTCTTCCTACAAAAATAAGGGTATCCTGGGGGCTTGCATGGTGGGGTAGTGGTTGGGGTTCGTGTGCCCCGCTTCAGTGGCCCAGGGTTTGCCAGTTTGGCTCCTGGGTGCAGACTGATCATCAAGCCATGCTGAGGCAGCACCCCACAAAGAGGAACAAGAAGGACCTACAACTAAGATATACAACTAAGTACTGGGGCCTTGGGGACAAAAATAATAACAACAACAATAAGGGTCTCCTAAAGCAACAGCATGAGCAATCCCATTTTCCATCAAATATGTCTTTAAAGACACTAGCAAACATCTAGGACTCCAGAAAAAGGATGCCTTTAATTACACCAGAAGGGGAAAACCAAGAGGAGTGCTCAATCTTGTAACATAAAACCAACTTGAGAAGAGCTTACCAGACTCAAATCAACCCACTTCAGGAATAGCAAAGAAATATACAACCTGCTTCATAAATATAGAGTCCACAAAACTTTAAATCCAGAATTATAACTTATCCTCTTTTAAAGGACCAATCACAACATAGGATTAGTAAATCTCTTAAACTTCTCAAAGAAAGCAATCATTCCATCATCTACTAGAGCCAGAATACAAATCTTCTTACAACTGAAAAACAAATATTTCAAATTAAACTTCATTAGCCTGTTATTTATAGTCTTTTAAAACATTTTAAAAGGCTCCTTGAAACAAAGTTTCATTAGCATCCTTCTAGAAAGAGCTCTAATATCTTTCAATCTTCTAGCAATTTAAAAGCTACCAAATGTTCATTTCTACATTAGATTATTGATTCCTTGCCTTTTAACGTCTCCATAACAGCTGCCTGACAAATTACCGCACCTTATTCCTCAGGGGGTAAAGACAGCATGATATCCATGCATTCAAAAATGGGACCACAAACTGATCAGTGACAGATGAGCTAATTGCTTCAGAAGAATTAGACACTGCTCTAATAGACTCGGCATTCATAGCACTATACAATTAGATGCTTAGACTCTAAATATTCTTTTTGTACTTAAGCGTGGAGGACAGCCCTTTCTTAAACTTACTTTTATTTGAAAATATGTTAGCTTTGGAAAGTCAATAAGCTTGTATATGTCTGGAATAATTTCTACAGAAAGCCTACTATTCAGAATAACTATTCTAAATAGTTTGCACAACTTTCAGATTTAGCTCTCTTATTTCAACCTAAGAAATCTGTAAGCCTCAAAATAGTCTATTAAATAAGATACTTTTTTAAATGTTTTCCAGATTTTTAGCAAAATAAAAACCAAATATATTTTGAAAGATACAATAAATATATTTCAGAGTAGTACAGTAAAATATTTGTTTTATTTGCCTGGGTTCATTCAAATTAGTGTCAGAATAGGAGACACAGAGAAAAACCACACACAAACCATAATCTTGTAGACCACCACAGAATACAAAATATTGCTTTCCTCCCGTAAGAATAACAAAACGGTGTAGGCTTAAAGGAGCATTTTAAATGAACAGCAATTTCCAGCCAAATTACTCTTGGTAAGTTAGCCTCTTTCTATACCGAAGCAATACTCTTTTCTGAATTCATAACCAATCTCCTAACACAAACTTATTATTCCTTCAAAGTGATAAAATATCTGTGCTAGCTTAGAGTTTCACACTGTAATAAAACTTCAAGATCTTCCCATCACTTTTTTAAAAAAACTAAATCATCACTCGCCTTCTTCAAATGTCACTTTTGCAGTAGTGCCACAACGACGGCGTTAATTCATCTTTTACAAAGTGTCCCCATAACAGAAATGCAGACGTCCAAGAAACCATACAATTTGGAGATGATAGTGCCTACTATCCAAAACATTCCACCTGTCTCTTTCGACATGCCCCTTTTGTGACCTGAAAGCTCTACTAGAAAGCTCCACTAGGTCCCTACTGGAACCCCGGTTAGCTAGCTGGCTGACTCTCCAGCTATAACATCATGTTTCATCTCTCCTGTCTGGAGAGGCGAGAGCGTGGATTTTGTTTTTAAAGTTGGTGTCAGAGCAGCTACAAACTTTTTTCAGCATCCCTGCCTGGCTGCCAACTGGAGCTCTCCGTTCACTTCCTCACCAACTTGAACCACCCCCAACAGTTTGCGAGTATGCTGGAGTTAGACACCGGCAAGAGCTGACACACTTCACAAGAAGGGTTTGACACCGCAGAAAACTTTCACTTCTCTTCTCCAGCCCTTCCACCCGGGGACTCCGGCCCTTCGCGCTTGCTCCCCTAGAATGCCCCTCTAAGGCGGGACAAGGACACGGGAAGCACAAGGTTCTAAGGTCCCCGCAAAGACCCCCAAAGCCCTCTCCCCTGGACTCAAGTCCCGTTCTTCACACAAAAGAGCCGGGCCAGCAAAGCTGTCGCGGCCCTCCCCAGCCGGTGCCATCCTCCACCGCACCCGCAGACCCGGGCTCCGGCCGCCCGAGCAGTCTCCACTGGAGGCTTCCTGCCCCAACCGGGCCAGACAAAGCCCCGGCGGCCGGGCCGGCACTCGGCAGCCCCCGGGCTCGGGCCGCCCGCTCTTACCCGGGCCTCCTCCAGAGCGGCGCCGGCGCCACCGCTTCCCCCGGCCTTGGCGGCGGGGCAGCTGGCAGCGCGGGTCTTGGAGGAGCGGGTCCGAGAGGAGATGAAATGGCTGCTGCCTCCGGTCGCCCCAGGCTCTGCTCCGGCCCCAGGCCCGGGCCCGGGCGACTTGGACCCGAGAAGGCGCAGAGAGCTCTTCCGGGTGTTCACCATGGTCCAGCCAGGAGGACGGGGTCCACACCGCGCCCGCCGCGCCCGGGAGAGCCGAGGAAAGCCGGCCCGCCGGCCGGGCAGTCGGGGCCAGCGGAGCCGGGCCGGGAGAGCCGAGCCGCCCCGGACTCCGCGGAGCGCAGACGAGGACAGGCGAGAGCAGGGCAAAGGAAGGGAAGTCGGCGCGAGAAGGCAGGCAGCGGGAGGCGGGAGCGATGCTCCAGGCCGACAGCGCAGAGCCTCCGCCGGCTTCGCCCTCCTCAGCGGGAGCCGAGCGGAGCCGCCATTTCTGCCCCTTTCTCTCCCGTTCTCGCTCTCCAGCTCCGTGCGTCAAGGCTCCAGCGCCGCAGGGCCGACGAGCCCGCTGCCGGCCGTGACCGCTGCGGGGCGCTGCAAGGCCGGCCAGCGCTTCCTCGGCAGCCTTCTCCCTCCGCCTTCCCTCCAGGAGGCCCCGCCCAGCGGCGCGGCGTCAGCGCTCGGCGGCCGGGAAGGGCCGCTCTGGGTGGTGGCAGCTCTATGGTTTCCCGGTGTGGCCGGCAGTCTGGGACCGGAGGGGAAAAACCAGAAAGGGCGCGGGACGGGCCGGCGCGCTGGAGCCGTTCCCCGAGCCTTCACAACCTGCAGGGCCCGACACCCCAGCACCCCCACCATCACCCCAGGTGGCCTGCACGGAGCCAGCAACGACCGGCAGAGGCGGGGGATTGAGGGGACCAGTGGTGACCAGGGCGCGGTGACCTCAGGTGGCATCCCAGAGATACCCAAGGCAAGTCACCGAACTTGAGTCGCAATTTTCATGGCTGTAAAGATGGGAAAGATAACTGTGATAAAATAAATCTGTGTGGTATCTGGCACACGGTAAGCTTAAGAAAGAAAACAAACGCTAGAACTCTGCATCTTTAAACAAAGCGAGGCAGGGTCGTTTTCTCTAACCTTAGCCAGATCTGAGGCAGACTCACAAAGGATGAATTCTTCCTACTTAGAGCCTCCGTTATCACTGCTGCCCCGGCCAGCGCAGGAATGAATACAAAAATCTGAACCCAAACATATAAACTTTGTGATTTAACTTTCAAAGAAAAAGATTGAGGCACACGATTAATACGAAAAGTTCTGCCATAAAGCAAAAATTATGTTCGTTCCAAAAATTCTCGGTACAGTAGCGATAGAGAGCCTACTGTTTACTGGGCAGAAGTTCTTCCTGTTTACTACACTACGAAAAATTGTAGACCCGAGAAAAGTCCTGTAAAAATCTCCAAGCTACATCAAAATTAGAGCATTCTAGCCATCCAAGCTCCCAATCGTTCAACAAAACCGCGTACAGCACTAGGAATGGAAAACAGGACGGATTCCAGGAAAGCGGGCAAATCCCTCTTGCACTAATTTGCATACCACACCCTCCCCAGGACGCTTCACCCATCACTAAAAACCGGCCTTTTATGGGTGTGGAGACCTCATGATGAAACCAGACCTGGGTTTTCCCGCTTCAGTTAGCTATGAGATCGTTAAACAAAAGTTTCATTTCCTGCAGAAAGAGGCTGACTTTAAGTAGTATATGAAGTGTCCTGAGGAGGTGTATGATATGCAAATTTACATACAAAGGATTTGTGTGCTTTCCTCCTCTGGTTTCTCTGGGTTTTTTTTTTTTTTTTTGTAGTCCTATATTGAGAACGCCAGGTTATGATTTGGTTACTATAACCTATAACATTACTAACAACAAATGTTTACTCTCAACCCAACTGGTGCTAGGTGCTCTGCCAGACCCGGACATAGGGAGGTTTTTTTAAAAACATAACATAGTTCTGGCCCTCAAAGGGTTTATAACAAAGAGACAGGCAAGGAACCAATAAGCTGCAATACAGTGTGATAAGAAAGAATGAGGCAGAGACCTCTAATTCAAGCAGGGATGTTAGGGAAAGCCTCTGAGAGGCAATGACACCTGAGATGCATCATGAAGGACAAAATAGAGGAAGGAAACATTATGCACAAAACAAAGGAAGACTTGAAAAAGATATGGAAGAGTTGCTTGTTTTCCACTATATGACCTGGAGAAGATAACTAAAAAGTCAATAAAAATCTTTTTTAAACTTTCTTTAAAACTACATGAGCTGGCAAGACACTAAGGAATACTTAGACCAAAAACTAAGTCACAGCAGGAACCTAGACGAGCAAGCAAAGCTCTAAAGACATCTTTCATTTTCAATGCATTTGCTCAAGCCCAGTGCACTTGAACTTCTATTTTCTCTGTCTTCAGGATATAGAAAGGACAGAAGACAAAGCCCAGAACCTGCTCAAGCTACAGTTTAATGGAATCACCCTGAAAAATCCTGGTGCAAGGAGGATACACTTAAGTATGAGGGTGAATTAGAAATAAACTGACCAACCTCCCCATCACTAATCCCCAGGAAACTGCAACAGGAACTGCCTTTCTGAACATATACACTAAGAATGAGAGGGAAAATATATGTCCCTTGAGAATTCAAAATAACAAATTGGTCCTCAGGTTTACAGCCTAAATTCACTCAATCTGATAGGTATGAAGAACCTCTGGACAATAATTTAGGTTAAATAAGATTGAGTCAAAAGTGATCCTGGGGCTGCCCTGGTGGCGTAGTGGTTAAATTTGCATGCCCCACTTCAGCAGCCCGGGATTCATAGGTTCAGATCCCAGGCACAGAGCTACACACCGCTCATCAAGCCATGCTGTGGTAGTGTCCCACATACAAAATAGAGGAGGATTGGCACAGATGTTAGCTCAGCGACAATCTTTCTCACCAAAAAAAAAAGTGATCCTAAGCACAAAGCAAAAGCAAACATAAATTATCTCTGAAGAGATGCACCTTCAACAAGAAGAACATAAAATAGTCTCATGAATATGACTCTAAAAAAAATTCACGAAACATAAAAGTAAAAATCATCAACAACAGCCAGCAAAAAAGAATACCCAACAGAATGAGGGCCAGCCCCAGTGGCCTAGTGGTGAAGTTCAAGGCAGTCTGCTACAGTGGCCCGAGTTTGGTACCTGGACACAGACTTGCACAGCTCTGTTAGCAGCCATGCTGTGCTGGCAGCCCACATACTGAAAAATAGAGGAAGACTGGCATGGATGTTACCTCACAGCAAATCTTCCGCAGCAAAAAAAAAAAAAAAAAAAAAAGAATACACAATAGAATAAGACCTACAGATTTATATTCAGATATGTAATATAAATAAAGAAAATATTAATAAACCAAAAATGGCAAAGCAAATTTTAAAAGAATGAGATAGAACATAAAAAAATAAAGAGTAGAGGTCTTAGACGTGACACCAAAAGCATGTTCTATAAAAGAACAAAACTAGGGGCTGGCCCAGGGTAGTAGTGGTTAAGTTCATGTGCTCCACTTCAGTGGCCTGGGATGGTTCAGATCCCAGATGCAGACCTAGTACCACTCATCAAGCCACGCTGTGATGGCATCCCACAGAAAATAGAGAAAGATTAACAACAGATGTTAGCTCAGGGTCAATCTTCCTCACAAAAAAAAAAGAAAGAAAATGGGGAAAATACCAGAAAAGATTTTTCAACTAGGAGGATATGCAGATGGAAAATAAGAATATAAGAAGATATCAGGGGCTGGCCCCGTGGCCGAGTGGTTAAATTTGCATGCTCCGTTTCAGTGGCCAAGGATTTTGCTGGTTTGGATCCTGGGTGTGGGCATGGCACCACTCATCAGGCCATGCTGAGGCGGCATCCCACATAGCACAACCAGAGGCACTCACAACTAGAATATACAACTATGTACTGGGGGTCTTTGGAAAGAAAAAAAATGGAGAAGAATATTGTCAACAGATGTTAGCTCAGGTGCCAATCCTTAAAAAAAAAAAGAAAGAAAGAAGATTTCAACATCACTAACCAGTAGGGAAATGCAAACTGAGACCACGATGAGTTATCGCTACATACCTATTAGAAAAACTAAAAAAATAGTGACAACACCAAATGCTGGTGAAGAGGCAGAGAAACTGAACCATTCATACATTACTGGTGAGAATGGAAAATGATACAGCCAATCTCAATATGGAAAACAGTTCAACATACAATATGACCCAGCAATTGCAATCCTGGCTTTTTATTCCAAAGAAATGAAAACTATATCCTCACAAAAACCTATAGACCATAGTTTATTGCATCTTTATTTGTAATAGCCAAAAACCGGAAAAGAAAAAATATCCCTCATAGATGAATGGTTAAAAAAACTTTGGCACATCTACAACATGAAATACTACTCAGCAGTAAAAAGGAATTAACTAGTGTTATATGCAAAAACTTGTATGAGTTTCAAAGGCATTATGCATAAGCAGAAAGAAGGAAATAATATATATGACAGCAGAAAACAATAAAATAAAAAACAAATAATAGAGGGATTCAATTAAATCAAAAGTTGATTCCTATAAAAAGAAAGAAAGGAAAGTAACCCACTAGCCAGACCAGTTAAGGGGGAAAAAAATAGAGATGACCCAAATTATGAATTTCAGGAATGACAGGGTAAGCATCACACAAGATCTTATAGACTTGGCAGTCAGCGAACTTTTTTCTTGTTATAAAGGGCCAGTTTGTAAATATTTCAGGCTTTGCAGGCCACGTATGGACTCAGTCAAATATCCCTCTTTGTTTCAGTTTAGTTTTTGGTTTTTCGTTTTTTGAACAATCCTTTAAAAATGTGAAAACCATTCTTAGCTCACAAATGTACATAAACAGGCAACAGATTAGATTCGGGCCATGGGCTACTGTTTGCCCATCTCTACTACAAACATTAAAGGGACAATTAAGAAATATAATGAACAACTTAATTTTATGCAAGTTCCAAAACAGATGAAGTAGACAAATTCCTAAAACTGAAACTAATTACTAAACCTCACTCATAAAGACATAGATAACCTGAATATCCCTATTATTGATTAAAGAAACTAAATATAGAATTAAATACTTTCCTGTAAATAATACACAAGGCCCTCATTTCACTACCTCATTTCAAGTCTCACTATTAAGGTATAATAATCAGGACAGTGTAGCTATATAGTCATACAGCTCAGTGAAAAAGAAGAGAGATTCATACACACATGTAAATTAATGTTTGCAAAGAGGCCAAGGTAATTAATAAAGAAAAGATATTCTTTGCAATAAATGATGCTAGAACAACTGTATATCCCTGGGCAAAAAAAAAGTATGCCTTGACCATTACCTCAAACTATGTGTAAAGATTAACTTCAAATTGATCATAGACTTAAATACAAGCCCAAAAGTGTAAATTTTTTGGAAAACCTAAAAGAAAAACTTTGTGTGACCATGCAGTAGGCAAAGTTTTCTTACAAAGAACACAAAAAGATAAACTATAAAAGAAAAAGTTGAAAAATTGGGCTTTCTCTTTGCAGGACACTTTTAAGAAAATTAAAAGGCAAACAGACTGGGAGATAGTAATAATAAAAATAAGAACAGAAAATGATATAGAATATAAAGATTTAACAGAAAGGATAAGCAATGACAAAATTTGTTTGCTTTTTTAATTTTGCTTCTGATGGAACTAAGGTAAGTCACTGCAACTCTATAAGGAGATCCTCAGGAAAGAGATGGCACTGATTCAGTAGGCATAGGGTAAGTTCCAAGAGACTATATTTTTAAGAAGATTGGCACCTGAGGGGCCAGTCCTGTGGCCGAGTGGTTAAGTTTGCACGCTCCACAGCCCGGGGTTTCGACGGTTTGAATCCTGGGCACAGACATGGCACTGTTCATCAAGCCATGCTGAGGCAGCATCCCGCATGCCACAACTAGAAGGAGCCACAGCTAAAAATACACAACTGTGTACTGGGGGCTTTGGGGAGAAAAAGGAAAAATTAAAAAAAAACCTTAAAAAAAAAAAAGATTGGCATTTGAGCTGACAACTATTACCAATCTTCTTTTATTTTTTTTTTCTGCTTTTCCTCCCCGAATCCCCCCAGTATGTAGTTGTATATTTTAGTTGTGGGTCGTTCTAGTTGTGGCATGTGGGACACCACCTCAGCAGGGCCTGACGAGTGGTGCCATGTCTGCACCCAGGATCCAAACCAGCAAAACCCTGGGCCACTACAGCAGAGCGCACAAACTTAACCACTGGGCCACAGGGCCAGCCCTGCATGACACATTTTGATGAACACTGAATCATGAGACAAAATCAGAATTGGTGACATGAGAATTTTGTACTGTCCAATGTGATAACTACCACATGTGGCTATTTAAATTTAAATTTAAAAATTAAAACTTCATGTTTAGTATTTAGTAGTCATGTTTCAAGTATTCAGTAGCCAAGTGTTGCTGTGGTTAATATATTGGACAGTGCAGAGACAACTCCCTCATCTCAAAAAGTTCTGTTGAACAGCTGTGGCTTAGATATTCATCTTGAGACAGGAGAAACGCTCAAAGATGATCACTGTGTTTGTGACCTGAAATGGATGGTTGGAGGGGCTACCAATTGGAAAAAGGGATGCAGGATCAGGAGCCGATTCCTGAGTGTCACCTATCATCTTTCTATGTCAGTTCAAGAAACATTTACTGACCCCTATTATGTATCTGTGTAATAGCTACTGTGTAAAGTGCTATGGAGAATATTGAACAAATATATTACTCAGTCTGCACCCTTAAGGAGCTTACAATCCTGTGTGAGTATTTAGACTCGTAACTAAAAACTCAACAGAGAAAAGAATTTGAGAAAGAGCAAACTAAACCCAAAAGCTAGTAGAAGGAGGGAAATAAAGATTACAGTGGAGATAAATGAAACAGAGAGTAGAAAAGCAATGCAGAGAATCAATGAAACCAAACGTTGGTTCTTTCACAGATTAGTGGTTACCAGAGGGGAAAGGGGAACGGGGGTGGACAAAAGAGGTAAATGGGTACACATGTATGGTGATGGATAAAAACTAGACTTCGGAGGTAAGCAAGATGCAGTCTATTCAGAAACTGATACATAATAATGTGTACCTGAAATTATAGAATGTTAGAAACAAATATCACTTCAATAAAATAATCCTTAAAAAAAAAGTTGGTTCTTTAAAAAGAGTAACAAAATTGACAAACATTTAACTAGACTGACCAAGAAAAAAAGAGAGAAAACACAAAGTATTAAAATCATAAATGAAAGAGGGGACATTATTACCAACCTTACAGAAATAAAAAGAATCATATGAAAATACTATAAGCAATTGTATGACAACAAATTAGATAATCAAGATGAAATGGACAAATTTCTAGAAACACACAAACCACCAAAACTGACTCAAGAAGAAATGGAAAATCTGAATAGACCTATAACAAAAGATTGAATCAAAAATCTCCCAACGCAGAAAAGTCCAGGACCAGATGACTTCACTGATTCTACCAAACAAATAAAGAAACCCAGCAGCATATTAAAAGGATTCTGCACCTAATGATGTACATCTGAAATCTATATAATGCTATAAACCAATGTTACCTCAATTAGCTTGATTAATTAATGTTACCTCAGTTTAATGTTACCTCAATTAAAAATCAAATCAAGACAATAGTCAAAAAGCAGAAGCAATCCAATTGTCCATCAACAGATGAATGGATAAAGAACGTGTGGTATACTCAGACAATGGAACATTATTCATTCATCCTTAAAAAGGAAGGAAATTCAGACACATGCTACAACATAAATGAGAAAAGAAAAAAAATGGATTCCACTTATATGAGGTACCTAGACTAGGGCAACTTCATAGAGAGAAAAAGTAGAATAGAGATTACCAGAGGCTGGAGGAGGAGGGGAGAGGATTAAGGAGTTATTGTTTAAATGGGTACAGAGTTTCTGTTTGGGGTGATGAAAAAGTCTTGGAAGTGGATGTTGGTGATGACGGCATAACATTGTGAATGCACTTAATGCTACTGAATTATAAACTTAAAAATGGTATTTAAAAAAACCCTACACTATTTGGAGTAGTATGCTATTGTTTCAGAAGTCAACAAATAGAACAGAAAGCAGACCCAAAACACAGAGCCCAGAAATAGTCCTCAGGATCGATGGGGATTTGGTATACGCCACAGCATTACAAATCTGCGAGAAAGAAAGAACTGTTTGATAAGTGGCCTTGGGACCATGGGCTTTATCTGTTAGATATTACACTAGGTATACGTAGATCTAAGTCCAAGATGTCAACTTGTTTTTCTTAACAAGCAAGACGGAAGGGCATTAAAATAGGTCATTCACTGAATATAGTTAAGCAGGTAAAGATGGATGGTTAAATACAGATGCACTATTACCCCCTCCCCAGATCCCCAATAAAAAGATCAATAGGAAACCAATAAACAGTATTTGCATTTTAAAAAAAAAATCAGTGTAATACACCACATCAATAGAATGAAGGGAAAAGACCACATGATCATCTCAACTGATACAGAAAAACATTTGACAAAATCCAACAACTTTTCATGATAAAAACTAGGAATTGATGGGAGTTTCTTTAACATGACAAAGGGCAACTAACATTGTACTCAGCGATTAAAGATTGAAAGCCTTCCTTTTAAGATTAGATAAGGAAGCCAGCTTTTGCCATTTCTATTCCACATTATACTGGAAGTTCTAGCTAGAGCAATTCAGAGAGGAAAAAAAACTGCATCCAAATCAGAGAGGAAGTGGTAAAACTATCTCTATTCACAGATGAAGTCACCTTATATGCACAAAATACTACAGAATCTATTAAAAACACACATACAACTATTAGAAGTAATAAATGACTTTAGCAAAGATGCTGGATATAAGGTCAATACACAAAAATCAGTGGTATTTCTATATATTAATAATGAAAAATCTGAAAAGCAAATTAAGAAAGCAATTCCTTTTACAACAGCATCAAAAAGAATAAAATACTTAGAAATAAATTTAACCAAGGAGGTGCAAGACTTGTACACTGAAAACTACAAAACACTGCTAAAGGAAATTAAAGAAGACCTAAGTAAATGGAAAGACATCCATCTTCATGGATTGAAAAATTTAATGTTGGGAGCCAGCCCGTGACCGAGTAGTTAAGTCCGCATGTTCCACTTGGGCAGCCCAGGGTTTGGATCCTGGGCACGGACATGGCACCGCTCATGAGGCCATGTTGAGGCGGCCTCCCACATGCCACAACTAGAAGGACTCACAACTAAAATATACAACTAGGTACTGGGGGGATTTAGGGAGAAAAAAAAAGATGGGCAGCAGTCGTTAGCTCAGGTGCCAATCTTTAAAAAAAAAAATTAACATTCTTGTCAATACGCCTCAAATTGATATACAGACTTCACCGCAATCCCCATCAAAATCCCAATGGCCGTTTTTTTTACAGAAATGGAAGAGCTGATACTAACTGCAAGGGACCTGGAATAACCAATACAATCTTGAAAAAGAAGAACAAAGTTGGAGGACTCCCACTTGCTGATTTCAAAGCCTACTACAAAACTACAGTAATCAAACATTATGGTGCTGGCATAAGGATGGATCTATAGATGAATAGAATTTTGAGTTCAGAAATAAACCAATACATTTATGGTCAATTGACTTTTGACAAGGGAAGAACCTTCTCTTTATCAAATGATGCTGGGACAAAAGAAAAAAAAGAGTCTAAGGGCCAAAGAAAAGTCTCTGCCCAAAGGAATCAAAGTAACCCCTTACCACCGACGTCAATAGACAAGATTTCTGGAGCACTGGTTTGAAAGCTGAATTTACCACAGGATCCTAGAATTGCTCAACAGAAGAGGAGTTGAAAAGACTCACAAGGTACCTTTACCTGGGTGGGGATGGGAGGGGTCTGTAGGTGAGGCCCAATCTCAGTTTGAATCCCAGCAGTAAAAACTGTCAATTAAAAAGCAAATCCCGATTTAGGCGAATGGAGACTTTATTTGAAAGGATTATTGCAACGGGTGTGGAGGTGGATTATTTGAAAGGATTATTGCAATAAGGGAGGAGGACAATTACAATAGAGAGAATGCTGAACTGTCAAAAACCCCGGATTTAGGTAAAGACAGACTTTTTTGGAAGGGATTATTCCAAGAAGAGGGAA
Organism: Equus przewalskii; assembly: GCF_037783145.1. NCBI lineage: Eukaryota > Metazoa > Chordata > Mammalia > Perissodactyla > Equidae > Equus > Equus przewalskii. Next base: position 71,333,534 of record NC_091844.1, on the reverse strand, counting down.
AGAGACTATTGCAATGGGGTCTGGGGGGTGAGGGGGCGACTATTGCTATAGTGGAACTCTATGACCACGAGATCTCCAACTGTCTCCAAGGTCAGGCAGAAAAGGGCTTTTCTTTTATAGGGAGGAGTGAACAAAGGCTAGAAAGAAGTGGGTGTGGGGAAGTGGGATGGACGGGTGGAGGTGGCAGCGATCCCGCTGCAGATCGAGAACATTTTACACTGAGGTCAGCCTATTTTCTGGGTGGTGGAGGAGTTGAATGCTCGCTCCGGCTGAGGGTGGGTCAAAGTTTGGGGCCCTGGGGGAAGGAGAGAAGCTTAACTAAAGTTTGGTCAAGTCACGGTAGCCGGTATTTTGTCCAGATTGGTCAGTGAGTACATCAGTTCAGCTAATCATTTCCGAAGCCAACAGCATGGGAATTGGAGGGTCTGTGTCTGACCCTGTCGGCGGTGAACAAGGGGGCATGCGTGAGTCACGTCTAAGTCACAGGGGGAGGGGTGGCTCCTGGCTATAAGCCCTTTCAGGAACACAAAGGTGTGGGGGCATTTCTTTAACCGTCGCTTTGCAGAGTCACAGGCTCAGGCAAGGGGCAACCTTGTCGGAATGCAGGGAAAGCTCTCCACGGACTCCATCAGAGCTGAAGGGGTGAGTGGACGCGGGGCTCCCAGGCGAGCCCACTGGAGCGCCCGCTTTTTCCGCGCGGCTTGCAGAGGCGACAAGCCGCGACGCGGGCCCGGGGCGGCAGACGGCAGCCATTTGCGCGGGGACGCCGAGGCCCGAGGCGGCCGGCCCCGCCCCCGCGCGCTCCCGGGGCTGCGCAGAGGCGGCGTGGGCGCGCGCTCGCCGCCCGGCCGCGGTGACCCGCAGAGGCGAGCCGGGTTCCAGTGTCGCGGCCGCCGAGCTTGAGAGGGTCTGGGGTCGGCGGTGCTCTCGGGCGGAGGGGCTTCAGGTCAGCGGCGGCGCCGGCGCCCGCGGCCCCTGAGCGAATTGAGGACGAGGCCGCGAGGCGACAGCGCGGCGCGGCCCCCTCCCGCGGCCGCGCCCGGAGGTAAGTTTGCTGGGGCCGCGCCGCCGCCGGGCCTGGGCGGGGGCCGGCGGAGCCGCCGCGCTCGTCTTTGTCCCGGTGAGCCTGGGGTCCGGAGGCTGTCGGACCCCGCGTCTGCGACCTGAAAGGGCGCGGCCGGGCCGAGACCCCTGCCCGCGTGAGCGCTCGGCCCGCCGCCTGCGCTCGCTTCCTGCGTGGGGGCCGCCGTGGAAGCCCAGAGGTGGGTTTTCTCGTTCGGAGGCGCTCGGAAACTTCGAGTTAACGTGCTCTCCAGACGTCCCTATTTCCATAGGCGACACTGCAGAAGCGCAGCACAGAAATACAGAGCGTGTCTGGTTTGGGTGGACATTTCCTAGTTAATTTCGTCACCGGTCTCCCACTGCTCACTTTGGTTCTGTAGGTTTGATGTTCTCTGTTTTCGTATTTAATTTCTTTTTTCTCCGTGTCTGTGTTTTTACTCGCCGTTTGTTACTTGTCAGCAATAATACACATTAGTGTGGCGTCCAGCGTTGATTCCTTCGTACGTAATTTGAGATCACTGAAAATAAAGATAGGAAGCTGACAGTCTGTACTGATGTCATCGTGGAACTGTGAAGTGTGACAGACTGTATAAACTACGTGAAAATGAGCTTCCTTATTCATAGTCATGGCTCAGGTGTGTTTTTAGAGTGCGTACAAGTTTTATGCTTTAGTTTTAACGGGAAAAACTCTTTAAAAGTTGATGTGTCTTCTAAATATGCTGAAAGTCGCATTGATTTGAAAGGCAATTAAATTCCAGAATATTGAGCACTTATGTTTAACACTAAAGTTAGTGCTAGGCTCTGGTGCAAACCAAAAATAAGAATTGTGTGCAGGATGGAGGGAGTAATTAAGCACACAAATAACAATGATACCAAGCAGAATACAGTATTAACAGAAACTACCACCTATTGAGCACTGACTCTTAACCCTGCACTATAGTAAATACGTGCATCCTTTAATTACTTAATATTTAATATTAATAACTTATCATTCAAATTTCTTAGTACCTACTGTATGCTAATGATATAATGGTGACCATTATGGATTTTGCCTTTAAGGATTTTGCATTAGCGTTGGGGGAAACGTATCAAACAATCACACAAGTAATTGCCAATAAACCTAGATGGAAGCTAAAAAGGGAGAAAGGAGATTGTTATGACGGGAGGATTTATCTCAGCTGGGGGAATCAGTTAAGGTTTTCCTAGGAAAGTAACCTTGGAGCTGAGATAAGAGGTAAGTAAGAATTAGGTGAAGGTGGCTCCCAAAGGAGGGAAGAAAGGTTCAGGCAAAGGAAGTAGATTCCACAGAGGCTAGGGAAGATTTTGGGAACCGAAAGGTCAAAGCAGTTGGATTGAGTATAGAAAGCTAAAGGGGTCTTGGTTAGGGCCAGAGAGATGATGCGGGGCCTTTTAAACAAGGTTAAGGATTTGGAACCAGCTTTTTTTTTTTTTTCTTTTTTTAAACTTTTGTAGAGAAATTTTGAAACCCCTTAAATTTGTGTGAGAACAGTACAGTGCACTCCTCTACAATATCCAAAGGATTTAGACCTTGTTTGAAGAGCAATGGGAGGTCGTTGAAGGGTTTTAAGCAGGGAAGTCCCATAATCAAATTTGTATCTTGATCAAAAGGATCACCCTATTATGCTAAGTGAAATAAGTCAGAGGGAGAAAGTCAAATACCATATGATCTCACTCATGAGTAGAAGATAAAAACGACAACAAACAAACACATAGCAACAGAGGTTGGAGTGGTGGTTACCAGGGGGGAGGGGAGGATGGAAGGGGTGATTAGGCACGCTGTGCTGATGGACTGTGATTAGTCTTTGGGTGGTGAACATAATGTAATCTACACAGAATTCAAAATGTATCACGATGTACACCTGAAAGTTATACAATGTTATAATTCAATGTTACTGCAATAAAAAAATAAAAAAAGATCACTCTGACTCCTGTGTAGAAACTGGACAGGATGTGAGGAAACCGCCTAGAGATCCTAGTTGGCACTAGAGTTGTGGCAGGCTCTAAAGATGCATAACTAATCTCTTCTTACTGTGTTAGTAATTCTGTATTCACATCTTTTGGAGCAATCCTGTAAGAGTTTCTAAAGGAGATCGTATTTGAGATGGGTTTTGCAAGGTAGATAACATTTCAGTATGGAGCCCTGGAATGAGAATGTGGCGAATCTTCAAGGATGGCTGACCTTCACAGTCTCCTCCTGTTTCACCTTTCCTCTAGGATTGTCTCATTTACTTTTGTCTCTCTCACTTTGGTCCTTGAGCACATAGAACTCCTCCATTAACAGTTTGTGTGTGTGTGTGTGTGTGTGTGTGAGGAAGATTGGCCCAGAGCTAACATCTTCGCCAATCTTTCTTTTTTATTTTATGTGGGATGCTGCCACAGCATGGCTTGAAAAGCAGTGCTAGGTCTGCACCCGGGATTTGAACCTGTGAACTCTGTGCCACAGGAGCAGAGTGTGCAAACTTAACCACTATGCCACTGGGCCAGCCCCAACAATTTTTTTAGAAGACAAAAGTGTATTTTCTTTTCTTTTTTTTTCTCCTCCTCCCCAAAGCCACCCAGTACATAGTTGTACATTCTAGTTGTAGGTCCTTCTGGCTGTGCTATGTGGGATGCTGCCTCAGCATGGCCTGATGAGCTGTGCCATGTCCGCGCCCAGGATCCAAGCCGGCAAAACCCTGGGCTGCCAAAGCGGAGCGCATGAACTTAACCGCTTGGCCATGTCCATGGGGCTGACCCCTGTATTTTCTTTAAACTGTGATTACAGCTAAGATAAGCTGAAACTTTCTATCTTGTAAAGTGTTTGACTCTGATCCTATCATAGTTTGCTCTTGGAGGCCTAATCCCATTCCACAGAAGTACTAAGTGAAAGAAACTTCTAGTGGAAATGTGAGTCATTGGTTTCTTTCCCTTCTGTTTAATGCCAGGAATGACTTCATCCTTAAAGAGAAACTTAAGCTTCTACATAAAGATAGTATGCCCAGTGATAGAATGTCTTGATATAAATCCATAATCTTAAAAAAAAAAGTAGCCTGTAGTATGTTTATTAAAATAAGTATAATTGGTAATATGCAAATTTCTTCTGTTCAAATTCTAATATATACATTAAAAAGACTACATTTCTTGCATTTCTGTTTTGACTGGATTTTCCTTGTAGTGGATATGTTCCCAAAAGCTCAGTCTAATCCGTCTCCTGACTGATTTTATCACTGCACTTGGGAGTAGGTGGGGTAATAATTGGGAAGGTGTTTGGTAAACTGTGATATTCAATAGAAATGTAAGATGGTAGTTGTACTAATTGGAAGTAAACTGAAGAAAAATGAAGAAAATTCTGTTCATCTGTCCATTCTGATGCCCAGCTTCGTGCTGGTAATTTAGCTATTTGTCACATGGCTTAATAAAAAAGTATGTGACTTAACAGTCATTCGTGTCACATGACTAATGGTTTTAGAAGCTCACAAAATTGATACAGATTTTACATGGTTCATTTACATATTACTAATTTATGATAGGAAATACCTAAAATAATGGTGACTCTGTGTCCATGTTAGAATCAATTTTTACTTCATAAGTCTGTGCTATGTTTGCAATTAGTAATTCAGTATATTTTTTCCTTGTTCGTCTATAAACTCCTGATAATAGAGACTGTCCAACTGACTCCTCTATCATTAGTTCTAAATCATTGCCTTGCACACAGTGGTGGGAGGTGCAGTAAGTTTTAAGTTTTAAAAGTTTTTTTTTTTAATTTTTTTTCTTTTTTGAGGAAGATTAGCTCTGAGCTAACTGCTGCCAATCCTCCTCTTTTTTCTGAGGAAGACTGGCCCCGAGCCAACATCCTTGCCCATCTTCCTCCACCTTACGTGTGGGATGCCTACCACAGCATGGCTCGCCAAGCGGTGCCATGCCGGCACCTGGGATCCAAACCGGCGAACCCTGGGCCGCCAAATCGGAACATGCACACCTAACTGCTGTGCCACTGGGCCGGCCCCTAAGCTTTAAAACTTTAATTAGTGAAATCAGAAGTAAAATTTCATAGCCATGTGAAAATTAAAACTTTAAGACTACATCTGAAGATGTTTCTTAGCAGTCCTTGTAACAGAGGTTCTGGTGGAGGGATGGTAAAAGAGAAAGGAGCATAACATTATTGTATTCTCACTGCCTCCTTTAGTCTTCAGAACACCTTGTGAGGAGGATCCCTATCTCCATGTTACAGTTTAGATAACTGGGACTTAGAGAAGTTAAATAACATGTATGTCACCTAGCTCGAAAATGGTATAGCCAGTATTCCAGCATAAATCTCTTTGAGTCCAAGATCTGTTCTCCATTCTCTTTTGCTGTCATAAAACAAGTAAAAACAGTTTATCAGTAACTTATAACAATGAAATGATGAATAATATTAGTAATTTACTATAGACCATAACCTACTAAATGGAAACATAGTGAGATACTTTAAGGATGGCTACTCTTTGCTTTGCACTTGCTTGACACTGTGAAAGAAACAGGAAATGTGTAAGTCATGGTACCTGTCCTCAGGGATCTTGGATCCAGTAGAGAGAGCTAAAAGACACAAAAGAAACAGTAATAAACAATATCAGACATATGATTTAAATGCCAAAAATCTAAATGCTTTAGGGGAAGAATACTAATAAGGGTTTACTATTTCATCTTTATGGTGGAAGTGGATCTTGAACTGGGACTTGAAGGATTATTAGGATTTGAATGCCTAGAAGGATGGTTGCATTGTGAACAAAGAAGTGGAATGAACATGATATGTTTAGGAGACAATAAGGATCATATCCAAACTAAAAGATTATTTTAGAGCAGTAGAAACTGTCAAGTGAAAAGCATACAACACTCCCAGAATGTAGTGTGCACAGAGCTGGGATCCTTGTCTATTTTGTTGACCAGGTATGATTCCCAAGCACCTAGAATCATACCTGGTATATAGTAGATGCTGAACAAATATAAATTTTTAATATTTTTAACAACTTTAGGTATAATTAATATGCAATAAGATGCACATATTTAAGACCTACCACTTAATGAGTATTTTTTATTTTTATATTTTTTTCTCCCCAAAGCCCCCCAGTACATAGTCGTATATCCTAATTGGAGGTCCTCCTAGTTCTTCTGTGTGGACATCGCCTTAGCATGACTTGATGAGTGGTGCTAGGTCTGCACCCAGGATCCGAACTGGGGAACCCTGGGCTGCTAAAACGGAGCATACAAACTTAACCAGTTGGCCATGGGGCCAGCCCCAATAAATATTTTTAAAGGAAATAGTATTCGGTTATATCTATAATGCTTTATTTCTTAAATAAATAAAAAAGAAGCAAGTAAGTCAAAATGTAAACTTTTCTGAAATCTGAATGGTTGGGATGGGTGTTTATATTTTTCTCTGTTCTTTTGTATATGTTTGAGAGGGAAGTGATTTTTAAAGGGAAGCAATTAAATACTTTTAGAAATACAAGATTTGAAGGACAAAGTCTTAGGAGAAAACACTAGTGAATATGAGATTCTGGTTCTGAATATATTTTTAATTTGTTATCTGGTTCTTAAATTTTTTAATCAAAATAATGTGTACACGTAGTTTAAAAGGCAGATAGTGTTAGAAGACATAAGACTAAAAATGCTCCTACTCCCTCCCCAGGTACAACTTCTTTGAACTCCAACTGTTTCTTCTGTTATTTACAGCCATATTTCTAAACAATGTATATATTTTGAGTTACTAATTTTGAGCATTGCCTTTTGTATTGCTAGCAGATTGAGAAGGGTTTTAGCTTCTTATGCTTACCCCTTTACCTTCTCACATCCTTTTAAAGGTTTTACCTCAGTTTTTTCGCTACAATAAGTGAAAATATACACTATTTTTCCCCCTTTGGACCTTAGGTTCATCCTTGGTCCAGAAGTAGGGTGATTATATTTATCTAATAAATATAATAAGCACTTGCAAACTCAAAAGAACATTGACAATGTTGTGTCTTATATTTAACAATCTTTTTTTTTTTTTTTTTTTGGTGAGGAAGATTAGCCCTGAGCTAACATCTACTGCCAATCGTCCTCCTTTTGCTGAGGAAGACTGGCCCTGAGCTAACATCCGTGTCCATCTTCCTCTACTTTATATGTGGATACTTTATATGTGGGACACCTACCACAGCATGGCTTGCCAAGTGGTGCCATGTCTGCACTCAGGATCTGAATTGGCAAACCCTGGGCACTTAACCACTGCGCCACCGGGCCGGCCCCTAGTGATCGTATTTAGTAGCTGCATTTTTAAAGGATATAGTTTAATCATGTAATCCATTTAAGATATTATAAATTTTGATATTATAAAAGAATATCTTTCCACTTATATGATTTATTACTTTGTAAATCTAATGCCTAGTCCAGTGCCTTATATTTCATTTTTAAGTCTAGGGAATAATTTTGAAGAGTAGTAGAGGACGGAATAAGAAATCTTTGGAAATACAAAATACCTACTTGAGACAATAGAGACATCCAATTTGCCTTGATTGTTGGATGCCATCCTCTTGGATGGTGTGGCTTAGTGATCCTCCCTTACCCTCCAGCTGAAAGGTAGAGTCTGAAGTTATTGTTGGAGATGCCGTTGAAGGTGCTATCCCCTGCTTATGTTCAGTACTCCTCTGCCTCATTGCGTTTCCTCCTTTTTCCTTCCTTTCAGTTTCCCCTTGTGTTTCAGAATTGCTCACAATTTTCTCATGAAAAAGCTAAGAAATAAATTCACTATCAGTGTGTATTCAATTCATAATGAAAACAATAGGGGTATTTAAAACAATTTTCAAGACAGAATATTTTACAGAGCAGATTTCACTATCCTACTTATAATTCCTAGCAAAACAGAGGCTAAGTGGGAATTAGTGGTCCAGGCAAACTGGCTGTGGCTATGGGCTGAGCTCCATTAGCAGCAGGAAACTGGAATGGAAGTCAGGACCTAAGAGCATTCAGACCATTTGATTTTTTCTGTTGGATCCCCAATCGCTCGGATTAAATTCACCTCCAGATACTTTGGAGACTATTAAGTGGGAGCAGTAGACTACTTCTCGTGTCCATTTTCTGGTTCTCATTGCTTTGGGATGAGTCTGGTGGGTCTTCAGTGGTTATTACTGAGCAGGTCTGCCTTCTATTTAATGCTATGCTTAAAACTTACGTTTTTAAATAGAAATATTTGCTTTTTGTATATATACTCTCCAGAGAAAATTTAAGAAACATATTCTTATCTGATATAGTCTGAGAGTTGAAATATTATTAATGCTTTGTGAAAATGTCCAGCTTGGTTAAGTCTTCTTTTGGGTAAAACTATATTGTTTTAAGCACATATAAAATGTTGTAATTTGGTTTGGGGGTGACTTTTAAAAGTCTAGTCATGAATTAAAACTAATTTATTTAGGTTTATTAAAGCATTGCCCTCTAGTATTTCTTAAAGCTTGTTTAATTTTAAAACACTAAAAAGCCATTGATTTTTTTTTTCTTTCTCTCCGTAAGTTTGGTGGTGTTCCTCTTAGTTACGTAGCCAGACATTCCAGATTAGATAGAACAGATGTGATTTTACCTAACTTGAATTTTGACAGTTGATAACTTTAGTTGTACAATAGGCAGTGCATAACTCTTGTCTGTGTTTGACTTCACATAGTACATCCGTGTATGCGCTACTAAAATTTCTCTGCCCACGTTGCCTTCAAGCTGTGGGTCAACCAAGTGTCTTACGAAGCCCTTTTAGTTGTCTTTTTTACAAATTTATCTTTGTCCTGTACATGATAAATCTTCTTCTCATGTTCATCACTTTGAATGTGAATTTATAGTACTTTTCGCCACTTCAGATTTGTAATTTGGGGAGTAAGAGGCACATAATTTTTCACTGAGGATGCAAATCTTTGGAATTACTGCCATTCTTGGATTATTGAGTAATTTTCTCGCAGAGATAGCAGAAGTACTGCCTTTTAAGAAACTAATGAAATGGCATTATAGAACTCTACATGTATATATTTTATGAGATAGTTTTTATCCCAATTTTTATTATGAAAAATTTGAAGCATATACAAAAATGTGAACAATAATGAACTCCCATCTATACTCATTACCCAGCTTCAATAATTATCAAGTCATAGCCATTTTGTTTTCAATTATAGTCCTCCTACTCACTACTCCACTTGAGTATTTTGAAGCAAATTCCAGGTATGGTGTTTCCTCTAGGTATTTCAGTAAGTATCTAAAACAAGTACTTAAAAAGGATTATAGCTATAATACCATTGTCACACCTTTAAAATTAACAGTTGCTCCACATATGTATCATCAGATATTGTCAATGTTCAGGTGTTCCTGATTCTTTCATAGCTTTTTTCCAGTTAGTTTCTTTAAATAAAAATCTAAATACAGTTCATATATTTTAATTAGTTGCTATATCTCTTAAATATTTTTTTTAAATGTATTTCCACTTCTTTTTCTCTCTGGTAATATATATGTTGAAGAAAAATGGATCATTTCTCCTAAAGAATTTCCCACGTTCTGAATTTTGTTATTGTATCCCTATTATGTCACCTGATCATGTTCCTCTGTTCCCTGTGTTTCCTGTAATCTGAAGGTTAGATCTGGAGGCTTCTGATGGATTCAGATTCACATTTTTGGAGAGAATTCTTCATAGATGGTGGTGTGAACTTTCACACGAAGGTGTTTGTTTACGTCTGGGTTCTTTTTCTCCTGTTAGCAACCATTGATGTCATTGCCTAGATCTGTTTGCCATAGGGGTCAAATTGCGGATACTCTAATTCTGTCATCCTCCTTCATTTAGCTGAATTCGGTCATAAAGGAAACTTAGTTCATTGACTCTTTGGTTACTCGGAGATAGTTCATGCAGGAATGGCAGGATGAGTAATGATTCTTTCCCTTATTTTGCTGATTTTTAAAATAATGAGTTGGTACGCTGGTATTCTAGAAAGATGACCAGTGAGTTTGTTTGTTTTAATGAGTATCAGTATGAACTTGTATTTGATGTGTTTCAGTCCCTTCTTTGGCCAGTAGTAGCCTCTTCAAATTGACTTCTGAATCCTTTTGACACTAATCCAAGATGTCGATCCAAGGCACAAAATAGACGTTTCCTGCCCCAGACCTGGGGGTAGCCATTTCTCCAAGAAACTGATTCCTGTTGGTGGGAAGTGGTATTTGGAGACCACAGATCTGGGCACTGGGTGTGTTCATTTTTATTGGATTGCTTGCTGCTTTTTGGCTTTTTCACTGGACAGAACTAGTATGTATTTTCTTAAAAGGAAACTCAGCATGTGTTCATACTAATATTTAAAATTTAGGATTGTAGAATTTTTGCTTGACTTCTTTGATTTTTATATTTCTATCTCTTGACTCTTACCCTGAAAAAATAGTGGTTTTTTAGCAAGAGATCATGATTACTTCTTTGCTTTGTCTTAGGGTTTCTCAACTTCAGCACTATTGACATTTTGGGCAAAATAATTCTTTCTTGTGGGGGCTGTCCTGTGCATTGTAGGATGTTCAGCAGCATCCCTGTCCTCTGCTACTAGATACCAGGAGCACGCACCCCCTAGTTGTGACAACCAGAAATGCCTCCAGGCATTGCCAAATATCCTCTGAGGGGTACGGTTGCCTCCTGGTTAAGATTCACTGCTTTATCTTTATACCATAGTTTCATAAAAACAACATTAATATATTATTGCTAGGAATATGATTACTAGAAGCTGTATTTTTCCCCTTAGGGTTCATCCCACTGGATATACACTAAAATTACTATGTTTTAAAGTTACTTGAAATAATTCCTCTCTGTGTGGTTTTGCCTCCAACTTGATAGTCAATTCAGTTAATTTGTTTCATTTTTACTTTCAGATTTTAGGGATTTCTTTTTATAAGTGTGTAAAATATTTACATCGTTCCAAAGTTGATCTAAAAAACAAGATATATTTGGAGAAATCCGACTCCTATCCTTGCCCCCTCCACCTTGTCCTCTCTCTCCCAGCATATAGGAAACCGTATTTGGCAGGAGGTGTTTGGGGGGTGCTTATTTTCCTAATAAAAACAAATATATATATATTTTTGTGTCCACCTCTTTCTTTTCTTTTTTTTTTAAAGATTGCCACCTGAGCTAACAACTGTTGCCAGTCTTTTTTTTTTTTTTCCTGCTTTTTCTCCCCAAATCCCCCCCAGTACATAGTTGTATATTCTTAATTGTGGGTCCTTCTAGTTGTGGCACGTGGGATGCTGCCTCAACGCGGCCTGAGGAGTGGTGCCATGTCGGTGCCCAGGATTCAAACCGCAAAACCCTGGGCCGCCGAAGTAGAGCGCGCGGACTTAACCACTCGGCCACAGAGCCAGCCCCCACCTCTTTGTTAAACAGTGTGTATTATACATATTTTTCTCCATCTTGCTTTTTTCACTAAACAGTATATCCTATTGATCACTCTGCAGCCATTACAATTGTTTTTACTGCTGCATCCCCACTGTGTGGATTTACCATAGTTTATTCAACAAGTTCCTTAGTGATGGACATTTGGGTTTTTCTGCAGGCTTTTGCTATTACCATGAATGCTGTAAATAGTACTGCAGTGAATAATCTTATGTGTTCACCTTTTTATATTTTTATTAAAGTATCATTGGGATAGATTTTTTTGAAGAAGAAGATGACTTGAGGAAGGCCCTGAGCTAACATCTGCTGCCAGTCCTCTTTTTGCTGAGGAAGACTGGCCCTGAGCTAACGTCCATGCCCATCTTCCTCCACTTTATACGTGGGACGCCTACCACAGCATGGCTTGCCAAGCAGTGCCATGTCCGCACCCGAGATCTGATCCGGCGAACCCCAGGCCACAAAGTGGAACGTGCAAACTTAACTGCTGTGCCACTGGGCTGGCCCCTGGGATCAATTTTTAGATGTGGGATTTCGGGGTACATGTGTCAAAGAAAAAACAAGGCTGGACAGTAATTAAAGTGGTAAAAACAGCTTCTGCTCTGGAACTATTGCTGTATGGGGAAGGAGACCTCAGTGTGGACCTGGGCTCAATTCTGGATGTAACATGGACAAGTGGGGGTTGATAGCCAGAGAGCAAGGTGGGGGTCAGTGGGTGGAAAATGACAAAGAGGAAGCTTAAAGGGTAAGGGGGGATTCTTGATAAACTAACCTAACAGGATTCTCTCTGAAGGCAGGCCAAGGGGATCAGATGTCACCTGGGGGTCGTGGGGAATTCTGGCTAAACTTAACAGGATTTTTGCTAAGATTGGGCTCTACAAGGACGGGGATGGAAGCCCAGTGTCAGGCCTCTTTGAGAAGATAGAGAAGCCTGACTAAAGTTTGGTCAAGGAGAGAGTCTTTGTCACATGCGTATGTAGTTTTGGCTCGGTGTTGCCAAATTCCCCTGCCTAGGAATTATGCCATTTTGCATTCCCTTCAAAAATGTATGAGGCTATTTCCCCATACTCTCAGCAGCAAAATGTGTTGCAAGACTTGTGAATTTTTGCCAATCTGATAAATGAGAAATGGAATTGGTTGGTTTATTTTGCCTGCTGTTTTTAAGATGCATTTTTCTTATTCAGTATTGCTTGTTGCTGTAAACCTTTTAACTACTTTCCAGAGTTCTGACTAAATTGGTTCTAACAGTTTCTGCTTGTTTTTCAATATTTCTGTGGGGACAGGAGCTTGGAGATACCTATTCTGTCATTTCACTGACGTCACCTTCAAGTTTAATTTTTAAACTTTAAATCTTGGATATATTGGAATTTATCTTGGTTACGGTAGCTCCACTGTTAAGTTTATTTAAAAGTTAAGTTTATTTAAAAGTCCATCTTTTCCTGATTTTTTTTATCAAATAGTATGGACTCGTGGGTTTTTTGTTTTATTTAATGAGTTATATTCCATTAGTATCGTTGTTCTTTTGGTGTTCCATTTCCCAGATTTGCCCAGCATCCACCCCTTCGGTATGACTTCAGTGTCCTTTTGATACGTCTTCATCATTCTTTGAGCACCTTCTTACTTTCTGGAGCAACAAGGTGCTCCAGGCTGATTTGTTCTTTCTCTACCCCAGCCCTGCAATCAGCCTTTCCTCTAAGGCGGATGATTCCATTTTTTTTGGAAAATGGCATTTAGAAACCAAGATCTGGGCTCTTGGTTTGCTTATTGTTTCTAGTATGTCATTGCTTGTAGGACCTCTCAGTAGACAGAGAGCTTGGACTGTTTTAAACTATTTATTTGATTTGTTTGCTTATTTCTTAAAATATTTTTGTTACAACGGCAGAACAGTATTTTAGAAAGTTTGGGAAAGAGAGAAAATAATCCATCATTTTATTACCCCCAGGAATAACTATTTTCACTTTTGATTCTCCTTCCATTTTTTCATATGCATTCAATTGCATTCCTAATATATAAATGATTTTTGTTTCCTTTTTTTTTTTTCACTTATGTGATATCTTTTTCCATTTGGCTACATAAATTGCTTCATTATTATTATTACTTTTCAATTGAGGTCATACTGGCTTAAAACTTTCTGTAAGTTTCAAGTGTACATTATTATAGTTCAGTTTCTGTATAGACTGCTTTGTGCTCATCACCAGTAGTCTAGTTTTTATCTATCGCCATACATATGTGCCCCTTTACCCCTTTCACCCTACCATTCCCCGCTTCCTGATTATTTTTAAGGGATACGTATTATCCCATCAAGCAGCTATACCATGACAGTTGGGCATTTACTTTGCTGTCAGTTTTTCCTAACAAGTAACAGCTGTGGTGGACAAATTTTGTGTATATAACTAATTTTTTTGTTCTTTTAAATTCCCAGAAATGTGGGAAATCAGGGTCAAAACACATGAATATTTCTATGACATGTAAATGTGTCATGTCAGTTTGCTTTCCCAAGGAATTGTAAGGATGAGTTTGTATTGATTTGATATTTTGTTACCTGTCGGAGCTTAAGTGAAATGTTTTATTTACTTTTGGCTGCTGTTAAACCAGGGGGTATAATTTTTTTATCTTAATTTTTTTTTTTTAAAGATTTTTTTATTTTTTCCTTTTTCTCCCCAAAGCCCCCCGGTACATAGTTGTGTATTCTTCGTTGTGGGTTCTTCTAGTTGTGGCATGTGGGACGCTGCCTCAGCGTGGTCTGATGAGCAGTGCCATGTCCGCGCCCAGGATTCGAACTAACGAAACACTGGGCGCCGCATTAAGAAGTCTTTCTTTTGTCAGAAGATTCTCAGACTACAAAATTTAGTTTTTATTATTGCTTTACTTCATAGATGCAAGTGACAGCTTTGAGTTTGGTCACTTGTTCTTAAGACCCTTTTAGTGCTACTTTGGGGCTGCATAATAACTTACATTAGAGACTATCAATGCATATATAGGAATGAATTTATTTAAAATACTTAATTGAGAACTTTAACTTTTGTTTCTTTTTACTTTTACAGTAAGGCAAAAAAGAATGAAAGAAGTAGATAACCTTGAAAGTGTAAAAGAAGAATGGTAAGTTAATTCAAGCTATGAATTTTCTTTGTCATTAATCCTTTTGTTAGTATTTTTCTCTATTTTTACTGCACTTAACTGACTGATATAATTTTTCATTATGATTATCTCAGTTAAATACTTAATAGTAATATATTTTAAAGTAAATTTTTTACCATAGCTGCATTGAATGCATTTTAGTGAAGTTACTAAATCTTTTTGTTATTAATTTTAAAAACTGTTTAATTTCTCTGTTTGTGTATTACTTCTGTTATTTAAGTGAGAAATTCAAGTAATTTTTTACTTCGTTAGCCTCTTGTGTTGTGCTGTCTTGGAGTCATAGTGGAAATATAATGGCCTTAGCGTCATTTAAAGGAATCCCGTCTCTGTCTTCTACTACCTCTCTGCCTTTGAGCAACTTAGGTAGATTCTTTGAGCTTCTATATCTCATCTATAAAATGGGAATATACATGTGTACCTGAAAGGTTTTTGTGAAAATTAAGTAGCCGACATAAAGCACTCAGCTGAGTGTTGGCACATAGCAGGCACTCAGTAAATGGTAGATGCAAAATCTGTGGTTCTTATCAGTGTAGGATACTTTATTCTCACTTACTTGAGATGAAATATTTATTTCTGTATTATGCTCTTTCTTTAAAATACTTGAGGAGGGAGGCGGGCCCCGTGGCTGAGTGGTTTGGTTTGCGTGGTCTGCGTCTGCAGCCCGGGGTTTTGTCGGTTTGGATCCTGGATGTGGACCTAGCACCACTCATCAGGCCATGCTGAGGCAGTGTCCCACATGGCACAACCAGAGGCACTCACAACTAGAATATACAACTATGTACTGGGGGGCTTTAGGGAGAAGAAGACGAAGAAGAAAAAGAATATTGGCAACAGATGTTAGCTCAGGTGCCAGCCTTTAAAAAAAAACAGGTACATTTCTTTCAGGAATTTAAGGAGATAGACAAGTATTTATTTCATACTTGCAAATACTTTATAAACACTTGTATACCAAATAAATATTATTTATTTTTCCATTGGAGCATTTCTTGTATATAAATAATTTGATGACTGTATAATTGTGAGATTGTGTCAGGGGCCTCTAAAACCACTCCCAGGTTTGATGATTTGCTGAGAGGATGCATAGAACTCAGCGTATAGTCGTACTGATGACTATGATTTATTACAATGGAAGGATAAAGCAAAATCAGCAAAGAGAAAGAGCACATGAGTTGAAGGCCAAGGGAACCAGGCCCGAGCTTCTAAGAGTCCTCGCCCAGTGGAGTCACCCAGGGCGCGCTTAATTCCCCAGCTATAGGTTAGGACAGCATGTGTGAAATGTTGCTTACCTGGGAAGATTGTTGGAAATGAGCTAGGATTTTTATTGGGGGCTGGTCACGTACTAAAATTCCAGACTTCCATGTGGAAAAGAAGCAGGCCTTTCAAAGGATAGCTGTCAAGCCTGCTGTATTAACTCTTTTCTACACAGAAATAAATTGAATGACTGATTTAAAAGAGTAAAATTAACTTAGGACTTAAAACAGTTTTATTGAGACATAATTCACAAACCAAATAATTCATCCATTTGAAGTATACAATTCAGTGGTTTTTAAAAAGTTCATTCACAGAGTTGTGCAACTACCACCACAGTCAATTTTATAACATTTACGTCACCCGAAGAGGAACTCCATCTCCGTCGTCAGTTATACCCCATTCTCCTATGCCCTTCCCTTGACAACCACTAATACACTCTCTGTCTCTATAGATTTCCCTGTTCTGGATGTGTTATATACATGGAGTCATACAATATGTGGTCTTTTGTAACTAGCTTCTTTCATTTATTATCATGTTTTCAAGCTTCATTCGTATTGTAGTATGTATCACTATGTTAAATTTAATTAAATAATTAGTGTCTATACAAAAATATTAGTAATAGAGTTTATAATTTTCTTTGTAACAAAAAGAGATTTTATTAGAAGCAGCAGTCCAGTAAAAAAATGAAAAGAAGGCTGATTTCCTAAGTATATCAGTTATTCAAAGACTGTAAATGGTCAAGATCCGTATTTCCCACATGTGCTGCCAAAGCAAACACAGATGCAAATCCTTCACCTGTTTGGACAACAGCTTCGTTGATAACCTTATTTACGCAGAACACAGTGGTGAATGAGAGAGAGAGAGCAAAAGAGGCTTTTCTCTAGCTAGAATAGAGAAACTCCTGAAACTTCAAGACTATTTACTTAGTCCTAACAACTTTGGTAATCTTCTTTCCAAATTATGAAGAAGAGTATTGATATTTGCATCACGTGATAGTGACAGGGAAAAGGATAACAGAATAGAAAACAAATGTAAAATAATAAAGTTGTCTGGATATATTTAGTGTTAAGGCGAGTCCTCGTACCTCAGTATGCTGTTGGGATTTCGCTATTACTTAATATACTAAAATATTATAAAGGGGTTCCCTGAATTATAAAGAAATACCAAATTAAATATACTTTCCCACTTTTTTCCTGTCTGTCCAGGAATGTCTTTTATGCTCTTGTATTATTATTGTTATTGTTGTTGTTGTTATTCTTTAAGAGTGGTTTTATGTGTACAGAAAAGTTGAGCAGGAAATACGCAGTTCTCATATCCCTGGTCTCCCCCACCCCCGTGCCGCCCCGCACAGTTTCAGTATTGCTACATTACTATTAACTGTCCTTTAGATTTGGGTCAATTCATTGTGTTGTACAGTTCTATGGAGCTTGATACATAGTGCTTATGTGTACAATGTTGTTTTCTTAAATCCCCATACCAATGTTAATTGCTGACGTATAGGAAAGCACTTGGCTTTTGTCTGTTAAGCTCATATCCTGCAACCTTGCTATAATTGTTTATTAGTCCCAGGAGTTTCTTTGTTGTTGTTGATTCTTTAGGATTTTCTTTGTAAACAGTCACGTCATCTGCAAACAAAGACAGTTTTATTTCTTCCTTCCTGATCTGTATACTTTTTATTTCCTTTTCTTGTCTTACTGGTTTAGGTAGGATTTCCAGTATGGCGTTGAAGAAGAATGGTGAGAAGGGACATCCTTGTCTTGTTCCCGATCTTAGGGGGAAGGCATCTAGTTTCTCACCATTAAGAATGATGTTAGCTGTAGGTTTTTTGTAGATGCTCTTTATAAAGTTGGGGGAATTCCTCTCTATTCCTAGTTTGCTGAGAGTTTTTATCATGCGTGGGTGTTGGATATTGTCAACTGCTTTTTCTGCATCTCTTGATATTATTATATGATTTTTCTTCTTGAGTGTATAGATGTGATTGATTACATTAATTGATTTTTCTAATGTTGAACTAGCCTTGTATACCTGGAATAAATCCTACTTGGTTGTGGTGTATAATTCTTTTTACATATTGTTGAATTTGGAATGCTAATACTTTGTTGAGGATTTTTGCACCTGTGTTCATAAGAAATATTGTCTGTAGTTTTCCTTTCTTTTCTTTGTCTGGTTTTAGTATTAGAGTAATGCTATCATCATAGAAGGAGTTAGAAGTCTTCCCTTCTGCTTTTGTTTTCTGGAAGAGATTGTAGAGAATTGGTATCATTTCTCTCTTAAATATTTGATAGAATTCACCAGTGAAATCAACCATCCCTGGTGCTTTTTGTTTTGGAAGATTATTAATTATTGATTCAGTTTCTTTAATAGATGTAGGCCTATTTATGTTATCTCTTCCTCCTGTAGGTTTTGGTTGATTGTACCTTATTGGTCCATTCCATCTAAGTTATCAGATTGTTGGATATAGAGCTATTTGTAATGCATCTCCATACCCTGTGCTCTGAACCTCTTAAAAACCTAGAGCATTTCTTACTTATCTTTGTATCTTGTTACCACCTTGCATGTAGTAGATACTAATAAATGTTTGAATGACTTGAATTAACATAATGAAGTTTAGTAGAATTTACATAGCAAATAGGTAAGATAAAGGGATAAAACCTCAGCTACTCTGAATGCTCAGCTTTATTGGCTTTGTACTTAGTAATTAAGTATAAACTGCTTTCTGAACAGAAAAAAACAAATACCAGAAAGCATAAAGTGGTTGTAATAATATTATCTAATATTTGAGAACTTACTGTTCCGATATATCTATGCTGGTACGTACTGAATACCAGGTATAAGTCTCTGTGTATTTGCATTTCATCTTCACAACAACTCCATGAGATAGGTGGTAGTATCTGCGTTTTGCAGATGAGGAAACCGAATCACATAGAGGCTGTTCCTTGCCCAAAGTCGCTGTGACTAAGTGAAGGTACCTAAACACAAGCACCAAAGCCTGAGCTTTAGACAATATCCTCTACTCCTACACAGCCATACTAATTAAAGAGGAAAATCATTAATATTGTGAGAAATCATCTTAGGGTGTGATTATTTTTCTGTAAGAAATATCATGTCATTGCTTTGGAAAAGGCATAATTAATACTTTGTGATAATATGAAATGTCTTACGAGTATATATATAGAGAGAACTACCTAGAAGAGTAAAAAGAGTATAGCTAAGTTAAAACATTGCCCTGAGTGTCTGCATGTTAATAACAGTATAGTAATGGCTGTTCTGAGGGACAGTCTAGTGCAGTGAGTGCAGGCGTTGGTAGCCTGAGTTCAGTTTCCAGCTCTGTCTTTCAACAGCTTTGTGATCTTGTGCAAATTGCTTAAGCTTTTTCTTCATCTCTGAAAAGGGGATGAAAACAATACGTGCCTTTTAGGTCATTGTGGGGATTGAATGAGCTAACACACGTAAGTACTTAGAACAGTTCCTAATGTGTATTAATAAATGTCAGATATTAAGAGAGGCTTTATAGCATATAATGGTTAGGAGCATAGACTTGGAAGACAGATGAACAAGGTTTCAATTCTGTCTCTGCTACCTGTCAGCTGTGTAACCTCAGACATGTAACTTAACTTCTCTGTGACTGATTTTCCTTATCTATAAAATGTGGATTAGAAGATCTGCCTTACAGTTCCTGGCACAGCGTAGGAGCTATAAAAGTGTTGGTTACTATTTATGGAATCTTAGACGTTAATGTCTCAGTACATTTATGAATTTTTTATATCACTTCAAAAAAAGATCAGCCAGAAACTATCTTTTCTATCAAACAAAATCTTAGGTAATATTTCTTAAATGACCAAATATAAATACAAAATAAAAGCCAGTAGTAGGGATTGGGTAAAATGGGTGAAGGAAGTCAAAAGGTGCAATCTTCCAGTTACAAAATAAGTCAGCCATGGGGATGTAATGTATATCATGGCAACTATTATTAATAATACTGTATTGCATATTTGAAAGTTGCTAAGAGAGTAAATCTTTTGTTTTTTCCCCTGAGGAAAATTAGCCCTAAGCTAACATCCGTGCCCATCTTCCTCTATTTTATATGTGGGACACCTGCCTCAACATGGCTTGATGAGCAGTGTCATGTCTGTGCTCGGGATCTAACCCACGAACCCCGGGCCGCCAACACAGAGCGTGAAACTTAACCACTATGCCGCCAGGCCAGCCCCGCTAAGAGAGTAAATCTTGAAAATTCTTATCACAAGAAAAAAAAATTGTATAACTATGTATGGTGGCGGATGTTAACTAGACTTAGTATGGTGATCATTTGTGGTATATACAAATATTGAGTCATTATGTTGTACTCCTGAAACTAATATAATGTATGTCAGTTATACCTCAATTTAAAAAGGGGGGAGACCCAGTAGAGTACTAAACTACTACAAATGAAAGTCTACAGTGGGAAATCTCATTCTGAAGTGTGTAAAGGAGCGAAAACTATGATGTTCCTGACACATTTTCACCTTTAGTTCCAAGAACGCTTTCTGTTACCAAAAAATACGTAGTAACCTCTTTTAAAGCTATTTTGAACCCATTACAAAGAATAGATTTTTTTTACTCTGGACCATTGATTTTCAACTTGCTGAGATTTTGCCCCCCAGAGGATATCTGGCAATGTCTAGAGATGGTTTCAGTTGTTATAGCATTGGTGGGGGGCAGTATGCATCGCTTCTGGCATCTAGTGGGTAAAGGCAGCGGATGCTGCTAAACATCCTACAATGCACAGGACAACCCTCACAACAAAGAATTATCCCTTCCCAAATGTCAGTAGGCTGAAGCTGAGAATAATCCTGCCTTGGACTAAAAGGGTACTAACTTCCCAAAGTCACATATCTACTATCTCAGCTTAGAAGAGGGTCTAAACTGTGGACATGGAGTTAGCATCTCATTTCAGGATCCCTTAACTAGAACAGTTTATGGAAATTTTTAGAGAATTAGGTGTCAATAGTGCTTATTTTTCTTTTTTCGTGTAGGGTTTGTGAAACAGGATCTGACAGCCAACCACTTAGTGACAATCGACAAACAAACTGTGAATATTTTGTTGACAGTCTTTTTGAGGAAGCTCAGAAGGTTGGTGCCAAATGCTTGTCTCCCGCTGAACAGAAGAAACAGGTAAATGTCCCTAACTTTTGTCTCTTCCAGTGTTTCTCAAAATATGGACCTTTTAGAGGTTCCGTTAGGTCAAAACTGTTTTCATGAAAATAGTAAGATATTATTCACGTTTTTCACGTTTGCACTGATACTGCAAAAGCAGTGATGGGTAAAACTGTTGGCGCCTTAGGAGGAATCAAGGCAGGGGCACCAAACTGTGCTGGTAATTACTGCATTCTTCACTTGCATTGCAGGGGGGAAAATGCTAATTTCAATTAAAAATGTCCATGATGAAGCAGTAAAATGTATAAATTTTATTAAATCCCACCTCTTCAGGGGGCTGGCCCCGTGGCCGAGTGGTTAAGTTCGCGCGCTCCGCTGCAGGCGGCCCAGTGTTTCGTTGGTTCGAATCCTGGGCGCGGACATGGCACTGCTCATCAAACCACGCTGAGGCAGCGTCCCACATGCCACAACTAGAAGGACCCACAACGAAGAATATACAACTATGTACCAGGGGGCTTTGGGGAGAAAAAGGAAAAAAATTTAAAAAAAAATCTTTAAAAAAAATTAAAAAAAAAAAATCCCACCTCTTCAGTACACATCTTATTAATCTGTATGACAAAGTATGAAGTACACATAAAACATTTCTGCAATATACAGAAGTATCTTAAGGAAAAGTATGATTGCTTGTGAGGCAAGCTGATGTGTCTACTTTCTCCTGGTGTCCTGTTTATGTATTGTGTAATGAAATATATCAACATTTGAAAGATTTGCATAACCCAGAGAGCCAGTATTTTCCAAATGATTGATATATGATGTTATAAAATGGTGCATAGGTATAATAGCCAAAGTGTCACTGAAGGCTTTTTGTGTAACAGGCATATGAAAAGATTAAATTTCAGATTCCACATTCAGATTCTCAACTAACTTTTGAGTTAGTACCACTTACTAAATTTTGTTGTAGTGTCAAAGAAGACTATCCTGGAAAGGCTATTAAAATACTTCTTTTTGCAACTACTCACTTCTATGAGGCTTGGGTTTTTTTCTTAATATATTTCAATCAAAATAACCTATCACGGCAGACTGAAAACAGTAGCAATTATGAGAATCCAGCTGACTTTTTGAAGTTGACGTTAAAGGGATTTTGTATGTGTATGTGAGAAAGATTACCCCTGAGCCAGCATCCATGCCCATCTTCCTCTCTTTTATATGTGGGACGCCTGCCACAGCATGGCTTGATAAGCAGTGCGTAGGTCTGCACCCGGGATCTGAACCTGTGAACCCCGGCTGCAGAAGTGGAGAACGCAAACTTAAACGCTGTGCCACTGGACTGGCCCGTTAAAGGGATTTTTGAAAAATCACTTCCCTCTAATTTACCTTTTAAATTTTAAAATTTCATCAGAGTTTAAGTTCTGAAAATTTAAAGTCTAATGGTTCTGAAAGATTTATGTTGAAAAATAGCAGCCCAGTTCCTCTTTGGCCATGATATCTGCTTCCCAGAGGTAACATAATTCTTAGCTATTTCTTCTGCTATGAAGTCTGATTCTAATAATATGCTAATAATGATAGTTCTTGATCTTCCGGTTTTTCAAATTATGTGTTGACTTTTTATTATAGAAAATGAGGGTTTGGCTCTCTTACTCTACTTTCCTCTCCTCCCCAAACCGTCTCCTCTTATTCTTCTAAGATAGTTATAATTTGGAATTTAAATACTTATAATTGTTTATATCTTTATGACTTGGTAAATACTATACAACATAACTGAGTCATGTTGTGTATCATATTTCTTTTCCCGACTGCTTTTTAAATTTTCATTAGAGTTAATAACTTTTTCCTCCCATTTTGGCTGTATTTTCTGTGTGCTTATCCTTAATTCATCCCCAAACTCTCTGGTAGAAGGCTCTATCTCTGTCTTTTTGCAGTATGTTTAAACACATTAGATAATCTTAGGAGTTTAATTTTTCCTGAGGGACAGCTGTGATGACGCCCTCCTGTCTCCAGGGGGGCTGTGCTGCTCTGCCCTGCAGTCTGTGGTCCTGAGCATTCCGTTTACCCCTCCCCTCCGTCCCAGTTACTCAGCTCAGTGCCTCTCCCAACTCCTGCCCTTTATGTTTCCAGTTTTATGAAGCCAGTCCTGAGGTAGCTTTATGAAAAAAGTGTGTGTGGAAAGAGTGCATGGGAAATGGACGGCTTAAAACCCTGCAAGCCTGCGTTTGCCTTTGTTCTCCCGTCACACTGGATAGAATGCTGTTCTGGTATCTGAGCCTTTGTACATGGCATGTTTTGCTCCCTGCCAGCTGTTAGAATCTTCTCTTTAACCCTGTGTTCTGATGGGCCTTGATGGCAGTCCCTTTTTCATTCATTCAGTCCAGAAACTCGTGTTTTGCCATTCCAGGACATTTTCTTATGTTGCATCTTTGATGTTTTGCTTTTGTTGCCAGTTCTCTCCAGAGTGCTTTACTTAGACATTGGACCTCTTAGACAGAGCCTTTTGATTTTTTAGTATTTCTCCCATTTTCCACCTCTTTGTTGTTTCGTTTTGTTTTAATTGGCCTATTTCTTCAACCATATATTCAATCTTTTTATTCAGTTTCCATTTTCAGTTTCTAAGAGCTCTTTTGTTCCCTGAATATTCCCTGCCTACTCCCTTTCAGACATCATCTTCTCTTACATGAATGTATTGACGATTGTTTTTGGATTTTTCTTTTTTCCTCCGTGCTTTTTTCCTATTTGTTTTATTCTCATTCTTTTACCTGAGTACTCTAAGAGCAGAGACTTGGCAGTTTGGTTATGGGTATAAAACAGGCAATGTAGTTTAGTGGTTAAGAGTATAGATTCAGGTCCCAGCTCCACCTCTTACTGACCATGTGACCTTGGGCAGTTTAACTGATCTGTGTTTCTTTTTGTTTTTTCCTTTTTCTCCCCAAAGCCCCCCAGTACATAGTTGTGTATTTTTAGTTGTGGGTCCTTCTAGTTGTGGCATGTGGGATGCCGCCTCAGTATGGCCTGATGAATGGTGCCATGTCCGTGCCCAGGATCCAAACCCTGGCCGCCCAAGTGGAGCACACGAACTTAATCACTCGGCCACGGGGCCGGCCCCTAATCTGTGTTTCTGTTTCCCTGTCTGTAAAAGGGGTAATACCAACCTTGTGTAGATTTTGAAAGGACTAAATAAGTTTATGTAGGAAAAGTGCTTTAAACAGTGTCTGGTACACAGTGACAGTGACAGATAGTATATGCTATCTTTATTATGATTATTTCCTCTAACATCTTAATGAAGTATCTGTTATATCTTAGGTGTTCAAGAAACTGAATGAATAAATGAGTGAATAAATGCTGGAGACAAGGGAGGGGCTCTAATGGTTTGATATCTTCTTGAACAGCTTTTTAAAGTCTTCCTGTAATCAGCCAGAAGCATCCCTACATTCTACTGTATTCCTGAACTCTCTAGGTTTTCACAGTGACTGACTTTGCTTCTTTGATTGAATGAGTGAATAAATATTGTTCTTATGAACTGATCAACAAGATGTTAAGGGATGAAATATTCATGATAGCTGTGTAACACTGGTATATATGATACATTTTGTTTCTTACTGCTTTGCAGGTAGATGTAAGTATAAAATTATGGAAAAATGGATTCACAGTCAACGATGATTTCAGAAGTTATTCTGATGGTGCAAGTCAGCAGTTTCTGAACTCCATCAAAAAAGGGTAAGCAATTTTTGTAAATAGAAGGATATTTTAGAGGCTGACCCGCTGGCGCAGCAGTTAAGTGTGCACATTCCACTTCGGTGGCCCAGGGTTCGCTGGTTCGGATCCCAGGTGCAGATATGGCACCGCTTGGCAAGCCATGCTGTGGTAGGTGTCCCACATATAAAGTAGAGGAAGATGGGCATGGATGTTAGCCTCGGGACCAGTCTTCCTCAGCGAAAAAAGGATTAGCAGCAGTTAGCTCAGGGCTAATCTTCCTCAAAAAAGAAGAAGAAGAAGGATATTTTAGACACATTTCATTTAGAAAATTCCTGTTTAATGTTGTTCACACATCCCTATACATTGACAGATGCTTTTTCTTTTATAAATTCAGATTTTCATAAGATGGGTTTTCTTAAGAAAGCCACAGCTGTAATTTAGAAGGAAGTTGAGGAATTTGAATTCTGATAACCAAAATCTGACTTAAACTAATTCACTTTGCCAAGTATTACTTAATACCACATCCTAGTTATTATTTAATATTTATGTTTAAATGTTCAGGTATCTTTATTGCCTTTGAATTGTGATTTTCATTGCCCTATAATGTTTATTATATATTTATGATTGTAAGTGTTATATATGTTTGGTCTACAAATTTTTTAAAGTATTAAGAATTTGAAAATCACCTGTAATTTCATTACTCAGAAGTAACTGCTGGGGCCAGCCCCGTGGCCAAGTGGTTAGGTTCATTTGCTCTGCTTCGGTCGGCCCAGGGTTTCACTGGTTTGGATTCTGGGCACAGACATGGCACCGCTCATCAGGCCAAACTGAGGCGGCGTCCTACATGCCACAACTAGAAGGACTCAGAACTAAAAATACACAACTATGTACCCGGGGGCTTTGGGGAGAAAAAGGAAAAGTGAAAAATCTTTAAAAAAAAAAGTAACTGCTGTTAACATTTTTGTTGAAATTCATTCTGGCATTTTCTGTGCATAGATTCACATATAATATACATACGTATTTTTTAAAAAAAGAGTTTTGAATTTACCTTGAAATGTTTGAATATGTCTGCATATTATTTTATCACAATGATGACTCATAATTTTTATATGTACTTTTAGTTGTTGGCAATTTAGGCTATTCCTTAATTTAGCAGTATTAAAGTTATCTTGACTATCCTCATATTTAAATAGTTTTTAAAATAATTGTTATATTTAGATATAATTAACCTATCACAAAAATCATCCCTTTGAAGTGTACATTTCAGTATTTTTTAGTGTATTCACAGAGTTGTACAGCCATCAGGGCTATTAATTCCAGAACATTTTTATCACCCCAAAAAGAAACCTCCTACTAACAGTCACTCTCCATTTTCCTTTCCCCACAGCCCTACAAAACTCATAATCTACTTTGTCTCTCTGGATTTGCCTATTTTGGATATTGCGTATAAATAGAATCCTTTTTATGTCTGACTTGACTCAGCATAATGTTTTCAAAGTTCATCCGTGTTGTAGCTTTCTCCTTCATTCCTTTTTATTGCCCAAGAGTGTTGCATTGTATGGGTATACCACGTGTAATTTATCCGTTTATCAGTGGATAGACATTTGGGTCATTTCCACATTTTGGCTGTTATGAATAATGCTGCTTTGAAGATTTGTGTACAAGTTTTTCCTTGGACAGGTTTTCAGTTCTCTCAGGTCTGGGAGTGGAATTGTTGTTAACTCTATGTTTAATTTTACAAATAACTGCCAAACTGTATCCCAAAGTTGGCTGCACCATTTTACATTCTCATCAGCAGTGTATGAGAGTTCCAATTTTTCCACATCCTGGCCAAGACTTGTTAGTGTCTGTTTTTTAAAATTATAGCTATCCCAGTGGATGTGAAGTGGTATCTCATTGTGGTTTTGGTTTGCATTTCCCTGATGACTAGAGATGTTGCGCGTGTTTTCGTGTACTTATTGGCCACGTGTATATCTTTGAAGAAATGTCTATTCAAATCCTTCTTCCATTCTTTTTTCTTTGCCTATTTTTTCTTTTTTCTTTTTTTTTTGCTGAGGATGAATAGCCCTGAGCTAACACCTGTTGCCAACCTTCCTCATTTTGCTTGAGGAAGGTTTGCCCTGAGTTAACATTTGGGCCAGTCTTCCTCTATTTTGTATGTGGGTCACCGCCATAGCATGGCCACCAACAAGTGGGGTAGGTCTACACCTAGGAACCAAATCTGGGCTGCCAAAGTGGGGTGCACCAAACTTAACCACTAGACCATAGGGCCAGCCTTCTTTGCCTATTTTTTAAATTGATTTATTTGCCTTTTTGTTGAGTTGTAAGAGTTCTTTATATATTGTGTATACAAGTCCCTTATCAGATATATGATTTTAAAATATTTTCTCCCATTCTTTGTGTTGTCTTTTCGTTTTCTTGATGTCCTTTGAAGCACAAAAGTTTTTAATTTTGATGAGGTCTGATTTATCTATTTTTTTCTTTTGTCACTTTTGCTTCTGGTGTCATGTCTAAGAAACCAGCAGCTAATCCAAGGCCTTGAAGATGTTTTTCCTGTTTTTTTAATAATCGTATTTAAATTTTGACCAATATCTCTGATTACTCTTTCAGGATAGATTGCTGGAAAGAAAATGAATAAAAAGCATGAACATTCTTTCAGCTATTGATGCTCATATCCATGCTTCTGCTTTCCAAAAAACATACATAACATTAACTTTCTATCCCATGGCATCTCTCCTTAGCGCACATTTCTACATGTGACATCAATTTATGGTGCAAAGCACTTATTTTGGTCAGTCTTTATTTCAGAAGGGTCAATAATATTCTATATCTAACCAATTTTCAGTAGATAGATACACATATATATGTTTGTATATATAATGTATATACAGATTTCAAATTGCTTTTTAATGTATAATTAATTTCGAATTTTTTTCAAACTTTAAAAAACTTGGAAGTGTAGTACAAAGAACTTTTTTCCTAAAGCCATTTGAGAGTAAGTTGCTAAAGTGGTGCCGCCTCATCCTGAATATTTTAGTGTGTATTTCCTGTAAGCAAGGACATTTTCCTGTATAGCCACAATGCAGCTGTCTGTTGATATATTACTGCCATTTAATCCTCAGACTCCAAGTTTCACCACTGGTCTTAATATTGTTATTTATAGCGAAAGCATCCAATTCGGGATCACACATTGCATTTAGATGTTATGTCTCTTTAGTCCCCTTGAGAATGAAATGGCTCCTCAGTTTTCTGTGATTTTTTTATTTTTTATGACCTTGGCACTTGAAGATTATGGGCCTGAATTATATATAATGACTGTCAGTTCAGATTTATCTGATTTTGTCCTCATAAGATTAAGATTACACATTTTTGGTAGGACTATCACAGGAGTAATGCTATCCTGACTT
Organism: Equus przewalskii; assembly: GCF_037783145.1. Lineage (NCBI taxonomy): Eukaryota > Metazoa > Chordata > Mammalia > Perissodactyla > Equidae > Equus > Equus przewalskii. Next base: position 71,305,454 of record NC_091844.1, on the reverse strand, counting down.
TAATAGTAATTTTTTCTTTGCTTTTCTTTATAGTTGTACCCATGTTAGCATGTGACTCTAAACACTGTAATTTCGTTTTATCTGTTTTGTGAACGTTATGTAAATGGAATGTGTTTGTTTGTTGTGTCTGCTCAGCTTACTTTGGGATATTCATCCATGTTGTTACATAATAGCTACAGTTGGCATGAATCCCAGAAGCAGCATAAGAAAGATGGAGAAATTCGATTGTGTAAATATTAAAATCTTATATATGCCAAAGAACACTATGTACAGTCAAAAGACGAATGCCAAACTGGGAAGACTTGTTATACATATATCATGGAAATGAAATATATACACAGTTCTTACAAAGCAGTGAGAAAAAAATGGAAAGAATATTTTATGTTTGTACCGTTTGATATACTTTATAACAGAATAATAGTGTTTATTTGATAAAAATGAATGACATATCCATATACTAAAATGAGAAGATTTCTATCTATATTGCTTAAAAAGAATTAAAAAGAAGGCAGTTTGCAGAATATAGAATAGTGTATATGGATTAATACCATCTGTGGAAAAAATAAAATAATTATATGGAATTTTACTGTATGTATAGAGAAAATCTAGGAGACGCTACACCAACGTTTTCTATTAAAGTGAGAATGAGATTATAAGGACTATCACTTTGGGTTTTTCTGGTTTTTTTTTTTTTTAAAGAGATTTTATTTTTCCTTTTTCTCTCCAAAGTCCCCCCAGTACATACTTGTGTATTTTTAGTTGTGGGTCCTTCTAGTTGTGCCATGTGGGATGCCGCCTCAGTGTGGCCTGATGAACGGTGCCATGTCTGCCCCTGGGATTGGAGCCGGTGAAACCCTGGGCCACCAAAGCGGAGCACGTGAACTTAACCACTCGGTCATGGGGCCGGCCCTGGACTATCACTATCTAAGTTGACTTGTGTTTATATTTTTTTACGACTTATTTTTTAAGAACAAGCATGTATTTCTTATTCTTCAATAAAAACTTTTGAAGTATGACATATACAGAAAAGTACACAAATCATAAGTATATGCAATATGAATTTGTATTATTTCAGATATTGGAAAAATCAGTTATTTTATAGCAGTTTGTTGAAATTTGTTAAAAATTTCCCCATGGAAGTTCGTTGCTTGTATGTCAAGTATATTCCATAATATTGTAAACTTTCAAGTGCTCGTTAGAAAAGACCCTCCCTTTAAAAGGTCATAAGATCCAACAGATATCTGTCCAAGTCATGCTGGGCGCCAGTCCCTGTTCTTGGGATTGAAGTATGTTTGCGAGTAAAACAGCTGTGGTCCCTGCTTGTCTGAAGTTTATCTTGTTCAGAAGAGAGGCATCTGTGGTACACTAGACAGAGCCCCAGACCGAGTCCAAGTCCTAATTATATTACTTGAATCACTGTTAGGAGGATGAAATGTGAAAATATTTTTCAAAGTTCTAACATGTTTTGTACTTTATTTTGTTTGTTGTTTCCAGGGTCAATTTCTATTTTCATTTAAAAAATTGACATGAGAGCTTGAGTTTTCTATCACATTATTAGTCCTATTCAGACACCTATAGAAATGATCAAATTGTTTAAATTTAGCAAGATATAGTCATCAAATATTTCGTGACTTTTAGTACTATTCTAGGGACTTTTGAATTACTTAAGCCGCTCATGAATTTGTAGTCTTAAAAATTACTCTATTGTTCTTGATTTTTGGTATTCTTATTATTTAACTGTATCATTTTAAATACGTTTATTTTTATTGTAAAGAATATTATATGCCTCTTACTTCTATATGTTATTCAGTTCTTTTTGCATACAGAAGATGTTTTTCCGAGAAAGAAAAAACATATTGGGAGCTTTATCCCTTTCTTTCTTTACCTTCCAAGGGAATTGCCTTTGGAATTACAGGGAATTTTTGATAAAGAGGAAGTGGATGTTAAAGTTGAAGATAAAAAAAACGAAGTATGTATGTCAACGAAGCCTGTGTTCCAGCCCTTCTCAGGCCAGGGCCACAGACTGGGAAGGTGAGTGGTCTCGTGATCTGTCCTTTCCATAAGCAGAGGCTTGACTAATAATATTCAGCCTGTCATTATTTTACCATGTAGACCATGTACAGAGAGCTTATTCTTTCTCCCATTGGAAGTGAGATTTTTCATATTGACTTTTATAAGGACTCCTAAGTCATGTTTACCTTAATGTAAATTAACATATGCTGTCACTATACTAAAAAGTCACGGAGACTTTTTTGATTTTATCAAATCAAAAGGGCCTGGCTTATTGAGGACATTAGGCAAAATTGGATGGATAAATCATTTTTTTCTCCCTTGTACCCAACTCTTGAGCTTTGCCGTTAGTGTTACAGAGTACCTGTGCTAGCTTTTCCATTTTATAGTTACCAGTGCCTTCAACATTGTGTTCTATGATAAGTATCTGAATTTTCAGGTAATAAAAATGGAAAAATGCCTCATAGAGTTAGTATCAGAATTAAAGCCTTCAGTTATTTTCACATTTGTGATCTTCGTCCTATCTATGCCTTATCACAGAATATGCAAAGAGGTTAGATATGAGATTACTTTTTTAATGAATTCTTATGTATTAATTATCCATGTTGGTAAGGTATATACATATTCACCCACGCATATAAAAATATCTAGAAGTGACTTTCAGAATGATCAGAAAATACTTTGTTTCCGTTTTTTTCTCCTTTGTAACACAAGGGCTAATCTCTATAGAGAATTGATAATTTCTCTTAGAAATTTTAACCTGGGGAGTAGATAGACGTAAAGTCCATTATCTAGCAACCCTATAAAGTTGTATATTCTGTAAGGCACTATTCAAATCTACTACTCACCACATACTTCTGTAGCACTCTACAAGCTTACAAAACTAGGATATGCATAATTTCTTTAGATTCCTGCAATCACCATATATCATGGGTATAACTAATATTAATATCTTTATGTTGTTATTGAGGAAATAAAGCTTTGACTTACTAAAAACTTTCTAAAAGCTGTACTTAATGTAAAATTTTTATAGTAGTTGTTTAATGATTAAGTTCTGTTTAATGAAAAAACATGCATCTGACTTTGTTGTCTGGATTTTCTTAGTGCCACACCAAAAATTGTATCTAAAGCAAAGAGTTTTGAAGTTGAAAATAAAAACAGTTTGTCTACTGTCCCACTAAACCACCTGGAACCCATCACTAATATACAGATCTGGTTAGCCAATGGGAAAAGAATTGTCCAGAAATTTAATATTTCTCATAGGTGAGTCTTCTTCCATTTCATTATTTGTCTGATTTTTTTCCCTAAGTTTAAATTTGTTTCTTCTTTTTAGTTGACTCAACGGTTGTTTTTAAGAACTAAGGATCTTAATAAATAGTTCTCTGAACATGATATATCATGACTGTGGAAATTCTTGAACATTAATGGAGCACTTTCAGTCTTATTTTATGAATTATCATTCTTATCATTTGATTACTTTTTCTGTTGAGATATGTAACTTTTAAAAGAATTATTTTTAATATGTTTTAAAATCTATCATTAGCATTATGTGCATATTTTTATGTTAATTGTAGAAAAAGAATGAAAATACAGAAAAGTTTTGAAAGAAATTGAAGTCAATTTAAATTCCATCACCCAGAGATAATCACTATTATCAGTTTGGATTTTTCCAGTCTTTTATCTCTTCTTAAAATTTTTTAAAATTTTAATTAAAAGTAGAGGGGCCAGCCCCTTGGCCGAGTGGTTAAGTTCGTGCACTCTGCTTCAACAGCCCAGGGTTTCACTGGTTTAGATCCTGGGTGCAGTCGTGGCACTACTCATCATGCCACACTGAGGCGGCGTCCCACATAGCACAGCCAGAAGGACCTACAGCTAGAATACACAACTGTGTACTGAGGGGCTTTGGGGAGAAGAAGAGGAAAGAACAACAACAAAAAAAGAAGATTGGCAACAGATGTTAGCTCAGATGCCAATCTTAAAAAAAAAATTTTAATTAAAAGTAGAAACATACTGTATATAGGTTTCCACCTTTATTTAAAAGCATTTAAAAATTTTGGGGGGATACAGTATACATATAATCAAAGATGTATACTGTATAAAATAATTATTATTAAATTAATAATAAATATATTATATATTATATAATAAATTAATAATAAATTAAAATAATACTAAAATAAGTACATATGCACCATCTAGCTCAAAACATATGCCAGTATACCTTATGTGCCTTTCCCTGATCATATCACTTTCCATTTGTGTACAAGATAAACTATTCTAATTTCATGTTCATCATTTTTTGCTTCTATTCATAGTTTTACCAAGTACATATACATCCCTTAAAAATACTGAATTGTTTCCTCATTTTCAAATAATTAAAATTTTCAAATAATTGTAGACGTACAGAAGGGTATAAAGAACTTTTTTCCTAACCATTCAAGAGTAAGTTGGCAATCTGATGACCCATGACTCAGAATACCTCAGTGTATATGTCCTACCAACAGGGACATTATCTCACATAACCACACTTCAGCCATCTTTAGATGGCAATTTAACATTGATACACTTCTACCAACTAGTATTCAGACCCTATTCAAGATTTGCCGTTTAATCTAAATATCATCCCTCATACCCAAATGCTTTTCAAAATCAGACATTGCATTCAGACATTGTTGTGTCTCAGTTTCAGATAAGAGTCCCTCAGTCTTGCCTTGATTTTCATAACCTTTTAAAGTTACGGGCCAATTTTTTTAATTTGGTAGTTTTTCATGGGGCCGCCCCCATGGCTGAGTGGTTAAGTTCTCTTTCTTTGCTGTGGCAGCTGAGGGTTTCACTGGTCTGGATCCTGGGCGCGGACATGGCACCGCTCATCAGGTCATGCTGAGGTGGCGTCCCACATGCCACAACTAAAAGGCCCCCACAACTAAAAGTATACAACTATGTACTGGGGGGCTTTGGGGAGAAAAAGGAAAAATAAAATCTTTCAAAAAAATAGTTTTTCATGATTATATTTAGGTCGCTAATTTTGGCAGGAATAGCACAGAAGTGATGCTTTTGCCTCTCATTGCAGTCTATCAGGTGGTGTCATTTATATTTTGTCCCATTATGACGATGTTAAATTTGCTCACTAGATTTAAGTGGTATCTGCCAAGCTCCTTCACTGTGAGGTTATTCTTTTTCTCTTTGTAATTAATATGTATTTTGTAGGGAAGAAGCTTGAAATTGCATAATTATCCTGTGCTTCCTAAGACATCAAATTTATTCATCTATTTATTTATATCTGTATCCACTCAGGGTTTCCTGTTTTACTTAATATAATAGGTTATAATCTCTTACCAACATTATTTATTTTAATGCTCAAATTGTCCCAGATACACTTAGTGGGTCCTCCTTTAGACTTTTGACATGTTCCCATCATTCTTTGAGCATTTCCTTGTTTTCTGCCATAAAATTTTTTTTCAGGTTTGTTTTATACTTTTTTAAGAAGTTCTGGTTGTTTTAGTGGCAATGGTATTGAGAAGCCAGGATCTGGGTACTAGATATACTTACTGCTTTTTTGGATGCCACCCCTCCCAGGCCCTTTGAAGAGGACAGAGCTACAGATGTCTATGCACACACACGTATGCATACATACATGCGTGTATGTACACATATAGAAATACATTTACATCTGTATTTCTATATCTTTGCATATTGAAAACCATGAGTTCACATTGCTACCTCCAATTTCAATCCACCACCACAGGATTTATTCTAGTTTTCCCATTTCTATATTTGTAAATAACTTCTCCCACAGTGAGAAGCCTGGCTCCAATTATTCTTAACACATTTATTTATTTATTTATTTTGAGAAAGATTAGTCTTGAGCTAACTGCTGCCAATCCTCCTCTTTTTGCTGAGGAAGACTGGCCCTGAGCTAACATCCATGCCCATCTTCCTCTACTTTATATGTGGGACACCTACCACAGTATGGTCTGCCAAGTGGTGCCATGTCCGCACCTGGGGTCCGAACCGGCAAACCCCAGGCCACTGAGAAGCGGAACATGCAAACTCAACCGCTGGGCCACCGAGCTGGCCCCAACATATTTATTTATTGATCAGTTCTCCTGTATGTAACCAGTTTCCTTTTTCCACTGCTTCCCCCTCCCCCACATGGAAGCCTTCTTCACCCTCCTTGGGCTTTAACTCCTTGTTGAGTGCCATGTAGATCCCTTCTCTTCCTGCTGGGGCTCTGACACACTGTGCTGCCTCTCCTCCCCACCCACAGTTGAACACTCCCTTCTCTCTTTCTGGTTCTGACACAGTGCAGTTGTCCACTCCTCCGTCTGAATGCTCTTTTTACTCTGCTTGCAACAGCCTGCTCTGTGCCACCTTTGCCCCGGCCCTCAACTTGGATATATTTCCCAGCCCGCTTTGCTTCTGAACCTCTGCCCTGGACAGCTTTTCTATGTGGATGCCCTCCTAACGCTGCTCCTGCTCTGATCAGCCCGCCTCACTGCCTCTGCCTGAACACCCTTCTCATGCTGGTCGGGCTGGGACACTGCAGATGGGAGCTTTCCTGGGCGGATGCCTTCCTCACTCTGCTTGGACTCCGATTCCTGGTGCTAGGCCACCACAGCTCCCTCTTGTTTCTGGCCTGGATGCCTCCTGTGTTCTGCCCTACTAATGAATTTTTGTCTGAAATGTTCAGAAAGGAAAGGAAAGGGCACTTTTGCTTTTTTTTTTAACTTGGTATGAATGGAATCATATTTTGTGTGTTCTACTACACCTTTTCTTTTTTTGCTCAATATTATGTTTTTGAGATTTGTCTATTTCTCCTTTGTTTCTGTCAGCATTTACTTTATATGTGTTAAAGCTTTTAACAAGCTTTTACTAAGGTTCGTACACAGATAAAATTGTTGTGTTTTTTCTGATTAATTGACCTTTGTAGCACTAAGAAGTGTCCCTTTTAGTCCCTGATGGTTTTGTTTTGAAATTTCCTTTGCCTGATGCGCTCACTCTAGTTTCCTTGTGATGAGCATTTGCACGGTATCTCTCTCCTTTCCTTTTAATTTCGGTTTAGCTATAGATTTATCTGTGTCTGTGTATTAAGAGAGGTTTCTTGTGAGTAATTATTTGCGTGTGGTTCTTGTGTCCACGCTAACAGTGTTTTGGTCCCTGTTGTGTTTGGCTTTGTTTGTAGCCACCATCTACCAAGTGCTTTCTGTGTGTCTGGCTCTCTTCAGCGCCTTTCTCTGATATTATTTCTAAATGTCAAAACCACCCTAGGCAGCTACAATATAGAGCTGATCATCACAATAATGGAAGAAGCATATGTTTAAAATAGTGCCCTGGAAGGTTCTTCCGTGACCCAAATTCCTTTCAGATGAAAGGAGGGCAAACTAAACATGTGGAAAATGGAAGAGAGGAGTTGTCCTTCAGGTCCAAGCTTGTTTCTTTTTAGGGAAATAAAATATTTTAATCTCAACTTCTTGTCTAGAAAAATACTTCTGACATTTCAATAACAAATAGCCACCTAGATTTTTTTTCCCCTGAATTATTGAAGAGTTTAAAAAGCTTTGACTGGCCAATAGTATCTGTTAAGTGAACATTAATCAGGCTTTGTTTTTAAATTGGCATGTTTAGTTCACTTTTTACAATGATAATGTGATATCCCCAACTAGGTGGGTTTAAGGCTACCATCTTTTTTTTTTTTGAGGAAGATGAGCCCTAAGCCAGCATCTGCTGCCAATCCTCCCTCTTTTTGCTGAGGAAGACTGGCCCTGAGCTAACATCCGTGCCCATCTTCCTCTACTTTATATGTGGGACACCTGCCACAGCATGGCTTGCCAAGCAGTGCCATGTCCGCACCCGAGATCCCAACCCTTGAACCCCAGGCCGCTGAAGCAGAACGTAGGAACCCAACCACTGTGCCACTGGGCCGGCCCCAAGGCTACCATCTTGATGTTTGTTTTCTCTTTACCCCATGGCTTTTTATTCTGTATTCCTCTTTCTTGCCTCCTTTTGAGTTTAACAGTGTTGGTATTAATTATTTTTTCATCATCTTAAAGCTTTTTAGATTTACATTTCTTTGTTCTCTTAATGGTATCACAGAGACGACAGTATACATTTTCAGTTTTGACTGCGCAGTTCCTTTCTGTTTTCTTACTTTTTATATTCTTTGCCATAAGTGTTAGCCTGTAGTTATCCAGTTTTTGGTACCCAAATAAATACACTGGACCATGTCCTAGACTTTTTTGGTAACCCGCACAGGTTTAATAGAGTGGCAATTAGTGACTTTTAGTGAATAGATTGAATGGAAGAATTGTGTCTTTGGGTGATATACTGTATTTCATTCATTCTGAGTTGCAATATTTTTCACATTTTAGCATCTCTAAGATGGGGATGCAGCTTATAATCCATTGTTGGCCATATGGCAATCATGACAGTTGTCTTTGCTGTGGCTGCATCAAAACATGCAGAACGAGTGTCAGCTGGATGAAAAAATCCCAGAGACAGTAGTGGAGCACTTTTTTTAAAAGAAATTCTATATCACCAACACATCTGATGAAGCAGAGGGTGTGTATTATGTGGGAAAACATGTACATTAATGACCAAATCAAAAGTGATTCAGTGGATCTGAGTCTAAGTAATGTTCAAGTATTAGGAACGGCTTAACCATTTTATTCTCTTAGATTATGGAAGCACATGAGTGATTTGATAAATGTTTATGTGAAATTAAGTTAAAAGTGCTCTTTCAATAAATATAAAATAAAAATCCTAAGTGTTAAGAAAATAGTTTGTCACAATCATTTTTTTCTTTTAGTAATATGTAAAATGATGTGTCTTAAAATCAATGGCATCTTAGGTTTGTTTCTTTTTAAAGATTTCATTTTTTATTTTTCCTTCTTTGCCCCAAAGCCCCCCAGTACATAGTTATGTATTTTAGTTGTGGGTCCTTCTAGTTGTGGCATGTGGGACACCACCTCAGAATGGCTTGATGAGCAGTGCTAGGTCTGCACCCAGGATCTGAACTGGTGAAACCCTGGGCTGGTGAAGCGGAGAGCGCAAACTCAACTGCTTGGCCACAGGGCCGGCCCCAGTGCCATCTTAGTTTTGATGAACCACATATGTGTGCTTCTTCTCTAAATACACACACAGACTTGTGTGAACATAACTTTGAGCTACCTTCAAGATTGCAATGATATATTACATTATAGTTTCATTATACTAACTGAAATCCTATATGCACTGAGTTAAGAATTTTCCTAATTGGATTTGAGGCACAGCATGACCTGATGTATAAGGCATACAACCTGCATCTGTGTGAGATTACTGGGTGGACAATTCTGATCCATTCAGAGCTAAATATGTAGATACATAAACTTTCTATTATAGAAATTTTAGATGTATACAAAATCAAAGAGAAGATGTAATATGATCCATTACTTAGTTTCCACTGAACTATTTTTAAGCAAATCCCAGACTTCATATAGTTTCATTTATATATATATTTCAGTATGTCTCTCAAAGATAAGTACTCTTTAAAAATGTAACCATAATACCCGGGTCACCCCTAAGATAATTAATAGTAATTCCTTATTATCATCAAGGATCAACCTTTAAAACATAGCCCAAATGATCAGTTCTGTCAGCGTAATTTGACTGTTCTGTGTATTAACATAGCTAGATATCTTCACAAGTTATTACCTTAAATTAGCCAATTCAGGTTTCATAGAATTATATTAATAGTTTGTGCTGTTTTACAGGATAAGCCACATCAAAGACTTCATCGAAAAATACCAAGGATCGCAAAGAAGTCCTCCCTTTTCCCTGGCAACGGCTCTTCCTTTCCTCAGATTGCTAGATGAAACACTCACACTGGAGGAAGCGGACTTACAGAACGCTGTGATCATTCAGAGACTCCAAAAAACCGCGGAACCTTTTAGAGAACTTTCCTAACGTTGATTTTTGATACACTAAGTGGAAAGTTTGCAGAGAAATGATGGTTTTAAGTGGACATGCAAACCAAAATGGGGGAAAGGAAGAGTGAGATTCAGTGGACTTTTGGTTTGAGTGCTGTCTAACTCCCTCCTCATGAGAAGATTTTTAAATGAGTACAAGTTACGAAAGTCAACTATGACTGGAAACCATACTCAATGCACTTTCTCCAAAAGGTTACTCAGAAAGAAAAATATACTTATTTTTAAATACCAATTATTCAACATAAGATATATTAAATAGCTGTATCATTGAGAATCTTAATATGATATAAACAAGCGAATATCTTCACAGCATCATTCATTCGAACATTGTTTCCAAACAGCAGTGATTTAATTAAATATTAGCTGTCTCAGATTTTTAAAATAGCAATACCTTTAAAAATTATATCTGGAAGGTTAAATGCATCATTATAATCATTTCATACTTGAGATACAATCAAAAAGCTGAAGGAACTGCTTTCCCCACAGCTTTGCCTAAACCTCAGAGTGTTCTCAATCTGTCTTCTCTAACGGCAAGATATACTCAAATAGCAACTTGGCAGTAGTATCTATGATGTATTTTCACTTAACAATAAAATTGTGTAGCTTAGTATAATGTCAGTGCTAATCTGCCTACTCACCTTTCTACATTTTCAAAAAGTGCAATTTTTAAAAAATTCTTTTCTCTCCAGGAAGCCCAGTTCCTCTCCTATTTTATTTTCTTTCAAAAATTAGGTATTTGTTCTAAGCTAACATTTGGAGTAAGTCATTCATTCACTTGCCACCTCTCACTTAGAATTTGATGCTGTGTTGTCACATTACTAATTAATATTTTTAAAATGTGTCATGTAAAGTATGGTTTTCTCTTCCATACATCAGAGCAACCTGTGTATACATTAAAGATTATTTATCACATTCTGATGTGACCAAGGGAAACATGCTTCATATCTTAAACTTTTAACTAAAACTGGTTAGGCTTCACTGTTTCACTGTCCGATTAAATTCCCTTGCCTGAAAATAAGTTTAAGAAGGTTTTTACAAATGATCTGTTGAATCAAATTTGAAGTGAAGTACACATTGAGTGTGCCCAGGAACTAAGTGGCTGTGCCCGTCAGCAGTGGCGTTCGCCGGGCACTGGATGTCTGCTGGGAAGAGCACTTCTCAAACTTTTGGTCTCAAAACTTTTTGTTTATGTGGGTTATATATGTTATATTAAAAATAAAATAAAAAGTTATAAAATATTCATTAAAATAATAAACACATGTTAATATAAACATTTTTATGAAAAATGTGTATTTTCCATACAAAAAGATTTAGTGAGAAAAGTGGCATTGTATTCCTTTTTTTGCAAGCATCCTTACTGTCTGACTTAAAGAAGACAGATGGAACCTCCTATCTGCTTCTACGTTCAGTCTGTTGCGGTATCACACATCTTGTAGCCTCTGATAAACGTTACTGTGCATTTATGAGAAAATGGGGAAAAAAGCAAACAACGTGTTAGTATGATGATGAAAATAGTTTTGACCTTGCGGACCCCCTGAAAGAACCATTCTTACAAAGCGGTGGTTCACAATGATCTCAAGCGTTTGTGTAGGAATCACTTAGAAAGCTTTTCAGAATGCCTGCCTGTCTGTGCCTGCCGCCCAGACGCATCCTGATTCATTGTATCTGGGATGGCTCGCACATCTCTGCATTTTGAATTTCCAGTGATTCTTAGTTATGTAGTAGAAGAACCAGTCTTTGGGAAATGCTGTGCTAAGCTTCCGCCCTAAGAAAATGAAACCTACTTCCCCTTGGACAGTGAAAGATTCCTCTGAAATGGGGCTGCTAGACCCTTCAGTTTTGTCCTCGGCCCTCACTGTTTGTTCTTAGACTGTTCCATTGTAACTCTGAACTAAGCATGGCATAAACCTATGCTTAATCTTTTCTAAGCACAGCTGAGAAGAGGCTGGAACGTTTAAATGAGGCTTTTATTAAATGCTCAGGAATAACAAAAGGGAAATAACACAGGGAACTAGATGACCTGGCAATGCTTCATTTTCTAGCTCCCAGCCTTCTACATCATAGAGGCCTATCTTTTTATTAGGAAGAGAGGACAAAGGAGAGCCTTTTCCTTTTGTCATTTACTCTCAGAAATGAACAGATACATAATAGAAAATATTGATTGTCAGTAACATTTATAGCTGTGGCAGAGCCTTCTCTGGCGAAACAAAAATAATGGCATTCTTAGAAAAATGAGAGGATGGTAAAATCAGTGAACTTCTCTTTCAGATACAAGATAGCATGACATGATTGTTAATATATTTTCAAGAATCTGTAAGAAAATCTTTCACATAGGCCTACCATGAAGGCTTTTGTACTTTTCATTTGCAAAATTATACTCAATATGTGATACTTCATATATTTCGATAAAGGGGTCTCTTGGAAATAATTTTCTTGTACCTATGGAAAAGCCTCCTTTGTGAATTTTCCATTTTGTAAGTAACCGGTAGACACTTTGGAGGTTTTCTTGTGTGTACATATAGAATACACCCCGATAAGTTCCTATAGAGAAAGAGCTGTCATCAGCAATAACCTTCATTTTTGTAACTGTGAAAACTTTCATTAATGTGAATAATCTCAGAGGTTTTCTAAAAGGAGAATCACCGGATAAAGCTTTTTACCTGAAAGTTTAAAATTGTAAAGTTGTCAATGTGTAGAATACTCAAAACATGTTGACTTTAGAAAACATAAACTGAATTTGGCAAGGGAAGGCAAACTGGAAAATAAGCATCTTAGGTGTGGAGTACAATTTGACCTAAGTTATTTCAAAATTCATTTATCAGTTTCTTGAAAATCATTTTTAGGGCTGATATATAGAAGTACATTTCTAATTTTACAGATTTTAATTTATTGGTTAAATTACTATGCCTTATCTGGGTTATAAAATGATCTTATTTATTTTGTATACTTCTCATTCAGAATATTTTTTGTTACATTTTATTGTGTTGACAATAATGGTATGTGTGCATCTATTTCAGTGCCTTATAAGTATTTCAAAAGCAATCCTTTCCTAAGGGTTAAAGAACTGTTATCTTAAGGATGAAATACTAGTCATTAAAAGGATCTGTGAAACAATTTACACTTGTTTGTTATAAAATAGTTACATATGTATGGATGCTTTTGTCACTTTCATTTGGCAAAGTCATTCAGTTTGAGAATCAAACATTTATTAGGTGCCTTCTGTTTGCCAGATACTTTAACCAATGTTACTTTCATTTAATACTCAGAAATGTAAAAATGTGATTTTTTAATACTAACTCAATGGTTGTGTTTATTTTTTAAACCATCCTTTGTGTCCTGAGTTGAACTACCATGAAGGCTCCGTGGTAGGGTTTACTCCTTGGTGGTTTCTCTTTCTAGGTATAATTAAAAAACTGCTCATCACACTAAATCTTTGAATGGAAGTGACTGACTCAGTAGGCTAATATTTGGCTTTGTCATTTTTTTTTCCTAAAGAAGATTTGCCCTGAGCTAAATCCATGCCAGTCTGCCTCTATTTTTTAGTATGTGGGCCGCCAGCACAGTGGTTTGCCTATAGAGTGGGTTAAATCCGCACCTAGGAACTGAACCCTGGGCCACTGAAGCAAAGTCTGCTGAACTGAACCACTAGGCCACTGGGGCTGGCCCTATCATTTGTTTTAAATGTATTTTTTTGCAAAGATAATTCATGTTCACTGTAGAAAATTATAAAATGCAGATATGCTAAAATGATCTTTAAAATACCTATTACTCCACCATTCAAAGATAACCACTAATAACATTTTGGTGTGCATCCTTTCAGATATTTTTAAGTATCGGTTTTTAGTATTGTTTTAATTAAAAGACAGGCTTCTTGTAATCCTGCTATTTTATTGAAATCTAACATTTGTTTTTAACTGAAAATTACATTAGGAACATACCATCACTTTAAGTAGAAAAATAGCTGTTAGGAACAAATGTCTTTTATTTTAATTACATTCTTGTGCAAAAAAAAAGATGGGATTGTGGGGTTTTTACCCATTTCCTTTCAAAATTAAAATTGGCGGGGGTTGGGGGGGAGGGCTGGCCCGTTGGCGCAGCGGTTAAGTTCGACTGTTCTGCTTTGGCGGCTGGGGTTCACCAGTTCAGATCCCGGGTGTGGACATGGCACCACTTGACAAGCCATGCTGTGGTAGGCATCCTGCACATAAAGTAGAGGAAGATGGGTACAGATGTTGGCTCAGGGCCAGTCTTCCTCAGCAAAAAGAGGAGGATTGGCCACAGGTGTTAGCTCAGGGCTAATCTTCCTCAAAAAATAAAATTGTGGTAGTATATGCAATAAAGTATGCGTTTGGGGAATGAAGTGTTTCCAGCTACTAAAAATGCATATAAAATGATCTATTTAAAAGTAGATTATCCAAAAAAACTGCAGCTTGAGCTTATGTTTGGTTTCCAAGAAATTAAATATCTAGCACATGCATAATCCAATTATCCACTATTGGTAGGGCTGCAATCAAGGAAACAGGGTACCCATTTTGTAGATTAGAGAATTGAGGCATATTTCACAATATACACAAGTATCAAATCATTACATTGTATACCTGAAACTAATGTGTCAATTACATTCATTGTCAACCTCAATTTTCAAGAATTGAGGCATAGAAAATAGAATGACTTGCTTTAGAGTGGATAGTGTATACTTGAGGATTATATTTAGCTGTGACACAATCCACAATAATGGTGGCTTACAAAATAAGATTTTATTTATTTCCTGTGCAAAAGTTTGCGGGGAAGCTGTTTAGGGCTGGTAGATCAACTTCATGAAGTCATCAGACTCTCGTGTTGTTAATCTGCCAACCTCAGCATGAGTTAACTAGAGATCTCAGGATAGCTTTGCTGGCATCAGCCATCATCTTTGCATTTCAACCAGTAGGAAGCAGCACACCCCTTTCCTTTAAAAAGACAAAAACAAGAAACTTTGTCAAGATGTAATTTACATACCTTAGAATTCACCTGTTTAAAGTGGACAATTCAGTGATTTTTAGTATATTCACAGGATTCTGCAACCATCACCACAATCTAGTTTTAAAACATTTTCATCCCCTCTGAAAGAAACCCTATACCTTAGCGATCATTCTCCACCCTCCGTTCTAGGCAGCCGCAGTTCTACAATCTATGAATTTATTCTGAACATTTCATATAAATAGAATCATACAATATGTGGTCTTTTGTGACTGGTGACTTTCCACTTAATGTTTTCAAGTTTCATCTATGTCATTTTTATTGTCAAATAGTAGTCCCTTGTATGGATGCACCTACCATGTTTTATTTATCCATCAGTTGATGGACATTTGGGTTGTTTCCACTTTTTGGCTATTATAAGTAGTATTGCGACGAATATTTGTTTCCAAGTTTTTGTGTGAATGTGTTTTCATTTCTCTAGGGTACATACTTAGGAGTGGAATTCCTGGGTCATATGCTAATTCCATGTTTCACTTTCTGAAGAACTGCCCAAGTTTTCCAAACCATTTCCAAATGCACCAGGTTACATGCCCACCAGCAATGTCTCATTTCTCCACATCCTCCCCAGTGCTTATTATTGTCAGTCTTCTTAATTATAGCCATCCTAATGGAGTGGCATCTTGTGGTTTTGTATTTCTCTAATGACTTGAGCATCTTTTCTTGTGCTTATTGTCCATTTGTCTGTCTTTGGAGAAATCTGTTGAAATTCTTTGCCCATTTTTAAATTGGGTTGTCTTTCTACTGTTGAGTTGTGAGAGTTATATTCCAATAGAAGTCCTTCTGATTTGCAGATATTTTCTCCCATTCTGTGGGTTGTCTTTTCACTTGTTGGATGGTTTGCTGCACAAAATTTTTCATTTAGATATAGTCCAACTTGTGCTTGTGGTTTCCTGAGAAACAATTGTTTGAAGAGTTTTATAGAAGTTTTAGCCTTTACACTTAGGTCTGTGATGCATTTTCAGTTAAGTTTTGTGTACAGTGTGACCCTCTCCTTCTAGGGACCTTGCTGGGAAATTGCATGCCCAGTCTGCTTTCATTCACTGGCCAGAACTGTTACTTGGCTATACCCATCATCTCCGTGAGGCTGGAAAGTGTTTCAGGCATCCAACATCAAATTTTGCCGGTTGTAAGCCTGTTCAGCCGTAACTTCGTCTAAACAAGTCAATTCTGTTGCTTCGTTTTTCAAATAAGTTTATTTGCCGACTTTCACCCAAGACAGTTTATCGCCGACAGGGGCTGGCGCTCGCTCCCTCGGGGACATGCCCCGAGGAAAGCGGTCCTCAGGGACTTCCTGGCCTTTCCCTCCAGCGAATGTGGGCGCTCGGCGTTTTCCCCTTTGGGGAGACCCAGCCGCACGCTTCGCGGGTCCCCGGTTGCGGCGCGGTGCCCGCGGTCCGGGGGCGCCCTCTGGCCCGCCCTCGCCCGGCCGCGCCCCCGGCCCGGGAGCCGCCCTCTCCGCGCAGCCGGCCGGGCGGGAACTCCGAAGGGCCCGGCCGCAGTCGGAGCTGCTGCGCGCGATGGCGGCGTCCCCCGGAGGGACCCCGGCCCCGGCCGTGGAGGCGCCGGCGCCCCAGCCGGGAGCGCACCCCTCGGAGCCCGGCTCGGTGAGCGCCCGGGGGGGCGAGGGGAGCTGGGGCTGAGCCGGGCGGAGAGACGGGCGCTGGGCTCCTGCGCGGGGCCGCGGCCGAGGGGCTGCAGGGCCCTGTCCAGCCGAGGGCAGCGCGGCGGCCTCTTCGGGCCAGCCTTCGAGCTTTTGAACTGCCTGCGCTGAGAGCGGAGGATATTCGCGAGCCCCAGAGAGAATAGGAGGCTGAGTCCTGGACAAGTAAAGGAACGTGCTGGATCCATTCACCTAGTCAGGCAGGACCGGGGCCAGTCTCTGGTCTCCTGAGTCCCCGTCTAGGGCTTTTGGCCACCATACTCCGGGTCTTTCCAAAGGTCTCCTGAACTCTGGGCCGGTAGGACTTTCAGCTGTGCGTGAGGAGGCTGCCCCAGTCTCCAGGCAGGTGGTGTGGGCCTAGCCACCCTCTCAAACCCCGGCATGGTCCAGGCACCAGGGGGACTGTCCCGAGATGTCCTTCCTGGCAACCAGGCCAGGAGTGAGGGTAGAGGGCACGTGGCAACCAGGGGTGATGGGGCTGGGGTGCGTGCTGGCAAGGGTGGCTGTGCTGGCGAGGAGTTAGGACCTCCGAGCTTTCTGCTGATGCGAAAGTCCACCCCGCTCCCGGTGAAGGCGTTCGTTGTTGGTGGCTTCACTTCACCACCTCAATCCCCTATGTTGACTCAGTGCTTCCTTTCTGGCTCCTCAGAGCAAAGGCTTGTGGCCCCCAACAAAGAAACTGAGAAAAGGGGGCTCCCTGGGGACTCGCATTTCCCAGTGAAATTTAGAAATTTGGCGTGAGATTAATGGCAAGAGGGAAAACTAACATTGCCAATGAAGCGCCAGCATTTAATTCTCCTAACAAACAGCCCTGAGGTGTATCACCCTTTTTTACAAATGAGGAAGCTGAAACTCAGCTATCTTAAGTACCTTGCCTTGGGTCACACAGCTAGAAATGGCAGCCGCAGAATTTGAAGCCAGGTTTGTCTAATTCTAAAACTTGTGCTCAGTTGACAGGTAGGCAAAGATTCCAAGATTGCATCATACACTTCGTTTCAGCTGGAGTTTGTTTTCTATCTTTTGAGTGCCCTCTATGTGCCAGAAGCTTGCTAGGTGTGTTTAAGGGGAAATAAGGATCCCATTATGGGGTTGGAGGAAGGGCTGTCATGTTGGAGTCTGCCTGTTGTTAAGTTTTCTGGAAGTTGAAATAATGTTCACACAAATGTCAGAAAAGTAGACCACAACCCACCTCATGTGCGGTTTTCTTCTGTGGGTAGGAAGAGTGTGCAAAGGATGTGATAAACCCTTATCTGGAAAGACCTTCCCTTCAAAAGAGCCCGTTTGGGGTGTCCTGCAAGATACCAAAGTGGGTGAGGCCAGAGTTGTCTCCACTCCCCCCCTACTCCTGAGAGAAGGATGAGAAGGAAGGAGTCCCAGCATCTTTTGAAGAAATAGCACTTTACCCAGTGTCTTCATGGCATTTATTCCTTCAATAAATATATATTGAGCATCTGCTCTGTGCCAAGTATTGTTCTAGGTACTGGGGACACAGTGGTGACTAAAAGCTATGGTTCATGCTCTCAGAGAGCTTATATTCTGGTGGAGAGAGGCAGGAAATAAATGAGAACATAGCAGGTAGTAAGTACAATTGAGAGAGGGACTTGGGTGGTCAGGGAAGGCCTCTTGGAGGAGATGACATTTAGGTGTAGACCTGAATGACAAGGAGTCAGCTCTGCAAAGACCTGGAGAAAGAACCTTCCAGACAGATGGAACAGGAAATGCAAAGGCTCTGAGGCAGAGACAGGCATGGTCATTTGGAGGAATAGGAAGCAGGCTACCATGGTTGAGGAGAACTGTCTGAAGTGAGGTAGAAAAGAGAGTGGGGAGCGATTGGGTGGACTCCCGTAGGCTCTGTGGTAAGGGCTTGAGTGTTATTCAAACTGTAATGGCAAGTTGTAGGAGAATTTTAAGCAGAGAGGAGACACGGTCTGACTTATGTTAGGAAAAGATTGCTTTGGCTGCTGGACAGAGAGTCGAGAGGAAGGAACGAGAGCAGAAGCAGGGAAGCCACTTCGGAGGCTCTCACTGATGGAGGATTGGGACGAGGACTCATGGGTGGCCCCCAGGCTTGTGGCCTGAGCTCCTGAGTGGACCCAGGGCCATTTATGCACTGGGGACAACAGGGTTAGAAGCTGGTTTAGACAATGGGAAGGAAGTCGGGAGCTGTGTTTTGGCCATGCTAAGCTGAAATGCCTGTTAGGCAACCATGTGGGGCTGTGAGTGGGCAGTCGAATATTCCAGTCTGGAGTTGGCTGAATAGCTTAGGCCTTGTGATATATCTACATTTGGGGGTCAGCAACATTGGTTCATTTCATTGGTGGGCTGGTAAACAGTCTCTCTAGGGAAGAAAGAAAGAAAAAAAGCTCTGATTTGTGATGTTTGCTGATTTCAGTGGTGTAAATACTCTTACCATGCCTGATTTCAGGCTGCCAGCAGTTCAACAGCTGGCTTGCAAAAGTCCTGCATGTTTAATGGTCAGCTCCCAGAGGCCTCGCCTCATTTGCTCATCTAATCAAGCCTGCGAAGTTGGAGGGACTATTCCATTTGACGGCTTAGAGAGAAAAAGTGATTTATTCAAGGTCACACAGGGAGTTAGTGGCAAAGAAAGGGCCCAAGCCCCCATCTCCTGACGCCCAGTTGGCCCTGGCTTGCTGGCTCAGAAAATAGAATACTGCAGCAGGAAGCACTGAGGGCACGAGATAAGGAAGAACTTCCCCTAGAAACATTTAGAGGTCATGGTTTAGATTTTTTTTTCCTTTTTTGTCTCACTTCCTTTTAAGATGATTGGGGCAAATTAGGACCGAGAGGTCACTAGAAAAGCCCTCAAGACATAGGGATCTCAGGATGCTTATGGAAGTGAGGGATGGGGAGCTGTCGTGTGTCTTTCGGGTGAGGGCTTAGCTCCTGTGTCTCCCCCAGGACAGCAGAGCTGGTCGCCTCTCATTCTGTACAAAACTGTGCTATGGCCTTGGCGGGGTCCCCAACCAGGTGGCCTCCAGCGCCACAGCCTTTTACCTGCAGCTCTTCCTGCTGGATGTGGCACAGGTGAGTGTGGGCAGCAGCCCAGGATGCCCATTCCCATCTTCCTTGGTGTCTGGTCCTTCCACCCCACCATCCTTGATAGATAGCACATCTGACTTAAGCCTGACAAAAAGCCAAATGGTATTGAGGGCAACCTCCTCAAGGATGTTTTTTACAGGCTATTTGTAGTGGAAAAACAGGAAACAATAGAGAAGCAGTTGGATAATAACTTGTGCTGCATCCATATAATGGACTATTATGTAGCCATTCAGAAGAATGGGTGAGAGCTGTACCAGTTGACTTGGAGGGGTTTCCACGATGCACTATCAAGAGAGAAAAGTTAGTTTTAGAGAAGAGTATATAAAATGATCCCATTTCAGCAAATCAAAGACATGCCCCAAATATGTATGTGCATGACTATATGTGTGTATGTGTCTGTCCATGATTAGAAATGAGCATGGAGAAAATTACAGAAGGATATATACCAGGCTGTCAATGCCGGCTGTAGGAGGGAATAGTGGAGGATAGAGGATAAGCAAAAAAGAATTTTTTAATAAGGTATTCGTGACTTTTTACAATGACACCGATATGGTTACATTTATGTAAAATTATAAATTGCCCATAAACGCATGAAAGGATTGTCAGAACACCTCTTACAGTTGTCTCAGGATGACGGGATTGTGCATGGGCTTTGCTCGATATTTTCCGTACTGTTTGAGTGTTTTCATAATGAGTGCATCATTTATGTCATCAGAAAAATCAATAAAACATTTTCATTGTGAAACAAAAAGTCTCCCTCTGACCGTCAGCCTAGGTGCATCCTTCTTGCACTGAGCCCCTCCACATGAGGGTCCCTCAAGTCTTCTCCAAGAGCGACGGGGCTTGAGTGACAGTTGGACTGTGCCCGTGTGCCCCGTCAGCTCCCTCCCCCGCCCCTTCTTCACTGGTTCAGATGAGCCCTGAGAGCCTTCTGGATGAGTGTCCCTGGGAGGAGGCCCCTAGACCTTTACCCTGTGGCTCTGCCCCCAGCCAGCTTTCCAGTTCTCTCTCCTGAGGGGCAAGCAGGCCTGGACTCTGACTCTGCCAGGCCTTGGCTTTCCCCTTCCCTGTCCCTTTCAGATCCCTGCTGCCCAGGTGTCACTTCTCCTGTTTGGAGGGAAGGTGTCTGGGGCAGCTGCTGACCCCGTGGCTGGGTTCTTCATCAACAGAAGCAGGAGGACAGGGTCTGGACGACTCATGCCCTGGTGAGCAGCCCCACGGTCCTTAGGATCCTATTCTGGCACCCACCCCTGGCCTGAGGTCACTGTGTTTGTCACAGCCCTGCTTCTTAGTGGAAAACCCTTGGATGGTCAGGGGACAAGAGTGGACAGTAGGGGACTGGGAACGGGACTAGGTCAGACTAAGTCAGGCAGCAGTTCAGAGACATTCTTGGGGATTCTCCCTCCCCAGATGGCACGGGGCTGGACAAAGCCTCCAAGACTCCTAGGCCTGGCCAGGGACGTAAGTGTGACCGGGGTGGGCTGGAGGGCTTGCAGGGTCTCACAGAGTAGAAACCACTTGCTTGTGCTCCAGGGTCCTTGATACAGGGAATGGCACCACTGAACACCCAAGGGCCTCAGCCAGTCTCCTGCAATGAATGGCCCCCGCCCCACCCTCAGCTACCTCCACATCCCGTCAGTCACTTCTTCCCCTCCATGGCTCCTGCCCTGCCAGCCCCAGCCCAGGGCTTCTCCAGGGGCAGAGGGCTTATGCCCAGAGGGCTGAGGTTGCTCCAGGCCCCCTTTTCATCCCCATCCTGGTGCTGGGGGAGCTCCACCTCCTCTGCGCTTCCACAGGGTCCTGGGCTGCGTGCCCTTCATCGCATTGGCCTACTTCTTCCTGTGGTTCCTGCCCCCCTTCACCAATCTTCGAGGCCTCTGGTACACGACCTTCTACTGCCTGTTCCAGGCCCTGGCCACGGTAAGCAGGTGGGCCCCCCTTCCTGGGTCTGGACTCCTGGAACCCCACTGTTGTCCAGTGGCCACTCTGCAGTGTGTGTGTGGCAAGTGTAGGTGTCCTGGAAGGGCCCACTGACCACACCTGCTCGCCAGTGCCTGGCAATCTACCATTCGCTCCTCTCACCCCCTGGTCTCTGGGCTGGGTGCCCCTCAACCCCTAGCTCCGGGCTTGAGGGGCTCAGAGGGATGTGCCAGCCTGGCGCGGTGCCAGGGTGGGGACAGGAAGGCTGCGGGCCTTGGCCTCTGGAAACTGCAGGGCCCTGGGGGCGTTCCGGGCGGAGGGAGCCATCCTAAGCCCCGCCCGGGCGCCCCAGTTCTTCCAGGTGCCCTACACGGCGCTGACCATGCTCCTGACCCCCAGCCCGAGGGAGCGGGACTCTGCCACCGCGTACCGTGAGTGCGGGCGGGCGGCGGGCGGGCGGCTGCGGCTGCCGGGGCCGCATGCTGCTCATCGTGCTCCCTTCTGCCCCAGGGATGACCATGGAGATGGCGGGGACGCTGATGGGAGCCGCTGTCCACGGACTCATCGTGTCGGGCGCCCACGGACCTCACAGGTGCGAGGACGCCGCGCTCCCCGGGCCGGGGACCGTCTCCCCCGACGCAGTGAGTGCCCTGCGGCCTGGACCCGCCAGGACCCCCTCTTCTGGGGCCTCCTCCCCGGGTCTCCTCGCCGTCGTTTGGGGGCGCAGCTCTGCGCTCTGCGCCTCTCATTCCTTCCCTGCTCCTCCCGCTGAGCCGAGGACCCCACGTCCTCCCTCCAACCCTGCTCCTCCGCCTGGGTGCTTTCTAAACCTGAGTAAAGCAGCGGGTCACAGGCCCTTTGCAGGGAGCAGGCGGCCTCCAGAGAAGGGACGGGGCTGAGGAAGGGCCGCAGGCAGGGGCACGGGACCGGGCAGCGGGAGGGTCTGGTGTCCTTGCGGAGCTCTGGGTAAAGCCCCTCCTATGACCTGTCCTACCCAGCCCTGAACAGGCGCCCCTCATCCCCAGTGTGAGAGAGAAGGGAAGTCTGGAGCAGCACCCCTTTCTCTCCCCTCAAAGCAGATGCCTCTTCAGCAATTAGGGGGACATGCGTCTGTTTCATCCACCAAATTCATCTTCTATTTCCCCCCTTTTCCTTGAGTAAATGACATCACTGTCCCCCAGAACACTAGGAGGCATCTTTTCTTCCTCCCTTTCTCTCAACCCTCCGCTCCAACCTATTACCAAATCCTGTCCATGTTTTAGGCCAAATATCTTCTGGAGTCAGTGCACTGCTCTGCATGGCACTGCCACATCTGGGCCTCTGCCCCCATCTTCTCTCCTGCTGCCCCAGCTACTGCATCTGCCCCCTACGTAGTGGCCCTGCCTCCAGCCATTCCCCCAGCACAGTCAAGGTGACACCGTACAGGAGTTCCAACATGGGCGGCCCTCACCTTCAGACCCGGCACAGGCTGCCCCTCCCTAGGCTTGGAATTTTGAGCCTGTCCTCAGTGTTCTCTGCACCCTTCTGTGTTGGCATTCTTGTTTCTTTACTAGTTTCTAAATTAATAAATATCTCAGATTTGCAAAAAGGTATAGAGCTGTGGTTCTCAAAGTGTGGTCCTGGGACCAGTAGCATCTGCATCAGCTGGGAACTTGTCAGGAATGCAAATTCTTAGGCCCCACCCCAGACCTACCAATTCACAAATTCTGGGGATGGGGCCCAGCAATATGTATTTGAACCCCCTCCAACATTTGAACATTTGAATCCCTCCAGGGGATTCTAACCCCCACCAACATTTGAGAATCAATGGTATGAGAATAATACCACCAATACCCATGGCCCACCACCCACTTAAGAAAACATTACAGTGAAGTCCTGTGTACCCATCCCCAGACCCGTCTGCAGGGCCAGCTACAGGCTTTGCCCGTGTCCAGTGCAAAATGAAAATGCGGGGCCCCAGAGAGAGTGGGGAAGTCAGTGTCCCCTTCCCATGGCCCACGGCCCCAACCCAGAGATTGCCTGGGTCGCAGTGGGTGAGAGGCCCCCCCGGTTGCCCTCAGAACCCATCGCGTGCTGCCAGCCTGGGGCCCCCGCTGGCCTTGCCCTCCTGGACCCACCCTCTCTGTGTCCGTGGCCAGGTCCCACTCAGGCCTCTACAAGCCCCCTCCTCAAAGCTACCGGGTCCCTCTGGGTGAGGGTGGGATGGAGGGCGGTGGCCTTGGGTTGGGGACGGGGAGGCCTGGTGTACAGAGAAGGGGGGAGCAGGAGGTGAGAAGCCACTCCGAGGAGGCAGAGCCTTGTGTGAGCCAAGGTACGAAGTGTTCAGGTGCCTCTTGGTGGCTCCAGCTCTGTTTTCCCATTGACTTGACTTAAAAAACACAAATTCAAAGATAAAATCATCAAAATTTCAAGACAGAGACAGCAGAGCATTAAGCTCCAAATGCAGGGCACTTCTGAACGTGGGGCCCTGTGCCACTGTGGGGGACGCACCCCGGTGAAGCCCTGCCCATCTGCCTCTTCCTCCCCTCCCCAGAGGAAGCCTCTGTCCTGAACTGGGGGACTGTTACTCCTATGCGTGTCTTTGTGTGGGTTTTATTACATGTGTCTCTTCCCCTGAAGGATAGACAGCACTGCTTCTGTTTAGACGTTTCTCTGTGTCGTTGTCACACTGTGCCATAACTGTCTGCTCATGGATCTGTCTTCCTCTCGCACTCAGAGCCCCTTCTTGTGGATGCACAGGGGTCACTTGTTCATCATTGAACCTCAGGGTCTGGCATGCAGAAGTCAGCAGCAGCGAATGTTTGCTTTAAAAAATGAGAGGGAGAGAGAGAGAGAGAGAGAGCCTAGACCCCTTGAGGGTGGCAGGGATGTGTGCAGGAGGCACAGGGTCCGCGGAAGGACCAGGTTGGGCTCTTAGATCCACCTCTCCTGCTGGGTGATTGAGAGGAGGGGCACCCAGCGTCCCTGGGCGGGGGCCGAGGGTCCCTCTGCTTGCATTGAGAGGTACTCCTGCCCTGCCCCTGGGTGTCCCCACCTCCATGGGTTGGAGACATCACCCCCACCCCTGTTCTGTCCTGTCCCACAGACTCGTCTCTACTCCATTGCAGCCGCAGTGGTTGCTGTGACCTACCCTGTGTGCAGTGGTTTGCTCTACCTGGGGGTGAAGGAACAAGCAGGTAGCGGCTTGCGGTCAGAGTGTGGGAAGCAGAAGCTGGGGGCGGGGTTCCCCTTGGGCCTGGGCTTTGGTTTTGAACTCTGCCAAGCCAAGATGCCACCTTCCTGTGTTGCAGACCCCTCTGCCCCAGCCTCCAGCCAGGGCCTGAGCTTCCTGGCTGGGCTGGGCCTCACTGTCCGGCACCCACCCTACCTGAAGCTGGTGATCTCTTTCCTGTTCATCTCAGCAGCTGTCCAGGTACCTCTGGCCAGGCCATCCCCAATGGCTTAGCTCCAGCCATATTGACCCTGAGTAGGTTCAGGTTCAGTCTGTGGGCCCCACCGCACCCCAGTTAGGCTAGAGTTTTAATAGGGAGAAACCAGTGCCTGGCACGTGGCCTGGAGAGGCTGGTGCTAGGGGGAGAGAAACCTAGACAGAGCTTGTGGAATTGGGGAGTGTCAGGGCCCAGGCTAGGAAGCTGACAGTGTCTGGGGTGGAAAGTCCACCCCATCCTAGCTGTGCGAGGGGAGGGTGGACTGGGAATGGTGTATACCTGTGTCAGGGATAAGTGTCCTTGGTTGGGGAGGGGACTGCATAATGGCAACAGCAACTGGAATTTGAAGTCCCAAAGGGGAGGCCAGACTTGAGACCTAGGCCTTGCCCTGGACTTCCAAGTTCCTGCCACTCCCTGTGCATGCCCACTTCCTGTCTGCCTCCTCAGGTGGAGCAGAACTACCTGGTCTTGTTCTGTACACACGCCTCCCGGCTACATGACCACATCCAGGGCCTGGTGCTGACCATCCTGGTGAGAGGGCCTGGGGTGGCAGAGGCAAGGTCACTCGGGGGCCTGAGTTGGGGACATGTGTGGTCCTTGACATGACATGTGTGGCTAGAGTTCTGATGGTCAACATTCTGGACTCTGCTGTGGAATTGGGGTGGAATTGGGCCAGGGTCATAAAGTTCATAGCCACTGGTTCCAACCGGGGGGCAAGATCAAGGTCGGGCGTCCCACCTAAAAGCCAGGGCTTTGAGAACCTGGGTGAAGGCGCTGGCAGACGGCCTGGCTGAGGATTCCTCTGCTCGCAGGTCTCGGCTGTGCTGAGCACCCCACTGTGGGAGTGGGTTCTACAGCGATTTGGGAAGAGGATGTCAGCCTTCGGGGTCTGTGTAAGTGAGGCAGGAAGCAAGGCCTCAGGTGGCTGCTGGGGAGGTGGCAGGGAGGTGACCTCGGAGCCTGAGCCTTCTGGGAGCCGGCAGGGGTGGATCTGTATTCACTTGTGTCTTCAGTGCCTAGTATAGGACCAGGCATGGAGGGGTGGGTGTGTCATTGGTAAAGACCAGTGAGTGTGTGAATGAAAGAGCAGGTGTGGGGGCAGGTGGAAGGAGCAACTGGTGTGTCTGTCTCCCCAGGTGATGGTGCCTTTTGCAATCCTGTTGGCTGCGGTACCCACAGCACCCGTGGCATACGTTGTGGCCTTTGGATCTGGCGTGAGCATTGCTGTATCCTTGCTGCTACCCTGGTAGGCTGGGTGAGGGGAAGGGGGTATGGGAGCTTCACGTCCTTCCTGATGGGTATGCCCTCTTTCACATCAACCTGTTGTCTCAGAGCCTTGTGCTCAGCCTGTGCTGGGGAGGGGAGCTCCCAAATACAGATGGAGGCCACTAGTTCCATCCGTGGAGCCCTCCTAAAAGAGCACCGGATGGCAAGAATGGTGGATAGCAGTGTGTGATGGGGAGCGTTCAAGCACACATATTGGCTTTATGCGGGCCAGTCCTGGTCCTGGACAGCAGGGACCCAGGGATGAATCTGATTTGGTCTCTGTCCTCAGAAAGTTCACAGGCTGGTGGCTATCAAGGGGATAAAGGGATAATTCTGCAGGCCCCGCCCCCAGGTCCATGCTTCCAGATGTAGTGGATGACTTCCAGCGGCAGCATCAGCCCGGCCCAGGCCTGGAGACCATCTTCTACTCATCCTATGTCTTCTTCACCAAGCTTTCAGGCGCAAGTGCCCTAGGCATCTCCACTCTCAGTCTGGAGTGAGTCCCAGAGCTGGCTGTACCAGAGGCACAAAAGACTAATGGAGTGGGAAGAAGAGGGCAGAATCCTCCACCCGAGCTAGCCAGGGGCCACCCATGAGTTTAGGATCCAAGTTCTGCTCTTTGGAGAGTGTGGTGGAACCACCTGCCCCAGGTTTCTCTGTGCACGTGACTGAGAGGGGCCTTTCTTGGAGGCTGTACCCATTCTGAAACCTCAGCTCCCCACATTCTCAGTTCTCTCTGAATTCCTCCCTGGCCAGCCATTCCCTCAAAACTCTCTTCCACCATAGTTAGGCTGATGTGGCCAGGAAATGAATCCAAGGTTCAGGGTAGTGTGGGAATGGGGGATCCGGGACCCCTCCCCCAGGGAGCCGTGCTCGGTCAGATCTGAGCTGGATGCATGGGTTGGTGTTTCTCCAGGTTTGCGGGGTATGAGGCAGGAGCCTGCCAGCAGGCAGAGCAGGTGGTGGTGACCCTCAAGGTCCTCATTGGTGCTGTGCCCACCTGCATGATCCTCATTGGTCTCTGCATCCTCATGGTCGGCCCCACTCTAAAAGTGCCAAGCCAGGACACCTCTCGCCAGCTGCACTTTCAGAGGTGGGCACCCCTTGCACAAAGGTACACACAGCAGGGCCACCAACACCCAGGGAGGCACACTGACGTGCACTGCTGTGGGGTTGACTAAGCAGTGGCAGGTCTCCCTGTGCTGTTTACACAGTTGAACTGTTCTGCCTTTGGAGGCTCTTTCCTTAGCTTCAGTGATGCCATCTTCTCCTGGATTTTCTTCTACTACTCTGGCTGACGCTGCCCAGTCTCCTTCCTTCGATTACCTGTTGAGTAGTGATGTGGGAGGGCTTCCTTCTTGACCCGTTCCTTTTGCTCTCCATAACCCCAGGATCCTCATCTATTTGCTTGACCTCGAACACTCTGTGCCTGGTGACTTTGGAAGCTGCCCCTCCCCGCCAGACTTTCTTCAAGTTCCAGATCTATAGGTCTGGCTCGCATATGGACATCTCCACCTGATGTCCCACAAGCATGGCAGACAATCTTAATGAGCCACAAACTGAACTCATCTTCTTCCCTCAATCGGCTCCTCCCCGTGTCCTGTCTCAATGAATGGCACTATCCTCCAGCCTGGGAGCCGAAACCTGGGGGTCGTCTTCCACCCTTCCCCCAACAGGCTGCCCTGAGCAGCTCTCTGGACCTTCTGGAGTACGGATCTCACTGCATGGGGACGATCTGCTCACTGACTGGCTTTCCCAGGAGACTGTGGGGGTTCTGAAGGCTGGAGCTGTGTTTTATTCATTTTTGTGCCCCAAAAGCCCAGCATAGAGCCGAGGCCAAGCAGGTGCTGCAGTAACAACGTCTGGTGCCGCAGACTTTCATGAGCACGTACCCACATTTTTGCAGATGCTCACGCACTTAGACATACAAGCACATTACATACAGAGGACCACACAGAGTAGACAGGAAGTGGCATCATCCTGGTCCCTCACTGTTCAGTGTGAATGGCCTCAGACTCCAGCCAAGTAACACTGAGATCCTGCATTACCTTTGGGGAATGACACACGGCTGGGGAAGTGCCTGATGGGTCCTGGAGAAACAGGGGTGTGGCTTTATTCACAGGTTGTAAGGGGAAGAGTTGCTAGGAAGACAAGGAACAGCCACTGACACTTCCATGGTCTGTGGCAGGACAGAGACCCCACTCCACGCTCATCCTTCTCTTCGACTTCTTCCCCTCCTACAGGAGTACCAGCTACAGCCTTGCTTGAAGTTTGAGACTTCTGTGAGCCAGAGCAGCAGGAGCCAGCATCTTCTGGGCTCGAAGGCCCCCTCCTTCTCGGCCCTTTAGCACCTCTGCTTTGCAGTTTACACGTGCCCATCTTTTTCCCTGGGATATGGAGTCTTCAGTGACATCTCCTGAAGGGACTGGCCTGGGCTCCAGGACCCCCATCTGTCATTTCTTGCCTGTTGACCACAGACCATCTCAGATAGGCCTGTGCCCCCGACCACCCAGCTCCAGGCAACCTTTGACCTGTTGGGAAAGTGTCCCAGCAGCAACTATTCCTGGAAAAACGAAGCCCCTACCAGCCTGGCCTGCGGACTTCCTGTGGGAGCACCGGCCCCGACAACCTGCTCACCTGACAGGCTCGACACACGGAGCTCTTGTTTCTCCTGATGCTGCAGTGGACATCTGAGAGAGAGGCTGACAGATGCCACGTGAACGAGCGGAGTGGGGACACATGGACCTGCTGCGGGTGTCCAGTTAGGAGAGACACAGACAGACGGACCCCAGAGGGAGCAAATGGGACAGCTGTGGGAGTGGGAAGACCGAGTGGGGTATGAGAGGCGTCTCCTAAGCCTTCCCCTTCTTAAGTTGATGATATTCTATTTCTAGAAGTGGACACAGACTACTTGTGGATATCGAGCCACCAAAGATCAATCATTTTTATGAACAAAAGTTATTTTTGTGGAAATATTTTTCTCAAATTTTATTTTATAAAAGCATAGGAAGCACAGTTTTCTAGAGGCCGTGTGAGAGGCGGGTTCGTTTTTTCCTTTGGAAGAGACCAAAAGTTGAGACTCTAGCATGGTGCAGGGCAGCGGGCCACGGCGGCTCATGTGGGTCGCAGCCTGCGGAGGAGCCGGGGAACCCGTGGGGGCCCTGATGCCCCAACAACTTGTCCTAGAGGAGCCCGGACACCTAAAGGGGGGCCAGGAGGTGCTGCAGACCTGCCCCCTGCATTTCTCCCGGGCTCCCAGTTCTGCCCCTTCCATGGGGTCCGCTGTCCTGAGCCCAGCGCCTAGGGCTAGGTCCCCTTCCACTTCCTCTGAAGACTTCTGGCTGCCTCTTAGGTGCAGGACTCACACTCGGACAGGCTCTGCTCTGTCAGGGACTTCGACTTTTACCGTTATATCCTCAGAGCCCAGAAGTAAATGTTCAATGTGAATAAACGTTTGCTGAACGAGCAAGTGTATGTTCATATTGCCCTCATCGTAAAACAAACAAAACAGCCTTTCCTTGTTCTTTTAGTTTTCTCTTCTCCCCCACCAGCTGCCACCATAGCCTCGTCTCCTTGCGCTCACCTGCCTTTCCTTCCTTAACCCAGTAAACCTGGCCTCTTCCTCCCCATGGAGGAGGCGGTGTGGCCTGGCAAGGTGAATTCCAGCATTGGAAAAAGGGAGATTGGAGTTTGTATGTTGCTTACATTTTTTTTTTTTTTAAAGATTTGATTTTTCCTTTTTCTCCCAAAGCCCTCCAGTACATAGTTGTGTATTTTTGGTTGTGGGTCCTTCTAGTTGTAGCATATGGGACACTGCCTCAGCATGGCTTGATGAGCGGTGCCATGTCCATGCCCTGGATTCGAAATGGCGAAACCCTGGGCCACTGAAGCAGACCGCGCTAACTTAACCACTTGGCCACGGGGCCAGCCCCCCACTTTCATCTTTTACATGTGTGATTACTCAACTTATTTAACAAATCTGAGCCTCTGTTTCTTTTTTGAAAGAAACGTGTACACTGCCACCTGCACCTCGGGATGGCTTTGAGGATTAAGTGAAACAATACCTGAACAAGGAAACCCTGAGGGACTGGTAGCCATTAATGCTGAGCACTCCTTTTCAAAATCCTACCCTCCCTGGGCTTGCATGTCACCACCCTACTGGCTCTCCTCCTCCATCTCTGACCGTTCATTTTCTGTCTTTTCCTTTGTTTCTTCTTCCTTTGATGCGCCATAGTCATCTCAGGCTTCCCAGGGACGTGTGACCTTCCCTATCACCACCTACACACCAGCCACTCTACATCTAACCCTGAGCTCTCTGCTGACCTTCAGATCCCCAGAGCTGAAGATCGGATGCCCAGCTGAGTCTTCTTCACGCAGTTAAAACACCAGACGTCCAAAGTGGAACTCACCAGCTTCTCCCCACACATGTTCTGCCTCCTGCATTTTTAGTAAATTATATTAGCATTTATCCATCACCAAAACCAAAAATTTGGTGTCTTCTTAGTTTCCTTTCTCCCCCATTCACTCCACTGCCCCATCCCCATAGACACTGAGTGTGGATTATGCAACAGAAAGAAAGGATTGCAGCTGGTGGGTCACTAGCAAATGTTAGAAGTCTGAACGTGGACAAAAGTTGTAACAGCAGATACGGATGGGTGTGGCTCAGAGCACACACGGTGAACTGACATAGCTGCTTGCGAGATGTGTGAGGTGCGCATGCGTGCATGCTTGTGTATTCCCATGCGAGTCACTACAGCTGGGTCCAGTTTGCTGTGTTCACCCAGGGTTTCCTAAGGACAAAACTGGTACCAGAGCAACAGGAAGTTCATGTCATGCTCTAATTGTTCCCTAATGTGCAATTGTGTTGGGACAAGTTTGTTTTCAAAACAAGCATTATAACAGAACTGAGTATATATGGATGTGGGTGTAAATATATAGAAATCCTAAATGGTACCACAAATGTTAAGGGAATGAAATACATATTTAAAAACATTCTCACAAATAAAACACCAGACCCAAATGATTATACCAAGTTCTATCAAACTTCCTATTGAGGATCATTCCTATCTTACGGAAACTTTTCGAGTGAACAGAAAAAGGCATATTCTGCAACTCATTGTTATCAGCCTAGAATAAGCTTGATACCAAAACCAGACAAGCGAAGTAAAAAAGAAAGGAAATTCACAGGCTAATCTTACTCATGAACATAGAAGCAAGAATCTGAAATGAAGTATTGGCAAACTGACTCTGACCATGTCTGAAAAAATAAATGCATCATGAACATACTGGGTTTATTCCAAGAATCCAAAGTTTGTTTAACGTTAGAAAAATCTATCAAGTGAGATTTACCACATTAACAGAGTAAAGGAGGAAAAAAAATTATAATCTCAACAGACAGAATCATTTGATAAAAATCTAACACCCATTCATAAAAGTACTTAACAAACCAAGAAGAAAAGGAACTTTTTAAACCTGAGAAAGGATATCTACCAAAAACTGATAGCAAACATCATTATTTTTATTTATTCATTTATTTATTTATTTTGAGGAAGATTAGCCCTGAGCTAACATAGGCTGCCAATCCTCCTCTTTTTGCTGAGGAAGACTGGCCCTGAGCTAACATCTGTGCCCATCTTCCTCTACTTTATATGTGGGACGCCTACCACAGCATGGCTTGCCAAGCGGTGCCATGTCCGCACCCGGGATCCGAACCGGCGAACCCTGGGCCCCCAAAGTGGAACGTGTGAACTTAACTACCATGCCACCAGGCCAGCCTCACAAACATCAGTATTAATGATGAAATAGTCCCTTTAAAATCAGGAATAGGCAAGGATACCCACTATCACTACTTCTATTCAACACTTCATCAAGGGATCTAGCCAGTGGAAAAAAGAGTATAAGATTTAGGAAGGAAGAAACAAAATTGTCATTCTGTAAGTGATATGATTGCCTACATAGAAAATCCAAAAGAATCTACAGATAAATTATTAGAATTAATGAGTACAGCAAGGTAGTTGGATATAAAATTAACAAAAACAGATTGCATTTTTGTATGCCAGCAACTGGTATATAACAATTTTTAAAAGATATTAAGAGTTGCAACAAAAAATATAAAGTACCTAGGAATAAATCAACAAGATGTGGAAAGACTTCTGCTTCTGGCCATGATGGAGTAGTAGAGACCAGATCTAGCCTCCTGGCTAAAACAACAAAAAAACTGGACAGAATACATGAAACAACAGTTTTCAAGACACTGGGCATCAGGCAATGAGGAGTGATCTCTGAGAGATGGGACAAAACGAGATTAATCTTACAACTGCTCCATCTTATGGCCTTGAGAGTTTCCAGATGACAGTAAAGAGAACCATGTGGAGCCCAGAGGACTCCCTGAGTTGCGAAGATGAGTGTGGAGAGACCAAAGTGGCTAGAGTTCCAAGGACAGAATACTGGAGAGGAGTGAGCTACACAGAGACAGAACTCAGGAGAGCTAAGAGGGTCCCCCTCAAGTACCCGACAGAATGCTGATTAAAGAAACAAATGTGAAAGACAAAACTTTCATAAAAGGCAAGATTGATAAATATGACTTCATTAAAATTAACAATGTTTGGTCAACAAATCACACCATAAAGAAAGGGAAAAGACAAGTCACAAATTGGGTGAAGATCCTAGCCACATATATTAGTGACATCTAGAATATATGGAGTCTCTACAACTCAACCAGAAAAAGACAACCCAATAGAAATTTGGACAAAAGGCATGAACAGACATTCTGCAAAAGAGAAAAGTGGAACGGCCAATAAACAAATGAAAGATGCTGAGGCTCATGGTGGTCTGAAAGTAAAAATTAGGATCACAATGAGAAGCCACTGAAAACTACTAAAGTGTTGTAGATTGAGAAGCCTGGAGCCTGGAAGAGCTATAGGAGCTCTGAGACACTGCTGCTGGGAGTGAAGACTGACACAACCACCTTGGAAAGTAATCTCAATTTACACACACGCTGTGCTCCGGCAATTCCACACCTAGGTAAGAGACCGCAGGGAGACTTTTCAAACGCCTGCATCAGGAGACATGTAACAAGAACATTCAAAGCAATACTGTTTATAATTGCAAAAATAAAACGGGGGAACAATCCAAATGTGCACAGCAGGAAAACAGATAAATTCTGATAAATCAAAACAGTGAAAGTAATAGAACGTACACATGTAAGTATGAATGTTAAAGATAATATTGAGTGAAAAAAAGCAAGTCGCAGAAGACCATATACAATATAATACTGTTGCATAAAGCTCAAAAACAAGGGAAAATAAACATTATATTGTTGAGGCCAATGTGTATACGAGGTTGTGGTGAAACTCCCTTTAAAAAAAAAAAAAAAGGAATGAAGAAACGATAATTACAACAATCAAGAGATTAGCTCCCTCTGGGCTGCAGTTACCTGCGGAGAACCCAGGAGGGACACACAGGGAGCCCGGATGGTTTCAAGTAATGTTCTGGTTCTTATATTAGGTGATAGGTGGTTCATTGAATTATTAAGCCTTCCTATACTTTATATCTATGGCATGTATCAAATAATACCAGTACGATATTTAGAAAAATTTGGGCACAAAATGGGATTTGTAAATAATGTCTTTCCTTGCCCAAAATATTCTCAATACAACATTAAACGATAATTTAAAGAATTTAGCTCTTCTCTGTCTCCAAAGTCAGCAGATACTGGATTATGTTCTATTGTTCCAATGACTACAATACTAGCAGAGGCCAAGGAAACATCTTTTGTATGAGAGGTGTCATGGAATCACATCTGTTGTAAAGAAATAAATAATTTACATTCCGGACTATCCACTAGAAGAAGAAATACAGAGACAATATACACATGCATAAAATCAAGAACATTTTTCTATACCAGCACTAATCACAAAGAAAATACCATCAAAACACTCGCAACAGCCACAACAACCATTAGTGATTTTATTGAAGACTCATTCACAGCATTCTGACCAGCGAAATGGCAATTACAACATCCACCTTGAGGCGCCCACAGTGATCTTACTACAGGGTCCCCCAGGGCCCCTCTTTAGGATTCACAGTAGTGTGCTCTCATCCCACCCAGACACTTCCTTTGCAAATGGAGCCAGACCTCAAACTGTCCTCAGCCACCACTCTCAGGCAACTGATGACAGACACGCGGCCTCCACTTCCATTATCCCAGCAGCTCTCTAATGCATTTGAACCACAAAATGGGCCCTCGCTTCTTTCCTGTCCCGGTCCCATCTTCATAAACCATAACAGACGGGAGTCCCCAAGGGTACAAAATATTTCTTTCCGGATAATTTTAAAGGAAAGGGGAGAAAAAAAGATGCGTATGTGCTCATGGAGCTTCTCCGGCTGAAGCAATTTATCTGCAAATGCGCTCTGACGAGCCACACACTGATCATTTCGTCATGTGCAGTAACTGAAGTTTAGGATTGTGTGTGAAGGCCATGAGGAGTGGTGTGTCTCTCTGAAGCTGGAATCAGGGCTCTCTCCACTATACTAAGCTGGTGCCTTGGCCCATAATTATAATAAACTGGTACTTTTTAGAACTACCTCAGATTCAGTGAAATTTCCAACTTTCTGAAATACGTTCTCTCACAGACTCTTTGCTGGTCTCCGAGACTTGAATGGGAGGAAAAATATCAAAATTAAAGTGATGATTTAATTAAGGAAGATGATTAGTGGGAGAAAAATAGGACATTCTTATGATCCCAAAACTGAAAAAAAAAGCCTATCAGGGAGAAGGTCAGAAGCGGCACCAGCACGGAATCCCGCCTCAGGCCTCACCTGAGCTTGGCACTGTACTAGTAACATCAGCACACACTCAGGTGGGGCCCAGAGGGGTCAGAGCACTTGACTCATTTGAAATTTGCCCAGGGCCAGTTTCTAGGAGTATCTGGACCTTTGTCAGCCAGAATTTTCTAAGGAAGCAGGCGGGTTAGGTTTACATCCTGGCAGGCCCAGCCCCGGGAGCAGAAGTCACCCGGTTTTTTGTCTCCCTCTGAGCTCTGCTGAGAACTGCTGGTTTGGGGTAAAAAGGATGTGCGGGAGCATCTGTTCCCCAGCACGCCTTACCCTCATCCTTAAGCCAAGAAAAAGATCTGTAACAACGCTGAGGTACCTTTTAAGTGCTTCTAAGACAGCTTTAATAACAGTTTTGGGCAAGGGACAGAAAGCCTCAGAGAAACCATAAAACACAAACCATATGGCACCATAATATTGTTTTGTTCTGGGAATTCTGCCCTTAGACAAAACCACACAGTCATGAATACGTAAATAGCCACTTTCTGAGGGATCGAACAAAGACTGAGCTTGGCTGCAGAGCCGTGGGCCTCCGCCCCGGCAAGGGGGAGAAGCAACCGAACTAAGTGCTTCACCTCTGAGCGACAGTGCAAATCCCAGCTGGGGAGAGGCCACGGCGGAAAACAGAGCTTGTCCGTAATGGCTTCATCTGAAAAAGCTATGCCGCAGATAGTCCGCAAACATCAGGCCATTCTGCCTAGGTGGTTAGAACAGCCAGTGGCATCTACACTTTGGGCAGTATGGTCTCTGAAGACTTCATGAGAAGGGCTAGGATCAAGGCTCTGAGACAGAGAGTCTCTGAAGACATTGGACCTGGGGCTGCCATCTCTTATGATTATTTCCTGTGTGGCTGTGAAAGTTAATGGGATGAAGCCTTCGCTGTCAGCACAGAGCAGGATCCATTGGGAGTCTGCAAAGCAAAAAAAACGGGCAATTTAGGATATCTTATCTTATTCTATAAAGAAAAACATGATAAACATGATTTTTTTTGAGGGTAAGAACGCAGTAGTTGATAATATTGAACCTGATCATC
Source organism: Equus przewalskii (assembly GCF_037783145.1). Lineage (NCBI taxonomy): Eukaryota > Metazoa > Chordata > Mammalia > Perissodactyla > Equidae > Equus > Equus przewalskii. The sequence continues at coordinate 71,269,259 of NC_091844.1, read as the reverse complement.
ACAAGACTTTACAGAGCCTGGGGAGATGGAAGGACCGAGTATTACCTCGGGTCAGGTTACGTGGAAGGAAGGGGACGTGGACGACTTAGGCACTGCTAAGGGACATACGTTTTCACCCAAACTAGGCATTTATCACTCCGTGCTATGCATATGAGCTTATGTGAACACATGTGTTGGGGTTTTGTATGGAGTGTCCCTACCTTATCTACATGCTGTTAAGCAGTTTCTCCAGAAACTACGTGAAGTTAGGAAGAGCTACTCTATGAAGGAACCTTCTTTATTCTTTAGATCCATACCAACCTCTACACACCCAAAGAGGCTGAGCTGACCTGAGCTAGACTGGAATGGTCCAGATAATCCTGAAGGGTTTGTTCTGGGGTAACCTAGGGCCACTAGCATAGCACATGCCTGGATGTTCTCTGGTTCTTTCAAGTCGCCTGTGTCTCACCTTTTGACCCCATAATTCCACTTCTGAAAATCTACACTTTCCAAAAACAACATGTAACTATACAGAAAAGTTTTTATTAGTGTTACTTATGATGGTGAAAAACTGGAAACTACCTAAGTGTCAGAGAAAATATGGCAAAGTAAAATACGGTACACTCAGAATGGAAATTTAACCCCACCCAGTAAAAATGATAATTATGAAGTCATATCATAAATGCACGTGTCAAAATAGGAAAATGCTGATGCTACAATGTTAAGGGAGAAAAAAATGAAACAAAATTTTACGTTCAATGTAGCGGCTACCGTGAAAGGGAGGAGGAATAAGGAAACAACCACGCTCCAAATCTGGGGGACCGTGGGCACGACTCAGTCCCTTGTCATCTAGGAGTGCCCTTCATGTCCACGTTTGCTGCATATTAAAGTGACAACTCCTGTAAGAAACATTCTGCAATGCTGCTATGATCTTTATGTTTATGCAACAGGTGTATATGAGGTTTTTATGTCATTTCCTTGTAGTTAATATATTACTTTGTAACTCTTTTCTAGTTTTTTCACATGTATATTTAGGTTTTCCAGCTAGGCTGTAAGTCCCTTAAGGGCAGAACCCATATTTTCTATGTGTTTTGGCACTGGTAAGAGGCCTGGGTATACAGTAGACAATTAATAGTACTTGTTAACTATCTAATGAATCACTAAATGGTTGGTACACCTCACTTTCATTAGCAGTGAAAGTTACAAAATAGATGGTGCAGGGAGGGGGTGTTGGGTAGGGTCAGTTTCTGAATGTTACCTACCGTGCAGCATTTCAATCAGGGAGAGGCCAAAAGTCTGCTGAACTGTACTGAGCCTTAGTTTGCCATTGCAGAGGAGCACAGCTCTTTTTTCAACAACAGGACCTACATAATAAAATTTCTTCAAACACAAAAATAAAAGTTGTTAAACTGACTGAAGAAGCAGTGGAGTTAACATTGCTTAACAACAGAGTGTGTACACAGTTTTGAAAAATCCTTATCTATTACCACTATCAACTAGACTTCAAATAAGGAGCTTTTTGCTGCATTTTTTAACACAACTAAAGGATCAGAACAAAACACAACCCCTAATTGACTTTTCCTTTTGCTCTGCTTTTTCCCCAGGGTTGTCTTTATCACTAGAAAATGGCTCGCCTAAGATATGACTAATAATGCCATAGGATGACGGAGGGCAGCCTGACAGACACAACCTAATGGTGAGAAACCACTGCTTGCCTGGTTCAGATACAACTGAGAGACTTCATGCTTTCTTCATTGGGGAAAAAATGCCAAGGAAGAAAGCCCTAAGTGGTGGAGTAGCAGAGGATTTGCATAAGAAAAATAAACAAACTGTGGTCAAAATTCATTTAGCTTAGAAAACACACGAATGAAAATGATTTTTAAATTTCAAAAAGTCATATTAAAAATTAACTCATCTTTAAAAATGGTTTCAAACGTCCTGAGACAAAGAAAACATCAAACAATTACAGCTCTAATTAAAGACACATTAAGAGTGTAAAGGTACAGAGAACAAAGAATTTAAAGATATAACTTCTAGTTATATATTATTTGAAACAATATCTTCATGTGAGAATTTAAAAAATAGTTTCATAAGTAAGTTAGGTGTCCAACTCATTTTCTTGTTAGAATTATCACTACTCATTTTCTGACTAAGTAACAACTTTAACGATGAAAGATAAATCGTACTCCATTTGTGGTAGGATCAACAACTCAAAGACATGTCTATTAAGAACATTTTAAAAGTTGTCACATGAATAAACTGTAAGGGCCATAAGCAACTACAGTCATGCACCACATAACAGCGTTTCAGTCAACGACGTGCAGCCTGTACGATGGCGGGCCCCTCAGATTAGTACTATACGGTCTAGGTGCGTCATAGGCTATAGCATTTAGGTTTGTGGAAGTACTGTAGCGATGGAAGAAATTTTCCTCTATACTTCTAGGTCCTTCTGGCTGGTTTAAGAATTAAATTGACATGAGACAGATTAATAGGAGAAACACAAACAAAAGTTTAATAATATATACATGGGAGAAACCAGGGAAACTGAGTGACTCACCGAAATGGCTGAAGCCCTCACCTTAAACAGCATCCTCAGCTAAGGCAGAAGAAGATGTGGGGATGGGGGAGAGACAGGGACTTCAAAGGGAAGGCAGGCAATTCATAGGTAGGTGAAAAGGAGCAAACATTCAGAAAACAAGTTTGTTTGGTTGCACAGAAGCAGAAGAACACAGAGGGGAGCCCAACAAACAGGCTTCTCTAGGTGCCTCCCCGTCCACCACTGAGTTCATGTGATGCTAAGGCAACAGCCCGCTTCCTGAGACAGGTTTTTTTATCTGAATTCTCTTAGGCAGTTAAGAGGAGGTAATGAGAAAAACTTTCCAAGTCTTCTGTTTCTTAAAAATAATCAGCCTAAAATAATCCTCATGCTAAAGAGACACATTTTGGGGTGGCAGATTTTGTTCCCCTTCAGTACACTCTATCATGTGGACATTACAATGAAATCAATCCTTGTTGTTAAGCGACTCACGACTAGTCATTCAGCTCTTGTAAAAGGTGGCTTCCAAATTTTAGGGGAAGTGCTTTCTTGCTTTTGATTATTTTGCTTTTTTTCCTTTTATTTTTCTCATTACAAAAGTAATATGTGCTCAATCTAAAAAAGTAAAATAGACATTTATAATGTAGAAAGTAAAGTCCCCAAATCCTACGCCCCAGAGGTAATTACTTGTAACAGCTTGGTTAGATTAATTCATTATGAAATGAGAAATTGAGGAATTGAAAAAGCAAAAAAGCCAATTCCTTTTTACTTAAAAAAATACAGAATTTCACATTTATAAATGTTTAAAAATAAAAATATATTCTTGTTTGATAAAATAGTCTACTTTCAGAAAAATACTTTTTTCTTCAATGAGCATATATTACTTTTGTAATTAGGAAAAAAAATAATACTATGCAGCTGTAAAAGAATACAAAAGAGCTGTGTGTGCTAATATGGAGAGCTCTTGAGGACATATTATTAAATAGAAAAAGAAAGATGCAGTACACTGTATATAGTACCTCACCTTTTGTGTAACAAAAGGGGAAATAAAAATATATAGTAAGATCTGCCAGTATCTGCATAAAGAAATAAAAATAAAAATGGTTACCTATAGGAAGTGAGGAGAACAGGTTGAACAGGGATGGGGTGAGAGTAAGACTTTTCAGTACATACCTTTTTATTAAAATACATTTTTGTTTGTTTGTTTTTGAGGAAGATTAGCCCTGAGCTAACATCTCCTGCCAATCCTCCTCTTTTTGCTGAGGAAGACTGGCCCTGAACTAACATCCGTGCCCATCTTCGTCTACTTTATATGTGGGATGCCTACCACAGCATGGCTTGCCAAGGGGTGCCGTGTCCCCACCTGGGATCCGAACCGGTGAACCCTGGGGTGCCGAAGCAGGACGTGGGAATTTAAGTGCTGTGCCACTGGGCTAGTGCCAACATTTTTTGCTTTTTAAAACAAGTAAATGAATTACCTATTCAAAAAGAGAAACAAAAAGGGAAAAAGGAAAACTTAAAAAGTCACGGAAAGAAAAAAATCCAAATGAAATTTCAGATTTATAAATACTATAATTTTTAAAACTCAAAAATCTATTTACTGAAAACTGTTTACAGAAAACTTCATGTAATTAAATAAAACCATTTAAGGGCCAGCCCCAGTGGCCTAGTGGCTAAGTTCAGCGCCCTCCACTTCAGAGGCCAGGGTTCAGTTCCTGGTGTGGACCTACGCTGCTCTGTTAGTGGCCATGCTGTGCTGGTGGCCCACATACTAAAAAACAGAGGAAGACTGGCATGGATGTTAGCTCAGGGCAAATCTTCCACAGCAAAAACAAAAACAAAAACAAAAAAACCCCACCAAAATAACATTTAAATATCTCTTTTGGCTGAAGATAATGTGGCAAAAATTCTGCTCAAAAATACTTGTTTCAAGCCAGCCTCAACGGCCTAGTGGTTAAAGTTCAGCACTCTCTGCTTTGGCAGCCTGGGTTCAGTTCCCAGGCACGGAACCACACCACTCAGTAGCCATGCTGTGGTGGCAACCCACACATAAAGTGGAGGAAGAATGGCAACAGATGTTAACTCAAGGCTAATCTTCCTCAGCAAAAAAAATTTTTTTTAAGTAAATAAAAATAAATCAGTGTTTAACTGATTTTTAACAGGTCTGTGATTTAACTGGTTTTGGAGACAACTTGGGGAATCTGAATAAGGACTAGGTATTAGATGATATTAAGTAATAATTCTTACATGTTATCAAGCGTGATAATAGCATTGTGGTAATTAAAGAAAATGTGCTTACATTTTAGAACAGCATCCCAAAATATCCGAGTGAAATACCATGTCTCTACTTAAAATATTTTAGTAAACAAAAAAAATCAAGTAATTATGGCAAAATGTTAACAATTGTTAAATCCAGGTGATAGAGATATAAACAGGGTTTCATTCTGTAGTCTTTCAACATGTTTACAATTTTTCATAATAAAAAAATGTATTCTATGATCTGTTTGAAATTTTTTGTAATAAAAAATTTAATTTAGGTTTAAACTATGCTTTGGTTCTTTTTGTTTTCATTTATTTATTTATTTATTTATTTTTATTTTTTTCCTTTTTCTCCCCAAAGCCCCCAGGTACAAAATTGTATATTCTTAGTTGTGGGTCCTTCTAGTTGTGGCATGTGGGATACCGCCTCAGCATGGCCTGATGATTGGTGCCATGTCAGCGCCCAGGATTCGAACCGGTGAAACCCTGGGCCACTGCAGCAGAGCATGCAAACTTAACCACTCAGCCACGGGGCGGGCCCCATTCTGTGGTTCTTTTAAAAACTTACATCCTTGGGGCTGACCCCGTGGCCCAGTGGTTAAGTTCGCGCGCTCCGCTGCAGGCGGCCCAGTGTTTCGTTGGTTCGAATCCTGGGCGCGGACATGGCACTGCTCGTCAGACCATGCTGAGGCAGCGTCCCACATGCCACAACTAGAAGAACCCACAACGAAGAATACACAACTATGTACCGGGGGGCTTTGGGGAGAAAAAGGAAAAAATAAAATCTTTAAAAAAAAAAAAAAAAAAAAAAAACTTACATCATTGAGTTCATCAAACAGTAGTAGTTTTAGAAAAAACTAATTAAAATACCTCCTTTTGACCATTATTGAAATAGTAATTTACATATTACTTATCATTGATTTCAATACTTTCTGCAAATATCTTTTAAAATGAACATATATAAGTTGGCAGTAATCAAATCAGTGTGGTATTGATAAAGTTACAGATGAGATCAGAATTACAGTAGCTGCAGTACAGAGAATCCAGAATTATATCCCACTATACATAAATTTATACATGACCAATGTGACAGATCAAGTTTAGTGGGATAAAAATGGATTTTTTTTTTTTTTTGCTGCAGGAAGATTCACCCTGAGCTAACATTTGTGCCAAATCTTCCTCTATTTCATATGTGGGTCGCTGCCACAGCATGGCTGATGAGTGGTGTAGGTCCACACCTAGGGTTCCAAATCTGCGAACCTGGGCTGCCAAAGCAGAGTGTGCTGAACTTAACCACTATGCCACGGGGCTGGCCCCAAAGATGGACTTTTAATAATGTTGCTAGCACAACTGGTTATTGGTCAGAAAACAGAAGTGGCCCATACCCCAAAATTTAATTAAAGATTAAAAATTTAAACTAATATAGTTGTAACTAATATAGTAAAATAATGCAAGAAAATCTAGATTACTACATGTATATTAATTTCTTACATATATAGTAATATATAAATTATACATATAAAAATAATAAATTTCAATATACAAATACCACATAAACTGATTAATTCAAGAGGGAAAAATGAGCAATAGGCAATTCACATTCAATTGGCAAAAAAATGAGGACACTCTCAAATGCACTAATAGTAAAAGAAATAAAAATTAACAAAATTGAATTACCACTTCACACTTATCAGATTGGCGAGGATGTGAGGAAAAGGACAGTAGTAGGCAAGTGATGATGCACTGTTAAGTAAAAAATCTTTGAAAGGCAATCTGGCAACTCTATTAAAAGCAGAAACGTATACATATACTCCTCAAATTTGCACTTCCACTTCTGGGAACCAACTCAACAGAAATCAAAGTAAAAATACAAATAGCTACATACAAGAATACTACTCCAGCACTATTTGGAGTGGCTAAGAACTGAAAACAGAGTGAGTGTCCACAACAAGGGAACAGATGAACAAATAGCATGCTCTCAGCATGAAGTAGAATGTACCGTATGACCCAATTTTTTTTTTTTTTGAGGAAGATTAGCCCTGAGCTAACATCTGCCACCAATTCTCCTCTTTTTGCTGAGAAGGACTCACCCTGAGCTAACATCTGCGCCCATCTTCCTCTGTTTTATATGTGGGATGCCTGCCACAGCATGGCTTGATAGGTGGTGCATAAGTCCACGCCCAGGATCCGAACCAGCGAACCCTGGGCTGCTGAAGCATAACATGTGCACTTAACTGCTGCACCATTGAGCTGGCCCTGACCTCATTTTTGTAAAACAATGACAAACCACCACCATCATCAACCCCCACCCCAGACCTATATACCTTGTCTACAAAGATCTGTGTATTATGTAACTATGAAGTAAAATATGGAAGGATCCACATTAAGCTTCTAGTTACAGTGAGTTATGGGGAGGAGAGGTAGGGCCAAGTTCAATGGGGGAAAAGTGTTCATGATGAAAACAGATACGATGGGGCCTGTCTGGTGGCGCAGCGGTCGAGTTCACATGTTTCGATTCAGCGGCCTGGGGTTCCCCAGTTCGGATCCCGGTGCAGACATGGCACTGCTTGGTGAGCCATGCTGTGGCAGGTGTCCCACATGTGAAGTAGAGGAAGATGGGCACGGATGTTAGCTCAGGGCCAGTCTTCCTCAGCAAAACAAAACAAAAAACAAAAACAAAACCCAGATATGATGTAATCCCATTTATGTAATATTATATGTTTGCATATGCATGCATAAATAGATGCATTAAAAATCTGTAATGACTATAACCTTTCTTATAAATAGAAGAGTATCTGCATTACATAAGGAAAAAGTTTTCACAATGAAATAGCACAATAAAAAATCTTTTTCTAAATAAAATTCTCAGAAAGGGTGTAATCATTAATGTTTTTGCACCACGCACATGATAAACTCAGTGTGTACTGGTGTGTGTGCCCATCTGGTTGGCAGGCAACCAACCTGGAAAGGCATAACAACTTGCCTTTAACGTAACATGTCCAGTTCAGGGAAGTTCAATTAGAACACCATGTTCCTCATTAGTAAGTTTTTCGCGCAGTACCCACTCGCTGCAGGAGCTTTTATGTTTAGTGGTAGCTCCTCAAAGAAGTTACCTGGTAAGTGATGTGAACATAAGGCAGATCCCGAGAGCATGGATACACTGGAGTGGATTTCTTTCCATTATGTAGAAAGTCTGTGAGCTCAGAAAGACATCGCTGCACTTCAATGAGTTTCCTAGATAAAATTTCCAGTTCCTCAGATAGCTGATAAGTTTCCTTGTCCTTTGATAAGTTCCTTCTTTGAGGCGGATGAGGCGGGTCCGGGGTGCTGGTGTGCTCTGGTGTGCTGCTGGGTCTGGGCAGTGTCACGGACCAGTTAACAGGCTCAGCTCCCAGAGTTTCCAGGGCTATGGAGCTGCCACAGACACTGGATGGAGGAGTTCTGATTCCTTTAACGAGGCTTCCTCCAGGCCTTCCACTTTGCCTACTGCCATTAGCTGTTAACAAGAGCCCTCTGGTTTGGTGACAAAAATCTGGGGAAAGACTTTCAAGTAGCTTTTTTCTATCTGCTTTATTTAACAGAGTACTGAAAGCAGAGTAGCCACTCTGGTTTCCACTCGGTGCTACTGGACACTCTTCCTCCAACATTACTTCTCTAACAACCAGATGAATGATATACTCATCAGACTTTGAAGAAGGAAGAAATGCAGAATCAGTGGATTTTTGTTTTCCTATCAAAATTAACAATAATTTATCTGTCAGGAAACATATGCCTTTTGGTCTTTCACTACTCTCTAACTGAACTTGCTGGATGTTTGGCATATATGATGGATTGACAGAATAGATAAAAATTATATTACAAGTATTGGAAGCCACTGCCACCACCTGTGCCTTAGGATGAAAGGCTATTAGATCAGGAACCAGAATGCCTGGGATAGCGACTTTTCTGGTCTGGGTAACCACTTGCTCAAAGGTCACAAGGGCTAAATATGAAGAATCCAGGCCAGTTCCCGTCAAGTGGTCCTTTTTTCTTAGACAAATAAGAGAATTACCCTCAGACTCAGATCTACTGAACTGTATATGAGTTAGATCCACAGGATCTGAAGAGGAAGAAAAGGGAGAAACTGACGTTTCAGAATTCGTTTCAGAAGCAAATGCCTCCTTATCCACAAAGAGCCCTTCCTCAAGTGGTAAGCTACACAGACAAGTGTCTTCACCACTAGGCAGAACGTCAAGGGTTTCAGATGCACTTAAGCCACAAATCTTATCTAGTGGAAGTTCAGTGGCCACGGCGACCTGTGACTCAACAGTGGCTCCAATGGAGCGCACACAGCTGTCCACATCAAACACTGGGTAGAAGGGGCACCTGTGAAGAGTCTTCTGAGCACTGTCCCAAATGTAAGAGTGCAGGCTGCTGCCTACAGCCACCACCAGCCTCTGGCCATCCTGGGTCCAACACGCACAGTGAATGAGGCCCTGGGTGTCGATAGTCGCTTTTACCCAGGAACTGTCACAGTGAACATTGTGGAAAATGGAGACATCCTGTGCAGTCAACACAGCCAGGACAGCACTTTTTGGGTGCCACACACAGCCCTGGGGAAGGATGGGGAAGGATTTTCTAATCTCACAGGTTGGAGACATCGGCCATTTGCTTGTCTCTGTAATGCTGGGACACAGCTGCCACACAATGACATGCTTCTTGTGCTGGACAGCGAGCAGAGCGGGCATGTCAGCCGTACTAGGTGGGGCCCAGGACACCCCATACACATGTTCGAACTGTCCAATGACCTTTGAGTCCCCAAACTTGGCCTCTCCAGCGTGAAGCTGTATATCAGTCAGGATGATCTGATCCCCGTCAGTCCAGGCAAGGCCGTGAACTGGGTGGACTGCTTGATGCAATGCGTTCAGCCCGGTCCTGAGAAGTTTTCCTTTTCCCAGCTCCATCCTTTCTGATTAGGGTTATCTGAAATAATTAAGAAGGAAAGTTAGATCATAGGAATATAATCAGACAAATCCAGAATATAGGACATTTTATCAGACAATTGGCTTAGACCTTTCACAGGTCAATATTGTGAGGGGGAATACTGTGACAGGAGGAATGTGGCAGATTCAAAGAGACTACTGAGCCATACAAGCAAATGCATTGTATTCACTTTGATTGGATCTCGAATTGAGGAAATAAAATTTTCTATTAAAAAACAGGTATTTTTAGAACTAGGAAATTTGAATATAAAATAGCGAGTAGAAGATACTGTGGAGTTACTAATTTCCTTAAACGTGAACATGGTATTGTGGTTATGCAGGAGAACATCCTTATTGTTCAAATATGCACGTTGAAGTATCTGGGATAAAGTGTCATGATGCCTCCAACTTGCTTTCAAATGGTTTAGGAAAAGAACAAAAACACAAAATTTTATATAGATAGGCAGAGAGGCAAAACGAATGTAGCAGAACGTTAATAATTGTTGAATCTAGATTGAGGCTGTGTCGGTATTCACGGTACTTTAACTTTTAAGGTAGAAAATTTTCAAATTAAAAAGTTGAGAAGAATCTCCTTCACTATCTAATTTCTATTCCCTTTCACTATCAAATCAATGAATAGCTGATATTATATCCCTGACCATATTAGAGCTTATTTCCTCAACTCCCTTCAAAACGGCTTTTACCTCTACACTGAAATGCCACTCAAGTCACTATTGCTATTCTGCTTCATCATACTCAAACAGCACTTAATAATTTTCAGAACATTTTCATATTCCCCATTGCATTTGCTCCTTGCAACAATCCTTCATGATAATGTAAAGTAGGTGAGCCAAGTATTATCTTCAATTTTTTCATTCTTAAGGTTTTTTCAGACATTTAAATTACTAAAGAAGTACACACTCAGTGATGGAATTCAAACAAACCAGAAGTGTCTAAAGTAAAACTAAATGTTTCCTCCTACCCATGCCAACCCCTCTTTACCCTCACTTCCCCCCCATCTCAAATCCTTGATAAAAGCACTGTTAACAATTTGGTGTGAAGACTTTGAAACTGTTAAGGAAATCTACCCAAAAAAATGGAGAATTTTGTACGTGCTAAGTTTTTCTTTTAAATAAAAAATGGGTATAAGTCAGAGTTCCTGGGTACTAATAACAGAAACCATTCTGGCAACTTAAGCAAGAAAGAAGGCTCAAGCACCAGGCTCAGAAAACAAGCAGGAACCAAGCGAGGCTAGGAAGAATAAACCACTGCTGCCACTCTCTCCACACACATCAGCGGCTCAGGATCTAACTTCACCGCCCTTCACTCCATGGCAATTGCTTAAGATTCAGAATGGGGCGAAGCCTCCCACTGGCTGAGCAGAGCTCACAGTCTGGCTCCAGCAGCCAGGGGATGGGGAGAGGGAGGGTTTCCCCACAAAGGCATCCATACTAGGGCACGGAGCTCTGCCTCCCACCAACACTCACACAAAGGGAGATTCCTCCCAAATGAGGAAGGGGTTTTCAAAAGATGCCCAAAAATTCCAACACAGATCATGTTACACATCACTCACTAATTTATTTTAAATCACGGGCATCTTCCAAGTCAGTAATATAGATCTGCCTCAGTCTTTTAAGCAGCTGCATTAGTAGCCGCAAGGTATTCCACAGTGTGTATGCACCATAATGTATTCAGTGGTTCCCCATAGGTGGGAATTCAGCTTGTTTCCAATTTTTATCTAAATGTGCATAGAGCCAAAAAGTTTGGTACTCAGTTCTCATCACTTTTCTCTATTGCTTCCTTCTAATGTCACCCACTCTTATGTTTTCAATTATCATCTCCTATGTTTAGTACTGGCAGATCCACATCTCTTCTCCTGGATTCTTTGCTGAGCTACGATGCTATTCGAATGTATGTTACACTTTACATTACGGCTAGTATTAGCCCTGCCCACATTCATTTCAAACTTGACATGTAGAAAAGAAAAAAAAAGGTTTTTGCTCTCAACAGCAGCTCCTCAATTTCTGTTAATGATGTCACCATTCTTATTCACTCGGGCTAAAAACTAGGGACTCAGTCTGACCTCTCCCCCTCCTGCCTTCTCAGTTAGTCACCAAGTCCTATCAATCCTGAGAACTGCTTCTGACTCCAGTCCTTCCTGTCATTCCCACGAGCACTCTCCTGCATCAGACCACTATCATCCTAAACCTAGATGACGGCAACAGCCTGACTGGTCTCCCCACCGCTAATCGGTCTGCCTTTCTCCAGTCCATCTTGTACAAAACCAATCTTAAAAATGCCCAAGTATATCATTTATCAGCTTAAAAGTTGTCAGATGTTACCTACTGCCTATAGCTGTGCCATTTAATACAGTAGCTGGTAGCTGTATGTGCTACGTAAATTCAATTAAAATAAAAACTCCAGTTCCTCAGTAGTGAATAGTTACATGTGGCTAGTGGCTATCATATTGGACAGAGCAGAATAGACCATTTCCATCATCAAAGAAAGTTCTGACGGATTTAACCAAGGAAGTGAAAGATCTATACAACGAAAACTACAAGACTTTCTTGAAAGAAATTGATGACGACATAAACAGATGGAAAGACATTCCATGCACATGGACTGGAAGAATAAACATAGTTAAAATGTCCATACTACCTACAGCAATCTACAGTTTCAACGCTATCCCAATCAGAATCCCCATGACATTCTTTACAGAAATTGAACAAAGAATCCTAAAATTCAAATGGGGCAACAAAAGACCCCGAATTGCTAAAGCAATCGTGAGAAAAAAGAACAAAGCCGGAGGCATCACAATCCCTGACTTCAAAGCATACTACAAAGCTACAGTAATCAAAACAGCATGGTACTGGTATAAAAACAGGTGCACAGATCAATGAAACAGAATTGAAAGTTCTGCTGGACAGTTCTACTGGCCTGTAGGATAAAGTCTGAATTCCTCAGTTTGGCATTCAAATTCCTTCCCAGTCTGGACCTACCTATCTCTCCAGTTTTATTTCTATTATTAATCTTCATTGTTACAATGCCTGGCCCATCCAAAACACTTAATAGATGACAGCTAATTTGAAGGGCCAGTTTGAATACCATCTCCTCTGACAGGCCTTCCTTAATCATCCAGCTACAAGTCATACTTTCCAAAAGTGATGTCAGCATCATGGCAGAGTGAGCTTCCCGGTAATCTCTCCCCTCCACCATACAATGAAAAAGACATTCATACTCCAACAGAGGACATCCAAACACAACACAGAAGATATCTGAGAGACCCACACAGCCATACGATGGAGGGCACCCTCGGAGGAGGTGGAACGGAGTAAGAGAAAACTTCACCCCCTCCCCAAAAGACCGGGATCCGGGACTGGGAACAGCCTCTGAGAGGGAAGGAACAGGGGAGGGGGTGTTCACCCATGGGAACATCAAAGATCCCCAAGGGCCCTCGCAGCCTAGGGGAAAGCCCTTACTGAGGTGAAAGCTAACACAGGGGTGACCCCATCAAGCCAACACCTCAGGAGAGCAGATACGGAGGGTAGAGTGAGAAAACCCTGAAAGCATGCAAAAGGAAGCGCCCCTAGAGGCCACCCACCATCCACCCAGCACTGGCTCCAGTGCCTGGATCTTGGTGGAAGGCAGAGGGCTCAGGATACATGGCTCTTGACCCCCACACAGTGGTGATAGGCAGTAACTGTGACCAAATAATATCACAACGCACAAAAACAGAGTCATGCCCTCTAGCAATATCAAAAATTATATTAAATCTCCATACAAGAGAGAAAGTGACAAGTACCCAGAAATCAGTCCTGAGGACAGAGAAATTTGCAATCTAAATGACAGAGAATTCAAAATAGCTATCATCAAAAAACTCAATGAGTTAGAGAATGCAGAGAAACAACTCAATGAGTTCAGGAGCTACTTCACAAAAGAGACTGAAACTGTGAAGAAGAATCAATCAGAAATATTGTAGATGAAAAACACAATGGAAGAGATAAAACAAAATACGGATTCCTTGAACACTCAAGCAGACATCATAGAGGAGTAAATCAGCATAATCGAGGAGAGGCACGTTGAAATGCTCCAGATAGGGGAGGAGAGAGAACTAAGAGTAAAAAGAAGTGAAGAAAGTCTCCAAGAAACATTGGACTCAATTAGGAAATGCAGCATAAGGATTATAGGTATTCCAGAGGGAGAAGAGAAGGAGAATGAAGTAGAAAGCTTGTTCAAAGAAATAATAGCAGAGAATGTCCCAAACATAGGGAAGAAGATGGAAATCCACGTGGAAGAAGCTATCAGATCTCCTAAATACGTCAATGTAATAAAACCTACTGCAAGGCATCTAGCAGTGAAACTGGCAAAAATGAATGATAAGGAAAAAATATTAAGGGCAGCAAGGCAGAAGAAAATAACTTACAAAGGAAACCCTATCAGGCTGTCAGTGGATTTCTATGCAGAAACCTTACAGGCTAAGTGAGACTGGAATGACACATTCAAATCTTTGAAGGACAGAAACTTTCAGCCAAGAATACTCTAGCTAGAAAAAATATCCTTCAGATATGATGGAGAAATAAAAACTTTCCCAGATAAACAAAAGCTAAGGGAGTTCATAGCCACAAGACCCGCCCCGCCCCTGACAAGAAAACCTCAAGAAGGCCTTCACACCTGAAAAAAAAACAAGGGAGAAAGGGGTTACAAAGCACGGAGTAAGGAGGCAAATAGGTAGTCAAAATCATAAAATTGTAGCTATACATCAGAACAGGTTAGCAAATACTCAAGAATAGCATTAAACATAAAGGGAAGGAAAACAACAAAAACAAAGATAATCTTGTCATTTTAATCACAAACTCACAACACAAGATGGAATAAGATGTGAGAAAAACAACTTAGGAGGGGAAGACAAAAGGGACTGAATCGGTTTAGTCAATGGAAATAAGAGGACATCAGAAAATGGACTATCTTATCTACGAGATTTTGAATACAAACCTTGTGGTAATCACTAAACAAAAAAGCAGAACAGAAACACAAATAATAAATAAGGAGAAAAAAAGAAACGTAACATTAAAAATCACATTAACTCAATTGGTAAACCAAAATACACAGGATGAGAAACAAAGGAAATGCCGGAGAACCGGAAAACAAGTGATAAAATGGCAGCAGTAAGCCCTCATATATCAAATAATCACCCTAAATGTAAATGGACTGAATTCTCTGATAAAAAGACACAGAGTGGCAAGACGGATTAAAGAATAAGACTCAAAATACACTACCTCCAGGAAACACCTCAGCTCCAAGGACAAACACAGGCTCAGAGTGAAGGGATGGAAGACGATACTCCAAGCTAACGGCAAACAAAAGAAAGCAGGTCTTGCAATACTTATACTGGACAAAGTAGACTTCAAGATAAGACAGGTAAAGAGAGACAAAGAGGGGCATTATATAATGATTAAAAGGACACTCCACTAAGAAGACATAAACTTATAAATATCTATGCACCCAACACAGGAGCACCAAAGTACATAAAACAACTATTAACAAACCGAAAAGAAGACATTAATAAGAACACAGAAATAGAAGGGGACATCAACACTCCACTCACATCAATGGATAGATCATCCAGACAGAAAGTCAACAAGGAAACAGTGGAATTAAATGAAAAGCTAGACCAGTTGGACCTAATAGACATTTATAGAACACTCCATCCAAAAACAGCAGAATACTGGGCCAGCCTGGCGAGCAGTGGTTAAGTTCGCATGTTCCACTTCAGTGGCCCAGGGTTCGCCAGTTCAGATTCTGGGGCTAATCCTCCTCAAAAACAAAAAACAAAAAACACCAGCAAAATACACATTCTTCTCAAATGCACACGGAACATTCTCAAGGATAGACCATATGTTGGGAAATAAGGCAAGCCTCAATAAATTTAAGAAGATTGAAATAATAACAAGCATCTTTTCCAATCACAATGCTATGAAGCTAGAAATTAATTACAAGAAAAAAGCTGAGGGGCCAGCCCCATAGCTGAGTGGTTAAGTTCACGCACTCCACTTCCCACGTCCCAGGGTTTCAGTGGTTTGGATCCTGGGCACAGACATGGCACCGCTCATCAGGTCACGTTGAGGCGGCGTCCCACATACCACAACTAGAAGAACCTGCAACTAAAAATTCACAACTATGTGCTGGAGGGATTTGGGGAGAAAAAAGCATAAAAAAAAAGAAAAGAAAAAAGCTGGGAAAGGGACAAAGATGTAGAGACTAAACCACATGCTATTGAACAACCAATGGATCACTGAAGAAATTAAAGGAGAAGTCAAAAAATATCTAGAGACAAATAAAAATGAAAACATACCATACCAACTCATATGGAATGCAGCAAAAGCCATACTAAGAGGGAAATTCACCACACTACAGGCTCACCTTAACCAACAAGAAAAATCCCAAATAAGCAATCTCAAACTACACCTAATTGAATTAGAAAAAGAACAACAAAGAAAGCTCAAAGTCAGCAGAAGGAGAGAAATGACAAAAATCAGAGCAGAAATAAATGCTATTGAAACAAAAAAGGCAGTAGAAAGGATCAACGAAACAAAGAGCTGGTTCTTGGAGAAGATAAACAAAATTGACAAACTCCTAGCCAGACTTACAAAGAAAAAGAGAGAAAGCTCGGATAAATAAAATTAGAAACAAAAGAGGAGAAATATCAACAGACACCACAGAAATACAACCAATTATTAGAGAATACTACAAAAAGCTATACACCAACAAAATGGACAATCTAGAGGAAATGGATAAATTCTTAAGACTCTTACAACCTCCCAAACCTGAATCAAGAAGAAATAGATAATCTGAATAGACCAATCACAAGTAAAGAAATTGAAACAGTAATCAAAAGCATCCCAAAGAATAAAAGCCCGGGACCAGATGGTTTCCCTGGGGAATTCTACCAAACTGTCAGAAAGCATTTAACACCTATCCTTCTCAAGTTATTCCAAAAATTAGAGAAGATGGAATGCTTCCTAACACATTCTACAAGGCCAACATCACTCTGATACCAAAGCCGGACAAGGACAACATAAAAAGGAAAACTACAGGCCAATATCGCTGAGCAACATAGATGCAAAAATCCTCAACAAAATGTTGGCAACCCAAATACAGCAATACATCAAAAAGATCATACATCATGATCAAATGGGATTTATACCAGGGACACATGGATGGTTCAACATTTGCAAATCAATCAATGTGATACACCACACTAACAAAATGAATAAAAACCACATGATCATCTCAACAGACACAGAGAAAGCATTTGACAGATCCAACAACCATTTATGATAAAAACTCTTAACAAAATGGGGATAGAAGGAAATTACTTCAACATAATAAAGGCCATATATGACAAACTCACAGCCAACATCATACTCAATGGGCAAAAACTGAACACCATCCCTCGGAGAACAGGAACAAGACAAGGATGCCTGCTATCACCACTCTTACTCAACATAGTACTGGAGGTTTTGGCCAGAGCAATTCGGCAAGAGGAAGGAATAAAAGGAATCTAAATAGGGAGTGAAGAAGTGAAACTCTCGCTGTTTGCAGACAACATGATCTTATATATAGAAAACCCTAAAGAATCCATTGGAAAACTATTAGAAATAATTAACTACAGTAAAGTTGCAGGGTACAAAATCAACTTATGATAATCAGTTGCATTTCTATACTCTAATAACAAACTTACAGAAAGAGAACTCAAGAATACAATTCCATTTAATCCCGACTAAAAGAGTAGTGTATCTAGGAATAAATTTAACCAAGGAGGTGAAGGACTTATATAATGAAAACTATAAGACATTATTCAGAGAAATAGATGATGACATAAAGAGATGCAAAGAGACATGCACATGGATTGGAAGAATAAAAGTTAAAATGTCCATACTACCCAAAGCAATCTACAGAGTCAATGCAATGCCAATCAGAATCCCAATGACATTCTTCATGGAAATAGAACAAAGAATCCTAAAATTCATATGGGGCAACCAAAGACCCTGAATTGCTAAAGCAATCCTGAGAAAAAAGAACAAAGCTGGAGGCATCACAGTCCCTGACTTCAAAATGTACTACAAAGCCACAGTAATCAAAACAGCATGGTACTGGTACAAAAACAGGCACAAAGATCAATGGAACAGAACTGAAAGCCCAGAAATAAAACCACACATCTACGGACAGCTAATCTTCGACAAAGGTGCCAAGAACATACAATGGAGAAAAGACAGTCTCTTCAATAAATGGTGTTGGGAAAACTGGACAGCCACACACAAAAGAAAGAAAGTAGACCATTATCTCACTCCATACACAAAAATAAATTCAAAATGGATCAAAGATTTGAAGGTAAGTCCTGAAACCATAAAACTCTTGGAAGATAATATAGGTAGTACACTCTTTGACGTCGAACTTAAAAGGATCTTTTCAAATACCATGTCTTCTCAGACAAGAGAAACAAAAGAAAAAATAAACATGTGGGACTTCATCAGACTAATGAGCTTCTCAAGGAAAAAGAAACTAGGATCAAAACCAAAAGACAACCCACCAATTGGGAGAAAATATTTGAAAATCATATATCCAACAAGGGGTTAATCTCCATAACATATAAGGGACTCACACCACTGAATAACAAAAAAAACAAACAGTCCGATCAAAAAATGGGCAGAGGATATGAAGAGACATTTTTCCAAAGACGACAAACAGATGGCCAATAAACACATGAAAAGATGTTCAACATTACCGCTCATCAGGGAAATGCAAATCAAAATTACACTAAGATACCACCTTATGCCTGTTAAAATGGCTATAATCACTAAGACTAAAAATAACAAATGTCGGAGAGGGTGTGGAGAAAAGGGAACCCTCATACACTGCTGGTGGGAATGCAAACCGGTGCAGCCACTATGGAAAACAGTATGGAGATTCCTCAAAAAACTAAAACTAGAAATACCATATGACCCAGCTATCCCACCACTGGGTATCTACCCAAATAACTTGAAATCAACAATCCAGAGTAACATACCCCTATGTTCATTGCAGCACTATTCACAATAGCCAATACATGGAAATAATCCAAGTGCCCATCGATCGATGATTGGATAAAGAAAATGTGGTGTATATATACACACATACACACACAATGGACTACTACTCAGCCATAAAAACGACAAAATCATCCCATTTGCAACAACATGGACGGACTGGAGGGAATTACGTTAAGCGAAATAGGCAAGACTGAGAAAGACAAACACCATATGATTTCACTCATATGTGGAATACAAACACACACATGGACAAAGAAAACAGTTCAGTGGTTACCAGGGGAAGGGGGTTGGGGGGTGGGCACAGGGGGCAAAGGGGAGCACTACATGGTAACAGACAAGAAACAATGTACAACTGAAATTTCACAATGATGTAAACTATTATGAACTCAATTAAAAAAAAAAACCTAACCTACTTGTATTCTCCAGGGAAGAAATCACATCTATTCATAATCAGCTACCCACACTAAAAAAAAAAAAAAAAGTGAGGGGGCCGGCCCCATGGCCGAGTGGTTAAGCTCCCTTGCTCGCTTTGGCAGCCCAGGGTTTTGCTGGTTGGAATCCTGGGCACGGACATGGCACCGCTCATCAAGCCATGCCGAGGCAACATCCCACATGCCACAACTAGAAGGACCCACAACTAAAAATACACAACTATGTACCAGGGGGGCTTTGGGGAGGCAAAGGAAAAATAAAAATCTTAAAAAAAAAAGGTGATACTTTCCTCCTGTGAACTCCTACAGTGCTGACAGTCTAAACCACCACGTGACATCTTCAGTTTATTACCTGCAATCACCAGTTACTTTTTCACGTATCATATCTCATTTCCACAACCATCATACAAAATCCTTGAGAACGGAAACTAGAGTTAACTTCTTTGCCTGTTGGTTCCCAGCACACTTTATACGTGCTGGCAAGTATTTTCACATGGATTGTTCCGCATCTATTACATCAGATAAGGAGTTTCCAATTGGGGCATGGTATTGCCAGGGGTTGTGTTGATTACATTTTTGTTGCTTTAGGCTCTTATAATACTGAGTCAGTAAAGCCCCTTTGCACTATATTTGGACCTGCTTTCGAAGGCTGATGAACAATCCAGCCTCTTAAGAAACAACTGAGGGGCCAGCCCGGTGGCGCAGCGGTTAAGTTCGCACATTCCACTTCTCGGCTGCCCAGGGTTCGGTGGTTTGGATCCCGGGTGTGGACGTGACACCACTTGGCAAGCCATGCTGTGGTAGGTGTCCCACGTATAAAGTGGAGGAAGATGGGCATGGATGTTAGCTCAGGGTTAATCTTCCTTAAAAAAAAAGACAAACACCCTAAACTTAAAAATGGCCAAAGAATATCAACAGGCAACTTACAAAATAATATGATGATCAATAAACACATTTAAAATGATGTTTAATCTTATTACCTATCAAAGAACTGTCTAAACTCGCAGTGTCCATTTCTTCACCACTCTCTTTTTAACCCACTCCAAATTGACTCCATTCCCATCTCTTTCCTAAAACAGCTCCCACCAAGCCACTAGTGCCATCCATGTCACCGAATCCAATGGACATTTTTCAACCCTGTTTTACAGAGTAGTACAGGATTTAAAGTCACCTTCAGACTCTAAATCCAAGACACGTATTCTCTACCAAACTGCCTGGTGATTTGCTTTTAACTTAACTGCAAATTATTTCTCATACCTCTTTGCTAGCTCTGTCCTGGCTCTCAGAAGCTTCTACTAAGGAGGAGCAGTCTATTATGCTTCTACACATGATGTCAGGTTAAGTGGTTCTGCACTGGCTTGCTAAACGGAGAAATAAGTCCTCTGTCATTACCAATGAAGAAAACTGCCATCTCTAGCCCACTGGTCTTACATAAGATGATACATGTTTTCCCCTACTATCTACTTATGCACTTTTAAAAGACTTTTATTGATAAATAATGCATGATACATTTTCCTGGGCAGAGAAAATTCCTAATGGGCCAATTACATCAAAGCCAATTTATATGATATGTTTTAGGCCACCCAAGTCAGTCTAATGGTATTGAGGGTGTGTGCAGCCAGGGGTAGCACAAGGTAAGGATTTGTGAATAAGGGAAAAACAAACATGATAATAAGGTTACTGAGATTTTTTAGAAGAATTAATTTTAATATTTTCATCTTTAGTAACAAGAAGAAATCCTGCATATTTTTCTCAAAAGCCTAAGATAATTTCAAAAAATCTGTTCCAATCCTTCCTACTCCACTGCTAGTCCAGGTCCTGACCACCTGTCCCTTTTAGCAGGATAGGACAAGGAGAGGTCCTCTCGATACCAATCTCTTCTTTCTCACAGAGCCTGGATGCTATGTGTGGTTACGGAATTATCTTTAAAAAAAAAAAATCACAGTTCTAGTCATTTTGCTCTTCTGCTCAAACACCTTTTAATGAGTCTCCATATATAAAAGAAGTTCTTTCAAAATGTCTTAGCAAGGCACTTAAGGACTTATATTATCTGATATTCATATATCTTTCCAACTTTTTCTTTTCTTTTCTTTTCTTGGTGAGAAAGATTGTTGCTGAGCTAACATCTGTTGCCAATCTTCTTTTTGCTTGAGCAAGATTGTTGCTGAGCTAACATCTGTTGCCAATCTTCTATTTGCTTAAGGAAGACTGTTGCTGAGCTAACATCTGTTCCAGTCTTCCTTATTTTGTATGTGGGACGCAGCCACAGCATGGTGGGTGTGCAGGTCTGTGCCAAAATGTAGGCTGAGGAACCCTGGGCCTCCAAAGCAGAGCTTGTGAACTTAACCACTATGCCACCAGGCCAGCCCCCCAAACTTATCTCTTTAATCATTAAGGGCCTGCTGGGGAATTTGGAAGAACGAGCATACATTTATGTGACAATGTGAAGGATGGACCCAAGAATGAAGAAAGATGACAAGTTTAGTAAGGGGCCATGAAATAGTTCGAATGTCACAATAAGAAAGTAAGCCACGTTGTAGATACTTCAGTAGAGAAAAAGGGTCAGATTCAAGAGCTATTTCTAAGGCACATGGAAAAGATAATGACATCAGGTAGGATATGAGTGGTGAGGAAGAAAGAAGAATTATGGATAACACGCAAATTTTTTGCTAGTGAAATTGCTGAACCATTAATCAGAGATGCAGAAGGCAGAGCATGCTTCAAAAGCATGAAGAGTGGGGGCTGGTCCGGTGGCTGAGTGGTTAAGTTCACGCGCTCCGCTGCAGGTGGCCCAGTGTTTCATTGGTTCGAATCCTGGGCGGAGACATGGCACTGCTCATCAAGCCACGCTGAGGCAGTGTCCCACATGCCACAACTAGAAGAACCCACAACGAAGAATACTACTATGTACCGAGGGGCTTTGGGGAGAAAAAGGAAAAAAATAAAATCTTAAAAAAAAAAAAGCATGAAGAGTGTGTAGCGTGTGATAAATTTAGTATTAGACGTGCTTCATTTAACATGTCTAGAGCGTGGCACTGTACCTCAGGCAATCAGAGATTAAAGATTTGGTAGTCAAGGCCGAAGCAGTGGACAGCCTCGCTGTGACAGATCAGAGAGCCAAAAGGATAAAGGTTGAAAGGGCCTTCAAGAATGCCCCAATTACTTTGCATCTTTTAAAATATTTAAATTTTGCTGAAACTGTTGGTCTCTGAACTCTCAGACTACAAGATTTCTGAAATCAGGGGTCCTGGGTGATTTAGGGAGAGAAAAGCCCACCGTATTAGCTCAGGGGAGAGGCGGTCAGAATCAGGACCTGGGGCTCGCTCTATGACCATTAAATTCACCTGCTCTTAATCTTCTTTAAAGACAACTCGGTAAGCCTTGAAGGGCTTAGGCGAACCGGAGCATTCCCAGTAGGTTTAAACACAAGTACATACCCCTCAACTTGTTTTTCTAAGTTTATTGTGTTTCCACCATAAAATAATTTCTAATTCTTTACACTTATTTAAAAACATAAATTAACCCTCAAGAAATGTAAAAAGTAAACTCACAAAAAAACCTTCATCCAAAGAAAATTATGACTCCATTTCCCCGACTTTTTTCTATGCAGTTTTGGTTAAACTTTTTCAATCACAACTGCACAATTCTTATCACGATTTTTTTCACTTAACACTATATATTAGCATTTTCTCATGTTATTCAAAAGTTTTATAAATTACTTTTAGAAAGTCACTTAATATTCACTCAATGAAGTTGCATAGTTTTTCCTCATCGTTGAGACACCTGGTTGTAGCCAACTTTATCCTATCATAAATAACGCGGTGATAAAGGTCTTTCCGTACTAAGCATCTTCTTCATTGTGGAGGGCTTCCTTAGGATACATTCCCAGGAGCGTCACTCACGAGCCACAGCGAATACATTCATTCGTTTAAACCCACCCCCGGCTCGGCCGCCGCCGCCAGCCCCTCGCACGCGGGCCCCTCATCATCTCCTCCTCCTCTCCGCACACCTGGGTGTCTTCCACCCTGCCCCCAAGCGCTGGTCCCTCCACCTCCCTCCCCCGCAACCCACAGCATCCTGACACCCGCCAGGCCGGGCAGCAGTGGAAACAAAATACCTTCGGTCTTACTGCCCGACAAAATACCAGTCTCCCAAGGGCCGACCCGGCCCGCCTGCCGCGGCTCCACAGCCGTGAGCGAGAATCGGAAGCATCGGCTCCCAGGCCTCTGATAGGTGAGCGGTGGCCGGGCAAGCTCGGCAATGCCCCCTGCCTATTGGCTCTTGCTTGTGTCACGTTAGGAGGGGGTCCTTCCCATTGGCCAATAAGCTCGGGCTTTGCCGCACGGATCTCAGGGAGTTGTAGTCTCTGTGAAAACTTCCACTGACTGTAAACCAGCCACAATTTCTCCCTCCTTTAAGAGATTTATCGCCTTCCCCCACTTCTCATCGCTTCTCTCAGTCTAAGAAAGAGTTCAGGAGCCCTAGCGTCAACACAGTTTCTTAACCCTTTTTGGGGGGGGGGGGCGGGGAGCGATAGGGAAGAGGGCGGAGTAATGGGAAGGAGTAGAGGACCTCTTGAAAACATGATAAAATCTCCCCAGAAAAATGTTCTTAACCATACACAAAATATTGTGCATTCAACTGGAGCAGTTACAAACCCCTGTTCTACACTTACGCCAAAAGTGCCTGCCCGTGGCCATAGTCCAAGAAGCTAGTGTGTCAGTAGGCTTTACACCTGCTACGCTCCTGGGAGACTCTGGGCCACGCGGTGGAGCAGCCCATGGGGAATTTCAGATCCTGACCCTCTTAGTACAGTCGACCATCATCTTTCTTGAATAACAGCCGGTCCTCCTTCAGCGATGCAGATAACCGGAAATCTCTGACCTAACCACCAGGGAGAGTGGGGGTAGGGAAATGGAGGAAGAACTCCTCTAGGGCCCACTCTGGACGCCGTTGTTCAGGCTTTTCTCCCCGCGTCTATCTTCCAGAGCCACTTGTCAGAATCATACCTTCACATCAATTTTTGGAACAATGCAGGGAAGAATGAAGGAAAAAAATAATTTCAAAGTTCCATTCATTCTTCAAGCAAACGTTATCTCCTCCAAAGATAACTTTCCAGATTCCTGGATCTCTTTTGGGTGGCGTTAAAGAGTCTGGCGTGGAGGAGGAACTCAAGGTCGAACTCGCTCATCATCCCACAGCACAAATCACTCCCGGCTGTAACCCATCAGTCACAGATTTAGTTCTTTGAGGACGGCGATTCTGTCTTAATTCAATTGGTATCCCCAGGGCGCATTTCTTTGCCTTGAAAGGTGGGAACTCACCTGTGCGTGGGGCAGAACTACGCAGGATAGTGAATAGGGGTTTAAGGTGGCTGGGGGAGGATCAGCAATGACTAGTTTCTTCCCTCCCATTCTCCTACCCCCCGCCCCACACCCCCACCCCTACATCCATCTTGCTCCTACAGATTCGGGCAGCCTGGCTAGGGTTGGTAACTCTCTGGTACATCCGTCACATCCTGAACTCCGTGGTGGTGAGCGCATCCGACTAAAGTGTTGGTTTAGTTTCCGGCCTTTCCCTAGCCTGTGGGACTGGGTTGACTCCCCAGAGCTTAGCAAAGAGTAGGTGCTAGATAAATATGTGTTGAACGGATGGATAGATGGATGGATGGATAGATGGGTGGGCGGATGCGCGACTGTCTTCACGCTCCGCTCACCATACTCGCCAGTCAGTGGGTTGACTGTGATAGCCGGGCCGAGCTCAGGAGCAGCCGCGTCAGGGTCCCTTCCCCCGGGCCCCGCCCCGGCCGACCCCACCTTTCCGCGCCGCTCCGCCCCGCCGCCCCCTTCCCCGTCGCCCCTCCCTGCGCAGGTCCCGACTCCAGCCGCACCTCCTCCGGCTCTGCAGTGGCGGCGGGGAGGCGAGCCGAGGCGTCAGCGGGACCGGGGCCGGAGCCGAGCCGGGGTCGGGGCAGCAGCGGGGACCCTCGGAGGCGGGGCCAGTGGGACTGCGATGGGCGTGGAGATCGAGACCATCTCCCCGGGAGACGGTACCGGGCGGCAGAGCCGGGGGAGGAGGAAGGGTCCCGGGGCGGAGCCGGGCGGGGGTCTGATTCCGAGGTGGCGCGGGGAGGGGGCCGAAGGGGGGGCGGGCCTAGGATGGAGGCGGCGGGAGGAGACCCCAGACAGGATTGTTGGGGGTCTAGCCCACGATCCTCCGCCATCCCTTTCCGCGCCCGCTCACCCGGGGGAATGAAGGCGGCGGCTGGGAGGCGGGGGTCTGCGGCCCGCCACCTCCCCGGGGGCCTCGGGCCGTCGTTGCTGCGACTGGAACCGCTCGGTTATCCGCTACTGCTGATTTCCCTGGGCTGGGTTTTTAGCTCTGCTTTCTCCGCCCTGTTGGGTGAGCTCTGGAAACAGGGGAAAGGTCATGCTTTGGGGTCTCTGCTGCTCGGGGCAACCCCTCTGGTCGGGCTGGGTGATGAGATGGTGTAGGGACGGAGCCAGTCTGGGAAGGGAGAAGCACTCCCTCCGCCGCCCCAGCATCTTGCTGTACCCTCCCCGCCCCACTCTGCCTCTCCAGCCATCCTGTACACTCCCGTGGCTGTCATTATCGTCTGCAAACCGATGGCCTCCAAACTTAAGCCTCCAGCCCAAACATCCCACCTGAGTTCACAGTGGTCCATTTATCCGGCTTCTGCTCGACCTCCACCTGGATGTCCCACGGATACCTCAAAGTCAGGAAGTCCAAAACTGAGCCCGTGTTCCTCATCTTCCCCACCCGCCGGCACTCCTCTGTGTTCCCTGCCTCCAGGACTGGCACCACTCCCTTTCCCAAGCCAGACATCCCTTGTATAATTGGGTCTGGGTGTACAAGGAGTAGCCTTTTCTTTATTTCTTAAATAAAACAACTCAGACTGGAGGCCCCATTTCTGCCGGATTTGACAGGCAAACTTCATGTCAGACAGTAGTGACAATCCCCACCCTCCCCAGGAAATTGGAGATCCTCTTGGTTCCAGGCCACCCTCCTTGTTGGAAGGCAGTGATTCCTTGGTGTCCCAGCTCCAACCCAGCTTACCTGTGGGTTACAGGCTTCTTTACTCACTGGGCACCTTGGTGCTGGGTCCCAGGAAGCATCTCTCTGAGGCCTTGTCGCCCTGCAGGGCACTGCCATAGAGCTCTGCCAGAGAATTGAGGCCTCTTCTCTCTTCCCTGGCTCAAAGAAGCCTTTAGAATTTTCTCTCCTTATCCTCCCTCCCTGGCCAGGGACAAGGGGCATTTTCTCCAGAGGGATTAGATTTCTAGGGAAAGCCTGAAGGAGCTTTGGTCTGCTTTTAGCCCAGTCTAAATCCTTGAGTCAAGGAAGAACAAAAGGACCAAGCTGTTACCCAGGAGGGCAACATACAAGTGACTATTTCAACAAGTATGCTGCCGTCCTGGGGACGCCTGTCTTTGTTGGGTCCCACAACAACTCCTGTCAAGCCCTCCTACTCACTATCTCTAGTCTCCCTCCCGTCAGCCTCTTCCCTGGTTCAGACCACCATCATCTCTCTCGTTTTGATTTCTGCACAGCCTCTAACCTGGTCTCCCCACCTCCAGTCTCACCTCCCTGCCTCCAGTCTGGCCTCCCCACCTTGCCACTTATTTCCTACACCACTACCTGAGGAGTCTTTAAAATGCATATTTGCCATGTCCCCCCCGCACCCTCACCATAAAATGTTTTAATTAATCGTCTGTCTCCTTCTCCAGGCAGATGGTGATATAGCCTATTCTTACCCTCTATACTAGAGCCTCATCTCTCACTACCAGTTTCTACCCCCACTACCAATTTTTTTCTCCAGCATTAGCAAGCTGCCTGCAAGTTGTTAAACACACTAGTCATTCAGCAAATATTTATTGAACATGTACTGTCTGCTAGGCCCTCGGGTTACAGCAGTGAACCGGACTGGGCTCCCTCTATTGCTCGACTCTAGGCCTTTGAACATGTTGTTCACTCTTCCCAGATTATCTCCCTTTACTTACTGTGGCAAACTACTCATCTTGAAGACCCAGTTGAACCATTATCTCCTCTCTAATGCTTTCCCTGACCTCCACAGTCGGTTCGTTCCTCCCTCTTCCAGCCTGCCACGGAGTCTTCTAAACGTTAGCTCAGTTGTTAGCCCTTCCAAAGCTTTGTTATCCAGCCCCATGGCTTTAAATTCCACCCAAATTCATACTGCTAGTGCAGACTCTCCATCTGCCTACTTGCGATATAAACTCAGATGTCTAATAGGCATCTCAAGATTGCCACCCGCACAGGTCTGTTCTTCCTCATCTCAGGAATTAGGTCCACCATCCAGCCAGTTGCCCAAACTGAAAACCCTAGCATTGTGCTTGATTTCTCCTTCTTCCTCATCCTGGACCCCATCTCCACTCCATTAGCATACCATGTCAGCTCTGCTTCCAAAATATCTCTCCAATCTGTTTTGCTCTTTTCTCTGCTGCCACCACGTTAATTCAAGCCATCATTGATTTCCTGTCTGGATTGTTGCAATTGGCGCCTAACCGTCCATCCTGCAACAGCAGCCAGAGTGATTTTATACCATCTTAATTCAGATTATGTCATTCTCTTGCTTAAAACCTTCCAGTGGCTTCCTATTGCACTTAGAATTAAATCCAGCTCTGCAAGACCCGGCATGATCTCGCTCTTTCCCACTTATCTCCTTCTCCCTCCCTTCTTTCCAGTTACCTGCAAATGCCTCAAGGTTTGTGTACTTGCTGCTCCCTGTTCCTGCAGTGCTTTGCCCAGCATTTTGCTCATCGTTCAAGTTTCAGCTCAAATATCACCTTCTCTGTGAGGCCATCCTGGACCACCCTTTCTAAAATGTCCCACTGTATCACTCTAATTCATCATTGTGTTTATCTTCTTTAGAGAACTTATCACAATTTCTAATTATCTTGTTTGAGTATTGTTTGTCTCCCTCCATTAGAATGTAAACTCCTGGGGCCCGCCCTGTGGCTGAGTGGTTAAATTTCCACACCGTCTGCTTCGGTGGCCTGGTTTACGGGTTCAGATCCCAGGCGCGGACCTGCTCCACTCATCACCCATGCTGTGGAGGCATCCCACATACAAAGTAGAGGAAGACTGGCACAGGTGTTAGCTCAGGGCTAATCTTCCTCAAGCAAAAAAAAAAAAAGAGAGGAAGATTGACAATGGATGTTAGCTTGGGGTGAATCTCCGCACAAAAAAACACACAAAAGAATGTAAACTCCAAAAGAATAAGAATCTTCTCTGTATGGTTCACTGCTGTATCCCCACAATCAGACCCAGTCCTCGCACATAGTAGGTATTCAGTAAATATTTGTGAATGATTATGTTTATTCATCCTTGACTGCAGTCATCACCTTGCGTTATAATCTGTTATTTATGTGTCTGTTTTCCCAACTTCATCATGAGTTCAGAGATTGCTTTGTGTTTCTGGAATCTAGTCCAGGCCTGGCACATAGTAGGCTGTCAGTACATGTTTGTGGAATGGATGAAAGAAGGTAAAAGGAGCAATCAAAGAACGGAAAAGAACTAGGAGAGAGTGGAGTTGAGGAACCCAAGGGAATAAAGTTCAAATCAAGGCCACAGAGGGAAGGTGACTTGTCTGGCTCATACAATGCAGAGCCAGAACTAGAGCCATGAACATCTCCAGGGTACGGAGGGGAATGTGGAGGGGAATCTTGGTCACAGTCACACCTGAACGTCCCAGGCGACTTTTTCCAATACCCTATTCATTCATCTGCCCATGTCTCCTTGCAGGAAGGACATTCCCCAAGAAGGGCCAGACGTGTGTGGTGCACTACACAGGTAGGCCTCGCTCCCTCAGCCCTCATCCAGACCTGCCCATCCCAAGGCAGCTCTCTGCTCTGATACTCCTCTCCAGAGGTATCTGCTCCCCTGGATCAGCCCCAAAGCCCCAGGCAGCCAAGTCTGCCTCTGACCAGCCCTCCCTCACTTCTCCCAGCCAGCTTGCAGGAATGAGAGGGGGGCTTGCAAGGTTAACCCCTGCCCACTTATACCAACAAGAGCCATTCACAGTGCCAGCCTCTAATTGAGCCAAGCACCTCCATTCCCCTTCCCTCTGTCTTGGGCTGGATGGAGCCCTGTCTCTTGTTTCTGTCTAATAGTTGGAAATCTCTTAAAGCTCTGAGAGCCCTGACCCTCCCTTCAGACTCCCTTTTCATCCTACCGCATTATTAGAGAAGAAGAGGATGGCTTCCTCAGAATTTCCTTTCTTTTTTCAGAAATAGACTATTCAATTCAGCCTACTGTTATTGAGTACTTACTGTGTACAAGATACTGTGCTGGACACTGGGGCACAGAGATGAAAAGGGAGGATTCCTACCTTCTTTGGGGCTGTGCAGGGTAGGGGAGGGCAGCCAGGTCATCCAGAGGCTCTGATGCAGTGTGAGGGGTGGGGTGATGGCAGTGCTTGTCTCGGGGAGCTGTGGGAGCTGGAGGAGGTCGCTTCTCTGCTGACCCCTCTTGGGTGATCTGTATTGGAAGGCCAGGTGGGCTGAGGAACATTCTAGATGGAGTTCCTGAAGACTGCTGGCAGGAAGATCACAAGCAGGTGTTTGTTCCAAGGGAGGGTGAGTGTTCTGCCTTGTGACCTGCTTCCCAATGTGGCAAACTTGGTGACAGCCACTTAGCAGACAGTAAGGCCAATTTAATTATGAGGACATATTCAGATGGGGCCATTTTTAGCAGTTCTCTGGGCCAGCGTGAAGTGCCAGGTTAATTCTAGGCAGACGGTGTGGGTATTTCTCAATAGCTGTGTTGCTGGTCACTGACGTCAGTGGGCTGGAGCTGTGTTTTATCTCCCAGTGATGTGGCCTAATTACCGTGAGTCCTCTGGGGCCTCTGACCTGTGTAATTGATTTATCTGTTCTACATGTTGCAGACAGACCAGTACTTATCAAGTTACTGAAACCACAACATCCTTTTGCAAAGACTTTTCACAATACATGCAGAGAGCAGGCAATGTGCGTGAAACACTAACATCAGCCATGAGCCACTCTGGTTTGGGGATGGACTGTCTCATCAAATGCAGCAGGAGACTGTATGGGGCTTTTTGGTAAACTTTTTCATTAAATATAAATACAGTAGAGAACATAAATCTAAGATGTACAGCTCAATGAAATTTTTCAAAGTGATCACACTTAACGTACCCACCACCCAGATCAATGTACACATTTCCAGCACCCCAGGAGTCTCCCTCATGCCTCCTCCCAGTCATTATACCTCCCTAAAGGTAACAGCATTCTGACTTTTGTCCCCATAGATTGCTTTTGCCTGTTTTTGAATGTCATATAAATGGAATCGTAGGGTGTGTACTTTTTCGTGTTTGGCTTATATTTCTCAATATTATGTCTGTGAGATTTATCCAGAGTGGTTTGTTCTTTTTTATTTTGTATCGCTCATTGTATAAATATACTACAGTTTATCCTTTCTATGGTCAGTGAACATTCGGGTGGTTTATAGTTTTTGGCTATTATAAATAGTGTTGCTTTGAACAGTCTTGTAGATGTCTTTTGGTGCACATATGTACACATTCCGGTTGGGTATATACCCAGAAGTGGAATTCTGGGGCACAGGGTCATACCTATGCTTGGCTTTAGCAGATACTGCCAAACCCCTTTCCAAAGTAGTTGTGCCAATTTTTACTGCCACCAGCAGCGTATGAGAGTTCCGGTTCTCCTGCATCCTCGTCAACACTTGGTTTGTCAGATGTCTGTTTTGTTTTTGGCCCACTCTGGTAGGTGCCCAGTAGTCTCTCGTTGTGGTTTTGATATGCATTTCCCTGATGACTAAAGAAGTTAGTCAGAGTACCTTTTCATGTGCTTACTGGTCATTTGGATATCCTCCTTAGTCTGCTCAAATTTTGTCCGTTTAAAAAAATAAGGTTGTCTGTCGTCGTCTTATTGATTTATAGGAATTCTTTATGTATTCTGGATATGAGTCTTTGTTGGTTATACCTATTCCAAACATCTCTCCTGCTATGGCTTGACTTTTTACTCTCTTAATGGCATTTTTAAAACAGAAGTTCTTAATTTTAATGAAGTCCTACATATTGATCTTTTCCTTTATAGTAGTACTTTCAGTTCAGAAATCTTTGTCTATCCCTAGGTCATGAAGATATTCTTCTATTTATTATCTTGTAGAAGCTTTATTATTTTCCCTTTCATATTTAGCTCTATGAGTCATCTGGAATTGATTTTTGTGTGTGGGCGAAGTAGGGGTCAAGGTTCATTTTTTCCCCATATGGATATACAGTTGATCCAGCAACATTAATTTAAAAAAATATCATCCTTTATCCACTGCATTGCAGTGGCACCTTTGTCAAATCAGGTAACCATATATATGTGGGTTTGTTTCTGGACTCCACGGTTTTGGCTGAACTTGTAGCAGTAGTTAAATACATATAGTCTGAAGTAGATTAAGTCATATGAAACCTGAAGAAATTGGGGAATGAGAAAGTCAGTTTTAAATAGAGGTGTGTGTGTGTGTGTATGTGCGTGCGTGCATGCATTCCATATGTGTATTTGTCCAAGTATGTGTCTGTGTGAATGTATGTAGATCTGTGTATCTAAATATTTTCTTAGCATCTGTTTGGCCATCAGGGTTTTTCTTCTGCGTGTGTGTACATAAGTGCATGTGAGCATGCAGGAGTATCTCTCTGTATCTGACTGTCTTAGCAACCTGTGTGTATGCATGTTTGTATTTGATCCCCGTAGTATCCATCTGTGTAGCCATGGGGTTTTCTCTTTTGCCTGATCTAGTACCCATGGCAAGAGCCCAGTTTATTCTACCCAGAAAGCAGGTAAATGAGACTGTCCCTTGTATACATTTAAGTTGTAGGAATTAGGAAGAGGAATCACAGATGCTCAGACATCACGCTGGCCCAGACCTCCCATGTTAAACATGGCAAATCTGAGGCCATGAGAAGGGAAGTGATTTGCCTAACTTCACACAATGAGTTAGTGCCAGAGTGAGGTCAGAATCCAGTCTCTGAATTATAGGCCAGGTCTTTCTCTGGTCCCAAATTGCCTTTTGTTTTGGTCCACGGGCTGCAGGAAGAGGTTGTGGAATAGCGTCATTTACAGAAAGTCTGATCTTTGAGTCAGTCACCAATAAGAATTGAAAATAGAAAAGCAGCTCTTGGGGCTGGCCCCGTGGCTGAGTGGTTGTGTTTGCATGCTCCGCTTCAGTGGCCCACGGTTTCACAGGTTCGGATCCTGGGCACGGACATGGCACCACTCATCAAACCACGCTGAGGCAGCATCCCACATGCCACAACTAGAAGGACCCACAACTGAAAATGTACAACTATGTACTAGGGGCTTTGGGGAGAAAAAAGGAAAATAAAATCTTTAAAAAAAAAAAAGCAAAGCAAAGCACCTCTTGGGCTTCCAGCAGCTGGACTGAGACAACATGTGTACATCAGAGATGACAAGGCATCTACACCTGGAGGCTAAGGGATGCTTCAAACTGCTGGGGACAGCGTCTGGTTGTTCTGGGTTCAAACATCCCTGTTTTTTGTTTTTTTTTTGAGGAAGATTAGCCCTGAGCTAACTCTGCCTCTAATCCTTCTCTTTTTGCTGAGGAAGACTGGCCCTGAGTTAACATCCATGCCCATCTTCCTCTACTTTATACGTGGGACGCCTACCACAGCATGGCTTGACGAGTGGTGCCATGTCCGCACCCAGGATCTGAACTGGCAAACCCCAGGCCGCCAAAGTGGAACGTGCAAACTTAACTGCTGTGCCACGGGGCTGGCCCCCTAAACATCTCTGTTTATATAAGGTCTGGAGGCCACCACTGACTGGCTGGGTCACTTTACAGTTCACTACAGTAGGGGATGATGTGACCTTTGGATTTTGCATGTTGGGGGAACCTTGGGAAAATCAGGTGAGGATTCAGCCTGAGGTGGAAATGCTCAAGAAAACATCTACAGGCTGGGGAGGTGGCACAAAAAAGTTGTAAAGTGCAGAGGCATTTGAGAGACGTGTGACCTGACGTGGGGGGAAGGGTTGGAAGGGGAGAATAGAGAGGGTTGTCACGCAGGCAATAGCCAGATTTGGAAGAGCCTGTATGCAAGGTCGGCATTTGGAGTCTGCCATGGGGAGCTACTGAAGTGTGTGTTTTTTGTGTTTTTTTTACTGAAGTGAAAAACCAAAACTTAAAACTTTACTGAAGTTTTAAGTAAAGGAGTAATATGATCAGATATTTTGTAAAAGAAAAATCATTCTGGGCACAGTGTGGAGAATGGAACAGAGGACTAAGAGTGAGCAAAAAGGCCAGTTAGAGGTTATTCCTGTACACCAGTGAGGTATGATATGGTGATCTGGCGAGGCCACAGCATGGTGGTAATAGAAATGGAGAAAACAGGTGGGTTCCAAAGATATGTAAGACTTGGTCATAAGGCTGTATGTGGGGGGAAGGCAGAAGCAAGTGTCTAGGTTTCTTGCTTGGGCAACAGGACGGATGGGGAAGAATGCAAAAGGAGCAGGCTTGTGCAGAATAGGAATTCTATTTTAGTCACGTTGAGCCGGAATTTGGAGTGAACTCATGACCACAGCTCTTTTCCACCCTATTGTTGCTTTCACAGGAATGCTCCAAAACGGGAAGAAATTTGATTCATCCAGAGACAGAAACAAACCTTTCAAGTTCAGAATTGGCAAACAGGAAGTCATCAAGGGTTTTGAAGAGGGTGCAGCCCAGGTAAGATGAGGATCCTCGTTAAGGGGGATTTGAGGAGTTGGGGTCTGGGCTCGGCACTTTGCCCTCCACCCTCGCCCCATCTCAGACCACTACTGCTTTGACTCTACTGCCAGGGCATGGTGACGCCAGCTAGTTTCAGTCCTGGCTTTGTGTCCCCACCCCTTTTGTTGCCAGCAGGACTCCTTTGTGTCACTGGGGGCTCTTCTCTCAAGCACATCCTCCCAGGCTTGTGCGCAACTAGCTGAGGAGGCCTGTGAGCTACCAGCTGTCAGGGACTGAAGCAGCAGAAGAGTTGGGATGGGGTAGGCCAAGTTTAAAAAACAACTTCAGATTTCCAAAAATATTGCAGACATAGTAGAGTTCCCATATACTCTTTACCCAGCTTCCCCAAATGTTATTTTACATAACCATAGTTTAATGATCAAAAACAGGACAGTAACATTGATACAATACTATTAACCAATCTATTCAAATTTTTGAGTCAGTTATTCAAAATTTAGAAATCGATTTATTCCAATTTCACCAGTTGTTCCACTAATGCCAGGTGGGTTCTTGATGACTGCTATGATGAGCCCTGGTTCAAGCTCTTCCTGGGTCTGTGAAGCCAGACGATGCTCCATTAGAATAGGTTTCTTAGCCCTCCCCACCTTGCTGTGGCCTCTAATCTCTTAACCTCTCGAGTGAACTGCTCTCATCACCTACTTGAGTGTGTGCATGTACATGTGCTCTTGGTACACCCTCTTTAGGCTTTTTTGGAAGAGGGTGAGGAACAAATATGAGCAAATATGTGTTTGAGTCATACACTAATTGAATAACCAGCAATGTTTGTTGGATGAATGAATTTGAGACTACTTTGTGGAAGTTAGTGTCCCACAGTCAAGTCTTTGCTAGTTTGAGGCAAAAATCTGCATTTGTTACAACTCTTAGCACAACTTCATTATGCCACGTGTAAAATTCATCTCAGATTTTTAAAGTTACTATGAGGATGGTTTGGGAAAATGCCATAGTTATCATACTTTTTTCTTTTAAATCAAGCTGGGTCCTCTTTCTCCTCTCCCCATCTGCCCCCACCCCTGCTAGATGAGCTTGGGGCAGAGGGCGAAGCTGACCTGCACCCCTGATGTGGCGTATGGAGCCACGGGCCACCCCGGTGTCATCCCTCCCAATGCCACCCTCATCTTTGACGTGGAGCTGCTCAACTTAGAGTGAAGGCAGGAACTCGAGGTGGCTGGAGACGGCTGCTGCTCACCCTCCTAGCCTGCTCTGCCACTGGGACGGCTCCTCCTGCTTGGGGCTCTTGATCAGTGCGCTAACCTCACTGCCCCACGGCATTATCCATTCTCTGCCCAAGTTGCTCTGTATGTGTTCGTCACTGTTCATGCGCATCTTTGCTTGAAGAAACTTCGGTTGCAGATTGAAACATTTCAGGTTGCGCATTTCGCGTGATGCATGTAGTAGCCATTCCTGATCACAGAACATAGATTTCTTGTTCGCACAATCTACACTGCCTTACCTTCACCTAAGCCAGACATACAAGGTGCTCAGACACGAAATGTACATGGTGTACACAGAGGGACTTGAGCCAGTTACCTTTGCTGTCACTTTCTCTCTCAGAAATTCTGTTGGCTGCTGATTTAAACAATGTCCTCTTTGGAAATGATATGTAAAATAAAGGCTCTGTGCTTGACAAATTCCTGTCCATCCTTATTGTAGGTAGGAAGTGCTTTAAGCACCACATACGCAAGTTGCCCTTGGGGAAAAAGAGTGGAAAGGAACCTTCCAAGTAGCCAGGAGGTATTACTTGCTACTCATCTCAGGTTTAGAATTTTCTGAATAACTGAAGGAATATAGTGTGTTCAAATCCCACAGCCTCGCAATCAAATGTGGGATTGGAGCACTTTATGTGATGGATCCAGCAATCTCTGTTTGGACTTAGACTAAGAGGGACGAACTCCCCTCTTCGATAGGAACACTTTGCACGTCTGAACAAATGAAGGTGTGTTAGGCCTTGGAGCCATACACTAACTCACACTAGAAGTTAACTTTTGAAAAGAAATGTGTGATTCTGAGCTTGTTTCCGCATATACAGCTTAGTTTCATCTAGATTTAGTCTAACTTACATTGGGCAATTACTTCTCATAAGAACGTGATTCTGAACTTGTTTCCACATGTACTGCTTATTTTCATCTACATTTACTGTAACTCATGGGAATTCTCAGTTAGGTTTTAAAATCAGCCACTTACTATTGTGGGTTGTGTGTATGTCAAAGGAGCCTGGGGCAGTGTGGCTAAGAGATTTTTCTTTAAGTTGGTATAGGTGAGAAAAGCTCTTAGCCATAGTCAGGGTTATTCTCAGTGATGACTTGGAGTTGTTTCAAGATTGAGGAGTGAGGGGCTAGTAACAGGTGCTGTTAGTTTCCTTCATAGACTCATTGATGCATGTCACATGATGTCATATGTATGATTCAGGGCCACATCACTTTGGCTATTTCATCTACCCCTTGTGTCTTTAAGAAGTCCTGGCTGTATTCCTCTGCTGAGGATTGAGGAGTTAATGAAGAGGCAGTGCTTTAAGACGCAGACAGTGAAATGAGAAAGGGGCTGCTTTGCTGTTAATCACTCAGTTCCTGGGCTCACCTCTATCATGGGACCAGACCAGCACTCATTCCTTTCTGGGGTATTTCCTTCAGAATGTCTTGGTTCCCACCTTTCTTCGATGACACATGTCTATTATAATTTCTCAGAACTCAGCCTGTATAAAAGACATATTCATGTTTTCTGCTGTGACACCACTAGGATAATTAAACATGGCACCAATGACCATTTTAGGTGCCCATTATGGATCTCAGTCTAGAGTATTTATAGCCTAGGTGGTAACAGGAGACATTCAATTAAAAAAAAGGCAAATACCTACTAGCTAGCAACTGGAGAGCATACGGTAGGCTTTGCAGGCCCTCTTTTACTGGCACTCTTAAAAGATAACGCAGAAAATTATGAAGCAGGATGCTAAAGAGTCTGGACACTGTCCTGTGAGAGCTAATGAAAGCTGTTAAGCAGGAGAGTGATGATGAGATCTGTGTCATTCCTATCAGTCATTTTTAAACTTTCAGTCAATGAATTCTTTATTCATACAAAGTATTTTCTTAGAAAGTCAAATTTAACCTGGATGAATGTAAAGCAGCTCTGGCACATGTGTATGCACACACATGCATGTGGATACAATCATCCCCTGTACTTTTTTTTTTTTTTTTTGGAGGAAGACTGGCCCTGAGCTAACATCTGTGCCCATCTTCCTCTACTTTATATATGGGATGCCTGCCACGGCATGGCTTGATAAGCGGTGCATAGATCTGCACCTGGGATGCGAACCGGCAAACCCCGGGCCACCAAAGCAGAATGTGCTAACTTAACAGCTATGCCACCAGGCTGGTCCCATCATCCCCTGTACTCTTAAAAGCAGTTTGAAAAACGAGCCTTAGATATCTGGTGCAGAGGACCAATCCTGTGTCCTCAGCATCTTAGTACACACAGACTGGCAAGTAGTAGGTGCTCAATATTTTCCCACTGAATTAAAGTTCTTGTAACTTGAGATAGGTTACAAAATTTCTGAACAATTAGAGGGTTTTTTGTTTTTGCTGAGGAAGATTAGCCCTGAGCTAACATCTGTGCCAATCTTCCTCTATTTTATGTGGATTGCCGGCATAGCATGGCTGACGAGGGGAGCAGGTCTGCACCTGGGATCTGAACCCGAGAGCCGAGGCTGCTGAAGAGGAGTGCACTCAACTTAACCACTAGGCCACAGGGCCAGCCCCAAGAGGGCATTTTTCAAACTCAAGTTTAGGTCAAGAAATTCACCTAACAGATATATTAATTCAAATGATGGACTGGCCATAACTGTCAATAGAGGGAATTTCCCCTTATTAATTTAAAACAACTATACTAGAGGCAAGCCAGTCTGCCATCTAGACAAAGCACACTATAAGAAACTCTAATTTGTTTTCCCCTTACAAAAAAAGTCTTTTAGGAAATTCTTTTTACATTTGTAAATATTAAAGGCACACTGTGCATTACAAAATTTAAAAAGAATTCATAAAATCATTCACAAGAAAATTACAGCCGTGGCTCCTTTGTCATCTGCCTGCCCTTCTTAGAAATGACTCTTTCTACTCTTTTACAGTGCTTTCAAAAAGCACTCAGACGTAATTAATAAATAAGACAACTACTTCTTCCTTTTCAATAGTAGGCTTTGAGAAAACAGTACAAAAATATAAAATACCCTATTTTGTTAAAGTAATGATAGATTTCGAAGCTAAATGCATTTAAAAGTAGAATAGATGCTCTTTGTCCATTTAAATGATTCAGTGCTTGTACTCTTCAAATTAATTTTGGGTTATAGTTATATATAAAACAATTAGTCCATGTTTTTCCATTTGGCCCATGCCTAAACTATAAAAAGAAAATTATAGCTATTTCCTCCAAGCTGCCAAGCTATGATGAATGTGGCAATAACCATACTATTTCCATGCCATGGGAGGTCATGATTATAAGAAGCAGCATTAAGTATTTTATTTATGGCAAAGATATACTATGACCTAACGTCCAAAATATACACAGACACTTATTAACTAAAGGGAAAGACTACATAAATATAATCTTAGACACATAACAACGAACACCACTACCCAAGCAGCTTGCTCTCAAATTTCTAACAATGTGCTGTCATCTGAATGGCCATTTCTCGAATAGACTTCTGTTCTAAGGACAAGGGTAGCCCATATTGACAAAGGGGTTTTGTTAACGGTAAAGCAGTATTATTCAAATGTACTCTTGTAGTTAATACCTGGTTGACGTTACAGCAACTTTTTATGTAGGCCTTTTATTCATTCAAACAACGTGATAAGCTTTGGTTTCTTTATCTGCAAAATGGAGATACCTACCTTCACTGACTTGTTATGAAGATTTCATTATTAATAGACAGTCAATAAATGACAATACTCTAACAAGTTCCTTTGATGGCTCAGCACTTGGACTGGACAGTGAAGGCATTAAGAATACAAAAAGGTCCCTGTCCTCAAGAAGCTCAGTCTTTAGGACCACCTACCACTGAACAATTCTTGATATGGTTCAATCGCTGGGTTTTTTTTTTTTCTGGTATCAAACAGGAAGGGAAAGTTCAAGAGAAAACACTGGCATGTTTTACGGTAAGCTACAGGTTTATTAACATAATATATTCTAACATATATCAAAGTTTCAAGCAGGTCATTTTGAATCTCAAATAAGAAATCACAATATTCAGTATTAATTAAAAACATAAAAAGGGTAAGTGGTTGCCACTCATGGGTCTTAGTCCAAAATGAAAATGCAGAAAACTTTTACTTTGGTGGA
The DNA here is from genome assembly GCF_037783145.1 of Equus przewalskii. NCBI lineage: Eukaryota > Metazoa > Chordata > Mammalia > Perissodactyla > Equidae > Equus > Equus przewalskii. The sequence continues at coordinate 71,229,871 of NC_091844.1, read as the reverse complement.
TCTGTGTTGATGCCATATTTCTCCTTGAGAAGCTTCAACTGTTCTTCCTTCTTCTTTGTGTCCATCTTCTGAAATGCCTGAAAGTGGTAAGCACCAAAGTTAACAGTTACTGATCTGCAGTCAAATGAATTTCACCAACAGCACTACGTAGAACTGAGTACACATCTCCCCTAATGGTACAGTTCTACACTAATTCTTACATGGGATCCCCGAGTGACGAAACCATCGCGATACTTACCCTGTTGGCATTATAGTACAAAACCACGAGGTATCTGTTACACACATTGAATCCTGACAGGTGATCACACGCGTTCTTGGCATCAAAGATGTCTTCATAGACCACATAAGCTGTTCCTCTAGTTTCAGGTGTGTTTCCCCTGAAGAGTTGAATCAGACTTAATTAAAATACACATTTACCTGAAAACTATTAAAGGAAATAAACATTATGGATAGGTATGCTGGATAAGCCTGTAATTCCTTGAATTAGGTAATTTTTGTTTTCATTTTAAGTTAAATGGCTACAGGTTAGACTTACTGTTATATCAAGAATACTAATACAGCTCCTAAAGCAACAGCAGCAAAGACTAGCTTGAACCTTCCGTCTTCATGTTACTGTTCTACTTTCCTACTTCACATACTAAGAACCAATCTTCAGTTTCACACTGAAAAGTACAGTACTTAGGAGTGATGGTTCCTTTTTTTTTTTTTTTGAGGAAGATTAGCCCTGAACTAACATCTGCTGCCAATCCTCCCCTTTTTGCTGAGGAAGACTGGCCCTGAGCTAACATCTGTGCCCATCTTCCTCCACTTTATATGTGGGACACCTACCACAGCATGGCTTGCCAAGTGGTGTCATGTCTGCACCCGGGATCCGAACCAGCGAACCCCGGGCCACCGAAGCAGAACGTGTGCACTTAACCGCTGTGCCACTGGGCCGGCCCCAGGAGTGATGGTTCTTATTAGTTAGCAATGTCTAGAATGGGTTTTTTCTTACTGTGCATTTATGCAACAGAACCAATACTTTATTTACCACACTATAACCTAGAAACTAGGCCCTTGTTTCTAAAAATTTAGATTTTCTTTTTCAACCCTAAAATTCTTAAAGGGCAAGATCTCCATCAATGTAGGAAATAAATGTTTCTAGGCAGTATTTGATAACAGTTTATCAAATACATAGAAATAAAACCTATTTTGTGTCTTTGGGGGGTGGGGTGGGAAGGAAGCCCCTACCAGGAATATGGTAAAATTATAAATAACATATATGTAAGAAAACAGTCAACCATCATCTTTTATGGCCAGGAAAGGATGTCTTCTAATATAAAGAGAGCGTTAATGTAGTTTCATCCACTTTTCTTAGGTTCTTTGCCTTTTTAAAATGCAATATAGTCAGCCCCCTACTTTCATACATTCATTTTTAATACAGTCTGTGCTCTCATGCATTACACAGCTCCATTTGGCTGGGGAAAAGGACTGGGCTTCTGGAGAGACTGTGGTGGAAGTGTACTTGTGGGTGTAGTTATCTGCGAGCCAGAGTAGAATGCTGGAAGGCAGCTGGAAGTGGAAGCTGGACTTTGCTCAGATATGGGGCTGCTTCTTGGGTAGGTGTTTCTTGCCACATGCTCTCCTCACCTCACCAGCTTCCATTAGGGGAGGAGGAAGGGAAGTGTGAGGAGCAACAAACTGCAGGCAGCAGATGGCCATGTGCTTGTGAGGACAATAGGCACAGGACCCACTCAACTTATGCTGTGATATGATAAAGATGGACCCCTTGCCTCCATCTGTGTTCCCGCCACACAGCGCAAGTGTGGCATAAGGCTTAAGACTGTGGGCTGACACTCCGTCTGCCATAGTCCCTGCATAGGGTTAAGGAAAGGTAATAGGCCCATGAGACGGGGAGGCACCTGCCTAGATTTGATCTAGAATGAGCCTGCAGTCTTGGGTCCCAGCCAAGAGCCTGTGCTTCCTATAAAAGAGGAATGGATAGGTATAGGGTGCTGGGCTGGTTGGAGGGTGCCAGTGTCATTGAATGCTCTCACTTTGTCAGGCTGCATGGGCCTGATGAGGCATTTTACATTTTACTCTCTGGGAATAGCACTTAGTATTCCTAAGTATTGTTCTTTCAGACATTTGACTTTTAATCATTTTCAAGAATGCATTAGGTATGAAACTGGGGGACTACCCAAAGGAAAAAACATTGTCCCAAAGATTTCCCCCAAAAGTCTACCTAATTTTCTCTTTGGAATAAAAACAAAAAAAACTTAACAAGATTTTAACTGCCTTAAGGGAAATACAGTCTTATATTTCATTTTACTCCCACAGTGCTATGCATACAGCAAGTGCTAATAAGCATCTGAAGGGTGGAGATCCACTTTCTCCTATCCATTCTCTCACACATTTTTTCTCCAGGAAGCTAACAAAACAAAACAAAAGCATCTCTCTTCCTCTTGCATCTTCTCAGAAAGTAGAACAGGGATGGGCACTAACCCCATTTTAAAGACTCTCCATCTTAAGTGGCCTAGCCCATAATTATCAACCTAATATCTTGAGAACCACATTGTAATTTTAATTTTTCAAAGCATGTACTTGGTACTTACTAAATGTTAGGCACAGAGCCAACATTATTTTCTCCATCGGTGGTTAGATTAGAGTAGGAATAAGAAAACCTAATCATGTTACTTAACCTCTCTGGGCTTCAGTTGCTTCAGGTGTCAAACAGTGACATCAGGCTCTATCACCTGCCCTCCTTTACATGTGGTTTTAAGAATTAAAAGAAGTAACAAGCATGGAAGGGCTTTAAAAAGTTCAAAGCACCGAGTGTCCACTACATGCCAGGTGAGGCGACCAATCATCCCAGTTTGCCCAAGACTGTCCAGGTTTTAGCACTGAAAAGTCCATGACCCCAGACAACTCCTTGGTCCTGGCAAACTGGGAAGGTCAGTCACCCTGGTGCTAGGTGCCACGTATGCTATAAAGCATGATCACACCTATGGAAGAGAAAACACCTCTTTCTCTATCTATAATTTAGACCCAAGTTTCTGCACAACAAACTTTTATGAATTTATTCAACAAATATATATTGTGTTCTTTCTATGTGATAGGCATTGGAAATACAATAGTGAAAAAAGACAAGCATCAGTCTTCCCCTTCAAGGAGCTTTATTCGAGCAGGAGAAAGACATTAAATAATAAATATAAGATAATTATAGTTCATGAGAAATATTATAAAGGAAATAGAGAGCAGTGACGAAGACTTTTTTTTTTTTACATTTGGGGCTTTAGTTTTACTCTGGCACCCTTAGCGATAGTACAGTCAATTATTTCTGCCACTGTCTTTTTTCTGACACTGTGTTTTTATGATCATTATTAACATCCTCCATACTCTTTTGAGTGACAGAGATTAATGGGAGGACAGGGGGCTACTTGAGATAGGCTGGTGAAGGAAAGCCTCTCTGACACTGAAGCTGAGACCTGAAGAATGAGGAGCCAGATATGAGATGAGCCAGGTGAAAACCATTCCAGACGGAGGAACTGCAAGTGCAAAGGCTCTGAGCTTCTCTACTCTTCTAAAGATGCCACGGTTTTATCACTGTCCTTTTGTCTTGGCTTTCTGAAACATCCTCTAACTTCACTGATGCAGGCATCTCTTAATTGTGAACTATCAATAAATTTTGTAATACTTTGATAAGTTAATCACAACTACACTAGCATTTTCTACATTATTCATTTACTTATACACATTGGGTGCTTAACATGTATCAGGCACACAAAGCAAAAACAATATATGGTACCTGCCCTGGAGAAGCTCACAGGCTGGCAGGAGAGAGAAGTGAGTACACAGATGACAGCAAAACCGTAAGTGAACACCAAGAAGAGATGTTCATAGAAGGTGCTATGAGAGCAAAGAGAAGGGGTGGCTAGCACGCTAGGAAGGAAATACTCAATGACGAAGTGTTTTCACAGGCAGTCTAATTTGATCCTCACAAAAATTCTTTTCGGGAGATTGTGTTTCATAGATAATTGTAGTCCAGAGGGGTTAAACATTTTGCCCAGTTTCACATGTCTGGCAGGTACCCCTTGAGTATTGAGGTCTTATAACCAATCCAGTAAATTTATCATGCTACCTCCATGTTAAAAGCTGAAAGGTGCTGTCCATCTAGATTATTTTACATGTGAGGAAACAGAAAACCAAAAAAGCCAGACAATGTGTCTAGGGTCACATGGCTAGTAATAGGGCCTTAAGAAGATCTTGTCTCCTGATCCCCAAATCAGGGAATCTTCTGTACACCTTCTTGTACGTCTAGAACAGGGTTTCTTAACCTAGAGTCCATGTACCCCCTGTAATCATAGACAAAATGCTGTGTGTATTCTTCTGTGGAAAAGGTCCAAAGCTTTTACCCAATACTGGAAGGACTGAGACTTCCTAAAAAGGACAATGGTCTCTAAGGCTTCATTTTCATTTCCATTAGAGTACCAACGATGATCTATTTCCAGCTCTTGGTTTACTTTCTGGAGGGACAGTGATCATTCACAAGGAGAGTCCTCAAGATCTCACAGAGTTCTAAAAGCCAAGAAGGAGCTCTCAGGTCATAAAAGAAAATTTATTAATAGAGAGATAGTCCAACTAAAAATAAAAACCTTAGAAATCCTCAGATGGACTTTCAGGTAATCAGCCCATTTATACTAGTTAGAGTGATAGCAGCTGTGGTACTGTGTAGCGATTCAATTGAGAATCAGAAGATTTTATCACTAACTAGCTGTGTAAAGCTAGAAACGTACTTTTAATCTCTGGGCTTTGGTTGTCTCACCCGTATAACAGACACAGTATCACCTCCACACAGGGCTGTAGTGTTGGTGATGCAAATAAAAGTACCTATTACAACAAATGGCATTTAGTAGGTGTTCAATAAATATCATTTGAAGGTATGAAACCCAATCTTGACATTAAATTTAAACATGAATTCTTTTTGTAATTATTTCCCCCTACACTTTAAAATCTTCAATAGAAAGCAAGAGTTGAAAAAAGTCATTTTTCTCAGTTGCTTTTATACCCTTTACCTCAGTTTATCCACAAACTCTGGAGTCAGTAAAGGAGACAGTGAAGACTACTGAGAAAATTCAACTTAACACATATAAAAAACATAGTATAGTACTTGACTTTACAAATAGTGGGTATGCAATAAATCTTAGTTCTTTCTCTTCCCATCCATTCCCCTGAAACCACTGACCACTACTTCATGCTCTCTATAATTTCTCAACTACTGCTTTTGGCTCTCCGCGAGCTGGATCACGAGGGCCTCAGTAGGTATTTTTCCCTACAAAAAAAAATCTCATTTCCCTGATTTCAATCTGTTAGTCTCTAGGCTTTTGCTTAGGGCTGCCACCCTGCACAGCCTGTGAAGCCAGACATGGTGGCCCCACTGTCAGCTATAATGCTGAGATTATAGATTACGCAATCATTTTCTTTAAATGACATTTCAAGTCTCAGTAAGACTCACACTCTGATTTGACGAATAGGTCCATATTTTCCAAATATATCATACATTTCTTCAGCTGTGATTTTGTATGGCAAATTTCTTATATACAAAATCCGGTTTACTTCAGGTGGAAGTCGAATCTAAAATGAGACAGATGTATTGTCATTATAATAAGGGGCAGGAGTGCTACAGCTTAAAAAAAAATCTCAATGATACATAAGAAAATAATATATAATAAAAAAAGCCAGGAATAAGAATTATAATCTGATATTACTGAAAATGGCATGCTCTTTGGAAAAGCAACTGAGCACTGGTTTGAGGGAAGACTAGTTGTAGGCACTAAGAAAGGGGCTCCTATACCACCCAGCCTTTCAGTCCTACAGCTCAACAAGGATTTCCAGCCTCATTTAAAAGTCCTTAGTGCCTCAGACTTGTGAGGGGAAAGAACAAAGGGAGCTGTTCCTGTTTGCTAGACAATAAAACTCCCGCTGATGACTCTTCTCTGGTCTTCTCAGGAATGTGTTCCATCAACAATCTCCTCTCTAGAATTTACAGCCTTTCCCTCACCACTGGCTTTCTTCTGCTCCTCAAGTGAGCAGTTGCTTATGTCCTGCCAATCCTTACACACACACAAAAATACTTATTTGGATCCCTCTTCATTCATTCATTCATTCAACAAATATTTACTGAGTGCCTTCTTTATGTATACACCAGGCTAGGTATTAGGATTACACAGTGAAGGAAAAAAAGACAAGGTGTCTGCTTTCCCTGGACTTATTGGCTTCCTACTTATTATCCTATCTTGCTTTTTTTTGTCAGTCAAGCACTGGGGAAGAGGAAGTGTAGATTGACAATGATCAACCTACCACAATCTAGCTTCCACCCCAGCCCCAGCACTCCGCTCAAGTGCTTTTGCTCCCTAAGACCTTTTAATTGCAGTGCTCAATTCTCATCATACTTAACTTCTCCAATGCTTCTGACACTTGACTATTACCTTCTCGACTATTCTTGACACTATTTCCTTGGCTTCCTTCTAACTTTCTGGCTAGTTCTTCTCAGTCATCTTTGCCATTAAAATATGCTCTTCCACATCGTTTTATCTTCAGACTTCTTTTCTTGACTCTCCGTATACTTCCTGTAACTCTGTACTCTTTGGTCTCTTAACCACACACATGGTTTCTACAGTAAGTTGATGATTCTGAAACATGTACTGCTTGTCCAGATTTCACTCCTGTGCTCCTGATTAACATATTCAATTTCATACTGGACATTAATGCGCTTAATAACTATTACACTGGCAACGATTTCAGGCATTAATCTAAGTGTTGTATAAATGAAAGACTAAGACACTTATCCTCTGCCCTCAAACTAGTGGTGGTGACAAATGGCAAGCAAATAAGTACAATAAAGTTTTAGATTTTAAGATTCAAGATTAAGTTCAAGCAGATGATCAACACTGCCAATCTTAATAGACTTCTCTAGTAAATCTGCTTTCTCACCCTGCAAGACACTGTATCACACTTCGTCTTCTCTCCTCAAACCTTACCACCACCACTCCCTCTAACATCCAAGTTGGACTGTATCGTCTTGCCTGCCCATCCTAGGAGATGACCTTCGCTCCTGCTTCTTAGAGAAAATAGATATAACCAAATGTTAAGTGCCTTATATTTGTATCACTAAACCCACCAATCTACATTCAGCCATATCCACCACTTTCCCTCTCATTACTATGCCACCCTTCACCTACTGGAAACTTCACTCCTGAACTTAACCCATCTTTCTCCCATATCATCAGTTTCTCCACTCTACTGGATCATTCCCAATGGCATATGAATACACCAAATCACACATCTTAAAAAAGAAAAAACTCAACTATCATCCAATTTCTCTACTTGCTATTTACATGAAAACCTGTGGAAAGAGCTGTCTCCATTTTCCCAACTTCCACACTCTTTTCATCCCACTGCAACCAAGTTTTCATCCACCGAAATGACCATCATCAAGGTTACCAAAATTCTCCATCTCACCATGGCCAATTATCCGTCTTTATCTTACTATACCTCTCAGCGTCTTACAGTTGACCACTCTTTCTTGACACAATTTCTTTTATGTTTCTATAATTCCCCACTCTAACACTAGAATGTTAAGCAGAAGGATTTTTGCTTTATCCACTGTAGAATCCCCAAAACGTAGACTAGTGTCTGGCGTATAGCAAGTGTTCAATAAATATAACTGATGAATTGATTCCTATCTCGCAAGTCTGGTACATGGTAGGTGCTCAAAAATATGTTGAACTAAAACATTAATGAAGATCCAAAAAGCTCCATGATCCGAGGAGAATCCCAGGCTCTAGTTGCCTGTGAACTATTATTTACTGGGGACTCATCTGTGCTATTGACTTTGCAGCGAGCAGAAGATCCCGACGCCAGGTCCTAAGTGCGGTCAAGCAACAAAAGCTCAGGCTAACAGTATCACTGACACTAGGCTAGAGACTGAAGGAACTCTCCAAAGGGGCAGGGCGGAAGTGTGGCTCAAGGAGCACATCCATAAGGACGGGCCGGGATGGAATCCCCTGGGATAGGATAGTAGATGCTCGGCGTCCCCGCCCTGGGGGCCGGGGAGGGGCGAGAATGCTCAGATCCACGCCGCTGAGAAAGCCCAGCAGCGAAGTCCTCACCGTCCTCGGCAGAAGCCTCGATACTCACATTCGCCCTCTTGGCCGCTTGCATCGCCATCTTGGCGGGCTGATGAGGTTACCGCAGCAAATACTGGAATTCCTCCCAACACCTCCGGAGCTCGCTCAGCTTCGAGCGCAACAAGGTGTCAGATACGGGACACCAACGTCCAGCCTCCGCCGGAAGCTTTCTAACGCGTCGGAATGTCGCCGTCTCACGCCGAGACGTGCTGACGTATACTTTCCTTCGGAAAGACTCCGGGCACAACGAGCCTGAGGTAAAACGCAGGCCGGAAGGTAGAAAGTCAAGGGTCCCAGACGCTTCCGAGCTCTGGACCGGAAAAGGCGGGGCCTGGCCTTTAGAAGGGGAGATGTTCCGGCCGGGTGGCCGCGAGCAGAGGAAGCTGGCCGGAGGGGGCGGGGCCTGAGGAGAGCGGGCGCGGCGGAGATGTGCCCAGGTGAGTTGCGGGAGAGGGCGGGGCCTGGCGTGGGACGTGGGACCGCGGGACCGCGGCGACCGCGGCTGGTGCGAGGGACTTGTGGGTGGGCCTCATCCTCTTTCAGCGCGCAATGCAGCCCTACAGCCTTCTGGCTGGTTATGTGGTGGCCCACTGTGTATCCTATCCGTAACCCCCCCCCCCCCCCCGGCCTCGGCGCAGCCCCGAAAGTGGAGCATCAGCTCATCGGGCCTCTCCTGTAACCCTCGCGGCGACGCCCGCCCCGACGCCCACCTCAGCCCCGCCCAGGCGGCCTCGGTCCGCGCGCTAGGGCCGCCATAGTGAGCCGGCCACCGGGTTTCAAATCCACTCTCTCTTTTATTTTCTTAGCCCGGCTTTGCACGCATCATGTGACGAGGCCGGGGGTGGGGGGGACCCGTGGGTTACACGCGGGCCCGGAGCAACACCCGGCCTCTTGCCCGCGCACAGTGAGTTTTCTTCACGTTTGCTCTGGGAAGGCCTGAGGTAGCCGTGTCCTGTACTGCCTCCTCGTCCTTCACTGGGGCAGCTCCAGGACGATCTTGCCCACGTTCTTGTTAGTCTCCATGTGCGCATGGGCCTCTTGGATTTCAGTCACGGGGAAGACTCTGTCCAGAACCGGCAGTAGACGTTGGGGGCCCTCGGTGGAGAAGTGGGGCAGAATTTGTTCTGTGAAAGCCTTCACCAGCATTTGCTTGTACTAAAACAAGGAAAAGGAGACCATCAGCCCAGGCAGATACCTTACCTTGCCACTCCCCATCCTGCTTGGCCCTTGTGCTCTGAAACGTGTACACATCTGAAAAGCTCACAGGGAACCTAACCACTTCACCATCAGCATGTATGTGTATATCCCCAAATATGTAACCTCTGTTCTGTACCAGATAAAGACCGAAGCCTGGTGGCCCGCCGGTGCCTGAAGGTTAAGTTTGGGCCCTCTGGTTGGCTGCCCGGAGTTTCCCCCGTTGGGATGCTGGGTTCCCACCTAGCACTACTCATCAAGCCAGGCTGAGGTAGCCTCCTGCATAGCAGAGCCAGAAGGACCTACAACTAGAATATACAACTGTATACTGGGAGGCTTTGGGGAGTAGGAGAAGAAGAAGAAAAAAGAAGGTCGACAACAGATGTTAGCTCAGGGGCCGATCTTAAAAGGAAGAAAAAAAAAGACTGAAGCCTGCAACAAAATAGCATCAATGACAGCGGCCGAAGGACTGTTTTTTAAAATAAAGGCTTCAAGCAGGAGGCAGCCACAGACAGGATTTACAAAGGCTCAGTTCAAAAGGGATGTTTAAGCTCTGCTATCCCCTAGCAGGTGTGAAACCCTATTTTGGGAAACATTGCCAAAGCTAGTGCCTGCTAGAATGCCATACAGAGATTTCAGGAACATATAATCTGTTGAAGGTAGAGGCATCCTAACCTTATTTACCTAAGAGGCTGTCTTAGCACACTGAGAAGAGTTCTGCCTTTGAAAACAAAGTCTTGGAACTATTAGAAATATTTCCTAATGTGTCAAGGCTTTGTTCCTTCTGTTAGAAAGTTTAAATAATATATAAAGTATTAGCTATGCTCTTGCCAAGATGTTGAGGCTTCTATTGACTAATTTTCATTAGTTCTGTGAAATTGGGTTACCCATTTATCCACAAGGGGGCAGATTTCTACATAGGCTCCCTAACTTAAGATGTGACAGATACTCCTTTCTCAGGGTGATATAAAGGAATCATACTTTCCTGGGTAATAGTTAAATAACACGTTTTTTTTCACTCATCACTCACCTTTTTGTCCCTACATCTCAGCCGACTGGTGATCAGACTTCCTCGTTTAAAAAACAGCTTTGAAAACAGAGGCCCACTGACGTTAGCTCCTCCCATCAGACCATAGAGAACCCAGCGACCATCAAGAGCCAAGCAGGTGACATTTTTCTCCCAGTAGGATCCGCCTATGCAGTCTAGAATAATGTTGACTCCAGCGCCTTACACATGAAACACAGATTTGTAATGCTAGTCAGACACAGAAAGCTTGGTGTAAAATAAGATTCCATGGTATATTTGTGGATATATGGGTATAAATAAATACAGGTGCAACTGGTAAATCTACAGTTTGGAACTAGAAACATTGTTTGTAGAAACATTGTTGTAAATGGAGTTTGGGGAGCTGAACTCTATTGTCTATGTGTGCTGTAGTTCATCTTTTATGATCCCTAGCCACACCAAGAGGGAAATGGGGCAACACCATGATCTGGTATTTCCCCTGACCCCTAAGTAGAGAACCCACTGGCACCCAGGCATGAGTGAGAACAGAACAGAGGAGCTCCCCCCCACCAAGCTACAGGGCAGGCAGTTGTTCACATCCAAGTTATGAAGTGTCTGAACTGGGTTGTCTGAATCGTAGCTTTGCTAGCTTTGGTTTCATCTCCCTTTTTTGACTTCGGTGGGAAAATGGAAAGGATGAGCCAAAAATATACAGATTTGGCTTCGGAATACAGAAGCATGCATATCTACTCACGCATTTAGGGAGCTACCACCCCAACCCTACTATGACCAGCTCCGAACTGGTGTCCGCCCCATGCCTCCTGTTAATTCACTGTAGAGCGGCTGGTTGGGAAGAAGAGGTCCTAGGTAATTCCAAGCCAACTCTGTGTGATTATCCAGTTTCTAAGATGTGTATGAATAATATTAGTTACAAGAATGCACATGGAAACCATTTTAGTCCTAAAGACTGGCTGCCTATCTCCAGTGGTCAAACGCCAGAGCATTAGAATTTGGCCAGGGTAGCTGTTGTGCATTTAGCAGAGGCAAGACAGATCCAAAGCACCGGCACCCTTGAGGCTGGTGAGGATTTTATTTAATCATCTCTGAAATTTCTGCTGAGCTGCAGAAGCTGTTGTTTACCTTTAGTGAATTTCAGTGTTGCTTCAGAAAAATCCTCTTCTTTGTAATTGAATCCAGCAGCTGCTCCGAGCTTTTCTGCCATCTGAAGCTTGTGTTGGGAGCCAGCTGTGACCAGAGGAGTAGCTCCTGCCATCCGAGTGAGTTGGATGGCAGCTGTGCCCACGCCACTTGATCCTGCATGGATTAGCACAGTGTCTCCAGCCTGAACGTTTCCTGTGATAGAAAGTACAGGAACCATCCTCTTTACTGTGCAACTGCTACACATTCTCCACTCAGGCATATTCTACCACGATCATCCGGCCCTGGGACCACCACATGCCAAATCTCTTGCTCTCTTAAGAGAACATATTGTCAGTTCTTATTTTGTCTTATTGCCTCTGGTCAAAGTGGGAAACAACTTTTGAAACAGTTACTAGCAGCCACATCCATAATCTCTGTTTTACCTATGAAATAATAGCAAAACACACATCTCTGACCTATACCCGAATAAGTAAGAATAAGCATCATTCCACTGTCACCACCTGGAGCCCGTCCCTCTTCAGTCTGAAACTGGCCTCTAGCCAGTCTCACTGATCCAGGTACCATGCACAGCCACCAGGCTCCTCCTCCTATAATGGAGCTCTCCTTATGTCACTTTCTCCTTAAAATGTAAAGTGGTTCTCAACTAGCTTTTGCATCAAGTCCACACAGCCTGCCATTCAAGGCCACCAACAATCTAGTCCTAGTCTCATCTTTCACAAATGATAATTGTCATCCTTCACTTCTGAGCAGAGTAGCTGATCTCACCTTGACACTCTTACTTAGGCCACTTTGGCCTGCCTTCTGTCCATCACAACTCTACCCACCTTCTCTTCCAGAAAGCCCTCTCTGACCACCCTTGCCCACACCAGCTTTTCCCATCTTGAGCTTCTATTGTAGTTAGAGACAGTGCCACCCTTCTGAACTCTATGATTGTCTAATTCTTGAGTATGTGTTGTCTTTCCAACTACACTGAACTCCCTAAAGGGAGGGACCAAGTCTCCTTAGGCTCCGTCATGTGAGCTCTTGGCTGGCCTCAGTGGGATTGGGGAAGAATAAAAGAGTTGATTGACTGGCACTTTGTGCTGTACTAGGGCTCCCAGAGAGAAGCTCACCATGACTTTGAGAAGCTGAGACTACTGCTGGGCCTACAGTGTGATGACGTGCACAGGCCTTCTATCTGCTAATCATATTTTCAGCCTCAACATCAAGCCATTGCTAAAATGGTATGAGGACCTGATACTACTGGTGGTATAGTAGGGTGAGGTGCTGGGGCTAGCTGGGGCTCGGTGGCCAGGCCAAAATTGCCCTGGAGGACTGCTGGATTTTGAGGTGGCTGAGTCATGAAGGAATTGAGCCACATTGTATGGAGTGACCATGGGGGGCCTCCTCACCCAAGAGATGTAATAGCTGGAATGCGGTGAGCCAGACCTCTGGGATAGCTGCAGCCTGGGGCAGGGTCAGTCCTGCCGGGATGGGCATGAGGAGCCCTTCAGGGACAGTAACATATTGAGCCTGGCCCCCGCCAGGCAGTAGAGCCATGGCTGGGTCCCCAATCTTCCATTGCCCCTGGCAGCCAGGCCCCAGCTCTACCACGTATCCAGATGCCTCGAGTCCCAGAATGCTGCTGGCTCCTGGGGGTGGGTCATACTGGCCTTGTCTCTGCAGAGAGAGGGGTGCAGTAAATGGTGAGCATGATCAGAAATCTGTCACCGTTCCTGGCCCTCTTCCCATAGCCTCTCTTTTTCTCAGAAAATTCAGGATGAAGTCAGGTTTTGGTGGTCAGGAAAAGAGAGAGGAGAGGTCATTTGCTTTATGTAAATAAGAGACTGTATATGCCGGCCTGGTGGCGCAGCAGTTAAGTGCGCATGTTCCGCTTCGGGGGCCCCGGGTTCACCGGTTCGGATCCCAGGTGCCGACATGACACTGCTTGGCACGCCATGCTGTGGTAGGTGTCCCACATATAAAGTAGAGGAAGATGGGCACGGATGTTAGCTCAGGGCCAGTCTTCCTCAGCAAAAGAGGAGGATCAGGGGGCTGGCCCCGTGGCCGAGTGGTTAAGTTCGCGCGCTCCGCTGCAGGCGGCCCAGTGTTTCGTCGGTTCGAATCCTGGGCACGGACATGGCACTGCTCATCAAACCACGCTGAGGCAGCGTCCCACATGCCACAACTAGAAGGACCTACAACTAAGAATATGCAACTATGTACCTGGGGGCTTTGGGGAGAAAAAGGAAAAAAATAAAATCTTTAAAAAAAAAGAGGAGGATCAGCAGCAGTTAGCTCAGGGCTAATCTTCCTCAAAAAAAAAAAGTGTAGGTCACATAATCAGTAGATGTCACAATTGGTAGAGTTTTTAGCTATTTACTTCATATAAACCCCTTGTTTTACAAATGGAGAAACGCAGACCTGGGCAGAAAAATGCCTTGTTCAAGGTCTCAAAGTAAATTAGTAGCCGGACTAGGAACAAAATGTTTACTCTTTAACGATAGTTCTCATGTATCAAGTGCCAGGTTCTGTACTCACTCACTAGGCCAGAGGGACTGAACTAGAGAGTGTGCATCGGGACATTTGAGGAGCTTTTTCAGTGTACATATGCTGGGTCCCGGCCATGCTTATTTTGAAATGGTGCCCCATGTGATTCTGGTGCACATTTCTCAATTACCCCAACCAATGCAGCTGGCCCAGTTTAGTGCATTAAATAGCAGACCAAAGAAAATTCTTAGAGTACTTCTCCCTGCCAGCTCTGGGACTCTCCGAGTGGAAAGAGTGCAAACTTTGGAGCCACTAAGACCTCAATTTGAGTCACAGCTCCCCCATTACTAATATTGTGGCCCTGGGGTATTGCTAAACCTCTCTGACCCTCAGTTTCTTTATCTGTAGAATAAAAATGGTGAACAAGGTTGCCCGTGGAGTTAATGAGATAGAGCAAAGCCTAACACACACATTCCCTCAACAAATGGTTAGCTCCCTTCTTATCTGAAAGTCTGACCGGACTGTGGGTTAACACAGGGTGGATTCTGTTTTGCAAATACCCCTGTATTTTGTGTAAAAGGAGGCTAACTGATTCTGCCTTAGAGCCCCCAGCACACACTCTGCACACACTTAAGGATGAGTGTTACTGGCTGCGCCCCAGGTCATTCCTTCATCTTTCTGGTGAATGTTTATCGAAGGCCCTAGAGTCCTGCCCTGCCCGACCTGCTGCCTGACCCCTGGGTACCTGGAGTAAGTCCGCCCGGTTCAGGGCGCTGGCCACCACCTTCAGGAGGACTTCACCCTCTCCTGGGCTCGGCTTCTCCACCTCCTTTAGGTAGAGGTTTTCTGGTCCTCCTGGCTTGTCAAAGTGCACGGCTAACATACTCACTCTCTGAGGACACAAGGTAGAACAAGGGAAGGAGCACGGGGTTCTTGGGGGAACCCAGCGCCCCAACAGAAGCTGCAGCGCCCCCTGCCGGCCACGGGCCTCCCTGGTCCGTCTCGGGGAGGTCTGCCCACCAACGCCCCTGCCCCCGCCCTCAAGCTCCTTCCTGCGACGTCCCTGCAGCCTCCAGACAGACCCCACACGGAGAACACAGATTGGGACAGGGTGGAGTGTGGGCGGCCGTACAGGGATGGATGCAGCGGAGCAGGAAAACACGGAAAAGCAGGAGGCCAATTACACTCCCTCTGAGCTGGGCTCCTCCACCCGACCCTGTTCCTCAGCGCACGTGTGGGTGAGTTACTTGCTTGGCCGGGCGCCTCCGCTGCTCCAGGTCCAGGCACTGTCCTGCGCTCCCTGAGGAGTCCTGGTGCTGCCTCCGCCGCGACAGCAATGGACGGCTGTACTCCAATGGACAGCCCAAGGGGTGGGGCTGAGCAGAACCAACCCTCCCCCTCTTCCTTCTCCTTCCCGTCGAAAGTGCAAAGTTACTGACAGCAAATCAGATTTTCTTTTCCTTTGAACCTCTAGAAACTAGTCTTCCTTTCGGTTTGGCTTGAAATGCGATTCCAGCTCTCACTGTGAGAAGAGAAAACTTCCCCCACTCTAGGAAACTAGAGCTGAACTCTCGACGGGCGATCGGTCCGCTGCCCTGTCAGGGCAGCCTTTCAGCCCATTTACGCTGCAGGTCTGGCATCCTGCCCTTCCTGTGGGCAGGCAGCTTGAGTACGGTGGGCAAGCAGGGTGCTGCTGAGAGAAAAGAGAGGAGCATTAGCAAAAGAGAGAAGGTAAAAAGCAGTTGTGGGTCCTTGTCACTTGTGCGCTTCCTCTTGACGTTCCTGGGGATGAGAGAGAGGCCCCTGGAAGATGCTGCCCAATGAGGCAGTTTTGACTGGTTAAAAGGCTACATCAGGGTTTCTCAACTTTGGCACTCTTGACATTTTGGAATAGATCCTTCTTTGTTGTGAAAGACTGCGGTACTGTCTGCAGGATGTTTAAAGACTGTAGGAGGTTTAGCAGGATCCCCGGTCTCGAGCCACTAGATACCAATAATACCCCCATCCAGTCGTGACTGTAAAAACTATCCCCAGACATTGCTCCTGATTAGAAACCACTGGGTTAGAAGAATACACACGTGTGTGCCTGTGCAAAAACAACATAGGTAACATCTTTTTTTATTACATAGCAGTGGCGTATAATTTATCACCTCTTCACATGCATTCTTTTATTTGGTCTCCATAACACTTTACTAAAAAGAAACTGAAATATAGAAAGATTAGTTTGATTTCAAGAGGCACATAGCTGGTGAGTGTCAGAGCCAGGAATCAAATTGGGATCTCCTGGGTTCTTGTCCAGGGCTCTTTGCTCTTTCTACTGTATGGCAGGCTGCTTTGTGGAACAGTCTCTCCTATCAATTACAAAACCCTCTTTCTCTCTTTATTTACATCCCTCTGCTGAGTACACCTTTTGCAAGAAGGTTTTATATATATATATATATATATATATATATATATATTTTTTTTTTTTTTTGGAAGATTAACCCTGAGCTAACATCTGCTGCCAATCCTCCTCTTTTGCTGAGTAATACTGGCCCTGAGCTAACATCCATGCCCATCTTCCGCTACCTTGTATGTGGGATGCCTGCTGCAGCAGCATGGTTTGACAAGTGGTGTGTAGGTCCGCACCCAGCATCTGAACTAGCAAACTTGGGGTGCTGGAGCAGAATGCGCGAACTTAACCACTGTGCTACCAGGCTGGCCCCAAGAGGGTTATGTATTTTTATAAGGCCTTCTGTTTTACAAAAATGCCTGTCAGCCACTGTCCCTCCTGTTGCCATCCATATCAAAGCCATCGTTGCAAGGAAAGGGACATAAGCCAACAGTGTATTCAGAGAAGGTCCATGTGAGGCCTTTTCTGGAACCTGTGTGATAGATCTTTCTTGCTACTTTTGTAGGTAGATTCTGGTGTCTCAGAAGGACCATGTCCCAGGGAGGACAGGAAACCTCTGCTGCTGGCTCCCTGGTAGCTAAAGAATAAGATCCAAACTCAGAAGCCTGGCACTTAAGGTCATATTCTCTCTCTCCTTTCTAGAGAAAGCCTACTCATTCAGGGCCCTGCTTATGCCTCTCCTCTGAGGATTCTCCAGAGGGCATCTTCTCCCCCACCCTCACCCCTTGGTCTGGGTAAGCATCTGAAGAAAAATATCAGAGTTTTTGGACAAGGAGTGGAAAATAGTGGACCCCAGGAAAAAGCTTGACTTGTAGAGATTCGTAGGAAGGTGAATATCTCATGGGAGTGTGCCAGGTCTCTAGCCCCCAGGAGGCTCAGATGGAGCTTAATAGGTGGGCTGAGCCCTCCCTGCTCCTGAGATTGGGCAAGTACAGGGAGTCAAAAAAGCAGGGGGTCCTCTTGCCACCTTATATACCCCCAGCGTACAAAGGTAGAGACCACTTCCCTTTCACCATCTGTGGGCCTGCCATGGTAATTTAGGGTATTCCAACAATGAAAATAACTTATCTAATGGTAGCCAGCAACAGAGTCAAGATCTGTCAGAACAAATGGAATAAATACCCAGCAAAATAGAGCAACTGGAGAGAACAGATGAAAACTTGAAAAAAATAGAAGCAATTGAGAAGATTCAGGGGTACTACAAAAATATTTGTAGAATTAAAAAAAAAAAAAGAGATTTCCCAATTAAACAATTCAGTAGATGCTTTGAAGGAGATGGTCATTGTTGAGACCTGAATTAGTGGCTTAAGAGATTAGGGTCAAGAAATATCTCAGGCAACAGAACAAAAGCTTAAAGAGATGGAAATTCATAAAACGATGAGAAACTTTGAGAATAAATTCTGGAGATCCTGCCATGAGAATAATAAAAGTTTTAGGGGCCGACCCTGGGGCCGAGTGGTGAAGTTCGCGTGCTCCACTTTGGTGGCCCAGGGTTTCGCCAGTTCAGATCCTGGGCACGGACGTGGCACTGCTCGTCAAGCCATGCTGAGGTGGCCTTCCACATAGCACAACCAGAAGGACCTACAAATAGAATATACATCTATGCACTGGGAGGCTTTGGGGAGAAGAAGAAAAAGAAAAAGAAAAAAAAGATTGGCAACAGATGTTAGCTCAGGTGCCAATCTTAAAAACAAGAAAAAAAAGAATAGAAGCTTTAGAAGGAGGAAGAGGAATGGATGAAGAAGACTCAGTAGTTCAAGAAGTAACAGAATAAAGTTTTCCTAAACTGGATCAGATTCTACAAATTGAAACGGTTCGCTGAAGTAAAGGATGGATTGATGAGAAAAAAACACACACCTATATTTTGTAAAATTCCTAGTTCTACAAATTTCCAGGTGGAAAGAATAAGTTATCTACAAAGGGTTAAAAAATCAAAATGGCAGGGGCCCACCCAGTGGTGCAGCAGTTAAGTGCACACGTTCTGCTTCGGCGACCTGGGGTTCACTGGTTCAGATCCCGGGTGCGGACATGGCACCACTTGGCTAAGCCATGCTGTGGTAGGCGTCCCACATATGAAGTAGAGGAAGATGGGCACGGATGTTAACTCAGGGCCAGCCTTCCTCAGCAAAAAGAGGAGGATTGGCAGCAGATGTTAGCTCAGGGCTAATCTTCCTTACAAAAAGAAAAAAAAAATCAAAATGGTGTCAAGTTTCTATCTGCATCCTGGAAGCTAGACGAGAGTAAGCTAGCATCTATTGACTAGAAGAAAAAGACTGCAACCCAATCATCTTACACCTAGCTAAGATAGATAAGTTTTTGCATTTGTCAGGGCAAAAATATATTTAAGGATATGCAAGAATTCAGAGACACATCACCCGTTACCTATCTGTAAGTACTTGAATAAAGACTCTAACCAAATAACATGTCAGAACAGAGACAGAGGGAGAGGGAACAGTGGTAAACAACAAACTTTGCGAAATATGTAGAATTAAACTGATTGGATAAAAAACAATTGAATGGGTAAGGATAGACCAGGAATGTGTAATGTAAGTGCTAAATAAGAACTTTTAAAATGTAAGAAATTACTTTGAGGGGAATTCTGAATAATAATGAAGCACTAAATGTACTAAACTATCTTTGCAAAACTAGGAGTTGAAGGTGGTAAAGATCTTACCTTATTGGTGAGTGCCTTCATGGGAAAACAAGGGAGGAAGGAATACAATCTTATGGGGAAATAGATTATATTTAGTAGAAATGTTCTAATGTAGTACATTCATGTAGAAATGATTATGAAACTCAAGAAATGGACAAGAGAACTTCCAAATTAACAAGGGGAAAAAATGGAAATGATAACCACTTAAAACCAGCAAAGGAAATAAAAGGAAAAAGTGAAAATAAAAAGTTTAATAATAAAGTGGCAGAATAAAATCAAGCATAGCAATTATTATAATAAATTTAAACATAAATTCTATTAAAAGTCAGAGATTGCCAGATGACTTTAAAAAGGTAGAATCTATGAAGAAGATATAACAATTATGAGCCTGAATGCATAAAACCAACAAAGCTAAATTAGAAATTCAAGGACAAATGGATAAAACTGTAGTCATAGTGCAAGACGTCAGTACATCACTCTCAGAATTTGGGTGATATAATAGAAAAAAGTTAATGACGACACAGAAGAATTGAATAATGCAATCAGTAAGCTTGATTTAATAAACTTTGCAAATACAGCATATACATTTTAGGTCCATGGATAATTTACAAAATTAGTCAAGTATTTGTCATGAAAGAAAAACCTTAAATTTTAAAAAGCACGAATTTACAGGCCATATTTTCTCAATCACATGTCAATGAAATTAGAAACAAATAATAAAAAAAGGATCCCTTAACCTCCCCAAAAAATCCCTTAATTACTTAGAAAAAACACATTCTGAGATAACCCTGGGATTAAAGTGAATTTAAAAAGAAAAATTAAAAGGTAAAGGAAGGAGGGGCCAGCCCAATGGCACAGTGGTTAATTTCACACATTCTGCTTTGGTGGCCCGGGGTTCACCGGTTCAGATCCTGGGTGTGGACATGGCACTGCTTGGCAAGCCATACTGTGGTAGGCATCCCACATATAAAGTAGAGGAAGATGGGCACAGATGTTAGCTCAGGGCCAGTCTTCCTCAGCAAAAAGAGGAGGATTGGCAGCAGATGTTAGCTCAGGGCTAATCTTCCTCAAAAGAAAAAAAAAATAGAAGAAAAGTAAAGGAAGGAGAATTACGAACTATGTAGTAATAAACAAAAAGAGAATAACTTTAATTGTGTTCACTGTTAAAGAAGAAACATGAAAAATGAAGGAACTAGATATTCATTTACGAAAATAGAAAAGTAACACAAAACAAACTGGAAAAAAGAATCAATAAAAATAAAAGCTGACATTAGTAAAATACAAAACAGACAAGAAACTAGAAAAGATAAATAAATTCAAAGGCTACTTCTTTATAAAAACCAGTAACATAGATGAAATCTATTGTTAGTTGGTTTTAGGGAACAAGAAAGAGACAAAGTTTGAAAGATTAGGAATGAGAAAGGAGATATAACTACAAATATAGAAGTGATTTAAAGAAGAATAAAGTCAAATTACATCTAATTTTATGGCAATAAATTTAAAACTCTAGAGAAAATGGAGGATTTTCTAGCAAAATTACTCCTTCCTGCCAATTGGAGGAGTATTTCCTCCTCACCCCGTTGATGTTGGGTTTGCCCTTGTGACTTGCTTTGGCCAAGGGAGTGGGTACGAGTGACAAGGACATGATCAGTTTCCATCAGCCCTCCTGCCATCTACAGGTAGGCTCTCCTTTAGCTTGTTCCAGCACGAGAGACACACAGAGCAGACCTACACCCAAACTATTGCCTGGGGCCAAGCCCAGGAGAGCCCGGTAGGACCCAGGATAGCCATAACTGAGCAAGAAACAAACATTTGTTGTTGTTATAAACTGTTAAGATTTTGAGGTAGTCTATTTTTGTAGTGAAAGTTAATAAAGACAAGATTTTCTTTGAAATATTAGTGAATGGAATTAAGCAATTTATCAAAAGAATAATATACTATGGCTATACATACAAAATCAACATTAGAAAATCTGTGAATATAACTCTAACATCAACAAATTAGAGGAGAAAGTACTATATGAGCCAATCAATAGAAGCTAAAAAGGCATTGATTAAACCCAGAAGCCATTTGTTTTAAAACTCCAAGCAAAACAGGAATAAAAGGAATAGTGGACTATTTACCAAAAACCCACAGCAAATACTATCATAAATGGAAAAACACTAAAACAATTTCAGTTAATATCAGAAAATAGAGAGGGATGCCCACTGTTGACATTATTATTTAACATTACTTTGGAAGTTTTAGTAAATGCACTAACATACACAGACACAGACAAAAGGAATTTACTGATATAAACACTGTAAAAGTGATAAAACCATCTCCTTTTGCTGTTGATATGATTGTAGACCTAGAAAACCCAAGAGATGCCAGTTAAAAAGAAAAATTCAAACTAACATTAATGAGATAATTTGTTAGGCTGTCTGGATGTAAGACACATACACCAAAAATAGCTTTACTCTACTCTAGCTAAGTACTTAGAAACAAAAATGGGAGAAATATCCTTTTTACAAAAGCAACACAAGCTGTAAAAAGCTTAGGAATAATTTTAACAAGAAAGGTACAGGAATTATATGCAGGAGACTACAAAACTATATTGGAGAACAGAAAACAAGATCTGAACAAATGGAACAATACCATGTTGTTGGATGAGAAGATAGAACATAAAACTGTCAAATCTAACAATGTATACCTTCATTGTAAATTTAGTTATAATGCCAGCAGGATCTTTTTATTTATTTATTTAGTTAGTTAGTTAGTTATTTTGAGGAAGATTAGCTCTGAGCTAACATCTGCTGCCAACCCTCCTCTTTTTGCTGAGGAAGGCTGGCCCTGAGCTAACATCCGTGCCCATCTTCCTCTACTTTTATATGTGGGACACCTGCCAGAGCACGGCTTGACAAGTGGTGCGTAGGTCTGCGCCTGGGATCCGAACTGGCGAACCCTGGGCTGCTGAAGCAGAACGTGTGAGCTTAACCACTGTGTCACCGGGCTGGCCCCTAGGATCTTTTTAAATTGGATAAAATGATGATAGAGTTTATGTGGAAGGATAAATCCCCCCCCCCCCCACAATGGCCAAGAAATATATGAAAAACAATAGTGAAGAAGACTTATATTACCAGATGTCAGAAAATACTATAATAACAGTGATAACAATGACAATATAGTACTTACTTCCGAGATGTTTGTTCTATAGAAATAAAAAAACAACAATATGTAAGGACGTGTACAGAAATGTTTATTACAACATTGATCACAGTGACAAAAATCTAGAAACAAAATAGACCCCATCACTAGGGAAATGGCTGGATAAACAATGAACACTATGCATCCATTTGAAAAATGACCTAAGTTATAGCAGTTGACATAGAGGGATTTCCATGAAACATTTGTTTAATGAGAGTAACGTTTTGGTAAAACAATGATAAAATATTCCTATACACATGTACATGACTATACACACATGTACCCATGCACACACACTTATATGAGTTACATGAGCATGGACTCTTTTAATAGATAGTTATTTTTTATATATATAAGTTGTTTTGGGTTACTTGGGAGAAGGTGCTGTCGCGGAAGGTAGGAAAATAAAAAAGGAAAGGAGAAAAATGTATAACTTTTAAGCACTTTATGTGTGGAGCTATGTAAAAGAAATTAGACATTTAACATTAAGGAAAAAATTGAGGAAGATTGCTACACTTATGGTCCTGGTGAACCACATCTCCCTGTACCCACACTCCTACATAGTCCCCTTACACACTGATTGTGGGTTTGATCATGTGACTTGCTTTGGCCAGTGGAACAATAAGAAGTGCTCACATGTTGAACTTGCCCTCTCTTACTACTGGGAACTTGTTCACTATCATGTGAAGAAGCCTGAGCTACTCTACCAGAGAACGAGACTTCCGGGATTAGTGACAAACTGTCTCAACTGAGGTCCCCTGGACCAGGTCACCCCAGATGACCTACCTGCTGACTGCAGCCACATGAATGACCCCAGGTGAGATCAGCAGAAGAACTTCCTGACTAATTCCAGACCAAATTATTGACCTACAAGATTGGTTGCAATGAACCTGATTATTGTTTTAAGCCACTAATATTGGGGGGTGATTTGTTATGCAGCAATAGATAACTGATACAGAAGGCTCCTCAAGAAGAGTGAGGCTCCCTCTCCTCTAGTCTACCATAATACCTCTCTCATAACACTTGTAACACTTTATTATCTGCCTTTCTTCCCCAGCAGACTGTAGACTTCTAGAGGATGCTAGTCATCTCAGTATGACCTGTGCCCATCACATAAGTGTTCAACTGAGGTTTGTTGACCAAATGAGTGATCACAGATTTAAATGGAATATTGCAGAGTTTGAGCCATTGAAAGAGGCCAGGGAGGAAAGTGCCAGCATTTTAAGAGAAAATCCATGGGAGAAGTGGGAACAGCTGCATCTCTGCTCTAATTCTCCCTTCCTTTGTATAGGCCCCGGGAGGCGGAAAAACAGCCCCTCTGTTCCAACCAGCCCTTTTACTATGACTCCAAAATGATTTACTTTAGGATCCTAAGAATGATTCCCAAATCTCAAGAGGTTCTGTAATGTTCGGTCTACTGAGAACGGAGTCTGGCCTATGCAGGTCTGGCACCATCTGGGTAAAGGGCTGTTCTCAGGGCAGACCTGCTCAGGGAACTAGGCAGTTAGTATGTGCTAGACACTTGCACCATTTCCCGTCTGTTCCTTCCTCTTCCTCCCTCCCTTCCTTCTTCTCTTCCTTCCTCCCTCCTTCCATCCCTTCCCTGCTTCCTTCCTTCTTTCCTTTAAATATTCATCCTTTTTATTCACAGATAATGATTGAATGCCTGTTGTATGATAAATATTGTGCCAGGTGATGGGATAAAATGATGAAGTGTGGGAGTTTGGACAGTATGGGTAGAGAGCACTTTTTTCTTTTAAAGATTTTATTTCTCCTTTTTTCTCCCAAAACCCCCCAGTACATAGTTGTATAGTTTAGTTGTGGGTCCTTCTAGTTGTGGCACGGCTTGATGAGCTATACCATGTCCGCCCCCAGGATCCGAACTGGGGCCACCGAAGCGAAGTGCGCGAACTTAACCACTTGGCTACGGGGCCGGCCCCATAGACAGCACTTTTTAACAACTTCAAAAATACTTTTTGTAAAACTTTAAAATGGAAATATTCAAACATACAATGCAAAAGAGTGAAGTTGGACTTTACCTTACACTATATAAAAAAATTAGCTCAAAAGGGATAGAAAACCTAATTTAAGAGCTAAAATTCTAAAAATCTTAGGAGAAAACATAGGGGGAAAGCTTTAGGACTTTGGATTTGGCAATAATTTCTTGGACATGACACCAAAAGTACAGGCTACAAAAGAAAAAATAGGTAAATTGGACTGAATCAAAATTAAAACTTCGTGCATTAAAGAACACTATTAATAGAGTAGAAAGGCAACCCACAGAATGGGAGAAAATATTTGCAAATGATATATCTGATAAGGGGTTAATATCTAGAATTTATAAAGAACTCCTACATCTCAACAACAACAAACTCCCAAATGACCTGATTAAAAAAATGGGCAGAGGACTTGAATTGACATTTCTCCAAAGAAGATATACAAATAGCCAATAAGCACACAAAAAGATGCTCAACATCACTAATCATTAGAGAAATGCATATCAAAAGCACAATAAGATACCACTTCACACTCATTAAGATGGCAATTATCAAAACCCAGAAAATAAGAAGTATTGGCAAGGATATGGAGAAACTGTAACCCCTGTGCATCGCTGGTGGGAATGTAAAATGGTGCAGCTGCTGTGGAAAACACTATGGCAGTTCCTCAAAAAACTAAAAATAGAATTACCATATGATCCAGCAATTCCACTTCTGGGTATATACCCAGAATAATTGAAAGCAGGAACTCGAACAGATATTTGTATAACAATGTTCATAGCAGCATTATTCACAAGAACCAAAAAGTGGAAACAATTAAAGTGTCCATTGACAGATGAATGAGTAAACAAAAATGTGGTACATCCATTCAGTGGAATATTATTCAACTTTAAAAAGGAGGAACATTTTGACACATAGTACAACATGGATAAACCTTGAAGACGTTATGCTAAGTGAAATAACCAGTCACAATAGGACAAATATTGTATGATTCCACTTATATTCAGGTACCTATAGAGTAGTCAAATTTATAGACAGAAAGTAGAATGGTGGTTGCCAGGGCTGGAGGGAGAGGGGAACAGGGAGTTAGAGTTTAATGGGTACAGAGTTTCAGTTTTGCAAGATAAAAAGAGTTCTGGAGATAGATGGTGGTGATGTTTGCACAACAATGTGAATGTGCTTTAATGCCACTGAACTGGACACTTGGAATGGTTAAGACGGTAAATTTTATGTTCTAGATCTTTTACCACAATTAAGAATAAATAGGGGGCCGACCCTGTGATCAAGTGGTTAATTTCACATGCTCTGCTTTTGTGGCCCAGGGTTTCGCTGGTTTGGATCCTGGGCGCAGACCCAGCACCGCTCATCAGGCCACGCTGAGGCAGCGTCCCACATAGCAGAGCCTGAAGGATCTACAATTAGAATATACAACTATGTACGGGGTGGGGGGGTGGGTTTGGGGAGAAAAAGAAAAAAAAAGATGGGCAACAGATGTTAGCTCGGGTGCCAATCTTTAAAAAAAAGAATAAATAAATAAGAAAGTGTAAAAAAGATTTAAAAGTAGAATAGTATAATGAACCCCTGTGTGCCCATGATGCAACTTCAACAATTAACACCCGGCCAATCTTATTGCATCGCATGAGGAGATACAGTGTGTCTGGTGGAATCTCATTTCATAACGTTAAGACGTCCTGGGTTCAGGTATTGTCAGTTGGTTCACTTCATTATGAAGGTCCCCCCAGTAGGTTTTTCACCTAATCGCTTCAATAGCCATTAACAATTATTGTGTAGATCAGTGCCTCTCCAACTTTATTAGTTCTTTGATTTCCAGAACTGGCCTGAAACCCCAGACGGAATGGGCCTAGTTTCTTCCCCCAAATCTATAGGTGAAACAGGCCTAGGATACGGCCCTAGAAAAAAATAACACTAAAAAAGTCTGTCATTATATATTTGCTTTCTATTATTTGGACACTTTATAGTTTACACATAGTCTACAAAGTACTTCATCCATTACAAAGTATTTTACAGATAACAAACTGCTCATGTTTCTGTGGTCAGTTAATTCTCTCAACAATGTTGCCAGGTAGCCTGGCCCCATTTCTCTCTAACCCATCCTCTGGCCCAGCTCAGCCTAGCCTCAGGCCTCCCCATACTTCATATCCCTGATCCTGTCCCCTCAGATCCTATAGGACTAGGGTCCCCCATCAGCCACATGATGTTTGAGTCAGGGCATCTCCAGGATAATTTTTCCCAAGTTCTAGTTGGCCTTGATGCAAGACTGGGCCCTCTGAACCTCAGCCTTGGTGAAAACTGTATCCACACTGGCTGCAGCTGCACAGCACTCCCAGAAGAGAAGTGGATGACTTGCTCTGTGAAAGTCTTCACAAACGCTTCCTTGTACTGAGACAGGGGAAAACAGCACGTTAAAAAGGTATAGATGAGGGCCTGGCCCTGTGGCTGAGTGGTTAAAGTTCTGCATGCTCTGCTCTGGCAGCCTGGGTTCGTGGGTTTGGATCCCGGACGCAGACCCACTCCACTCATCAGCCATCCTGTGGCGGTGACCCATGTACAAAAACATAGAGGAAGATTGGCATAGATGTTAGCTCAGGCCTAATCTTCCCCAAACAAAAAAAGAGGAGGATTGGCAATGGATGTTAGCTCAGGAGAATCTTCCTCAGCCGAAAAAAAAAAAAGTATAGATGAGGTCCCTTTGGCCTCATACAACTTTGAGGGGCTCCTAAGGTGACCAAGGGGAAATTCAGATCATACTTAGCTGATCCTAGTACTATCTCTGGCCCAAGGAGCTCAGAGTGAGCCATGGAGGAGGAAAGGTCATCAATCAATCTAAATCCCCTTGGGCACTGAAACCCCTGGAACTTCAAGGGATCCTCCAAATCTCTAAAAGTACAGGAATCCCAATGTCAATCTTGGGGGTGGCAGAAGGGAGCAATAAATCAGAGTCAAATGAGAAAGGAGATGAGGGACTGAACTGAGCCTTCTGAAGGAGGAAGGGGTCAGGGATCCTTTGAGTTCCATCCAGAGGAAGGAAAGTTGTCAATGTCAGGAAAGGGTAATTAAGCAGGAATTGTATAAACCAAGGTTCAGGAGGTTATAACACAAGGGTGGTACCCAGAACTTTTTCAGCTCTACCCTCGTCTGTCACCTTCCTTCTTGTCCCTGGACCTCAGCAGACTGGCCTGCAGTGTTCTTTGCTTACACAGCAGCTTGGAAAGCAGTAGTCCATTGACATCTGCTCCCCCTATGAGGCCATACAGAACCCGTCAACCATCTGGAGCCAAACAGTGGAGGTTCTTTTCCCAGAAAGAGCCACCAACGCAGTCCAGGATCACATTGACACCCACACCTTGAAAAGGAAAGATCAGTAGTAGATAGAAATGGCTTAGTTATCATGAGGAGGTAGATGCCCCAACTCCTCCCACCTCGATCTAGTCTTGCCCTATCTCCTGTGGGTCGAGGAAACAGAGTGGGAAGGAAAGTCGTTCTTTGGAAGGCTAGGTACACTTAGTTGTCCTAGAGAGTAGGGGGAGAAGTGCTAAGGCATTCAGCTTTCAGAAGACCTCAAGCTAAAGACTATGTCTCATGGCAGTTATCCACACAGACTGATCAGGCCTTGAGTACTTGCTCCAGAGAGCAAGGATGGCATTGTTCTTCCTCTGAGAAGTCAGTTTGCTTCCTCCTTTTGATAATTAAAGCTATGTCAACCTCTTGGGCACAGGTGCCTCTGGAGCTTCAAGGGACCCCCCAAATATCTAAAAGTGTGGGAATCCCAATCTTTATCATATATTTTTTTTTCTGAAGCAGCTAGGAAGCTCAGAATTATACGTAATATTTGATCAGTTATTATGTTAACCTTTATGATTAACATATTTTTATCCTTCTTTTTATTCTCTATACTCTCTATTTCTAATTAATTTTTCTTCTATCCTGAGAAGTTAGACCATCCCCAGACTTTGTGATAGATACAGTAGAGAGAAGGGATTGGGAAGGAGAAAGAAGATGGAGTTGGGAATGATAGGGAGGAAGAAGGAAGATATGGTAGGTAGCTTCTAAGATGGTCCCCTAAAGATCTCCACCTTCTGGTATTTATAGCTTTAGGTGACCCCCCTCCCTTTGGGTGTGGGCTGGATTTATAGACTCACTTCCAACAAGTAGAACATGGCAGA
Organism: Equus przewalskii; assembly: GCF_037783145.1. Lineage (NCBI taxonomy): Eukaryota > Metazoa > Chordata > Mammalia > Perissodactyla > Equidae > Equus > Equus przewalskii. Next base: position 71,201,461 of record NC_091844.1, on the reverse strand, counting down.
AGTGATAAGACGTCACTTCCAAGATTAGGTTACCAAAGCCAGTAATGGCTTCTGTCTTGGGCACTTTCTTTTCTTCTTGCTTGCTCTCTCTGAAGGAAACCAGCTGCCATGTTTTGAGCTGCTCTATGGAGAAGCTCATATGTCAAGGAACTGATGTCTCTGCATAATAGTTAGCAAAGATCTGAGGCCTGCCAACAACCACAAGAGTGAGCTGGGAGGCAGATCATCCCCCAGTCTAGCTTCAAGATGACTCCAGCCCTGGCTGACACCTTGATTGCAGCCTTGTAAGACCCTGACCCTGAGCTGGAGGACCCAGCTAAATTTCTCCCAGGTTCCTGACTCACAGAAACTGTGAGATAATAGATGTTTGCTGTTTTAAGCCACTAAGTTTTGGGGTAATTTGTTATGCAGCAATAGATAATACAAGGGAGGAAGGGAGAGGAAATGATTATGGAAGAGGAGGAAGCAGGATGGGAGAGGAAGGGTTGAGCTGAGGAGTAAGGATCAGCTAGGCCTTTCTTGGCAAAATGCACAGGCCCCCACACAGGCACACACATACATACTGTGTATGGCCTTCGGCACCTCCTCGGAGAAGTCCTCTGCTTATAATCAAACCCCGCTGCAGCACCCAGCCGCTAGGTCATCTCAGTTTTCTCCTTGGGCTCGTGGTCACCAGAGGGCTTTGAACAGCCTGGTCAACTGAATGGCAGCTGTGCCCACACCTCTGGTGCCAGCCTGGATGAGCAGAGTCCCCCTCTTGTACACCTCCTGCGGTTATCCACGTTAGCATACTCCGAGCCAGCAAAGGCTCAGGGGTGGGAAGGTGTAGGACTGGCTTTGGAAGCGAACCACCTAGTGCACTGAGGGTGTGATGAGAACAAGCCAAGGGTCAGGTAGGGTCTGGGGCACAAAGGGCACCAAGTATGAGGAGCCATCAAAGGTTTTGGAGCCCAGGGATCCTTGATCAGAGCTGGGCTTGTGCAAGATTAATCCAGCAGACAAAGAGTGTGTTGTGTCAGAACTGTTCTAAAGGGGGCTCCTGAGTCAAGAGTCTGGGGAGCTCCTGGGACAGAGACAGTCCCCAGGACAGATGTCTGGGCTACTTTGATCCCTTTTTCTGTAAGATAAATGGAACAAGAGTGTCTCCTTCACTGCCTGTGAGGGACCCCAGCAGAAGGACCTGAAGACAATTTCCTTCCTTCTGAAGGTGGGGACAAGCAGCTGGAACTACTCTGAGAACCTTGGTTGGGCCTTACATTGGTCATAAAAACTGTCCATAGTTGGGGGCCGGCCCCATGGCCTAGTGGTTGAAGTTCCAGGCGCTCCACTTTGGCGGCCTGGCTTTGGAGGTTTTGATCCTAGCCATGCTGTGGAGGCATCCCACATACAAAGCAGAGGAAGATTGCCACAGACGTTAGCTAGGGCTAATCTTCCTCAAGCAAAAATAAATAAATAAATAAAAGAGGAGGATTGGCAATGGATGTTAGCCATTAGCAAATCTTCCCCCCCCCCAACACACACTCCAAAACCTGTCCATAGTTGTCTCCATGGGGGCCAGGTTCCACTCAGCACTGGGATTAGAGGTGACGGTGTGTTGGAGCATCGATGAAGGGCTCAGAGTTGAGGGTAGGGCAGTTGGAGGGCTGAGTTTGGGTCAGTAGTTAGCTTCAGGTGACAGGGCAGGGCTGGTAGGAGGGGTGACCACGGGGTGGGGGGCCTCCTTGCCCACACAGGGTAGCAGCTGGAAGGTGGTGAGCCAGGCCTCCAGGATAGCTGCAGCCTAGGGCAGGGACAGTCCCTCCAGGATGGGCAGGAGAAGCCCTTCGAGGACAATGACATATTGAGCCTGGTTCCCACCGGTCAGCAGGTCCATGGCTGGGTCCTCAATCTTCCAGCGCCCTGGGCAGCCACATCCTAGTTCTGCCAATGTCCAGATGCCTTGAATCCCAAAATGCTGCTGGCTCCTGGGGGCGGGGAATACTGGCCTTGTCTCTGCAGAGAGCGGGGTGCACAGGTAGGTGGGTGTGATGAGAGGGGTCCAATCTTAGTCCTTGTTGCTGGAGGGAGAAGTGGATGTTTGCTAGGAGGGTACTTTTTGCTTTCTAGGACAGGAAAAATGTAAATGGTCTCTCCAAATAACAGTCATTCCAGAAACGGCTGCTCCGCAGGACCTTTACAGAGATCGTCATTGTAATAGTTGTTCTGGGGAGAGCCCCTCCAGGTCTCTCCAGTCACTCTCTCAGCCAGGCTGTCAGTGCTGTGGGGGGTCAGGGGGTCAGGGAGCCAGGAGGAGTTGGGGTGGGAGACATGGCTTGCTGAGGTTTGAGACCCTGAAAAGGGGGGCAAGGGGACCCTCCTGCCATCTCAGCCCTTGTTTCTCCTGCTCCAAACTTAGTTTCCACAAGAAGGTTGGCTATCATGGGGTCTTTTCTGGCTTGAGTCTGGATCTTGCAGTGGGGAATGTCATGCAAACTGGCTCTCTGATTCTCTCCTGCCTGGTGAAGGGGATCCAGGAAGGGCGTTGGCCTGGCTCAGGGGCGCATTATTCAGACCACAGCTTGTAGAGACTGGGCTCAGTCCCTGCCTGGCGGTTGCACACCATTGCTGCCTGACACAACTCAGGACCTGGCCCAGAGGTCCAAACAACGGGACCCATGACCCCCTGCTCTCACACTGGCCTGAGAGCATTTGTTCTCATGAACAGATCAATCCTCTCCTTCTTGACAGATGCCTCTCTGGAGTTTGGAGCCTAATGGATCTGTGTTCAAATTCTGCCTGCCATTTATTCAGTCATACCACAAATATTTACTGTGTGTTTACTGTGTGTCAGGCCCTGTGCTAGGCAAAGCAGATTGCCTCTGTCCTGGTGCAGTTTACAGCTTTGTGGGGGAAGACAGACTTTAAAGAAGTAAACAAATAGATATATAATCACAAATTGGAGCAAGCTCTGTGGACAATAGCAGCAGGCTGCTATTAGTAGCAGCAGTATTTTAGACTGAGTAGTCAGAAAACCTCTGAGGAGGTGACGTTTAAGCTGAGACTTGGGAGACAAGGAGCCAGATGTACAAAGAATGGATGAAGAGCATCCCAGGGGAAGGGAAAGAGAATTGAAGGTTCTGAGGTGGGAGAGCCTCTGGGAAGTGTTTGAAAAAGTGTTTGAAGAAGTCCAGTGTGGCTGGAGGATGGGGAGCAGCAGAGATGGGGCTCCAGTCCAGGTTGCAGAGGTGCTGGTGCCAAACCAACAGGGCCTTGTAGTGGGTAGGCAGTTCCATTTTATTCTAAATGTTGGTTGTGGAGAATGGACTGCAAGCCTTGAATGGCATCAAGAGTGATGGGGAGAAGGAGACTAATTTGAGATCTATTATGGAGGTGGAATCAAAGGCTGATGACACGGTGGCAGGAGCAGAGAGAGAAAGGGGGTAAATTCCAGGTTTCTGACTTGGGCAGTTTATTAGCTACTATTCTCACTTTCCTCATCACTGGAATGGAGAACAAAAAAATCCTTAGGTCTTTGTGAGGGTTAAATAAAAGAATCCAGTTAGCACAGTGCCAGGCACAGAGTGGGCACTCAACAAAGCACAGTTTCTTTCTTTGCTGATGCCTATGCTGACTGTCCTCTCAGGGGTGGGGCTGCGTAAGGAGCCCAGTGAGGGCACGATGGTGGGTGCTGGAATCCCTCTCCTGAGTCTGATAACAGATGCTGACAATCTAACCCACACATCTAGCCTCCCCTGGCCCACCTCCCTAAGCTCCCTTCAGTGTGGCTGCAGGATCAGTTCTGGATCCAAGCTGCTTCCCCACCCCACAGTGACTGTGTACCTGGAGTAAGTCTGCCTGGTTCAGGGCACTGGCCACCACCTTCAGGAGGCCTTTCCCCTCTCCTGGGCTCGACTTGTCCACCTCCTCTATCTAAAGGTTTTCTGGTCCTCCTGGCTTGTCAAAGTGCACGGCTAACATTTTAGCTGAGGAGACACAGATAGAGGGACAGAGAAAAGGCATGAAAACTGAGACAGATTTAGAAAGAACCCCCTTCCCCAAGTTAGGACACCAGACACTACGGCCTCCAGCAGCCCACATCTCAGCCCTGGCCTCTCACAGTCCTCACTGCTGTCCTGCTGCCCTGACTAAATTCCCCACTATTCCTGCTTCCCGAGTCCTCTGTCTATGAAGAGGGACTGGTGCAGCTGGCTTTGGAATTAAAGAAATCAAGATTCAAGTCTTGGGCAAAAATGAGACTAAAACATTCCATAATGTACCATACAGGACCTGGTGCAGAGGAGGGCTCTTGGATATTCCCTGTCCCCAGAGAGTTAGCTTGACTTCCCAGGGGGTGGGGGCTCTGAGAGGGCAGGAGAAGGCCAAGCCAAGGACAAGGGCCAGCCATATTTGGAACCATCCTGCCGGGGGGTCCTCTCTCAGTCAGAGCTGTGGTCCTGGGCCTCACCTCTTGCTTCAGATACAGCTTGCCACTACAGGCTCAGCTCAGGGAAGGACTATTTATTTATATGCTGGGCAGGAGGGATCAGCAGGCCCTTGCCTGTGATGTGGCTGTGTTCTCTTCATTCATTTGAAAAATCTAATTATCAAAGCAATCTAATAATGTTGATCAAGTTTGGTCCTCAAGGAAAAAAACCCTCCCTCTGATATCAAACCTGTAGTGAGTTTGCTCACCCATTGCACAGCAAGCCAATCTCTGACACTGGGTGTAGTGGAAGAAAGTAGGAATTTTATTTTTGCACAGCACTGAGCAAGGAGAGAGGGCAGCTAATGCTGAAATCCCAAACTCCCCGAAAAGCTAAAAAGTAAGGGTTTGTATTTGGGGTTTTAGGTAGGGGAGGGGGAGCATATGGCCTTGTTGGTCTGAGCTTTCCCACCTGCCTGTCTTTGGCCTTGAGACTACTTGCAGAGAGGAGGGAGCCCATGACCTTGCTGGTCAGCAGCTTTCCCACCAGCCTATAGCTCCTTGCAGGAAGGAGATAATGAATCCAGGTGCTTGTCCTTGGTGGTGTCTGTCTCCATGGATGATAGTGGATTCTGGAGCCAGGGAGCCAAGGAGTAAGCAGGGAATGAGTGTTTTGGTTTTAACCCCATATATGCTGGGTTTAATGTAGGGAAACTGATATCAGAGCTCGTATCAATTCTCCCCTATTTTATGTTCATCCCTCAATCTTGAGGGATTTGGGGCAGCAACTGATCTAGCTACTTCCTGGTGAATCGGGGTGTAGGTTGTTTCATCTCATTGAACCAGTCTTTTAATGAGACGGTGATGCAGGTAGGCTCCCAAAGTTAGGCCTGTCTTGTGTAAATAAGTAACCAGGTATTTAATAAGAAGTTTTTCTAGAGAAACAAAAAGAGATAAACAAGGTTAACGGTTGGAGCAAATTATAAACTACTTCTTCAGCCCAGGGGGCAGCCAATCAAGAATCCTAGAAGTCAGGGTTGAAGCATCTTTTGCAGTTTGAAATATCTCTGATGGTGTCATTGGGCACTCACATAGATTTTTGAGTGGCTCACATAGCAACAGACATGAATCTTTCTTAAATTTATATTAAGACCTCCAGCTTCAGTTTTTAAGGCTTCAGGAAAAAGGGCAGGTTCAGTTCTCAATGATTCCAAATGAAAATGATAGAAAAAACAGAAAATGTTAGTTTGGAGATTTGTTATTTCAGATATTTCAGGAGACTAGAAAAATTCGGGATCCAGTCCAGTTAACAGATGTAACAAAAATCTTGAAGACAACTGACAGAACCAAAATCCAATATCTGCAAATGCATATTATAGTTTTATTGAAACATAGTTTTTCTCTCTCTAAAATCACCCTTAATTTCATTAGATATAGCCAAATTAAGACTAACTGGGTTGTAAAATAAATTTAGTTTTAATAAATTTGGCATAATTATTTACATAAGTACAGCAAGAACAGCCATTTATCACATAGGTTCTTTTAAATCTACTTTGCTGGAACCTTTTATAAGGAATCTTAGATTGAACTTTAAAGGCCTCTCAAGGCCAGGAAAGCCAAGCCAAGGACTTGTCATTAGATTCCACCTGCAGTTCCTACAGATTTGGGTGAATTTCTCTCTTCATGAGGTCCCCAAAATAATTGAGGTCCCTTGTACTTGTCTGAAGGAACGACATTCTTTACTCAAGCTTACCAGGTTACTGAACCCATAAGCAAGGTACCAGGCCAATATTTCCAAGTGGCTTTATTCCATAAAGTCAACCTTCATTCCTCAAAAGTTACCTAGTCATATCCAAGTCTGTATGTTTCTCTCAAATATGACATTCCAGTCAAAGCCTTGGTGATATAACCAGTGTTTCCAATTGTGGCCTGTTATAAGAAGAACAGATTCTTATTGATCTTATGCAAACAAACATTTTGCCATGAGAATAAGAATGCTTACTCCTCAGGCATTTTTAAATTCTGGAGGGATCAGATAGGGAGAAAAAGATGAATGTTTCAATTTTTTTTACAAGAGTATAATTTACCAAATGGTTCTAAGTCATGGTTAGTTTAAGAAAAAAAGTTTTCCTTAAATCTGAAAAAAAAAACCCATCAAAAATCAGCAATATCTCAAGTAAAAAGCCATAAAAAATTATAATCATCTCTATCGGTTTATTCAGTCCTGTCTAATTGGTTCTTGATCTTAATCTTCTGTCAGCAGTTTTATGAGGTCATCAGTTTCTCTGTTAGAGTTCTGTAATTTCCACCCAGTTTACTTTTACTCTGAACGTTTATCAGAAACCTGTACTCTAGAGTAAGCATCAGAGTCCTTTCCATGAATTTCTCTGAAGATGAAACATATTTGCAAAAACATCGGCGTGAAACAGCAACTGTCTGTAAATAACAAAACATTCAAAAATGGTAATTGACAAAGACGCTTGACCATTCTTGTGACATATAATACTTTGAGATAATAACCAGAATCATGACTGACAATAAGAACAGATCAGAATTTTAGATATTTTTAAAATACTTATATCAATAACACTCATTCACATAATACCACTTAAGAAAGTTTATTATTACTTATTTGACAATGCTTCCCATGTAGTCTAATATGCCAAACAAGCCTAATTACTTTAGCATTTTTTCTTACAGGAAGAGAGCAAATCTCTCTGAGGAGTCCCAGTGGCCCTCTGAAAATCCCCAGAGAAACTTTCCCTCCTCTTCCAGGTCAAAAGAAAGCTTTTATTCAGGACTTGAATATTTGTGTATGTGTGGAAGCTTGTCAAAAATATTAAAAGCTTTAAAACATTTGTTTGGATAGGAAACAAAGCTCACTGTGAAACCATGTTCGGGTATCTACTTGAAGTGACAACAGAAACACAGTCAAGGGAAAACAGAGTTAAAATAGTAAAAAAAAAAAAAAAAAAAAAAGCCTTTTTATAATCTTTTTATCAAGAGCAGATTAAAAGTTTAGGAAAATTATCTTTTTTTTTTTTTTTTTTAAAGATTGGCACCTGGGCTAACAACTGTTGCCAATCTTTTTTTTTTTTCTGCTTTATCTCCCCAACCCTCCCTCCCCCCACCCCCCGTACACAGTTGTACATCTTAGTTACATGTCCTTCTAGTTGTGGGATGTGGGATGCCGCCTCAACGTGGCCTGACGAGCAGTCCATGCCAAGGATCCGAACCCTGGCCCGCCGTGGCAGAGAACGTGAACTTAACCACTCGGCCACGGAGCCCGCCCCAGGAAAATTATCTTTTAAGAAAGAGGAAACCAAGTTTTAATTTGGTACCAGTTTACTTTTGACATATAGATTTATTTACTTAATTGGATTTACTTTAATCTTAACCAACTTGATCATACATAAAACTCTTTAGGGCTTTACTTTTACAAACCTTTGGTTACTTTTTTTACACTCAGAATTCATCCCAGTACTTTAGGACAAGTTTATCTTTCTCAACTCAAGAAACAAAAATATTTCCATTCTTTATATCTTTTTACTGAAAACATATATTTTACTTTCCTTTTATACAGACCTTTTAGAAATATATGTTTTCTTATAGAAAATTCCTCAGCATACATAAAACATGTTTATCAATAAACCTAAGCACTTTTCAGTTTCTTTGATATAAGAAACCAAAGGCAGACAAATATATGCTTAGTAGTTAATCTTTAATATTTTATCTTATGTGGAAATGACCTAGGTACCCAATAAACTGTCATTATTTAATTTACTTTCATAAAGCTATAAAGTTTAAGTTTCCAAAAAGATTTTGGAAGCTGTTTTTTAAGTATGCAGACTATAAAACATAATTATTGTACTTAAAACTCTTACCCAGTTTTAACAATTACTCTTAAAAACTTCAGGTGACATTACAGCAGTTAACTATCATCCTCAGTTGTTTTAACTACTCACATCATAATACTCATAATGATTGTTAAAAAGTTTTTCCAAAAGCTTTTATCTTTTTACATTTATTTAGTTTACCTGTTCTTAACAATTATATTTCAATCATCTACAAAAACCTCATGAGACATTAAACAAAATTAGCTATTACACTGAGTTATTAGTTTTGCTGATAAATTTTGTAACAGACATGACATGAGCTCATTTGACCAGTAAACCCAGGCTGTATGTCTGCATTATATCCAATGCTGATAACTTTGAGGACATGTCTATTTTAAATGTTACCAGCAAACTTAAACAGGCTTTCATTCATCAAAGATTATTTTATCTCATGTTAAATAACTTTGTCTCTTAGAAGTTTTTGCATATTCATTAAAGACTGCATTCCATTCTGAGAGATTTTGAATCCTCTTCTGACACAGATTTCCAGAATGGCCATTACAATTCCAAATTATCTCAAAAGTTTACTTATTTTTACTTCTTCAATTTTAGATCAGGAATTTTGGGGGAGTTGAAGTGAAGCTCAGCTTGCTGAGAAGCTCAGCAAGAGAGTAGACAAAAGCAGCAGATTTGGGTTCTGCTGCTGGCATGTTTAATTATTTAATTATTTTCTCTTAAAGAGGCAGTAAAGTATTTCTGATTTTATTTAGAATCCTCAAAAGAATAAAACGGGCTCCCCATTGTTGCAGCTGGCTTTTTCCAATTGCATACATCAGTTTGGGTAAACTGAAATTGGCCCATTTAAGTATATCAATTTTTACAAAACTTTATCTTAGTTTTACTAACTCTTATACTTTTAATTAGAACTTACACTAGAATTCCATTAACAAGTTTTGGTATTACAATGTTGTGTAGGGGAAGCATTCCCAGTTAGACATAATATTTATTCCCAAAGCAAATATCCAGGCAAAGTTGACATAACCTCTTCATATAATATTAGCTTAAACACTTTAATCTTTATAGTCTTATTAACCTTAGTAGTCTAACTGTTGCCCCAAAATATTGTTGGTCAGGTTTCTCACTCTGATTTATGCCTCCTAACCTTTTAAATTTTTCAAACTGAGGTAAACAGAACAGGTTTATCTGATGTCCTTTAATGTTGGGGAGCCAATAGAGGGGTCCGTTTAGCCCATCCAACCTTAGGCAGTGTTTTATTAAAACCTTTGTTTAAAATTTGTTTAGATCTGTTCCATTTATCCCATTTTTCTTTTTAATAACTAGCTAAAGATGTTTATCTCATTGGGATGAGTCCTGTGACTCTTCCCTTTCTGATTTCTCTTTGTTAACTTAATATTTTCATTAGCATCTGTAAGACGATGAGAAGCTGAGATGCCAAGTTTGATTAAGTTCTTAGACTAGTCATTATAGTTTCCTTTTAATTTGCTCTTTTCATAGGTACCGATAAAACAGCTGTTTATCATGAGAGCTCGCTAAAAAGTTTCCCAACTTAAGGATCCATTGTTTGGCCATTTTTTTTTTTTCCTCCAGAGTCTAAAGAATACTGTGGCCACATGGTGTTACAAAAGAAAATCATCCCTCTTTAGACATTGACTTAGAACTTGTGGGGACCTGAAATTGGCCACCCCAAGATATGTCTCTTTGCCATCAGGATTATTCGAGGCCCATTGTTTTTGATAAACTGGGACAGGCAAGGAGGCTCTGAGGAATGGAACTTGCCCTTTGTTAGGACACGTTTACATTTGTAAGGTAAATCTCTATCTGTAAAAGGTGCCTCCCTCTCTGTACCAGGAAGAAGAAAGGTGATGACCTACTCTCCAAAAACTCTTAATCGATACCAAAGGCAAGGACTTAAAATCTGCATTTTATTGTGCTAGTCTGGTAACCTCCTGTAACTGACTTCCCTCCCCCTCCCAACGTTGGCATCTCCTTAAAGATTAAGCATCTTTCTTTAGGCTGGGAACCGATTGCGGCGCTCATCTGTGACCCCCCCCCCCCCAGCCTGAGGCAACACACCTGCCACCCTGCGGCGCTCACTGAGACAGCAGACCTATCTGCCGTCTCCATCAAGCGCTGTGCTGACAGAGCAGCCTCGTGACTATTGTCAAAGGGACTGTTCAATCACATGTGAAACACCCCGTTTGGGGGCTATATAACCACTCTGTGCACCCCACTTCTTCGGTGCCCTTTCTTCCTTCGGGAAGAAAGGCCCTGGGCCATGGTCCTCATAAAGCTTTGTTTAATTTTCTCTTGCTATTCTGTCTCATGTGAATTTAATTCGTTCTCCAGCCAGACGAACCCCCATTTGGGGAGAGGAAATGTCCTCCTCCCCTACAAACTATAGGTCGATCAGTCAGCCAAAGTTTTTCCCAAGGGGCTCTTAGGCGGAATAGATGTGGCACCTCCCCTGTTAACTCTTTTAAAAGGAAAGACAAACAGACAAACAACAACAAATACCAAACAAGTGCGCTTTCCCAAAAACCCTCAGCCACAAACGGAAGCAAAAATAAAGACCAAAAACCAAAGTGCTTCCAGTCCCAGCTTAGTCCGTGTCCTACACTCAGGGAGTGCCAACAAATGAAGATCCGCCATGCAGATCTTCCCAAATGAGCAAAGACAAGGGACCTCGGTTGTGCACACCTGGGGGACTTACCAAAATTTGGCCGGGGCATCTCGACTTCAAAACAAACGGAGCCAAGAGGGCTACCAGGTACCCATTATTTCTGGCCGGTCCTGTTGGAAAAGTTTAACACAAGGACAAAGACAAAAACTACCAGCTACTTACAAGAGATGTCTTCCTAAGTCTTAAACCTGGTTCCTTCCACCACCAAAGCAAAATTGCCATGGGCCGACGACGTCTAGTTAGCAGCCAGTCACTTGGGGCTGTCCCTGAGACAAGGGGCTCAGGCAGCTGCAGGACAGCTTCCAAGAGAGGCCTTTAGTCAGAGGCCGGTGTGCCAGAGGCAAGACGTCCACTTGGGACATGGTCCCATCTGGGTCGCCAAATTGATATCGAACCTGAAGTGAGTTCACTCACCTGTTCCACAGCAAGCCAATCTCTGACACTGGGTGTAGTGGAAGAAAGTAGGAATTTTATTTTTGCACAGCACTGAGCAAGGAGAGAGGGCAGCTAATGCTGAAATCCCAAACTCCCCGAAAAGTTAAAAGGAAGGATTTTTATTTGGGGTTTTAGGTAGGGGAGTGGGAGCATATGGCCTTGCTGGTCAGAGCTTTCCCACCTGCCTGTCTTTGGCCTTGAGACTACTTGCAGAGAGGAGGAAGCCCATGACCTTGCTGGTCAGCAGCTTTCCCACCAGCCTGTATCTCTTTGTGGGGAGGAGATAATGAATCCAGGTGCGTGTCCTTGGTGGTGTCTGTCTCCATGGATGATAGTGGATTCTGGAGCCAGGAAGCCAGGGAGCAAGCAGGGAATGAGTGTTTTGGTTTTAACCCCATATATGCTGGGTTTAATGTAGAGAAACTGATATCAGGGTCGGTATCAGAATAGCTGGATTGTATGGTAGTTCTATTCTTAATTTTTTCTTTCTTGCTTTCTTCTTTTTTTTTTTTTTTTGATGAGGAAGATTGGCTCTGAGCTAACATCTATACCCCTCTTCCTCTATTTTGTATGTGGGATGCCACCACAGCATGGCTTGATGCGTGGTGCATAGTTCCACACCTGGGATCTGATCCTGTGAACCCCAGGTCACCAAAGCAGAGTGCATGAACTTAACCACTACACCACTGGGCTAGCTCCTATTCTTGATTTTTTGAGGGATCTCCATACTATTATCCATAGTGGCTGCCCCACTTTGCACTCACACCAGTAATTTATGAGAGTTCCCTTCTCTCCACATCCTCTCCAACACTTGATGTTTCCTGTCTTGTTAATTATAGCCATTCTGACAGGAGTGAGGTGATATCTCATTGAAATTTTGATTTGCATTTCCCTGATAGTTAATGATGTTGAACATCTTTTCATATGCCTGTTGGCCATCTGTATATCTTCTTTGGAGAAATGTCTGTTCAGATATTTTGCCCATTTGTTCATTTTTTTGTTGTTGAGATTTATGAGTTCTTTATATATTTTGGATATTACCCCTTATCAGATATATGATTTGCAAATATTTTCACCCAGTTGTTAGATTGTTTTTTCATTTTCTTGATGGCTTCCTTTCCTGTTCAGAAGCCTTTTAGTTTGGTGTAGTCCCTTTTGTTTATTTTTTCTATTGTTTTCCTTGCCTGGTCAGACATGGTCCTTGAAAATATGCTAAGACTGATGTCAAAGAGTGTACTGCCTATGTTTTCTTCTAGAAGTTTCACAGTTTCAGGTCTTACATTCAAGTCTTTAATCCATTTTGAGTTAAATTTTGTGTATGGTGTAAGACAATGGTCTACTTTCATTCTTTTGCATGTGGCTGTCCAGTTTTCCCAACACCATTTATTGAAGAGATTTTCCTTTCTCCATTGTATGTTCTTGGCTCCCTTGTCGAAAATTAGATGTCCATAGATGTGTGGGCTTATTTCTGGGCTCTCGATTCTGTTCCATTGATCTGTGTGTCTATTTTTGTGCCAGTACCATGCTGTTTTGATTACTATAGGTTTGTAGTATATTTTGAAATCAGGGATGGTGATATCTCCAGCTTTGTTCTTTTTTCTCAAGGTTCCATTAGCTATTTGGGGCCTTTTTTGTTCCATATAAATTTTAGGATTCTTTGTTCTATTTCTGTGAAAAATGTTGTTGGAACTTTGATAGGGATTGCATTGAATCTGTAGATTGCTTTAAGAAGTATGGACATTTTAACTATGTTAATTCTTCTAATCCAAGTGCATGGAATATCTTTCCATTTCTTTGTATAATCTTCAATTTCTTTCAACAATGTTTTATAGTTTTCAGTGTACAGATCTTTCCCCTCTTTGGTTAAGTTTATTACCAGGTATTATATTCTTTTTGTTGCAATTGTAAATGGGATTGTATTCTTAATTTCTCTTTCTGCTACTTTGTTGTTATGTTTAGAAATGCAACTGATTTTTGTATGTTGATTTTGTATCCTGCAACTTTATCATATTCATTTATTATTTCTGAAAATTTTTTGGTGGATTCTTTAAGGTTTTCTATATATAAAACCATATCTTCTATGAATAGTGACAGTTTCATTTCTTCCTTTCCAATTTGGATCCCTTTATATTTCTTTGTCTTGCCTGATTACTTTGGCTAGGACTTCCAATACTGTATTAAATAAGAGTGCTGAAAGTGGGCATCCTTGTCTGGTTCTGGTTCTTAGAGGGATAGCTTTCAGTTTTTCTCCATTGAGAATGATATTAGCTGTGGGTTTGTCATATACGGCCTTTATTATGTTGAGGTACTTTCCTTCTATGCCTGTTTTATTCAGAGCTTTTATCATAAATGGATGCTGTATCTTGTCAAATGCTTTCTCTGCATCTATTGAAATGATCACGTGATTTTTATTCTCCATTTTGTTAATGTGGTGTATCACGTTTATTGATTTGCAGATGTTGAACCATCCCTGCATTCCTGGAATAAATCCCACTTGATCACAGTGTATGATGTTTTTAACGTATTTTTGTATTTGATTTGCTAGTATTTTGTTGAGGATTTTTACATCAATGTCCATCAGTGATATTGGCCTATAATTTTCTTTTTTTGTGTTGTCCTTGTCTGGTTTTGGTATCAGAGTGATGTTGGCTTTGTAGAATGAGTTAGGAAGCTTCCCCTCCTCTTCAATTTTTTGCAAGAGTTTCAGAAGGATAGGTATTAAGTCTTCTTTGAATGTTTGGTAGAATTAACCAGGGAAGCCGTCTGGTCCTGGACTTTTATTTTTTGGGAGGTTTTTGATGACTGTTTTGACCTCCTTATCGGTGATTGATCTATTCAAGTTCTCTATTTCTTCTTGATTCAGTTTTGGAAGGTTGTATGATTCTAAGAATTTATCCATTTCTTCTAGATTATCCAATTTGTTGGCATATAGCTTTTTGTAGTATTCTCTTATAATCTTTTGTATTTCTGAGATGTCCATTGTAATTTCTCCTCTTTCATTTCTGATTTTTTTTAATTTGAGCCTTCTCTCTTTTTTTCTTGGCGAGTCTAGCTAAAGGTTTGTCAATTTTGTTTATATTTTTAAAGAACAAGCCCTTGGTTTCATTGATTTTTTTTCCTATTGTTTTTTGAGTTTCTATTTCATTTATTTCTTCACTAGTTTTTATTATTTCCTTCCTTCTACTGATTTTGGGCTTTGTTTGTTCTTCTTTTTCCAGTTCCTTTAGGTGCACTGTTAGATTGTTTATTTGAGATTTTTCTTATTTATTGAGGTAGGTCTGTATTGCTATAAACTTCCCTCTTAGAACCGCTGTTGCTGTATCCCATAAATTTTGTCATGTTGCATTTTCATTTTCATTTGTCTCCAGGTATTTTTTTTTTAATTTCTCCTTTGATTTCTTCATTGACCCAATCGTTGTTCAGTAGGGTTTTATTTAATCTTCTCATATTTGTGGCTTTTCTGGTTTTCTTCCTGTAGTTGATTTCTAGTTTCATACCTTTGTGGTCAGAAAAGATGCTTAGTATTATTTCAGTCTTCTTAAGTTTATTGAGATTTGTTGTGTAGCCTAATATGTGATCAAGCCTGGAGAATGTTCCATGTGCATTTGAAAAGAATGTGTATTCTGCAGTTTTTGGATGGAATATTCTGTCTATATCTACTAAGTCCATCTGGTTGAATGTGTCATTTAAGGCCAGTGTTTCCTTATTGATCTTCTGGTTGGATGATCTATCCATTGGTGTAAGTGGAGTGTTAAAGTCCCCTACTAATATTCTGTTACTCTCTATTTCTCCTTTTATGTCTGTTAATAATAGCTTTATGTATTTAGGTGCTCCTCTCTTGGGTGCATAGATATTTACAAGTGTTATATCCACTTGTTGGATTGTTCCCTTTATCATTATGTAGTGTCCTTCTTTGTCTCTTGTTACAGTTTTTGTTTTAAAGTCTATTGTTTGATATAAGTATTCCTACCCCAGCCTTCTTTTCATTGCCATTTTCATGTAGTACCTTTTTCCATCCCTTCCTTTTCAGTTTGTGTCTTTATGTCTGAAGTGTGTCTCTTCTATGTAGCATATATATGGGTCTTGTTTTTTTATCCAATCAGCCACACTATGCCTTTTGATTGGAACATTTAGTCCATTGATATTTAAAGAAGCTATTGATAGTATGTACTTATTGCCATTTTGTTACTTTTTTTCTGGGTGTTTTAGTAGTTTTACTCTGTTCCCTTCTTCTCCTCTTGCTCTCTTCCCTTGCGGTGTGATGGCTTTCTTTAGTATTATGTTTGGGTTTCCTTTCTGTTAATTTTTTTGTGTATTTATTATAAGTTTCTGGTTTGCAATTACCGTGAGGTTCATATATAATAACTACATATATAGCAATCTACATTAAGTTGGTGGTCTCTTTAGTTTGACCTCTTTCTAAAAGCTCTACTCTTTTACTCCCCTCCTCCCACATTTTATGTTTTTGATATCATATCTAATCTCTTATTTTGTGTGTTTGTATCCATTACCTTCTTATCATAGAAATAGGTAATTTTAGTACTTTTGTCTTTTGACATTCATATTATCTTCATAGGTAGTTCATCTGCTGCTTTTACTATATTTTTGCCTTTACCGATGATTTTATTGTCTTTTTTTTCTGGATAATTTTCTCATTCCTATTTGTGGTCTTCTGTTTCCTGCTTAGATAAGTCCCTTTAGCATTTCTTCTAAAACTGGTTTATTGGTGATAAAGTCCTTTAATTTTTGCTTGTCTAAGAAACTCTTTATCTCTCCTTCCATTCTGAATGATAGCCTTGCTGGCTAGAGTATTCTTGACTGTAGGCTTTTTTTCCTTTCAGCGCTTTAATTATATCATGCTACTCACTTCTAGCCTGCAAGGTTTCTGCTGAGAAGTCGGCTGATAGCCTTATGGGGTTTCCTTTGTATGTACTTTGTTGCTTTTCTCTTGTGGCTTTTAGGATTCTCTCTTTATCTTTCATTCCTGACATTTTAATTATAATGTGTCTTGGTGTGGGCCTCTTTGGGTTCATCTTGTTTGGTGCTCTCTGTGCTTCTTGTACCTGAATGTCTGTTTCTTTCCTTAAGTTAGGAAAGTCATCAGCTATTATTTCTTCAAATAGAGTTTCTGCCCCTTTATCTCTCTCTTCTCCTTCTGCGACACCTATAATATGCATGTTAGTGCACTCAATGTTGTCCCAGAGGCCCCTTAGACTATTCTTGTTCTTTTTAATTCTTTTTCATCTGTTCAGCTTGGGTGATTTCCCCTCATCTTTCATCCAGCTTGCTGATCTGTTCTTCAGTATCATCTACTCTGCTATTGAGTCCCTCTAGTGAATTTTTCATTTCCAGTAGTGTACTATTCATTTCTCATTGGTTCTTTTTTATATTTTCCAGTTCTTTGTTGATGTTCTCACTAAATTCATCTGTTCTTCTCCCAAGATCAGTGAGCATCCTTATGACTTTTTCTTTGAACTCTTTGCCAGGTAGATTGCTTATTTCTTTTTCATTTAGTTCTTTTTCTGGAGTTTTGTCCTATTCCCTTAGTTGGAACATATTCCTTTGCCTCCTCATTTTGCCTCTTTCTCTGTGCTTGTATCTATGTATTAGGTAGATCAGCTACATCTCCTAATCTTGGAGAGGTGGACTTATATAAGAGATGCCTTATGAGGCCCAGCAGTGTGGTTCCCTCTCATCACCAGTTCCAAATATTCCAGGAGTGACCCCTGTGTGGGCTATGTGTGTCCTTCTGTTGTGGCAGGGTTGCTTTTGCTGAAGGTGCCCAGGGAGGCTAGGCTGTACCCCTGGCTGGCTGGTTGTAATGTTCAGCAGTGTGTGGCTGCTATGGACCCTTCAGTAACTTTATCAGGTGTGGGGAGCCCCAGCACAGTTCGCTGCAAGGTCTAATAGCCATTCCTATTACAGATTTTCTGTTATGTGAGTAGGCACCAAGCATGACTGACTGCTAGGCTCAGGGGCTTACAGTTGCTGTAGGCCTCTGGCCTGCAAGGCTCTTGTCAGCTGTCTCAGGTTTGCAGCTGAGTGGGGCTGGCCCCAGGCATGGGAACACCCAATTGTTTCAGGCATTGGAAGGTGGGGCCGACCCCCTATGTGGCTGTTTGAGAAGAACAAGTCTTCTGCAACTGACAAACTCCACTGCCCACAGGGCCATACACACCGTCAACACAGTCCTGCCTCATGTGCTCACCCTGACCCCCTGAAGTGGACCCAGTCACCCCACTGCAGAGGCTATACACACTCCACCAATGCATGCCCACCCCTCACCCATGCCCTGCCCCACAGAGATGGACCCACTCACCTGCTGCAGAGGTGCAAGGCACCTAGCCTATGCAGGCCCACAAGTGGTCTGAGGGCTTGCTGTTGGATGGTGCCAGTCCTTAGGTCAGGGTGCCTGCCCTGGATGAGCTGGATTAAAATCGGTGCTCTATTGGGTGAGGCAAACCCTTAGCTAATACGCCAGGGGAAGAACTCCAGTGGCATCTGCCAGCATCTGTGTCAGCATGCCTATACTAGGTCACACCGATGGCTGCTGCCAATGTCTCAGGCCATGGAAAGGTCTCACCTCTCACTGAGATACACTCAGAGCCTATCGGGTGAGTCTCTTTTCACCAAAGGACCTTTCGTTCTGGTGATTTTAGGCTGCTTTCTGAAATGCATGACTTTGTCATGGGCCGTTTAAGAGCCATCTTTTTTCCTCTTATGTCCGATAGCTTCTCTGGGGGTATTCCCTGTTGTAGTTAATAGCCAGCAAAGCCAGACATTATGACACTCGTTGCAGTTGTGCTGAGTCCAAAGGATGCTTATAGTGGTAATGCTCCCCTGCTCAGGTCCCTCACTCCTCTAAGGATGGCTGTGTACCTTAGGATTGCTCCCAGCCAGCCATGAAGTGCCATGGCTTGCGAAGGTGGCTTTCTTTCTCTCTAGGAAGGAATTTCTCCTCTTCCACCTCAGTCAGGACTGTCCCTTGTTGTGGGAGTTCCTTTTATCCAGTTTTCAGTTCTCTCTCAGGGTTAATTGTTCCCAGAGTAGTTATAAATTTGTTCTGTCCATGGGATGAGGTAAATTCAGAGTTCACTTACACTGCCAACTTGACACCTCTCCTTCACATGAGGCTTTTAAATGTATCAAGTGGAATGCAGATTCAGAGCGATTATATATTTATAATCATCTACTAAAGAATACCTGAACAAGTTCTTCTGTAACTGTTGGAAGTTTTAAAATTTCATTTTTCTTCTAATACTTATATTTTCATTCTACTTTTCTCATAGAATTATATCCCACTATATTTTATGCTTTATTGATCATTCTTAGCTGCAACAAAAATATATATGTAACCTGACATTAATTTAAAAAATTATTTCTTGATTCCATAGGAGTCTAAGTGTTAAATTTCTTCTAGATTTAATTATCATTACAATATTATTAGTGCACAATTGATCAAAATAACATTATTTTGAATTATTTTTAAATGTAATTTTAAATATTAATAATTATTGAACATAAAAGTAAAATATTATTGGAAAGACATCTCTTAATGACCATTGGTGGGGCTGAATTTTTCCAAATTATTATATCTGTGGATGAATATTAGTTATTGACAGAATGAGATTGGGCTCAACATTAATTCTCTTCCTACTTTTCATTTTTTTTTTTTTTTTTTTTTAAGATTTTATTTTTTCCTTTTTTCTCCCCAAAGCCCTCCGGTACATAGTTGTGTATTCTTCGTTGTGGGTCCTTCTAGTTGTGGCATGTGGGACGCTGCCTCAGCGTGGTTTGATGAGCAGTGCCATGTCCGCGCCCAGGATTCGAACTAACGAAACACTGGGCCGCCTGCAGCGGAGCGCGCGAACTTAACCACTCGGCCACGGGGCCAGCCCCGCTACTTTTCATTTTTATAGTCAAGCTCTGAGAAAACTAATTTGCATAAGTTAGATGGGAAAGAAATTTCATTATAAAAATGTCAGCCAATTCTTTGAATACCTTTGAGCTATTGGTAAAAACCATACAATAATCTAACATCAAAAATTATTTTCAATGATCTATTAGCTGGCAACTTAATTAGGTTTTCCTTCAATTTTATTTATCTATTTATTTACTTATCTCCTTGCTCAAAGCTTTGTAAACCTTTTTGTTTTAGGGAGGGGGCTCCTTTCAGCATTTCTTGTAAGGCAGGTCTTACAGCGATGAACTCCCTGCCTTCATTTGTCTGGGAAATCTTTTATTTCTCTGTCATATCTGAAGGGTAGTATCACTGGATGGAGTATTCTTGGCTGATAGTTTTTGTCTTTCAGTATTTTGAATATTTCACTCCACTCCCTCCTATTCTGTAGGGTTTCTGCTGAGAAATTCATTGAAAGACTGATGGGGGTTCCTTTATAGGTTATTTTCTTCTCTCTTGCTGCCCTTAATATTTTGTCATTGGCTTTTGACAGTTTTACTATTATATGCCATGAAGGAGGTCTTTTTGCATTCAGGTAAGTAGGAGTTCTATTAGCTTCATGTACTTGCATGTCCAGTTCTTTCCTCAGGTTTTGGAAATTCTCTGCTATTATTTCTTCGAATAAGCATTCTGCTCCTTTCTCCTTCTCTTCTCCTTTTAGGATACCTATAATCCTTATATTACTTTTCCTAACTGAGTCATATATTTCGCAAAGAATTTCTTCATTTAAAAAAAATCTTAGGGGGCTGGCCCCGTGGACGAGTGGTTAAGTTCACTGCTGTGCTGCAGGTGGCCCAGTGTTTCGTCGGTTCGAATCTTGGTTGCCGACATGGCACTACTCGTTGAGCCACGTCGAGGTGGCATCCCACATGCCACAACTAGAAGGACCCATAACTAAGAATATACAGCTATGTACCAGGGGGCTTTGGGGAGAAAAAGGAAAAAAAAAAAATCTTAGTTTGCTCTCCTCCTCCACCTGAATCATTTCTAGGTTTCTATCTCCAAGCTCACTATTTTTCTCCTCCATATGGGGTCTGCTATATTTTTAATGCTTTCTACTTATTTTTCATCTCATTGTGTTCTTCACCTCCAGAATTTTTGTTTGGCTTTTTTTTAGAGTTTCAATCTCTTTGGTAAAGTACTCCTTCTGTCATTAATTTTATTCCTGAGCTCATTCCTGAACTGTCTTTCTGAATTTTCTTGTAATTCACTGAGTTTCTTTATGGCAGCTATTTGTGCGTGCGTGTGTGTGTGTGTGTGTGTGTGTGTGTAAGATTGGCACTGAGCTAACATCTGTTGCCAATAATCCTCTTTTTCCCCCCTTCCCAATGCCCCAGCACATAGTTGGATATCCTAGTTGCAAGTCATTCTAGCTCTTCTATATGGGATGCTGCCACAGCATGGATTAATGAGCGGTTCATAGGTCTGCACCCAGGATCCAAACCAGTGAACCCTGGGCCACTGAAGCGGAGCAGTGAACTTAACCACTCAGCCATGGGGCCTGCCCCTGTGACAGCAATTTTGAATTCCCTGTCATGTAGATTGTAATCTTCTGTGACTTTAAGTTTGGTTTTTGGAGAGTTGTCTTTCTCTTTGTGTTCTGCGATATTACTGTAGTTCTTTAGGGTGTTTAATGAATGGATCCTTTGCTGGTGCATTCATGGTAGTAACCATCTTTTCTTATTTGGATATGGCTTTGATTGGTTTGGTTTTGGGCTACTTCTGGTTGTATTTGAGAGCCTCCATTTTCCACCCTCCACTGCTTCTGCTGGAGGTGTCCTCAGTACCCTCCTTGTGCCACCTTGTTCCTCTGGGGGTGCTGGTGCCTTGCTGCTTACAAAGTCACTGCAATCTCAGGTGTCACCACCAGGGTCACCAGGCTGCAAGCATTTGTGCTGCTTCCAGGGTTGCCTGGGTCTTCTGTTCCTCCACTGGCTCTCCTCAGGCTTCTATGGGCTCTGAAGCTGTTGCCCCATGCACCACCTATGCTGCTGCTCCCAGCTTGGGAGGGCTGGTTGTGGTCACTGCCAGCAGCCTAGGGTCCCAGGGACTTGTATGCAGCCTTCACTGCTGGTGGAACTGGTGTCAGGGGTGCTGCCACTGGGGGCAGGGTCACCAGTTCTGCTGTGGTTCCTGAAGCCTCTGGTCACAGGTTCCACCTGCCACCACTTCAGATGTATAGATGCATGGATATCTTATGCATCCTGTTGTGCTATATAGGGAATCCTCTGTTGGTCAATGCATATCTGATTGGTTGTAGCTTGAGGGGAGAGACAAAGGGAACAACTCACTCCACCATGATGCTGATGTCACTCCCAAGTCCTGGAAGTTACATGGCATTCCTGAAGCCACCCGCAAAAGTGTGGGTAGAGAGAGAGAGACAGACTTAACTCACTTATGAAAAATATCTGTGATGTTCTTATTGGCAAAGGCAATCCTCATTGTTAAACTAATCAGCTAAATCAAATTACTTCCTAATGAGAAAAGGTTTCTCATTTTTCAATTCAAGTAATCATGTCAATACACGTCCTTGTGATAACCACCTTGCTTCCGAATTTTAAGAAATATAGATAAGACATGGAGTCTTCCCCTCCTGGATGAACTATGATACAAAGATTTTCACCATTTCTCACCGATGCTCTCTTTTTCTTTATTCTCATGGGACTCTTCTTCCCATATGATGTATTTTTTTTGACAACAGAGGATGTAAGAGGTCATTAAATTTAAAAATAATTAGAATTTTCCTTTCCTTTGGCATCCTGAAGATCTTACATTCCAAGCCAAGCATCACAGTAGGACTGGTGTTGGATGAGAGTATGCCTTTCTTTTGTATACTGGGAGAAGAGAGACTGGAGAAGGGAGGTGGGAAAGTAGAGCTGACAGGACTCTTCAATCATAGAAGATTAATTTTA
Organism: Equus przewalskii; assembly: GCF_037783145.1. Lineage (NCBI taxonomy): Eukaryota > Metazoa > Chordata > Mammalia > Perissodactyla > Equidae > Equus > Equus przewalskii. The sequence goes on along the minus strand of NC_091844.1, from coordinate 71,179,215 downwards.
GGAAAGTACATATGGAAGTTGAAGGTCTGGAAAAAAATTAATCTCTTAGATCCATTGTGAAAATTGACTGTGGTGGAGCCATTTAAAAATGGAGTCAAAGCTGCCTTTCCAGAGAAACAGCTTTGCTGTCTTGAACCTTGGACTGGGCCAAAACAGCAATTGTTTTATAAGCAATTGTTAGAGAAGTCAGCAGGAGAATAGATATCTTGATCACACAGACTGAGGATTGTGAGCTTTTTGAAGATAGAATCAATAGTCAATCAATATTTAGCCAAGACTAGCTTTATGCCTCTAACTCCAATTAAAATTACTTATGATACAACCTTCCTTCTTTGCCTTTCAAAGACTGACTTTTACTCCCTAGTGGGACACTACTTGGTTTTCTACCTGAATCTATGCTCCCTGAATTGCAATTCTTTCATCACAAATAAACCCTTTGCCTCTTAAACTGGTTTCTGCTTTTATAGGTTGACACCATTCATGTCTGTGTGCCCCTTCTAAATTCTTTGTGAGTCACCAGGGTACAAATTTCCTTAGTTTGGAGACACCTGTTTCAGAAGATCACCTGCTCCTTGCACACCCCCACAGGTACTATGTAGCTACCACCAAAGGATCAATTTTGCAGGTCTGAGAAGCTGAATCCAATTGGAACTTTGTTATGAGAATTATAGGAAAGAACTGTCTTACTCAGGAGGGCTCCAGACAGTGAGGCATTTGCCTTGAAGTTTATGAAAAAGGCTCCCACTAGGCACCCAGCAGTGCAGCGGGTGTGTGTCTAGGAAAGGCTGGCTGGCCAGCTGGTGAGCAGTCAAGAGGCTTCATGGTGGCCTTCATACTTCCCCATGGTCCAGGGTCAGACCTTCTACCTTGTGGGCTCAAAACCTCAGCTTGTCAGCATGTATATGTAAAGTATAAAAAGTAAAAAAACTTGGTCTTTGTTTCCAGTTCCTAGCACAGAGCTCCTACAACTCTTGGAATTTCCCAAGTGATAGGAAAATCTTTTGTGATTCATGATAATGAGATGACTCATGGAGGGGATTGGAGGGTTAGATAGCTTCAGGATGGTCACCAGAGGAGCCAACCACATGATTAGAGGGTTGGAACTTTCAGCCTCAACCCCTGATCTCTGGGGAGGAGAGGGGGACTGGAGATTGAGTTCAATCACTTGGTCAATGACTTAATTAATCATGCCTACTAAGAAAACCCCATTTAAAAACCCTGGAACAATGAGGTTTGGAGAGCTATCAGGTTGGTGAACACACTGATGTACTGGGAGGGTGGAGCACTCAGAAAGGACATGGAAGCCCTGAGCCCCAACTCACCCTCCTCTAATACCCTGCTCTAAGCATCTCTTCCATTTGACTCTTCCTGAGTTGTGTCTTTTATAATAAAACTGTAATCGTAAGTACAGCACTTTCTTGAGATATGTGTCATTCTAGCAAATTATCAAACCTGAGGAGGTCAAGGGAACCCACAAATTTGTAGCCAAGTCATACAGAGGTTCAGGTGGCCCAGGATCTGGGAGTGATGGCTATCATCTGAAGTGGCGGCAGTCTTACAGGACACAGCCCCTTAACCTGTGGGGTCTGCAATAACTCCAGGTAGTGTGAAAATGGACTTGAATTGTGGGGGACACAGTTGGTGTGTGAGAATTGCTGCCGGAAAGTACCAAACAACTTGAATTGTTTGCCCGAAGATCCTCTCACCTTGAATGGCCCAACCAGCATTTGCTCCAGTGACTCCTCTGGGCTTTCTTGGCTGACCAGCTTCCACTTTTTATGGTTACACATTCCTTCTACACACAGCAATATCTTCAGATGTTCTAGTCTTGCAGGCCCGAGTGCTATTCTCTGCATGTCTCTGCTCTAGCCCCTTCTGTTTTGATGATATAGGGTACCTTTAGCCTGAAGCAGTGATAGCTCACCCTGCTGTTTAGCTCTGGGTCTTGGCATGCCTGGACTCCTTTGGAGTTGTAACTAGAAGTCCCCAAATGCTTCCTGGCTTGTCTTACAAACCTCATGAATATCTCCATATTGCACAGCTGCAACTGTCCAATGTCACCATGACTCAGCACTAACTGGAATTCAAAGAGTAACCTCCTCTCTAGTCCCTGACTGAGCCAGTTCAACTGACTGCAGTATTTCCTCTCATTCTCACCTACAGGGACACTTGCTAAGACTGACTCAGACCCAACTCTACAAGCATAGGAAGCTGATGAGTTAAAGCTAAGTTACATACAACTTCCCCTCCCCACCAAACCATAGAATAAAATTCCTTCTTTGTAAAAAAACAAAAACAAAAACAGTTCCAGTTTGCTGTAAAGTTGCTCATGCTCTGACCCTGAAATTCTACTTCTAAACCTAAGGAAATAATCAGAGACACAAAGAATTATGTAAAAAATTACCAAAAAAAAATGTAAAAAAACCCATAGTATTATTTATCAAGTGAAAAAGTGGAAATAAACTAAATATCTAACAAAGAGGAATGATATGCGATATGCAATAATTTAAAAAATGTTTTCTAAGCAATTTTAATGATATTCAAGGTTTCATAACATAAAACTAAGTGAACAGAGTGGGATGTCAACCATATGTATTGATGATCTAGGTTAGGTTAAAATTATGTATTATGTGCACTGAAAAAAGACAGGAAGAAAATAACAAAACTATCAATAGTAGTTTTCATTTAATGTGAAATTATGAGTAACTTATTTTCTTAATTTTTATGAGTTCATATTACTTTTGTAATCAGAATTGTAATCGTTTTATAAAAGTACTTTTCATACCACAGCACTGCTCATGTCCTTTGAGTGACCCTGAGGAAACAGCCTTTTCTCCTTTGGCCCCATCCATCTTCCCAATTTTGTTTATCATTTTCTCACAAATACTACTTAAAAAAATTTTTTTTATTACTGAAAAAGGCTTCATTTTTAAATTTAGCTTTCTGACTCCGTGTCTGTGCCTTCAGCAATTTCACAATGGTTTTCTGCTCCTCAATAAGGAAAGCACACTACTGACCTGTTTTTTCACTTTAGACAATCTCACAAGAACCTCAGGTCTTGCAGCACGAACTCCTTGAAGAGGGCCTGGCACATGCCACACTGAACTCCTCACCATTCTTTCCACACAACACTACTGTTCAGGAGTCTGTGCCTTTGCATATGTTCCTTCAAGGGCAAATGCTCTTTGCTATCTTCCATACTTACTCACTCTTCCATATTCACTTCAAACACCATTTTCAGTCTCCTGAATGCACAGTTAAGGCTCTGTGCTCTGTAGTTTTTTGTTTTATATCTGTTACATCACTTATCCCACGGTAATGTGACGCATTAACAAGTTTGCCTTCCCTACTAGATTGTAATCCTATCAGGGGTAAGATACATATATTATTTACTTTTGTATCACCAGTACCTAGCACACAGTAGGCTATTCAATGAATGCTAAATAAGTGAATTTTAAATGCGTTTTCACCTCTTGTTCAAAAAAGAATCAAGCAACTGAATGGATAAATGAATGAATGGACTAATGGTAAGGTTGACCACCAAGAACATATCTGTAGTTCTTGGTACCCAAGCTCAGAAAAAGAATGATGTTGGAAGTAAGTGCCTTGAAAGGCTGTTACACAAATCCTGAAAATGGCAGAATTTTATAAACACGACACTGAGTTCAGGGAATCTACCTCTTTTATAGCAAGCAGTAAGCAAGCTGGCTCTTTGTTCTGAAGGGACACTACTTAATTTTTCAAGGTCGCTTCCTGCAACACAACCCTGAGAAATGGCTTGAATAAAGAGTGGTTAGGGCCAGCATTCTTGGCATACCCAGACAGATGTGTAGGAGTACAAAAGACTCATAGAGGAGTTTCCCAACAGATATGCCCTGTGAAACTATCAATGCTCTCACACTCACGCCAATGACCAAAACTTTAAAAAAAAAAAAAGGAACAGATAAAGTTGATCAAATAATTCCAATTAAACAAGAGGATCTTTTGAAATAAGAAAAATTACTCCCTTAACTCATTCTTCCTTTTCAGTATCTCTTCTGCCTAGTGTTTTTCAACTACAAAATAGGCATCACTTTTTCTTTAGGATCTATAGTCTTCTTCTAAAACAATAAAAGCTGTCTTTCATGGTCCTCTGATTACTTAATTTCCTTTTTTTCTTAGATATTCTCCTGAAAGAAAAAGAACATGGTTATTATTTGTGAGCAGCAAATTATCACCACAATATGATTCATTCATTCATTTATTTATTTCACAAACATTGGTGAGTGACTACCATGTGCTAGGCACTGTGCTAGATACTGGAGACACAAGGATGACTGGATAGTTAAGACCCAATCCCTGCCCTCAAGGAGTTCATTGTCTGGTAGGGGAGATAGATATATAGAAACATCAATTATGCTCCTAGAATCTTTCATTAAAAAATATCAATAGTCATAATTCTTTATTTCCCAAATTTTCTATAATTATCATGTATAATTTTTTTTTTAAAGATTTTATTTTTTTCCTTTTTCTCCCCAAAGCCCCCCAGTACATAGTTGTATATTCTTAGTTGTGGGTCCTTCTAGTTGTGGCATATGGGAAGCCACCTCAGCATGGCTTGATGAGTGGTGCCATGTCTGTGCTCAGGATTCGAACCAGAGAAACCCTTGGCCATCAGAAGCAGAGTGCGCAAACCCAACCACTCAGCCACGGGGCTGGCCCCTATCATGTATAATTTCTTGATAGAGAAAAATATAATTAAAAAAAAAAACAAGTGAAGGAAAAAGAAGTAATGAGACAGTAACTGGCTCCTGAGTGGGAATCAGCCTCATCCATCCCTCATGAGCATCCAACCACTTCCAAGACAGCCTATCCCTTCCCAGAGCAATGGGATCTTAGTGGCATGATATCAGCTGTCTCCTTCTAACTAGTACACATTCTTTTGAGTCTCTTGTGGCCCTAAGCAAGAATCCTAACGTTTAGTGCCAGCCACAGAATCTATATTACAGTGGTCAGGCAACTTTTCTGATTTTCTCCACAGGGGACCTGGAGAATTAGCCCTGGGCCCCAGGTGATACAATAGAGTCTGGCCTCTTGACAGCCTAATTGCCCATTTTCCTAGCCTTGGTTTCTGTATATCTTTCATTAGATAATTAGTACCCATCTATATGTCTCTGTTCTGCCTTACTTCTCCTGCCCTACCCTACTGAAACTGAACCTACCTCAAATCCTGACACCTGCTCAGAAAAGATCCTTGGTGGTCGTAATTGCCTGTCCCTGCTGGGTTGGAGTTCACCCATTGTGTCAGATGCTTCCAAGGTTGGGTTTTGCTTAGGCTCAGTCCTGTTTGCTTCTACAATACCTCACTGCCAGCTGTGTAGCAGAGTTTATGACAATCCATGCCAGGAAATTATTTATGACAACAGGGAAGGTCTGTGCATATATACATTTGTGTGTGTACACGATGTATATATGTAGTTTCTGTGATGGTACTTAATTTCTCAACTAATTTTTTAAGATTCAGCTCTCTGGAGCCTTCCGTGACTTTGCTAGGCAGAGGTCATTCATTTATTTGTTCATCAAACATGTATTAATTGCCTACTCGACACTAGATGCTGTCTTAGGTACTGGAGATAGGAGAATGATTAAGACACAATTCTTGCCTTCTAGGGGCTCACAATCTAGGTAAACAAAGAACTTTAATGGCAGTAATAATAAAAGCATGCATAAAATACATAGTACAGTGGAGAGAAGCCCAAGATCTGACTTGGGTCTTCAGTGATTATTAGGAATTTGCCAACTGGCTATGAAGGGCAGGAACAGAAAGGGAAGCTGTTTCAGGCAGATAGAACAGCACATACAGAGTCATGGAAGGCAGAGGCTATTTCTTAACCAGCTTTGATTTCCTAGTTAGGAGAGTGCAGTACACACGCAGATCATCACTGAGTACTTGTTAAAAGAATGAAGGAATGGCTGCTTTCTTCACTAGCAGAAGTAGAGGCTTCTACTATTTCAAAGGAGTGTTCAAGCAACTCCAAAATTTGATTTTTTAGAAATTTAAATTTAGATTAAAAAATCTAAACATGAACACAATTTATCATTTATTAAGCTCAACTCTCACAGATATAATTTTCCAGTTAGTTCTATATTACATCTTTATTCAAAAATGTATAGACATGGAAGGGGAATGCAGTACACACCAACAAGCTCGCTGCCTGGCACAGTTTCTTTTTCTATAAAAGGTCCCTTTATATACAGTGGTCCCCATCTGCTACATCTCTGTTTTTTTACCCTGCTGCCTCCTCCACCTCCACAGCTGAGTGATATCTGGATAAGCCACATGGTCAAGACTTGTCAAATGAGGGTCCTACAAGACATTAAGAGGTAGGATGCAAGGCTTGGCCACGATACCAGGAAGGAAAGGAGGCAGTTCGCAATGGGACAGAACAAAGCCAACTCTCTTAGAAGTAGAGAATAGAGAAGCATTCTAGCAGTGTTCCAGTCCCTGGAATCCATTTTCCCTGTGGCTCAGCTGCACGCCATCCTTCCAGTGCTTATGTAAGTAACCCCAATATCCTTCCAATAAATTCCTCCTTTCTGCCCTAGCTGATTTGATTGGGTCACTTGCAGTCAGAAGACTCAACTACCATAGAAGCAAAGACAGGCATTGGGAGACAAACTTACCCAGCTTCTCTGTGGCTTCCACACAAACACTAGGATACATGCCCTCAATGTATGTTGCCACCAGAAGATACACATGAGTCTTCACAACCACCACACCAGTGTTTTCCTGGATAAGAAAAAACAGTGCGCCCTTCTCAGTTCTAATCACAAGACTAGCAATTACACTCCAGCCACATTTTTCACCATTTCCTGACTTCCATATATTCATATATTTGTTTTTGGACTCACTCTTTTCTATTAATCTAGTTGTCCCTCTTCAAAAAGTTTCAGACTGTTGTAATAACAGCACATGTATTTTGAAAAAGTTCCCCAATTCACTGTAATATACCCCTATCGCAATGGGAACAACTAATGTGATGGAAAGGTAATACATTTTGGAATTGGACAGCTCTGAGCTTGCATCCCAGCACCTCCATTTTCTGCTTCATGACTATGGAAGAGTTATTTAACCTTCTTAAGAATCAGTTTCCTCATCTGTAAAATGAGGTTTCTTAGTTTATAATGTGGATCAAGTGTGCTTAACCCATAATACAGGGCATCCAATAAATGTGAATATCATCTCCTTAATTCCTTATAGGCAACAGAGAGCCAAGAGAGGTTTTAAGCACAAGAGTGATACCACTTTTTTTTTTTTTTAAGAAGGAGGATGTAGAGTATGAAGGATGAACTGTAGTGGAGAGAAACAGTTCAGGAGAGGTTCAACTGATAGATCCTGGAATGAATGTTCCTCAAAACCAGGCAGTTAGTGCTTTCTTTTACATATGCCCTCCCGTCACCAGACTGCTGTCTCAAACATTGCCATTGCAGTAATGGGCTCAAGTCTGTTTTATAGATAGGATGGGGGGCGGGCTGCACGGCACAGGCAAAGAAAATTGGAGTCAAATTCTCTTCTTCAGGTTTTTATCAGCTGTCGTCAAATCTTGAACACTCACATTCTTAGCATAAAGAGAATGGTCATCTGCCCGGACACATTTGTAGTCTTTTTCCCTGAAATACAACCCTTCTCTTCTGGCTTGCAAGGGGTTCTTGGCGAATCCATTCACAAGTGTTCGGACATCACAGGGCATTACCTGCAGAGATTAAACAGACTCAGATTTGGCAAACTATGGCGGGCTGGCCAAAGTTGGCCCACTGTCTGTTTTTGTGGGTGTGCAAGATAAGAATGGTTTTTACATTTTTAAGTACTTGGAAACAAATCGAAAGAATATTTTGATATGTAAAAATTACATGAAATTCAAATTTCAGTGTTGATAAATAAAGTTTTATTGGAACACAAACACACCCGTTCTTTTATGTATCGTCTCTAGCTGCTTTCCCATTACAACTGCAGAGTAGTTGTGTAGTTGTGACATAGACCATATGGCCTGGAAACCTAAAATATCTACTATGGCTCTTTACAGAAAAAGCTTAAAACTCTTATGCCCAAACTTGTTTTTTCTTACACTAAATCCTGGTGATGCTACAGTCAGGCTCCGCTCCTGGATTTTGATGAGGGCTGCACTGTCCACATGCTTCGTTCCCAGGAGGGTATCTAACAGTAAGTTGTGCAAATGGCTCATGCTCTCTCAGTTATGAAAAAGGGACTGCAGCTGAAACGATCCGCTCTGGCTAGCTTTTAAGAGCCCTGTGAATACAAATCTCCCTAAGACACTTAAGACGGTTTCAATATCAGCTCGCCTACTCTGAACAGATGGCTGAAAATGGTGGCCATCGTCTAGTAGCCTGGGCAGAGCACGAAGGCCGAGACACCCAGCTCTCCGCGCAGGAGCACAGCGCTCCGCCAAGGCCTGGCGTGCTGAGCCGCCGCCCGTCAACGGACGCGGGGGAAGGCGGGGCGGGAGGGCGACGCGCCCAGCTATTGGCCGCGACAGCTGCCCGTCACCGAGAAGCGCTACGGCTCCGTTCGCTAGGCAGGACCTGCCCACCAGCGGGGCTTTACGGCTTCCAGCTTCCTCCTCGGGGTGACTGGGCCGCGGGAGCGCGGCTGCGCGGCGCTCAGGGACGCAGCGTCGGTTGTCAGCCGAACCCGGAATTCTCCGCTGCCTCTGCGCCGCGCGGCCTAGTTGTCGTCTACCGCGGAAGGGCCGCGGGGGCTGCGCCGCGACACTGAGGGGAACGTTCTCGCATTCCGAGGCGACGGCCCGAGCGGACTGGGCCGGGGGTCCACGCGCTCTCACGCTCCCGCCGCAGCTGACGCCTCCGGGGCCGCGGGCCGTCAGGCCGGGCCCCCGCGTGCTGCAAGGGAGCCGAAGGCCTTGCCAGTCTTGGGAGGGGAGCTGAGGTGCCCGTCCGGCCTGCGACCACCCTGCCCAGCCGGGCGGAGCCCGCACGCATCTTGCTGACGGGGTGGGGGGAAGGGACGGGGTCGTCGTCCCGTAGGTCTACAGCGGGCGCAAGACCTAATGACAGCTTCCCCCTCAGAGAGTCTGGGGGGCGGTGCGGGCCTCGCAGAGCTTGGAGAGAAGGCAGTTTTGTCCAAAAGCCCCTCCCTCCCTTCTCTAAGCATCCCAGACTCTGCGCTTCAGTGGCCAGAAAGTTGCAATTCTCCTCATTCAGTCAGAAAACTGCAAGTGCGACTCCCAGAGGCCGGGCTGTTAACTGCCACAGCTGCTCGAGCGGGCGGAGAGTCGGAGGGCGAGGGGAGCCCGGGGTCCGGAGGGCGCTCTGAATGCGTCAGGAGGAGCCCGCGGGGAAGGCCCTCGTGTTAGGGAAGGCGTGGGCGGCGGCTGTTCGGAATCTGTTCACGGCTGTTCATAGTCACAAGTATTGATTTTTAATTAAACGGAGAAAACAAGATGATTATGAATTCTCATTACTAAATAAGCTAATTTTTTAGTTTTTCCAGGGGCTCTGTTATTTGTGACCACAATGAAAAATGCAGACAGTGATGATCTGATTACTAACAAACTTCCCTCGCTCAAGAGCTCGAAAGAATGGTTGGACCCCCAGCCACTTTCTTTTACGCAGGTACAATAGTATGGCATTTGGAGGTTGATACTTGGGTAGTCGCGTTGACAAGTGGCTTGTGCTAAATATATATTATTTCTTCTATGTTTTCTGTTTCATTCTCTTTGTTTTCCCCTTCATTCTGCTACCTTTACGTTTAGTTTGCTCTTTTTCTAGCTTCTTAAGGTGGAATCATAGGTCATTGGTTATATGCTTTTTGTAATATGACAAAGTTATAAAGTTTCTCTTGAAGCACTGCTTTAGCTGCATCACCCAAATTTATATATTTTGTGGGTTTTTTTAGATTCTAATTTCTTTTTTTCTAAAGGACTTTATTAAGGTGTAACTGACGTACAATAAACTGCATATATTTAAAGTGTACAGCTTGATAAATTTTGACATGTATTCATACGTGAAACCATCACCACAATCAAGATAATGAACGTATTCGGTACTCCCAAAGTCTCCTCAGTGTGTCCCTGTGTAATCCCTCCCTGCTTGTCCCCAAGGCAAACACTGATCTGCCTTCTCTTACTGTAGTTTACTTTGCATTTAAAATTTTTTACGCAGATGTAATCTTAACAGCACTTGTTTTTTTTTTGTCTGGCTTCTTTCACTCAGCATAGTTATTTTGCAATTCATCTGTGTTGTTGCATGTATCAATACTGTATTCTTTTTTTTTTTTTTTGCTGAATGCTGTATACCCCAGTTTGTCCATCCTGTTGATGGACATTTGGGTGGTTTGCAGTTTTTGGCTATTACCAATAAAGCTGTTAGGAACATCCACGTCGGTGTCTTTGTATGGACATATGCTTTCATTTCTCTTGGGTAAATGTCTAGTTGTGGAATGGCTGGGTTATATAGTAAACGAATTTAACTTTTTATGAAACTGCCAAACTGTTTGGCAAAGTGATTGTATTATTTTACATTTCCACTGGCAGTGTACGAGAGTTCCAGTCGTTTCACCTCCTAGCTAACATTTGGTACAGTCTTTTGTATGTGTGTGTAGTCTTTTTAATCTGACATTCTCAAAAACATAGTGGCATCTCATTATAGTTTTACTTTGCATTTCCCTAATGACCAATGATGTTGAGCATCTTGTCATGTCTTACTTGCCGTTTATATACATTCGTTGGTGAAGTGTTTGGTCAAATATTTTACCCATTTTAAAATTGGATTGTTATCTTATTGTTGAGCTTTTATTATTGAAATATAATTTACACACCATAAAAGTCACCACTTTAAAGTGTATGATTCAGTGAATTTTAGTGTATTCACAAGTATCACCATTATCACTACGATCTAATTCCAGAAGATTTTCATCACCCCAAAAGAAACCTCATACCCTTTAGTGGTCACTTTCCATTCCCTTCTCCCCCTGGTCCCGGGCAACCACTAATGTACTTTCTCTCAGATTTGTCTATTCTGGACATTTGTGTAAATGGAATCGTACAGTATGTAGTCCTTTGTGACTGGCTTCTTTCACTTAGCATACTGTTTTCAAGGTTCATCCGTGTTGTAGCATGTATCAGTCCTTTGTTCCTTTTTATGGCTAAATAATATTTCATTATATGGATAATACCATATTTTGTGTATCCATTCACCAGTGGATGGGCATTTGGATCATTTCTGGGTTTTGGCTATTATGAATAATGCTGCTATGAACATTTGTATGCAAGTTTTGTGTGAACGTATGTTTGAGGAATTGCCTGTTTCCCACGGTGGCTGTTTCATTTTACATTCTCATCATCAATGTATGAAGGTTCCAGTTTCTCTCCTGTTTGGATTTCACTGAACCCCTTGTATCTGTGGGCTTATAATTCCCAACAAATGTGGAAAATTTTCAGCCATTATTTCTTCAAATATTTTTTCTGTCCCCCCCACTCCTTTTGGGAAATACAATTACCTGTATAATAGCCTGCTTGAAATTGTCCCATAGCCTGCTGATACTGTTAATTTTTTTCAGATTTTCCCCCCTGCATTTCATTTTGGACAGCTTCTATTGTTATGATTTTAAGTTTACTAATCTTTTCTTCTGTTAACATTGAATCTGCTGATAAGCCTGTCTGGTATATATATTGAAAATCTCAGATGTCAAAATTTTCATCCCTGGAAGTTTTATTTGGGTCTTTTTAATATCTTCCTTGTCTCAAAACTTCCACTGTTTCCTCTAGCTTCTTGAAATTATGAACTACAGGTGTAATAACTATTTTAATGTCCTGGTGTAACAATTTATATCATCTGTGCCATTTCTGGGACAGTTTTAATTGATTTGCTTCTTCATTATTGGTCAAATTTTCCTGCTTCTTTGTATGCCTGGTGATTTTTTCTTGGATGTCAGACATGTGAATTTTACCCTGTTGAGTGCTGGATACTTTTGATTTCTCATAAATATTCTTGAGCGTTGTTCTGGGATGCACCTGGACACAGTCTGATCCTTTTGGGTCTTGCCTCCAATCTTTGTTAGGCAGGACTATAGTGGCATCTAGCATTTGGCTAATTTTGCTCCAGTACTTAGATAAAACCCCTCTAAGTACTCAACTCTATGTTTCTCGAACCATGGGCTTTTTCACTCTGGCTGATGTTGAGAGGAATAACTCCTGGGGCTGTGTGCCCTCCAGGGATTGTTCTCCCTAATCCTTTCAGGTGCTTTGCCAATGTGTCTTTGGGTAGTTCCCCCACATGCATATAGCGATCAGCATTCAGCAGAAGACTCAAGGGGGACTCTACAGATCTAACCCTCTGAAAATCCCCAAAGCTTTCTCTGTGTGATTTTTTCCCCTCTGGTACTCTGCCCTATGCACTGTAGCTGCCCTGGCCTCCCCAGACTGCCAGCTTCCCTCCTCATTTCAGAGAGACAGCTGGGTTTCACCTGATTTCTTCCCCTCTGTGCCACAGTCTGGAAATTCTCTCCAGACACTGAACTATCATAGGGCTCAGCTTATCTGTTTTCTTTTTCTCAGGACCCACTGTTCTTCACTGCCTGATGTCCAATGGTCTTGAAAACTGTTGTTTCATTTCTTTTTTTATTTTTTTTTAAACGTGGGAGGGTAAATCTGTTCCCTGTTACTCTATCTTGTCTGAAAGTGGAAGTTCTCATCCTAGCCAATATTTCTTCCAAAGTTTTTTTCTACTCCATTCTTTTATTTATCACTTCTGCAACTCCAGTTACCCACTTGCTGAAACTTTTGCTATTGTCTCCTAAGTCACTGCAGCTCTATTATTTTCCAGTCTTTTTTCTCTCTGTTTTCAGATTGGATAATTTCTAATGATCTGTATTCAAGTTCACTGACTCTTTTTATGTCATCTCTAATCTGGTATTAAGACCATTGAAGTTTGCTTTTTAAATTTAAGAACTGTATTTTCCACTTGGTTCTTTTTTATATTCTCTCTCTGCTGAGATTTTCTATCCAGTCATTATGAGAATATTTTCCTTTAAGCAGAGCTATAATAGTTGACCTAAAATGTTTGCTAATTCCAACATATGGGCCATCTCAGAGTTTGTCTCTATTGATTGCCTTTCTCTTAAGTATGGGTCACATTTTCCTGTTTCTTTGTGTGTCACGTAATGTTAGACTATATTTTGGCCATTATGAATGATACGTTGTAAAGGTTCTGGATTCTGTTATGTTCCTCTAAAGAATATCAAGCTTTTGTTTTAGTAGGCAGTTAACTTGACTGAACTCAAACTCCAAACTTTGTCTCTCCTGTAGTTGGCAGCAGGTGAAATCACTGTTTAGTCTTTTTTAGCTTTAGCTGGGCTGCGTGGAGTCTGCCTTGTGCATACATAGTTCAAGGGTCTGCTGGAGATTTGGTAAGAGTTTATTTGCAGAATTCGTGGTATCCCTTCTATGGCTTTCTCCTTTCATGTATTTCTTCTCTCATTTTCTAGCTCCTATAGTTGCCCTGAACTTGGTCGTCTAATTCTTGAATCTGTAAAACTGCATGTTTCTGAGTTTGAGCTACCTCCTTTAGTTCTCACTGAGACCTGCTCTCAGACCAAAGCCCATAAAAAACTGAAAGCTTTCCCAGTGCTATTCTCTTTTTTCAAATGTTGACTACCCTCTAGTTTCTCCCTGCTTTTGGTCAGTCTCTAGTGTCTTCAGATTATTGTTTTTCATATTTTTGTCTAGAATATTAATTAAGTACCCTTCTTGGTTTTGAGAACAACAGATTTGCCAGGAAGAGCAACTACATGAGGCAAAAAGAACAAAGAAAATGAATTTGGAGTTAGACACATTTGAAGTTGTTTTATTTTTTATTCTATTTTTTTTGGTGAGGAAGATTGGCCCTGAGCTAACACCTGTCGCCAATCCACCTCTTTTTGCTTGAGGAAGGCTGGCCCTCAGCTAACATCTGTGCCAGTCTTCCTCTATTTTGTATGTGGGTTGCTGTTACAGCATGGCTTTGATGAGTGGTGTAGGTCTGTGCCTGGGATCTGAATCCGTGAACCCTGGGCAGCCAAAGCAGAGTGCGCCTAACTTAACCACTATGCCACCAGGGCGGCCCCTACATTTGAGCTTAAATTCTGGCTCAGTGCAGAATTTTCTAGGCTTCCAGTTGTTGCTTAACTCCCAAGAGCCTTAATTTCCTTGGGTGTTAATGAGGAATGTTAGTGCTTAGATTTTGAGATTTTTGCTTATCTGTTCTGGAAACAAGAGTAGTGGAACTGAAGACAAAGACAACTACTTCCAATGACAGTTAATTTGAGAATATTTTATTTTTGTGTAACTATGAGAGGATTTCAAAGGCCTATCAAAAATGTCTCCCACTCTGGGAATCTTTTAAATTTTAATTTAATCATTTTTTCAGTGTGGTAAAATGTATATAGCATAAAATCTGCTATTTTAAATTATTCTTAAGTGTACAATTCAGTGACATTAATTACATTCACATGTATGCTAGAAATTAACCTCTTCTATTTTCTGGCAGATATTTAATTGTTGAAGATTTGTTATGAATATGGAAAAAATTAATGTTATGAACTATTTCCTGAAGATTGTGTTGTTTAAAATCTGAAAATGTGATTCGTATATAAAAATTTATTATTAATATTTGATAGCTATTATGACTAAATGAATTAAAATACAGGCCTGATTACATCTATTTTAACCCATAAAGGTAAAAGCATTTTATAGGAAGTGAAAAACAATGGGTTCTCCCTACCACGTGACTCTGGGCAAGTCTTATGACCATGCTTGGACTCAAAATATCTGTGATCTGAGTTATTTTTTTGCCCTAGAATGAGCTGTACCCAAAAGCAGAAAGATTCAAATACTCTTAAACAAGTACTTGATAATATGACTTGAGGTTGAAAAATTGGATTTACAGAGAACTTTCCAGGGACATGTCTGTCACATAAAATATTATGAGTCCAGGTAGTCTTAATAATTTAATTTTTTTAAGATTTGATTTGCAAAGTCTCATCCTATTATTTTAGACATTAGCTGAAGAAGATATTGATGCAGCTATTCAATCAATATTATATAGAGAAAACTACATGATTAAGGTAAGAACTGGTTACAGAATGTATCTCAATTAAAAATTAAATTTTGTTTTTCCATTTTAGATGTAATGCATCATTATAAAAATCTTAGAAAATATAGAAAATAGAAAGAATTAAAAACACTTATTAGTCCCTAGGATTAACCTTAAGAGAGCTCTGAGATTGCTTTGACTTCCTCTCTTCCTGTTCTTTGTGGGGATTCTTTCACAGATAACTTAAAAGAGTTTCTCCCTACTCATTTGTTCCTTCATCTTAGCGGGGTTTCTGTGGAGTCATTATGTATTATTAAGAGCTTTAAGAACTGTTATTGGAACACACTGGCCAGTCATTACTCAGGTATACATTGGTAACAACAAGGCTTTAGCTGTAGCAGGATGGGCATAATTATCAGACAAGACTAATGTCCATGTGAAGTACACTAAACACTGGAGTAGGTGACCTGTTTTTGTTTTTAAGAATTTCCTTCAGATTTGTTTCAAAAGGAAAGGTACTGTTCATTGAGTATGGTTGAACTGTACTATGAACTGAAGTTAGAGAGACTCTCTCAGGATTCTTGTTATTTTATTTTTTTCATTATGAATTTCATGTTGTTGATCCTAGTAGTCACATTATTTCATTTGCTAGATGAAAGGAGAATGAGAAGTTTTGGTGGGAATTATTTGGTTTATAGTCTAAATCAAGCATTTTCTTTGCAGACTACTTGCTATTTGGACCAGGTTGTGCTACACTTCTGCCTCTTTACTCTTGTCTTTTTTTTTTCTGCATAGAATATTTTCTTCTTCATTCTCTGTCATCCCTTCTCTTCCTAGATAACTCATTCTTTAAGGCTCATCCCAAATAGCTCCCATTTTGTAAATCTTTAAAAAAAAATTTAATCATTTTTTCCCATTGTTGTAAAATATATAAAACAAAATTTGCTATTTTTAATGATTTTTTTTTTTGAGGAAGATTAGCCCTGAGCTAACATCTGCTGCCAATCTTCCTCTTTTTGCTGAGGAAGACTGGCCCCGAGCTAACATCCATGTCCATTTTCCTCTACTTTATATGTGGGACGCCTACCACAGCATGGCTTGCCAAGAGGTGCCATGTCCGCACCTGGGATCCAAACCGGTGAACCCTGGGCCGCCGAAGCGGAACCTGTGCACTTAAGCGCTGCGCCACCAGGCCAGCCCCTAAATATATATCTTGCTATATTCTCCTTCTTTCTATTGTTTTGTGGATTTGTTTTGTAGTCTGTCCCTCCAGGGGGAGCAGGCATGTTGTTTAATTTATCTGTATATTCTTTGTTTCCAGTTTAGTGTGTATCACACAGTGGAAGCCAAATAAATGACTGAAGTAATGAATGACTTTGTCGGTCATTGTTAGGAATATAAATGAAATTTAAATTTTAGAACAAGAGAGCTTTAAGGTAATATATTTGTCTTTTCTATCATTGTTTACTAGGAACTAGATAAGTATTTACAACATCATAACTTCTTAAATGCAAGAAGAAAAGAGATATTATATAAAAGATGGGTTGACCATGTGGCAGATCCTCTCCAGAAGAAAATTATAGAAAAAGTTTGTTCACATAAGAAGATTAAGAAAAGGAGACAAGAGGAATTAGATGGTTTTTTAAAACATGTAAATAAAAAGGTACTAAGAGATCATTTGAAACTGTTTTCAGTTGGTTTAAAAACTATAGTTATCTTTGTTTATTTATGATCATCCAAACAGCCTGCCCCTCCCCACTCTATATATGTGTAAGCTGTACTCTGTTATAGCATATACTATTCTTAAATCCAGGGTGTGTGGAGAGGGTGGAGGAGGAGGATTAGGTCGGGATTTAGGTGTGTACATTAGAATAATTTTTCTTTGTTTTTCCCATGTAATTATTCATTTTATATACCTATTAAGAAATTTTGGACTTTAGGTTCAGGATATATATATATATTTTTTTGTTGTTCTGGAACTCTATTTACAAAGCTATAAAATATGTCTGTTCTAGCATTTTAAAGAGATCTAAGATGTTCGATTAGTAAGCGTTTAAAAACAAATTCACAAATCTTTTAGTGTTCTAACATTCTTTATTAAAATCTTGCAAATTTTAAGTAAATTTCTTGTATCACTATAATATTTATTACTTGAATACATTAAATTTAACTTCAAATAAATTTGGTCTTCCCTTCCCTTTTGCCTTTGTCAGTGATGCCATTTCAAAGCACAAGAATGGAACTATGTGCTTGACTCTTGAGTTCTGTTATGTTCAAAATTAATTGTGTACCTCTTGTTCTTATATGTGGTTTTATTTCCTTCCTATAGGGAAATGCATTTATAGAGCATTATGATCCAAAAGAGTATGATCCTTTTTATACAAGAAAAGAGGACCCAAATTTTCTGAAGGTAGGATAGATTTTTATTTAACTTTGGTATTATGTGGTTGGTTTTTTTGAGGAGCCCTAATATATAAGTTGTCCTTTAGTGATTCCCTAAGAATGCAGTAACATCTTAAGAATAGTTTCCCATCTCCATATCTTAGAAAGGAACAAAAAAGCCAAAGTCTAATCTAAATTAAATCTCTGTAAAATTTGCAAATACTGTGTAATAACTGGGTAATAGGTAACATTTAAAAATTTCATAGACTTCTAATTTGTTACAGAAGTAATACATTTTCATGATAAATGAGAAAATGAATTTTAAGTAAAGAATAAAAGAAACACTCACAATTCCATTATCCAGAATGAACTCATTAACATTCTTGTTTCTCCTTCAAAACTTTTTTTCTATATGTAGGTGTATATGCACATTTTTATTTTACAGGAATGGGATTACACTCTACATTAGGTTTTATATTCTGCTTTTTTCCCTCTCAATAGTTTATGATTTGCTTCTTTCTTTGGTCAATAAGTTTAAATACATCATTTTAATCATTGCATGGTATTCTATTATTAATAGCAGTTAACTTGCACTGAGGGCTTAACCCAACATTAGGACTTCTTCTTTTCATTTTATTTCATCTTCACTGCTACCATGTGAGGTAATTTACAGATGAGGCAGGTGAGGCACAGATAGGTTAAGTTACTTGTTCAACGTCACACAACTGTAAATAGCAGAGCAGAGATGTGTTTCTGATCATATGTAGTATCTTGCTGTAACATCATTATCTTTTACATATTCCCTATTTTGAATATCTAGGTTGTTTTTGACCTATTGCTGTTATAAATGACATTATGATGAACATTCCTGTAACTATTTATTAACTTTTTCCTTAGGGTAAGTTGCTAGAAGTCGAATTGCTAAGTTAAAGGCTATGCATGATTTCGATTCATATAGCCAAATTGTCCTCAAGAATGGTTGTATAAATTTGCGCCCCCACCAGCATCCATTTTTCCACACATTTGCTAATAGTAGATATTATTAAACAAAATAATATCCCTGAGTCATAGACCAACCTTGAGTCATTGACATTTTAAACTGCTGGCATTTGCAGGCAAAGCAGGTCCATTTTTTTTGCCAAATTGGGGTGTGTGTACGTGCTATTTTCCCTATTTTTATAGGTGAGAGTTAAACTGAGAGTTTAGAGTCAGAGCCTTAGATATACTAACTAGTACTATAGCTAGTAAGAGGCAGAATTGGGATTTGAAACCAGATCTTTTTGATACTGAAATTCCATTCTGTTCTTTTACCATGCTGCCTTTCTAAGCTGACAGGTGACCTCTAAGCTAAGTTGAGCACTTGGAAATTATAGCAGCAGTTCTCAAAGTGAGGTGAATAGACCTTTGAGAGCCCCGAACCCCTTTTAGGGGGTCCATTAGGCCAAAGCTTTTCATAATAGTGCCAAATATTATTTTCCTTTTTTATTGTGTCAACATTTGCTTTGATGGTGCAAAAGCAATGGTAGGTAAAACTGCCGGTGCCATAGAACAACTTAAGTCAGTGTCACCAAATTGTAATGATGGTCATATTTTCATTGGCATGCACTCATAGTAAAAAAAAAAATTCCAGTTTCACTTCAGAATGTCCTTGATCAAACAGTAAAAATTATTAATTTTATTAAATCTTGCTTTTTGAGTATACATCTTTTTAATATTCTGTATGATGAAATGGGTAGTATGGAAAGAACACTTCTGCATACTGAAATACAGTACAATTGTTTGAATTGGTTGATTTTTTTTCATGGAACACTATTTTTAATGGAAAGAATGACTGACAAACTATGGTTAAGTCTTGGGTATTTGGCAGACATTTTCTGGAAAATTAATGAAGTGAGTCTGTTACTTCAAGAAAAACAACTGATAATATTTGTTACCAATGATAAAAATGTGAGCTTTTAAGCAAAGAATTCTAATTTTGGAAAAATCATATTCACCATCATGAATGTGACAGTATCCTAATACACAAAGACTTTACTGATGAGATTAGTAATGATATTAATGAATGTGATTGTTGTATAATAAAATGTATTAACATTTGGAAGATCTCACGTAACTCAGTGATCCAATTTTTTCCAAACAACCAATTCATGACATGGATAAGAGATCCATTCAAAGTTCAGGATAGACCAATGGATTTTAACATAGCAGAGTTTGAATTATTTATTTATTTATTTTTTAAATTTTTATTGAGTTAGTGATAGGTTACAATCTTGCGTAATTTCAGTTGTACATTATTGTCAGTCATGTTGTAGGTGCACCCCTTCACCCTTTGTGCCCACCCCCCACCCCATCTTTCCCCTGGTAGCCACTAATCTGTTCTCTTTGTCTACATTTTTAAATTCCTCATATGAGTGGAGTCATACAGAGATTGTCGTTCTCTGTCTGGCTTATTTCACTTAACATAATTCCCTCAAGGTCCATCCATGTTGCAAATGGGACGATTTTGTTCTTTTTTATGGCTGAGTAGTATTCCATTGTATATATATACCACATCTTCTTTATCCAGTCATCTGTTGATGGGCACTTAGGTTGCTTCCACGTCTTGGCTATTGTAAATAATGCTGCAATAAACATTGGGGTGCATAGGACTTTTGGAATTGCTGACTTCAAGCTCTTTGGATAGATACCCAGTAGTGGGATAGCTGGGTCGTATGGTAGTTCTATTTTTAATTTTTTGAGGAATCTCCATACTGTTTTCCATAGTGGCTGCACCAGTTTGCATTCCCACCAGCAGCGTATGAGGGTTCCTTTTTCTCCACAACCTCTCCAACATTTGTTACTATTACTTTTAGATATTTTTGTCATTCTAATGGGTGTAAGGTGATATCTTAGTGTAGTTTTGATTTGCATTTCCCTGATGATCAGCAATGATGAACATCTTTTCATGTGCCTATTGGCCATCCATATATCTTCTTTGGAGAAATATCTGTTTGTGTCTCCACCCCATTTTTTGATCGGGTTGTTTGATTTTTTGTTGTTGAGTTGTGTGAGTTCTTTATATATTATGGATATTAGGCCTTTGTCAGATGTATGACTTGCAAATATTTTTTCCCAGTTAGTGGCTTGTTTTTTTGTTTCAGTCCTGTTTTCATTTGCCTGGAAGAAGCTTTTTAGTCTGATGAAATCCCATTTCTTTATTCTTTCTATTGTTTCCCTTCTCTGAGAAGACATGGTGTCCGAAAAGATCCTTTGAATACTGATGTCAAAGAGTGTACTGCCTCCATTTTCTTCTAGAAGCCTTATGGTTTCAGGTCTCACCTTTAGGTCTTTGATCCAGTTTGAGTTTATTTTGATGAATGGTGAGAAAGAATGGTCAATTTTCATTCTTTTACATGTGGCTTTCCAGTTTTCCCAGCACCATTTGTTGAAAAGACTTTCTTTTCTCCATTATATGCCCTCAGCTCCTTTGTCGAAGATAAGCTGTCCATAGATGTGTGGTTTTATTTCTGGGCTTTCAATTCTGTTCCATTGATCTGTGCACCTGTTTTTGTACCAGTACCATGCTGTTTTGATTACTGTAGCTTTGTAGTATGTTTTGAAGTCAGGGATTGTGATGCCTCTCATTTTGTTCTTTTTTTCTCAGGATTGCTTTAGCAATTCAGGGTCTTTTGTTGCCCCATATGAATTTTAGGATTCTTTGTTCTAATTCTGTAAAGAATGTCATTGGGAATCTGATTGAGATAGCATTGTATCTGTAGATTGCTTTAGGTACAATGGACATTTTAACTATGTTTATTCTTCTAATCCATGTACATGGAATGTCTTTCCATCTCTTTATGTCATCATCCATTTCTTTCAGAAAGGCCTTGTGATTTTGATTGTATAGGTCTTTCACTTCCTTAGTTAAATTCACCCTGTGATATTTTATTCTTTTTGTAGCGATTGTGAATGGCATTGTGTTCTTGAGTTATTTTTCTGTTAGTTCGTTATTAGAATATAGAAATGCTACTGATTTATGCAAATTGATTTTATACCCTGCAACTTTGCTGTAGTTGTTGATTACTTCTAAA
The DNA here is from genome assembly GCF_037783145.1 of Equus przewalskii. Lineage (NCBI taxonomy): Eukaryota > Metazoa > Chordata > Mammalia > Perissodactyla > Equidae > Equus > Equus przewalskii. Next base: position 71,157,676 of record NC_091844.1, on the reverse strand, counting down.
AGTTTTCCAATGGATTCTTTGGGGTTTTCTATATATAAGATCATGTCGTCTGCAAACAGCGAGAGTTTCACTTCTTCCTTCCCTATTTGGATTCCTTTTATTCCTTTTTCTTGCCTGATTGCTCTGGCCAGGACCTCCAGTACTATGTTAAATAAGAGTGGTGATAGAGGGCATCCTTGTCTCGTTCCTGTTCTCAGGGGGATGGCACTCAGTTTTTGCCCATTGAATATGATGTTGGCTGTGGGTTTGTCATATATGGCCTTTATTGTGTTGAGGTAGTTCCCTTCTGTGTCCATTTTGTTAGAGTTTTTATCATAAATGGCTGTTGGATCTTGTCAAATGCTTTCTCTGCATCTATTGAGATGATCATGTGGTTTTTATTCCTCAGTTTGTTGATGTGGTGTATCACATTGATTGATTTGCGGATGTTGAACCATCCCTGTATCCCTGGTATGAATCCCACTTGATCATGATGTATGATCCTTTTGATGAATTGCGAATTCTGGTTGCCAAAATTTTGTTTAGAATTTTTGCATCTATGTTCATCAGTGATATTGGCCTGTAGTTCTCTTTTTTCGTGCTGTCCTTGTCAGGCTTAGGTATCAGCGTGATGTTGGCCTCGTAGAATGTATTAGGAAGTGTTCCATCCTCCCTAATTTTTTGGAATAGCTTGAAAAGGAGAGGTATTAAATCCTCTCTGAAAGTTTGGTAGAATTCCCCAGGAAAGCCATCTGGTCCTGGGGTTTTATTCTTTGTGATGTTTTTGATTGCTATTTCAATCTCTTTCCTTGTGATTGGGCTTATCAAATTGTCTGCTCCTTCTTGAGTGAGCTTTGGGAGATTGTAGGAGTCCAAGAATGTATCCATTTCCTCTAGGTTATCCATTATGTTGGCATATAGTTTTTCGTAGTATTCTCTTATATTCCGTTGTACTTCTGCAGAGTCTATTATTATTTCTTCTCTTTCATTTCTGATTTTGTTTATTTGAGCTTTCTCCCTTTTTTTCTTTGTAAGTCTGGCTAGGGGTTTGTCAATTTTATTTATCTTCTCAAAGAACCAGCTCTTTGTTTCATTGATCCTTTCTACTGCCTTTTTCGTTTCAATAGCATTTATTTCTGCTCTGATTTTTATTATTTCTCTCTGTCTGCTGACTTTGGGCTTTGTTCTTCTTTCTCTAATTCAGTTAGGTGTAGTTTAAGATTGCTTATTTGGGATTTTTCTTGTTTGTTAAGATGTGTCTGTATTGCAATAAATTTTCCTCTTAATACAGCTTTTGTTGTATCCCATATGAGTTGGTATGGCATGTTATCATTTTCATTTGTCTCCAGGTATTTTTTTATTTCTTCTTTAATTTCTTCAATGATCCATTGCTTGTTCAATAGCATATTGTTTAGTCTCCACATCCTTGTGCCTTTCTCAGCTTTTTTCTTGTAATTAATTTCTAGCCTTATAGCATTATGATCGGAGAAGATGCTTGTTATTATTTAAATTTTTTAAAATTTGTAGAGGCTTGCCTTGTTTCCCAACATATGGTCTATCCTTGAGAATGTTCCATGTGCACTTGCGAAGAATGTGTATTCTGCTGTTTTTGGATGAAGTGTTCTATATATGTCTATTAAGTCCAATTGTTTTAGCTTTTCATTTAGTTCCACTATTTCCTTGTTGATTTTCTGTCTGGGTGATCTGTCCATTGACGTGAATGGGGTGTTGAGGTCCCCTACTATTATTGTGTTGTCTTTAACATCTTCCTTTAGGTCTGTTGATAGTTGCTTTATGAACTTTGGTGCTCCTGTGTTGGGTGCATAGATATTTATATGCGTTATTTCTTGATAAAGTGTCAGTTTGATCATTATATATTGTCCCTCTGTGTCTCTCTTTACCTGCCTTATTTTGAAATCCGTTTTGTCTGATATAAGTATTGTGACACCTGCTTTCTTTTGTTTGCTATTAGCTTGAAGTATTGTCTTCCACCCTTTCACTCTGAGCCTGTGTTTGTCCTTGGGGCTGAGGTGTGTTTCCTGGAGGCAACAAATTGTTGGATCTTGTTATTTAATCCATTTTGCCACTCTGTGTCTTTTTATTGGAGAGTTCAATCCGTTTACATTGAGGGTGATTATTGATGCATGAGGGCTTAATGCTGTCATTCTGTGGCTCGTTATCCGGTTTTCCTGCATTTCCTTTGTTTCTCATCCTGTGTGTGTTTAGCCTACCCATTGACTTCTGCAATTCCTTATGCTGGGTTTCTTAGATTTTTCCTTATTTATGTTTTGTGTCTCTGTTTTGTTTTTTAGTTTAGTGGCTACCCTGAAGTTTGTATTTAGAATCTCGTGTATAATATAGTCCATTTTCTGTTGGTCTCTTACTTACTTGGCCTAGACTGATTTAGTCCCTTTCCTCTTCCCCTCCTAAATTATGATTTTCATCTCTTATTCCAACTCGTGTTATGAGTTTGTGGTTAGAGTGATAAGATTGTCTTTGCTTTGGTAGTTTCCTTCCCTTTATCCTAATGCTATGGTTGAATATTTGCTATCCTATTCTGGTTCTATCTGTCTCCCTACTCTGTAGTTTGTGACCCCTTTCTCCCTTTTTTTCTTTTTTCAGGTATGAGAGCCTTCTTGAGGATTTCTTGTAGTGGAGTACTTTTGGTTACAAATTCCCTTAACTTTTGTTTGTCTGGAAAAGATTTAATTTCTCCCTCATATCTGAAGGATATTTTTGCTGGATAGAGTATTCTTGGCTGAAGATTTTTATCTTTTAAAGTTTTGAATATGTCATTCCATTCTCTCCTAGCTTGTAAGGTTTCTGTAGAGAAATCCGCTGAAAGTCTGATAGGAGTTCCTTTGTAGGTTATTTTCTTCTGTCTTGCTGCCCTGAGTATTCTTTCTTTGTCTTTCATTTTTGTCATTTTTACTACTATATGCCTTGCAGTAGGTCTTTTTACATTGACAAATCTAGGAGATCTGAAAGCTGCCTCCATACACATTTCTCCCTCAATCCCTAGATTTGGGAAGTTCTCTTCTATAATTTCGTTAAGCACACTTTCTGCTCCATTTTCCTTTTCCATGCCCTCCGGAATTCTGATAATTCTTAAATTGGATTTCCTCATTGAATCTGCTATTTCTCGGAGATTCTTTTCATTTTTTTTAATTCTTAGTTCTGTTTCTTCCTCTGTCTGGAGCCATTCAGCCCGTCTGTCTTCGATTATGCTAATTTTCTCCTCTGTGGTGTCTACACATGCATTCAGGGAGTCCGTTTTCTGTTTTATCTGATTCATTGTATTTTTCATCTCTAATATTTCTGATTGATTTTTCTTTATAGTTTCTATCTCTTTTGTGAAGTAACTACAGAACTTGTTGACTTGTTTCTCTATATTTCCCTTTACTTCATTGAGTTTTTTGATGATAACTACTCTGAACTCATTTTCACTTAGTTTACCTATTTCCAAGTGCTCAGGACTTAATTCTGTGTTTTTATTGTTTTCCTTCTGGTCTGGAGCTTTTATAAATTGCTGTATGGTAGAGGAGCGGTTTTTGCATATGATAGAATTATTCGGTTGCAGTTACAGCCTGTTGCCACTAGAAGGGGGTTGAGAGGCACGCGTTCTGAGCCCTCCACCTTCAGCTGCGATGGCGGCATGCAGTGCCGGTTGGGGGAGGAGGGGCACTTTCTCTCGCATGCTGACCTGGATTCCGATCAGCTCTCGCTCTCTGGTTTCCCGGGGCCCTGGCTTGATGGGGTCCCCCAACACGAAAGCTTTCCCCCGTTAGAGGGTTTCTGCTGCATGGGCATTGGGAGTCCTGGACGATCCCACGGATGCATGACCCCTCCCCCGCTCCTTCCCTCACCCCCGGGAGACATCCCAGTCTCTATGGGATGGAGCAAAGTTCTCTCTTACCCTTTTCCAGCTCCTCCGAGGGCGGCTCCAGCCTCTCCACCCTCTGTCATTTTGCTGCTGTGGGTCTCTGACGATCTCTGTTATTATTAGAGTTATTGGCTGAAATTCAGTTGTTCTGGGTTTGGGTTGTAGTTTGGAGGCGAGAGAGTCCTGGGTCAGCTCAGTCCGCCATTTTGCTGATGTCACCCCCTGAATAATTTATTGATATGGTTTCAGATTCCACATCATAACTAACCTTTAAGAAACTACTGCTTAACAAATTTGAGTATAGTATCTAAGAATATACACAATGATCTGATAAGGTTATTAAAACAAGAGCTAAACAAGGCTGGAGGGCCGTGCTAAGAGATGTGTTGGAGTGCCTCCATTTCTTTGTAATGTGTTAAATATATATGGTGGTTAGACTGCCGTTAGTTTGTAGACACTGTATTCTTATTTCTCTGGCTAACAGTCATACATGGATGCTTAAGATAGACAGAAAAGACCTGCAACGGAGTTCTCAAAGAACTGCTTTTCTTGTAGGTTACCATCCCACCATTGCGTGATCCTTTGAAAAAGGCACAATATGACAAAGATGACGAAAAGAGAACTCTTCTTCAGTGTGAGACTGGTACTTAGTTCCTCACTGTTATATGATTTCATAATCCTAGAGCAATGAGAGTTGCATTTAAGAGTGCTAATTTAGGTTACTAATCTTCCTACAGGCAAAATATATACAATGAAAGAATTTAAAGAGGTTGAGAAGGCCAAACTGTATTCCAGATTCCCAAGAATTTCTACTTCAAGGCACTTTATGACTCCAAATGAGTGGCTTAAACTGCCGACAGTCTACATAGAAAGTGAATTTTGTAAAAGGAGCAGGTAATGGTTAATATAATAGAAATTATGAAACCTCTTGGAACTTGAAGACTTTTTTCTTGAGACAGTGATATTAATTTTGTCATAGTTATTATTTTTTTAAAATTTCATTTTTCAAAGAGAAATCTATAATTCTTGACTTTGTTCATCTATATGTAATGTTTCTTTTTTCTTGGGTGCTTTCAAGATTTTCTCTTTCTCTTTGGTTTTCATTAGCTAGACTATGATGTGTCTAGATAGGTCCCCCCCCCTCCCCATTTCTTTCTGTTTATTCTACTTAGGGTTCTCAGAGATTCTTGTACCTGTGGTTTGATGTCTTTCATTATTTTGGGGGAAATTCTATGGCGTTATCACTTCAAATATTTCTTATGCCCCATTCTTTCTGTTTTTTTTTCTTCTGAGACACAAATTATATGTATGTTAGATCATTTGTATTGTTCCATACTTCTGTAGCTCTTCAATACTCTGTTCTTTTTGAAAGAAGTTTTTTTCTACTTGTATTTCAGCTGGACAATTTCTACTGACCTATCTTTAGTTGACTGACTCTTTCCTCAGCTGTGTTCCATCTATTTATCAGTGCATCAAATGAATCTTTCCTTGGCTCTGTCCCATACTGAAGAACCCATCAGAGGAATTTTTCATCTCTGATGAGATTTTTATTTTTAGCATTTCCATTTGATTTTTTTTCCACATAGTTTTCATTTCTCCTGAAGTTCTCCTGCTGTTCATACATGTTGTTCACCTTTCCAGTAGATTCTTTAACATATTTCTCATAGTTATTTTAAATTCCCTATCTGATAACTCCAACATTAGGGTCATTTCTGAATCTGGTTCTGTTGTTTGCTTTATCTCTTGACAATGGGTTATTTTGTCTTACTTTTTTTTTTTGCATGTCTTATAATTTTTGATTAAATGTCAGATATTTGAGGTTATTTTGTCTTGCTTTTTTGGGCATGTCTTGTGATTTCTGACTGAATGCCAGGCATTAGAGGTAAAAGAACAGTATAGACTGAGTATTTATGTCTAGAAATGGATATGCCTCTTCTTCTGTCTTGCATTAGTGTGGAGAATTGGGCTTATCTAGTTGGAAGCTGAGCTGGGCTTAGGTCTTATTATTGTTATTGTTACCTTCAGTGCACCACAGGCTTCAAATGCCTCTAGTGGTGGGCTGCTGTTACCCTGTGTTTATGGGGGGGGTCTCGGGTGCCCAGAGGGGTTTTCTCAAGTGGTCCTCCTTCCCCTCTTTTTGGCTATTCCTGCAAGCCTGCATCACAGAGGTGAAGGGGGCTCTCTCTGTGCTCTTGCTTCATCACCAAAAGTATACTGCTGTTGCTTGTTGCTAGGCTTACAGCATGGGCAGAGGAATGTTCTCTGCTTTCCTTTCCAGCTTCAGTTTTAGGCAAGCTCTATGTGCTTGGGCCTCAGGAGCAGGGCTTCCTTAGAGTTCCTTTCTCTTCTGCCTGGGGCAGCCAAACTCTATCTTGTATCTGTGGTTGTTCCTAGATGGTAGTTTCCTGTCCTTCTTCAATAGTAGCAGAACTCTGCTTGGTTTAGGTATAAGATTCTAGACCCAGGGTAGTTTCTTGCCCCTTCCCCTGGGACAGAGGACTTCTGCTTTTATCCCTATCCTAGTAGCAGTGGATCCTTGCCTCTGTCCTGGGTGTAGGAGGATTTCCCACCCCTCCTCCAGAGGCAGACAGGTTTTGCTTTTACTCCTCTCTCAGAAGCAGTAGATCTTTGTGTATTGTCCTATGGGAAAAAGAGTTTGCTTCCCTTCCCCCAGCAGCTTAGGCTTTTGCTTTGTAGGTGGGCAGGGTCCAGGGAAGTGGGTAGGACACTGCACTTGTTTATCTTTGCCACAGATGGGGGCTGTCTCAGATTTTCTGCCCTGTGCCTAATCTTTCTTGTTAGTTCCTAGTGCAGGCCCATGGAGAAGAGCTTGCACTTGAGTGGAAACACTTCTTGTATGAGGGCTCCCCAGCTATTCCAAAGTGACATGCTAGCCGACACTTGGCCTTTAAGGAGTCATTAAAATTTTGGCTGATATCTTTTGTTTTTAATTAATAGGCTTTATTTTTTAGAGCAGTTTTAGGTTTTTACAGAAAAAATTAAGCAGAAAGTACAGTTTCTATATATCTCCTCCTCCTTACTCCCCCCTGGCCAGTTTCCCCTATTATTAACATCTTGTATTAGTGTGGTACATTTGTTACAATTATGAACCAATATTGATCATTATTAATAACTAAAGTCTATAGTTTACAGTAGAGTTCACTGTTTGCGTTGTACAGTTCTGTGGATTTTGACAAATGCAAAATGTCATGTATCCACCATTGCAGTACCATACAGAATAGTTTCACTGACCTAAAAATCCCCTGCATTTCACCTATTCATCCCTCCCTCTCCACAAACCCCTGGCAACCGCTGATCTTTTTACTATCCTAATGAGTTAGAATCATACAGTACATTATGCTTACAATACTTTTTCAGACTGGCTTCTTTCACTTAGTAATGTGCATTTAAGGTTCCTCTAGGCCTTTTTTGTCACTTGGATAGCTCTTTTTTAAATTGCTGAATAATTTCCTATCATTGATTGTATCACAGTTTATTCATCCATTTATCTATTGACGGCATCTTGGTTGCTTCCAACTTTCGGCAGTTATGAATAAAGCTGCTATAAACATCCATGTGCAGGTTTTTGTGTGGACATGTTTTCAACCCATCTGGGTAAATACCAAGGAATGCAATTGCTGGATTGTATGGTAAAACTATGTTTAACTTTGTAAGAAACTACCAACCACCTTCCAAACTGGGTGCACCATTTTGCATCCTTACCAGTAATGAATGAGAGTTCCTGTTGCTCCACATCTTCACCAGCATTTGGTGGTGTTGGTGTTTTGGATTTTAGCCATTTTATTAGGCATGTAGCAGTATCTTGTTGTTTTAATTTGCATTTCCCTATGGACATATGATGTTGAGAACCTTTTCATATGCTTACTTGCCATCTGTGTAGTTTGTTTGGTGAGATGTCTGTTCAGATCTTTCACCCATTTAAAAATGTTTGTTTGTTTTCTAAATGTTGAGTTTTTAAGAGTTTTCTGTTTTTTGTGTTTTTTTTTGGATACAAGTCCTTTATGAGAAATGTGTTTTGTAAATACTATCTCCCAGTCTGTGGCTTTTCTTTTCATTCTCTTACAAGTGTCTTTTGCAGAGCAGAAGTTTTTTTCATTTTTTTTTGAGGAAGATTAGCCCTGAGCTAACATCTGCCACCAATCCTCCTCTTTTTGCTGAGGAAGACTGGCCCTGAGCTAACACCTGTGTCCATCTTCCTCTACTTTATATGTGGGATGCCTGCCACAGCATGGCTTGACAAGCAGTGCGTAGGCCTGCACCCAGGATCCGAACCAGCGAACCCCGGGCTGCCAAAGCAGAATGTGCAAACTTAACCACTGTGCCACTGGGCTGGCCCCCAGAGCAGAAGTTTTTAATTATTTTTTTAAAGATTGGCACCTGAGCTAACATCTGTTGCCAGTCTTCCTTTTTTTCCCCTTTCCTTCTTTTCCCCAAAGCCCCCCAGTACATAGTTGTATATTCTAGTTGTAGGTCCTTCTGGTTGTGCTATGTGGGATGCTACCTCAGCATGGCCTGATGAGCAGTGCCATGTCCGTGCCCAGGAATGTGAACCAGGGAAACTCTGGGCTGCTGAAGCGGAGCACACGAACTTAACCACTTGGCTACAGGGCTGGCCCCAGAAGTTTTTAATTTTAATGAAGTCCAACATCCATTTTTTTCCTTTTTTACCTACTTGTATGGAAGTCACCTCTTTCTCCCATTCTCTACCAAGGGTGAAACAGTTATCTGTCCTTTTTCTCCTTGGAGGGACTTGTTTTTGAATTTAGTATACTTGGTTGCCTTGAGGTCTGATGGGCTCAAAGTTATGGTTTTATAGATTATCTGGCCTTTTCTTGTAATTAGGATGGCAGCAACATTATTTGAAGCTTTTAACATCCTAAATGGAAGCAGAACTCTAATCATTTGACTTCTTACTTCGTAAAAATTTCCCACAAACGTCACCGTAAATGTCATGTAAAACAGAAAGAAACCTTAAGATAGAATTCTGAAAGGATGACTATTTTTTAAATCTTTCTCTTTGAGCATCATAAGCCTAACTCTAGTAATTACCCAAACCAGGAATCTACTTATAACAGATTTAACTCAGATTGTGTGTGAAGATGATCATATTTAGAATATTGATTTTATAGTGAGCTAATGGCATATGGTAGGTTGCAACTGCAGTATTTATTTCACCCTCACCAATGTTCTGGGGTAACTAATGTGGTAAGGAAAATGTTCTCTTTGGATGATTGTCTGGATTATTTTCTGTGACTCATATTGCTCCAGTCTCCTGGAGGCTAATGTGTTTGGGGATGACTGGCTTCTTATCTGAGCCCTTGTACTGAATCTTAGTCTTTGCATATATCATATGCAAACCTTATATCTTAATACCTTTTAATATGTCTTCCATATTTTCCATCTCCTTAGGTAGTCTCTTTGGATATATTTTTTACTTTACTAGTTGTTTCTTCAGTAAGTTGAATATTAAAAATTTTAATTTCTTAAAACCCCCACCCACATCCATATGCGTATTCAATCCTGATAGGCTCTTATTGCTTTCTTATTTTGGTGATTGGATCCTTTCTTTCTTTAAACATTTTATACATTGCTACACTACATTCTATATCTGTTAGTTCAAAATTCTGTATTCCTTGGGGAACCTAAATCTATTGTTTTTCCCTGCTGACTCTCAATTATAATGGTTTGCTTTCTCATATGCTTAGTGAATTTTGTGAGTTAATTACATGACTTCATCTTTGGGTGTCTTCTTGGCCTAAATTGGGGGAGGTTTCCTACATAGAAGATTTGCTTCTGTTTCTGCCTCTGCTGGTGGCTGGGATGCCATCAACCTGGGCCCACTTCAGCTTCAAAGGTCTAGGCTCAGTGTGGCAGTCTCAAGTTTAGTGTCCCCACCTTAGAGCTGGTGCAGGGCTCATTACCCTGTTAACTCTGTTTTTGGCATCTGCCCTTAGGGGTGTTCCGCCTGCCCCTGCTGCCCCCCACTATGGCCCCAGCTTCCCACACCTCTACCCTCTGCTAGGTTTATGAGTGTGTCTGATTCTTGAAGACCTCCTCCATCTCTTGTGAGACTAATGATGCCTCAAAGATATACTAGATACATTCTATCCAATGTCTAGTTGTTTGGAGTCAGTGGGTTCCCTCAAAGCAGTGAATTTCAAACTGGTATATATAGTGAGGGCTTGTAAAGACTTTCCAAGGTATACACAAGCATGGATAGTTTTAAGGGACTCAATTTCCAGATTCTGAAGTCTATATGTACTCTTTCCAAAAATTGATCTGTCTGAGAACAAGCCTGTATTCATATCACTTATTATCCCACTTTTAAAAAGAAAGGCATACCTTTCAACCTGGGTGTAAAAAATTCAAGGTTGCCAAATAAAGGATAAATAAAAATAGTGGCTTTAGAGAGACTTTCTTTAATGATGAAACAAAGAAACTTAACCCACAGGTCTTTCTGTATTTCCCTGTCATATATAATTTATTTTACTTTAATTAATAATAAGTTGATTAATTTAAAGACTTGCTTTAGAATCAGAGTACTTGGTCTGTGTTGGGCTGCTCTGAATTTGGAATAGCTGAAGCCATATAATTTAGTGAGGCTTCTTTTAAATATAACTGTAATGTTTTGTGGGACTGCCAAAATTTTCAAAATACATTGACTGTAATCTTCAGCTAACAGTTTTATGTGATTGCTTTCAGATTTGGCATGCTTTATTCAATACGGTGATTAAAATTTTATATCAACTATTATCCTAAAATTTAAATTCCTAGTAAGGCCAACGCTCATTTTATTTTATCCTAATGAAGTTGATATTTAAAAAATCTCCTGTTAACAGGAAACAAACATTTAAATTTACAATGAAAAATTCTAGGTGTCAATTTTAAAATGTGCAAGGGGTGATGTGGCTTTTCAAAATTCTTTTAGGGAGTATATAAACAAAACGAAGGTCACTGCCTTGGAGCTCCTAGTCAGCCATTATTGCATATATTATATTTTTTGTTCATATATATACACACACACACATATATCACATCTATCTATCTATCTATCTATCTATCTATCTATCTATCTATCTTTATAGGTACTGTAAATTCCTTGAGGATAGTAATTGGGTGGCACAAAGTCAGTGTTTGTTTTATGAACTAATAAAGTAATGACTAGTATGGTGAGTAGGGAGAGAGGTGGTCAGAGAATTCCCTGATATTTAAATCGAGGTCACTGGGAGGATGGGGGTGCCATTAGCAGAAGAGGGAACACGGGAGGAGCAGATTCAGAAAGACAGTTGTGATGAGTTAATTTTCGTTCATGCTGAGTTTTATATACAGTGGTCCTTCCAGGTAAAGACATATTATGGGTTATTGGAAAAGTGAGACTACAGCTCAAGAAAGAAGAGTATTTGAGGCTGGAGAAATAAAGAGTTATTCACTTTGGAAGAAAGTAAAATCATAAGAATAGATTAGATAGGCTGAGGAGAGACACTACAAAAAAGAAAATAAAAGACAGAGCCCAAAGGTTGTACTATAAAATTTAGGAGGTGGGAGAAATAAAACGAGACAGAAGAAGCAGTCAGTGATTTGCCACAGATGTCAGGAAAGGAAAGAGTAACAAGAAAGATGAGGCACTATGCAAAATGCTTTGAAGTACAGAGAACTGAGAAGCAGCCATTGGATTTGCTGACTGAGGACAGTACTGCACAGACTTTTAGTTGGCTATGAGCAAAAGGAGGGGTAGTTGAGAAGGTCTAATTGGGTAATACCCTTCTCTTCCAAACTTTTCATTATTCTTAGGTCCCCTTACTAGTTACTCTCATTCTCAAGGTTCTCCCCAGGACAGCCTTGCCTAAAAAAGTCCTGCAGACAAAAGAGCCACTGCATTAGCCCTTCTCAGATATATTAACACAGGAAGCCTTTTGTCCTCACATTAATAATGCTTTATACACTAGTCTAGATGTTTGCCATACCCATTTATTTTCTTTTACTCAAAACATATTTCAAAATCCACACTCTCTAGGAAAATCCATTCTAATTAAGTCAGGATCAGACTGATCCTTTCCATTAATTGTTGGTGTGGCCATTTGCATGCTGGGTGTACTGAGTATGTTAGTTAGGATAATACAAGGGCTCTTGGTTTCTTGAATCCACCCTAGAAAAGAATTCATTTATTGAGGATTTGTGCTGCTCACGGAGTCACTGGAAGGTCTTAAGAAACAGCTGAGTTTCAGGAACAACTCCCAAAATCACAGTGTAGAACTGGCTGGTGAGTGATGTGTTGTTTCTGCTATGATCAACAAGCTGCAGAATCAGGAAGCTGCCGCTCCAGCTGTTTGCCTCAGAACCACACCAGCTCTGCTTTAATCTATGCCAGGAAAATGGATGTTCCTCACAGGGCCAGGATGACCCTTTCAGTCAGCTCTTGAGTGGGGCAAGACTGGAGGGATCCAAGGCACCTATCTGCCACCTTATGGCAAGGGAGACTGGGGAATGGAGGCTTTGGGTTCTCTCTTGGGAGAAGCATGTTACATTTACACAATCTCTAAGGCTTCTTTTTACATTAGAGTATAAGCTCCCAGAGGATAGGGAGTACTTTAAACTTTGCCTAGCTAATTCTAGGTTCTCAGTAAATATAAACCAATCTCCATTGTGGTTCAGCAACTTTTAAACACCTAAGAATGCACAGCAGTTTGAAATGGTATTTTGGACAATATACATAGCAGTCAATGTATAACAATAATTTCTGTATAAATATAAGCTAGTATTATTTTCTAAACATCCTCACACATGTTATCTTGTTAAAGGTTAAAAGTGAAAGTGAATTTTAATGATTGTAGTTGTGATTTGAAACCCTCGGCAAGACCCCCTCATCTTTTGGAATCTCAGGAAGAAGAAAAAGCAGTTATTTACAAGTAAGCCTGCTATTCCACAGCTTTGCTCTTCTTTCATTTAAGATGCTTGGCTGTTTTTCCACCCATACCATTCTTTTAAGTTGCTAAAGTCACTGCTGAGGCATACACCAGACTCTTTTGGCATGACCTCAGGCGTCTCCCACCACTGTGTCTGGGTAAGGTGGCAACTTTCTTCAGCTTTTTCTGATTTTAAAGAACAAATAGCTAACACATTCAGAAATAACAAGCACAGACATAGACAAAACTGTTAACTCATATTAAATTTAAGATTAGGAGATTTTTAGTTGAATTGGAGCAGTAAAAATAGAATTTTGGACCAGTTTTGGTGGGTAGTAGCTGTTACAATATTGTACCCAGAATGAAAAGATGTTATAAGCAAAGAAGTGGTACATACTGCTGTGCATGCAACATGGGGAATCATCCCAATTAAGTAGTTATGGAATTAAAAGTAAGAGATTTCTCTATATAGTTAGATAACTTGTTAATTATCTGTTAAAAGTAATGAGATTACTCAGACATTGCTGAAGGGATAAAACGATGCAGCAACTTTGGAAAACAGTTTAGCAGTGTCTCAGAATGTTAAACATTCAGTTACCATGTGATCTAGCAGTTCAACTCCTAGGTTTCTACCCAGGAGAAATGGGAACATATATCTACATGAAGACTTGTACATAGAGTGAGTGTTCATGGTAGCATTATTCACAATAGCCAAAAAGTAGAAACAACCCAAAGGTTCATCAACTGGTGAATGGATAAACAAAATGTGGTACGTCTATACATAGAATATTATTTGGCAATTAAAAGGAAAAGAAGTACTGATACATGCTACAGCATGGATGAACTTCAAAACTATTATACTCAGTGAAAGGACAATCACACATTTGACTCTATTTATATTTACAGTCATGCGTTGCTTAACAACAGGGATACGTTCTGAGAAATGCATCATTAGGTGATTTTGTCATTGTGTGAACACTGTAGAGTGTACTTACACAAACCTAGCCTACTACACACCTAGGCTGTATGGTACTAATCTTATGGGACCACTGTTGTATATGTGGTCCATCATTGACTTAAACATTATTATGCAGTACACGACTATATATGAAATGTCCAGAAAAGGCAAATCTATAGAGATAGGATGTAGATTATTGGTTGCCTAGGGGTGGGGTTGGGAATGGAGACTGATTATAAATGAGCATGAGGTTTTTGGATGGACAGAAATGTTCTAAAATTAGATCATGGTGATGTTTGCACAACTCTGTAAATATACTAAAAATCATTGATTCATACACTTAAAATGGGTAAATTTTATGGTGTGTAAATTACACCTCAGTAAAGCTATTGATAATAATTAAAAAGAACCTAGCAAGGCAGAAGATAAATGAGGTTATACATATGATGTTGTTTAGGAGGTTGGCCTACAATTCTCTGTTCCTACAAAGCCTCAGAGTAAGCTGCAGTAGTTTCCATTTCCTTTTACTGAATAAGCTCAAAATTTGATGAGTAAATATAGTATGGCTGAAGCTGAAGGGTTTTTAGAGATGCTTGATGCTGGCTGGCATGGCCAGCAGAGAGAAGGACTAATTACCTCATGAGGATCTTAGTGATTTAAAGTAGAAACAGATGACTGTGAGAGATGGCGCTGGCCATTGTGGACTTCTCAGTGTCTTTGAGGTGTGGTTTAACAATTGGCTGCTTCTTGAATGGGAGCTGAAATTGAGAGATAATAGGAAGCACTGAAACTAAGCCTTAGTTAGTTGGTATCAGAAAGACCTTAAAAGATGGAATGATTCAGAACCACTCTTATATATGAGGTTCCAAAAGAATAAGTTCCTCTACAATCGCTAACTGCCATGGTCTCATACAGACTTGTTTGAGTCAGGTTTTAGGACAAACATCCTAATCCTATTTAATTTCTATATTTGGTATAAAAGGAGGGGTTTTGTCCTCAAATACTTCTTCTAGCAGAGCATGACCCAGATGTGAAGGAAAACATTGCATTGTTGGAGTACCTAGGAGCTTATATTTTAGACTAGAGGCTTAGTTTATGAGCTCCCCCTGGAAGAAGGAGGAAGAAAATTCTGTTCTCTTCCATGAATTAGGGAGGCATCCCAATTATGGCACCAGGGGTGGAGAAGGCATATTTGTCTTTGGGGTTGGCTCTGTCTCCAATCTCGCCATGTTTCTGAATTCAGATAGAGTGAGGAGAGGCTGAGGCAGGAGCCTTAGGTGGGGACCCTGCCTTCAGATGAGTCACTCAGCTATGCCAAGGAGAACTTGGCTTCAGGAGGATCAGCTGAGCTGAGGAACTCTTTCTGTTCTTGTAAGCCCCTCCTCCCTGTATCAGACGTAACTCTTCTCTTCTGTCGCATTCAAAAGGTTTTAGCAACCAAGGAGTACCCACCCTGATCCTTGATGGTAAAAGAGGACACAAAGAAGCCTGCTTCTGAGGAAGCCATCTGCCAGCAGGAATCCCTCAGGGTGAGGACCGAAGAAGGTACTCAAGAATTAGGTTCTGTGTCTAAGAAAAGCATCTGCAATCAACTTCATTTTTGAGTTTAGTGTCTGTATGACAATACCATGTATTGACAGTCACTGTGAATGTATTTTCCCCAGAAGTTAAGAAATATTACCTTTATGATCCAATAAAAATAATAGCTACCTGAGTGCCCATCTCTCTCTTTTTAAAAAATTTAATTAACTTATTTTTGTTGCAGTAACATTGGATTATAACATTTATATAACTTTCAGGTGTACATCGTAATATATTTCGAATTCTGTGTAGATTACATCTGAGTGCCCATCTCAATTCACTTGGTCTTTCCCTAAATTAAAGTGTCTTCCCTGTGGTCAGCCACCCTTCAAATCAACACCTACATATTCTCCCCAGGTTTTCCAACAGTCTAGAAAATTTAAAAATTCATTTTGAGTATGCTTACCCATGGGCTGACTCTGATCCCGCATGTCACCCTCTGGCTCCTGTTGGTGGGACTCCTCGTCACAGGAAGACGTGGTAGCACCTAGACACAGCAGGACGTCGTTTTGTTGTCCTCAGGCAAACGGGGTGCTAAAAATCATTCCTCTCTTCTAGCTGTCGCCCTAGCTCATACAGATAAAGGGAAATTCTCTTTAGTATTAACTTACATGACCTCAATTTATTAAAAAAAATGGAAGCAGGGCGGCTTGGGGTCAGGCGGTTGAAGGCCCACGTGCGCGGGCGGAGGGAGCCCGGGCGGCGTCGGGCCCTCCTCCTTGACTCCCGCCTCAGCGGCCGGGGGAGAGTAGGGGGCTCCAGGGCAGGGGGCTCGGGTGGAAACGCAGCGCCTTGATGGGTCTTTAAAAGGACGCGCCCTTTCCCCTCCGGGAATGTTCGGCCCGCCGCGGACCCCTGCTGCCCAGCCGCGCCGGGAGCCGGCGGTGGGCGGAGGCGGCCCGGGAGCCCGCCGGAGTCGGGGGCGTGGCCCTCGCGGCGCGGGGGGTGGCCGAGGCCGGGTGGCCGAGGCCCGGCGCCCGACGGCGGACCCCGCGAGTTACTGACGAGGCCCTCCCGGGAGCGCGGCGGGAGGACCGCACCCCCTTTTAAACTGAGCCCCGGGCGCCGAGGGGTGCTGTTGGTTGGCTGTACTCAGCGACACTCCCCGGGGCGGAGCAGGGGTTCACACCGCTCTCCGAGCCCAACCCGGCCGCTCCACCGCAACGCCCTCCTTGGTGTCCTCGGCTGACCCTCCTCTCGGGGTTGGGTCCCCATGGCCGCCGCGAAAACGGCGCGCTGTGATGCACATTTCAGGCCAGAAAAACTGAAAGAATGGCCGGAGCCTGAGTCAGTTTCTTTAATGGAGGTAAAATAATGTGGCGATTCGGGGCGTTGTTCTGTTGGTGGGACATAAATCTCTTGAGATTAGGAACTGTCTTGACTTAGTCACAGTTGTGTTCCCCAGAACTAGACCAGCGCCTGCCATAGACGAGGCGCTCCCAAGAGTCCGTTGCACGGGAATGGCCGGGGATCAGGTGTGGCCGAGTGTGGTTCGAGTGTCCGAGTGTTGCCTGTGGCCAGCCAGGGGTCCGGGGCGTGAACGCAGCCGTCCCCCGCTCCTGCTGCGGGAGAAGCCGAGGGTGGCCCACCCGTCACTTCTCCGAGCCTGCTACAGCAGTGACCTCCTCGTCGAGGAAGTTTCATTGTTTTATAGGATTCTATCATTCGCCTCACTGTAAAGAAAAGCTCTTGCGTATTTCCTTTATTTTGTCCCTTTTCTCGTGGTGCCAGTGAGAGTAGCGAGACGCTTAATATTTGTGTGTGTGCGTTTGTGTGCACAAAAGCTGTGGATTTCAAAAGTGCTGCTAGAAATCATTAACGTCTTTCTCTGTTTTCTGGCAAAATCACAAAAAAGGAGCCATTGAAGACAAAAATCTGTTTATTTCCTTAAAGAAAAAAAGGTTTGAAAATCTGACACATGACCAATAAGTATATATAACATTTGCTAGTAATGTTAATAGGATGTCTAAAAACAGTGATTTCCGAAGATACTTGTCAAAGTGTATGTTTGTACTTCTCCAAATAAATTGATTGATTCTAAATTTGTATTGTAGTTTCAGGGGAAAACGTTTGTTTTTACATGCCTTTTTATTTGCCGTTTTAAAATAAGTGTAAGAAGGCTTTTAAACAAATTCTGTTTATATTATCAAGAGAGTTTTATTTTGAAGAAGAACCAAGTAGCTGTCTGAATATCATCTTTTATTTCATGGGAAGCTGTTAAGTATATGGGTAAAAATACAACTGTTTTTTTGAGATTTCTCTTATTCACAGATTTGGTATTTGAGTTTGGGGTTTAGTTTGTTTTGATGCACTCACTGTGGCAGAACCCAAAAAAGAGCCAGAGGTTGAATAGCATAATTTTAAGAACCTGTATCCTTTTACACTAGATAATCTTTTTAGGTAAGAGTGTTTCTCTTCCAGATAACTTGGTTTTTATGGCCTTTCCATTTGTTCTTACTTAGTCCTGTAAGAGTAAAAGTTAGAAAATGAGTTCATAGTGATCCAAAAGAAATTTAGTGCATCAGATTTACTCAAACTGCTTATGGAAATAGCAAGTCCCTGGATGCAGGACGATCTTCGTCCTCGGCCACGAGCGGCTGCTGACTGGCTCTGTGACTCTGGCCCAGTTGAACTGCACTGAACTTTGTGTAGTTTTGACTTACAAAGAGACCTGGCAGAAGTTAGGAGGCTTAAAGGGAACCTTTAAAACAAGCGAATGCCTGAAAAGAGGATTCGTTTTATAGAGGATCCCTTTAATTAGGAAGCTTTCTTCGTACTTTAAAAATATGATTTAATGGTATGATGTAAGGGATTTGTTTCAAAATAATTTGGGTGGAGGGTAGTACGTAGGGATTTAGATGAAATAGGATTGACTCTGAGTTGGTAATTGTTGAACCTGGGTGATGGATTCACAGAGAATTGTATTTGAAAATTTCCATAATAAAAAGTTACAAAATATGCTTTGAGGTACAGACATTAGTTTTACACTAAACTATTGGTAAAGAAGGCTGAATTTTGTCATTCTGGTTTGTTTTTTCAGAATTTACCTCCTAATATTCAATTCTGTAATTTTAGGCATTAGCTAGAGAAGACATTGATGAAGCTGTACATGCAATATTATTTAGAGAAAATTATGTTGTGAAGGTAAGAGTTGGCTACAGACTGTGGATTCTAAGTGTGTTCTGGGTGAGCGAGAGTGAGGCAGAGCAACGTGGCCAAGAGGACGTTATCATTGTCACAGAGATTCGTTTTGCTGAGAGAATGAGCGTCCTCTGATTCCCTAGTTGATGCTGCGTAGATCTGAGATTGGGCCACCTCCTTATAGGATCAGGAAGAGGTCAGGATTCCCAGATCTGTCTTCAAGGGATCTGAGAGATTGTTCTAACTGCTCCCCTTCTTTGTCCTGGTACTGAATAGAAATTCTTCCCAACTAAAACTTACTCTTTCTATATGTTCCCACATTGCAGAGGGGATATAGAAACCTACCGGAAATGCATTAGTAATTTAAGGATCATAACCAAGCAGTGCTAATAGTCACTGTGGAATTAATAAACCTAAAGGGGTTTTAATTTCAATGAGAGGGATTGAAATTTGGTGTTGTAATAAGACTTTAACATTTGTATTGTGATTTATAATTTATAAAGGAAGTTTACATAATTCTCATTTGAGTGTCAAAAGAGGTAGATGAGATTTCCCTCCTGGGAATTGATTGATTCAGAGACAGCAGTGCCGAAGCAAGTCTAGTGTGCTTTCTCCTCTACCAGTTTTGTCACAGACTTTACTGAAGGCTAGAGATAGGGGATGGGTGACCAGGAACGCTCAGAAATCCTGAGAATCGGGGGTTTCATCAGTCAGGTGGGGTTCCATTGCGGTTTAATCTGAAGGCACAGTGGAGAACTTTTCTTGGTTCTTCCTGCTCTGTGCTCTCAGGTTCTCTTTCTGAGCTTTGTTCTGTTTTTCAGTTATCATATGCTAGGACTTTGCAACCCCAATGTGTTGAGAGCTTAGGAGTGGGAGCAACTGTTTTTCCCTTGTCTTCAAATGAATGACAATAAGTGGAAAATTAATAATTTGTTTTTCTTGTTTGTATCACTTCATTAGAAATTGGATATGTATTTTCACCATCTGGATATTTTTAAGGAAAGAAGAAAGGAGATGTTACATAAAAAATGGATTCAAAATGTTGCAGAGCCTCTTCAGCAGAGAATTATGGAAAAAGTAATTTCATACAGAGGGTTGGAAAAAACGAAGCAAGAGAATTTTGAATATTTTTTAAAGCACGCAAATAAAACGGTACTAAGAATACTTTTTAAAATAAAGTATAATTTAAAGAGTTGGACCAACATTTTCATTGGTTATGCAGACAGTCCCAAGCTTATTTTTGTATTTAAGATGAATTCCTGGAACTGTAATACAGAACTGTAATTACAGAAGTGTAATAGTGCATTTTTAAACCTGGAGTTTTGAGTGGAGGGAATACAGGTGTTGATTTGGAACTAGATTTATCAGGAATGCTTTTAGGTGAATGTTAAGAGAGTAACAGTGGCTTAAACCATATGGACATTTATTGTTTACTTAATAAGAAATTGAGGGGTAGATGGTCTCACTGGGGGTTCTGGCAGCATAACAAGGTTGTTAATCACCCAGGTCTTTTCCTATTGTTCTATTCTGCTATCCTTAATATTTTCACTTTATCCCCATCACCCTTAGATTTGTAAGCATATTTGGTTGCTTACAGCTTCAGATGTTAGGTTCAAGGCAGGAAGAAGGGTAAAGAATCGTGCCAGGGCATCCTTTTCTTAACACTGGATCCTTTGATCAGGAAGCAAAAAGTTCCCCAGAAGCTCCTAGCAGTTTTCCCCTTAGGTCTCATCGGCCATAGTGGGTCACATCGCAAATCCTAGTAAGAAGCAGGGCCAGGAAAGAGAGTGTGTGGCTTTACGACCTCTGTAGTGGGAAGCAGGCAAGGGAGAAGGGGGTCCCATGGCTGTCGAGTTAGCCAGCCATTAGGTATAGGGACCACGAGTGCCTGCTCTCTGCTCTGCAGTTTGGTGTTACAAAACAACAACAAAATTTTGGCTGCTGCTTTTGAAGGTTTTTCTATTTTAACTTTGAAGTCAGAACCCTCTTTTGAAATTTAGGCCCTTCTAAATTTCCAGGTATTTACTAGAGATCTAGAGGAGTTTGACTGGAATGTTAGAGCATTTAAGTATATTTACTAATTTCTGGATATCTACATTTCTGGATATCAGGTTTCTGAATATATACATTAAATACTTCTTCCTAAATGCCCTAGAGACAGAGCTCAAGGTCAGATCCAGGTCTCTCTGAAACTAAAGTGAAAAGTCTTATAGTTGTGCCCAGAAATGTGATCACACATGTATTGGATGGGGAAACCATGCCTTAGAAAAGCCATGTGTTGAAGTCCAAGTGATTTTAAATGACAGTAAATTCACTGTGATCAACCACGCGAGCTGGCTTCCAAGGAAACATTGGAGCTCTTAGGCTGTGTTGAGAGTGGAAAGCATCAAAGTCCCCCTGTCCGTCCTGTCACCGTCTCGTCACTCCTGTTCACGCTGTAAGGGGACGGTCAGCAGCTGTAGAACCTTTAGAACAGGATGGAGACTTGCCAACACTTCACAGGAGGAAGAGTGGAAAGAAATATGGGGCATTTAGTCTGAGGAAGAGATGACATGAGACGGAATGAAACCTTTAAACATTTAGAAGGCCGACGTGGGTGATGGGAAGATGTATTTTGTGTTGCTTCAGGGGAGAGAACTAGTATCTGCATGTGGCAGATTTCAACTCAGTCTAAGGACAACTTCCTAGTTGTTAGAATGCCCAAGAGAGAACCTGCCTGGTGGAGCAGAAGGTTCTCAAACTGAGGCTGGTTGATGACTTCAGACTACAGCTGATGATTTCTTCTCCCAGAAGGTGGTGAACTCTCACCGCAGTCTAAATTACTTCTGAGGTTTTTTCTAACCCTTTGAATCTATGATTTTATATAAAAATGGAATAAAATATTTGGCTTTTTTGAATCTTGCAAAACGCATTTGTATGTAGTAATTTGCTTTTAGGTGTACTTTTTTTTTTACCCCAAAGGAAATGATTGGAGACCTGTGTGATCCTGAGGTATACAATCCTTTTTATATGATGAAAAAGGACCCAAATTATGGAAAGGTAAGTAAGTTTCTTACTTTTATTTATTTATTCTTAGAAACTTTGGGGATGGGGAGAACCTAGTAATTTTAGAAGTCTCGTAGTTACTTTATATTCATAAAAATAAATCTGCCAAAGCCTTTCTCTTGAGTTTTAGAATAGGAACCCAAAGTAATTTTGACTGCTAGGGAATTTACATTGTGAACAAGGGGTGTGTGTGATAATTCGTTCGTTTGTTCATTCATTCATCCACTCACATTCAGCAAACTGGAAGCCCAGAAAGGAGAGGAAGATATGTGGACAGCGAGTGAAGGGGCCTGTGACAAGTGTGTCACAGAATCAGTGCAGGGAGCGGTGGGTCCAGAGGCAGAGCTCCTCTGCGGGAGGTGAAAGGAGGGATGGCGGGAAAGCTGCCCAGAGAGCTGAGTTTATAATGAGTCTTAACATTTTAAACCTGGCAATATGTGAGTTAAAATTTTGAGAAGGGGGTTTCAGTTTTTTATTCCTATGTAGAAGTAGCCATCTGATATTGCTATTCACTTAAAAAAAATGTGTGTGGCTCTGAAGAGACAAGTGGTTTATGTTGCTTCTCCCAGAAAACCAAGGCAGATCATTGTTATGAAGACAAGAAGGTTCTTTGGCTCTGGGAGACTCACCGAGCAGGGTGTTGGGCACTCACGGTGCTGCCTCGCTTTTTCAGTAACTGTTTACCTCGTGTGTACTTCCGGGCCCAGCATTGGGTCAAGTGTGTGGGAGAAGTAAAGAAGGGCAAAACATCTCTGTCTAAAGCCTGTAATGAGAAGCGGGGAGGGGAAAACCGCCTTTATCCACAAGCTGTGCACCCCGGCCCCTTGACGCTCCCCCATACTGAGGTTCACCTGCTCTCCTGTTCTCACAGGCCCTTAAAGACTGGCTGTCAGCTCCCCCAGGAGACGCTCTTCCTCCCAGGCTTCTTGGGAGTGCTGCCTCGTGCTCCTAAAGCCTCCTGAGCTGATGCCTCTCAGCATCAATGACTAGATTGTCATTGTGTGTGACTTGTCTGTTCTAGACTGAGAGATCCCTGAGGACAGGACCTCGCCATGATGCAGCATGCAGTAGCATCAGCAAATATTTATTGACTGATGCAGTGATGCAGTGGAACTCTGAATAGAAGTATGTCTCTTCTATTTGGGCAGCCCTCCCTCCCTTCAGCCACTTAAGGCTCAGTGAACTGTCCTAATGTGGGGCAGGAGACGTTTACCCTTCCCCTGCGCTATGGGTTGATGTTACTCACGGATCTTTATTCTCAGCTGCTTTGGTGTACAGCAAAGGCAGACCTGAATGCTTCGGACAGATTTGAAAGCCTAATACAAACTGCGCTTGGACCCTCAAAGAGTCAACTTTCTTGTAGGTTACAGTCCCACCGTTTTATGATCCTCTGTTTAGAAGACAGCAAGAGATGGATGAAGAGAAGAGAGCTATTTTTCAATACAAGACAGGTAGGTACCTTGTGATCGCTGGGCTTTATGTTTAGAGACTTCTAATTGTAAAATGATTTCCTACCACAAGAGTGGCTGGGGTTGACTGTAAGAGTGTTGATTCAGATTTTTTATCTTCCTCTAGGAAAACGATATACCTTAAAAGAATTTAAAGAACTAGAGAAGGCCAGGCTGTATGCCAAATTGCCACAGTTCACTTTCACTCTGCACAGTGTGATTCCAAAAGAACGGCACAAAGCCTCTGCGAGACCTGCGAGAGGGAGGGCCCGTGGGGGATGCAGGTAAAGGTGGACCGACTGACTGAGCGACCTTCTTACTGTCTCCGTAGCTTTGCCTTTTACAGAATGTCATATAGTTGGAATCACACAGTATATTGCCTTTCCCAGATTTTACTTTCATTCTTAAAGGATGTTTTACAGGATTAAGAGTGTTAGGTTGGCAGTTACTTTCTTTCAGTGTATATCTGACTGTCTTTTACTTTTTTAGTTGAGAAGTCAGCTGCCAGTCTTAGTGTTATTCCTTTGAAGATAATTATCTTTTAATCTGGATGCTTTTAAGATTTTCTTATTGTCTTTGATTGTTTGTAGTTTTACATGATGTTTCTAGATGTGGATTTCTTTTTATTTATCCTACTTGGAAGTCATGGGTCTTGTGTCTGTAAAGTGATGTCTTTAATCAGTTCTGGGAAGTTCTCAGTCATTTTCTTTTCTTTTTTTTAAGATTTTATTTTTTTCCTTTTTCTCCCCAAAGCCCCCCAGTACATAGTTGTATATTCTTAGTTGTGGGTCCTTCCACTTGTGGCATGTGGACGCCGCCTCAGTGTGGCGCGATGAGTGGTACCATGTCCGTGCCCAGGATTCGAACCTACGAAACACTGGGCCGCCTGCAGCGGAGCGCATGAACTTAACCACTTGGCCACTGGGCCGGCCCCAGTCATTTTCTTTTTGATTGTTACCTCTGCCATATTCTCTCTCTCCTCTCTTTCTGGTACTCCAGTTAAACATATTTTAGATTTTCTCACTGTATCCTCACTGTGTCTGACCTTTTCTTGTGTATTTTCCATCCTTTTTGTCTCTCCATATTTTTTTTTCTTTTTTGAGAAAGATTAGCCCTAAGCTAACATCTGCTGCCAATCCTCCTCTTTTTGCTGAGGAAGACTGGCCCTGAGCCAACATCCATGCCTATCTTTCTCCATCTCATATGTGGGACGCCTACCACAGCATGGCTTGCCAAGCGGTGCCACGTCTGCACCTGGGATCCGAACCGGTGAACCCCGGGTGGCATAAGCAGAACGTGTGAACTTAACTGCTGTGCCATCAAGCTAGCCTCCTGTCTCTCCATATTTGATTCTAGATATTTTACTAATAATCTCTTCAGTTGTGTCTAGTAATCTGTTGTTAAGCCCACTCATTGAGTTCTTATTTTCAATTTTTTTTTTTTTTGAGGAGGAGGATTAGCCCTGAGCTAACATCTGCTGCCAATCCTCTTTTTGCTGAGGAAGACTGGCCCTGAGCTAACATCCATTTCCATCTTCCTCCACTTTATATGTGGGACGCCTACCACAGCATAGCTTGCCAAGCGTTGCCACATCCGCACCCGGGATCCGAACCAGCAAACCCTGGGCCCCTGAAACAGAATGTGCACGCTTAACCGCTGTGCCACCAGGCCAGCCCATCAATTGTTTTATTTTTATAGTTCTGGCATTTTATTTGCTTCTTTTTCAGATAGGTTTTGGGGAAGGCTGTCTCTACTCAGGGCCTGGAGGGTCTCCACTCCCCACGAAGGAACCTATTCCAATGCACTGCTTGTCTTGCCCACCAAGGGGAGGGAGATGTTGAGAACGAGGTTAACTACCCACCTGCCAGAACAGCAGCCAGGCTCAGGAGGAAAATTCCAGCAAAGCTACGCTGGGAGCATGGAGGAGTCAGTCTCTATCCTGGTTCTTGACGTTGGCAAATGTGCCCAGGGGAGGAGAAAGCTGGAGATTGCCAACTCATTGAGGAAGGGCCGTCTCCTCTCTGGAACTGTTTCTGCAGCTGTCCAATGAGTTTAAAATTATAGTTTTCTTTTTTTGGTAAAGTCTCTGGTGTTTTCTTGTAGCAGGAGTGTTGGCCTGTGCAAACTTTTATATCCTATGCAAAAATAGAAGCATTGTCATGTTCTTCCTTTTTATCCCTCATCCTGAGTTTTGCTGGAAAATACAATGCTACTTTGTTTCTGTTTTCCCTAGTGATTTGGAAGTTTTATGTTCTATTTCTGGTTTTATAGTTTCTTTATCAATTTTAATAAACATTTTAATTTAAATATTAGTAATTGTATAACTCCCTATGCCCCAGCAAGACGAAGGCTTTATTTTGCTTTATTTTTTTATCTCCCCTGTCCAGCTCCTCAGCCTGTGTGGTCACAGCCCCTTAAACAGTATTCTTCCCGTTGGTCTGGTCTCCTGCAGTGGGCTCTCCCCCTGCTGCCCGAGGAGTTTTTTTGAAGTGATCAACCTTCCCCAACTGAAAACGCTTCAGCAGCCTCCCGTAACCTTTCCAGTAAAGTCCAGACTCCTTAACATAGCACATAAGGTCCCCGGGCCCCGCCACCCTTTCTGGCTTCGTCTGAAAAGTCTCCTCCCGCTAAAGGAAAGAAATATAAATAAACCACAAAAATCTCTGGGTTAAGTCAGCACGTTTACAACTCCCTGTCCTGCCAGGCTGTTTCATGCCTTTGCTCCTTCGGTTTATTGCTGGCTGTCCCAATCCAGGCGAGAGAGGGAATTATCCCATGGTGATAACTATACCTCTACACCCCTACCTGCCTGCCATTCCCACCACAGCTAGCCCCTGGAGGGCCAGGACTGCGTCTTATTTCTCTCGGTGTTCCCAGCGCTTAGCTGGAATGTAGAAGATGATGCATATAGATGCTTGTCAAAGGAATGAGTGGATGGAGAAGAAGGCTTATTTCCCTAGATGGGCCTGGGCTTCTGGGGACAGGCCTGGGGGAACCTCTGAGAGGCTTCACATGGCTATTTAATAAGAAAAGGACAAAGCAAGGTGGCTCTGTCAGTCAGAGATAGTTTGATTACAAAAAGTGGAATCCTTCTCAAAAAAAGAAAAGGGAGAGGGGCTTCAGTGTGTTAGAGAGCACCCCTCTGTCATGGAATTCGTGGTCAGTGTCTCAGTCTGTTTGGGCCATTATAACGGAATACCAGGGACTGGGAAGCTTATAAACAACAGAAATTTATTCTCACAGTTCTGGAGGCTGGGAAGTCCATGATCCAGGTGACAGCAGATTCAGTATGTTGTGAGGACCCGCTTCCTGATGCATAGACAGCGCTTCTCACTGTGTCCTTACATGGTGGCAGGGCCGAGGGAGCCCTCTGGAGTCCCTTTTATAAGGGCACTAATCCCACTCATAAGGGCTCTGCCCCTATGACCTAATCACCTTCCAAAGACCCCACCTTCTCATACTGTCACCTTGGGGGTTAGGTTTGAACATGGGAATTTCGGGGGCACACAAACCTTCAGACCACAGCAATCAGGAAGATAGCCAGGCCGCTTGAGGGACGAGGAGGAGCCCAGTCCTTTCCTCTCCGGGCCTGTGCAGCTTTCATCGTAGCTTTTCCTGCTTCCTTCCCCTTTCTCTGCACACCAGCTTTCTCTGCTGCTTATGCGTGTGCTGGAAAGCGGATGCTCTAGTCCTCTCTGACTTGCTGGTTTGAGTACCCCGAGGCTGCCGGGGAGCCCTTCTGTCCCAGTTACAGCTCTAGGGACTGAGACTCTGGACCAGGTGTCTCAGCCACAGCTGGAGAAGGTCACACGACACTGCCTACCTAAGCAGGGGTGTGGGTGGGCAGACATTGAGGGACAGCCACCCAGTGATGTCTGCTCAGTCTTTCCTTTTCATAAAGTGAGTGTTGAGTTTGCTAAATTAATTTTCAGACAATTATTGAATGGTAAAATTCTGTTTGTACTGAGTTGAGATGTTTTTTTTTTCTATTTTTCTTTGCAGTCCTGAAAAGCTTATCTGTGCAGAAAAGAAATATCTGTCTGATAAAGAGAAAAAGACCACCGACCTAAGTCAGGTTGTTTTTGAAAGGCAGTTTCATTGCTCGAAGCTCAGCCAGGGGAATAACAGGAAGGAAAAGAAGGATCTGGTGAGCAGAGACAGTGGGGGAGCAGGGCTGGGAGGGCACAATGTTTTCCACAGAATCTGAGCCGTTGGCAAACCCCTCCCTCTCAGAGGGGCTCCCAGGGCAGAGGAAGCAGCAGCCGAAGAAGGGACTGAGGAAGCGAGGCGGAAGGAGGGTTTCTTCTATGCAGAAGAAATGGTGGGGTTGCCTCTGGGCCCCGTGCGGCAGCACAGACAGGGCGCCTTCGGCAGGGGAGCCTCGACTGAAGGAACTCAGAAAACGAGCAGATTGTGAGAC
Organism: Equus przewalskii; assembly: GCF_037783145.1. NCBI lineage: Eukaryota > Metazoa > Chordata > Mammalia > Perissodactyla > Equidae > Equus > Equus przewalskii. The sequence continues at coordinate 71,130,297 of NC_091844.1, read as the reverse complement.
TCTGGACCCCACTTTCGGGGGACAGACTGTGCTGTTACAGGTTTCCTCTGCTCTTTTCCCTGAGTTTTTGCTCCTCTGCCATTTTCTACCATTTACTACTACTTATTATATCCAAACCAGACCAAAAATTGTGTTCTCCTTAGTTCAGTCACAATAGGTGGGAATCTTTTGAAATAAAATTTATACTAAAAAAATTGGGGCAAAATGATAGTTTAGATATATAAAAGGTATTTTATTTTTTAATTTTTAATTTTCCTCTCTCACCATGTGGAGATTGAATGAACAAACACCCAAAGATTTACCTTGGACTTTTTCTTTTAATTAATTTTTTATTGAGGTAACATTGGTTTATAACATTATGCACATTTCAAGTGTACATCATTATATTTTGATTTCTTTCTTTTTTTTTTTGAGGAAGATTAGCCCTGAGCTAACATCCGCTGCCAATCCTCCTCTTTTTGCTGAGGAAGACTGGCCCTGAGCTAACATCTGTGCCCATCTTCCTCCACTTTATATGTGGGATGCCTGCCACAGCATGGCATGCCACGTGGTGCCATATCCGCACCTGAGATCCGAACCGCCAAACCCTGGGCCGCTGAAGCGGAATGTGCTCACTTAACTGCTGCGCCACTGGGCTGGCCCAATATATTTCGATTTCTGTGTAGACTGCATCGTGTTCACCACCCAAAGTCTAGTTGCTATTTGTCACCTTGCATGTCCTCCTTTACCTGTTTTGCCTTCCCCCAACCTCCCTTCCACTCTGGTAAAGACCAGTCTGTTCTCTGTGTCTGTATGTTTGTTTGTTGTTGTTTTATCTTCCACATATGAGTGAAATCGTGCTGTATTTGGCTTTCTCCATCTGACTTATTTCACTTAGCATAATGCCCTCAAGATCCATTCATGTTGTCGCAAATGGCAAGATTTCATCTTTTTTTATGGCCAAGTACTATTCCACTGTGTATGTATACTGCATCTTCTTTATCCATTTATCCACTGATGACACTTGGGTTGTTTCTAAGTCTTGGCTATTGCGAATAATGCTGCAGTGAACATAGAGGGTGCATATATCTTTTCGAGATAATGTTTTCATGTTCTTTGGATAAATACCCAGAAGTGGAATAGCTGGATTATGTGGAAGTTCTATTGTTAATTTTTTGAGGAATCTCCATACTGTTTTTCATCATGGCTGCACCAGTTTACATTCCTACCAGCAGTGTATGAGGGTTCCCTTTCCTCCACATCCTCTCCAACACTTATTATTACTTGTCTTTTTAGTAATAGCCATTCTGATGGGTGTGAGGTGATAGCTCATTATGGTTTTGAATTGCATTTCTCTAATGGTTAGTGATGTTGAGTATCTTTTCATGTGCCTGTTGGCCATCTGTATATCTTTGGAGAAATGTCTGTTCAGATCCTCTGCCTGTTTTTTTTTTTTTTTTGAGGAAGATTAGCCCTGGCCTAACCACTGCCAGTCTTCCTCTTTTTGCTGAGGAAGCCTGGCCCTGAGCTAACATCTGTGCCCATCTTCCTCTACTTTATACGTGGGATGCCTATCATAGCATGGCTTTTGCCAAGCGGTGCCATGTCCGCACCCGGCGAACCCCAGGCTGCCGAGAAGCAGAACGTGTGCTCTTAAGCGCTGCGCCACTGGGCCGGCCCCTCTCCTGTTTTTTAATTGGGTTGTTTGGTTTTTCTGTTGTTGAGTTTATGAATTTTTTATATATTTTGGATATTAGCCCTTTATCAGATACATGATTTGCGAATATTTTCTCCCAGTTGTTAGGTTGTTTTTTCATTTTGTTGATGGTTTCCTTTGCTGTGCAGAAGCTTTTTAGTTTAATGTAGTGCCAGTTGTTTATTTTTTTAATTTTCGTTGACTGAGGAAACATGATATTCAAAAAGATACTGCTAAGACGTATTGAAGAGTGTACTGCCTGTTTTCTTCTAGTGGTTTTGTGGTTTCAGGCCTGACCTTCAAGTCTTTAATCCATTTTGAATTAATTTTTGGGTGTGGTGTAAGATAATGGTCTACTTTCATTCTTTGGCACGTGGCTGTCCAGTTTTCCTAGCACCATTTATTGAAGAGACTTCCTTTCTCCGTTGTATGTTTTTGGCTCCTTTGTCAAAGATGAGCTGTCCGTAGAGGTGTGGTTTATTTGTGGGCTCTCCATTCTGTTCCGTTGGTCTGTGTGTCTGTTTTGGGCTGTACCGTGCTGCTTTGACTCCTATGGCTTTGTAGTATATTTCTAAATCAGGCAGTGGGATACCTCTAGCTTTGTTCTTTTCTCTCAGGAGTGCTTTGGCTAAAGGGTATTTTAAATGCAGGAATTTTCTGTTCACAGATTTCTCATCCAGAGCTCACAGTCCAGTTGGCACGGCTTACAGCTCATGGCTTCTTTCCCCTTCCATCGTCTCTCCCACGCCCTGTATGCTAAAGCCTGAGGGTAGGACGCTTCCGGGGAAGGCTTCCGGCACTGGGTATATAACCGGTCTGTGACCTGTCTTGACTGCATCTCTCCCTTCACCAAGCAGCCGGGCCCCTCACCTTCCACTGCACAAAGGATGAGAGACTGTTTCTTCTCTCTAGCTTGAAAACCTTGTTAGATATTTTGTGACCCAACTTCTACTGAATGCCATTGTTCTCCCCAGAGACACAGATTCTCCTTATGTGGGAAGGTAAGTCTTTCCTCAGCAGTTTCCTCTGAGCGTAATTGTCCTGAGAGCACAGGAGCGGCTCCCTCCGATCTGAACGGGCACTCGTCAGCTCTGCCCTTAGGGGAGGGTGGCCGAACTGCTGTTACCAGGAGATCCAAAAAGTGGAGAGTGGTTTACACACAAGAGAAGTTTATTTTTCGCTCATGTCCCAGAACTGGGTGGGTCAGCAGGTCAGCAGGCTGTCCCTCTTCCATGCGGTCTTTGAGACCCAGGCTGATGGAAGCTTTGTCATGCTCAGCACCTAGCCTGCAAGGTTGTCCTGGGGAACTCATTCCTGTCAGCCTGAAAAGGAAAGAGATCATGGAAGAGTTCTGCCCTGGGAGAGGAGGTGGGCCGGCCTCATACATTCCATCAGTATGGCCATTCCTGCAGCCGACCCTAACTGCAGGGTGTGGGGTGCTGGGAAAAGTGGTCCCTGCCTGGTCTGAGCACAGTGGCAGGGAGAGCAAGCATTTTGTGGACAGCTCGTCATCTCCGCTGGACAGTGAAAAGGTTGGTACTGTGTGGAGTCCAGAGACACAGGAAGCCTGGTCTGAGTTGCAGAAACCAGGTAGAGTGAGGGAGGTGAGGAGAGGGCCGCTTGAGAAGCCACCTAGAAGGTCTCAGCTCGCACAGGAGGGCTGAGTCTTGCCTGGGATCCACCGGGGCCTTTCTCCCTGTCCCTGGAGGGCCCTCTTCCCCACCCTACACTCAGTTCTTCCCTTCTGTCATAGGTTTTAGGAACCAGAAGGAACAGACCCCAATCCTGGGCAGCTGGAGAAGGCCGGCACAGAAGGGGGCCCCAGCCTATGGAGAGAAGAGTGATGACAGCAGAGGTCCTGGCGCAGCACCTGGCTGCCCTGCAGCTGGGGCTCCAGCGGGACAGCCGGAACTGCATCAGCTGTGAGGAGGCGTCTGTAATAAAGCTTCGCTGAACCTGAGTTTGCAGTGTCTATACAACAGTTAAAATACTCCCAACATGTTTTCTCTCTCCAGAAGTGGAAAGATATTGCAAGAAATATCCAGATAATAATAGTTGCTGTTTATCGAGCACCTGCTGTGAACCAGGAACTGCGTGAGGTATCTTATATTCATTTAAAGGTTTTTCACAGCAAGATAGTATTTCTCTCAAAACATGAAGCTCAGAGAGGTTCAGTGGCTTGCTCAAGGTCAATTGCATGGCTTGAAAGTGCAGTGTTCTGTTCCAAGTCCAGTCCCTCTGGTCCCAAAGCACACGTTCATTCTCTCTGCTCACCTCCACCCAGACTTGGTGATGTCAGTCACGCTGCTCAGAATTTGGGTCCTCTTTCTGAGACCGGACTTAGCCCGCTCACCTGCCTCGGCACCCTCACCCTGACGAGCGCCGAAGGGGCTCGCTGGGCCTTCCTCACGGCTGCTCAGTCCTTCCCTGTGGATGTGTGAGTATTCTCAGGGTGCATCCTCCTCTCCCCTCCCCATGCCCTTCAGAAAATCAGGAGAGAACTTGATTTCTTAAGGGCAGAGCTGCGTTCCTAGGGCAGAGGGGGTGACTGAAGTTGCTGGGGGTGCTGACATTGAGTTTCCTCTATAGTTTTGTAGAAGTCTGACTCACATCCCCCAGGCTCCTCTGTCCTAACTCTGAAAAGAGTCTGATGTATCTAGACGTAGAGAAATGGCACGAGCCACAGTTCATCCCAGCGAGAGGTCAAGTCCCCACTGTCCTGGGGAAAGGGTTATTCTGTAGCTATGGTCACAAATAACCCCAGAGCTGGCTTTAGACCTGCCTGACGCATCAGTAACAGCCTGTTGCTTTGGAAGTCAGCCAGTCAGAGGCAGCGTTGTTGGACATCACCCTACATCCGCCTCCATAACCAACACAAAATTCGTTTCCCAAACCCTACAGAAGATCAGCAGTTTGCTTTACTCAGCAAGGCCGTGCCTGAGCAGCCAAACTTTCCCTTAATTAAGCAACAGAGTCAGTTTTGGTTTCGGATACTGAGTGGTGTCTTCCTTCAACACAGGCATACTTCTCTTATGTGTATGTTGTAACCAATCCAGGCCCAGGATCAACGCCTGAAATGATTAAGTGATGGGTTTTTAAAAATATGAATATTCTGAATTATGTTTCCCGGCTCTTCTTTGTCCAGTGATTAGAGTTCAATGGCAATGGGAGCTGTGGTGGAGGGACATTTGGATCCTTCCTGCTCCTCCAGCTCCTTGAGAGGACCTGCTCCCTGAGAAATCAGGGCTCCCGTGGCCTCAGCAATCCCTTCTAGAAGACAGATCTTTTTCCCAGTTATACTTATTAACCTAGGGTTTAGTGTATAAGACCTTATTTTTAAAACAAATTTCATACTTCAAAATCCAGAAGCCAAACAAGCCGCTCTGACAGGTGTGGCTGTGGCTCTGACAGCACTGGGCGGGGGGAGAGACAGGTGCTTCTGGAGCTGGAGGGGCTGAGGGCCTGCCGATGATGCTTAATACTTGAGCATTTCCTTTACTCCTAAGTTACCCCTGAAGTTTCTACTCAACTAGGCAAGCAGAAGGACTCAAAGGGTCTGGTCTAGCGCCCACAGAGGTCATTTAGTCTAGCCATCAAAGAAACATTAGGTAAATGTAACAGAGTCGCAGAGCAAGTCAATGTTAGAGTCAAGACAAGGCCCTGGGGTCTCCTGGACGCTCCCCATCCCTACCCTGTCCTTGATTTTCCCACTGTCGCAGAAAGGAAACTTGGTTTCATCGTAAGCAACCTCTGAAGTTACCTTTTAGGAACATTTCACATGGAAAGCAAAACAGTCAAGCTTCGAAAGAAGTTACATTCATAAACTTGTATTTTTATTCTTTCTGTACATATTGGCAATGATAAAGCTTAAAGGTGCATGTCCTATGAAATATGCAAAACAAGGAATTTACATAAATAATTTATACTTCAGAAAATTAAAGTTGAAAAATATTTTCCACATCATTAGAGTTCACAGTATTTAAAGTAAATCAAGCTTTCCCCTGTAGATTTCAAACTATATTGTCTCAGCAGAGAATGATAAAATCTAATCAGGAATAAAACGATCAAGTTTCTGTTTTTTATTCAGTGCACGAGTAGACACTATTTCAGTATCAGGCTGTTCACACGCTGAGGCTGCAGCATTTCGTCCCAATCCTTTACCTCCTGAGTGGCTGTGACCCGGCAGAGGTCACGTGGTGTGGAATGGTTACAGCGTCACCAAAACCACCCACAGTGGACACATTCAACCAAGTGGTAACGTCTGGTGGTCCGATGCCTCATTTCCACATAATACTTTTTATAGCCCTGAAAATGGAAACCTTGGCATCTAAACACAGCCGAACATGTTAACACTAGTACAAGGCACTGTGCTATGGGGTTGGGTTTATGTGTAGGAAAGATCATGTTTGCATAGATTGCTAGCGATTTTAGTGTGCAATAACATAGAGGGCCCCGGCGTGCGTGGCCTAGTGATGGATGAAGCCGCGTGACCCTCCTGCAGCCTGGGGGCAGCACCGCAGTCTTCTCCAGCCCAGCCTAGTGGGCAGGTCCCCAAGGCTCCTACAGGAGAGTCTTTTGCTCAAAAAGCTGCAGGTCAAAGCGGACCCAGACCTCCCCGGTGGGAACCTCGTGCAGCAGGAGTCGGCGAGTGGTGGGGCCTTTGCTTTCCTGTTCTGTTCGAATTTTTGCCACTGGAACTTCAGTACGACCCAGGAAATCTGGTGAATAGACAGGTGAGAGTCAAAAGTCTTCTTTATAAAATTGTTAAAAACCACCACATGAGGGGTGTCTGAAACAGGATTCATACAACTTTCAAATCCAAAAAAAGTAACTAACTTCTTTCGGTACTGGCTGTCTGACGCTGTGAATGAATGCATGCAGAATGACAAGGGATGCGTGTGGAGGAAACTGCCTATTTGGAATCCAAGTCTCTGGGCAGGGAGCATCTCCCCCATCCGGCATGTGCCAGGCGCACAGTGTTTCTCTTAGGTATGTAGGGAGTGACTGGGCTCAAAGACTGAAACACACCTGAGCCCCCCCGCGCCAGAAGGCACCCCACCTGCTGCCGGAGTGAGATGCTGGTGACCATGGGCCTGTGCTGTTCCCCTGAGGTGTCATGGGGTAAAAATAAGGTCAAGTACCCTGGATCTAGACTTGAGATTCTAGAGTGCTGGGGATGCTTCAGATCCCCTGGCTGAATTATACTTTACCATCTGGTGAAAACTGGTCTCTGTCAAACATGGTGAGACACAGCACATCCTGGTAAAGGTCCTTAATAAAGAACTGGCAGTTAAAATTCCACTTGGGATTTAGTGTGTCCTGGAGGGTTCTGGTAGTGTAGCTCTGGGAGCCCATGCTGATTTCACAATATGGATTGCTCTTTCCTGAACAAAAACAAACCAAAGACACATGTGGCCTGTAAAGGTAAAATGAGTGACAACAGGACCTTCCTCAAGCAAAAGCAGGATCCAAACAGATGCTTCTCTGTAGACCGCGCAGCAGGGGCCCACGTCTGCCTGTGGTCTCTGTGTTCCCAATGCTGACAGCATCATAAACCTGAGGAGCAACCAGGCAGGCTCGAAAGCTGGGGCTGCTCCCCCTGAGCCTGGGCAAGTGTCAGTGCAACTTGCCTCGTGCTTTCTCCACTCAGAAGCCTGAGGAAGGAGGCTTTGGTACATAATGGGAAAACAGTGATGATAATATTGGTCCAATAACCATTTTACTGGCATTGGAAACACTGACTTTTTAAAAGCATCCTATTATTCAATGTTCAGAAGAGTCATCAGCAAATAGTGGGGCAGTTACTATGTCTGTTTAATGAAAGAAGCATTTACCATTTGGTTTACAGGCTTTTAATTCTGTAGCTTCAATGACATGCACCATCAGTCGCCCAATGCCTGAGGTCTTTTGAGAGCGAGCTACAAAAGAGAAAGAGGAGTCATGTTGAGAATGCTGAGCGTGCAGTGATGACGCTAGGCTGTAGATACTCACAGTCTGTCTTTTTAACCAACCCAACACTGCCCAGCCTCACCTGCCACTGTGCTCAGCCCAGCAGGCTGGCGTCTGGCTGCTCTGTGCCTCTGCCCAGCCTGTGTTGCATGCTGGGAATGCCTTGCCTGCTGTCTCTGCCTGTCAGCATCCTACTCATCCTTCCACACGCAGGCCCAATCTCACACCTCACCTCCCAGACCCCTTCCCTCCTCTGTGCATCCATTATCCTTGGCTTCTGAGCATCCCACAGCCTGCTGGGCCTGAAATTCTATGTCATGTCCGTCTCCCCTGCCGAGAGGAGCCAGTGCAGAGCATGGACTGTTTATTCATCCATGTATTAATCTCTCAATTGCCTAGCAAATAGTAATGTTCATAAAATAAGAATATATTATATTCACTCAGCACTTAAAGCAGCTAACATTTACTGGATACTTACTTTGTGTTAGGCATGTGCTAGACCTTTACATAAGTTATATTACTTAAACTGCACAATTACCCTGTAAGGCAGCTCTTTATAACTGCCATCTCCATATATGAGAAAAGTGAGGCTTAGAAAGGACTATAACATGCTCACGTCACAGAACTTCTACATGGCAGGGTCAAAATTTAAACATCAGATAGCAAAGTCTATTTTCCTAACTACTCACCATAGTTCCAATTATCTGTAAAACACTTCAGCTTACAAAGCAGTTTCACTTAAGACCTTATTCTATTTAAGGGGCTACTCAAAAAGGCTTTTAATATGGAGAGCGATGAGTCCATCAACTCCAGATTATCTTGGTAAATATGAAGTTAGGTAAGCAGGTTTTGCTCAGGGGTTTGAAAACTAACAAAAAGGCTGCTTGGTGAGCTATTGATTTTTCAAAACTCAGGGCAAGTAGAACCTTCTCTGTGAGCAGTGGCCCACTCCCATGGGTGCCAACCCTCCTGCACAGCACTGGCACTCGGTTCCCCGAAGGCAGGGCGGGGCCAGATTCACCTTTGCAGGCCCGGTTAAGAGGAGCACGGCCCTCGCACAGAGTAAGTAATCAATAAATGTCTACAGAGGTGAACACAAGGAAATGCATAACAATATGTACAGATACTGATGTTAAGCAAAACTAACACAGAAAAACTTTGATTCACATCTTTGACCAATTAAGAGATCATTATGTGCTTTACAAGTGATTCAGTCATTGATTTTTCAGCAGCAAGCCTTTAAAGTACCATTGAAACAAGAGTCAATTAGCAAGAGCCAATTTACACATACCTTTCAGGAGTAAATAACAAAATAAGGGACACCTGAATAAAAAAACACACAGAGCTGCAATTGGAGCAGCCAGGAACACGGGACTGGAAGGGGAGGAGTGCCCGGGGGTGGGCGGCAGGGTTTCACGGGTGAGCTGCTCAGTTAGGCAGTGATGTGGGCAGAGGGAAACAGCGGGAAATGGGGCAGCTACCAGGTAATATTGGGGATGGGCCCCGAGTGCAGGCTAAGAACTTTGTCCTTAATTTGGGAGGCAAAAGGGGAGATGCTTAAGCAGGGAGAGAGAGATTGAGGGCAGCCCTGTAGAAAGAATATTCCAGAAATGAAGGGAATGGGTGATGGTGGGGGTACCTCGTGCTATAGCCAGGGTGGGAGATTGGAGGGTCCGGAAGGGGCTGTGCTGCCAGGAAAGGAAAGGACCAGCAAATGAGAAAAGGAATGATGGAGAGAACAAATGGGCTCGGCAGCTGACTAGGGGAGAAGCGTCGGGGGTCAGAGAGCATGTTCCAGTCTGGGTGGCCGAGGACAATACTGCTATCCACAGAGATTCTCAGGAGGCGCTACTTCTGGAAGGAGGCTAATTAACCCCACTGGAGATGCCAATCTGTGATGTCCAGCAGGCACCCGGGAGCAGTCGAGCAGGTGCATCTGGAGAGCGTGGGCGCGGGAGAGAGCAGCCCAGCTGTGACCACTGAAACTGGGATGAGATGAGGGGGAGAGAAGCTCAGGTGAGGGCAGAACTCCGCGGGTACAGCGGGAGGAAGAAGAGCTAGGAAGGAGATGAAAGAAGATTAGATGGTAGGAGGACCCTCAGGGGTATCATGGGGTTCAGGGGCAGGGAGGAGCCTCAATTTCCTGCTACTGGGTGCAGGGAGCATGAGGAGGGAAAGTGAGCCAAGCCATTATTTAGGTCACTGGTGTCGTGTGAGCGAGTCATTTGCGCAGAATGATGGGGACAGCAAGTGGAGTGAAAGGCTGGTGAGCAAGGGGGAGCCGGGGGCGTGGGGGGGTAACTTAAAGTCCAGGACCTGGTTGTCAAGACAGGGGGAGGATGGGTGGATCTGGAGGAGGGATGGGGCAGAGGCTGAGGTGGGAGAGGAGCAGAGTGTTTATAAGCTGAAGGGAAACAGGCCAGAGAAGTGAAGTTTGGTGGAGCAAAGTGGACCAAGCAGAGGCGGGGTCAGCCGTGCATTGAAAGCCCCTCCCTCCTGGAAACAGGAGTGAAGAATGAGTGTTCGCGGCGGAGGGACACAGCCTTTGCCACAGAGAGAAGGGAGGTCCTGGAGCTCGCACTAGATGACCCCCGTCTGTGTAATGGCGGGGGGCTCGGAGAGGCCCCTAAGAGGTTTGAACAGCTGCGACGGGAGGAGAGGCCACAGCAGCTGAGGTGGGCTCTGCTGTCTCATCTTGCAGCAAGCCTGGTCTCTGCCGTCCCCATTCACCCTCTCACTGCAGGAGCAGCAGCAGCCGCAGCTTGTGTCCTGAGGGTGAGACCCATCCCCTCCCCAGGACCCCTGGCGGCGGGTTCCAACCCTCCGGGGCACCACCGACTACCTTGATAAGCCTTCTCCCGTTTCCTCTTCTCGGTGTCGATGTACTGCTCAGAAGCCGCCTTGATCTTCTGGACCCAGGCAGTCCTGCAGAGAAGCAGAGCACACCATGGGGCAGCTTTCCTGCGCACCCCACAGGTTCAGCCAGGAACCCCCAAGCTCTGCACTGGTTCTTCTCTCCTTTGCTATCCTCAGCTTTGACAAGTTTCCAATCATAGACCTGCGATTAGTGCAACTGAAAGACTCGCTTGCTAATTGAGGATCAAACTGAGAATTTCTAGACAGTTCCTGACCACTTACAAATCACCAGGCACTTGCAAGGTGCTGGGTACACGGAGAAAGAAGATGCAATTCAGCACGAGAGAACACAGGTTCTACTACACAGAGAACCGCGGCACAGGAGGAGGTCTGCTGTCACAGAGGTGCCGGGCTACACCCTAGAGGACACACGGCGGGCCAGGCAGAGAGGGAGAAGGGCATTCCACACAGGGGGAAGGGGGCGCACAGGTCCTGTGGGGTGGAGGGGTGGGACTGAGCCTCTGAGAGGCACAGAGAGGGCCTCAGAGACCAGGCGATGGAGCAGGGACTGTTGCTGGAGGGGTTTTAGCAGGAAGTGAGGTGTTGGGTCTCCTGTCAGAGAAGATCCCGAGAAGAGACTGGAAGCAGGGAAAGTGTTAGAGGCAGCGGAGGTAACCGAGCACATCCACAGCAAGGCCTCCCAGTGGGACTGGGCGGAGGGGCTGGTTGAGAGAGGACACAGAACCAGCAGGACTTGAGCATGGACTGGAGATGTATGGCCGAGGGAGATGTCCAAGCTTTCTCCTAGACTTCGAAGCAGGTCACATGTGGTCAGGACTGACCTCTCGTTAATGTTGTCTGTGCGGAGGGTGTAGACCCGGTCAATGTGGGAAATGTGGAAAACAGGCTCATCGCTGGAAGGGTCTGTGGGCAGTTTCACCAAGACTTCATTCAGGAAAATGGGCTGAAATTAGGGCCAAAACACAGGCTGTGAGATGGGCCAGTGCACCACCCCCCACCCTGCCTATGTCCCGAGAGTTCTGTCTGTTCTGAAGAGCCTTGGGAGAGGTGGAGAGGGGTCTTGGTTCTAGGATCTTTTATTTAGGAAAAAAGAAACTGTCTCCATTTTGTGAAAGTAAACATCTGGGGTAGATGAGATGTCACAGAACTGGGGACAGGAGCTCTGAGTGTCCACAACTGCTCCATGCACGGACACTTGGCATTTTGCTTCAGCCTCGGTTTTACAGAGAGACCCAAGGCTGAATGTGGACAGAGGTGGGATCACATGATGGCATGTACGCCAGGGAGGGGGCTGGAATCCAAAGCTGGAACCCAGCTGGCAGCTGGCGGAGGGCACTGAAGACCCAGCCACTCGAGGAGCTTCTTCTCTGGCAAGGGACAAAGGAGGCGTGAGACATCTGGAACAGGTGAAGAGCATGCCAGGAGGAGAGGAAAGGCTCAGGACGGGAAGGAGGTCCTTAAGGTAAAGGAAACACCTCGTGATGCTCCTGATGCGACCGCCAGTAGCACGCCACTTACCGTCTTGTACATTTTGAACTGAGCGTTGGACTTGGAGCTGAAAAGCTTCTCAGAGCCCGAGGAGACCGCAAACTGCCTGACCATGTGGGTGAGCAGCAGGAAGTCATTGAAGAGGAACCCGCACAGCTCCTTGTTGCTCTTGGTCTTGTAGAGTTTCCCACTGTGCAGAAGCTTCCGAGGCCCCAGGCAGTTGGTGAGGGAGTTGAAAATAAGTTGCTTGAAGAGAAAGAAACTGTCACTTTGTAAGTCCCAGCACAAACCATCCCAGTGTCCCCCAGACCTGTGCCCTGGACCTGAGGGTACTGTGATAGGATTTTCTAGTTGGCAATGTGACCGTGATCATCCCCCCTTTTCACAAAAGATCCTTACATTTATTTTTCTTGAGAGTTCGAACCGGCCCGGTGAAAATGATTACTTATACCCAGAGAATACTGATTCTACCATCTGAATTCAAAGAACTCAAAACCTACATATCAAATCTCTCTTTACAAGAAAGGAAGATGGCAACCAAGGGGCAGGATGGTGAGTGCACACGGGCTGAGCTGAGGCACAGACGGTCCACACCAGGGGAAGGCCGGCACCTGGTTCCCCACCCCAGCCTGCCTGGTGGCGTCCAGCTGCACACCACGGCCTCACCTCTGCGAGGCCTTCGCACTGAACGTGTGCCTGGATCCACTCCAGTCGGTCTGAATTTTCCTTCTCCCGAACGCCTTCATTAACTTGAGAGCACAGCTCCTCTGCCCGCTCGAGGGCCAGCTTTAGGGAGGAATGGTCTACGTGGTGCTCAGGGGTGTTCTCCAGAATCTGGAAAAGACCGGCTTCATCACAATACGTCATGGATGTGTTGTGTCCTCAACCCACCCCTCCAGCTCTCCTATTGGCTGCCTATATGTGCCCGGTGCTGAGCACTGGAAATAAAATGGTGCGCAAGACAATCATTTGCCCTTCAGAAGGTCATAGTCCCATGAGTTCTTGGGGAGACAGGTGACTCAGTTACAAGAGAGTGTGCCAAGTGCCACATGGACCAAGTGCCCTGAAATCTGTGGGTCTCTGGTGGCTCTCTGGCTCATTTTAGTAACAGGCCACATGTTAAAGGGTGCCTCCCTACTTCCCCCCCAATAATTTAAGCCATGTGCCTTTAGGGTGAACTCTTCAGTATAAACTGGCTGCAACTTTGATAAGTGTGTTAACTTGCAGAATAGCAACAGTTCACAATGTTTTGAGGGTCATTGATCCTTTTGAAAAATTGGATGAAAGCAATGAATCTCCTGCTACAGGAAAAATGTAATAAAATCCTGTTTGTCAGCATGTAGAAAAATGCATTCAGTTCATTTGGAGATGACTTCAAACTACTGTTACAAACGTAAAAGAATAGAGGCCAGAATACAAGTGTGCGTGGTCCCTCCGGAAATTAGCAGGCCCATCAGCAGACAGCTCCGGTCTGGACTCCTCCTGTAGTCGTGGGGCCCACAGGCCTTTGTTTACAATTCCAAACCGGGGAAAAGCCCTGAAAGCCTGAAGGTTTTTCAAAAGTCATTTGGTGGCAAAAGCTGACCTAAACTGAAGAGATGCATTTATTCACTCTACTTGCAGTGATTATCCATGTATTTCACTGTGGGAATATTAATGTGCTTGGTCACAGGTGCTGCCCAGGCTTTGTTGGCGTGCCGTACAATATACAGTATCTGAGTTACATTCTGAATTCTGAAACACGGCTGGCCCCAAATAGTTCAGGTAAGGGACTGTGGAATAATGTGCATAATGGGTCAGTTTGGTATCATAACTGTAACATAAGGTCTATACTGAGTTAACATGGCTCACAGACCAATGGTCAAAGCATAACTGAAAAAAGCAACAATCTTATATTATTTCTACTGTTTTTCTTTGTAAGCTGTTAAAATTCTATCAATGATTATTTGTGGAATAACCCTTTGTAAAGTCTGCCATCTCCTCAGAAGGCATATTGGCTCAAGAGGCCCATGCTGCTTATGTCAAGAAGATGGATGGAATCCTAGGACTGCGCAGTCGGCAAGCTGAGGTGGGCTACAGCGCGGGGACGAAGGTGAGCTCTGTTAGGACATGCTGAGCTGGGGACTCCTGGGGCATCTGGCTGGGGCTGTTCAGCTGGTAGATGAGTTCAGATCTCAGCAGAAAGACTGGAGTCCACGGTTGTAGCAATGGTGGGCTCTGTGTGAGCTCAAGACGGGCTCCACAACTGGAGACCTAGCGGGCCTTTCCTCTGCCTAGACAGACACACTCTTGACTCTGAGAGGCCGGGCAAGCTTTCTGGGAAGGGGAGGACAGGTTACCCAAGTGACAGTGGATGCCTCTTACTCGCCCACCTCAGGGATTCGGCCCTTCAGATTGTAATGTGCGTGTTCACATGCATACACACACACACACACACGCTCAGTGCCGGGTCCATCAGATGGTGGTCAGCCCATGTGGCAGAGGTGGCTGGCATACTCGGAGGCTGCCTGACTGCCAGCCTCTGTGAGCCTCAAAGGGACACGCTTCTCCGTCCCAGCAGGGGCACTCACGCTTCTGATGAGGAGGGGGTAGCGGGTGATCCTCTGCATGGGCTTCAGCAGGAAGCTGGAAAGGGGCATTCCTTTACATCGGGGGTCGGACGCCAGCTTCTGCAAAACAAGTGAGAGGCTTGAGGAAATCATAGCCTCAAGGAAAACAAGGAAACACTGGCTATACTCCTGGCTTTAACCACCTTTCAGATTTCTAATTTCTAAAAGCTCAGGATCCAAAATGATGTGTATCAGATTAACAGCAGGAATATCTCACCTCGTGTGCCAAAAACAGAGGATGCTTTTCAGTTCTTTCTTACACCCATATGACAGCCTATGTGATCATTCCTTCCTCTGCTTCCAGAACCACTCTCTTCCCAGTCTGCTGACCTGAGTCTTCTTCCCTTCTTCTCTACTCACTCTTTTTTTTTTTTTTAAGATTTTATTTTTTTCCTTTTTCTCCCCAAAGTCCCCTGGTAGACAGTTGTATATTCTTCGTTGTGGGTCCTTCTAGCTGTGGCATGTGGGACACTGCCTCAGCGTGGTTTGATGAGCAGTGCCATGTCCACGCCCAGGATTCGAACCAACGAAACACTGGGCTGCCTGCAGCGGAGCGCGCGAACTTAACCACTCGGCCACGGGGCCAGCCCCCTTCTCTACTCACTCTTAACTGTAGCTGCTGCCCAAGATCCCCCGCAGTGCAGTCCCAGAGGGTAACCCAGACCCTCTCTGGAGCTCCACACTTGCCCATTACTGTCTTTCTTCCCTGGATGTCCAAAAGGCACCTCAACACCTCAACAAACCCAGAAATGAAGTCCTCATCTTCCGTCATAAGAGCCTTCTCTTCTACCTCTATCCCTACCTGAGCTGGTAGCGCCATTCTGCACCCACCCACCTTCCCACACACACCCCTAGGAGTCACCATTGATGCCAATCCCTCTGTCTTCTAATAGCTCTAGATTTCCCCTGCCTCTGCCTGCCCATTGTCCCCTCCTTATTAGTAACAATTGCTACCATTTATTGAGCACCTACTGTGTGCCACGTAATGGATGTGTTAGCCTTTATTGGTACTGTCCCTTCTGCTCTTTCTTCACTTGGCTAATTTGTGCTCACCTCTGAAGACTCAGATTATGCCTCCTCTTGTCCAGGCTCTCCTCACCCTTCCCTGACACCTTCCCTCCCTCTCAGTGATCCTTCTTGAGCCCCCTAATAACCCATGGTGCCTTTATCATAATGCCGCATCCAGACTGGGTAATACAGGTGTCTCTATGCCGCGGCAGACTGTTAACTCCAGGAGGCCGGGACCACGTCTCAGTTGCCTCTGCTCCTAGTCCTAGTCCCGTACCTGAATAGAGTAGCTGGTACTCTAGGACGATCATTTTTAATGATTGAAAAATACATTTACCAAAATTTACCTAGTCACGTCCCACTATGGGATATTAAAATTGCTGCCCCTTTTTGTTTTTGGATATATCTATATATGCTGCTATAACAAGCATCTTCCTGCTTTTTATTTATGTATTTTGAGTCTTTTAAAAAAGCAACATTTTAGAACACAGCTTATTATTAGATTTTGCTTTTTAATATAATCAACACTATGCCTTTCATTATGAGACTGTAAACTTTTTATTTTTACTATTATTACAATTGTGATGACACTGACATCCTATTTACATTGTTATTGTTATTACTATTTGGAAAAAAGTTTTCAAAAATCTTTTACTATGCTTTAGAAGGTAAATGTCCTATTTTTAATTCTGCCATTGATTATTTTAAAACATTCACATGCACTCACAAATCTACATTTATCTATTTATTCTGACCAGTATTTCTATGATCTTGGTTTCTTTCTATGTCTCTTCTAGTTTATTTCTAGGCAACCCCTTGCCTCCCACCCTTATAACTAACTGAAGGGTTCTGTCCTCAGTGCCTTCTTATATTGAACCATTTTTACATCCCTGAGATCATTAGAAGGAAGATAAATATAAATAGCATTTACTGAATGTTTACTATGTGCCAATCTCTGTGCTAAAGTACTTTTAAAAGTATTACCTGATTATCTCCGGGTTACAGGTGAGAGGAACAAAGGCACCAAATGTTACGTAGCTTGTCCTGGTCACAACTGGACGGTGATGGGCTGGGATTCCAACCTGAGCAGTCCGATTCTGAAGCCTGTCTCGTCTGAAGCATGATATTATGCTGCCTCCTGGGGTAATCCTATTTGGTTATGACAGACTCTCCTTTTCATGTAATGCTTGATTTTACTCAGGCTGTACCCCCCTAGGTTTGTGTAAGTAACTCTGTGATGTTCGACAATGCATTTCTCACAACGCACCCCCGTTGTGAGGTGGCGTGTGGCTGCATTAGTAAGTGTTGTCCTTCTGAGTAAGGTCTAGCTTTACTTTTCCTCACCAACTGCTTGGTTTGTTTTGAGGAAGATTAGCCCTGAGCTAACATCTGCCATCAATCCTCCTCTTTTTGCTGAGGAAGAGTGGCCCCAAGCTAACATCTGTGCCCATCTTCCTCCACTTTATATGTGGGATGCCTGCCACAGCTATGGCTTGACAAGTGGTGCCATGTCTGCACCCAGGATCCCAACCAGCGAACCCCGGGCTGCTGAAGCGGAACGTGTGAACTTAACTGCTGCGCCACCAGGCCAGCCCCTCCAGAGTTACCTTTAAAAATTCCTTGAAGTCGGTGTCTTCATCTGTCTTCTGCTGTAACAGAGCTGCTCCATTAAGCTGACAGCTGCAGAACCGGATGTAAGCCTGCATGTGGGACAGCTCAGCTGCCAGGATGTCCCCAATCATCTGCACGGGCATCTTCTCGCCGCTGGTCTTCTTCCGCACCCGTAAGGCCCTGCAACCACACATTCTCTCACTCTCTGCTTCTAAGTGAATGTCTTTGGTGGGTGAAGGATGACTAGCATGGGAGATTAATGGTAATGATAACCAGTGAGCTATCTAAAAACCCCTGGCACCCTGAGGGAAGACTCAGGAGGAGGAGGAGGCGGCTTAGGCATGAAGCTCTACTGGCCAAGTCAACCTCGGTGAAACGTTAGCAAAGAAGATTAAGAAAATGAAGGCCAGACACGTGAGTGTCTCTAGGCCTTTAGAATTGGCTTAGTCTCACCTTAGCTTCTTAGCAAAGTTTCTTTTGAAAAATTCTAACTTGTTCTTGGCTGAACCAAGAAGAAAGGAATTTTCCACACTCTGTAGGGGCAAAAGGGAGCAGAAACCCTGGCGGCCAGGCGTGCAGGTGGAGGTGAGCCTCGTCCTCAGGAGAGCGGCCAAGCCCCAGGGAGGGCGGAGAGGCAGCCAGAGCTGGTCCTGTGGTGCCTCCTCCCAGGAGCTTGTTGTCCTGGGCACAGGGGACAGAAAACCACCCCAAGGAACAGAATTCCACAAGGGTCTTTAGGAGGCTGCCAGACTAGCCAGTCACGTCTGGGCCACGAGCTGCAGCTTCTCTCCGGACTCTACTACCCAAAACAGAGTCCAGTTTGTGGAATCCTATGTTAACATACGATTTGTTTAATGATTTAACTTTTTCTTTGTTTAATCGAAGTATTTTTTATTCTATTTCTTTACTTCAGTAGTTATGTATTTTATAGTTGTAGGGCATTTCATAAAGTTATAATAAAATAGAAAGCCGGAGGGAGCAGAAGACAGTTGGAAGTCCCTTTGCTGCGCAGCCCTGTGGAGAGGCGCGTGTGAAGCCTCCGTCCTGGGGCCGGGGTGTCTGCCGAGCGGCGGGCGAGGCGCACAACTCACTTCAGCAGCTTCGTGTTGGACATGATGAGCTCCTTCCAGTTAACAAAGATCAAGGCCATTTCTCCTTCCGTGAGGACACCTGAGTCCATCATCGGTTTCTGAAAAACCTAAATCAAAGCACAAAAGAAACAAGTTAGCCAAAGTGTGAAAACACAGCTGAAGTGGTCTAAGTGAAACAAGATCTTCATACACTGAAACTAAGACGATCATGGTATTTTAAAATAAACATATTTATGATCATTAAATTTTCTTTCTTTCTTTCTTCTTCTCCCCAAAGCCCCCCAGTACATAGTTGTATATCCTAGTTGTGGGTCCTTCTGGTTGTGCTGTGTGGGACGCCTCCTCAGCATGGCCTGATGAGCGGTGCTAGGTCTGCGCCCAGGATCCGAACCAGCAAAACCCCAGGCCCCCAAAGCGTAGTGCGTAAACCCAACCACTCAGCCACAGGGCCAGTCCTAGGATGGTTAAATTTTAAATTGCGTAAGTTCCCTACTTTTTGCTATCTGGGCTCCTAATCAAGGCTGATTCTGAGGACTGAATCCAGTAGTCTCACCAAGAAGAGGACATTCTCATACTCACCTCCTACGGGTGTTATGAAGGTTAAATAAAACCATGGCATAAAGCGCCTACATGCTGTAGGAGTGTGCAGAACTGAGGAAGCGTGACTGCTGCCAGGTCGAGCACCTCAGGGTTCTGGAAGCAGTTTGTAAAACAGTCAAGACTTATACTACCCTCAAGACTGACCGCCCAGCAGGGGTGGACTGCAGAGTTTGGCTGACTGAAGGGGAAATAATCCTCTCCATCAGTGTTCCAGAGCACTTAAGGATTTACAAACCTCTGATATGTACGCATATGCATACACTGTGTGTGCATGTGCACACATCTGTGTGTGGGGGGGAGGTTTCTCAATTAACTTCAGATATGATGTAGGTCAAGCTGAGTCAGGTATTATTATTCCCAAATGACTCGTGAAGAAATAAAGGCTGAAAGAGCGCTTTGCTCAGTTACAAAGTGAGAATATGGAGGAGCTAGAACTCAGCTCAACTCCTTTTGATTCTAAGTCCAAGTTTCCACTAAACAACTAGGGTTCTCAGGGAAAGACTTTAAAGGCCTTAAGGAAATAGCGACGTTATCTGAGAGGACTCTTCTCCTGTGTGATCCTTCCAAGATACACACGAAACATCACCCTATTAAAACTGTTCGCTGGCCATGGGATAAGATGCAATCTCCTTCTCCAGGATCCCGAGGCCCGCTGTGGTCTGCCCCCTGCCAGCCTCGCCAGCCTGGCCCTCACGTACTTGACGCTCAGCCACTCTGGGCTACGTGCAGGACCCTAACTCCCTCAGCACATGCCTTCCCACTTCTGTTTCCTCATAGAAAACTCGTCCTTGTCCTTCAGGTCTTGGCCAAGGCCTAAATGGGAAGGTCCTTCCTGACCTCTCCTTGCTGGCTGGGGGCGGTCCCCTCCCCTCGGCTCCCAAAGCATCCGAGTCACCCCCCCCCAGCCTTCACCACGCTGCTCTGCAACTGTCTGTCTGTCTCTCCACAGGACTGTGAACTCCTCGAGGGCAGGAACCTTCTCTTTAGCTCTGTTCTCTAGCACAGTGCTTTGCATACAGTAGGTTTTCAATTAATGTTTACTGAGTTGAGTTGAACATGGATTCAAAGAACTCAACTGAAAGTGCTGTGAATTGGACCTCTCTAAATCTCTCCAGCTCCACGAGCAGACTGCAGATGTCAGGACACTCCCAGGAGGGCGAGCCCTGGAAGACGGCCCATCTGCTCTGAGGGGTTCCTGGGGGACAGGCATTGCCTGTTCTTCACTCACTGAGTAATTTATGTTACTTTGTTTATTCGTTCTACTTGTCTGCTTTGTGTCAGCCTCAGTGAGGTGAGCAGAGGAGGAGAAGGTGGTCAGGCCCTCTGGGACCCCCCATGGGAACAGTGATGAGAAGGCCTTGCCTGTTAACAGTGCCCGTGACTCCTCGCCCCTCAGAGCATCTCATGGGTGGACAGAGTGGGAATAACCAAGGCCCAAGGGATTGAGTAACTGCTCTGAGGTGGGGCAAGACCCGGCCCCTGTTCACCTCCTGTGCTAGCATCAGAGAGGCACTTCTGCACCCATGTACAATCCCTTCGGACTGCAATGTGACCAGCAGCAGGGCAGACACTTGTAGGGATGAATAAGAATGATGGGCTCCTCTTGTAGGCCATCTGCCCTGGTCACAGAGGTGCAGACATAAACACACCTACTTTATTCAGTACTGGTGGGAAGGCCTGCAAAGGGCCAGGCTACGTTTTGGGGATGCAGAATGAAGGATACAGAGTCTCAGGAGCTCACAGCCTTGGGGGGAAGGGAGACACTGTCAACCGAGCTGTGCACTGTAGTGAACACGTGAGAGGAACTAGCAGGCCATGTCTGGAGCCCGCAGCCTGCATTTAGGGTGGAGGAGGCACCAGGGGCAGGCCTTGCCGGGGCGCAGATGCAGGCGGGTGCGGCCTCTGCTCCATGCTGCTATCCAGGTCACGGCCAGGTGTATGGTGCACCTGTTGGGCCTATGGGGACACCAATTCTCCTCAGGTGGTTTGTTTATTTGACTGGAAACAAAAGTATAATAGAACTATCAAGTGTTATCTTGCTTACTCAGACACAAATCATTTTAAAATGCCATTCTAGGGGCCGGCCTGGTGGCCCAGAGGTAAAGTTCGCAGGTTCCGCTTCGGCGGCCCAGGGCTCACCGGTTCTGATCCCGGGTGCGGACATGGCACCGCTTGGCAAAAGCCATGCTGTGGTAGGCGTCCCATGTATAAAGTAGAGGAAGATGGGCACGGATGTTAGCTCAGGGCCAGCATTCCTCAGCAAAAAGAGGAGTGGCAGTAGTTAGCTCAGGGCTAATCTTACTCAAAAAAAACAATGTCACTCTAACAGCTGTCATCAGCTTAGAGGTCACTGGTAACATAAATAGGCACAAACATAAAACAGTAAATATATGATATTTGGACAATATTTTACAATAAGCTCCTATTTGGTTTTCCAAACTGATACAAACATTTGGTGAACACTCCCACTGCTTCACAATTCCCCTGGAAATGTTAAAGTTTATGAAAATGTCAGGTGTCAAACAGCAGTGTAAATATAGTTAGGCAAAAAGCTGAAGTAGATAAGTTGCTTCAGCACCTTCCCCCCTTCTCTGGACCCTGTCCTTCCTGATGGGGCCTCTGCCACATGCGCCTGAGGCACCTGAGTGCCCTCTTGTTCTCTCTTCACTCTGAATTACCTAATCTCGGGGAAAGAGTTGACTGAACTCTTCAAGCACTCTCCAATGGGCAGAGAAAGCGTTTTGAGGGTGTGAGAGCTCCTGTCACGCCTGTGAATTTACACAGCAAAGGGGAAACCTCCCCTTGAGACCGAGGACCCCCATCCCCTACAGCAGAGAGAGATGCTCCTGGAGCGAGGCGGCAGGGGCCCCTCACCTCCACGACGAGCTGAAGGTCGTCCACGTACCGCTCCTCAGTCTGAATCAGCTCGTGAAGGTAGCCCTGCCTTTTCCTCTCTATTGGCTGCATGGTGTCCAGGGTTTGGAGATCGGCACACCCTATGGAAAAACAGGGTAGAGTTTCAAAATATGATTTCAGTCTTCTTTGCAGAAAACAGACATTTATCAGCAGACATGCTGGGTTTACAAATGCTGCCTTGAAGGAACAACACAGCTTCCACAGAGCGCAGGACGTCCTCGGAGCAGCACACACCTGCGAAGAGCGGGCCTCACGACCTGCCATCTGCTCGAAAGCAGCTCATTAGCCACACCTGTAACATTTCAATGTGGCCCTGACTTCTTCTCTTAGTAGTAATGACAGAATTAAGAATTTTTAGAATGGCCTCAAAGAGATCAGAACTGTGCTGAGCTTGTGAAGAATCTATGCTATTCTCACCATCTCAAGACATTTTCAAAGTTATTGTAATGATTAAACGAACCAAATGCTTCAGACTAGTGTTTCCTAAACTGCAGGTCGTGAGCTATCAGCGGGTCATTACATCAGTTTAGTTTTTTTAAATGCTGATTAGGCCCAGCAGTAAAATTATAAATAGAAACTATCAAGTGTGCAGCATTGGTAAGCGTTGTTCCGTGAAAAGTTTTAGTTAGGTATGTATTTGGGGATGTAAAATGTACTTCTTACTGTGAGTGACTGTTTAAAAGCTGTTTGAGAAACATTTCTCTAGATTTCTCAAAGTAAAGAGCTAAAGTTAGGAAATCTGAAGTCCCCAATGAAACCATGCCTAGCCCCCTAGGACAAAGAACTCCTGGTTTGGGATACACCGTGGCCCTAAGTGACTCTGAGGGAAGTCCTGAGTGTCTTGCAGCAGGGTGAGGTGTACTGCATACACTTTGGGTCAATTTACAGGCACATCGGGGATGAACTAAAGGTCAAATTGTGAAGTGTGACGTACTTCCAGAGTCATTTGGTAAGAAGCCGAGGGCTTGCCTTATGCCCAGTGACAGGAAGCCCTTCCTCAGACACAAAGAAAAAGCAGGCAGGTACCCAGCAAGCTACACCTTGAGGCAGCAAGCGGTGCACATCCGAAAGCCAAAAGCCGGGAGAGAGAAGGACAAAGAAGCCTGCCTGATCCCTGCGGCCACCAGGTGAGCAGAGGCAGCAGGGGAAGGGGCAGCCTGAGGCAGGGACTCCAGACACACATGTCCGCAAGTGGGTGCTTGTCTGACACTGGGAACAAATGAAGAAAGCCACAGAGGCAGAAAATGCAAGGATCACACTGGGCTTTTAAAGGGGGGTTCTCTTTCTGTCGCCTTTGAATTTTTATATATTTGCACAGATTTGGGCTTACTGAAAGTTCTAATGAAGACAGCTGTTCTGTTTTCTGCACATGTTGCCAAAAGCTTTAAAAAATTTACTCCCACAGTAAAACCAAAATTGAATACGGCAGGTTATGTTTGGTGCTACCAAGAAGAAATCATAGTGCCACAGTCGTGTTCAAAAAGTACCCAGCGTTTCGGGGGGTTGTATTTGATTCTGTCCTGCTGGGGAGAGCTGCAGGCGTGAGTGAGTGTTTGGAACCAGTAAGGCTGGTGACAATACAGATGACTGACTGACTAGGTTGTGTGGAGCAAGGAGGCTAGATGTGGTGGCCGTACAGCTGGTGGGACGTTGCTGATGGTGATGTGAGCCAGAGTCACAGGTCAGAGTTGCCAGCTGACTCTGATGGAGGCAATTAGAACAGTCTCTAAGGTTACCCCACCTCTTACACTAGTGTTTCACAAATTTCAGTCATTCACATTCTGCCACATCCACATTCTATCTCTACTATTATTTATGTTATATTTTTCTCTAAATTCACTTGTGTCTGAGTTAAATATCTAGGAAATCATGGGTTTGATGTGCTGGTTATGTTTCTTCTGATAGTCATTAAAATATATAACCATTAAAATAAAACTAGTCTTCTTGGGTGCTATCTTGCATGCCACTGTGTCGGGTACCATTGGGATACGTGTGTCACACTTTGAGAAACAATGATTTACATTAAAACCCACAAGCACCAGCCTATCTGTTCTGTATCTTGGAATAATAAGAAAAGTCTCAGACGTTTTACCATTTCTAAGGCGGGAACATACATTAGCTTTATCAGGATGAATGTGCGGACAATCCTTGCACTCCACCCCTGGCGGTCCCCTTTGCATTTCATTACAATGGTTCTTAAACTTTTATTCTCTCTTCAAGTTTCCAACCTGACCCGTACCTTCACAGTCAGACATTCTTACCCCTGATGTCAGGGGAAACAAATAAAGCCTTACTGCCCCTTTACCTCCTCCCTTTATCTCCCTGCTCTCATCCCTGTACTTCCTTCCCCTCTCGGGGATGCGGGGATCCTATTTATTCCCAAAGCCAGCATCCTTACCCAGCCCTCTCCTGCAGGACCCTTCCCTGTCCTTCACACCCCATCGTCAGTCTCCACTAGCTCCTTCTTAGCCTGCACACAGGGTTAAGTGCCTCTCCCACCCCATCATCTAAAACAAACAAGCACCCTTCCTTCCGTCCTGCTCCCTCCTCAAGAACCCTCTCTCTGGTCTCACCGCCAAGCATCACTAGAGGGGTCTGTACTCCTGGCCAGTCCCCCAGCTCTCCCTGTCACTTCTCCAGTATAGGGCACTCTGGCTTCTGTCCCACCGCCCCACTGACACTGCTCTTGTGAAGGTGATGATGACCTCGGCATTGCCAAATCTAGCAACCCCTTTGGAGATCACATCCTCCTCCACCTGCCCACGGCACTGGCCCTTCTGAAGACCTGCTTCTTCAGACACTCAAGTCTCTCCTCTCCCAGACTTTGCCACTCTCTTCTTTCTGGTGTTTCCTTCTGTCTTTCTGCCTCTGCCTGCTTCCAGATTCTCTGTTCCCCCTAATCCAGCTGATACTAAAATGTGTTCCTGGCATTCCAGCCCTGTACGGTCAAATGAACGGGACAATGCTGCAGACTGTGTATTTCTCTTGTAGGGCCACAATGCACATTAGCATATTAGGCTCTGAGAAATCCTGCCCTAAAAAAAAGTTTAATTTGACGAATGCAGAGTTCCCAACACCTATTTGACCACAGAACCCTCTTTTTTGAGGGGAGGGGAAGTGAATCTTCTGAGAACCGAGAAATTATAGTTTGTTGGTAGAATACATCCTTTGCCATCCTCTGTGCCCACACTGTCCAATACGTAGCCACTAGCAACATGTGCCCACTGAGCACTTGAACTGTGGCCAGTCCAGAGAAGTGCTGTGAGTGTAAAATGCACACAGGTTTCAAAGACCTTGTACAAAAAACCCAGAATGTAAAATAACGCATTAATAATTCTTATATTGATCACATATTGAAATGATAATATTTTGGATAATACTTGGTTAAGTAAAAAAATTATTAATTTAATGTTTTTTTTGTTTGTTTTAATGTGGCTGCTAGGAAATTTTAAATTACATATGGGGCTGCGTTTGTGACTTACATTCGATTTCTATTGAACAGCTCAAGCCAGGCACTACATTTTTTATTATGTGTTTTTCCCCAATAGAATAGTCAGTGGCTCCTGTTATTTGCAGAATGAAGTCCTGGGTCTGTAGCACAGGGCTCCAGAGTCTCCACAATCCGGCCACAGCCTATCTTTGATCATGCCGCCCAGCTTCTAGCCACCCTGGCCTGGGCCCAGTCATACACTGTCCTCTCTTCCGCGCAGAGCCACCTCATTAGCCCTTCAAGGTGTGGCTCACGTGATCCTACTTCAGGGAAGCATTTCCCATTCCCTCTTCCACTCACCCCCAGACTGCCTCTCCTTCGTGTTTCCGGGGTGCTGGTTTGCATCTGTATTTCGATACTTCACATAATGAGACGTGTTGTAGTTCACCTGTACATGGTCACTATGTCTGTCTCTCCCACTGGAGATTAGGGGCCGTGTCTAACACAGTTCTATAATATCAAATTAGTCCAGGGTTCTGACCACGGGGGTCAGGGAGTAATCATCAAATAGTAGACTACTGTGTTGCCCCACACACGTTTGTCACCTTCCACCTGCTCTGCTCCATGCTGCAAGGAGGCCAACCCACAGGCTGCTTTCGTAAGCTCCTGTCTGAGCTGGCTTCTGCCTGAGTTTGGCCAGTGAGAGGAGGCTCTGGCAGGAGAAGGAAGACTACAGGGTGGACGAGGAAAAAAATCCTCCTGCCAGAAGAGTGATGTGACAAGAAAGTTTTTAGTTTCTGCTGGCTAAAGAATAGAAATGCTGGGCTTGCATCTCACACAAATTTGGAGTTAAGAATTCCTGAACTAATGAGTTAACACAAAAATTGGTCCCTGGTTGGTGATGCCTACAGTGCTTGGTCAAAGGAAACGTCTAACTGCTCTGGAAGGTCTCTCCTACAACCCTGGTTCCAAGGATTTCCACAGAAATACTAAGTCTCACTAAAAAGGAGTTCAAAGTAAAAAATCACAAAAGCAAGGAATGATCCACCTTAAATAAAAAAATGCAAGAACATAAGATAATAGAACAAAATACAGAAAAGGAGATGTAAAATACATATGTTTAAAATAACTCAAGACATATATGAAGGACCTGAAACCCTAAGAAGAGTCTTTAAAAAAGAATAGGCAGGGGCCAGCCCAGTGGCATAGTGGTTAAGTTTGTGCACTCCACTTCAGCAGCCCAAAGTTCACAGATTCAGATCCTGGGCACAGACCTAGCACCACTTGTCAAGCCATGCTCTGTCAGCATCTCACATAAAATAGAGGAAGATTGGCAATAGATGTTAGCTCAGGGCCGATCTTTCTCACACACACACAAAAATAAATAAATAAAAATAAAAAAATAAAAAAGAATAGGCAGGGGCCAGGCCAGTGGTGTAGTGGTTAAGTTCATGTGCTCCGCTTTGGCAGCCTGGGGTTTGTGGGTTCGGATCCCAGGCATGGACCTACACACTGCTCATTGAGCTGTGCTGTGGCAGCATCCCACATACAAAAAATAGAGGAAGATTGGCACAGATGTTAGCTCAGGGCCAATCCTCCTCACCAAAAAAAAAGAATAGGCAGATTTGGAAAAAAACAAAGAAAGATGGCAAATATTATCATGGAAATAATAAATTAATAGGTTACATAGTAGATCAAACACATCTGAGGAAAGAAACAGTAAATCTGAAAACAGATCTGAAGTTACTTAGAATGCAGCCCAGAAAGACAAAAAGACAGAAAACATAAAATGGAGGTTAACAGACATGGAGGACAGAACGACAAGGCCCAGCATACACCAAATGGGAGTCTATGAGAGGAGAACAGAAAGAATGGGAAGAGGTAATATTATAATGTTGGGAATTTTCTAGAACTGATGAAAGATATAACTCGGCAGATTCAGGAGGAAAAATGACTCCTGATTAGGGAAAAAATAAAAATAAATCCATACCTAGATGGCAAAACACTAAGGAGAAAAAAAAAACATTAAAACAGAGAGAAAAAGCAAAATAACTACATAGGAACAGCAACCAGACTGGCTACACACAACTCAACTCAACAATAGAAGGTGTTGAGAAAAAATAACTGTCAAACTAGAATTCTATTGATACTATCATTCATTCATAAGTGAGGGGGCAATAAAGACGATTTCAGGCAGTTTGAGAGATACATAAAGTTACAGAAATGTTAGAAGTAAACGGCTGGAAAAAGCAACACAAATACAAAATATAGCTGGGGAGGCTTTATTAGCAACAGACGAAATAGGCTTTCAAGGATCCATATAAGATGATCTCACAAACAGTCCAGGAAGATATACTAATTCTGACTGTATCTGCAACTAACAGAAGAGTCTCAAAGCTTAAAATAAAAAAAGATAGAATTATCCCCCCAAAAAAGAAAGAACAGAAAAAAAGAGAAAAATCTATAATTACAGTAGTGGACCTACTTTTCTTAATGAAAATTAGTAAGAATTACGAAAGATTCTACATTATTAACAGGATTAATATAACGAACACAGACAAGAGAAAACACATTCTTTTTTTTTTTTTTTTTTGGAAGATTAGCCCTGAGCTAACATCTGCTGTCAATCCTCCTCTTTTTGCTGAGGAAGACTGGCCCTGAGCTAACATCCGTGCCCATCTTCCTCTACTTTATATGTGGGACGCCTGCCACAGTGTGGCTTGCCAAGCGGTGCCATGTCCACACCTGGGATCCGAACCGACGAACCCTGGGCCTCCAAAGCGGAACGGGAGAACTTAACCGCTGCACCACCGGGCCGGCCCCCAAGAGAATACATATTCTTTTCAAGCATCCATAGGACTAATTTCAACAAATACCGAAGATCTATATTACTGTGTAAAAACATTTACTGAATGTAGCTGGAAAATTATACATTTAACATTACTTCAAACGTTTTAGTTTGAAGAAGAGCTTTGTAAGCTTCCTCCTTTGGCAAAGGTACCCAGTTTTATCTGACCAATCACATAGAGAGACAGCTGATCTCTCCTTCCTCTGTGAAATCCTTCTTCGCTTGGCTTCTAGGTCACCACCTCGTCTCAAACCCTTCCAACTCACTGGGCAGGCCTTCTCAGTCGCCTTTCTTGGGTCCTCCTCAGCTCCCCAGACTTAATGTTGGAACCTAAGGCTCGGCCCTTGGAAGTCTTTTCTCTACATACTCACAGCCTTGGTGGTCCCATCCAGACGTCTCACGGCTTTAAACATCATCTATGTACTGCTACACTCCCAATTTATACTCCAGCCTGAACATGCCCTCTGAACCCCACCATGTCTGCTGCTGCCTACTCAGCCTCTCCACTTGGATACCAGGAAGGTGAGTGAAGGAACATATCCAAAACCAAACTCCAAATCAACTTCTCCCCCTTCACTATGTTCCACCTCAGTTAATGGCAACTCCATCTCTCCAGTTGCTCAGGCAGAGATCTTCGGAGAATCCTTGATACTCTTCTTCTCAGACCCCAAATTCCATCCACCCGTTGGCTCTATCTTCAAAATATACCCATAATCTGACCACTTCTCCCCAGGTCCACCACTGTCATTCTGATGCAAGCCAGCAGCGTCTTTCACCTGGATTAGTGAACTAGCCCCTAACAGGTCTCCTTGCTTCTGACTCCTTCCTCACCCTCACCTCCTGCTTAAACTAGCAAGCCAGAGCTATCCGGTTAAAACATAGCAGACCCTGTCACTCCTCTGATTAAAACCCTTCAATGGATTCTTCTCACTCTGAGCAAAAGCCAAAGTTCTTACAAACAGTCCACAAGAACCTAAACAGTATTCCCATCTTCCTGGTTACCCTTGTCCTAGTTTTTCCTCTTGCTCTTCCCTCTGTTCCAGCCACACTGGCCTCCACATTGCTCCTCAAGCATTCCAGGCATGCTCCTGCTTCAAGTCCTTTGCATGCACTGTTCTCTCTGCCTAGAATGATCTTCCAGATATCAACATGGCTTCTTCTAGATATTCCTCATGTCCTTCAAGTCTGTTCACATGTCACCATTTCAGAGAGGCTTTATCTGAGAAGCCTGTTGAAAACTGAAATCCCTCTAGATCCACGACTGCCCCTCCCAGCCTCCCTTCCCCTAACCTGCTTTAGTTTTCTAAGACAATACACACTTCTTCATTTTGTTTCTTTTCTGTCTTATCCTACTCAAATGTCAGCTCCAAGAGGGCAGGAATTTTTGCCTAGTATATGATCTGCTATATTCCCAGTGTCTGACACATAGTAGGTCTTCAACAAGTATTTACAGAATGTGATGTGAAGATGAACTCTGAGCTACAGGAGATAGAACACTGATATTAACCATAGGCGGTCAGAGAGAATGAGGAAAACTTCTTGGTAAGTTCTTTTTGGTAGATAAGAAGAAGGGGAAAGTACAAAAAATCAGAGATCATGCTTACTACCAAGTCAAAGCTGCAGAGGAATAATTTGTGGGGGCCTGGGCCACAAGACCCCCCACACTTGTGTGAGGACATAGAGACTGACAGACAAATTATAAATAATGAATAATGATTATGAAAACTCTATGTCCCACCATAGTTGGGAGCCTCTGTTCTAAATTACAGTGCAGGGCCGGCCCAGTGGCATAGTGGTTAAGTTCACGAGCTCTGCTTCAGCAGCCCAGGGTTCGTAGGTTCAGATCCTGGGCACAGACCTACACACTGCTCATCAAGCCATGCTGTGGTGGCGTCCCACATACAAAATAGAGGAAGACTGCCATAGATGTTAGCTCAGCGACAGTCTTCCTCAAGCAAAAAGAGGAAGATTGGCAACAGATTTAGCTCAGGGCCAATCTTCCTCACACCAAAAAAATAAAATAAAAATAAATTACAGTACAAGCAAGAACAAGAAGCAAATGAGAGATGCTTCAGAAAGGAGAAGAGAGAGATCTGTGACGATTCCACAGATTGGACAAAAGACAATTTGTGATGACTAATACAAAGAGGACTTGTTCAGATTATGTCATAAAGTCCCAGAAAAGTCCTTGCCCATTCTGAGGAGAGCAATGCCATTGAACAATGCTATTCTCTGTGTGCCCAAATTAAGCAGCCAGAGTTTCACATAATGGTTTTCAGTCTCACTGGGTTTAAGTTCAGTGAAAAGACAAGATTTTAACAGTAGATCCAGATGACTAAACTGTGGGCATTTTCTGAAGGCTGCCTTTAATACTGAAGTTTTATCAGGCTACTAGAAAATTATTGCATATCTTATTTTGTAAAAGAATAGCATTTTATTTGCTTGGCAAATATTTACTGAATACAAACTATGTACCAGGTAGCATGCTCCCCACCTTGAAGCCACAGATATTTGTGATTTTGTTTTTGGAAATTTAAATAGTTCTTGAATAATTTTTAAAACTCTTGCCTTTCTGATGCCTGTCAAGTTCTATGCCATCAGGTGTTCGGTTGCTTGTTTAAGCACAAAAGGGAAGTTCATATTGTATTCTAATGCTGCAGACCATCAGAAAGCAAAATATTTGGCTATCAGAAAACAGAAGCACAGTCATGCATTTCTTAATAATAGGGATATGTTCTGAGAAATGTGCTGTTAGGCGATTTCACTGCTGTTGTGTGAACATCATAGAGTGTACTGAAGGGGAACAAAATTTGCCACCCCAAAATGTGTCTCTTTAACATGAGGATTATTTTAGGCTGATTATTTCTAAGAAACAAAAGACTCAGAAAGTTTTTTTCTTGTTACCTCCCTTTAACTGCCTAAAAATAATTCAGATAAAAAAACCTGTCTCAGGAAGTGAGCTATCACCTTAGCATCACATGAACTAGGTGGTAGACAGAAGAAACCTAGAAAAAGCCTGTTTGTTGGGCTCCCTTCTGTCTTCTTCTGTTTCTGTGCGGCCAAACACTTGTTTTCCAAACGTTTGCTCCTTTTCACCCACTTGTGAATTGCCTTCCTTCCCTTTGAAGTCCCTGATTCTCCCCACCTCCAACATCTTCCTTTGTCTTTAGCTCAGGATGGTATTCAAGATGAGGGCTTCAGCCATTTTGGTGAGTTACTTGGTTTTCCTGGTTTCTCCTATGTATGCATGTTATTGAACTTCTGTTTGTTTTTCTCCTGTTAATCTGTCTCATGTCAATTCCTTAGACCAGCTACGAGACCCTTCAGAGGAAAATTTCTTCCAGCCCTACAGTACCTACACAAACCTAGATGGTGTATGGTACCAATCTCACGGGACCACTGTTACAGGGGCAGTCCGCTGTTGACTGAAAGGTCGTTATGCAGTGCGTGATTGTATTCTAGAACTTCCAAAAGCAACTCTGTTGATAAATGTAAGTAAATAAAGCAAAATTTCATTGGTTTTATTTTTATTTTTGAATCTACTGTAAAACATCCTAAGTCTAAAAGACAGCAAAGACTCTTAATGGTAGACAAAAGTGCAGAACTCGGCCTCAGAAAGTAGTTAGTTCAGGCTAATATTTGCATCACTTTCCAGGCTGCCAGACTTATAACACTGACTCAACTGAAGGTATTAATGTGCTATTCAGAATACAGAATATTACGAAGAGATGTCATGAAACAGTAGTTTCTTCATGTTCGCCCAACATAGAACTTTCAATTCTAACAATAAAAATAACTTGTTACCAACTTGTGTATCACAGTTTACAACCTCTGATCAACCCTCTGAATAACCGACACAACTTTGACCTCTACTGGATAAATACATGGAGAATCTGAAGCTTGGTGGTTACGTGACTTACTGTAGAATTTAGAGCTACAAAATTCCTAAATCTAGGTCTCTTGATTCAAGTCTTACACTTTGAAATTCCAGGCCATTTTAAATGGTGCTTACACTGCAGTCCTATTCGAGGTAAACACTGATGACAGCATGTATAAACTGGACCTGGTTATATGCTTGTTGAACTAAATTCTAGAGGAAAAAAGGGTTTAGGAATAAATATTCTAATGCCAAATAGTCCAACGGCACTGAAAAAGCCAACAGGGACCGTACTGTCCTTTAGCTCTTTTTTGTGTCTAAGTGACATGATTGGTCCCTTACATACTTGTCTACTCTGTCAGGCATGCAATTAGTAGCTTGTTATCTGACAGACAATTTCAAACAGACTGTTCCACATACTTCAGCACTTTATATCAGTACACCCACAACTACAGTACTGTCCTGGGGCAACAGGAGTTTCATATGTGATGTATGTAATTTTTTTTGGTATTACTAAACGGACTGCTACATCCCTAATTTTCCCCAATGGTATGATCATACAGCCCATATTTTCAAATGTTTATCCTACATAATTGGAGGCTTTGCCCCAAACTGCTGAGTTTAGGACACACGAATTCTACACCACTGCCTGACTCTCATTTCATGGTGGTTAAGAGATGACCACTGGTGACACAGGGATCCCAGCCGAGGGTCCTCCCACTACCCTGAAATGTAACTTGACTAGCCTGGACTCATTCAAAGCAGTTAATTTTCTTTATCCTCTTCTCACCTGTATCTTGGAATTGACTGATGATTGTTATGCTTTCATGATTTGGAGTAAGAGCAGCTCCTAGTTAATGGAAAGCAGCATGGGGGGTGGCTAAGAGCACGAGTTTGGGAGTCAGATCTGGACTCGAGTTCTAAATCTAACACTTCCTAACCCGACACACACCCAAAGAGCCCAGTCCATCACTCGGTACACAGCAAATGCTTAGTAAATGTTAGATGTTATTTCTAGCATCTCTGTGTCAGACATTGAACTTGTGCTTCATAAATCCCTGACGTCTCATCTGCACTGTAGGTATTACTATCCTCATAGGCAGATGAGACTAAGGCTCGGGGGGTGAGCTGGTACAGCCAGGACTCAAAGCAGCACTTCCACTACACTCATTTGATCACTCTCTTTGACCAAGTGATTTTGCCTTTTACAGCATTAAAACCTCTCTCTTAAGCACAGCTTTCATAATTTGTTGTCCTTGTTTAAAGCAAAGTTTAAAAAGTGGTTATGAAGACAAACTACTCAATTAAAAAAATGGGCAAAGGATCTGAGTACACATTTCTCCAAAGACGATATACAAATGGCCAGCAAGCAAATGAAAAGATGCTCAACATCAGCAGTCATCGTGAAGACGGAAATCAAAACCACAATGAGATGTCACTTCACACCCACAGGTATAGCTATAATAAAAAGTCTGATGATAACAAGTGTTGGTGAGAATTGGAGAAAGAGAGACCCTTGTACACTGCTGGTGAAAATAAAAAGTGGTGCAGCCACTTTGGAAAAAGGGAGTTCCTCAAAAAGTTAAACACAGAATTACCATTTGACCTGGCAATTTCATTCCTATGTTATATACCCAAGAGAAATGAAGGTCTATGTCCATACAAAAACTTATACACAAATGTTTATAGCAGCATTATTCATAATAGCCAAAGCAGAAACAACTCAAACGTCTATCAACTAATGAATGGATAAACAAAACGTAGTACATCCATACAATGGAATATTATTTGGCCATAAAAAGGAATGAAGTACTAATACATACCACAGTACAACATACATTGAAAACATTATGCTAAGTGAAATAAGCCAATCACAAAAATCCCAGACATATTTTACTCTATTTACATGTGTCTAGAATAGGCCAACATACGGAGACAGAACATAGATTAGTGGTTGCCTAGGGCTGGGGGGTGCATAGAAAGACAGCAGGGTGATAGCAAAAGGGTACAGGGTTTCTTTTTGACATGATAAAAATGTTCTATAATTGATTGTGGTAATGGTTGCACAACTGTGAATATCTGAAAAACCACTGAATTGTATACTTGCGGGAATTATAAGGCATATAAATTTTATTTCAATAAAGCTATTACCAAAAAAAGTGATTATGTTCAGCTTATCCTTCTTATAGATCCTTGTCCTTGTTTATTATATTCAGTCCTCACCTCCTTGTCTCTGTGTGTACTTTTTACATAGAGGAAACACTGTGCAGCCTCTGATTTTTCCTCTTTTCTTTTCATTGGTTCAAGTGATGGTTGTATTACAGGAACCTCATGATTATAAAAATGGTGGCAATATTAGCATACTAGTGTAGCGATTAAGAATGTGGACTCTGGAGACAGACCACTTGTGTTTGAACCCAGCTGTGCAACCTACCAGCTGTGTAACCTTGGACAAGTTATTTAACCTCTGTGTTTTAATTTCCACATCTGTAAACAGAAAATAATGAGGTAATACATTTGAGACCTTAGAAAAGAACCTAGACTAATAAGTGCTCAATAAAGAGCACTCTTCTTTCTACTTGCATGAGTGATGGTTGTACAGCCAGAACTTCATTATTTTATAAAAATGGCAGCGATCTTAGCTCAGCAATCTCTTCATTCTCCTAGATCCTCTGGTTCCTGTCTCCACGGGTTCCTTTCACTATCCAACCCTTAACTGCTGATCCCCTCAAAGGTCTGATTTCCTCCCCTAGTAATCTCATTTACTTTTACTGACTCAACAACTATCGAGATTCATTCCGCCAGCTGACGCACATCTGATGCTGTACATCTTCAGCATATCGGACTACTTCCTTGACATTTCTATCTGGATGTCCCACAGGTACTCTGTAGTCAAAACCAAACTCATCTTTTTCCCCCAACTCTGATTCTTTTCTGCAGTTGGTGGCACCATTATTCTACCCTGTCACCAAGAAACACACCTGGGAATCACACTGACTCTTCTGCCTGCCCGCATATGCCCATCAGTCCC
Source organism: Equus przewalskii (assembly GCF_037783145.1). Classification (NCBI taxonomy): domain Eukaryota; kingdom Metazoa; phylum Chordata; class Mammalia; order Perissodactyla; family Equidae; genus Equus; species Equus przewalskii. The sequence continues at coordinate 71,095,287 of NC_091844.1, read as the reverse complement.
CGACTCCTGCTAATTTTCCCTCAGAAACAGTTCTTTACTCAGTTTCATCACTTTTTCTTCACCTTGGCATCACATCAGAATCACCTGGGGAGCTCTGAAAACTCTCCATGCCCCAGCCACACTACAGGCCATTTAAATGAGGACTCAGGCACCGGTATTTTTTAGAGCTCCCCAGGTGATTCCAATGAGCAGCCAAGCTAGAGAATCTCTGATTTAGCCCTCGCTCTGCCTCTAAGCCTCAACTTTCACTGTTCCTGGCTTTGTACTGTCACTCTGGCAATAATGAACTGCTTAGAATCACATGTCCCCTCCTCCACCCATGCTGTTTCTTGTCTTTATCAAATATTCTCCACCATCCCACCCCCTAATCTGGCTTACTCCTACTTATCTTACAGATCAGGCAGTTGCCTCCTCCAGGAAGTCTTGTCTCATTCACCAATCTATGGTTGAATTATGTATTCCTCCTCTGTACTCTCTTGGTGCCCACTAAGTATCCACCACTGTGCTTAGCACGCTGTTTACTAAGTATCTGCGTATGCGCCTGATCTCCTCGCAGAGCTGGGTACGACCCAAGGCTAAGGACCACCTGACACTCATTTTCATATCAGCACCTAGTACTCTGTTGGCCTTATGCAAATACTCAATATATGTTAGCTGAATGACTTCCAGAAACGAAGGTTTTTTGTAAAGAGGTTGTTTCTGCTACACATTGATGGATGGGTTGGATTTTGAACTATGTTTTCTCCACTCAAGGTGAAACCACCAACTTGATTACGGAAGTGTAATACTCTGCTTAACTCTGTGCCCTGAAGCATTCACTGCAGTTTCTTTCATATAGACTTTTATTTTGTACTAAAAATGTCTTATTCTACATTCTTCCAATCCTTTTAGGAAAAAAGTTGGAATAAAAATTGTAACTAACATAGTAGTCTATTATTATCCTAGATTATATTTTCTTTTACTTTCAAATCAAAATTTCTTTTGCTTTTGAGGTATGTATGATTACCTGAGATCCAACCACCTCAATCTTGACCACTTAAAAATTTCTTTTGCTTCTTGTCATACAAAACAATTCGTTGGCCTGTACCCAGAGACTATGTCAAGGAAAAAGAGAAATCTCAAGTAAATTCAATCACAACTACATTTAAACAATTGAAGATAAGTCTTAAAGGATGCTTCAAAAGAAATACACAATACAAGTAATGTAATTTGTGTCCTTTTAATAAACACACTTGCATAGTTATATTACAGTTTTGTAAAAATAAAAACAGATTACCTCATGCCAAGCGTGCCCAGCATTTGCACAATCTCAATACCTTTAACACTATAGTTTTCAAGACACACAAAATAAAAATTTAAGGCAAAAACAGCACTTTGCAACAATTTAATAATTTATTACATTACAGTAGCATCACAGCAGCATCCAATAATGCCACTTTAGGTAGAAGTCTATCAGTATTTCCATTACAGATTCTATTTACAAGAATTTATAACTTGGTAAAATTTATTCTAAGAAAACTTGGCAAATAAAGCTTTGGACTGGAATTGGCATTTCTTCTCTACTTTTCCTTCCCCCAGTTTCTTTATTTTAAACTATCAGTATTCATATTATATTTTAAAATAGCAGTTACATTTTTTAAATAGTATTATTTTAAAATGATTCTTTAAGATAAAGTTTTAGAGGAAACTATATAACAGGTAAGGTTGATTTAAATTTTCTAATTTTCTAAAAGATCAGCTTTGGTTTTAGAACGGATTTTTTTCAATACTGGAAAACCCATCAGGTTTAATCACATAATTAAAAATGATTATCACAGATTGCAATCTTTAAAGAAACAGATATTTTGATTCTTTAGCTCCTACAGGGTTCAGATTTATTCAGTTGTGCTCCCATTTTAAAATTCTATGTTTGCGACAAACTCTTTCCTTGTAATGTTTGCTTTCTAAGCAAAGTGACAGCTGCCTCTCATACTGAATGAGGAAGAGAGCAAGTACGTGGCTGAATATGAGGTACTGCAAAGGATGGCATGCACTTGTAAGGACTTAGGTTATTATCTTATGTCATACAATTTCCTTTACTTTTAGCCTTCTCTCAAATATATGACGAAACACCCACACAAAGAGTGGTATTTCAGTAAACCCAGTAAATTTATTTTCCAGACCAACATTAAGCTTAAATGTGCCATTATGTGATTTAGTCCATAGGTACCCGATGAATAATTATTTTCAAATTGATTACAGATGCTAAGCTCTACCTGAATGTCATTCTTAATAATCTATATTTATCAGTGTAAAAGTGAAGTGATTTGAGCTATAAAAATACCTTTGAAATAATTTATCAGTATTATTAGATAAGCCCAAACTAAAAATTATAAAGAGAAAATGTTATAGCAAATCATATGGCTAATTAGCCATGGTCTGATTTCTAACCTAAAGGTTTAAAATGGATTTAAAGTAACTATCCTTAATCTAAACTCAACTAAAGGGTGTAAAAGTAGAAAGTTCGGAAGATAAAAGGCAAGACCAAGTAATCCGTATAATTTGGAAGGTCAGTTGAATTCACAAGGACTCAATCTTTGCACAGTCTCCTTTAGAGACCGCAGGCAAATCTGTTATGCCACCTGTAAAGATATTATTGCTTTCCTACTAATGACACATTTTATAAAAGTACCATGATGATGCCAAATGCTAAAAACTGAGGTGGTCTAAAACTAGAAATCCCGCCCCAGGCAGCACACATACGTATCACCATACATCGCAATAGTGTGAAGTATTCTGGAACACAGACATTTGAACTTTGTGAAGTTCTAACTAAACTGTGGATTCTTTCTCAAGCGTCGTAAAGTTATGATTTAGGCAATGGATAACTGATATCATTCATTCATAATGTATAGGCACACTAACATAAATATTGCACAAAATATGCCTCTAACTTAAACTCACAGATATGAAAACAGATTTCACTCTTCTTAAAGAACTCTCTGAGGAAATAAGACCCTGTGATTGTATGTACACTTGTCCTGATAATACTTTGACATTCGTGAACAGTAGACTGCACTGCAGTTTGTAAACATTTTAAATTGCATAAACTTCTCATTGATTGATGACAATATAGTTACATACTGTCTACTAAAACTCTTTTTTGTCTCAGCTAAGTACTCTCACATATATTAGTTTATAATACTGTTAGTTATCTTTAAAATGTTTTCTATTCAACGAAAAGAAGTAAAATCCTATGCCAAAGTAGCCAATGTGGTTGAAGAAGAGATATTAGCCAGAGAATTCTGGATGGCAAAATCAATCTTGCAGCCTCAAAGAAGCCTCATGGACACAGAGGGATGCCAGCTCTCACACACCTTGCCTTCACTTGAATTCATTCTTGACTAGATAGAGCCTATATGCCTGCTTCAGGGGCATTTAAATGCTTCAAGAGTCCCTACTATCTTTACTAAACGCATTAAAAAGAATGTCAACTGGTGTTCTTTCATGACCTGGGACATGTAGTCACCTAATTAAAAAAAGGTAACATGAATTTTGACTTTAAAATGTAGATATAAATTCTCTGTCTAAGCTAGGGAAGGTTTCATATTTCATGGTCAACAACGGGAGCCTTTCATTTATTGAAAATAACTCATTTTCAGGTCATCAATACAGAAGTAACAACGAACTGCGGCCACACCTGACGTGGTCTCCTCCTTAGCCCAGAGCACACAGAGCCTAAGGGAACTACCACAGCGCAGTGCTCACTCCTGGGCAGCTGAAACAGATGAAACATATCCCACTCCGCACATACTGCTGGGGCATCACTTTCCTCTTCTATGAGAGAAGACAAGCTCCCCGAAAGGGTTATTGCTCCCACCCCAAAATACACAAAAATAGAGAAATGGTTATTTCCAGTTCTTGGTCTTTAAACAAATTTAAATATTGGTTCTCAAAGTGGCATATTAGAAAAAGTAATCGAGTAAACAGTACATATTTGGGGGCAAATCACATATTGAATCAATGAAGAGCTCACTGTGATTAGGATTAGATCAAACATAATAGCAAAACATAAGCAAACTTTATCTGAATTCTGCAATGAATATACATGTTGCAGTAACATTAGAAAAGCAAAGCAGCCCATTCCAAACCAGCGAGAATAGCCTGTGCAAATAGTGGGTCTTTGTGTGTTGGAACTCCCACCATGTAAGGGCAAACTCAGTATGCATGCTAATGACCTACAATTACCAAATTAAAAAAGAAAAATGCTAAAGGATGCCAGAGTGAACAGCAGGGAAAGCCACACAAAGACCCACTATCCTTTAACTTGTTACAAATAAATTTTAACTGTAAATTAGAAACACAAAGAAATAATCACAAGTGGCTCTAACATTCAAACGAAGTTAATGAATTGTGTAGGAGATATTTGATCAGGGCTGCCTGCCCTGCCTCCACGCTAGAGTCAAACTTGGATAGTGGGTCTCTGGGGTGCTTTCACACTGGAAGACAACATTGGGTCCTATAAAAAGAAAAATGAGGAATAAAATAAACATAAAGCAAATTAAGTGGGTGAGAAAAAATTCGACTAATAACATGCAACATCAACTACACAAATTTGAACTATTAAAATTCTCAACCTTTAAAAAAAATCCTAATTACATAATAGAATGAAAATATTACTTATAAGAGCCCAAGAAACACAAATGGTAATCTAAAATATACCCAGTTTTCACTGACTCATACACTCCTCTAAAAGAAGATGTTTCTTCTTTCAGAATGCTTTTATCTGTTCTTTGTATTCTTAGTTATATAAAACTTAACTGGAAAAAACTGTTTCACCACTGGAAAACAAGATAAACAACAAAACATTTGAAAACCATCCCTTTATATTATAGGTTCTAAAAAAGCTAATGCAGTGACACACTGGAATATCTCCAAGGATCACTAGACAAAGATTTTCCAGACTCAGCAGGTCCGAAGACTGTCTTCCTTTCTCAAGCCCAGGAAAGGCACCCCAGGTATTTCTGATTAATCAGATCAACTGGCAAGCACTGAAAACTGCCAAGCCATGAGCAGGGCTTAAAAATGGTCATTCATTTAGGTGTCCTAAGTAGTTATAATTTTCTTTACCACTCCCGAAACCCTTAGATATTTTTGGGAATATTCAAACCATCAAAAACTGGATTCCTCCCACCTCCAGACTGAAAAATTCAGTTTGCTTTGTCTAAAGGAAAGACTTCTCCCAGGAGCAGAACTCCTTATAAGCTCTAAAGTGAAAATGATACAATATTTCAAAATTGTATAGTATAAAATAAATTCATAATACTTGCTACTGAAGCATAAGTACAGCTCAGCTTTGACTGGGTTACTTACTAGAAACCAAATTAAAATGAAAGGTTAAATCTTTTAGATAATTTCACAAGAATGATAGAAATACAAATCATATCATGATGTATTTTGTAAAAAAAAAACCCCCAAAAAATCAAAAGGGTGTGAAAAGTGACATCTATTTTATCAATGTAAAACATATTTCCAAGTATTGTTTATACTCTAATTTATTATTAATGCATGTTTATTGTCAAATATAAGAAAGGCTAGGTAACTACCATAATTTTATGTAATACCAAATTTCACACTTTGAGATGTGGACCCTTGTTCTAAAAATAGTAAAATAGGGGCCTGGCCCCGTGGCCGAGTGGTTAAGTTCGTGCACTCCACTGCAGGCGGCCCAGTGTTTCGTCGGTTCGAATTCTGGGCACGGACGTGGCACTGCTCATCAAACCACGCTGAGGCGGCATCCCACATGCCACAACTAGAAGGACCCACAACGAAGAATATACAACTATGTACCGGGGGGCTTTGGGGAGAAAAAGGAAAAAATAAATAAATAAAATTAAAAAAATTAAAAAATAAAAATAGCAAAATAGATCCTGATTCATATATGTCTTGTGGCATGATTTTTTAGATAGATAGATCTAAAAAAATCATGTAATGAGAGTTTTGTAAAAAAACAATTTAAATAGGTTTTTAGTTTTCTTCTAACCTGGATGATGTGTAAATATGTGGGAAATAAATGAGAAGATTGCAAAATGAACAGCATCTGTACACTAAAAGGGTAATTTTGAATAGGTGAATAGGGTAATTACTAGCTACTCTTTATTAAGCTGAAAAAGATCACTGGATGTTGAAAAAGGATGGTGGAAAAGGGAAGTTGCAGTATTGACTGCTGTCATACCAAAGAACCCAAAAAAGAATTAGAAACTTTTTCAGATAAAGTCTAATAGTAAGGTCTGAAGCTAGGAAAAAAATATTTAAAATAAAGCAGTATAACTGTTGATCTTGCAAACGGTTTCCTTTTGTTTTTTCTTACTTTAAACATTAACATAACATTTGCTAAGAAAGCTGAGTTTAAGATCTGATCCAGAACAGTAATGAATGCATATTAAAGCTTCTGTATTAGTTGAGAGAGAAATAGTTTGATATTACTCACACTGTTGACTTGGATCTGAGTCTGTTGTCATCTTAACATAGTTTGAAGGAAAGAGACCAGTCAGCCCACTGATTTCTCCTTGCCACCAGTCAGGATCATCTTTGTTCAAAACATTAATAAGTTGTCCCTTGGAGAAGTTTAGCTCATCCTCATTATTCGCTGTGTAGTCATACATAGCGATCACCTGACACACTGCCGGAAAAAGAACAACAAAATAACAAATTAAAGAAATTAATTATTCCTATAAGGATCACATGTTAAAATTCCCCTAGGATTTAAATTACTCTAATATTAAATGTTAAAATTAGGCTAAAATTTCCCTTAAGCTGCTCTCTCCCACCTTCCTTCCCCTATTGGCTGTACAAAAACCAAGAATTTCCTAACTACAGTTAAAAATCCAAGTGAAGCACTTTGCTTTAAGTAAGTACGATGGTATAGCAATTCTGTTTTGAAAAATTTCAAGGAGTGAAGTGGTTCAAGTATCACCAAACAGCTGGCTGTTTGCATACAGAACTTTTTAAGAAAGTTCTCATTGTAATGTTACTTTTAGTCAGAGATAAGGAAAGGACGAATTTTTAATATTTTTCAAAGAGTTGGCTAATCTAAGAAGTTGCTGAGTTTTAACAAAACTTCTCTAAGATGAAATACGAGTTAATCTGCTTCATACCTGGATGAAAGGCAGGTGTAGTTCTTTCACTACTTGGACCCAAAAGTTTAACATGGCTGGCAGGAAACCATCCCTTCTGTCGCTTTTTACCTCTGGCCTATGAAATTAGCAAAAGGAATATGAAAGATAAGATTAAAAGCAATTATTGAGACATAAACTAAAAATGAGAAAACCCTGACTGTGTAGTAAGGAATTTAACCTTGCCCAAAGAGAGGTCTGGCCTTTGCCTTTGGCTCCTGGGAGGTTATCCCTAACCCTTTGGAATGTCCTGACTGGCAAGAGTGTCTCAGTTTATGTGGGGGGCCATAACCAAGCCAGACAATCTAAACAATGTGATTTATGGTAGGTCTTCTGGGTCACATTAATATGAACTCCACCTCTGGAGGGACAGGAGACTGGGTCTGGTGCTCAACCATGTCTATGTGATGGAGCCCCAATAAACACTCTGGACAAAAAGGCTCGAGGGAGCTTCTTTTGCTTGGCAACACTCCGTGTACACTGCTGCCAGGAGGCCTGAATGCCATCTATGACTCTACTGGGAGAGGACAATTGGAAGCTGTGTTTGAAACCCTCCTAAATTCTGCCCCATACATTCCTTCCTTTGGATAATTTTAATCTAAATCCTTCTGACATAATAAATCATAATATTGAGTACAACAGCTTTCAGTGAGTCCTGTGAGTCCATCTAGTGAATTACTGAACTTGAGAGTTATCTTGGGGGCCTCCAAACTTACAATTGATGTCAGAAGTGAGGGTGGTCTTGGGACCCCTGAATTCTGCATTGGCCTTCCAGGTCAATATTAAACAAGTGGAAAACTCAATATGCATCTCAAAGTGCTGCTGAAAACACTATTTGTAGAAGTCTATTTGGAGGTCTTTCATGCTCAGAATTATCTGCATATTTCACACAAATAATATTTATAAATCAAAAAGACTTTTCTAGAGTTCTCCTCATTTAAGTGTTCAAGTCAACACTTAAAATGGTATAGCCCACAGTAAATACCTCTTGGAGCTTTGTTAATAATTAATCAAGAGATCATAAATAAAACTAGTGGAGAGCCATGTTCCCACTTAGTTGGGTCAATTTTCAAAGCAAACCAGAAGGTGGAATTTCATGGGGTTATTCAAGAAGATAGTGAATTTTGAACCTCCACTGTTCTTTAGGAATTATAAGACTCTGATTTGCAAGAGTGAAGCTGTGTTTATTCTCCGTATTACAATCATACATCAATCTTATGTAAAAATACAGCTCTTACATCTCTTATCATCCTTTAATCCTAAAATGCTTTTTAGTTTTAACTAGTAAGGAAATTTTAGGCGTGAGGAAAGAACTCTCTTTCCTTACCAATACATATGCAATAACTATCTCTCTTAACATTTTAAGGAAAAAACCAGGTCATTTACTCCTGCACTTCCTTTTCGTGCACTGCTGTTTCAAAAACATAAGACCGGGGGCCCTGTCCAATGGGTAATATTTTCTCAGTACACAGCCTGGATCATGTTTTTTCTCCTAGAGGCTATACTGCAAACCTGGGGTTATCCCAGACAAAGAGGATGCCATGCTTTCCTTTAAGAAGGTGACCTGTAATTTATTAAAGCAGGTATTATTGGAAAACAATTATGTCTTTAGAGAAAATTATTCTTCATATTGTTACCTATAACATCAATTCAATTCTGCTAAAAATAAACAGGGAAAAGACTAGAGAGAAATATAATACACTAAAATGTTAATACTGATTACCTCTAAGTGGTATGATTACAGGTGATCTAAAATTTTTATTAATTTTATTATTAAATGAGCATGCATTACTTTCATAATAAAATTGATAAATGTTATTTAAAGATTATTACCTGTAACTCCCCTTGCCACCACCCACTTGTATTTTTCTTTAGAATTAATATTAACTGCCCTGGTGCAAGGCTAAGTTGTTCAGAACCAGAAGCCACATATGCTGAAGTTACTTGTGCAATCTCTGAAAAGAAGAAAAACAACCAACTATGAATTCAAGTCTAGTAAACACTTTGTAATTTTTCAACTTCATTATTATACATACCAGGTTTTTTACTTGATGTTCCAGATTTGCTAGCACTCCCAAAACTCTGTAAGGAAAAGATAGACTGTTTTATCATATTCCAACAATCCAGATGTAAAAGTAAAAGGTTATTAGGAATTAGAGATTTCTAATTTCCAGGATTCCTGTTTCTTTAAATGAAGATCAAAACGACAATTAGCCTTATAATAACCAAATAAGTTAAGAATCAAACACTTATGGGGAGATCTGGCCTGCTAACAGAATACACTATATACAAGTGGCTGATGCTGGCATACACGGACTCAACAGTAACAGCTAGTTTTCCGAAACTTTCCTGAATATTAAAGTCAGTGGATGCAGCAGAGTTGAACTGATGTTGTAAGTAATAGTATGAAGAGTACAGGCCAAATACATCCTATTTATCAGGTTTAGCATCAATGCCCACCACATACAACACACGCGCCCTGTGAGTTTCGCTCCAGCTGCAGAGAAGGCAATGTTTTTATTTTTACTTTTTTTGCCATGTTCCCTCTGAACTGACCTCAGAACAAAAACACCCATACCTGGGTAGCCACTATGACTTCTGTTTGACTTACAGGATAAGTTTGGCCAACCACATTTCCTCTTTTCAGGAATTTGAACAAGAAAAGAGAAGGGGTTAAAATTTTTTTCTGTGAGTGGACACAGCTGTAGTAAAAAGTACTGAAGCAGAGTTAAGAGTAGCCAAGAGCTAACATACTGTGAGTACTTACTGCGTAAGAGGCTCTGTTCTAGGAATTTTATATATATTCAAATATTTAATTTTCACAATAACACTATTAAGTAATTATGATTATCTCCATTTTGCAGAGAAGGAAACTGAGGTACAGAAAGGTAAAGTATCTTGTCCAAGGTCACCCAGCCTCTCAGTGGTAGAGCCAGGAGTCAACCCAGGTGGTCTCAAGGGTTCTCAAGTGTGGTTTGTGGATCCCCGGGGTAGTCCTTAAGCCCTTTTCAGGGGTCCTGAAGATAAAAACTACTTCCATAACAACACTAGACATTATTTGCGTCTTTCACTGTGTTGACATTTACACTGGTGGGTAAAACTCCTGCTGCCTTAGCACAAATCACAGCAGTGGTGTCAAATTAAACTAGTAGTCACAGTGTTCTTCACAGCCACATGCTCACAGTAACACAAACTAAGCCAGTTCTACCTAAGAATGTCCTTGATCAAGCAGTAAAAATTTTATTAAATCTTAATCCTCAGGTACACATCTTTAAAAAATTCTGTGTGTCTAAACGGAAGCGTGCCTAAAGCGTTTCTGCTGCATACTAAAGCACAAAGGTGGTCTCAAGGAACAGCACTTGTGTGATTTAAATGTAAGCTAAACTACGTTTTCAATGGAACAACAATTTTACTTAAAAGAATGAATGAAATGACAAACTCTTCAGACTTGGGATTTAGCAGACATTTTTCTTAAAGAAAAATGAAGTAAGCCTGTCACTTCAAAGAAAACAGCTGACGAGATGTGCTGCCAATGGTAAAATTCAAGCTTTCAAGAGAAAGTTAAAATTTTGGAAAACTTGTATCTACCACCATGAACTTGACTGCTTCAAAGCACTTAAGACTTTTCTATGAGATCAGTGGTGATATTAACAGAACGACTTTTTGATATTGTATAACAAAATGTGTCAACACAGGCAATATTTGTGTAAATCAGTGATTCAGTGTTTTCCAAGTGACCCATGAATGTTTTATCACACACGGGTAAAAGATCCACTCAACATGCAAAACAGCCTCGTGAATTTTAATAATCATAGTAAGAAATACTCACTGATATGGCTTCAGACTCCATGTTGTAACTAATCTATAACAATTTAACACTTGTCAAGTTTTTTTGTTTTTTTTTGAGGAAGATTAGCCCTGAGCTAACATCTGCTGCCAATCCTCCTCTTTTTGCTGAGGAAGACTGCCCTGAGCTAACATCTGTGCCCATCTTCCTCTACTTTATATGTGGGACGCCCTGCAACAGCATGGCTTGCCAAGAGGTGCCATGTCTGCACCCAGGATCTGAACTAGCAAACCCCAGGCTGCCGAAGTGGAACATGTGCACTTAACCTCTGTGCCACTGGGCCGGCCCCCTAACATTTGTCAAGTTTTGGTGTAGTACTATCAAAGAAGAACATCCAGAGAAGATACCTGCAAATGTTATAAAATACTTCTCTGTTCTCTCCCATATCTGTGTGAGGTTGAATTTTCTTCATATACTTCAACCAAAAGAACATATTACAACAGAGCGAACACAGAAACAGATATGAAAATCTAGCTATCTTCCATTAATCCAGACTTTAAAGGGATTTGCAAAAATATAAAACAATGCCACTCTTTTCACTAAACTTTTCTTTTGGAAAATATATAGCTGTTTTTCATAAAAAGCAAGTTATTTACATTACCAGGTAATGGGTTTATTTTAGTTTAAAATCAATTAATAAATATCATTTAAATTTCAGTTTTAATTTCTAATATAGAAAAATAACTAGATATAACCCATACATTTTTAAAAACTCTTTGGAGTCCCTAATAATTTTTAAGAAAGTAAAAAGTTCCTGAAACCAAAAAGTTTGAGAACTGTTGCACTATACCATAATCATGGTGGGATAAAAAACAGCAAGAATTCAGAGTGTAAGCTGAGTCACATTAATGTCAGAGCCTTAAAGTAAAGATTTACAGACTCTTTTCAAGGCGGTCCCTTGTAAGCCTCCCTGAATCCGGAAACATTACCCTAGCTTCAGTTATCATGAGGCCCAGCCCTACCTATGGCTCTCATTCTCAGAATTTCATGAAATCCTGTCTCACTTCTCTCTCTAACAGAATCCCTATAATAAACTCTAGTTTTCTGGAGCTACCTTAAGTGGTTTCCCTGTAACCAAAGCAGCCTGACCAAAACCACAGACATGAGTGTCTGTTTTAAGTATGAATCTTGATCAACAAGAATGGAATGATTCTGTTTCTATACAAAAATAACTCTACCTCTTGATCCTTTGCTTTGACATAATTTGATGGAAAAATTCCAGTTCTATCTCCAATACTTCCTGTCCACCATTCTCCCTCTTTCTGGGTCACCAATATTTCTTCACCTTCAGCGAAAGTCAAATCTCCAGGTTCTACACTTGAATATGGATAAAGTGCAATATACTCTGTAGAGAACAAAGCAGAAAGAAACTAACTGTGGTTGTAAGATTACAAAAGTAAAAAAAAAATTATGTTAATCGCCAAGATCTTGTGTAAATTCACTGTAAAAAGAATTCATTAAATTAAGGAATTCTATAATAAGATCTTAAGACAGAAAAAGAAATTAAGCAATTATGTAATTCCTAGGAAAAGATTATTCAACAGAAAGTTTGATCATGGGGTTTCTTTTATTTTCTAATTGTTCTATTATTATATTATTATTATCATGATATCAAAGAAATATCAAACCCAAAAACTATGAACAGGTATCAATATCTTCAGAGAGTCAAGATGTGAAAAAAAATTTTTAAACTTCTTACACAAAATATATTTTAATCTGCTAAATTCTTTTCTCTTTAATTCTTTTATATACACAGTTATGGAAATGCCCAACATTCAGCCAACACGAGTAGGAGAGGCCAAGTTCCAACATGGTGACCCAGCTCCTAGCACAGTGCTTGCATGGAGCAGATGCTCGATAAATATTTCTTAATGAATGACCTCAAAAGAAATGTCTGAGTTTTATACTGGCTTTGGTTTTTGTTCCTGTGACTACTACAACTTAGAAGAAACAGTCAATGACCAGGTTTATAGAAGTTTTTTTCTTTCTTTTCTAGTTTTATTTATATTCGTCAACACAGAATTTGATCTGTATATCATAAACTGGAGATTACCAGAAACACTATCTATGACCTACTAAATATTCCCATTCTCAATATTACTCAGTTTAGCTGATTTAACAAAACAAAAAATGATTTCAAGGTTTAGATATGCAAGCAAGGTCCTTTCCAAAATGCTCTCGCTACCTTCCTAGCTCATTCACAGCAGTCAATCCACAGTAAACCTACGATGCCAGCCTCACTGGTGACCTCAAGTTCCTTAACCTTTCAAAGCTGTGCCTTGGCTCATGCCATTTCCTCTGTCTACAAGAGCTTTTCTCTTCCTTTGTCACTATGCAAGACTCTATTCATGGTTTAAGAGGATTTAACATTGCCACTTACGTGGATTCCCAGGTCCTACTCAAAATTAAGTTTTGTTCCCTCATTATAGAATTTATTACAATTGTATGTCTATCCTTTCCATTCTACTGTGAGCACTTGGGAGACTGTGTTTTATTCATCTTTGCATCTTTCAGGCTCTAGCATAGAATTTCTAATATAGTAGATACTGAAAAAACTGTTTAATTTACCATTAAACTGATTTTCTTGAGTACACGAAATGTACTTCAACTATTCAACTAATTTTACAGTGGACATATACAATTCATTTATAAACTTATGTAACTATTAAATTAAAATGTCTGAAATGAGGGTAGACAATCTTTCATTTTTCAGCACATTAACAAAATTGAAATAATTAGTCAAACAACCCAAAGGGCTACACAATTTTTTTCTTTGTAATATTTATGATAACACGTATCCTGATTTCAAATGCTACTTAATGATTTATAAGGTATACAGTAATCAAAATGCAATACGTTAGCCACTAAATGTACTGAAATTTCCTTACATCCTAAATTTCAATAATCTAGACACATAATAACAGGAAAACAAAAATATTTGTGTTATCTCATTGCAACACTTTTTACTTATGATCTTATTTATCGAGGCAGTCTATGCTGAATTTTTATAGTACTAATTTTCTAAAACTACCAAGTATTTTCAGCCATATTTTTTTCTGTATCCTCAACATTCACGTGAAATAGACAAGGGTCAGGTTTTCCTAACATCACTTTAACACCGAAGACACAGAAGCAGGGAGAATAACAACAACTGTAGGAAGTCAGATAATTAGCCAGGAGCAAAACGCACTCCCATCTCATTTACAAATTGCCAAAAGCTCACCTTCTCCAACCGTATAGGCTGTGGAGGTAGGTTTCTTGTTTACAGCTGCATACAAAGCTTCTGGTCTGCCAAATAAACACACAAAAAGATAAAAAACAACAAAACAAAAAAAGACAACAACGTAAAAAAACAATAAAGGTGATTTGAATACAGCAAGTTTTAGCAGTGCATTCTTGTAGGGCTTTCTAAAATTAATCTAAACATTGTTTCAGACACAGGCTAGAAATAGTCTCATACACAAAATCCTGGTGGATTAAGAACTGCCTAATTATACATTTCTAAATTTTTTAATATATTAAAGTAATTTCAATATGATTTGTAAGTAGTTTTGCAAATGTGAGATAGTTTGCCTTTCTAAGGAAATTTAAGACACAAGTATATTGTAAATGGGCAATTACCTGGTAAAGCACATATGGTATAGAGAAAAACAAGGGCAATATATAAATTTTATTATTTGTTTAGAGCACACTACACTAAAAAATATACTATATAAATAGAACTTTATTTTTATATTTCAGAACAGGTATAGCTTTAATTTCCAATTTAACCCAGGAAGTTGTTTTCAAAAATCTGGAAAACTATCGTGTTTAAGAACTCGACACCCATAGGATGCCCTAGAGCTCCCCAGGAACAGTGAGTTAATTACACAGTGAGGAAGTTTTCAGGGAAACAGAGTGGAACCTTCCTACGACCCATGGCCATAACTGAACGCACTGCCTTGTGTAGTGCTGAATTCTCCATTACTGCAGGTTTTCAAGTTACATGCCTTATCTGTTAGAAAAGATGAGTAACTGACTGAAAAGTTAGAAGAAATGCCCTTTAAAAAGCATTTAAACTTCATGTCTTCGTCCTTAAGTTTTCTTTGTAAAATGTTATGGAGTTTAAATAAGATAATTCCTATAAAGGGCCCAGCACAATGCTAGCAAAACACGTCAGTTATGTATTATTGATGTTACTGTTATTATTACACACCTCTAAATCTAAAATTCCATGGCAGTCTGAAAAGGAAATTTCTGCATTTGAACTAAAAATTGATACACAGAATCTCAGCACTGAAAAGATTTTTAAAGATTATTTAGTTTATTCTTTTCATTCAATCAATTAGAAAACTGAAGAGCAAGTAAATAGATTATTCCACACGGCCTGGCAAAAACAGCAGCATCAGAATTCAAGCCTCTTGATTTCCAAAGACCAGCCCCCTTTCACTAAATCAGACTGTTTTTCTGTTGAGATCAACTTCTATATAAAACACAAGAGATAGTTACTCATAGCTATATTGGAGTATACTTCTTTGTATTAAAGATGTTTGATGAGCTGACTCCCCTACAGACTGGGAAATAAAGGCCAGAGACCTGTGTTTGCTTTCTGTCATTCTGAAAGCTCCTTCATCTGATTGTTCGTTCATTCACCCCACTCCTCTCCTCATTCACTGGGCTAATGTGACTGAGCAGGTACTATGCATCAAGATCACCCCAGGCATGGAAAAACTGAAAAACAAAAAAAGGCGTGGATCCCGCCCTCCTGGAGCTCCTGCTCTAATAAGGGGTATGGGTAAGAAAGTAAATAACTACAACGCAGGGTGTTGTGGGCACTAAGAGAGGTGCTGTTCAAAGAACTCTGGAGGCCCAGAGATGGGAATGCCCCACTCTGGTAAAGGGGAGGCCCTCAATAAAGATTTATTTAAATATTGACAACTTATAGTAAACAACAAAGGAGAAACGCTCCAAAGGAAATGGAAGTGACTTCTCTAACTGACCTTATGGTACAAACAAAGCAACAGATCTAAAAATTTACGCCCTTTGAAAACTTTAGGAATCTGAAATAACTACAATAGAAGCCATTCTAAATCTGGTACAAATACCTGACATATGCCTTTTTTCACTCTAGGAATTACCTTTCTGATATTCAAATGCAAGTGTAAACTTTTTATTTTTCGTACAGTCAGTCATACTATGGCTGACTCTTCAGTAAAAACGACAACATGGACACCTCATGCAAACACACAAAAATGCTTACTCTTCTCGCTTGACTTCACTCCCGGGGATGATTTTGACGTAAGATTTTGGAAACCATCCTCTTCCTCCACGTAGCTCCCCAAACCACCAATTTTCTTGCTGCTCCAAGACAGTAATAATATCATGTTTTGAGAAGTTCAAGTGGTTATCTTTCTTTGCAGTCCAGGAACAAAGGGCCTGTGCTTTTAGGTTTTCTACAACTTGTCCCTGTGAACACAAAACCACAAAATTTAAAGAAAAACAATGGTAACAATGATTTCTATTTCTTAGTATATAATGTACTTACTTCTCAAACAGCAGACCTGTTTGGTGTGGTGGTGAGTTATTATCAATGGTAACTTATGATAACCTTAATCTACTGAGTGACTTAAAATTACACGTGACAGACAATCATCTGAGTAGCCTTATGTGAAGTTAAAGATGTAACACCTACCATTCAAGGAAACATCTTGGCACAAAGTATCAGAGGGATAGAAGGTAAACAGTGGGTACTTAAGACATGTATTCATAAATCCATCAAGCATATATCACGGAACAAATAAAAAGGGAAAGAGTTACTGTAAACCTGTTCCCACCTCAGTTTCTACAGTCTCTTCACTGCAGGGGACTCGGTTTACTCTGCTAAGAATGGAGATGCGGTTGTGCTTGGCTTCCTCCACTTTCCCGCTTTCTGTCTCTTAGTTTCTTCGTATTCTTGCTCATTCTTCTTTCTCTCCTCTCTTAGAGGAAGGAGTGGTTTTGTTTTGCTGACAGGGCTAACCTCTTTACCTATGCTCTAAGTCTTCTACCACGCCCTCCCATTTTCTAAAAATACTTCGCAACATTGTGCAGTCCTTCTCTTGAATCACCAATCTCTCCGCTTGTCTACTTACTTCTAAATTCCTTAAAGAAAGAATAGTCTGAAACCTGCTTTCCAATTTCACCCCTCAATCCAGTCTAATTTAGGTTCTGCACCCATGATAGTACTGAACCTCTTCTTAACAAGGTCACTGATAACCTCAAAGCCAAAAGCTTCTTCCAAACCCTTACTTTCCCTGATCTCTGAACAGTGCTGACATCACTAAAACCCTCGTAGTCCCTGAAGCTCACTCTCTGGTGACTGATGACTCCTCTGTGGTCCAGCCCCTTTCCATTTCTGTTCCACTTGATTTCCCTTGATAATCTCATTTATGCCTATGACTTCTCAAATCTATATTTTCAGTCTAACTTTACCTCCTGAGCTCCAGACTTGTAAATCAAACTGCCTACGAGGCCTTCCCACCAGGTTGTCCCTCACACAGATACCTAAGTGCATGTCTGAAACATAATCATTTTTAGAACCCAACAAACCCTCTCTTCCTGCACTGCCAACCCAAGACAATGGTATCACCATCCTTTCAGTTACTCAAGCTAAAAGCTTTCAAGAGTCATCTTTAACTCCAACTTGTTCCTCACACTCCACATCCAATGGCCTGCCAATTTTATGTCTATTCCTAATACTCTTTTAAATTCACCTCCTCTTCTATATATTTTCATTACTGCAGCACTGGGTCACAACATCACCCCTCGTTACTTAGCTATTTATTACCCTCCCTTACTTGGTCTCCTACCTTTGCTTCCTTCCACCAATCTGGCCTCCATACTACTGCCACAGTTATCTCTCTCTCAAATCTTCAGTGTCTTTCCACTGCCAAATGGGTTAGCATGGTATTAAACGCCTCGCAAATAAATCTCTTCCTCTCTATCTTCACTTCTTAACCTTATCTCCAAGAATCCTATACTCTAGCCATACTATAAACAATTTTTGTTTCTTGCAAACTCCTTGTGTTAACATGCCTCAGTGACTTTCCCCAAATTGTTCTTTCACAGGAATACCTTTCCTTCTCTGTTTGGTGAAATCTTGCTTGTCTTCAAAGGTCCTACTCAAATAACTAGGCCTTTGTGAAGCCTGTTCCAATTCCCACAGATTGAATGAGATATTCTCTCCTCTGTATACTCCTTAAGATTTTGTAGAATATCTTTATTACAACACTTCTCATACTTTATAGTTATTTATTTATATGTTTGTCTCCAATAGATTATGACTTCTTAATTGTAGGGATATTGAGTGAAGGTGAAATCTGTAGGACTTTATTCTGATGAAGTATGTGATTTCTTTTTAATAATGTTAATGTAACAATGTGTACATCTGAATCAGATGCTAAGTAAATATAACACACTTCCTAGACAAATGACTTACTTAAGAAAAACAAAAACAAAAAACCCTTAAGCCCAAATCTTTCCTTATAATAACTACAAATTAAGCATAATACAATTGGATTTGTAAAAATGATATTTTGAGCTTAGAAATCTTAGCTCCCGGCAAGCTGACACTGTGAGAATAAACTGTTGTTGAGAAAGCTTTAAGCAATAATTTCTTCAACTTCACATCAGATGTGAATGATAAGAACAGAAACCAAATGCTACAAACTCTCGTTAAATGAGTGAATGACGCCTTTGTACAAAACTCTTCATTCTATTTTATATGAATCAGGAGCACAGTCAAACAATAAAGCACACAAAAATTAAGGACACATACCTGTCCATGAATAGGTGATACAGATCCAGGGGACACAGTGCGAGTAAAAGCTGATTTTTTCTGCCATGATGTATTAACAGTTAGATTTGAAAAAGATACATTTTGATAATCAGTCACTGATGCTGGTTGATTTGAAGAAAGTGATCTGTAAATATAACAGTTTGATATAAGTATACTTAATTGTTTAGAATCTAATGAAGTACCACCACTTTATCAACTTGTACATAATATACATCGTGTTTAAACACAACTTGTGGGAAAAAAAGAATTCATGGACAAACTACTGACCTATGTTTTCACTTACTAAACTTCAGTATTAAATTTAGAACACATTTTAAAGGGCTCTTGGAGAATCCAGTACAGATTGTAATATGATTAAGTAGCAAATTGACACAAGTACATACTAGGTATTTAGATGTGTTCAGAGCTATATAAACGCCATTGTTAGCTAAAAACATACTCAGTAGTAGTTGAGGTAGCAGATAAAGATACTGTAGGAGGAAGTAAGGCCTTCTTAGGAGACACAGCTTTTTCATTTGATGACATTTTCTCTACATAGTTGCATGGAAACCAGCCAAAACTTCCTTGAAAACTGCCATAAAGCCAACCAGGTTCTCCTACGGTTTTTTCATCAACCTATGGAAACGAAAAGAAAGGTTAACTGTGCTTAGAAAGTCACACATTTACAACGGAGAGAGATGCAGATTATTGTATAGTAGCTTCATTATCAGAATTAAGCCTAACTAAAATAGCTAAGGCACTTTCTACAAAGTAATAGGTTGCTATCTCTGATGATTGACAAGGTGTCTTTTAAAATTTAATTTTAAATTTTATCCAAAAGAACACATGAAAATAGTTTACAAAGACACATAGCATTATACAGGCTTATGATGGAAGACCCCATGGCTCCTACGGCCCTGATTTCTACTCCTAAATATAATTTTCCATTCTTAGTTATTTCTTCTCTATATTTTTCCTTTTTTTTTTTGAGGAAGAATAGCCCTGAGCTAACTGCTGCCAATCCTCCTCTTTTTGCTGAGGAAGACTGGCCCTGAGCTAACATCCGTGCCCATCTTCCTCTACTTTATATGTGGGATGCCTACCACAGCATGGCGTGCCAAGTGGTGCCATGTCTGCACCCGGGATCTGAACTGGTGAACCCCGGGCCACCGAAGCAGAATGTCCACACTTAACCACTGCGCCACAGGGCCAGCCCCTCTATATTTCTAAATAATGTATTTATACTGCTATTTCTTGAATTTTTCAATTCTAGACATTATCTATTGGTTTTTGGTTATGGAAAATAAATATTTAACTTTCTTTTATTGCATCCTCTTATTCTACCAAAATTCCTATATCATAATTTTTGGTTAAATTATATTCAATGTTTATATTATTATGACTATGTAAATATTTCACATCTGAGTCATGCAGTGTTCTGCCAATTACATTTCTTTTCTTGTAAACTTTTATTTTTCTATAGTTAATCATTACTTTGTTTTGGTTTTTTTACTCCGTTTTCTCTGTTCCTAATCAGTCTTCTTGAATTCTAAGAGAACTATATAATCTTCTCTGAATACTATTTTCCAACTGGAAAACACATAGGTGACTTTTGGCTTCATTTCTTCTCTCAGACATTTCCCTCCTACAGTCTGATATCCTCTGTCCTCACAGCACCTCTTCCTCTGCTTCTTGGTCCTTGTCCCTTAAACACTGATGACACTTCAAGTTTCATCACTGGCTTTCTTACCTCACACTATATACTTCCTGAACAGGCCCACTCGCTCCTACAGTTTGATCAGTCTCTATACAAAAATGAATCCAATAGCTATATTCTCAGAACCGACTTCTTTCCAAAGGGACAAGACTGTACTTTCAGCTACTTGAAAAATATCTTCAACTGAACGTGCCATGGGAACTTCCAACTCAAGTCTAAGATTGAACTTGTTTTTTTCTCCTGGTCTATTCCTTCTAAATTCCTTATATTTCTGTTATTCTTATCATCAAAGACTTAGTCATTCTAAATAGAAAAATCTTTGGCTCTTACCTGTCTTATACTTTCATAGCCAAACTTTTGATTTTGCCACTAAAAAGCTCTTCTGAATTTTTTTTCAACTCCACCCTCCCAACCAATCTACTTCAGGCTTTTTTCGTTTCACACCTAGACTACTATAATCTTTATTCACCCTTCAAGATTCTGTTAACTGCCTCCAACCTAGGCCAGAGCTATCTCATATACACTGTTATAATTAGCATTATTATACCGAGTTGTTATTTACATCTATCTCTTCCATTTGTCTGTGAGCCCTTTGACACTCATTAACCAGCATAATATATGTTTGCTCAATCCATTGAATAAATGAATATGCCAACTGTGTCTCTGTTCTCCATTCCATTTTCTATACTTTTCAGACGATCTTTCTAAAACATGGATTTGACACAGATTTCATGTAAACTTTATATGGTAAGTGACTCCATATCCATTAAGACTTTTTAAAAGTTTTAAAATGTATAATTAACATAAATTTTATGTTTAAGGTGCTAAATTTGATGTTTTGACATACACACCTGTGAAAAATCACCACAGTCAAGTTAATGAACACATCCATCACCTCCAGGAGTCTCCTTTTGCTTCACTGAAAAGTCCTCCCTCCCATTCCTCCATACGACCCTCTCCCATCTCCAGGAAAATACTGATATGCTTTCTGTCATTACAGATTAGTTTGCATTTTCTAGAACTTTACATAAATAAAATCTACAATATGTATCTTTTTTCTTGGTCTGGCTTCTTTCATTCAGTCTAATTATTTTGAGATCATCCATGTTGTAGTGAGTTTGAATAGTCCATTCCTTTTTATTTCTAAGTATTATTACATTGTACGGATGTACCACAATTTGTTTATCCATTTACCGATTGATGGACATTTGAGTTGTTTTCAGTTTTTGGCTATTAAAAATAAAGCTGCTGGGGCCGGCCCAGTGGCACAGCGGTTAAGTGTGCACGTTCTGCTTCTCGGCGGCCCGGGGTTCACTTGTTTGGATCCCGGGTGTGGACATGGCACCGCTTGGCAGGAGCCATGCTGTGGTAGGCGTCCCACATATAAGGCGGAGGAAGATGGGCATGGATGTTGGCTTGGGGCCAGCCTTCCTCAGCAAAAAAAAAAGAGAGAGAGAGGAGGATTGGCAGTAGTTAGCTCAGGGCTAATCTTCCTCAAAAAAAAAAAATAAATAAATAAAGCTGCTATGAACATTTGCTTTGTATGGACATATGCTGCTGATCCTCTCAAGTAAATACTTAGGAGTGGAATGGCTGACGGTAGGTGTGTGTTTAACTTTTTTATATATATTTTTATATATATTTTTATATATATTTTTAACAACAGTTTTATCAAGATATAATTCACCACACAATTCTCCCATTTAAAGCATACAACTCAATGGATTTTTGTATATTCAGTTACGCAACCATTACCACAATCAATTACAGAACATTCTCCCTCAAAAAGAAACCCTGTACTCTTTGTATTTAAGAATCCAAGAAATCCTTGAGCAGCCCAAACTCAAAGATTTTCTCCAATGTTTTCTTCCAGAAGTTCTACAGTTTTAGGCTTACATTTGATCTATTTTTAGTTAATTTTTATATATGTTGCAAGGAATATATTGAAATTCGTTTTTGTTCATATGGCTATCCAATTGTTCTAACATCATTTACTGAAAAGAGTATCCTTTCTCCACTGAGTTACCTTTGTACCTTTGTCAAAAAATCAATATATGTGTGTGGGTGTGTGTGTGGGGGTGTGTACTTATTAATCTGTTCCATTGATCTATTTTCCTATCTGGATACTAATACAACACCATCTTGATTATTGTAACTTTTATAAGCCTTAAATTCAGGTAGCGTAAACTCCAACTTTGTTCTTCTTTTTTCCAAAGTTGTTTTGGTTTTAAATCAGCCTGTCAATTTCTACAAAAAAGCTTACTGGGATTTTGACTGCAATTGCCCTGAATCTATAAAACAATTTGAGGAGATCTTCTTACCAATATTGAGTCTTTCAATCCATGAACATAGCATATCTTTCCATTTATTTAGGCTTTCAATTTTTCTCAACAATACTTCGTAATTTTCTATAAGCAGGTCTTGCACATCTTCTGTCAGTTTTATCTCTAAGCATTTTTTTATTTCAACTTCTGAATATTCATTGCTTGTATACAGAAATACAACTGATTTTTGTATATTGATCTTGTATCCTGCAACCTTGCTAAACTCATTTATCAGTTCTAGTAGCTTTTTCATAGATTCTATGGGATTTTCTACATAGACAATCATGTCTCCTGCAAATAAAATCCTACTTCTCCCTTTCCAATCTTGATATCTCTTACTTTGTGGTAAGTCAATCCAGATCCATTACCATTTTTATCCTAGGAGATCCTGTCTCTCTAATTTAAAGCTCTTCAGAGTTCAAACTCCTTAGTGCAGAATTCAAGGCCTCTGAAATTATGGTTTCTTTGCCAAGTTCCAACTTTATCTTCCTAGCTCCATCTCCTAACATTTGTCCCATATTCTAGGCAAACAGTTATGTGACATCCTTTAAGCATACTCACGTCTCAGTGTTTTTGTTCAAGCTATTCTTCCTGCCCAGAATGTTATGTGGTTTAGGGGAAAGAACACAAATTTAGAAGTTAAAAGAGCTATGTTTCAGTTTTAGCCATGGTTGGTTATCCTCTGTAAGATAATAAATATTATCGCAAGTCTCAGTTTGCTCATCTATAAATTTGGGGGGAAATACCTGTCCTAACTTCCACCAGGTTATTTTGAGGACAAAATTGAGAATATTTATAAAAGTGCTTAGTACACTGTAAAGCACTAAACAAACATAAAGCATAATCCTTTGAGGCCTTCCTCCATCCTATCACTGGGGAAAATGTTCCCAATTCTATTTGGTTGTGTTATTGCTTAACCCTCTAAGTTCCCATAGTACTTTGTTTCTCTAAATTGTTAATCTAAACTTATGTTATATTTCATATAGTTATACATATTTCTGTTTTCTTTCTAGATTTTGGTTTCCTTATTCATTTTTATATATCCCAGCAGGCACATGGTTAGAAATTCAACAAACGTTAACTTAAATGGACTAGTCTAAATTAGATAAACAATACACTCAAATCTTAATTAATAACAAATGGATTTATTATCATGGCAACTTCATTTGTGTTTATGGTAAATTATTCTAATTTTAATGTTATAAGTCTGGTTATCTATTATATCATGAATGAGATAATTAGAAAATATCTCAACCAGAGCTGCCGTGGTTAAACTATGCACCTAGATAGTATCATAGCTATGTAACTACCATAAAATGGTGTTCCGAAATAGAACAGAAGGAACCACTGATGCAATCTTATCCTGTAGATCTAGTTTAAGACTAATTTAAATTACCTGAGCCAGAGCAATAAAAATGAAGACAAGAACACAATAAACCCTGAGGAATTATGCAACCTAAAGCAGAATGCCCAGCAATATACCTGATTCAAAAGTTTGGTCTCGAGTCAAGGTCACTGAAAGGTATGAGCACTGGCATTCAAACACTAACTTCCCGCTTTTCCTACAAACTTTTAAAAGCATAATTACTTTAATAGTTTTTCCTAATATTTTCAACCTTATCAACAAGAAAAAGCCCATTCATTTAGTCTTTAGAGTTAAGCCAAGTTTGCTTTGTAAGGGACCAATTTTAATCAATATCATATCTGTCATTTATACTTCTAATTAATGTTTAGTTGTCAATTTACATAGAGAGTTAAACTAAAAATTTTACATAGATTCTCACAGACCTAGGGAAACTATTACTTCAAATGGCATTAAGGGCTAAGAAGGCTAGAAAAACAGGTTGTCATGGAAAACGTTTCCAGGGCTCAGTGGAATTTCTAATCTTTTTCACTTTCAATCAAACCTCCTCTGTCACTCTCATACATTAAGTTGATTAGACCTTGCCTCCTATCTTAGCAAGAATACAGAAGCCCTTGGATCTAACCTCACCTTCTACCTCAGCAAAATTTGTTTATAATCCCATCCATCCTTTCCTACAGCTCTCTAATCACAAAGGAAAAGGTATCTAGTCCTTCCACTACTCTCTCTTCCTGTGCTCTAGATCCCAAGCCCTCCAGCCTTATCAAGAATCTTCCTCATCTCCATCCATGGGTCAGAATGGGGAGGTCTGACAGGGAGGTATGTGGTACCTTCCTAAGTGCTCCATGTACTGTATGTTGACCTGAATGTAGTTTCACAAATATAAATATGTGTGTGTGTACAAATTATTTGAGCTGTACATTTATAGTTATATACTTTACTAAATGTAAATTATACTTTAATTAGAAAAAACAATCTCCCTCTATTAGTGATTTACTCTTTCCAGAATCATTAACCCTTTCCCTCTCTGTGATCTTTTCTATCATTATTTAAGCTTGCTCAAGCAAAAACAAAACTCACTACCCTCAATCCACATTCCTCATTATTTATCATCTTCTCTCCTTTCCCCCTTTAAAAAGCTAAGCTCCATCAAAGAGTTTTATATATTCACCGTCTCCTCCTCCTCCCTTCAATTTGTTCCTCAACTCACTGAAATCTGGCTTCTTCCCCCACCACTCCACCCAACTAATACTGTTCTCCTCAAGGTTAACAACTGTGCTATTACTAATCTAACATATTTTTTTTTAGTCCTTGTTTTATTTCACATGCAGACCACTCTTCTCAACGTTCCCTGACACTAAACTTTCCTGGTTTTTTCCTACATCTAGACATTCCTTTTAAGGCTCCCTTTCCTCTAATAATCTTGTCAGTGTCCATGTTTCTCAGGAATTACATCCTCAACCATTTTCTCTCTTACTTTACTACTCCTCTGGATGAGCTCCAACTACACTCATGTCTTCAAGTACCATCATAACAGACTAATGACATCCAAATTGGCGTCCTCACCCTAGATCTCTGCCTGAGATTTCTCTAAATATCTCTGGATATCCAATTGCTGCCTGGAATTCTGAAACTCATCCAAAACTGAACTCATTGTAATTCCCACTTAAATCTCCTCCTTTTAATCTTACTCTCTTAGTAAATGACACCATCATCAACCAAGTTGTCCAGTGAGGTCTCTGGTAGTAACTCATGACTCTTTATATCAATGATTCAGCAGAGAACACAGCACTCAAGAGACTCAAGCTAACTTTATGTTCCTGTTGTCACTGCCACCACACTGACTCTTTGACCATAGGAGAGCTCTGTTCTAAAGCTAGTAGCAGTCCACACCCTTCCTTTCTCTACCTCTTTAATTGTCTGTCTTTCTCATAAGACTATAAGCTTGTTCCGGGCAGAGACTGTGTCTTGTTCACAACATCCCTAGCTTAACACAGTCAGCCCTCAACAAATATTTTTTAAAAGAATAAATAAAAGATATAGCCAAAAATAAAAGTAGGCTCTTGGCCAAACATGCCCAGAGATGGGCTGCCTCTCTTCTTCTTGGATATTACCTCATCATCACCAACAAAAAGAGGAGGAATGGTGGGGACAGCAGACTGGACTCACGCTGCCTGGAAAGCCAACCTCTCCCTCAGCTCAGGAGCAGCTATGCACTGTCAGTGGTGGCAATGGCAACAGAGGAGATGTGTAGCTGGGGATTATCTTGGGCTTTTAAACAGATGATTCTGGTAAACTCTATCCCAAGTATCACTAAATGTTTGCTACCTAACTGATAAAATACACCAAATTGGTGAAAGTACAGGGAAAAAAGAAAACAGACACTGGCTACATACTCCAGGTAATATGACCTTAATTTTCTAAGATGAAAACTGAAGCAGAGACTAAAATCCAAGTTTGTGTGCTTCTAAAGCTTGTGTTCTTTCCATTGTATGACAGTAGTGTTATCAAATGCTATTCCTTTTATCTTCTCTTATTTGTCCATTTTACATGTTTTGTGATTATACAATAAAGATCTTCTGTTCCAAGGAACAATGCTTGCATCTAGTGAGGGCTGCAGAATCTAACTCCTTTAACTCTTTTAACAGTTGCCAGAAAATAGCCAGCTCCCTCCAATTTCATTGGTAATTTATTAAAATAACAAAATCAGAATCACCTATTAGGACATGAAGCAGTATGGCATAGTGGAAAGAATACTGGATTTGGAAACCAAAAGACATGCAGTTACACCCCACTCTGGCACTGTGCTGCTGGCAGTTACAATATGTGTGAGTCTAAGCTTCCTGACCTAGAATGCAGCAGCAATAATAACCGTCCTATGCAGCTCTGCATGCGTCACACGGGCCAAATGAGGCAATGTTTAAGATAGATTTTTAAAATGGTAAATCACTATATAAAATTATAGTCAATATTACTATTATTATAGAAAGTAATATATTACATTGCATTCAGCTTATTAGTGAGAAAAAAAGACTTTGTTTCCTACCTGTATTATATCTCCAGAATTAAAACTCATCTCATCATGGTTCCTCGCTTCAAAGCGGTATAATGCTCTATAATTCACCAAAGCACTAGCTGGCTCACCTAAAGAGAAGATAATCGTCATTATTTGCTACTTTCATGTACATACATCTTTGCTATGACTCAATAAAGAGTTCTTAAAATCAAAAAGAGAAAATTGAGCATCAAACATTATAATGAAAATCCATTTGATACAAGCTTGTTAAGAACTAAATATCTTTTTTTGTTTTTTAAGATTGGCACCTGAGCTAACATCTGTTGCCAATCTTTTTTTCTTACACCCCAAAGCCCCCCAGTACATAGTTGTATATTCTAGTTGTAGGTCCTTCTGGTTGTGTTATGTGGGATGCCACCTCAGTATGGCTTGATGAGCGGTGCTAGGTCCACGCCCAGGATCCAAGCCGGCGAAACCCTGGGTCACCAAAGCGGAGCATGCGAACTGAACCACTCGGCCATGGGGCCGGCCCCAGGATCTAAACATCTTAAAAATCATAAAAGCAAACAAGGATGTTCATCTTAAGCAAAGTAGGAGGCAATAAAACAAAGAGATGACTTGCAGGGTGTGCTGTGCACACGGATCTAAGGGAAGGGGTGGGAGTGGTGGCAGGCTGAGCTGTGCAAAGTGGAAGGAGACTAAACAGCCAGAGGCTTGGTTTGATCTGTGGTGGTCAGAACACAACAGGGAAGAAAAGCACAAAAAGGGAGCTCACAAATGTGAAGATTAGCAAGGGAACAGAGCTGACTGAAGAAAGATCTATAGATTTATGAGTATGGTTCTAAAGGACAAACAGTAGAAGAATTCACAAATACACTAGCCTTGACAAAATTAAAAATATTTTACTTTGTTCATTTGTAGAATAAATGCTTCAGCTTATAAAATTTTCAACACATTGTATCATTAATAAAGATTCAAAGGTTTATGCATCTAAGAGACATAATAATATTTAAAGTATTTTAGGAATAGACTCTGAGGTGTATCAAAAAACAAAGTACATCTTCTGAGAAGATTTCAATTTGCAAAGACTTAAAATTTTACTGTTGTTTCATGAAAATAAACAGTTTATTACACACTGGTTGAATAAAATATTTTAAACTATTCACTTCAATTATGAAAACCATGTTAAGGTCTGTTCATAGTTAATGATGACCACCTTCATTTCTCCATGTTGTCTTTAGATTTCTAGATTTTAGATTACCCTCAGTCTGTTTCAATAAGCCCACACACCTCTCAAGCAAGTTTAATTTAGAAAAAGGTTTTTTCTGACTCTAAGATCAGCATCTGTTTCAATTTTCTTTTTTCTTTTTTTTGCAGCTCACCAGAATCTTTATTTTTCTCTTGTCTCTTTTGTCGCTCTGTCTCAGAAAAATCAAATCTATTCTTTTTATCCTTATCCTTACATTGTTTCTCCTCAGCCTTCCGCTCCTCTTCTTGAACTTTTTCTTGTGTTTTTTCTTCCTGGAGTCGCTTTTGTTTTTCTTCTTCCTCCTTTCTAAGACTTTCTCTCCATAAGTTTTCTTTTCCTTGCTTTGCTTTCCTTTACATGAAAGAAAAAAGTTTGCATAATGTCCTAATTTTTACACAAAATAAAAATATAATAGAAGATTTTGTTTCTGACAAACTGAGGAAATATTATATATATATTTCTCATATATTTATATATAATCTTATATAATTATATATTCATTACATAGCACAGAGATATTAGTAGCAGGTGTGGAGAAACAGTGGGGATCAGGGATGAAGGGGAAAACCAATTAATCCAATTAATCGAGAGGAACCTTGGACAAACAGATGACCTGGGGAGTATGACAGACAATTTCTCACACTTTCAAATTCCTCCCTGCCAGTCAATCTCCCAAACTCAAGAAAAAAGGAGGAAAAAACTGAAACGCAACTATTCAGAAAACAAATCTAAAAACTCTATCTAAATTTCCTTCCCTTCTCTCCAGATTCTTCACAAGGACTGCCTTCTGGCTCTTACTCCCACTATCCTAGCTAACCCCTGTTTGCAGTATTCAGTCATTGTTGTGGAAATAGGAAATGCTTCTGGATGAATATAAAATTAAATTTTGGTAAAGTTACTTAAGTATGAGTTAACGGACAAGAAACTGGTCCAGAGCCAGTAGATGCCTCAGAAGCTGGACAGAGGGCAAAGAGGCCACATCTACAACGTGAAAACCTGATTATTACCAATAGCCTGGGACAAGAAGAGAACATACCTGGGCAAATGGCCAAGAAATCAAGATGCAACACTAGGATCCAGCTCTGGACTGATCCTACATGTGTTTCTGTTCTGATCTCTTCCCTCTACTACAGTAGGATAACGTGTGAGGATGATGAATGAAATGAAAATGTATATTACTAATATGGTCTGTTGGCCTGAAAAGACTTGTGAGCAGTGATGAGGAAATATCAAAATACTTGCATGTGTCAATAGAAACTTCTGACACAGGGACTAACTATGTAGCCACCACACAGATCCCTTGAGCAATGTTAAGTGGCACAAGTTAGGTGGCAAATAAAAGCCTTCTTAATTTGAACTTCACTGTCTCTACTGCTATAGTATTCTGGTATTTCTTGTTAGGGGCCACAAAAGTAGGGGTCTTGGAGTAAAGAGTATTATAGCTACTTGTTTAGCTGTCTGAATCT
The DNA here is from genome assembly GCF_037783145.1 of Equus przewalskii. NCBI lineage: Eukaryota > Metazoa > Chordata > Mammalia > Perissodactyla > Equidae > Equus > Equus przewalskii. The sequence goes on along the minus strand of NC_091844.1, from coordinate 71,065,356 downwards.
CCTACTAGAATTGTGAGGAATCTAGGAGCAAGGAGTAACCCAGAGTCTACCTGCATCACAGCCAACAGTGGCCACTCAATAAAAATAAATTGAAAGTGGCCACTGTGAAGGCATTAAGAAAAGAGGCCTGCTGTATGGGGTAATGTGTCTTTCTTGCCTCCCCAGTAACTATTAGCTCTTTCATGGACATTGCTCATCTATACTTCTCCAAGGCAAAGGAGTGTTGGCTTGTCGATACTTGTTAACTAATTATACTAATTTCTGACACTAGAGAACTTGAGAGAAACATACTGGAAATAGGATCTTACTGACAGAAAAAAATTATGCAGTCTCTAAATCAACGGTTCTATGCTTCAGACACCACAACTGTCTTCTCCTTGCTATAAATGGAAGCAATTGATATATCTCAGAGGTAGGAAGAGAACTGCATCAACATGGCATTCTACACTCAGTCTTACCACACCATAAAATTAAGTATTTGGTCTTTATGATCTTTCAGGAAACAGTAAAAGATTTACAATGGAGAGATGGAAATAAAGAGTGCTTACTACATCCAAGACATTATAGCTGGCTCTTTAGCTACAGTATTTTACTTAATTCTCAGTTACCTATGAGGTATGCATTAATATTCCTATTATTCAGATGGAGAAACTGAGGTTCAGAAAGGCAAAGTGTCTTAACCAAGGTCACCCAGACAGTAAGTGGTAGACCAAGAATTCTAATCCAAGTCTGACTCCAAAGTCCATATTTTTCACTAATGGAACATAAAAGTGGTTAATGTAAGCTCAGTCCCTAATAGAATAGATTTTCTAAAATTTAGAATCTAATTAGCATCCTAAGATATTTCCCTTAAATTTCCATAGTCATAGTAAAGCTATGGGCAACAAAGTTAGAATTCTAATAGCAATATGGTGTAACAAACTTAGTTATATTACCTTACAGCCTCATCTTCTAGTTTCTTTTTCTGTATTAGCTCTGATCTCTTTCTTTCAATTTCCTTCAACTTGTCACGTTTGATCTTATAAAGTTGTTCAAGGGCTAACTGCTGTGTGTTGTAGCTTTCTCTCAGTTCCTAAGGAGAAAACGAAAATAAGTCAGTATGCCATTGATTTACATATTTTTGTCTTATGTAATAATGTGGCATTTGCATTAAAGACAAAAATCTTAAAGCAAGTTAAACTAAAGTAAAAAGATTAACAGTTTTAAAAAAATCTAGATGATTAAAAAACCCTTAAATACAGTTTTTAAGCCATGTAGCCAGTGAGGACAAATAAATCTTAAAATTATCTAATTTTGTATTTATTCATTTCTAAGGAACACAGAATCTTTCACAAGCCAATTCTTAGATTTGGTACTTCACTTCCAATAAAAAAGTAATCCATCAAAAAATATGCGGAAACAATTTGCTTGTTATAACACCTGAAGAGGAATTTTGTTGAGTCATATTTTTGATAGTTTAATCAATTTACGTATAACTTTTATCTAATAAAAGCTTGAACTAAACATAGAAGCAATTATCAAATAATTTAGTTAAAAACTAAAAGTGGAAAAGATAATGTCTACATAAAACCATGACTAGAATAAGCCAAAATAATGAAAGGTATTCCAAACAGGAATTGAAAATGAACAACTGTTTATTGAGCATCTAGTTCTGTGCGGAGCGCTACAAAGATTCATGGGATCCAATTCAAGGCTGCCTGACTCTCAAACCTACAATCTTTGCCTTCAAAGAGTTCACAATCTCAAAGTAGAGAAAAGTCTGCAAATGTGGGATATAGATAAGTGCCTCAGCAGAAACTTGTGATCATCTGTTCAGCATTGTCTTCCCCTCTTCTTCTAACAGCACCCTTCCTCCTTTTGGAAAACTGATGTGCTCCCTGGCCCTTTGATGAGCCTGTCAAATTCCAACTGTGATCATTTAATCTTGGCCTAACCAATCACAACACCTCACTTCCCTGGCCAGACTGATTGGTCCAAAGGACACGCACACGATCCAAGCTGGGCCAGAATCCTTTCCTGGGGTTCAGACATATTGCAAGAGAGGAGAAAGAAGTCTTTTCTTCTCTAAGCTCATTAAACTGGGATAAGGTAAACTTGGAGCTGCCTCACTACCAAATGAGGCCATCAGGGGTAGGAATGAAGTCAACACAGGAAGGAGAGAAGCAAAGATGAGAGACAGAGGCAGAGAGAGAGAACTACTGGGGACCCAAATCTCCAATTTCCTTCCTGTGTTTAGAACTGCCCCTTCCATTGATTCAGTTAGCAGTCCTAGTACTCTTCCAATAACTCTCTTTAGCTTGACTATTCTGAACGGAGTTTCTTGCACTTGGAATCTACAGAATCCTGAACAAGACAGTAGAAAAAGGCTGGGGTAAAGAAGAGAAAAAAACCCTAAAGTGATCAAAAGAAGGTGGGAATTTAGACAGTATTTGGATAGAATGTTTTGGGGCATCTATTCATACACAATAACAAAACTACAAACCAAAAAACCCAAAATAACTCAAGCTCTATTTCTTTTCAGAAATAAAATATTTTATAGCTGAACCCTTTTAACTTGATTAAAGTGGTAGATGTGATCTGAGTACAGTGTGGTATCCAGAAACTATGTCTAAAATGTCTGAGATCAATGCTTGCAGCTTAAGTCAATAATATAAATACTGCTCTCATAGCAAAATTTCCACAGATCTCAGCTTCTACAGTTCTCTTTGTTCCACCTTTCTCTAAATTCTATTGAAATCAGAATATAGTGGTTACAAACTGTGATGAAGCAGTGTGCTTTAGTGATAAGCACTCTGGGAGCATGGGTCTGGAATAAGAGCCCCAAGGTCTGAATCAGGTTGTCAGTGACTGAGTAACCTTAGGAAAGTTACTTTACAGTGTCCTCATCTGTAGAATGGGATTAATTATAGTGCATGCCTCACAGCATTGTTGTGAGGATTGAATGGGTTAATACAAGTAAACTGCTTACAACAGTGTGGGGCACAAGGTAAGGTCTCAAAATAAATATTAGCTGTTCTTACTGGCTGAAGTCATAAAATGAGGAGAATTATAAGTTTCAAAGGAAAGAGGGGCCACATTAATGTCTGATCCTAACGCAGCTGCAACGTTAGCTCTTCAACTTGTCCTTTTAAAATACTGCTCCGAGTCTTCCTTTATTAGCTCTATTCATCCAGTGTCTGAGTTAATGAGCTTCCTTGTGCTCCCCAGGGCATCCTGTAACTTTCTCTAGCATAGTCAGCATCTTCTAACTGTATGATTGCCTGCTTCGCTGGAGCAAGCTTCTTGACAGCACGACTGTCTTTCATCAAGGTATCCCCACCAAAGAGAGAGCCTGTTACAGCGTATATATTTAATTAGTATTTATTGGATGAATGAAAATGCATTAACAATAGTCTATCCATTTTAATAAGATTTGAAGAGCACCACAAGGCTTGCTCAAAACATTTTCTCTGCCTGATTACAGTGATTGCAGAAATTCTTATCATTAGACTCCTCTGGGTTAAGCCACTGCTTCCAGGAGGTCCTGGTTAAATATATCAGTTAACTGAGAACAGTAAACTAATCAGCAGTTATGAACAGAACTGTCCTTAGTCTTAACAGAACAGATCATCTTTTTCAGGTTAAGGAAGTTCTCTTCTATTCCTAATATGCTAATAAGTTTTTCATTTCTTAATCATGAATGAATGTCAAATTTTATTAAACACCTTTTCTGCATTTAATGAGATGAGCATACTATTTTTCTCCTTTAATCGGCAAATTACAGTAAACTTTTATATGTCAAATCATCTGCATTGCTAACATAAATACAACTTGGTCATAATAGATTATTCTTTTTATAAATTTCTGCATTCAATTTTTTAACACTGTTTATAATTTTTGCTTCTATGTTAAATTGACCTATAATTATCCTTTCTCATACTGTTCTTAACTGATTTTGACATGCTTATGATAATTTCACATGGTAAGTTGGGAATATTCCCTTTTTTTTTATATTTTGAAACAGCTACGTAAGACTGGAATTACTTCTTCCTTCAGTAAAAACTCTTAAGTCTGGATTCTCTTTTAGGGAAGATCTACAGATTTCAAATATTTCATGACTAAAGAGCTACCTAGATATTTATGTTTTCTTAAGTCAGTTTTGGCAAATTGTAATTTGTTCATTTCATCTACGTTTTTACATTTACGTGCAAAAATTTGTCATAATATTCTCTTTTAATGTTTGCACACATTTAGTTATATCTCCTTTTCACTCCTAATTTTCTTTATTTTTACTTTCTTTTTAAAGTCAGCCACGCCAAAGGATTGTTAATTTTATTAATATTTAAAATAGCTGAATTTTGGCTTTCTTGATTCTCTGTATTAAACGTCTGTCTTCTGTTTCATTAATTTCCTTCTACTTTTTTTGCTTTATTATACTAGTCTTTTTCTAGCTCCTTAAGTTGAATACTTGGCTTGTAAATTTTCATCTTTTTTCTCCTAATATATCCGTTAAAGGTCAAATCCTGACTATCTGGGTTGAATTTCTGCTCTCACTTTCTAGCTGTGGGACCTTGGGCAACTTCTCTGTGTCTTAATTTACTCCTATGTGAAATGTGAATAGTAACAGTACCTACATCATAGGGTTAAGGTAAGGATTAAATAAGTTAATATAAATAAAACACTTAGAACAGTGCCAGTCACAGAGAAAGCCTTTAATAAATCCTAGCTATTATATAGTCAAAAATACTGTAATAACTTTGTATGATAACTAGTCTTCTCAGGGTGATCATTTTGCAATGTAAATAATGTCAAATCACTATGTTGAACACCTGAAACTAATACAATGTTGTATGTCAACTATACTTCAAATAAATAAATACATACATAAATAAATCTTAGCTATTATTAGTATATCTTGATTTATGAACTGGAATATAGCTATTGGCTCCTGATATGGAGGATGAGGAACCTGCTCATTCATACTATTCCCCTATCATCTCTTCATTTCCCAATGTTGATATTTACCTCTGGTTAGTCTACTTATTACCTTTATAACTTAAAAATATATTTAATCTACTATTTCATTTTTCACAAACAGTTGACACTTTGCAACTCAATTTCTCTCCAACTTTTTATTTTGAAAATCTCCAAAGTTACAGAAAATTTGACTCAGTTGCAGACACTGACACTTTCATCCTTCAATACTTGATCATCATTCTACATAACTACAATGCCAATGCCAGTACCAAACTAAAGAAATTTAACATTGAGATAAGAATATTACTTAATATAGAGCTCTCATTCAAAAATTTCCCCAATAGTGTAAATACTGTCCTTAATGATAGCTTTATTTTGGATCTGTGTTTCAAACAAGGGTCATACACTATATTTCAGTGTCACAGCTCTTTAGTCTCCTTTCATCTAGAAGATGTCTTCCATCTTTTATTAGAGTCACTTTCGTGTGTGTGTGTGTGTGTGTGTGTGTGTGTGTGTGAGGAAGATTGTTGCTGAGCTAACATCTGTGCCAATGTTCCTCTATTTTATGTGGGATGCCACCACAGTGTGGCTTGACAAGTGATGCTAGGTCCATGCCCAGGATCCAAACCTACAAACCCCAGGCAGCCAAAGCAGAGCACATGAACTTAACCACTATGCCACTGGGCTGGCCCCGAGATTCACTTTTTTTTTTGGAGTAAGATTAGTCCTGAGCTAACTACTGCCAATCCTCCTCTTTTTGCTGAGGAAGACTGGCCCTGAGCTAACATCCATGCCCATCTTCCTCTACTTTATACATGGGACGCCTACCACAGCACGGCTTTTTGCCAAATGGTGCCAAGTCCGCACCCAGGACCCAAACTGGCAAACCCCGGGCAGCCGAGAAGCGGAATGTGCGAACTTAACCACTGCGCCACCAGGCCAGCCCCAAGATTCACATTTTTAAAGTGTGGGTTAGTCAGTTGTTTTATAGACTAGATCATAATTTGAGTTTGCCTAATTATTTCCTTACACTTAGACTCAGATGAAATATTTTTGGCAAAAGAAGTATAGAAGTGATGTTGTGTCTTTCTCAGAACATCACATCAGGAGACACAAAATGTTGGTTTGTGCCATTTTGATAATGTCAAATTTGACCACTTGGTTAAGGATGGTTTACTTAGTTTTTGGCCTGAATGTACTTCAACATAGCTCAACAAAGCATTCACAAAAATTTTTAAATCCAGCATTTATATTTATCGTTTTCAGTCGGAGGGTTGCTCAAGGTACCTACTCTACCATCCTGATAGAAATGGAAAACGTAACTTGCTGAACTTTAACCAACAAGACTGAAACACTCCTTCAGTGAAAAGAAGTAATCTTATATTCCGATTTTGCTTAAAGAAACATGATGTTCTTTCCAAAGGCAAAGGCTTAAAAGAGATTCAACTGACAAAATACAACTCAACTGAATAATGCAATATAATCAGAACAAAAATTTCTTACCAGTCATAAAAAAAACCCATAGCAGAACACAAATTAGCTCCTCAAATTGAACATCTGTGGTGTAGCACTTTGAAGTGCTTTTACAGATAATACCCACATTTGATCTTGATAACATTCTTGTAAAACAGATATCATCAAGACCATTTGAGGCTCAGAAGATTAAGTGTCTTGCCTGAGGTCATGGAGTTTTGAACTATCTCAATTATGCCATTCAACCTCTTTCACATACCATGGATTCTACACTTACTTTCACTTAAACTAGAGTAAATAGCTAAATTACTAAAATATCTTTCTTAACAAGGAAAAACTTTCAAGATTAAATGATTTAAAGGAGTTTGAAACAAACATATTTCATATCCATTTTAAAATGAGGTGATTGTGAGGCAAGAAACACAAAAGAAGCATTTTGAATACAGCAAAGTGTACAGTGAAGTGGAACTCCGCCCGATCTTTTTGTGTCATCCTCTCACCTGACTATTTCAGACAAGGCTCTGGGGCTATTCATAGGGTTTTCATGGCTAATCTTTTCGGAAGTGGGTGGCCAGGTCCTTCTTTCTAGTCTGTCCTAATCTGGAAGCTCTGCTGAAACCTGTCCAGCATGGGTGACTCTGCTGGTATTTGAAATCCCAGGGGCATAGCTTTCAGCATCACGGCGACATGCAGCTGCCACAGTGTGAGAACCAACCGACAGATGGTGTGATTCCCTGATCAGAAATGAAACTGGGCTGCAGTGGTGAAGGCACTAAATCTTAACCACTAGACCACCACAGCTGGCTTCTAGGCATTTGTACATTGGTAAATCATGGGTGAGAGGCTGAGAAGCTGAGGAGAAGGTGATGGCTATGAAGCTGAGCAAAGCTTCCAACTGTCTTAAGGGGCTGGGGAACAAAAATTGGAATTCAAGGGGAACAGTCTCAGTAAACTTTTGGCTTTTGGTTGTGGATCCCAAGGTCTAGGGGATCACCAAGAAGGAGACTAGCCCAGCTTTGAAACAGCTCAATCAATGCTTGGATTAAGGTGATCTGCCCCACCCTGCCTACCAAAAGCAAAATAAAATTCTCTCTGGAAGAGATAATCTCATTTGGAGTTTCAAATTATCTTTTTAATTTTTTATATAAAAAGTCTGGCATTTAGTAATTACCAGGTATACCAAGAGTCAAAAACATATGGCCAAGAACTAAGAGAAACACATATAATAGAAAGAGATGTATAGATATTGGAGTTATCAGATAAGAACTTAAAGACAAAAGTGATTAACATGTTCAAGAAATCAGATGACAAGATATGGAATTTCAGCAAAGAACTGGAAATTATTGAAAAAATAAAATGAAAACTCTACAGCTGAAAAACATAATGGAAATTGAGAACTCAAGAGATGTGTTTAACATCAGATTAGACAAAGATAAAGAGAGGAATATTAAACTATAAGATAGGTGAAAAGAAAATATCTAGACTGAAGCACAGAGAAATAAAGACTAGAAAACACACAAAAACGTAGAACACAAGAGGCATACTGAACAGAGTAAAAAGGTCTAATATACATGTATTTAGAATCCAAGAAGGAGAAAAGAGAAAGAAATGAGAAGCAATGTTTGATTTGAATGGACAAAAACTTTCCCAAATGACAAATGACATCAAGCTACAGATTCAAAAAAGACCACAAGCCCCAAAGAACACCACATTAGACACACATCATAAAAAAAAAAATACTAAAACTAAAGACAAAAAAATGTTTAAAAAGTAGTCAGAGGAAAAAGAGCTATATTATTTTAAAGTTGATATCTAATTTCATAACGCAAAAATATGGAAGCCAGAAGAAAATGCAATAACATCTTGAAGGTACTGAAAGAAAACTATCCTAGAATTCTATACCCACTGACAATATTCTTCAAAAATAAAGGTTAAATAAAAGCATTTTCTGAAAAACAAAAACTGAAAGAATTCGTCACTAACAGATCTGTACTAAAGAAAACATACCACACATTTAAGCATATTCTTTAGGCAGAAGAAAAATAATCCCAGATGGAACATAAAGATAAAGGAAAGAACGAGAAGCAACGGAAACCTGGATAAATATACAAGTATATTTATTTATTTTTTCCAGATGTACATCATATTTCGAATTCTGTATACATTACATCATGTTCACCACCCAAACACTAATTATAGTGCATCCCCTCACATGTGAGCCTAATCACCCCTTTTGCCCTCCTCCTCCCTACAAGTATATTTAAATGAACATTGACAATATAAACAATAATAATAATAATGTCTTATGGAGTTTAAAATATATGACATGAACAGCACCAAGACAGGACATGTATGGCGATAAATGGAGTTAAAATATCCTAAGGTCTTTGCATTATCCAGGAAGTAGTAAAATTACTAATTTATATTAGACTTAAATAAATCAAGGATGCATATTGTTATCTCTTGGATACCCACCAACAAAATGTAAAAGAAAGTATAACTATCAAACTAATAGAGGAGGAAAAAACAGATTAAAAAAAAAATACTTGGTCAAAAAGAGGGCAAGGAAGGAGGAAAAAAGGAACACAAAAGGAGTGAGACAAACAGACAACAAAGAGAAAAATGGTAAATTTAAATCCAAATTTGTCAGTAATTACATTAAAAGTAAACAGACTAAATATCCAATTAAAATACAAAGACTAGATTTTAAAGACTCCAACTATATGCTATTTAAAAGATACAACTTAAAGATGCAAACAGGTTAAAAGTAAAAGACATACCATGCTAACTCTAACCAAAAGAAAGTTGGTGTAGTTAAACTAATATCAGAAAGAGTAGACTTTAAAGCAAGAAACATTTCTAGAGGAACATCTCATAATGATAAAAAGGTCCAGCCACCAGGTAGCTACTGCAACTCTAAATTCATATGCATCCAGAAACACAGTCTCAAAATCTATAAAGAAAAACATAACAAACCAAAAGAGGAAAAGACAAATACATAATCAAAGTGGAAGATTTTATCATACCAATCTCTGTAACTGACAGAACAAGCAGATAAGAAAATCAGCAAATCAAATCACTTTGTCTTCACTCTGAAGCAGGGCTTCTTAACAAGAGGACCACAGACCTCCCAAGGATTTTGTTGTTGTTGCTTTAAACAGAATTCAAGAGTCCATGAACTTGGACAGGAACAAAATTAATCTTTACTTTCACTAACCTCTATCTGAAATAAAGCATTTGCTTCAATTCCAAACATAAGCAACAAACCACAGTAATATTAGCTGCACTTGTGACAATTTTCACCAACAGAAATAACAGATATTTTCATATTATATTATAGATAACTTGCTAGGTACGTCATATACATCTTCACTTCAAAATATGGTATTGCTCTGCCTGTCACTGGATCTTGTTATTTAATTTATTAATATAGAAGCACATATATTACTGTATCACAAATTTACTTTTAAAAAATATTTTCTGACTCTTACAATTGATTTTCCTTGTAATTCTACATATTTCATTTTATACATTTAAAAAAATTATTCTGAGAAGGAGTCCAGAGACTTCACCAAACCTGAAGAGACTGGCACAAAGATAGTTAAGAGCCTTTGCTTTATAAACAATATTTATAACCTACGTCTCCCAGCAGCTCTTTAGGCCCACACTTCCTACTATTATACCTCACCCTGGAGCAAAGAAGTTCCCGAGGCAGACCTCAAATTCTCTGAAGGGAGGAAGAGAATATTTCTTTAACGCTTTTATTATGAGTTTGGGAAATGTTTTCTCTAACATCTAGTTCATAGCTCATTCAAGTTTGTACTTACAATCGAAAGGACTAGCGTTCTTGATCCCAAAAGTAGTTGTCCCCTCTATAAATAAAAATCTTACCTTGCCACTAATACAGGTTACCCCAGATCCTTGGGAGTACAGGTTAAGAAGAACCTAACCCACTGGAATAAACCGCAATTCCGGTCTAGACGGATTCGATTTTCCCTCTAAGGAAAAGTATTTCCTTAATCATTATCCAAAGTCAACAGTGGTGACTCTCCAATACACTAAAGGTATTTTGGAGATTCAGGATAATCTCCTCCCTAATAAGAACAATAAAAATATTTGTATAGCATATTAACAGTTCCCAAAACACTTCCAAATATATGCTATCTCATTTAATCATCATAAGACTGCAAAGAAGGCAGAGTAGATATGGTCAGCTTCACTTTGTCAATGAAGAAAGCAAAATTTGGAGGTTAAACGACAAATAGTTACACAACTAGCAAGTGGCATGGATAGAACCAGAACCCATTTCTTCAGATTCCTAGGCCAGTACTTTTTTCATTGTACCTCACTGCTAAAGATAAGATATTATGTGAATTTCCTTAACAGAATAATGGCCTGTCAAATATCTCATCCTACTGGCTTTACTATTTGTCCTAGTGTGACCTGAGCAAAAGAGTAAAAATTATCACTGATCCTGTACATGTCTATTATAGGGTCCAATTAACAATAATTTCCTAACAAACAGTCTTAAATGTTATACTTCTGTTTCACCACAAGTAGCCTAAAGTAGTGATCACTTCAGAATCTCTACTGTCCCAAAGGATGACATAATTAGAACTGTCTGTCCTCCAAGACCATTGGGACCAATTCCATCTCACCTATCAACTGCCCCAGCTTTTCTTGTCATCCCTACCACCTGAATTCTCATCTCTATGATGCTATTTATCCCTTGGTCTGACCCAATCCCCTACCCTTGCTCCCCTCAAACCCCTCCACTGCCCTGGAACTCCCTCTTTGTGGTCAGGAAACTCTCACATTCTCTGAATGGAAATTCCCCTACCTCCTGGGCCTTTTTTGGCTGATGTCTCAGGACACTGCTTTTCCTCTGTTTCTCTCTCAGTTTATTATCACATTTACATCAGGGGCAGAGGATAAGTTTACTATTTTCCATATTCTTCATTGCCATTTCCAGACCATTATTTCTCCCCATTCTTACAAACTCCATGCTTTTCTGAGGCTCATACCATCCAGCACTACCACTTTCTCTTCCTCTTTATTATCATTTATTGGTCACCTCAAAGTCAAACTGTCCTCAATCATTCCTCTTCACTATTCTCCAAGTCTTTGAGATCCACATAGATGACTCCATCAAAACTTCAACTCTCAGGTTGATCTCCTCAACAATGATACTTTTTTACTCCAGTTAATCCATCATTTGCATTATTATACCCTGAATCTTGTCATCATCAGAAAGAGAAGTACCAGTGATCAAATACCTCCCTCTTCAAACCTAAGTTATTATCCTTCAAGCTTTTCTTATACTTGGTACATCCATTTCAACAGCTTTCCAATCTCATTGAGACCTCCATTCTGTTGACTCCATTGTTCTCTCCTTTTTCATCAGCACCCGCTTCCTCTCCTCACATCCCTTTATGTCCAGTCCGTATTTCAGAGCCCACTTTTATCATAATTATTGTGTCAAGATCTATAACTCCTTTGTCCCTCCCTCTTTGCCCATGCCTATTAAGACCCCAAACCTGTATGAACCTATGAACCTATTTCATCAGTCTTCTCTGTGCTTACACCCAAGCAGCTGAACTTTGGTGAAGAAAAATCATACAATTAGGTGTGCTGTTTTCAATTTATATACACGACCTCCAACTTCAAATAGGCATTCAACGTTGCTAAGCACACCTACTGTTCTCCTCTACTAAGCCTGCACCCTCCGCCCTCACCAAGAGGTCTATTTCATGCCTACTTTTCTCTCCTGAAACTTCCTAAGCTTCTATTCATTCTCCTCATTACCAGCTCATAATCTTGCCTCATTAATCCAGACTGGAACTCCCTCATCTTTCCATCTCAAAATCAAAAAAACTTCCTGCAATTGCACCCATCTTATTCTAATCTAGTATGCGTTATTCCATCTCCTCAACTACCCAGGAAGACTACTTGTAATGGTCCAACTTGCATCTGATTTTAAGTTTTGAAGCTGTCAATTATCTACTCTCCACCAGCAAATTTAACTACATTCACACCTATCTCATCCCCATATGTATATGTATACCATAACACTGGAAGTACTCTTTTTTATCCAATCCTTCAATCTATGCTCTAGATTATATCTTAATCTGCTTCTCTAGGGACTTTGCTCTATCAATTACCACTACCTTATATATTCAGTCTCAATCTCTCTCCTTTCTCTTCCTCCCTTCTCTCTTTACTGTCTCCTTCAAGTCTTTTTTTTTTTTTTTTTTGCATTTAAAAAATAGCCTTTACTTAAAATAAGTTACATAGAGTCAGAAGTATACCTAAAATCTGGGATATATAGTTCTCTGCTGTTTTTTGACTAATTTATTTCTACTTTTTCTCATAAACTCCATATACTAATAACCCTAAATGCTGCATATTTTCTGACTCAGAACATTCAAAAACCATTCATTCAACAAGCATTTATTGCCACCCACTATGTTCTATACACTGTTCCAGGCACTGGGAATTCAGCAATGAAATATATGGCTTAAGCCAGGCAATCATCATTAAGACACTGAAATAATATCGTTAGTTACCTAACCAGCTCAATTTTATCCATTTCCATTATTCTGTCCTAACAGAAACTATCCCTTCCTCACGTAGCCATATGCCTCATGGAAAGCTGATACCATCTCCAAGGGTGGTCCCAATTATTCTTTTTTTTCAGCTTCACTGATGTCTAACTGACAAATAAAAATTGTATATATTTAAGGTGTACAACTTCATGTTTCAATATACGTATACACTATGAAATGATCACCACAGTCAAGCTAATTAACATCTATCTATCTATCTCATATAGTTATTATTTTCTTTCTTTTTTTCCCCCTGTGGTAAGAATGTCTACGATCTATCATCTTAGCAAATTTCAAGTATACAATAGAGTATTCTTTACTATAGTAAAGAATCCACGCTATACATTAGATCCCAGAACTTACTCATCTCGCATAACAAAAACTTTGTATTCTTTGTCCTTCAAGTCTTTCTTAAACCAAAAAAAAAGGTTTTCCTTCAATCTCACGATCTCTCTTCACTCCTCTCCTAAAGAGTTGTTCAGTCACTTAACTCAACTCCCATTCATTCCTGATCTGCTGCAATCCAGCTTATGCTGATCATTCAGCTGAAATGGCACTTTTAGAAAGGTCTTCAAAGGCCTCTTTGTTGACCATTAGATGGATATTTTTCAGTACTACGTTAATTGATTGCTCTGTATCACTTTACAAAGATAATTACAGAATGCCTCTTTTCTTGCTTTCTGTGACAATCTCCTGAGCACTCTGACAGTACAGGTCTCATCCCCTTCTAGTTTCCTAAATTGCCTCTGATGAAAGTATCAATAAGCAGTGAAAGGCTAGAAGGCAGGAAGCAGAAGGAAGAAAGTAAAAGAAACAAGAATAATCTGCTGGCCTGTGAAGAATCAAATGCTAACTAAAAGAATCAGACTTATGAGTGTGAGTACAGTTCACAAATCATCATCAAATTTCATTTTATAGATGAAGAATTCTAGGTTTAAATTTCTGTGCAATCAGCAGCAAAAGTTCTAAGACCAGAGAATCTGGCCATTCATGCTCTAACCATAAAGGAAAGGCTGATACCACCTTTCCAATTTGCTCTACCTTTGCTTAGGTAACAAATGAGTTCCACTTATCCTGTTCCTGTCTTCACTGTGTGTATATATGCAACTGTCCTACTGCCATCATTGGAGCACCGAGTAGAATGCACAGTCAAAATCTACTAGGGTCAGCACATTTCTTTTAAACTACATTAAAGAGGAATTCACTGAGTATTTTAAATACTCTGTATGCTGTACACGACAAAACAAACTATTTATTTATACATATGATTTAAACCTTTTTATCTGAAGTGCAAGCCTGTCTAAACATGAGGCCTGGTAACTAGACATTAACTAAAGCTGCCCTACATTATTGGTTCTTTAAGATTTTTCCTTATAACAGTACTATGAAGCAGCCCATATATACATGATATAACCTTGCCTTAGATTTCAGAAAGTATAAGTTTTATTTCAAACAGTGATTTTCAGTGATATAGGTAAATGATTTAATCTCATACTCTTTTAGCTTTCCTTTTAATTGAATCAGTAATCAGCCCATCAGTTAACCCAACGCACAGGGATGTTGAACAGGAACCAGGTAAAATTTCTAAGTATCCTGGACTCCTCATAAGAAAGGTTACTCCAGGCAACTCTACTGATTTCTGGCATTAGACTCAAACAGGCAGTTAGACAGCAGAAGGATATTCAAGCAAGCAGAAAGAAAAAAGATCTATATTGTATGTTATTTCAAACAAAGATACTCAGATAAATGCAAAGAATAGTCTAGTTTTTTAAAAAAGAAAACAGTAAAGTAACTCAAAGAAAAGGAGCTAGATATTAGAAAATAACCTTAAGTAAGAGGAAGAGGTTGTTGAGACAGCTTAGCAGAGACAAAAGGCACTGAAGAACAGAGTCATCCATATTCCCACACTGTAAGATAAGGCAGATAAAAAGCCAATTAAACTATGTACAGATTTTTTAAAAAAATAATGTAGGGAAGATAACTTGGCTGGCTGGTCTGTCCATCAATGAAAAATTATTTGGTTTTCTTTAAAATTTGTTCTATAGAATACATGCTTGTGTAAAATGTATTATTAACATTATTCACTTCAAATTTCCCCTCCTTAACTGAAGCCACCACAGTCTCTTTTCTTTATCACACTGTTGACTCTATAGTTGGTGTAACATTATTCTAAATAAGTCAGCAAGACAGAAGTTACATGAAGAGACAGATAGCTGCCTGAAAAACTATGTAATACCTGATGCTCTGAAAACTTTATGCTCAGCAAAGAAATAACTGAGACTATTCTCAAATTTGAATGATGTGCCATTAGTCTGGTCTTTAGCTTTTAATATTATCATTCATAAGTATGGCTTCAGTATACAACTAATACTGCACAGAATAAGCCTAAGGTGCATGTTTTGGACATGTGCTCTGCCACTGCAGCAACAAGGAATCATGAACTTACTTCTCATGCAAAGTTCATAGTGCCAGATTATGTTCCGATTTCACTGATTACTGCATCATTTCACAAAGGTTAATTAAATTAAATTGTAACAAAGGAAAAAAGAGATTTAGTGTGTTAAAATAGCCCCTATCACCAGGATTATTTTACATTTTTCATACTTCCCATTTTAGAACTTTGTCTAAGATTATGCTGGCTGAGACCAGTTTTCTAATACTGACAAAGGCAATTATTATTAAAGTGTATAGATGCCATTCAAAACAGTCATGAAAACTGGAAACTATGGTAAATGGTATGGTTAGTTACATGACACAATGTTCATAATATCTACAGAGAACATTAAAAACAATCTTGCAATCCTGGTATAGCTCAAATTATAAATTATGAAAATATACTACATATAACAATAATAGCTTCAGCTATTCATTCTATAAAATCAAAATAAGGAAGGTAGGAAGGTAGATAACTAAAAATGAATATAACAGAAGATAAATACCTTTAGTTGATTGTTAAATGAATCCATTTCAGATAGCTTAGATGCAGTTTCTTTTTCAAGAGCATCTAATTGTTCCTTAAGTCTTTGGCATAATTCTTCCTTTTCTAATGATTTTTTATGAAGTAAACCGATCCCTAAATCTGAAATACAAACATCAGACAGTTTACATTTGGTAGAAATTCCTATGTCATTATCAGTAATTCACATTTACTACCTGGTCAAATGGGTGTAACTAGAAAAAAACAAAGGATGTACGTGCATAACGTGGATCAGATGAAGAGAAAAAGACTCCGTGGTCATTTCCTCTTTGTCAGATCATATCATGGGAAGATCCTCATAGGGAAATGTTACAAGAACTGGTTCTGTACTCAAAAGCACCAGGACTTGAAGTAACACTCCACTTTGGGTAAGGCGCTTCACCAATCTGATCCTCAGGCCCTGCCTCTATACAGTGGGCATATCACCCACCTCATTTATGAGGTGAGGGATATAAAGCCGTTAGTCTGGCCCATTGTAAATACTCAAATTAATAGCAGCTACTGTTAAAGCAGCTTTCTATTTATTCTTAGTGCTCCCAAGAAGAGAGGAATATTCATGGCAAGGACTCAATAAATCTAGTAACTGGATTATTGAGTAATATTATTTTAGGAGGTAAGTACAGAGAGGGCTTCATTTTATATGATCTTTTCTTATAAACGTGGGGATGGAGAAACTAGATGGGAATATATAATGCAGATTATACTACAATAAATTAAAATAGCAATCTTACTATCTAAATACATATTTTAAAACTTTATGGCATTTTTAAAAGTACAGAAATCTAGTATAAAATTTAAATAAAATGAGGCATATAGAGTAAAAAGTAAAAAGTTCCCTTCATGTCAACCCCCAGCTTATCTTCTCTTAGGCATTTACATTTAGATATATGCATATTCAACATTCATTTCCACAGGGTTTTAATGAGATCATATGGTCTACATTGCTCAGCAACTTGTTTTAAACTTAATAACACACGCTATCAATCAACACAACAGATCTAGTTCATTCGTTAAAATTGCTCCATTTTAGTCTACATTATGGCTATTCCATAATTTATGTAACTATTCCCTTTTTGACAGGCATTTAGGTTGTTTCTAATTTTCTACTATTACATAAAAACGTTGCAATAAATATCCTTGTACATACATTTTAATGCATGTGTAAAAGTATTTTATAAAGCGAGGTGAAAGAACTGCCATATAAAAGGATTTGAACACTTTAAATTTGGACACTGCCAAACCGCCTTTCCAAAAAGCTGTACCAATATACAATGACACCAAAGAACCTGTTTCTACATACCCTCGTCAGCACTGGATATTACCAATCTTTTTTCATCATTATTTTTTTTTTTTCAAAGATTCTATTTTTCCTTTTTTTCCCCAAAGCCCCCCGGTACATCATTGTGTATTTTTAGTTGTGGGTCCTTTTAGTGTGGCATGTGGGATGCTGCCTCAGCATGGCCTGATGAGCAGTGCCACGTCCGCACCCAGGATCCGAACCAGCGAAACCGTGGGCCGCCACAGCGGGAGCATGTGAACTTAACCACTGGGCCACTGGACCGGCCCCATCTTTTTTCACTATTGCTAATTGGCAAAAAATAAATCTTGTTTCAATTTGTATTTTCTTGAAGCGGAATAAACATCTATTTATATATTTATTGGCCATTATCTTGAATTGCCTCATCTCATTCTTGGCCCGTTTTTTTCCCTATTAGGTTCTCTTAATTTCTCATTTGTAGAAGCTCTACATTCTTGTTGCAGTATATATATTTCAAATTTTTTACTATTGATATCATTCACCATGAAAAAGTTTTTCACTTTTATGTCATCATGTCTGTAAATATTTTCCTTCATAGCTCTATGTATTGTTTGAAGAGAGTTTCCTGGCACCCAGATTATAAAAATGTTTGCTTGTTTGTAATATTTTTGTAGTTATTTTTTACGCTTAGCCTCTTATTTTATCTAGAACTTATTTCTGTAAAGAGTTTCCCCACTCCCCTTTTCAGATAATCAACTGTCCCCTAAATCACTTATTCAAAGGATAATAATTATTGAAAGCCCATCCTTTCCCCACTGATGTGAAATGCCAACTTTATCCTATCCTAAATTGCCATGCATCCATCGGCCTGTTTCTAGATTCTCTGTTCAGTTCCATTGTTCTGTGTTTCTATTTCTGATCAATAACACATTAATTTAGGCATTATAACTTTTATAACATGTTTTAATATCTGGTAGAGCTAGTCTCTTCACCCCACCAATGTTTTTCTTTTTCAAGTCTTCCCTAATCTTGCACATTTTCTCTTCTACGTAAATTTGTGAATTATCTTGCCAAGTTTCATTTAAAGAAACCTGAATAGACCTGAATATATGGATGAACAAGTAGAGAACTGACATCTTTATAATACTGAGCTACTTCATTCAGGAACATAATATGTACCTAACCTATCCAGGAATCTTTACGTCTATCAGTAAAATTTTATAGCTGTACGTTTCTTCTTTATTCAATAACAATGAAAATGCTAATATAAGACCTTTTTTCATGATATTTTCTAATTAAATACTTTTGATACATAGTAAGGTTACTGGTTTTTATATGCTAATTTTTTTATCTAGGCACCTTGCTAAATTTTCTTATAATTCTAATAGTTTTCCAGTATTTCAACAGATATTTAATCATTAAATTACACATCTCTTAGAAGCAAGGCACTGCACTATGGTCAATGGTAGGTAAAAAACAAGGATAAGGCATGCATCCTGTCCTCAAGTAGTTCAGAGTCTAGTTAAGTTGGAAGACAAGCAGTATGAAAAAATAAGTTCATAAACATTCTTTGTATCCTTCAAAATGAGCATCACTAATAATGGATCTTTCTTCTTTTCTGAGGAAGATTAGCCCTGAGCTAACTACTGCCAATCCTCCTCTTTTTGCTGAGGAAACTGGCCCTGAGCTAACACCCATGCCCATCTTCCTCTACTTTATACGTGGGATGCCTACCACAGCGTGGCTTTTGCCAAACGGTGCCATGCCCTCACCTGGGATCTGAACTGGCGAATCCCCGGGCCGCCAAGAAGCAGAATGTGCGAACTTAACCACTGCATCTCCAGGCCGGCCGCAATAATGGATGTTTTAATACTGAATTTGATTATATCATATCTACAAGCACTGTGTTAGGTACCTAAAAGACAGAGAGCCAACAAGGTAGTACAGTGGGCTCTTAAACAGACAAGAATTTGACAACTCCTATCACCATCTTGGGCAACTACTTAGTTTCTCTGAGTCTCCGTTTTCCTGAGTTGCATAACGGGAATAACAACAACTACTTCACAGGGCTGTTGTAGAGATTAAAGAAAACAATGCATGAAAACTGCCTAGTACAATGCTTGGTACACGGCTGGTAATCTTAAATGTTAATGGTTATGGAGACAAGAGTCTAAGGGATGCAGGGTACTTTGCAAATTCCAAACAAAAGCTTCCTTTTTTGAACTGGACTACAGCAAAAATAAATAAGTAACAGCAAAATTGGATCACATTCCACAGAGAAAGAGTAGCACTACCAGGTCCCCAATAAGACATACTCTACACTCCATTGACAATCCAAACACTAACAACGACGATGAGGAGGATGATAGACTTTTTGCCACTGAACAGATCAGGAGTGCTGGTTCATCCTGCCTCTGGAATGCCCTTGGAGGGGCGAGGTGGGAGCTGATACACTCTGAACAGCCAAGACAAGAAACACATGCAAGGAAGAGTGTCTGAGAAGAGACATGGACAGGCTTTATCAGGGGAAGGTGGGAGATATAACATGAGCAGTTCTCACAAGAGTGAACTTCTCTGTTCCTGGTGTTTCTTTCATGTGAAGGGCCCTTTACCAGCACAACATTCCCAGCTTCTTTCCACCCCTTCACTAATTGGTGAGCTCAAGATAACAACCTGGGCATACACAGCCTAGACCCTTCTTATGCCTTGCTGTCTTGAGATTGAACTGCCCACAGGAAATCTGCGTCCTACTTTGTTCACACACCCAGTGTTTCACAGGTGCAGCCATACCACACCCAGATAAGCCATGCTGTCCAGTATCAGCTTTATCAATAATGAGGTGATAGTTTGGTCTCATATGTCTTGTTCCTTTGCCTTATTTCTCAATTTGCTCAGAACTTGGGTAAAGAAGAAGGGTACTATTAACTGGACCTCCTAAACAGCCAAAAGTATAATACAGATCCCTGGAATGGAAAGATTAACAGACACTCCACTGGGAGACATTTAGGATACTTCAGCCAGTTCTAATACAGCATTTGCAGATTTACTTTTCATTAATGAAACTTTCTTCTGCTATATTGTTACTGGCATACTATCCAATATACACTTTTTTTGTTTTTCAGTTTTCTCGTTAAGACTTGAAGGAAGAAAAATGTTATATTCCCACAAATTATCTTGGAATATTTTGTTCCACAGGCGTCAGAGGGCCAAGTTGGTAAAATTCTTTATATGAATCACAGAGTTAGATGACATAAGAGGCCTGGGAAGGGTATACCATTCTGTTTGGGCCTGTCACTACACTCTCACCCTCGAATCCCACAGGTTTGGCCCTATAGTGAAGTCTCCTCCCAGACAGTTCTTTACAATTAGTGCAGGATTTTGCCAAAATGCACATATAATCTTTAATGTTAGAACCAAACTTGTATCTTATTTAATTGTAGTCTAATACTTTGATTGATATTTGAAATACATAAATAAAAATGTTATCAAGATAGGAAGGTATACCACAATTATTACTTATTTTATTTTTATTTACTTTTTATTATTAAAACTGCTCTAAGGGGCCAGCCCAGTGGTGTAGTGGTTTGTGCACTCCACTTCAGTGACCCAGGGTTCACAGGTTTGAATCCAGGGCACGGACCTGCACACCACCTGTCAAGCCCTGCTGCAGTGGCGTCCTACAAACAAAATAGAGGAAGACTGGCATAGACTTTAGCTCAGGGCCAATCTTCCTCAACAAAAAAAAAAGAAAGAAAGAAAGAAAGCTCTAACATCTGTGACATTTTTCACATTAATTTGAAATTTTTAACTACAGATAAAAAATATTACTTGTAACAGAATAATGCTATTTTAAAAAGTAACAGAATATGACCAAAACAGTCATTCAGAAAAGTATAAAAGAGGCAAAATAAACCTTAGAGACTTACCAGGTGTGTTACCGAGCTGCATATTTTTAATTCTTTCATTTAATAATTGCTTCTCAGGTACCAAATAGATAAGCTTATTTTGATATTCCTTATAAAAAGAAAAAGCAGTGCTTGATTAAAACTCTGCAATGTTGTCTAAGAATTTTTTGAAAACTTAAAAATATGATTTAATCACTCTTGAAACTTAGTATAGAATAATACATAGTTGTAAACTGCTTACAACTCATGAATAAAATAGAATGGAAGTACACATGATTTATATTTAAATATAAATCCATTTATGAATGACTGGCTGAAATTAAAAGCTGGTGAAGAAAGCCTTTGTTAACGGGGTATATCTAAAAGCCTTACAATTTTCAGCGTACTGATGTGACAGTGGGCCCAGGCTAAGAGGTGCCTTCGGTATCCGTACTAATGGTGTATGTAAGCAGGCCTTGACACTCCAAATGAACACGTGTACATCAAAGAGAGACTCAAAACTCAGGGATAGCTAAGGAAGCAGATTTAAATCAGATAGCAAATGTTATTTGAACTTTGTCTATATCTGCTGTGACAAAGTGAAAAAACTGATTAATTGCCAGTCCACACAGAAAGTGAAATTTGATAGGAGGACTCTAGAGATGCAGAATGCAAGCAGAATCCCTATTTTGCAAACTATAAGAACTGAACTAGACCCTACTACACAAGTAAAGAACAGAATTACCAGGTCCCTAGTGATATTTTCAACATTCTCACCACAATTCTGAAAAGAATAACATTAAGTCAAAATTTCCTAAAAGTAGTAGCAATAACCTTAATGTAATATGTGTATTTATTTATTAAAGACCTAAAATACAATGTGATAAATGTCCATTTACGTATAAATATTAAGCAGAATTTAACCAGATGTCTAGCAGAACTTTAAGGGGTCTATGAGCTTCCTGATATTATATACGAGACAGTGTATATTCACATCTTCCTAGGAAGGTGGTTTACCAGAGACTCAAAGGGGTTCATGACCCCAAAAGCAAAAACCACCCTATTAGAAAGAATTATTAATAACTGTTCATGTTTAAGGACAATTCAGCAGCAAAGGACTTACCTGAAGTTCTTGTTGGAGTTGCTTGATTTCCATAATTTCCAGGTCGCACTGCTTATCCAGAACTTCTAGTTCAGTCTTTTGTGTTTGCTTTCTGAGTCGGACATCTTGAAGTCTGCCTGAGATCTGCTGATGTTTGCCATTCTATAGGAAGAGCGTATAAATATATGGTAACATAAAATTCTAATAGAAAATAATCTTATCAGGAGAATAGTATTTTTATTTAAATTTTTTCATGTCATTTATACTCAGTATGAGATAAATGTCTAAAACCAAGTAGAATATGTTTTAGAGTTCTATCTGTTAATTTGAGAGCCATTAGCAGGAAATGCACCATTCTTAGAGCACAAGACCCCATATATCAAGATGAGAAAGCACAAACATAAGACACTGATTTTTTTTCTGAATTCAGCATTGAGGTGTTAATTTATAATATTAAAATAGAGACAATCTCAAAGAATAATGAGGAGGCATAAATGTTTGCATGTGGCATTTAGCATTAACTTCTCGGAGCCTCTATTTCTACCCTCGATGCCATCTAATTCCATCTAACTAAACAGTGTCCAGGAGGGCCTTTTGGGCCACAATTCTCTTCTCCTATACCAATACTCCTTTCCTCTTCTTCTGAGAAGTAGGGAAAAAGAAAAAACAGAGAGCAGAGATTCTCAATGGAGACGAGAAGAAGGGTAAGGTGTCATGAACTGAACTGTGTTCCCCCTCAAAATTCCTATGTTGAATTCCTAACCCCCAGTACCTCAGAAGGGGAGTGCATTTGGAGAAAGGGCCTTTAAAGAGGTAGTTAAGGGTTAAATGAAGTCACATGGGTGGGCTCTAATTCAATCTGACGGCTGTCCTTATAAGAAGAGAAAATATGGACATAAAAGAGACACCAGAGATGCACAGGTAAAGTAAAGACCAAGTGAGGACACAGCAAGAAAGCAGCCATTTGAGGCCAAGGACAGAGGCCTCAAAAGAACCCAAACCTGCTGACACCTTGATCTTGGAATTCCAGCCTCCAGAACTGTGAGAAAATTAATTTCTGTTGTTTAAGCCACCTGGTCTGTGGTATTTTATGGCAGCCTTTGCAAATTAATATAGTAGGGTGAAGAGAAATGAGACCCCTGGTTAAAAATCACTGATAATGAAAATTTCGTATTTGAGAAGTACATGCTAAAGGGAATACGCTATGTCCATCCTAGAGCTCATGTTATTATCTTCAGCATGTGTAAGTATAGGTTCTGGACCTTTCCAGACTCTGCACAATAATCTATGCTACTGCTTGGTGCATTACTCCAGTTCTTGAAGGAAAAACAATCAATCTTAAGATGACCCCCCATTATATTTCTAAGGAAAAATATATAGTCAAGATAATGGTTCAGACAGATATCCAAGTAGCTACACAAAGCAGTTCAAGTTATTTAAGCCTGTTTTGTGGTACTATGGCATGATTAATAATTATGGCATGTTTTTCTATCCATTCAAAGGCATAGAATAGGACCTTTCTGACTAAAGATATTGTGATAATTTTTCAATGTAATTCAAGTCATCAACCCAATAAAATGTTGGACTAAATTAAAAAAGATCTAAATTTGGCTCTACCACATGGCTACACATGCATTTTTGCAAAACTCTACTACCCTATCAGATCAGGCTTATGGGATTCTATGATCATAGTAGAATAATCTGCCTTACCCAGACCCTTTATATCTATCTTCTCATCTTGCATTTCAAACAAGTCTTTTAACAACCTGACCCTCTGTCATCTGATGTGTAATTGGTAAGCATAGTAGCCAATATTAGCTAAAAATCATAGTCCTGCAGAACTCGAAGGAATCATTAAGAGATCAATTTAAGTCAATCGTTTCTAATCATTTTTTTCTTTTTAGCAGTAGAATCCTTTTTTCCAAGCAAATCTTCGATCAAACTCCAACAAAAGCAAAGCAGATAAATGTGGCACGTCTCTGTTGTGAAGTGTGGAAGGACTGGGGAAGACAGCGTTGTCCTGCTGCCTTGGCTTCCCCATCTCCTGCCTCTAGATATCCCTCCATAGGCCATCTTCCAGAGAACAACATGGAAACCGAAAATTACCCAATTAGTACAAGTGTTTATTTTACAGATGGACAAAGCGAGGCACAGAGAAGGGAAATGTCTTGCCCAAGAGCACATGGTTTATCAACATCTGAACAGAGACCATTACATAATCCTCAGCACGTTGAGTTGCTATCCTTTTTTAGTAAACTATATTGTCCAGACTGTTAAAAGCACATACGAAAATATGACTAATTACATTAAAACAATGAATTCAAGAGGTAGATTTTTAAAAAACGACATGTTTCATTAGGTAACTCTAGCATCATTCAGACAAATGTCACTTAAACTTTAGCCATACCAGTGCTTCCAACTCGAGATGAAGACTCTTCTTTTTAGAGTTTAACCTGACAATTTCTTCCTGTTCTCTATTCTTTTGATTGAGAAGCTCCTGTCTACGAATTCTCTCCCATTCTAAACGCCGTTGTCTTTCAAGCTCTTGTTTTGCTGCCTGAAAATAATGAATTAAAGTTAATTTTTAAATTAACAATTTTGCATCATTCAAAAACTGATGGGATGACAAAGAAAAAGGTGAGGCAGCATTTAGCACTTAGTGGGCTTGAGTGCCTAAGGGAAACTGGGCAAACCTAGGGTTACAACGGGCCTAAAACAAAGACTTCCACAGAAGAAACTTCACCCACCAGACTTTTGGATTGCTTCACAGAAGCATCCTTTTGTTGCACTTTTCTCTTAATAAACAAAAGGATCATTTCATAAATATAAATGTTAATAGGAATAATTGTACCCTTATTCTGGTATCAGGGAAAAACAAAACTTCTATTTACATTATTTCAGGGCCACCACAATTTACAGTGCTCCATCTCTAGCCCGTTAAAACAGCCAGTCCTCCGAGAGACCTCACACAACACTATTTATCCCCAAGACTTGCGCAAGCCCACCCTCTTGATTCCTCTTTACATCTGTGACTCCCCACTCTCGTCTTTCTGCCTCTCCAATTCCTTAGCCTCTTACTGTCATTTAATGACCTGATCAAACTTATCCCTTCCTCTGGCTCACTAACCTTAGCTCCTCACTCAATTCAGCTTTGCCATCAATCCTGCTCTGATTGAGCTATCACCTGCAGACATGCCTTCTCTACCAGTTATCGGCCCTGAAAACCCCTCACAAGCAAGGACTCTCTTTCCCTCCACGGGGGAAGGAAGATTCAGATTTGTACAGGATAAGTAAGAATGAATGATGCAGAGGAAAAGGCACAACAAAAATAATGAAATGTAGCCACTTATTAAATGTAACATTTTTCTGAGGAAATAAGATAACTTAAAAATAACCTCTCGTCTTTCGATCTCTTTTCTTCTTTCTTCCTCCCGTTGTCTCTCCAATTCCCTCTGCTTCTCCAAGCGTTTTTCTAATTCAAGCTGTTTCTTCCATTCTTGTTCTTGCAATTCTCTCTGTTTTCGTTCCCACTCTTCCTTTTCTTTCTGGGCTTTACGTTCTGCCTCCCTCTGTTGCTGCTCCATCATGGCCTGGCGTCGCTTCTCAAGTTCCATGTTCCCTCGCTCATAGTTGGCTTTCCGCTTGTCCTCAAAAGTAACTAAACAAGGTATATTATAAGCATTCTTGCACATGAAGAGCCTACAGAACCTGTGGTCTAGTTTCAACATGCTCATGCCTTGTAATCATTTGAGTACTATTACTCTTTGGATAATTCTCCTAACGATAATTTTAACTCAAATGTAAATAGTAAAATATTTACTTTCTTCTGAGAATATTCATTTTTAGAAAACAAATTTCTAAGTTTGAATCCATCCACAAGAAAAAATAATTTTACTATTCTTGCCAATGAAAATACTTTTCAACTTTTTTCTCAGCATTTTCTTCAAGGAAACCAAAGCTATGTGGCTATACATTTGTTTTATTTGATATGTGCCATTAACTTTTTAATATTTTAAAATATCTACACATATACTTTTTCAATCAATATTTAAACTTTTTTTTTTAAAGCTAAATATTTCATCACAAAGCTTTCCTAATGATTTTCCTAAAGTGGGAGAAGCATTTTAACTAGGATAGCTAGTATACACACTTGCCAATGCAAACACTGTCCTCCTTTGTACGTACTCTTCTTCCCAGTTTTGACTACCTTAATTTTATTGATGTGAAAATACATCCCATTCATCAAATAGTTTCTCATAGAGCATAGAAAATATTAAGAATGTAAAAATTCTAAATATCCATTTACATTTCAAGGTAAAATTTAAGAGAATTCACTATAAATATACAACTTAGACACTCAATACTACCTGGTAATTTTTTCTGAGGTTCCTCTTCTTGCATTTTCTGATATGAAGGCAGAGTTCCATTAATGGAATCAATTTGCTTTCCTCCTCTAAGAAAGCAAACAATAAATTTAGCATCATGCAGTCTGGGAATTTTCAGACTAGACTATACAGATTACCAATGACTAGAGCAGTTTAATATTTAGAACATAGTATTAAAAATATTTAAAACACAGTATGGTCTGTAGTTACAAGGTACAGCAGTATATGGATTGTCAAACAAGATAGATCTGGATTCAAATCATGGTTCAGCCAATTGCTGTTCTTGGATAAATTTATGCTTAATCTCTTTAGTCAGCAGTTTCCTTATCTATATAATATGGTGAAAACACACCTACTTCTAATATCTATTTCTTCCTGGTGTAACACATTAAATACTAAAATCAAATAGCAGTGTAAATGTTTAACTCTCCACTAAACTAGAGCAGACGCCTCAGGAAATCCTAAGTAATAATCGTGTCTTCCAAGTGATCAAAACCACACCTCTTCACCTCCAGAGGTCTCACCTGAAAGATGGAGGGACAAGCTCAGGAGGTAAAGTCAGAGGCAATGGCTGTCCAGCTTTGGCCATGTCAGTGAGGTGCATCGCTAGGATAAACTCTTCAGCTTTTAGCTGTCCGTCACTATCAACGTCAGCCAGAGTCCTAAGGAAAATGTGAAAATTCACAACTTAGAAAGAAAGTCCATTTGGAGTAAAATAGTTTCAGAAGAGTTTAATTTTTTATTTTTAAAACAAGAATAATGATAGTAAAACATCTGGGTTAACATATTTTAATGAAATGTAAATACTTAGAGAAAAGTGAATTAATTTCTACCCTTAATCGTCGTATCACAAAAGAGAGGGAAGAAACTTTGAAACAGAAAGGGAAATATTCCTGAAAAAGCAACTTGTCTTGTTTCATGGTTAATTCACCTATCAAATCACATTTAGCTCTACATTAAAAATGAGATATTCTCTAATTCTCCATAGAAGGCATTATATGAAAGCAAACTAGTTTTATTTGTAAAATAATTAAATGCCAAAATCTCAAGAATAACATTTTGTACAGTTTTGTCTTTGTTCAAGGTTGCATTAACTTTCAAATGGCTGCTTTTATGGAACATCTTTGAGTCACAAACTTTTACAAGAAACAATATCTTTCTTTTAATAGAAGATATATAGTTAAAAATCACAATTAATGGACAAACTCACCAAATAGTAGCTAGCTGAGTTTGAGAAAGATTTGACTGAAGAAGCGCATTTCTAGCTTGAAAACCTGATTGAGTGGGAAAACCATAAAAAAAAGAAAATTCTTTAGCCTCTTTAAAATCATGCAAACCTAAATAGCTGTACCTGTAGAAAAAACACTGCTGCTATCCTGAGATCTTTTAACATCAAACAGTTTTTACCATGTGCCAAGCACTGAGCATTCAGCAACAATCAAAACAAACACATTCCCTGCCCCCAAGGAGTTTAAAATCTACATGAGCAGAATCAAGTGCTTCCCAGTATCCTTTCAGAAGACAGCAGTACACACAAGTGACTGACACAAAGGCCTGAGCCCCCCACACGGAGAGTATTAGAGGCCAAGTTCTGCGGCCTCCTTGCACTCCCAGCGCAACTCGCAACTCGAAGCACAGCTTAGCATTTCCAGATTTCCCCTTCTCTCTCTGGTCATTCCTTTGTCTCTACTCTTCCTCTTTTAAATGATCTGTAAATGTTGGCATTCTCCAAGGATCTGTCTTGGGCACTCTTTTTTCTGTGTGTGCACACCCATTTCTATGACTTTAACTAGCACCTAGAGGCTGATGATTCCAAAATGTACACCCCCAGCCCAAAGCTCTCCTCTAAGTTTAGACTTTTACATCCAACTGAAAAATCCACTTATGTATTTCACAAGTACCTCAAACCAAATAGGTATAAAACTACTCTCTCACCCACAGCCATCTTCTTAATCTTCACCCAAACCATTCTCCCTCACTCTTCCCTTCTCTATGAATGGCATCAGTGTCCATCCAGAGGCTCAAGCCAGAAATCAGACAATCACCCTTGATCCCTCCCTCTCCTGTACACCCATATCCGACACCAAATTCTACACTTCTACATCACTGCATGTCTGGGTCCTTCTCACCCTTTAAGTCCCAATTTAATGGCACCCTCTCAGAAAGGCCTTCTCTGTCCACTCTATCATCCAATATACTTCCTGCTTGTTTCCTTCACATCTCATATCACAATTTGTAATGTAACGTTCGCTTATTTACCTGTTTGTCTGTTTCCCCTTTATGCTAAGTTCTACAAAGACAAAAACCTTGACGGCTTTATTCACTAATGTATAGTCCATGTTTGGTACGTAGACGCTTAATAAATATTTGCTAAAGTACTGAATAAAGTTGTAATCCTAAGTTCTCCTCTATCTAAGGTGCAATGGGGACTTATGTAATAGCACTTGATAATAATAATAGCTAGTATTCATTGAATATTACAATGTATAGAAAACTATCCAACTTCTTTTCTCTCGTTCAGTGAGAGAAAAGAAAAATATGTTTCTGTAACAGGCTTCCTGATCTTCAAAGAATATATTCCAGAACAGAACATCTCCATCTGCTTCACAGGAGCACGCACTCCTAGTGAGCTAGTCTGTGGCTTTCTGACCATGGATGAAATCATGTGGCTTCTCTAGGGAGGGTCTCCTAGTCAGTATAGCAGGTGCTGCACCTCCCCTTCTCAGGTGACTGAGCCATGAGTATCAGAAGAGTCAGCCTAAGTCAAGGCCCATCCAAACAACTCTGCACAGAAGAGAGTACATCTGCCAACTCTTCCTCAGCAACAGCTCCCATACAAAGCCAGCACAAACACCACTAAACCCATGGTTTCACTGAGCTTTGAACACAGAGGTCTAGATAATTTAAAGCTACATGTACTATATGGAACAAACACAAATATACCACATATTATAACATGCACTCGAATGTTTACATTACATAACTTTAAAATCTTATTTACTTATTTTTAATCTGACCACTTAATACCAATCACATAAAGATAAAACACTGGAAACAGCTCACAGCCTCATCCAACTTATTATTCCTCAGTAGATTTCACACAGGAAGTGAGATTTGAGGAGGTTTTTGTGTTAAAAGGAGGATTATTCCAATAAAGAGAGATGAAAGGTTATTTCAAAACTGAAAAAAAGGCTCAATAACTAATGTTTCAGATCCTGGACAAAGATAACAAAGTAGATTCCTTAGCATTAGGCAACAGAACAAACAGGAAGAAGGGGAGGAATGTAAATGGTTAAAAGCACAAGGGTAGAAGGCTTAACTGTGTGCAAAGACAGAATAACACTAAGGACAACAAAGCCAGCAGGGTGCTTTACTAAAAAAAAGCTCACTTGAACACGTACACTATTGGTCTGCCAATCTTTTGAATATCCTACTTTCCCTGTCTATAATGCTAGTCTATAATTCACTACCTGGAAGTTCATTTATCGTCTAAGACCCAATTCAACTGTCCTCTCTTCTGTGAAACTCTCTTACTTCCTCAGAGTTCACCACTGTCTCATCCATACTAATCGCAGCACTTTTAAACCACTAATAACAGACTGTGATTATGTGACCTACACTATGGGCTCTTCAAAGATATGGGCCATGTCTTCCTCCTCTCCACATTCTAGTGCCTCTGAATGCCCAGAAGATATATGACTCAGGAAATCCCGGAGTCAGTGAATTAATATAAATAAATCATGATTGAGAGTTCAGGGGGAAGAGAAGAGGAAGAACAAAAGCAAAAAACTTAGACCACCAACTGCAACATTTATTGAACAAAGTATAACATGGAAATCTAGGTCAGTCTCATCCTCACATATCTGGGGCTCATGACTAAGTTTCAGGATACCAGAAACAACTTCTCTTTTCAAAGAAAACCAATCCTTTCCTTAACTACTGATATATAGCTTTACTCTTGCAGGTCTAAGAATAACATTCTCTGAAAACAGTACAATACAGTCACGCACCCCATAATAACGTGTCACTCAACGACGGAGCACATACACGATGGTGGTCCCATAAGATTAGCACCATATAGCCTAGGTGCGTAGCAGGCTATACCACCTAGGTTTGTGTAAGCACATTCCATGATGTTTGCACGACGAAATCACCTAATGACGCATTTCTCAGAATATATCCCTGTCATTAAGCGACGCATGACTGTACACAACCTTCACAGAATGTCTTTTTAGTTCACCTTGTTAATCTGAAAAAAGAAACTTCCTTAATGCAAAACGGAGAGCCTAAAGAAGTTCATTTTTTCAAAGAATGCGAATTGTGACTCTACACTAATCTCAAGTATGTTTGAGTACCATATTTCACAGAATCTAAGATGTCATCGCTTATAAGACACACCATTATTTTATGTAACACTAAGAAAGAAAAAATCACTGCCAATAAAACCATGACACGGTGCTAAGACACCACTGACGGTAACACATATCCCAGTTTCAGAGATGTTAAAACGTAAAAAAAAAAAAAGGGTGACAAAAATATAGTCTATCTTGCTTCACATGATTTGATAAAATTACAGACAAATTTAGCTATTATGTAATAGTTGATACTATAAAGTATAGTGTATTTGTAAGTAATGAAGTATGATGATAAAAGTCACCATGAACCTACCACCGAACTTAAAAACTACATCATTACTAAACGCTTTGAAGCTGTGTTCCCTGACTTATCTCTACACCTCTCCAAGAAGAGGTAACTACTATCCTGAATTTTGCGTGCATAATTCCCACTTAAAAAAATTTTTTTTTCATCACATAGATATGTGTCTTTAAAGAAGATATTGAATATTTTTGCTTGTCCAATCAATTCCAAAGGCCTTATTGCTCCCTTGCCCCACTGCACAACGAGAGACCCCCACACTCCTAATTCATAGGCTACTATTCATTCTCTAAACATACCATGTACTTTTTGCTCTTAGGATTTCTTTTCTGTCACACTCAAATGTCCTCACCTTCAATCCATCTGTCTAAATCCTCTTTCTTTCATCATAGAGCTTAAATGTTCCCTTCCTATAAGATGTTTTATCTGATCTCTCAGTATTAATTATCTCCCATTCTGTGTTCCCTAGCACTTTAAAGCTCTATTATTTTAAAACACTTATTTTACTCTGTCTAAACTGTAATTAGTTGGTGAGTGAAAGAGAGAGGGGGAAGTTAGAAGGCAGGAACTCTACTTACCTTTACCCTCTTTATATCCCCTTCACTATTCTCAATTAGCATAGTTTGGATGTTTGTTCTGGCAAGGACTCAAATGTTCTATGGGGATCTAAGGTCAAGTTTTATGGCTACATTTGGATTGGAGCATAAAAGGGTGAGCAATGCTCATGTGAGGTTTTACGAGGGGCAAGCAGAGAAAGAGCCAGCGAGGAAGGGGACTCTCGGGGAGAGCGAGCTGAGGCTAAGTCCCACGCAGTCTCCCTCGTCACCTGAGCTTCTGCACTCACCGCAGCGGAGGATAAGCTTTGATCTTCTCAAGGGAGAGGGCTTATTTCCAAAGAGCTGAGTGTATATCTGTATGTTCAACTCAATTTTAAGAACTTTGAAGAAAGCAATCAACTTGTATCCACCTTTGAACTCTTACACAGTTTACATTATTTATATTTATCAGATGCCTGCTAAAGTTTTGGGATGGTACAATTTTAGATGAGCTACAAAGTATAAATTCAAATAAAAGTTCTTCAATAGAAGTTCACATAAAAAACTTTAATTCTCTCACATTCTTAAGCATTGTATGGCACTTACCTGAGAGGTATCCACTCATGCTTTTGTCAAGACTATTAAATTTTTGCCGATATTTTAATCGTGAAGGCTGAGGAACCGCCCACTCTGAGGTCCCAGTTTTGGGCGAGTTCCCTGAGAGGGAAGCAGTTGAGGAAGTTGAGCTATAACAAAATTTAAAATTTTTATGTTACTAAATAAAATTAAACTTTATAAGGCAGAGACATTAAGGATCATACCTTCTATAACACAACAGCAATTCCTTTTGTATTTGATATTACAAAATATTTAAGCAATTATCCTTGTTCTTAAGAAAGCAAATACCATACGAAGTATAGAACTACTGTACATCGAGAACCTACTATGTGCCAGGCCCCATATTGTGCTAGAGCCTTTCCAAATATTATTCTAATCCTGACACACTTAAAAAGTATTACTGTCCCCATTTTTTAGGTGGGCAAACTACGGCTCAGTGATGTTAAGGAAAAACAAGGTCATATAATCAGTGAATGCTTAGGCTAGGATACAAACATTATTCTTCTGGGTCATTGGTTTAAAGAGCATCATTGTGATTTACATGAGGGGTGATGAATGAACATTGATGCTTCTGTGCTTTCTGAAATTTAAAGGCTCAACCAGCAGAATCTGCTCAAGAAAGAAATTAATAATGTGCAATGATTACGAGATGTTTTGAGAAATACACACTTTTTTTTAAAAGAAAAAATATGTAGCTTTGGGGAAAAAATTGATTGAAAATATACAGAATATTTTTAGTTTACATGAAAGCTTCTTTTCAAAAGTAAAATACTACAGACCTTTAATAATTATAAAAATAAAGTTTATTTTATGTGAGTTATAAATAGTAAGCTTACCTTAAGTATTTACACTTGGCCATTCTAAAGTAAAACCTGGATAAGCTCAGAGCTTTAAAAAAAGTCTTTTATTAAATACTCCTTATTGAAAGCATAAAAAGTTGGAAGTTTTGTGTAGACATACCTACTAGATCCTAAATCAATTAGAGACTGGGCTTTCTGTATATTAGCACCACCAAATCCTCCCATCATCAGACTGTAAGATGACGTATGAGGCAATGCTGGGGAAAAAAAAAGAAAAGAAAAAGGAAGAAAGTTCACACTAAACAATATCACAAAGTCTGAAGGAGATGTGTATCTATTGGGACACAAATACAGCAGTTTCTTTCTTCATATGAAATACTGACTCATAGACTTAAAGTACTTACTTGAAGAAGAATAAGGAATGGATAAAGGCTGAATGAGACTGGCGGTTCCATTTGGTAAGGATGAAGTGCTAACAGAAGGCACTAGGGGGGCAGGCATCATCAGGGGAGGAAGGGTGGTCCCTGAAGTCGCAGAGGACAAGGGTGTTGCTATAGGTGCGACTGGAGGCAATGACTGAGGAATGGACAGATTAGGCATGCTTCCCATTCCTAAAGACAAAACAGAACACATTTTCCAGTGCTAGTAAATCAACTGCAAAACACACGCCAAAAAACAAGTTTACAGTACAGTGAGCAGACCCTATGTTTACAGAAACACTATGGGCAAACTATCTAGTCTCAAACAATCCACTACAGCAGCTTTGATCCAGCAGTGGGGGAGGTAAACTGCTGCTTTCAGTATCAATATTCTGACCTGTGTGAACTAAGGAAGTGCCCACCAAGGAGTTAAACATTCTCTTCTGGCATCATGAAAAAAAATACGCAGCCCTTCCCAATGAAATATCAGTAGCCTCAAAGAGACGATGTATTACCTGATCAAATGTGAGTTTTTGTGCAAGGATAATAAATACAGCGCTGCTGAGCTAACACAGACACACACTCACTCCCCAACCCCCCTCCCAAAAAGACATGTTCTAATTACTAGATACTTTAGGAGATCCATTTATGCATATGCATTATTTGCAAGAAGAAAGCATTCCACATATTTCACTTTTCTTATAAGTAACACACCTAGGGATTCAAGGACAATTCTTTAAAACGAACAAAGTCATGACTCATTCATTTACTAACTGCAGAATACTAAGTACACTATATAAATACAGTCACACAACGATTTGGTATTTATCTCTAGAGTTCACTGCAATAGTGAAAGAATTTAGTATTTTAAGATCTAACATCTGGACTGAAGGAATATGTTTCAGATACAGGGAGATATCTAATTGAATGCTCCTTTCCAATGAGTGCTTCTCACATATAATTAATAAGAAATTGACTAATGAAAACGAATGGAAAACTAGTTAGCTCTGATAAATATATAAATTAATGAGCACAAAGTCTGCAAATTTTAGCCCTAAATTTAGCTGGCTAATTAACCTTTAAGGAAATTTCTACCTATGTATAATTTTAAATTACCCCCCAAATAAAACCATTTCAAGTGAGCTGGAAATTGTTTACATTTTTTCTGTTACTCATACAGAATGCAGAGGCAACTAATAAAGAATAGTATTTAGGATCAGCTATAAGTAGGGGGATCATATAACTTATCATCCAACTGGGAATTATGAAAGGATGCCAGGACTAGATGCCAGGACAACAGGCATAAATCAGAACTGTCCCTGGAAAACTGGGACACATGGACACCCGAGCTACGATAGCAAATTTAATATTTCTTATCTCAGACTTGAAAATAACTTGGAGTCTGGGGATTGACATTTTATGCAAATAAATCCTTTTCTAATCCTCAGATACTATGTCTAGGAATCAAGTTTAACTATCAAACTGCAGCTAATTAAATTAATAAATACATACCAAAACGAGCAGAAATTAATGGAGAGAACATAGGAGGTTGCTTCATAATAGGAGGGAGAACCACGGGCAACTGCTGGCCTTGAAGCTTCAGTTTGATGAGTTTCATAGCTATGGAGAACTCTTGCTGATCCATCTTCCCATCCTTGTTCAGGTCTGATAAAGCCCTAAAAGGACCACGAGGAGGGTAGATTGGTATGTAGGGTCAACATTACTTTTAGGGATGACGATAAAATAAAAACAATGACATAGCATTCACACATAGATCATCACTTAATTAAGTATATGTTTGTGTTTATATATAAAACAAAAAGCCAAAACTGCACAATAAGAAACATTGACTAGAGATAGCATCTAGTAAAATACTGCCAGTCTACATAGAATCTAGAGACCTTTGGGATGAATTCCACCAGTGCAGATTAAAAGAAATTATTTAAGAGTATAATCACTCTAAACTTAATTTATTCATTTGTTCAAATATTTATTGAACGCTTGCTATGTGCCTGGCACTCTGCCAGGCATGGGAATATTCCAAGTGGAAAGAAAGATGGGGTAGGTATTTATTGTAAATATATTAAAAACAAAACCTTAGATATTATAAAAAACAATTTCTTCAAGGTAGGAATGGGAAAGCAGGGCTAATTCTGGGTTTATAGATGATAAGATAAATGAAACAACTACAAAATAACAAAGATTTTGACACTCCATCAAATTATAAACAAGTGTTTTTTTAATACCAAAATTTATTTAACCTCATTTTCCTTTTTTTGAAGCTGATTTTTTTTAATTGCAGTAACACTGGATTATAACATTATATAGCTTTCAGATGTACATCATAATATATTTTGAATTCTGTGATTACATCACGTTCCCCACCCAAAAACTAATTATAGTCCATCACCTCACATGTGAGCCTAATCAACCCTTTTGCCCTTCCCCCCTTCCCCTATGGTAACCACCAATTCAATCTCCGTTGCTATGTGTTTGTTTGTCGTTGTTTTTATCTTCTACTTATGAGTGAGATCATACAGTATCTGACTTTCTCCCTCTGACTTATTTCACTCAGCATAATACCCTCAAGGACCATCCATGTTGTCACAAATGGCCGGATTTCATTATTTCTTATGGCTGAGTAGTATTCCAATGCATATATATACCACATCTTTATCCATTCATCCCTTGATGGGCACCTAGGTTGCTTCCAAGTCTTGGCTATTGTGTATAATGCTGCAATGAACACAGGGGTGCATGTATCTTTATGCCTTTGCATTTTCAAGTTCTTTGGATAAATACCCAGCAGTGGGATAGCTGGATCCTATGGTAGATATATTCTTAATTTTCTGAGGATCCTCCATACTGCTTTCCATAGTGGCTGCACCAGTTTGCACTCCCACTGGCAGTGTATGAGGGTTCCCTTCTCTCCACATCCTCTCCAACACTTCTTGTTTCCTGTCTTGTTAATTATAGCCATTCTAACCGGAGTGAGGTGATATCTCATTGTAGTTTTGATTTGCATTTCCCTGATAGCTAATGATGTTCAGCATCTTTTCATATGCCTGTTTGGCCATCCATATATCTTCTTTGGAGAAATCTCTGTTCAGATCTTTTGCCCATTTTTTAATTGGGTTATTGATTTTTCTGTTGTTGAGTTCTTTGTATATTTTGGAATATTAACCCCTTATCTAATATATGGTTTGAAAATATCTTCTCCAAATTGTTAGGTTGTCTTTTCATTTTGTTGATGGTTTCCTTTGTTGTGCAGAAGCTTTTTAGATTGATGTAGTCCCATTTGTTCATTTTTTCTTCTGTTTCACTTGCCCAGTCAGACATGGTACTTGAAAATATGCTGCTAAGACCGATGTCAAAGAGCCTATGTTTTCTTCCAGAAGTTTCATGGTTTCAGGTCTTACATTCAAGTCTTTAATCCATTTTGAGTTGATTCTTGTGCATGGTATAAGGTAATGGTCTACTTTCATTCTTTTGCATGTGGCTGACCAGTTTTCCCAACACCATTTATTGAAGAGACTCTCCTTTCTCCATTGTATGTCCTTGGCTCCCTTGTCGAATATTAGCTATCCATAAATGTGTGGGTTTATTTCTGGGCTCTTGATTCTGTTCCATTGATCTGTGTGTCTGTTTTTGTGCCAGTACCATGCTGTTTTGCTTACTATGGCTTTGTAGTATATTTTGAAATCAGGGAGTGTGATACCTCCAGCTTTGTTCTTTTTTCTCAGGAATCCTTTGGCTATTTGGGGTCTTTTGTTGTTCCATATAAATTCTAGGATTCTTTGTTCTATTTCTGTGAAAAACGTTGGAACTTTGATAGGGATTGCGTTGAATCTATAGATTGCTTTAGGAAGTATGGACATTTTAACTATGTTAATTCTTCCAATCTAAGAGCACAGAATATCTTTCCATTTCTCTGTGTCTTCTTTGATTTCTTTCAACAATGTTTTATAGTTTTTGGGATACAGATCTTTCAGCTCTTTGGTTAAGTTTATTCCTAGGTATTTTATTCTTTTTTTTGCAGTTGTAAATGGGATTGTCTTCTTAATTTCTCTTTCTGCTACTTCATTGTTAGTGTACAGAAATGCAACCGATTTTTGTATGTTGATTTTGTATCCCGCAACTTGACTGTATTCATTTATTGTTTCTAAAAGTTTTTTAGTGGATTCTTTAGTGTTTTCTATATATAAAATCATGTCATCTGCAAAGAGTGACAGTTTCACCAAAGAAGTGTTTTTTGATGAAATGTATACATCTTGTCTACTTAGAAGTTCTAAGGAAATTAGAAATTTGTCCTCTAGAACAAAATCTCAATTGATTTTCAGTCGTTTGCTCAATAAAATTTATTTTCTAAAAAGCTGAAGAAATACTCTTAACAACAGACTACAACTAAAAACAACTTTATCTTAACACTATATTAAAAACAAAACAAAACCAGACTATCGGAAATTTAAGTTAATTACAAAAAATATCTATTTTACCATATTTCAGCTAAAACAGGAGCTGGCAGGCCTGACTGTAAGAAAAAGGAACGTGCTTGATCACCTGAAAGCAACAGAAACAAAAATCAAGCAGCATATTAGTAAACGGAATTACTCTAATGCCTCTGACTAATAATAACCGGCAATATAATAATCATAATGTTATTGATTTACTATAATTTTAATTCCCATCATTAAAGGAAAAATTGAACAGAAAATACACAGATGAATTTACATTAATAAGACAGATGTTTTAAAACAAAAGTGACAACTGAAGTTATATGTATTAATAAGTGATGAAAGATTATTCATCTTAGTTTTTCCACAATCATTGGGGTCTTATTTAATAATATTCCCATTTAATAAAATTTATAGTTAAAAACACTATTCCCTAGGAAAGTTCTATATACAAAATACCAGGTGTCGGGACAGAGAGTCCTCCATAGGTCTCTCACATCCTATATGTCCTGCTGTACGTGCCAAGAATGCAAGATTGCAATTGCTCTCTACCCGGGTCATTTCTCAGAATGGGGTCTGCAAAGAGCAATCTTGAGGGATGAGGTAATGTTTTCCTATGGGACAAAGAACAAGCTTGTTTACTGCTTGCTAAAAAATGGTGGGTTCCCTCAAACTCAGTGTTCTTCGTCTGCAACACAACCACTGCATGTGTAGCATCCTGGGCTTTCTGCATGGCCCCTGTGACTTACAGAATAAGGAAAGCTGACAGAAACATGCTGATGCTCATGCTGCTAGCTGTGCAATTAGTAACAGAGTCCTCTGTTCTGACTCAGGAATCTTGGGTCTTCTGCCAGCATTCATGAGACAGTAACAGACTAAGCTATTAATTTGTAAGATAATCAAATCCCAACTGTGACACCCAAGAAGGTAGGTATTATTATAGAAGTGCAAATAACCTCAAACTATAATGGTTAAGAGGATGAATACCAAAGTCAGACTGAAAAGTTTCAAAGCCCAGATCAGCACTAACCATCTCTGTGACCTTAGGTAAGTTACAGAACATCTCTAAGTCTCACTTTCACCATCTATAAACATAAACAACAGTAGCTACCTCATAGGCTTGTTGTGAAGGTTAAATGAGATAATGCATTTAGTATAGTATCTCAAATACAGTATAGATTTGATAAATATTAGCTATTATACTTGCTATTACTATAAATAAAGCACTAAGGTGCTTTGGTACAGAAAAAAAAGTATTGTTTATGGAAAAAAATTTAAAAGATACACCTAAATTAATCTTCTTTTGGTTCCAGAGGTCTTTTTGCAAACCAAGGACCAACATCAACAATCAATGCTTGGTACAGCTTCTCAAAGACAGAGAGGTAAATGTTATGGACAGATTCCAGATTATTTTTAAGGAAATGGATTTGATATGTATTTCTACTAG
This sequence comes from Equus przewalskii, assembly GCF_037783145.1. NCBI lineage: Eukaryota > Metazoa > Chordata > Mammalia > Perissodactyla > Equidae > Equus > Equus przewalskii. The sequence continues at coordinate 71,025,786 of NC_091844.1, read as the reverse complement.
ATTATAGTAATACTAATTGTTATACTAGTAATTGGCACAACACATTAAGAGCACATTAATAAATTTGCTTGGAAAAAGCTCTCAATTACCTTAAGAAATAAATTGAAAACTTTCTAGATATAATGTTAAAATGTGAAACCAGAAAATTAAAACTGAAATTCTTGACTATCATTTAGAATCAGGAAAAGATCTTCCATAGGCCAAATCCAAAACAATAAATTAAGATGGTTCCAGGTACAGTAAGAAAGCCACATTTTAAAAAATTCTAGAATTCTGATTGATATGAATTTTATCACTTAATAATACAAATCTGATGGTAGTCAAATTAAAACTAATTCCAAGTCATTACATGAAAAAGAACATAATTCACAAATAAAATATAAACACAACCTGTTATGTAACCTCCTGAGGGTTTGAGGTTATCAAACTGCTTGTCGTGCTTAGTCCGCTCTTCAGAGGTAATAGCCCACATATTTGGCCCTCCTAAAACATAAACGAAAGATAAAGAAATTATAGGGTATATATGAGAATGCTTAAAACACAATTCTAAAAGGTAAATACAGATCACAAATGTCCATTTAATGACAGTACTTAATACCTGAGTAACAAAAGTGTGCTCTATCATAATCATGGAGCACAGACCTAAGGCTTTTCACTCATTCACCCAATTAACACCTATTGAACAATTACTGTATACCACTCACTAGAAATCGGAATCAAGACAAATACTGAAAATAAAAAGATGAATAAAATATTATTCCCATCCGCAAGGAACTCTTATTCTAGAAAACACCTACCAGCATTTACAGTGTTAACCTGTGAAGCACCCTAATCAGAAATATATACAAAAAGCTGAGTTAGAAGCATCAAGGATGAGATTACAGCAAAGGTAAGACTGAGGCAGAGCCTTGAAGCTTGGCTTGAATTTTGCCATGTGAAGAGGTAGGATAAGGGCTTTTTACACTAAAAGGGCATAGCATGGGAAGTCAAGGCACGTGCCAGATGCTGTAAGCACACAGAGCAGACTAAGAGCTGAGCATCTTGTGACTGTGAGAAAAGGTAAGAAATAGGCAGGAGGAATTAACTGGCAAGGGTCTTATATACCATCCTTAAGAGTCTGACCTTTACCCTGGAAGTTATGGGGAGCAATCTAGTACTTTTTAAAATAATCTTCTTAATTTGGAATAATTTTAGATTTACAGAAAAGTTGCAAAGACAGTACAAAGTTCCTGTATGCCCTTCTCCCAATTTCCACTATGTTAACAATTTACAGAACCATACATTTGTCAAAACAAATAAATTAACAGTGGTTTCCTACTACTAGCTAACCTAAATATCTCTGCCAGCAGGGCTAGCTAGTAAATCCTAAAAAAACTGGACTCTGGGTGTTGGAGACAGTAGAAATCTTTGTGACTGAAGACACTGTCAATTGAAGCCTCTGGCACAGTGATGTAGCCCCCACCAGGAGGCACCCTTTGAGGTCTGAATGCTTGACCCAGGGAGGCCTTGTGACTCCCTGCCTGATAAATTCCATTTTGGGGTGGGTCAACTTGAATTTCACAACTAACGAGGTGAGAAGGACCCCAAAAGCCTTGCTTGTCAAAGAGAAATGGTATATTCAAGAATACAGACAGCCTGGCCCCAATGGCATCTTGGCCTTACATAAAAAAGTGGCAGCTATCCCTCTGAGAAGAAACTTTATTCCTACTCCACTGTCTGAAGCAAGGCTACTGGATCACTGAGGTCCCCTGAAATTCCTGGACCTAGTTCACTAATGGTTCAGAGAAGCTGAAGCTGATAGTGTCCACTGGGCTGCTGTGACTCTTCAGCCTTAGAGCTACACAGAACCAAAAGGAGACACGGTCATTCTGTTCAGTGGGTAGAACTCAGATTCTCGGGCTGTGCCAAAGGCCCAGCTGCTTGGTTTGCCACTTGGAAAATTACAACTGACAGTTTAAAAACACTCCCTTTGGGGCTACAAACTGAAAACAAATTTTAATTGCTAATTGAATAGTCTGGGTCACTAATATAGCCCATGGTCACGGTCCATTCTCTAATTTAGACTGAAATCAAGCTGCTGATTAAGTCTGACTCTGTTTCTGATGCAGAGGATACCTGTGCATGCCAGACTTGTAATTCCTTTGTGTGTGTGTGTTTGATTGGGGAGGTCTCATTGCACAGGGCAACTCCCCCTTGGTTCTTGGCAGATTGACTGCATTAGACCTTTGACACCTCTCTCAGGCTACTAGTGGTGCCTCAAACAACTGACACTTTTTCAGGTTACCAATCAGCCCACAATGTCCACACTATTGTACCCTTGAAACTAATCTGTGTCATGTTTTCAGCTTTCTGGACCATTTGCACTATGACACCGATGTATCTATTTTTCTTTACAAAAGTTGCTCAACAATGCAATGATGTCTGATCCTACTTCCATCACTTCCTCCTAGTCCACACTGCTTAAAGTAAAAGTTTGGCCACTGAATGTGCTGTCTACAGAAAGGGATCATCATCACCTCTTAGCTGTTTCCTGGCTAATAATCAGGACTAAAGGGGTGGGGGGTTATAGGGGACACATAGACCTATTGTGGAAATTCAGGACTACCCTGACCATTCTTGGACATGATGCATCTTTCTTTCTCCTAACAGCAACTGTGGTCAAGGCCTGTTGGTACCTCCTCCAGGTGGTAGCTCAGCTAAAAAGGGAGCTAGAGGATTCAGTTAATTCTGGTTAGGGTGTACAAAAATGTCCTTGTCCCTCTTGCACCTAATCCTTCTGGATCACTAGAAAACAGTGAAGTTATAGCTAAACGGGACAGCTAGATTTTGCAGTGGTAGAGAACAATAACCAGGCACCTGAGGAGGAAACACCTTAGACTCCAAGAGGCATGGGAGCAGGAGAGGCATTAATGACCTTTTCCCATTTAGAACTGGCTCTGGAGCCTTCTTCTCCAAGGAAAATGCCCTGGTGTGACTCTCCTAAACTGCTGGAAGCACCTTAAATTTAACTGACTGCTGAGTCTGCCATTCCCCAACAGCTGGCTTTGACTCCCATTTGATACTGATCCATACTCAGTCTTAGGCAAGCCCTGTGCACCTGGGCCCTAGCGATGTGGATTTCTCTGTGTTCCTGCCCCTCCACCCTGTAGCATCCAAAGTCTTCCTTGTGTCTGTGGTTGGTCTTGGGAAGGACTTTCCTGCTGCTCCCCCAGTAGTAGTAGGAGCAATACCTTTGCTTGGTATTGGTACAGAATCTTAGGTGCAAAAAGGTTTCCTTGCCCTCCCTCAGTGGTAGAGAGGTTTTTCTTCTACTCTTACCCTAGCAGCAATGTGTCTCTGCCTTTGTCCTGAGGGGAGTCTTTGCTGACCTCCTCCCAGTGGCTTAAGGCTGTTGATTAATAGGAGAAAAGGATGCAGGGAAATGCATGGTATTTTGTGCCTGTTCCCCTACAGCTGCCTGCAACACCAAGGTGGGGACTCTTTCTGGTCTCTTGCACAGTCCCCAGTCTTTCTGGGGAATATCCAGTTGACATCCACATGAAACAGCTTATGAGTAAGAATAAACTCCCCTTGTGTCTGCTGTCCCTAGTTATTCCAGACCGACATGATAGCCCTCACTTGTCTTTTGGTTGTTCATTTAAATTTTAACTGATTTCTGTAACAAATTCTCCACTTTACTTAGAGCACTATTTGCATCCACAGGGTCTGAGGTTGAATTCTGTGGAAAACTGCTCCAACTGCATTGGTGGAATCATGGAAATCCTTCCATTTGCCATTAGTCCTCTGTTCCCCCTGGATTCCAGTCTAAAATTCTAAAAAAGTAATCAAGCTCTAAAAATAAAATGGCATTTTTTTCCTCCTATAGCCAAGAGCTGTTCTGTTCTTTCCCTCCTCCTCTCCTCTTTCAGATTTTGGATACCGCCATTGTCACGGGCTTCAGAACTCCTGACTCATTTAACTAGTCTTCAGTACCTCCACACTTCTGAGGCTGAAACAAGCTACCTTACACAACAATATCAACTGGCAGCAATGTGTATCTGAAGTAGCCTCTTGCCTATCACTTGATGGCTCTTATTCAGGCTCTCTGTATTTACAATTTTATTAAATTTTTGAAAAGCAGAAAGCAAACCTACCATGATGAAAGAAGGCTTTGGCAAAGATGATTCTGCTGGTGCAGAAGACACCAGAAGCGGCATCACAAGTGGTAAAAATAGAATGCACTGATCTTTTTTAGTTCTGTTAAGGAGATGGGAAGTAAAGCATCAAAGAGACTAAGAAAAGAATATCTGTTCAATAGAACTTTCTGAGATGATATAAATGTTCTGTATCTGCATTGTTCAATACAGTAGCCACATGTGGCTTTGAGTACTTGAAATATGGCTGTGTGACTGAGGAACTGAATTTTTTATTTTGTTCAATTTTTGCTAATTTAAATTGAAATAGCCACATGTAGCTAATGGCTACTAGATTAGACAGTGCAGCTCTGTAAGAACCAAAGAAGTCTAAAAAGTCTATGGTTAATCTCGAGATGAGGAAGTAGACCTGGTAAAATTTGAGGAATATGTCAGAAGGATGTAGACAAACAGCTTGGTCTAGAGCACTCAGAGACAAGTTCCAATAATACTGGGCACTGAGAAACTTAAACACCATATCCATAGCAGGATTTACTAGAGAAGCAAACACTGCCTTTGAAGGTTTTGTGCTATGCATACATGGATGTTTTCAATAAGATCTTAAACCCTGAATTGGACTTAAAGTAGACATATACAAGATTATCTTAAATCTTAGCTATTCTATAAACTAAGTGGGAGGGTACCACAGTCTATATTTGCTATCGATGCCTCCAAAGTTTTAAAAAATTACTACCTCTATGCCTATATACTACTCCTAAATTAATTGCCCAACATTTTGGACAATTACTTATCATTGTTTTGTTATTGAACATTTCATTCGTTTCCAATATTATTCTTTTATATATAATGCAATGAGCTACAAAGTGATATATAAATATTTAAGAAATGGAAGAAACAAAATTAAGAAAGAGTGGGCTTGTACTGCTTTCTTTCATCTTCATTTTGTTTATAAACCTGCTTATTAACATGTTGGTTGAAGTTCATGACTAAACTACATGTTTAATGCACACTCTTTTTTATGGGACACAGAAATCCTCAAATTTGGGTAGAGCACACTACTACTACAATTATCACCCTGATTCTAAACTAATGTTTATCACTCATTACGGAAAAAAAAATACTTAATTTTTTAAAATTGTCCATGGCATCAAATAATCTTTATAACCTCATACCATTTACACAATAGGAGCAATGCTCACATTAATCCTTAAATAAGAATTCTGAAAAGGCAAAAAATAAAACAACAAAGCCCTTATCTCAAGTCCATCCTTAAATGACAGAATTCTACCACACATTAGAATTTATTTTTACTTTTTATGCAAATAATTCATTTTTCCAAAACCTTTCTAAATCTCAGAAGGCCAATCCTGAGTCTTAAAACTAAATATACAACACGCAGTACTTTCATTAACAATGTGCTGATTTGGCCCTATGACAGAATTGCTCTGTGAAGGTGGTGGAATTATTGGTGATTATTTTTTTTAATGTTCTGTAATATTACTGTTCTCAATGTAAATGTTAAAGTATTATTGACTGGACTCTCTATTTCCTTATATTTATAATTATCTAATGAAATTTAGCTCAAAATTAAGAACTCAGCATCTTAAGATTTTAATTTCTTTAGCAATTTAAAAACATAATGCATTTTCTCAATTAATTCTAAATGACAGACAGTAACTTAGTGTTTAAGGGTGGTTAATTTGTACATGGGAAATGAATTAGAACTAGAATCAGAAAAAAGGCTCTAAAAACTTTTTATTATTGAAATTACCTAAACATTTTCTTTAAAAAGTTTCCTATTAAATAATTATGTGTGTAGGCATACATAACCCTTTATAAAAGGAAAACAAACCAATTTTATACGTATATTACTAAATAAATCTTTACTGGCTTGACCAGTTTACAATCATCCCAGGCTATCAAAAATAAAATTCTTATAGCAGTCTGCTTTTTGTCCTCCAGTTTTACGCATCAAACACAATATACCTTTAGGTTATTCTTAACGGCTCAAAGGCAAGCACACATTCCAGATGATACTGCAGAACATGCTTACACTGAATTATGGGATTTACTGCATAATGTTCTAGTGGAAGATATATGCATTATTCTGAAATAAACTATCCAAATATTTTCAACAAGAATACTTTAAGTTTTACATTTATAAGCTTAAGGAAAAATATCTAAGTGAATATTTTATAACCTCTACCAAAAAAAATCCATAACCTCTTTATCTTACTACAAGCACAAAGCGGCTTACCATTCATAACTGTGGGAAACTGAGCCATCATGGTCCTGAGTTTTCCTTGCTAGCTCTCAGCCATCTGCAACATGAAAATATCATGCCATTAATAATATAACAAGGGCAGATCACAGCTTAGTGCACCCACTAAGCAGTGGGAACATCTGTCCCCTTCAGCTCACACTTCCAACAGAAAACAATGCACAGCTTCTGCTGCTGCTGAAGAGGCAGAATTTACATTTGGGGAAGGGTAGGAGATTTTGCTGGGTAATGATGCTGCCTTTAAAACAGAACCATTTAAAAGAAAAGCAGTCATATGTTTAATAGCAAACAAGAAACTCTTGGCATGAATCAATTTGTTAGAAATTAATTTAAGAAAGAATAAGATTGTTATAATTAGGCAAGAATTTATTTCAGAGAAATCAACTGTATAAATTAAATGTACAATAACACAGAAATCCATAATACCCTTTTCTTAAAAAAAAATCCCCAAACAAGAAAACTATCCAAAATAAATGTAGCACAGCTGTTTAATCAAGTTCTACAGGTTTATAAAAATAGTTTATAAGTAATTATTAAAACATATACGTTTGGGGCTAGCCCAGTGGTGTAGTGGTTAAAGTTTGGCATGTTCTGCTTTGGTGGCCCAGGGTTTATGGATTGGGATCCCAGACTCAGAGCTACACCACTCATCAGCCATGCTGTGGTGGCAACCCACATATAAAGTAGAAGAAGACTGGCATAGATGTTAGCTCAGGGCTAATCTTCCTCAGCAAAAAGAAAAAGAAAGAAACAAATATATACATATATATGTTTGTTTAAACATAACTAAATATGTTGGGGACGTACTCTGGACTGGAAAGAGAAGGGATTTGGAAATTATCAGCTCTGGGTTCTCCCCTCTCTGCTATTTTCCTAGCTGTGACCATGAAAGAGTTATTTAACCTTTTTGAGTCTCAGATTCCTCATCTGTAAAAATACTTTGCAGGAGTATTTTTTTAAGTATTGAACATAAACTAGTACACTGCCTGGGACATAGTAGGTAAATGGCTTCCTGGGTGTCCAGGAAGGGAGAGTGCAACATAATTTTGAATGAATTCATTATTTTACTATGAATACATTCAAAATTCAAAATTTATTCCATGAATCTCGAGGGTAGGACCAGTTAGGGAGAGTGAAGAACTAGCAAATTTATAGCAATGTACTTAGTAATTAAAGCCACGGGTTACAACATTGAAGGAAAATACTACTATATTAAAAAACTCAGTAGCTCAGCTATTTACCCAAATAATTTAAATATTAATATTTTTAGAAGCCTAAGGAAAAATGTTTGCACAAGCCATTTAAACAAAGAAGGCATAAAGAGTTGCACATCATGGTGAAAGGTGTCACCAGAGGAGCTGGCCAAGAAGTGTTACAAGGTAAACTATCTTAGTGAATTCAGCGTGCCTAAGGAGAAAAATGACTGTAACACTGTAACCGCAAAAGTGAGTCACACTCACAAAAAACTGGTATATAAATCCAATTTATTAATTTACAGTGAGAAATTTCACAGCCAAGAGAATAAACTGCAGCTTTTCTTCCCATAATGCAAACTATCACTTAGACTAAATTTTCACCAGGTCATTGTGTGGTGAGCAAAGAGAGTTAATTGTGATTACAGTGCTTAATGGTATCAGGCATCGACACAATTTATCTACACAACAGAGATAAGCAACAGGGCAATAGGGCAACAGTGCTTTGAATGGCGCTGCCCATTCTCCTCTTCCGACCCCCAGGTTTCCCGTATGTTACCACTCTATAGCAACCTCCCTCTCAAAGTGTACACGCTTTCTTTAGATGTCAATAAGCTTTACTGCAATGGAGCCTTAAACCTGTCACCACACTCAGACTTCACCTGTCACTATATTTTTCTTAGGTAGGAGGAAATTTCATCCATGTACAAGTTGGTTTTCTTCACTCTTTTCTCAAAAGGTAATATAAATGCCAGGTATTGGAGTTGTTGATTACACAGAAAAATAATACCTAAACCACAGTGGAGTGGTCAAGAACTCTTAGAGGAGATATTGTGTTAAGCTTTAAAGGGTGAGTAAGAATCAGTTATAACTGTAAGGTTAAGAACCTTGAACTTGAACCTGCAGCTGACAAGGAGTTTTAAAGGAGAGGGACAGAGTCAGATTTCACTTAAGATAAACAATCAGCTGTGAAGAAAAGGCCAGGCCTGAAGCAGAGAGATCAGTTAGGGAAGAGATGAGGACAGTGTCTGGCATCTGACTAGAACAGTGGCAGCAGGAACAGAGACACGGGATGAACTGGAGAAACGATGAAGGGGCTAAGACAGGTGGAACTCAGGGTGGCTTTAAATATGAGGGATTATGGAGTAAAAGGAATCAAAGAGACGACTCCCGGAACTGTAGTTTGTGAGACTAGGTAAACAGTGGCGTCACCAGCTAAAAAAGTTAACACAGAAGGAAGTCTCATAAATCAAGTTATGACTACAACTTCCTCAAATACAGAAATTCTACAAACAAGTAAAACATTTTTACTTCCCCAATTTTAAATTATCGTAAGTAATGTTAAACCAAAAAAAGCTACATGCCTGCCTGCAAAGAAACTATTTACTTACAGATATGTAGTAGCAAGGGCCCCTATTTTATTAGGTCTCTGTAACTGAGAGAGACTAATTTTAAAATGCGGGAGAAAATCCTCCAAAAGCATTACCTATAACGCATTTATAACTACACAAAAGCATGCGAGTCACCAAAGATAGTCTGAAGAAAAAGTATGGACTTAACAAAAGGCAAATAAGGAATAGGATCCCACAGTCACAAAGCCTTAATCAGTAAGATCTAGGTCTAAAATTTACAGATCCTCTTTCTAGAACCTCTGGCTAGTCATCACGTTATTCTGTGGATACAACAGAATACCACATACTAGATGCTCAATAATCACAGGTACAATCCTGAAATAAAACCAAAGAATGAATCAAATAATATAATGGGCAGGGAGAGCAAATCCTTTCAGTGAAGCTGAAGGTACTGGTGTTACAAAACCTTCTTCACCTGGTACATGGGATTTAACCACCCCTGCATGTAGGTACCATACTATAGCATGTATGTATGTATGCACATCTGAATGACTGTAGTAACATCTGAATATGGTAGCATAGTCTGATGGAACTAGTCAGCTTTTAAAGCATAGCATTTCATATCTGTTATGTTTATATCAATTCTCTCTGCCCTCTTGTAGAATAATTACCTCATGCTTCACAATTCTACTAGTCTGCTGGCAGAGTAGTACTTGCAGAGAAATAATTGAAATTTTGAAAAATCCAACAGATACATATTACATTTTTTAAAAACTAAATGTGTTACTTTATGTGATAACAGTTACCATTTACTAAGTGCTTACTATTAATGCAATACACGTCAATTTAATGTTGGTACATTTGTAGGGGAGAAGGAAAACAAGCCAGAGACACCCTCCAAAACACAAGTCTACATCAATCACATACAGAAATTAGGGAGTGCTAATCATTTGTTGCCAACCCTGGTGGTCTAGTGTTTAAGATTCAGTGCCCTCATTGTTGCAGCTCAGGTTTGTTTCCCAGGCAGGAAACCACATCACCCGTCTGTCAGTTGTCATACTGTAGTGGCTGCGTTTGCTGTGATGCTGAAAGCTATGCTACTGGGATTTCAAATACCAGCAGGGTCATTCATCCTGGACAAGTTTCAGCAGAGCTTCCAGACTAAGACCAGGAAGAAGGACCTGGCCACCTATTTCCGAAAAAATTGCCCATGAAAATCCTGTGAATAGCAGCAGAGCATGTCTGATATAGTGCCAGAAGATGAGAGCATGGCACCAAAAAAAAGACCAGGTAGGGTTCTGCTCTGCTGAACACAGGGTCACTAGGAGTTAGAACAGACTCGACAGCACTAACAATTATTTCTTACCTCTTGGTATAACTCTTTGGAAGAAGAAAAAGGTACTGAATATCTCTCTGGTTACATGCCTGATGCCTCTTTCAGGGATGTGTGATTGAAATCAGCATCCCCAAACACCTCTCCCTACTCCTTGGTGGAGCTAACACATAATAATGAACAATCTTGGCAGTGTGCAGTGATGATATAATTTGAACACTGTGTTAATTACCTATGGTTTTAGAATATTTATGTGGAGATTTTCCTGCTCATTATAAATTAATGAAGAACTGGTACTGTTACCCTTTTAGAAACCAAGAAATATGTGTGGTAGAAAGCAGGCATAAAACAAAGAAGACTGCTTTCAATTTAACATAATCCAAATGCAATTTGGAGAATGTGGGAAATATATTCATACTAAGGCAGAGAAAAGTAGAAATGCCTGAATAGTAGTAGGAAATTCTTCTTCTATAAAGGGTCAATAAGACCCAGAAGGAAAAAAAAAATTGTAGCCATTGCATGTAAAAAGTAACTCAATTAAGGTTGGGTTTTTTTGTTTGTTTAGAAGTACAGAATTATAGAAGGAAACAATTACAGTAATTATTTAGTCCCAAACCCTCAATTTTCGAGATGGGAAAACCAGGAGACTTGTACAAGCTCACATAGTCAGTAGCAACACTGGTTCTAGAAACCACATCTCTTATGTGCAATGCTCTGTTTTTACGTTTCCCAACTTGCCCGATCATATCACCTGGGACATTCTCTAATTATACAGATTCCCAGGTCCATCCCCAGGAGATTGTGACTCAGTAGGTCATTACATAAATTAGGGCATGAACCTCCTAAAATGGTCCTCCTGTCTTGAGATCCTTCCACAGAGCTACTGGTTTTTTCCAAAACACCCACTAATGCCCCTCTCCTGCTTAAACTCCTCTACGGATTACAAATTAAAGCCTAAACTTCTTAGTTTGAAACAGGGTACCCTTCAGAATCTCACCCCAATCAACTTTACCACATTCTTCTCTAGACACTTCCCCTTGATTCAGGTGTCTTAAGTTCACCAACCTTTTCTTGAAACAGTAATGCCTTTTCGAGACCTCTATTCCTTTGTAAAGAACTGTTCCCTTTGTCACGTACACCACTTTCTTCTCATTCTTTAACTCTCAACTCAAACGTCACCTCTTCTTTGAAAGACTTCTGTCCCCCAGGCAGTCAGTCACTATCTCCCAGGTATGTCCGCAACACCTGTTCATACCATAATAACTTCATTTATTACACATGATTTCAATTTCACATTTCCCTGTTTGACTTCTTCTGGGCAGAGACCATTTTTATTTACCTCTGTATGCCTAGTGCCTAAACCACATCTCCCAGAGAAAATGCTAAATAAATATTTGCTGGACAAACGAATTGGGTAAATGAATAATATGGTTGAGGTATTAAAAAAAAAAAAGGAAGCAAAACAAGGGAAGCATGGAGAGAGGGCAGTGTTGAGTTGAATACACAGAAAAGAGAATGGTGGAGCCGGCCCCACGGCCGAGTGGTTAAGTTTGCCCACTCCGCTTTGGAGGCCCAGGGTTTCACCGGTTCGGATCCCGGGCACAGACATGGTACCATCCATTAGGCCACGCTGAGGTGGCGTCCCATATGCCACAACTAGAAGGACCCACAATTAAAATATACAACTATGTACTGGGGGGATTTGGGGAGAAAAAGTAGGAAAAAAAGAAAAAAGATTGGCAACAGTTGTTAGCTCAGGTGCCAATCCTTAAAAAAAAAAGAAAAAGAAAATGGTAAGAACGCAGAGCAGGCTCCGAACTTCTTCCTTGAAACCCTGAAGGCACCAGAGCTGTGAATTTTAGACCAAATTATCATGTGCAACATGGTCCTTCTGTAACTTTTTTTCCTTTTAAGTATACTTTTAGAGATAAAGGTTATTTCCCATTGTATTCTGAAGACTTTATATTGGGATGAGGAGGAAGGCTTGAGTTCTTCAATTATACTTTGAATCATACTGGTTAAGTATTGGTTAGTTTAAATAAATCTGACTGAAGGTCTGACATTCAAAAGCAAGATAATCAAGTTCCTGAAGGCGTATCTTATAAAACTTTCTCCAGTGCCTCCTCCACTCCACAGCCTATATACACAGAGCCAACTCTCCAAACTTGCTGATTAGTTGGGAAAAATGCTCCTTCCTCATCTGATTCCCAAGGAGATCAAGGTCAACTCTATGAGAGAATGACTGGGGCAAAATTATCTACTTCTTTACAGTTTCTGCAGTAAGACGAAATTTACAGAGCACATATATTCTCCACATCTGTTCCCCATCTATCCATTCATTCCTTCTTTCATTCGTCCATTTATTTATTCATCAAACATGAATTGTCGCTATAATAAAAGGATTTGAAGAATGCTATGAGAACCCAGAAGACGGAAGTAACACTACTTGGGAGGTAAATCTAAATATGGTATATATTACAAAGGAGGTAATATTTGTTTAACAATTATCAAGGGGCCAGGCCCGTGACATAGTGGTTAAGTTCATACTCTCTGCTTTGGTAGCCTGGGGTTTCCAGATTCAGACCCCAGGCATGGACCTAGCACCGCTCACCAAGCCACACTATGGCAACATCCCACATGAAATAGAGGAAGATTGGCACAGATGTTAGCTCAGCGACAATCTTCCTTACACACACACAAGTTAAAAAAAAAAAAAAAAAGAACTATCTAACATGAGGTCAGTGGCAAAGTAAGTGGATTCCATGTGTCCTTGGAGTGAAAGACACTGTACTGGTGTGGGATAGGCACTGTTACAAAAAAAGGAAAAGTATCTGAACCTAAGGACAGGACTGGTTAAAAGAAGGAAAGTACACCAGCCAGTACAACTGTAGACTTTCCCTATTCAAAGACAGTGTGATTTGAGAGTGATGTGGTTTCAAAGAACTCGCTTAATCTTAAGCGCTAAAAAAAGAACTTAAAAAAAACAGTATTTTCAAATTGTGCTCCATGGAGTTCTAGAAATTTCAAGGAGATACAAGGGAGGTGGAGTAGAGAGAAGGAATGAAGGGCTGGGAGAGGATACCAACTTCAGTGAAAGTAGCTCTGTTTTTGTTTTCATATTGAGGCTTCTCTATAAGATTTTATCCGGTGATTTTTTAAAAGAGTTAACATACTGAATTCCATCTCCATTTTAGAAACAATTAAAGAAAAACCAGAGAGATGAAGTAACTTGCCAGGATCACACAATTTAAGGAAAAAAGTATGTCATGTTATTGATTGTGAATTTTGCTGTGCAAGTCAGAGAGAGCTGGCATTTAAAACATGATACATGTTCAGATGTGGTAGTCACCAGGGACTGGGAATAGTTGCCATCCTGTCCATGAATGACATTATCCAGGGAAAGCATATATCAGACACAAGAGAAGAACCTGGTCTTTTAAGGGCATAAGAAGAGAATTCTAACAAACAGCATAGGAACTGAACTGGATTTGTATGTCTTGAGACAGGACACCAGTTATGAAGTGACTGGCATACTCCAGGTGGTGAGAATTTGAACTTGGGCAATAGAGAAGAGGTATTTCAGAGGTAGACTAGACAAGATTTTCTGATCAACTAAATGTAGAAGATGAAAGAAAAGCATCACAGATGAGTTTCTTTCGTAGATGGTTGTAGAATGGTAATACTAACCAAGACAGAAGCTCTAAGAAAGCAGGGATTTGGACAGTAGATTTAGGGGGTGAGGAACAAAATGTTCAGTTTTGGGCATACTGACAAAGACATCCAGGCGGAGACGTCTAAGAGACAGCAAGAATTCTGTTCAAGCTAGGGACCCAGATTTGGAGTCATCGGCAACTGGGTATAGTTCTAATCATGTCAGTGAATGACACTGACGTTATCCTCGGAAAGCCTGTACAGGAAACGAGAAGAACGATCAGAAGAGAATTTGAGAAAAAGGAGACAAATCAAGATATAAAGAAAAGAGTTTCAAGGAGATGGATGGTCATAACCGCCAAATGTCACAGAAGTCAAGACTAAGCCATCAGTTTTGGCAATCTGCTGTGAGTGCAGTTCCCGTACAGTGAACTGGCTGTAAAAGTCAAACTGAAGTAGATTAGGCAGTAAATGGGAGGTGAAGTGTAGGTGACTCAAGAAGTATGTTATTAAGGGAAAGGGAAGAAAGGGTGAAAGGAGAGATAAGAGGCTTTAAGAAAGAGGCAAGGTTATAAGGCTTTACTTTTTAGATAGAGAACAAAACTATTTTTAGAGAAAGAGGGAGAGATGTAATTCCCAAAAAGGAGAAGGAAAGGTTACCTAATGAAAGTTAGGGTCCAGAGAAAGTAGAGATCGACAGCTCTGCAGTATAAAGTTAGAACCTGGAACAGACATTTCTGGCTCCGAGAATAAAGGACAGGAAAGGCAGTAAAGATGAATAAAAATATACCTAAGTTTGGAAGCAGATGAAAAAGAAGTTGAGAAGGTACAGCTTGTCTTTGCAACCCTTCTTTCTCTCTTTTCTTTGGGTCCAGACAACAGTCCAAAGGGCAAGGCTGAAAACAGACTCTTTGATATCCTGGGCCCCAGGTGTCTAAGCACAAATTTCTCTCCTCTTCAAGCCAAAAAAGAGAAGGTCACATGCAAATCAGTTCCCAAGAATCAACCAGACCTGTGCATTGCAGCTTGTGTTCAAATTAATTTATGCCTTACACATCAAAACACATCCTGAATGAATATGGGAAAAAACATTCTAGGCAGAAGTAACAGCATGTGCAAAAGCAGAGTAAAGAGTGTGGTCTGGGAAAACAGGGGGCAGCTTATTCACATGAAATAGCGAAAAGCTAATAACAATGCAAGGAACTACAACAATAGCTGTAAAAATAAGTATTATATTAATACCTAGCTGATACAAATGTAAGTTCGCACAACAACCTTTCTGGAAAGGAATTTGGAAATGTATTTATATCCTGTCTTATTCCAAAAAGAATTAAAGCTCCTACAAAAATACAAAAACATTAAATTAAAAAGTAGATGGATTGGGGCTGGCCCAGTGGCACAGTGGTTAAGTGCACACGCTCCGCTTCAGTGGCCCGGGGTTCACGGGTTTGGATCCCGGGTGCGGACATGGCATCACTTGGCAAGCCATGCTGTGGTAGGCGTCCCACATGTAAAGCAGAGGAAGATGGGCACGGATGTTAGCTCAGGGCCAGCATTCCTCAGCAAAAAGAGGAAGATTGGCAGCAGATGTTAGCTCAGGGCTCATCTTCCAAAAAAAACAAAAGTAGATGGATACATGAAGGCAAAGAGTAAGTAAGTCATCACTGTACTTTCAACTTTTGCATATGTTTGATATTTTTCATAATAAAAGTTGAAAAGAAAACTAGCTTTGATGTTCACGTATCTGACTTGACCATTGTGTCACCTTCTTCATCGTCATTCCCTACAATCATTAGAGTAATTCCTGGCTGGCTTTAATACCTGGCTCACTATCCCCTCTCCAACATTATCCCCATAATGATTCTTGGTGATGTTAATATCCACATAGATGATTCTGCCCATTTCCTGGCCTCTAAATCTTCAACCTCCTGTGTTCCAAAAATCTTATCTTCCATCTTATCTTAGTCATCTACTCCCAGGTTATACCCTAGGCCTTATTATTACCAATAACTGTACTCCTCTGTCATCCATTTCAAGCCTCCCACTCTCCCTTCACCAGCTCGTATGTCAACAGTCCACTCTCTCTAGTTCCCTGACTCCAACAATTCTTAAACTCTACCAGGACTTACAAACTATTGGTCTTATCAACTTTTCACTGTCCCTCATTCTTCCTTATATCCCCACATCCCCTTCCTTATGTCCTAATATCTCTCCTTACCCAAATTAAATATCACAGTCCACCATGGTAAGTAATTCTTGTACACACCCTCAACTTCACTCTCCTCTCTCCATGTATACTACACATCAGGGAAAATCCCAATCCTGACTAAATTCGACTCTCTATACTTATTCCATGACTCTATAAATTAAGTTCCTGACTGGTCTCACTTTACATTCTTGACCACTAAGTCAACTGGACCCCAAGTACCACCTGACAAGTCCATGTTTCCTTAATCCATTTGCTCTCCCCCTCTCCTAGATGACCATTTCACACTTCTCTTTTTCCATCTCCCAGACTTGTAATATATGCTGTAAATGCTTTTCATCCAGCTTGTTGCATTTCAATTTTAAGGCATCTTTTATTATACCAACTTCTTTATTTTTATACCAAAATTTGTCCATCTTCTCTTTTACGTCTGTTGAGTATCCTATCACACTAAGAAAGGCCTGTCTCATACCAGGTCTCATATCAGAAAACTATCCTATATTTTCTTCTAGTACCTATATGATTTAAGTGGGTTTTTTTTAACTTATACATTTGATCTACCTGGATTTTTATTTCGGAATGGAGAGAAAGATGCGAGTCTAAATTGTTTTCTGCACTCTTCTACCACCATCACCACTTACAATGTCTAGCACCTTTTCCGAGACCAATTATGGAATAATTCAGCTTTTCCCAACTGATCTAAAATGCATCTCTTTTCTTATAAACTAAGTTTACACATAAGCCTAGATTTATTTCTGTTCTGTGGGTCTTTCTGTGTACTCCTGTCTTAAGAGTTCTAATTACCATATGTTAGAATATTCAAACCTCTATCTCCCACTATCATATTTTTTTCAGAATTTTCCCATCTATTCTTAGATGCTTATTTTCCCACTAAACCTAAGAATCATTTGTTACATTTCAGAAAAATTACTGTTGAATTTTGTGTGGAACAGTATTGTATTAATGGATCAGTTTAAACAGAACTAACATTTGTACAATATTGGCTTTTCTTATCCAAGAACATTTATTCAGGCTGGCCCTGTGGCCAAGTGGTTAAGTTTGGAATGCTCCACTTTGGTGGCCCAGGTTAGCAGGTTCGGATCCCAAGCACAGACCTACACCACTCATCAGCCATGCTGTGGCAGCAACCCACATATAAAATAGAGGAAGACTGGCACAGATATTAGCTCAGGGCTAATCTTCCTCAGGCAAAAAAAAGAGGAAGACTGGCAACAGATATTAGCTCAGGACTAATCTTTCTCAGCAACAAAAAAAAAGAACATCTATCCAATTATTCTTTTTGCATCTTTCAGTAGAGTCCTGGTCCTATCTCATTTACTTCTAGGTACTTTATGGTTATAGTTTAAATGATATATTAATTTTATATATTTTAGGAATACAAGAAATATTCATTTTGGTAAATTTATATGGTAATGGACATGTGTGGTTGATTTGCCTGCCCAGTCCATGGCTGGTTGTCTCACAACAAAACATCAGACAAATTCCAATAGAGGAGCATCCTACAATAATACCTAACCAGCACCACTCAAAACTGTCAGTCATCAAAAACAAGGAAAGTCTGAGTAACCATCACAACCAAGAGGAGCCTAAGGAGCCAGGACAATTAAACGTAATGTGGCATCCTAGATGAAATCCTGAAACAAAAAAAAGACATTAGGTACAAACTAAGCAACACTGAATAGAGTATGGACTTCAGTTAACAATAACGTATAATATTGATTCATTAATTGTAACAAATGTATCACACTTCATACTAATGTAAGATGTTAACAGGGGAAACTGGGTGGAGGGGTAGATGGGAAACTCTGTACTAACTGTTCAATTTGACAAATAAAAACGGCAAGCAATAGGATATATTGGAGTATATGAGGAAGCCATTTTGTGTAAACCTAATGCGGCCTGACCTTGTCTTGCCAAAAGGGCCTGACCGAGGCCGTTGAGCGTGCATTGTATATCTGCTTTAGATATTCCCTATGGCAAGAGAAAAGGCCCTTGAGCTAAAGGTGCAACTTCCCTCCCCCTCCCAAAGTTGGCATTTCTTTAAGGATTAAGCATCTTTCCTTAGGCTAGAAACTGATTGCTGCGCTCACCTGTGACCACCCAGCTCAAGACAATAGACTTACCTCCTGCTACGCCTTCCAAGATAGCAGACCCACTACCTGCTGTGTCCATCAACTGCTGTGCCAACAGGGCAATCTTGTGACTATTGTGGGAGGGACATTTCAATCATATGTGAAACCTCCTGTATGGGGGTATATAACCACTCTGTATACCTCACTTCTTTGGTGCCCTTTCTTCCTTTGGGAAGAAAGGCCCCAGGCCATGGTCCTCAGATTTCAGCTCAGAATAAACTCACCCAAATTTTCATTTATAAATTGGTTATGGATTATTTTCGTTGACAAATTTTTCTGTAAATTTAAAATTGTTCAAAAAAATAAACTATATCAGAGGTTGGCCCCATGGTCTAGTGGTTAAGCTCAGCACGCTCTGCCTCAGCAGACCTGGTTCAGGTCCCAGGTGCAGACCCACACCACTTGTTAGTGACCATGTTGTGGCGGTGACCCACATACAAAATAGAGGAAGACTGGAGACAGATGATAGCTCAGGGCCAATCTTCTTCACCAAAAAAAATAAAGTATATCAATTTTTTTTAAAAAGGTAAATACCACAGAAGTAGAAAGTTTAAGGCAGAGTAAAGGTAAAACATGTACCTCTAAATCTGGCAGCATTCATCCAAACAAAATACCCACTTGGACCATTTATAGAACTTTGTCTTATGAAAATAATCCAGTGAAGGAAAATAGAATGCAAAGATGCATACCACAGTGTCATAACTATTAGAAAACATACAAATAAGATAATTTATCCAATAGAGAAAAGAAGAAGAAAATAAAGTTATATTCATTCAGAACACCATGCACATATTACAAATGATAATTTGAAGGCTACAGTAGATAGGTAATGTTTACAATATAATGTAAATTTTTTAAAAAATACAATGTAAATATCGGATGCAAATATTCAAAATTACATATGCACAGGTCAAGGATTAGAAGTAAACATCTTGAGGCGGAAGAAACTTATCTTTGTGAATCCAGCACCCAACAGAGTTTGGCAGAGTAAATGTTCAATATATATTTGCTGAATAACAATATTCACCACAATTTTATTTATAATAGCAAAAGACTTGAAACAACCTAAACATCTGAAAACAAGAATGTGGTTAACAAATCAAAGTCTACATACTAGATAAAATACAGCCATTAAACTTATGAAAATTATGAAGCAACATAGAAAAAAAAATCTTCCATGTACTGAGTAGACAAAAATCTACACTATGATCACAACTCTGTAAAAATGATATATATATACACAAATATATACACACATATATGTATGTATCTGATTAAAAAGCATTCATATGCTAAAAATAGTTGACTTAGCTGGAAATACTGTAAGTGAATTTTTTTTTCTCTTCTTTATTTTCCAAGTTTTGTTGTTGTTGTTGCCATTTGGGATTTTTTTATCTCATATGAACTACATATACCAAAATGTCAAGCAATTAAAAACAGACAGACAAATATTAAGACCTCAGTAATTCAATAAACAGAAGTTTACGGTAGACTTACAACTTGCTTTTCAAAAACCAGGAACGCCATCTCTGGGGTATTTTCTGACATAAACCAGTTCTCCAATTCTCCAACACCAACTGGGTGTCCAACAATTCATTTCAATTCCGACACTAACTACCTGGAGTTATCACTGTCCCTACAGGTTAAAGCCTCAGTCCCACAAGAATGCCCCAATTTCAGACACTGGTGACAGTCCTGGGCCATCTTCTGACCAGGCTATAAATTGAGGGTTCCCATGACCCCCTCCTCAGGTTTGATAATTTACTAGAAAAGCTCACAGAACTAAGGAAAACAGTTAACTTACATTTACAGCTTTACTATAAAGTACACAACTCAGGAACAGCTAAATGGAAGAGATGCATATGGCACTGTATGGGGAGGCAGGGCGTGCAGCTTCCACGCCCTCTTCAGTTGTGCCACCCACCCAGCACCTTAATGTATTCACCAAGCTGGAAGCTCTCTGAATCTCACTGTTCTAGAGTATTTATGGAGCTCAATTCTCCAGCACCCCCTACCCCTTCCTGGAGGCCAGTGGGTGGAGCTGAAAGTTCCAACCCTCTAATTTCCCTGGTCTTTCTAGTTGTCCAGCCTCATCCTGAGGCTCTCTAGGCTACCCTAGGCTACCCTAAGTCACTTTATTAGCATAAACTCAGGTGTGGTAGAAAAGAACTCATTATAAGTAACAGGATACCTCTCACTCAGGAAATTCCAAAGGTTTTAGGAGCTCTGTGCCAGGAACCAGGGACAAAGACCAAACATACTTTTGTATTGTCAAATTAATAAACAGAAAGCTCATTAAATTGGAGTAGGGAGATCCAAAGTGGGAGCTCTCATGCCCTATGTCCATAGCAGAGCCCAAAAGGAAGAAGAAAGACTTCCTCTTCTTGAAGGGCAAGAAGTTCAGCCAATGAGAGGCCATCACAATTCCACCAATGAAAAGCTACTAGACATCCACCTCTCAATTCCTCCAACGGGCTCCTTGTTCACAATAGCCCTCCCAACTTTCTCTTCCCCTCTATAAAAGAGTTTCTCCCCCCTTGCTGCTGGGGTCCTTGCACACAGCTCACCATGGCTGCAGACCCAGGATTGCAATTCTTTGCTGATCTCCAATAAACCCATTTTTGCTGGAGAAATAACAGGCTATCTATTTAAGATCAATAGTATTATACCATGCCATCTTTTAACCCAATAGTCAATATTACCCAGAGTCTTGCCCTTGTCAATTTTTTAGTCTACTATGAACAATGTTCAATAACAAATCTATTTTACCAAAAATATTAAACTGAGATGACCAATCATGAGATGACCAGCCATGCTATATCCAGTACTATCCACTCCTCACCACACTACCACAGAGGCCTAAAGAGACTGGTATCTAAACTGATGCCACACCCCAGCCTGCAAGGGACCAGCTTCCATTTGTGACTGACAGTTTCCCATCTCAACCAAAACATGAACAGAATAAGAGAGCAAAGGAAAGAAAATCAAACTAGTAGCCAATGGACAAAGGAGCATTCATCCATTGCCTACTGTAAGTAAAGCATGCCATCACTGTAGCAAAAAATAATGCTCTTACATAGAACACTCCAATCATCTGAGAAAGTGAATATAAAATAATAAATGTGCAATGAGGATTTTTAAAAGCAAACTCCAAGATCTGACAGGGAGAAAAATTACCAGGAAAGAACAAAATAGAGATATTCTGACATGAATTTAGTCACACTAAAACCAACAGTGTATCCAGAAAATATCTGTCACTGAACAGCAACACCTAACCAAAGCAAGGTCTCTCTTCCCCCAAACACCTCAAGTCACAAACTTACAAATTCTCTTCACCAATCTGAATTCTTTAATTTTGAGAGTTAATTCTTTAAATTGAGATTTAAAAATTTAAAAGATACCGGAGTGGGAAAGAGTCCTTCCAATTATGTAATCCATTCATTCTCAAACTATGGTAACCATGGCCCACCTAAGTGGGACAATAGATCCAATCTACCCATCTGCTCCCATTTTTCAGTAGAAAAATAACTCCATGATGAAGAATTAGAGTAATGTATGTCAACTTCACTTCAATAAACAATTTTTAAAAATAATTATAGAATGCAACAATTACACAAGAGCAAAATGGTCAACAAAATTACATCTAACATTAATTCTAAAATTACATTAATTCAAGAATAGCAGCGCTTGGAACCACATCAAACTCAAAACAAAAATGATGCACTGAAAATAGTATCCATCTGAGCGTGAGTGCGCATAGTAGGAATTTTTAAATGCTGCCAAAGCATTGTATAGCTAAAGGATTTCTTACAGGAAAACTAAATTAGATCCCTCAGTAAGATCTAGAAATTGTCTAATTTTAGTTTATGAACAGGAAATTTCAGTAACACTTAATAACTCACATTATCAGTAAGTAGACCATACTATTACATAAAATTCAAAGACTATGGGAATGGAACAGCAACAGCCCCTCAGAACTGAGGAAATGACTTCCATTTTGGTTTCATTCATCAGGAAAAGCTTCCTGACCTAGCAGGTGTCTTGATACCATACTAGGGAAGCAGCAATCTAACCCAATAATTTTCAACCATTTTTCCACTGTGATTCTATGTAACAGCTCACCAATCTAATTTCCTAAATTGGATTCCTCATACATTGCTGGCAGGAATGTAAAATGGTTTAGCTGCTTTGGAAAACACTTTGGCAGTTCCTCAAAACGCTAAACATAGGTTCCCTTATAACTCAGCAATTCCACCCCTAGGTATGAGACCAAGAGAAGTGAAAACATAAACCTATGCCCACACAAAAACTTGTACACAAACACTCACAGCAGCATTATTCATAACAGTCAAAAAGTGGAAACAACCCAAATATCCATCAATTGATGAATGGATAAACAAAATCCATATAGTACAATATTATTTGGCCATAAGAAAGAATGAATTACTGATATATGCTACAACATGGATGCACCTTAAAAACATTATGGTAAGTGAAAGAAGCCAGTCACAAAGACCATATATTGTATGTCCTCATATATATGAAATGTCCAGAATAGGCAAATTCAGAGACAGAAAGATTAGTGGTTGCCTAGAGCTAGCAGTGTTGGTGGGAAATGGAGAGTGGCTGCTAATGTGTATACGGGTTTCTTTCTGAAATGATAAAAATGTTCTGAAGTTAGATAGTGGTGATGGTTGCACAATTCTGTGAATATATTAAAAACCACAAAACTGTAAACTTTAAAAGAGTGAATTTTATGGTATATGAATTGTATCTCAATAAAGCTGTTATGAAAAAAATCTTATCTCCTTCACATAGCATACAAAATGTTTTAGGGTCTATCCTTTATCTACTTTTCCAGCACTGGAATACCTTCTCCCTCCCCCTCCACTCCATCTTATTCCTATGCCCCCCTCTCTGAACCTGTGGAATTACCCACCTTCTCAACGACACACCCACTTAGAGCTTTCTTTGCCTCAGAATTCCCCTTTCATCTTGTATATATCTCCATTAAACTACATGCCACCTAGTTGTAACTTTTGTTCTCATGCCTGCCCACCTCTGTTACACTGTGAGTTCCTGTGAATGTCTCTTCATCTTCATATACCTAGTGCCCAGCAGTCAGCCAAGGACTAAAATATCCTTTACTAAACACAAACCCTTGGACTCTGAGAGATAGCATTCTTTCAACTGCACTGAGGACAAGCAGGCTAATAGACCGGAACTTGAATTTTGAAAACAGATCAACCAACTTGAGTCCAAATCCCAGTATAGTCACTCCTTAGCTTTGTGGACTTCCATAAGACAGGGCTTCAATTTCCTAACCTACAAATGCAGATAACTGTACCTAAATGCCAGACTGTTTTAAGGCTTAGATATCACATCTGTAAAGCATCTGGCACATAGAAGGTGCTCATAAATGATAGCTATTACTACTGTTATTTCAACATTATTTTCACCTACAATAGTTAACTTGATTTCACTGAATTGGTACAGTTTTTAGCAATTACTAACTAAAAAAAGACATGTTTTTCTCACTTTAATCAATATTTGAGAAAAAGGTTACTATCATTTCTACCTAGAGACTTAGGGCCCCAAATACACAATGCAGGTTGACACTCAGAAGCTTCAAAAAAGAAGACTTTTTCTGTACAAACTTAGTTCTTAGTTCTAGTTCTGCAACTTAGTATCTTAAGATGTTTAAATATAAATTTTAAGTTTAGACTTTTATAAATGCTAAGTTTAGCCTAGAAAGAATCAACCAATAACCTGAGAGGGCATAAAAGAACAGGAATGGTAAACTAAGACTGAAGAAGTTAGTACTCCAATAATACTGAAGATTTAAATTTAACCAATTTTAGAAGAATTAGTCAACAACTCTGAACAAGAGAATTCACCTACACAAATGGGAAAACAACACCTAAGATAGCTGTGACTCAGCCTGGACTGCTGTAAGGTGAGGGCGAGGGAAGTCGGTTATTTGGCGTATTCTCTTCTGTCTCATATCAGGACTAAATATTAAAGCAAAACTATTTACTTGACTTGAATAAGAAGTACAGAGGGAAAAAATTCACATAGAAGCTTAACTTTCAAGTAAAATATCACCTCTTTGAAACAACGATAAGTTTCTAAGTTTTGAAGCCATTTAAGAAAACACAAAGGAAAAAATAAACAGATTCATCTATTTAATATCTTAAATTTCTGTTGAAAACAAAATTAAAAGATAAACAAATGAAGAAAAACCACAACAAACATGATAGTCAATATTTTTAATGTACAGAGAGCTATTAAAATAGTTAATGAAAATACTAAGACCTCAAATAGATAATTTTTGAAAGACGAAATAAAACTGGATAATAAATGTTAATATTGCCAATAATCAAGAAAATGCAAATGAAGTTTTGTTTTGCTTCTCCTTACAAATGTTTAGAAAAAAACAAACCTTAGCTATTACTCAAGGCTAGCAAAAGCGAGAAGAAGTGAGTGCTGCAGACACAGCTCACGGGAGCACAAACTAGTGCAGCTCTTCAGAAGGCAATGTGAAAATATACAGCAAGAATCCTACCAATGTTCATACCTAATAAGCCAATAATTTCACTTCCGGAAATCTGTCATAAGGAAATAATAATAAATGTGATATTTTAAATAAAGTGTAAATAAAGATATTTGCTGCAGTTTAGTTATTATAGAAAAAAATTGCAAATAATGTGTCCAACAATGGGAGAATGAACTGAGCCAAGCATTATGCTGCCCCTTAAATTCATAATGATATGTGAATTACATTTCAATAAATCTATTTTTTAAAAAAACAAGTTCAGCTTGACCATGTAACAACATGGAAACTGGTTATGTTCCTATAATTTAAAATTTATGATATAATATAAATGTGCATGTATCATTATGAAAATAATAATAGCAGCCCACAATCACTGAATACTTACCAAATGCCAAGCCTTACACTCAGGTCTTTACATGTTATCATTGTTATCTTATTATCATCAATATCATCATTATCAGGGCCATCCTAGGAGGGTCTGAAGTCCAGGGTCACTCATCAACTGTGGGGCTGGCCCAAGATAAATAACACTTTAAAGAAGGCTTCACTGTAAAAATTTTCATAGGCCCCTTGAGAATGTCAAAAACATTTTTTTGAAACGGAATTTTAATTATTTCAGGAAAAAAAGATACAGTACCCTGATCCACTCCTTCCCTCCAAACACAGCCCAGAGCAGCAGCCCTAGCTAAACCAACCAAAAGACAGGCCTGAGGACTACTGTTACACTTACGGAGAACTGATTATGGGATGGTCACACTCAATGTACATTATCTCTTCAACCTCATAACAACCCTATGGATAAAATTATGAAATCTTATTTATTTATTTATTTATTTATTTATTTTAAAGATTGGCACCTGAGCTGACATCTGTTGCCAATCTCTTCTTTTTTCTTTCCTTCTTCTCCCCAAAGCCCCCCAGTACATAGTTGTATATTCTAATTGTAGGTCTCAACATGGCCTGATGAGTGGTGCCAGGTCCGCACCCAGGATCCGAATCAGCAAAACTCTGGGCCACCAAAGCGGAGTACGCAAACTTAACTACTCGACCATGGGGCTGGCCTCTCAACTTTTTAAAGAGGAGAAAACTGAGGCTTACTGAGATTGTTACACTCACAAAGCTACTAAAAGGCTAAACTGGACCTAAATTCCAATCAGACAGCACAAGCCATGTTCCTAACTACAACATTGTATTGTAAAACATGTACACCAATATACATGTAAAAACAAACAAAAAGAAAAGACAGGTGAGTGGGAGACACCCAAATGTGGCTGTCATTGGCTGGTGGACTTGGAATGACTTTTCTCTCCTACTTCTTTTCTTCTGTTACAGATTTTCTTCAGTCGGCATGTGTTATTCTCACAATGAAAAAAAAACCGTTACATAATGAGAAACAAAGTTAAATTTAAGGAGGAAAAGCATTTGGAAAATATCTACGTTAAATGACAAATAAATTATATTGTTAATAAATAAAGTGCTCACTCATTCTTCTTACAGACCGGCAGTCGGTATACCTCAAAATTAAACTAGCAAATTAAGAGAAGAATGTCTTTGATCAAAGCTAGAACAGAAAGGCAGGCTGGAGAGAAAAGGAGTTGAGGTCTAAACTAATCAAATGTGTTAACAGCCAGGGAAAGGTGTGAATGGAACTGAAGCCTCCAACGACAAAAGCTTCAGCGTCTGTTCTCTCCCCTAAGGCTCTGGCTTCTGGCAAAGGCTGCTGGTGGGCCTACCCAACCAATTCACCAAACTTCCCCAGGTATTCCAGAATCCCACCAAGATTACGTTAGGGCCCTCCAACTTCCCCCATTACACTGGAAAAAGGGTAAAGTCAGAAGAGAAATTGAACCCTGTTTTACAGAAGAGATCTAGAAGGAAGATTCAAATATTCGGAACATTAAACAAGCTATCCTGGAGTCAAAGAGAAATTTATTTCATCAGGTTTTCCCACAGGCAAGGTTAATAATCTTCAAAACCACTCTAAACAACTTGCTGTTCCCAGAACGGGAAATTTCCACGTCTGTTTTCACTCAGTTTTAGTCTCTGGGCCCCTCCCTTTCACCTTCCTTCCCCCCTGGCCTAGAAAGCCCAATTCCAGTGTTACTTCCTCTGCAGAAGTTTGTCTATTTTATATACTTAGAAGGTTAATTCCCTTCTTGGTATCACCAACATCACCCTGAGCACCTTTAATTCAAATCAACAAATATTTACCCGAGTCATTAGATGTATACGACCTGTATAAGATGTATTAGAGCAGGGACTATAGAAGAATAAGACCAAAAGTTAGAATTCCAGATAAGTGCTATAGGTATACAGAAAGGACAAAAGATGGGCACCTAATTTTGCCTTAGGGAACTAGAAAGTTGTTAGATGAGCAATCCCAGAGGAAATGACTCCTAAACTGAGTGCTGAAGAAACGAACAATAGGTACCACCCCGTAGGCTAGGAGGAAGAAAGGAGATTTTAGGAATTGGGAACAGAAATGTGCAAAGACACAGGAAAAAATCTTTTGAGAATTAAAATGACAATTTTAGAGGACTTTGTAAACAGGTCTAATGATAGCCCCTACCTCACAGGAATGCCATAAAACTGAAGTGAGTTAATAAATATAATGAATTAGAATAGTGCTATACATGGGAGGTACTATGTAAACATGAGCTACTATCATTACCATTCTAAAAATCCATAAACAAAACTAAGAAACAAATTTGGAAAAATGTACATCTATATGGCAAAGTCACTATTCTTAATATATAAAGAATTCTTAGAAATAAATAAGATGAACATGCCAATGAAGTGAGAAAAAGGCAGAGACAAATATTTCTCATAGAAGAAAAAAAACCTTTTTAAGTATAACTTTATTCATATTCAGAAAAAGAAAGATTAAAGCAAAGTGGTCTTTATCAAATTAGCAGATTTAGAAAAAGAGACCCAGTGTTTCTGAGGATGTGGGGAACAGGACTGGTTTCACTTGGTAGAACACTTTGATACTGACAAGTTTTTCTAGAAAATAATTTGGCAATACATTTCATGGGCCTTAGGAAGTGTCCACATCTTTTGACCCAATACTACTACAACTACTAGAAATTCATTCTAAGGAAATAATTTTAGATGTGGACACAGATATGGTTACACAAATGTTAACTGTGGCACAATTTAAAATAATAACAACAAAATTTATAAACTACCTTAATGTTACAGAAGAATGAGATGATATGAGTGCAAGATGTAGAGTCAGACTAAGTTCACATCCTTTGTCTACCACTTATTAGCTATGAGATCTTGGGAAAATTATTACACCTGTCCTTATTCAATTTTCTCAACAGTAAAATTAGTAATAGAACAGCTATTATAGAGAGGCTGAGGACTAAATGAGTAAAAATATGCAAAGTGTCTCAAAAGTAACTAGGATATAGTAAATGCTCAATAAATATTAGACATTATTAACATTCAGTAGCAGCAGGGTAATATTATTTAGCCAATAAAAGTTATATTATAAATACATAATAAAAATAGAACCATGTTTTTTATAAATGCTAGTAATCTAAAAAGCAGGTTACATAGTAGAGTATATAACACAATTCCATTTTTTGCAGAGAAAAATTTCTAGAAGATCTACCAAAATACTAACACTGAACATTTCTCTGGGTAATATGATTATTAGTGACTATTACTGTCGTCTCTAAATTTCCCTCTGGCTTTCCAATTCTCCACAAGGAACGTATACTACTCATCACAATAAAAATAGTATGAAGTATAGAATTAAACAACAAACACAATATAGGACTTTTAGGAAAAATCAAGTCAAGGTATCTATTCTAAACCATTTGACAAATCTCTGCTCTAGGCTCATGTTATGCCTGAGATTTCTTTTTCTAGCTTAAGTTACTTGGAAATAGAAATATTCAGAGATCTGCTGAGCGCAAACCAATAGTAATACTAAAATAATAAACATTAAATACAATGACCTGAAATATTATTGTTTACTCATAAAATGTGCACAATAATCCTTCCCCAATCTTGAATTCCTTAATAATAATTTTGAATAAGGCAAATTTACTTCTCTCAATCACCCCCACTCACCTGTGCACACACTCCCTACCCCCATTTCCTGTCTTACTTTTCTCCATAGCACTTAGCCAATTCTAACTTCTAGACATTTTATTGTCTCTCCTCCCCCTTCTTGAATACAAACAGCATAAGGGCAGGGGTTTTGTGAATTCTGTTCACTGCTCACATGCTCAGTGCTTGGGCCAGTTCCTGGCAGGCAGGCACTCAATGTTTGTTAGATGAAATAATGACTTCAATATCATGAATTATGAGTAACTTCTGTTGCATTTAACTTTTTAAAGAGGAAAGATGGTGATTGAGAATAAAGAAAAGGAAGTTAAGGCTGGCAGAAAAGGAGAGGGAAAAAAAGACTTTTTTTTCCATTGAAGACCCTAGAAAGGCAAAGATGACACAGTCAACCTAGTGAGGAAAGCAACAGCAAAGATGTATTTAAGGGGGAGCCGCACGTAGCATATGCTTTTTCAAGATGGGATTGCCACCATGCTATAAAGACTGTAAACTCAGGGACTGGAGAGCAGTGTTCAGAAAGTTTTGGGTTACCTGTATCTAACCTAAATGGCTTTCTCCATCTCAATCACCCAAGTGACTCAGCTCTCTGGGACCCAGTGGAACCCTGGATCCTGGATGTAGGAGCTAGGATGGTGGAAGGAGGAGGCAAAAACTCCAACTCAGAATCAAGGAATGAGGACCAGATGCCAGAAGGAAGAAGAGGCGGTCAGGTAAAGCCTTCCAACAGAGGTTGTCTCTGCAAGCAAGACAAAATCAATTTACAGGCATTTCACTGGAACTTTAGCAGAGGGAAAGCCTAAAATGCTTCTAGTGAGAAGGTAAATGGAAATTAAATCTCAAGTCTTAACCATGGCTTCTCTTCTACCACTCCGGTTTTCAGGACTTAATTCAAAGTTAGAAAAGGGATGCTACACATGCATTCCTAGTCCCCATCATTCTAGGCAAATTTCATTAATCTTGAAGTTCTCACTAATACTCATCAAAAAGTATTTCATGCTCACTGAAAAGTAAAGTCACCAAATGTTACATAAGTTGTAAAATTTATTAACTTGACCTACTTAATTCTTGTATTTAAGCAGTCATTCTTAAGTGTGAAGGAGGAGTGGTAGGGTGGTGAGTAGAATATGCAAATACCTATGCCAGTGTGTTCAAGCAAAAATGAAATGATAAAGCAACAGTTATCAGTGTACTCCTGACTGTCAGAGCAAACCCCACTGGCTCCTATCTATGTGGACTCTGCAGTTTGACATAACAGACCATTCTCGACCATTCTTTCCCATTATCGACCTCACACTATTCAAGCACTCCTCACACTGCTAAGTAGAAGCTATTTAAGCACTTGGATTCAAAGACTTTGAAGTGATAATCCAAAACAGTAGTTTCTTTTGCCGATATAGAATGTTTTCTTCCTGTAGGCTATGTTTTTTGGGTTTCTTGTCCCCCCAAATTAAGGGGACTAATAGGCAGATTCTTTGTTGGGAGATGGGACTATAAGTCAGTTCTTCTACATACTCTATTTTCCAGCCTTCTTACGTGGATTGTTTTGATGTTACGATTAAAAATTAAGGGCAAAAAAGCTAATTTCTTTTCCAGTCACTGGGTAAAAAGACCAAAAAAAAAAAAAGACTAAGCTAGTTTAATTTGAAATTCCTCGTTGAAGCAAGTTGGAATAACAATAGAAAACATTTGTTTGTTTATTTATTTATTTATTAAGCACTTATATAAGCTGTAGTCACTGTGCTAAGCACCTTATATTACATACAACAACACTATGAGATAGGTACTATTTTTATCCCCATTTTACAGATGAGGAAACAGAATCTTAGAGAGTTAAAATAACTTGCCCAAGGCCATACAGCTATTTGGAGTTGGAGCTAGGAGCAGGAGGTTTAACTTGAAAGCCTATACTCTTATCTACTACAGTTATGATGCAAATAAATGAAATTTTTATTTAACCACATATATTGTTTCTAAAATGAATATGCGATAGTGAATAAAATGATTTAGAAAACAAAACAGTTGCTTAAATAAAACAAGTTAAATGTCTACCGTCTGGTAATAGATCCCTAAACGTCTATCAAAACAAGTGCTGAATGGCTCCTCAAGTAAATAAACCATCCAGCGCCCTGATATAGCTGTTAAATTATTTCTACGTGAATCTCTCCAAATGTTATACATTTGCAAGTGAAATATGCTGCCCTCTTAAGAGTTGTAAAAATACATTATTTCTTGATGTATTCACCGTCCTATTTCGGCTCAGTTTCCTCCCCTCCTCCCCCACTTCCTCTCTGCCTTCAGATCCTTTAAGTCCAGTTCAGTTCCTCCTTCTCAAGAACACTTACATGCACACTCTACCCAACAGGACGCTAACGTTAGTCACTGTGCTCTGTAGTTACAGGATGCTGCAAAGTCAAAAACGAACTCAAGTAAAAAATACAGCATTTCTGATCTATCTTCATCTGTAGAGCTATTCACTTACAGAATAATTCTAAACATTCTTATTTTCCACTTCACACTTGGAATCTTGCCGTCATCTTGATTAGCACATCAAAAAAGTCTACCTTTTTTTAGCCTTTCTTCAAAAAGTTATTCTATAAATTTTTCCATAAAGTATTGAAAATACCAGAATACAAAAAAAAACAAGCAAATGCACTGTTAGATGGTAATAAATATATCACGCTTTAGTAATGTAATTAGTTTATTCTGAATCATTTCTGGAACTTGTGAATATAAATGCTTTACAAGTAAGTACAGTATATAAAAGTGCTAGTGACTTATCAATGGACTAATATATACTTTCATTCATTTACTCAACAAATATTTACTGAATGCCCAAAGGACTATTTCTTGTTTTTAATTTCTGAACCGAGATTAAGTGTACCAAGTAAGGACACAGGTACTGAAGTTAGAAGGATCTTGATTTGAAACCTGGCTCTTGTACTTACTGCTCAGAGACCTAGAGTAGTCCAATAACCTCCAGGTTAACATTTCACTTATCTATTTGATGGGAAGAAAATAACTACTCACAGGGTCATTTCCAGCTTTAAATGATTATGTAAACAGCACAGGGCCTAGTATGTACTAAGTGCTCAATACATCACAACCATGGTAAATATATTTTAATACCGTAGAAAGTAGTTGAAAGAGATAGCCAATAAATGTTCTTTTTGTCTTACCAGAAAGATGGAAATTTGTGAAACTCTAAAGATGTGTTAAAAATAAAAATCAGAAGGTCATGTAAGAAATTTTCCATTTTTTTTAAAAGGAACTACATTAAGTATATAGGGTGAAATGACCAAAAAATAAAAATAAGAAAGAAAGAAAAAGAGATGGATAAAGAAAATCTTGAAAGCTGCTGAGTTTGGGTGATGGGTCTATAGAGGTTCCTCATACAATTCTATTTTTGTGAAAATATAAATTTCTAAAAACTATAATTCCAATCCCAGAACATGCCTAACACATTCCTTCATATTCACGAGAGATCAGGATTTTAGCCTTGAGGTATGTTGAACTCACAGTAGTACCTCCCTGCTCAATAATTCAGTACAGGTCAAGTTTTCTCAGACAAATCTACCTTTCATTGTAAAGGTGAGCAAAGGGAATAATTACATGCATAAAAGGGTAAAACACATAAGCTTTTCACCTGCTCATTAATATATATTAAAACAGCAACAATGCACATTTTTCCATGTCCTTCAACATGAAATTCTGTTTGTTCATGAATTAAGCTTTTAAAAACAACTTCCACCTTACATACTTTGGCAATTACAAGGGATACATGTCAATCATATCTCAAGAACGCTGGGGAAACAGAAAAGAAATTCCAAGGAAATCCTAGACACAGCCAAAGAAACCTAAAGGTGTGCACATCAGAGGTGCTAGTATCTTTAAAATTCGAGGGACACCATTACTAAAATATGTAAAGGTTTTACATGATGTTTCTAAATTGCGTTTAGGTTTTATCACTGATTTACAACCCAGCAAACCAGCACAGGGAAAGAGGCAATTAATTTTCTTGAGAGACTTAAGAAGATTAACCTACAGAGTCTACGCCACCTAAATTAAGCTGACTAAAACAACAAAATTTCAAGTCACACCTCGCCTATTCTGGGTAAGCAAGTAAACACTAGTAAAAACAAACTAGAGCATTTAGTAAAGCAATAATTTTTGTGTTAACCTTAATTTCTATCACAAAGTGGTTGGAACTATCAAAAATATACCTAGTTGATAATTAATAAAAGTCTCAAATGAAGCATACTTGCCACCAGCAATCATTCAACGATAAAGCACATGGCTAATAAATCCCAATACAGCATCTTTTCACAGAATGAAAAGCCACCTGCAGTTTCAGCCTCGGTTTACCCAATCGGTACGCACATGCAGCCGTCTTTAAATTAAAAAATATATATAGTAATAAGTAAATAAAGGATACTCTTCTGGCCTAAGAGATTACATCTTTCCGTGCTTCCTGGACACCCTGGAAGTCGCTAATGCTTAAGTCAAGCTGTAACATTCCCCAACTTTGGTTTCACGCGAGCGCTGGACGCCGAGCATCCGCCCACTGGCCCCTCGTGACTCGGGCCACTTTGACGCACCGGGATGCGGCTGCCCTGACATTCCCCACCGACCATGACCGAGAAGGAAAACCAACTCCGCGAAAAGAGAATAGGTCCCCGAGGAAGCGTGCGGGTGTCCCTAAAGGCTCTCTTCGGCAGGCACCCCGAAAGCTAGGGGCCACGCCGCCCCCGGCGGCCGCACCTGCCAGAAGAGGGCGGGGGCTCGGGCTCGGCCGCAGGGAAGGGGCAGCCCGGGCCCGGCCCCTCGGCGTCCGCCCTGGCCCCGCCGCGGGGGCAGGAACCCCGCGCCGCAGGTTTCCGCCCGGCGCCGCCGAGAGTGCCAAGGGCCTAGGTCGGGGGCCGCCCGCGCTCCCGAGGCCGCGTCCGCATCGCCCGGGGCGCGCAGCCGCCTCCCAGCCCGGCCGCGGCGCCTCCCGCACCTGCCCGCGCCCTGCGGCAGCCCCGCCGAGCGAGCGCCGTCACCCACCTGGCGCCCCCGCCGCGCCTCCCGCACGTCACGGCGCGACCCCGCGGCCCTCGGCAGCAGCGGCGCGGGCGCACGCCGGAGACCCTGCTCGGCCGCCGCGGCCGGGTCGTCGCTGGGCCGCCGACAGCGAACCTGTTGCGCAGCCTGTCACGGCCGCTCAGGTCCGCGACGCCGCCTCAGCCCCACAACAACATGGCGGCCGCGGCCTCCGCAGGAAGCCGGGGGGCGGGGAGGTAGGCGACGCGCCGGGCAGCTGACGACCCGCCCGCCCGCCCGCTGCCGGGCACCGACGGCCCGCCCTCGGGAGCCCGCAGTGGGCCCGGGTGCGGCTCCTCACATCCACAGCCCCGGGCACCGGACCCCGCGGGCCTGGCCCAAGGGCGCCGCTGTCCCCTCGGGGAAGCCCCGAAGCCCCGGACCTGGCAGCCCTTCCCGGAGCTGCGACGACCCACCTGGCTCCTCCTCCCCGAGGTGACATGCTGAGGGTGGGTGGTGCGTTTCCTGCCACAGAGGACCCCGCTGGTTCTTTTTGGAAAGGGGCAAGCGGTGGCCGGCGCGTCCCTTCGGCACCCCACCTGGGGCTCTCGCCGCAGCCCTCGCCCTCCCTACGGCTTCTTCGCTGATCTGGGAGCACGGAGTCCCCGGGAGGGGGAGGGGGGCGGAGAAGGATGGCCCCACCCTTGCTCACGGGTCTGTTGCCGGCCTCTGGGACCCTCCCCAGGTCCCCCAGACGGACTAACCATACCCAGCCGTCATGCATTCAGCATTCCTCACCCTCCTCCAAAACAAACAGAAAAGCCCAGCAAGACGGGTCTCCCTACCTCGTCCACACACGGGAGCAGCTCCCCCACTACTCTCACAGGGCAGGAAGAAGACCACCCTCTCCCCCCAAAGTCCCCTGCCTGGAGGCCTGCGGGAGCTGCACACTCTTTCCCACCCCATAGCCCCCTGACAGATGAAGCTGCGCCTCGGTATCTTTTTTTCTCCCCTTCCAGCCCCTGCTCTCCTCACAAAAGACCAGATTTCAACTCAAGTCACCCCCCGGAGACCGAGGGCTGAGGGCGCGCCCTTGACACAGCGTGGCTTCAGGAAAAAGGCTTTCTGTTAGTTGAGGTTTAGAGGAGGAGTCAGTGGGCATAACAAAATGGGCGTCCAAGACCCAAGAATTCTGCTGGATTGGGACGCAGAGTGGGGGCTGGGCCCGTGTGCAAAGCACATCCCCGTGACTTGTGTTGGTAAAGCAGAAATGCATGCAGAGCAAACCATTCCTTACCTGTTGGGGCAGGGGAAGGTAGCAAGGCTGGCTTGAGAGGGATGGCGCCGAAGCCCGGGCCTATCTGAGCTGGCCCACCAACTTAGGTGAGGAACTTAGCAAACATCAATGGTGATAAACAGGCTTTTCCCGCTCTCACACGCAGTGTTTTTCCTAACCCTTCGATTGGGACCTGACCAAGACCTGACAGACAGGTCCTGAGCTTCAGTGACACAGAGTAGCCTGACTCCTTTGTAGTAGTCTCGGAGGTCCCTTATCTACTGGGGACCAGTCAATCTGCAGACAAACCACCCAAGCTAGGAGTAGCCCCCCTGAGCACGTGGTCTCATTCCCACAGTAGACATCACCAATTAATTGTGGTACTCCCTTTCCAGCCTAAGCCTGGGAATCGTTCTCAACATAGTGCTCCAGAGAGTTGGCCTGGAAGGTGAAACCTATTTTTAATTCCTGTAGGCAGATAGCCAGTCTCCGTTTCTCTCCCATCATTTGATCAATGTCATTTGCTTTTCTGGGTTCTGGACCTGGTGCAATTCACCCTGAATCCTCTTTGTTTCTGAAAGAGGAGCCAAATCCTTTGCAAGACAAAAATGAAGTTTTTAGAAAGGAATGTGTAAAAGAGCAAAAAACATTTTAAAAAGTCTCCCTAAAATAAACCAAAAAGCTAACAACTTCTGATGGAAATTGGGATCCTTTATGCAACTGGGAGCCTACAGTAGCCCAAGCACTAAAAGAACTATATCCCAGGGTCCGATTCAGAACTTTTGTTACCCGGCCCGCCGACCCCATAAAACATTAACCACAACCCTGCTCAGAACAAGCCTAACATGCTCCGTCCGAATGTGGGTCGGAGTCCCACCGGAGTGAGGTGAAATTGGTAACACTTTAAGGACAATTTGTCCATCCTATCCTACTCTTTCAGTATTTATGTTTCCCGTAGGTGATACATCCACCATCCCAGTTCTTTGACTTCCTCTTAGGACATGCTCGTAATTTCTCTCCTTAGTATGTCCCCAATTCCACCACCTCTTTTTCAACTTCAGCACCAACTGGAGATCAGATATGTGTGGGAGCTAAGTCCTACTTAAGACATATAAGATACCTGTCAAGTCTAAAGAAGATTAGGAATTCTGTAGGGTGAAAGGTCGCGAGGTCAGGGAAGGGACTAGGTATGTTACATTTCTCCTCCTCTAGTTCTGCCACAATTTAGGATAGATTCTTAGGACTGTTCCCTAGCTTTTACCATGGGAGTGTTTAATCTCAGTCTGTTTTCTTTCCCTGCACTGATCCTCCCTTCAACCATATATACCCCGTGTTCTATCAATTTCCCTTTCTGTTAATTTTCAAGGATTCCATCTTTCACCCCATTCGTACCTAGCCTACCCTCAAAACAAACCCATAGTGGTGGGAAGAGGCTAGAATAGAGGACAGAAGCAATTTCAGACTCAAAGCGTCTCATAAGATAAATACATTATCTTATAGAGTAGGAAGGCTTTGAAAACTTGGAGCTCATATTTTATGTAATACCTGTATTAGTAATAAATCTCCCAAGACAATGCTATACACAAATAATTTATAAAGAAATTAAGAGGAAAGGGGCAACAACAATAACAAAATTTGCCCAGATCATATTTATAATTTCTGGTGCACTTCTTTCTTTGCTGTTGATCTGAGTTTCCATCTGTCAATATTTCCCTTCAACTGAAAGAACTTCTTAGTTCCTTAGTGTTTTTTCTAGTGCAGACCTGTTAGCTACAAATTCTCTTAGTTTGGGCGCCGGGCCGGTGGCGCAGTGGTTAAGTGTGCACATTCCACTTTGGTGGCCTGGGGTTCACCTGTTCAGATCCTGGGTGCAGACATGGCACTGCTTGGCAAGCCACACTGTGGTAGATGTCCCACATAGAAAGTAGAGGAAGGTGGGCATGGATGTTAGCTCAGGGGCAGTCTTCCTTAGCAAAAAGAGGAGGCTTGGCAACAGATGTTAGCTCAGGACTAATCTTCCTCAAAAAAAAAAGAAAAAAATCTTAGCCATTATTTCTTTCTTTTCTTTTCTTTTTAAGATTGGCACCTGAACTAATATCTGTTGACAATCTTCTTTTTTTTCTTCTTCTTCTCCCCAAAGTCCCCCCGGTACATAATGTGTATTCTAGTTGCAGGTCCTTCTGGTTCTGCTGTGTGGAATGCCGCCTCATCATGGCTTGATGAGCGGTGCTAGGTCCATGCTCTGGATCCAAACCGGCAAAACCCTGGGCCACCGAAGCGGAGCACACGAACTTAACCACTCAGCCACAGGGCCTGCCCCAGCCATTATTTCTTTAAATAGTTTTTTCTGCCCCATTCTCTCATCTCCTTCTGGCATTCCAATTACATGTATATTTGACTGTTTGATATCATCTAGAGTTCATATTAGATGTGCCCCACCAGTGTAGTAGTGTTCCACCACTGAACACCAGAAAAACCTGGCTCCACCCTCCTGATCCTCAGGGCATCTGGAGATAAGGAGATCGAGTGGTGGGAATCTAAAGCTGTGCCCCCTTTACCTTCTGCCTTTGGTAGAAGTTCATCTGCCTCTACTGTCAGCAACTGTGCTTTCTAGCCAGCGTGTCTCTTCTACTCTTCTATCCTGTAGAAAATAACACAACCTCACAACCTCTCCTTATCCCTCCTAAACACACACATACACATAGACTGTCACATTGATTCTATCCCTTCTGAGATATTGAAGGAAAGTGAGGTTTGTTCCTTTTTCAGTTTCTTTTTCCTCTCAAAACTCACATGAAAGAATAGATGTGCTGACAGTTGTCCTTTGTGCATAAAAAACTAAAGTCAAAGGCAATCTGGGAAACCAAGCGGAAGTTGCCCTAGTATTTGACCATAAGAGCAAATGAAAAGCAGGCCAGAGAGGGGAGGTCAGGGTCCAGGAAAAGGCCTAGGGCTTCATTTGACATGTATCTGCCAATTCATTAACTTCATTTTTCGTTCAGTAAATAGTTATTAAGAACCTACTATGTTCCAGCTACTAGAAACAAGGAGTTAGCACTAGTGGGGAGCAACTGAGACTCAATTCAGATGAACGGTCAAGGGAATACATTTGTTCCTTTGCTCTTTCCTCAGCTTCTTGACCTCCCACACTCTATTTTGGAGGCCTGGGGAAGATGAAAAACAGAGAAGAAGTGGAAATAGGAGTGACTTAAGGGAAAGAGGAGGGAAGGGAAATTCCCTAACATGGAAACAAGAGTGTTCTTATTGGTCTACTTGTGTCGTGCAATAGTTGAGACTCTGGCTTCAGGCCTGATGGTACCGGAAAGGCAGTACCAAGCAAGCAGAGGGGGAAGTTAGCCCAGACTTGGCCTTCTGCCAATACTGCAGGGTGGAGCCAAAGGCCAGATTGGGGCAAGGCCCTGGACAGGATGTGCCCGTTCATGACTGAAGCATCAAGGGCTTCCAGTCTGGCAGGT
The DNA here is from genome assembly GCF_037783145.1 of Equus przewalskii. Lineage (NCBI taxonomy): Eukaryota > Metazoa > Chordata > Mammalia > Perissodactyla > Equidae > Equus > Equus przewalskii. Next base: position 70,987,077 of record NC_091844.1, on the reverse strand, counting down.
GTAGCTCAGCGAAAGGGAATCCAGCCTGTATTCAAGATTCAGACATGCTTCCTGTCTGGCATATTTTGCCCAGCTGTCTGTTTAGTTCATTGTTGCTGTCTCCAGCACAAACCTGGAGTGATACCAGTTCCCTTCTTGTAATAACCGAACTATATTTATGTAGCGTTTTGAACTTGACAGAGTACTTTTGGTTTTTCATTTAATCAACACAACAATCCTGGGAAGCAGGGTAAAGTTCTGTTTGTGATCATCTAGCATTGGTTGGTATGAAGAAAAAGAGGTGAAATCAGACGTCAGCCTCTTGCTGGGAGTTTTCCCATACCGAATTGTTATGATTTTCTTTTCCCCTTTTAAATAGAGAAACACAGGCCATGCTATTCTGGATTCAGATAGCAACAATGTTTTAGTTTAAAATGTAGAGTGAATCAGATCATTTTGTACTGCTTGGTCCAGTCTGGCCAAACAAACATTTTTATTTCTAGTATGCCTTTTCCTTCTTCCTAAGTAAGACAGTATCTTGAGCCAATGAAATATAAGAAAGATAACTGCCCCTGCCCTGGCCTCCACCCCGACGCTTGGGGGAGAGAGATGGAGTCGCCATCCCTGCTCTAGCACCAGAGCACCATGGGAGGGTAGACCCCAGGCAAATGGGAGGCCACGTTTTGCTTCTTTAGCTGATGTGCTTGAAACATGCCCTGTCTTGACTTCTATCATGAACAAGATGAAGATCTAAAAATTAGAACAATGAAATCGCTGCCCCAAATACCTCAAAACAGCTGCCATCCTTATCTACCGCAGAGAGGAAGGACCAGACGGGGAGAAGCTTTTGCCTTGGGACTCAGATGGAGATTAGCATTGGCTGCTTGGTGCTATTTGCCATTTCTGGTTTTTTCCTTTTGTGTTGCATGTATCCAATAAATAGGTCTTTTTCCCCCCTCTTCTGGTACCTATAGTTTAAAGTGCTTAATTCAGTAGAACCACATAGGAGGATAAGAAAAAACAAAAATAGACTGCTTGCAAATTAATTTAACCTCAGAAGCTGTTCCTCAACAGGTGGATATTTTTGGCTTTTTTAATAAATGAAAAACTTGAGGGTCAGAAAAACTACAGCACTTGAACAAGGCCATTCAGCCGTAAGTGCTGAGAATGGCTAGTATCCAGTCCTCCTAACATTTAACAATCCCCCCCACCATTGTTTGCTGAGTGTGCCAGACACACACAAACACACACACGTATATAGTCTCTAATCCTTCAGATAACACTGGATGGCAGGAATTATAAACCTCATTTCACAGGCAAAGAAACTGAAGTTTAGAGAAATTGGATCATTTTTCCACAGACACGTATTTAGGAAAGAGAAGAGCTAGAATTTGACTCCCGATTTTTATGACTATCAAGTCCATGCTCTTTCTACTCTACAATACTTCCTCTCACTATATTGCAGCATCAATAATTTCTCTGTTTTTGTATTAAATATACATGAATAAGATCTTCCAAAATAACTTATCTTGTAAGAACATATGTTCACAAAATGTGAGGATGCAAACAGTAGGTCAAGTTCTACTTTACAGTCAGACACACCACGTGACGCTCCTGACCTTGTGATTCCTCCCTCTGCAGCCGGGGCTTCACCTCACAGTGTACCCCCGTTCTCTGTGTTGGCTACAGATTTCCAGGGTGTGACTTACATGGTCTTATTTCTTAGATTCCTTTCAGAGTCTGTCATGTAAATAACATAACTCTTTAGAAAAGAGAACCCACCTGATCATTTGAAGAGGAGTGGCGGCAATGGCCTTCAAGATGTACACTCAGTCTGGCCGATGTGAGCCATAATAACCAACTAACTGAACATCTTGCCGTTCATGACCACCCACATTGACCCAAGGTAATTTAGTAAGGTCAGATTACCCAAAATACTTTGAAATACTTAGAAAAGCTTCATTACATTCCAAATAGGCAATTTAATGAAAATAAAATCTTCTTAATGTCTGTGTCTGATTTTAAATTCTGTGAAATGATCTTATCTGATTACAGACTATTTTTTTCTTCTTTATTGAGGTATAATTTGCAGGTGGTAAAGTACACACATCATAAATTTGCCAGCTCCTAGATTTTATATAAGTAAAATCATACAGAATGTACCCATCTGTGTCTGGCTTCTTTTGTTCAATGTTGTAGACAGTCCATTTTGAAGCAACAGAATTTTTATCACACTTTGAAATAGTCTTCCTAGAATTGACTCATTTGTGGGAGGAGGAATTAAAAAGATTTCAGACTAAGTCATTTTTAAGAGATTGCCTGAAAATTATCTCATTTTCATCAAGAAGTACTTAATGAAAACCCTTGTGCAATGTTATCTGTCCATCCCTCACTTTGCTCCAAAAAATAATTTCAAGTTCTTTCTATTGCTACACTAAGAATTTTTAATTTTATGCTCTGGAAAATGCCTGCATTGTTTGGGTACTTAAGAAAGTTGTTAAGCAAACTCACCATAGAAAGAAAGAAAATGAGGGAGCTTTGGAGAGAAGAAAAAAAAAAAGATGTCTGGTTGGAAATAACAGGAATCAGCTCAAGGGACTTAAGCAAAAAAAGGAACAGTTTATTCTATATAAGGTTATAGGAGCATGTCGGTGTTGCCAAAGGCAGGAATGGAGCCAGCAAATGGAATCAGGAACTGGACACTGTCCAGGTACCTTCTCTCTCTCATCTCTGTACTTGTGCTTCATTTTCTTTCTATAGACTGGCTTCCTATCCTGGAGAAGGATGGTGGAAGATGCCCTCACCTCATCACCACCTCACCCCCAGTTCCGTGTTCTGGGTCTAGTCACCTAAAGAACTGAATCCCTCACCTGTAATTCCAAATTTCTTGGGATGAGACTCTGATTGGTCCAACTTGGGTCAGGTGCTCATTCCTGGTCTAATCAACTGTGAGGAGGAGAGTGGAGTCAAGCTGTATGAACAAGTCTCACTGGCCCCCACTCTTGCAAATTTGGAGTTGTACTGTCTGGAGGCCAAGGGGAAAGGAGGAGCAGTATGAACTGGATGGACACCACAACAGATGTCTTTTGTCAGGCAGACATATTAGTACTGAAGGCTATTTTTTTAATGAAAGAAAAAAGTAAATATTAAAATCTCTTTGCCAGTATGCTACTATCTTTGAGACTCTTATTATAATGGCTTAATATATTTTAGTTCACTCGGATGCTTTAAGGAGAACCTAGGTGATATCAAAGGGTTTTGTGTTGCTGTTTGATTTTTTCGTTTTCTACAAGACAGCATAGCTGAAATGGTATTACAACTCCAGAGTTTTCTTCTTCTTTTGTTTTTTTGTAAGGAAGATTGGCCCTGAGCTAACATTTGTTGCCAGTCTTCCTCTTTTTTTTCTGCCCAAAGCTGCAGTACATAGTTGTATATCCTAGTTGTAAGTCATTCTAGTTCTTCTATATGGGATGCCGCCACAGCGTGGCCTGATAAGCGGTGTGTAGTTCTGCATCCGAACCAACAAACCCCAGGCCTCCAAAGTGGGGCACATGAACTTAACCACTATGCCACCAGGCTGGCCTCCCAGAGTTCTCTTCTTAAGTTAAAAGTTCTTTCCTGGGGCCGGACCGGTGGCACAGCGGTTAAGTTCGCACCTTCCGCTTCTCAGCGGCCCGGGGTTCGCCAGTTGGGATCCTGGGTGCAGACATGGCACCGCTTGGCAAAAGCCATGCTGTGGTAGGCGTCCCATGTATAAAGTAGAGGAAGATGGGCGTGGATGTTAGCTCAGGGCCAGTCTTCCTCAGCAAAAAGAGGAGGATTGGTAGTAGTTAGCTCAGGGCTAATCTTCCTCAAAAAAAAATAAAAGTTCTTTCCTGGAACAATGGTAGAGGCCTTGTTAGAAAGTTAAAACAAAAATACAATATTCTACCCCCAAACCAACAAATTCTAGTTAGAATTATGGTAACTTCTTAAGGATTTATAAAAAGGTTCCTGAACTTTGTGTCTTACAAGTTTAGTCTTGCTTTTAATTTGATGTAGTGTGTTGTCTGAATTGATTTGTTTTTGTACTTTATATGGTAAGCCTTGGGGCAGGGACCAGGTTTTGACAAGTATTTTATAGCTTATACTGCACTCTCAATACTTAGAAAATAATAATTAATGGTTAGGTTTTGGGTGTTTGGCACAAAACCCTAACTCCAAGTCTAATTAACTTTAAGAGCTATTTTGGTGAATGATGAAAGTGAGATGTGAAAAACTTTTCATGGCTTCTTAGAAGGAGTCAGGAATGTATCAGAGGCTGAGACGTGTTGAAATTTGGAATACATAAATGTAATTGCCTGGTGAATGTGAATATCAGGTGGTTTTAATGTTAAAAGTTTATAAAAACATTTATACTAGAATTAGTATCACCAAGGTTGGATTTAAGAGTTTAGAGGCCCTAAACACTAAAGCATCCATGTGTGAAATTAAAAAAAACACCACCACCAAAAAACACTAAACCTCAAAACGAGTGTCGGGAAGTCCAATAAGTTATATGATTTGTTTGTTTGTTTTGTAATTTTGGCAGGATGACTATTTCACTGTCTTTTTTTTTGAACTCCCAAATGTTGAAGTATTTCCAAATAATTGTGTGTGTGTGTGTGTGAGAGAGAGCATATGTGCATGCTCACATGCATGGAGATATGTGTGGTTAAGGCGTACCCTTGCTGCCAGCACCCTAAGAATATGCTTAGTTTGCCTTTTGGATAATCCACGGTGGGTACACCATGTTCTTCAGAACTCAGAATTTGAGTAGATTATGCGGACTTTGGTTCCAATTACAGAAAATTTGGGTAGGCAAGTTGGTGACGAAGGAAGCCACACCAAGGGGCAACTCCTTTATGATCACCTCAGGAGAGAGAGCTGTGCCGGAGTCTTCTACCTCCTGTGGCAGGGGCTCAGTTGCATATTTGAGCGTAAGAATTTTGCCCAAGTGTGATCCTGACTGAGGAGCAAGATAGCAGCTGTAGAAGGCCCTGCATCATGGTTCCTAACTTCTTCACTAAAACCCCTTTGCATCATTTCCCCCGAGGTTTGGAATGTTTCTTTCCAATTTTTAAAAATAATGTGTTTAATGTTTAAAAGTTTGTTGTGTGTGAGTGCATACATAAGGTGCCCTTTAAGAAAGGGAAATTAAGGAAACAAGAATCTTCAGAGTTAAACTATCCAAATACAAAATTGCAGAGGAAAACTAGGCAAAAAATTACTTAAAAGAAATGGAATGGCTCCAGATCTGAGCAAATTTGTGACTACAGATAATAAGAGTGCAATCTGGAGGAAATAGAAGTTTATTAGCCTGGGAAAATTTTATAAAAGGAGAACATCTAAGATAAATTTCGACATTGCCCATCCAACTGCTACCGTCCTACGAAGAGAAAATCTCAGACTTGTGGTATCTGTGGTTCCATTGGCAAGGCCATGTTTATCAGGGAGATGGGTACTTCATGCCTAGTTTAGCCGAGTCCCATTAAACTTTTCAGTTACTACCTGCCTCTGGTATGGTTCCGGGCTCAGCAAGCAACATTCTGATCATAACTTGCTTCCCTATGTAGTTCACCCCACAAGGAAAACATGTGCTGGTCATGCTTAGAGTACTATTTTGGACTATGTGACTGTGATAATTCTCAGCACAAATTAATACATTGTCCTAGTTTGTTCATCAGCCTCTGTGAATTTGGTTAACATGAGAGATGATCTTGAAAGGGCTGACATCTGAGGTTTTGGAGCTAGCAAGGCCGAGAGCCAAGGAACCTCACCAAGGAATGTGGCCTTTAAATTCTTGGGGGTCAGAGAGTGTGTCCAATTAATCTCTATCCCCAGCTTGCAGCACCAGGCCTGGCACCCAGTAGAAACTCAGTACTCATTTATCTGGACTATATATTCCTTAATATTAAAGCCCATTTTATAATTGCAATTTTATTTTATAATTACTCAAAAGTATATGATCACCAGAGATTTTTAAAAACTTAAAAAAAATTTACCCAGGTAATATACATGTTTAAGAAAAATTATAGGGCGCCGGCCCCATGGCCAAGTGGTTGAGTTCACGCTGTCCTCTTCTGTGGCCCAGGGTTTCCCCAGTTCGAATCCTGGGTGCAGACATGGCACTGCTCATCAAGCCATGCTGAGGCAGTATCCCACATGCCACAACTAGAAGGACCCACAAGTGAAAATACACAACTATGTCCAGGGGGGCTTTGGGGAGAAAAAGGAAAAATAAAATCTTTTTTAAAAAAAGAAAAGTTATAAAATATATATAAGTAAAAAAAAAAATCATCCATATTTCAATTACTTAGAGAAAACTGTTATTATCATTGTGGTATATACCCTTTCAGACATTTTTTATGAATGAAATGCATATATATATTTTACATATATATATTCTCACAAAAATGGATTCTTACCATAATGCAGTTTTATAGCTTTTCCTTTTTTTTTTTTACTTAAATGATATGGTGAAAAATCTTTCTATGTTGATAAATAATCTATGGAATCACTTTTAATGACTGCATAGTATTCCTTAATATATGGATATACTATAACAAACATTCTCCTATCATTCATCATTTAAATTGTGTCCATTTCTTTGTTATTATAAACAGCACTTTAAAGAACACATTTATTATTCTTTAAAATAAATTCCTAGAAGAAATATTGCTAGGTTGACATGTATACATGTTTTAAAGCTTTTGATATATGGCCAAATTGTCCTCTAGAAAAATTGCATTAATTTATTTATCAACTAGCATGTTTGAGAGGGCCCATTTTCCCACCTTATTCTTTCTACAACTTAATGTCACTTGACATCCCTGGAGCTTAGGGTCACTACAACTTACAGGATCCTTAACAACTAATTGGAACTCCAGATGCAACTTTTCTGGTCATCCTCACCATGCTCCCCTAGTCCCAGCCATTGTTCCCCAAACTTGAACTCCAGCATCTCCTCCCTTCCTCCCTCCGTCCCTCTCTTTCTTTCTACCTTCCCTTCTTTTTTCCTTTCTTCCTTCCTGGTCTTGAAGTTCCGTCCAGAAAGCTATGAATGGGTATGACTGCCAGATAAGATATAGGATGCCCAGTTAAACTTGAATGTTAGACAAGCAACAAATATTGCAGGAGTCAACACTATAAATAATATTTATTTTATGCTATAAAATGATTTATTGTTTATCTGAAATTCAACTTTACTGGACATCCTGTGTTTTTATTTGCTAAATCTGGCAACCCTTCCTGCATATCCTTCTTTAGTCTAATACCTTCTGCCCTAAATCTAGTAAAATTCCTCAAAGTGTCTGATATTTAGATGCTTCTCTTCTCTGTTTTCAGTGCTGATACAGATTTTTCCTTATTTTACATTTCTTTGGTCATTTTTTTTTTGGAATTGGGAGAGAAAAGAATCATTTCTTCTCAAGCTGTTATCTTTCCCCAGAAGTATACAAGTTTTATTTAAAAAACAAAAACAAAGTGAACTTGAAGGCTATGAGGTAGGAGAATATTCATGACATATCATTTGGAAAAAATAGGTTACAAAACATGTATTATGATCCCATTCAAGTTTAAAATATATCACTTTAATATGATAGAAATAATTTTTAGTGGGTTCTAAACTCAGACCTTAATTAGACTCCTGGTTCTGCCTTTCCAGCAGTTTTACCTTAGACAAGTTAACTTAGCCTTTCTGAGTCTTTCTCTCAACTCTAAAGCAGGCATGCAGTCTCCTATGTAAGTTTATTTCAGGTAATGAGATAACAGGCGTAGTGCCTGGCACATCCTACGCCTTACTACTTGTCCACTGAGTGGGAAAGCATACACAGGACAGTCTTAATGTTGGATTACTCTGTAGTTCACTCAATTTTTGTTTTTTATGACACATTCTAAGGAGTGTTAGATTAAATTTAGGAATACTATTCAATCTGTTTTCTAGGTCTGGAACAATAAAAGGGCTTTAGTATTTAGATACACACTTTCTAAATCAGAATGTGTATGTGTGTGTGTGCATTTACCATATATTCAGTTATATCTCATCAAGGTTAGTTTTGTGTGTAAAAGAGAGATTTTGGATCCTGTATCCCCAAATACTCTGTCAACCACCTAGATGGACACCCCACTGGATCTCTTAGAAAAATATATGAACAGAGGATAAGGACTTTATTTACTCTTTTGCAGACTGGGAATTTGGCCTGATTTCCACTCTAATCTGCTAAGCCAGGCAGGACTTCAAGATCAAGGCCTAGGTTAAAAGCAGGCCTCTCAGGTCCTTTGCCCTCAGGGCCACATTTTGATCTTATCCTGGGAAGGGTGAAAAAAAGAATGGAAAAGGAAACCAATTAAAAAAGAGCACCATCTCCATAAATCCCAACAAATACTCTCTCCTTGACCAAACTTTACTCAGCCTCCTCTGAGCTTTCTTCTTGACTAGGCCTGGACCTTAGCCTCCCTAGTCCCCTATCAAAGACCCCTGCCCTGCACCCCTTGCCAGGCCTGCATAGCCCAGTTTTAGCAAGAATACTGCTAAGTCAATTCAGAGAGAATCCCCCACTCTGGATATCTGATAACCATGGATATCTGATCAAGTTGTGCATCCCCCACCTTTGATGTCTAAGCCCTTGGCCTGCCTTCAGCAAGAATCCTGTTAAGTAGGTTTAGCAAGAATCCCACTACCCTTGACATCTCCTCTTAGTAATTTTTCATCTACTGACCCCCTCACTCTGCTCCTTGGCTATCAATCTCCACTTGTCCTTACTGTATTCAGAGTTGAATCTGGCCTCTCTCTCTGTTGCAATAGTCTTGACATCTATTCCAATAGTCTTGATTAAAGTCTTCCTTACCATTTCAATGAGTGTCAGAGTAATTTTTCCTTTTTTCCCCAGGTTTATTGAGATATAATTGACATACAACATTATGTAGATTTAAGGTGTACTCCATGATGATTTGTTACATATACGTATTGTGAAATGATTACCACAATAAGGTTAGTTAACATATCCCTCTTCTCACGGTTACTTTTTTTTTTTGGTGTGGTGAGAACTTTTAAGATTTACTCTCTTAGCAACTTTGAAGTATACAATACAGAATTGTTAGAATAGTTTTTCTTTAGCAACTCTTGCAAATCCAGCCTAGGCTACCTCAGAGGACCAGTTTTTAAAATGCAAAAGTTTAAACAGGAGCCAGAAGGAAAGGACGTTACATATGTGAGCAAATGCTTTTAACCTTTTAGCTCCTTCCATTCTCCATTCTACCCTTAGCAATAAAGCCCCAAAATGTCCTTGACCTGTATCAAATTTCCTCCAGCACAGGAATGGAGTTTGTGGAAATGCTTGGGTTCCCCCTAGTGGTTAGAGGGTGCCTCCAACACTGACTGGCAAATTATGTGGGGGTGGTTTTTGTTGTTGCTGTTTCATAAAAGTTGGGGAAACTAGGGTGTTGCTTTCCCTCTCCAGGGAGCTTAGCAGATTATCAGAAATGTCCTGTCTGCACCTTCATGCAGCTGATTCTTCAATCCTTGCTAGTTTTCCACCTGGACTCGTGAAGTGGGTAGTGCAGCCCTTTTACAAGTATTCCTTTGATGTTCTACCCAGGGAACCAGAGAACTAGGTCAGGACATGTATCAAGTGCAACCCAAGTGTTTTTCCAAGTCTGTTCTGTGGACCACTTGCATAAGAATATCCTAGCGTGTTTGTTAAAATGAAGATTTCTGGGTCCCGCCCCAAACCGTCTGAATCAGAATTTCTGGAGTTGAGGTCATTCTTACGCACATTAAGGTTTGCAAACCCACTGCTATCCACTACTTGAGAAGGCATTCCTCCATTGTATAGCTCATTAAAAATTATGCTGTAAGATGCTGAAATCAAACTCATCAGACAGGGTTACAAACACAAAATGAGCACAATATAATAAAATAGCATGCCAATCTTTCACCCTGAAGACAGAACACAGCAAACCTTCTTCTCTTATTGCATCTCTTAAATCGAAATCCTCAAATATATAGAAAATGCTTTTCTCCTCCCTGTTCTATCTTAGTCTGTTCAGTCTAGATAGAGGGGACTTATTTACTCTTCAGCCTCTCTAAAGTTGTGTTAATTCAGCCAAAGTCTCTCAAATGTGCCACCTTTCCAAAGTTCCAGGGAGCCGTCAGGACCAGGCCCCTCTCACCAAATTTAGAAAACCCCACCAACTGTGCATGGATACAATTGCCTAAAATATAAGCATAATTTCTCTTTGGAAGCATGTTTAAAATGCAAATTTATAGGCTTTGCTCCCAAAATTTCTGGTTTGGTAGATCTTGTTTGGAGCCAGGAATCTGCATTTTATCAAGCATCCTAAGCATTTTCTAGTTTCCCTTGTGATTTCTTCTTTTATTACTTGTTTAGGAGTGTGTTATTTAATTTCCACAAATTTGTGAATTTTCCACTTTTACTTCTGGTGATCCTGTTGCGATCAGATAGAATGCTTTGTATAATATCAATCTTTTAAAATCTATTGAGACTTAATTTGTGATGCAACATATGGTCTATCCTGGAAAATGTCTCATGTGCACTTGAGAAGAATGTGTGTGCCGTTGTTGGATGGAGTGTTCTGTGTATGTCTGCTAGATTTAGTTGTTCTGTTGTGCTAAGTCCTCTGTCTTCTTACTTATCTTCTGTCTGGTTATTCTATCCATTATTGAGAATGGGATGTTGAAGTTTCCAACTATTGTTGTAGAATTGCCTATTTCTTCCTTTAATTGTTTTCCCTGTCAGTTTTTACTTCATATATTTTGATAGTCTGTCATTAGGTGTGTATGCTTATAACTTATTCAGTGCCATTCCCTTTTCTCAAATATAAACTCCCTCCCCCCAAACCCGCTTTACTTTTTGTCTTCATTTGTTTTTTTCCAGCACTTTCAGATTATTGTTTTCCACATTTTTCCCCCAGAATTTGTACTTACTATTCATAGGAAGGTTGATTTGATAGGAGCTCTCTACCATTACCTTACACTTATAATTGATTAGTCTTTCATTCAGTTGGAATTCTCTGAGAAGTGTTTTCTGAAAGTGTATATAGCTCTTAGGATATGCTTTTGCATATCTAAAACATAATTCTGTTGTCTTCACAAGTTAATGACAAATTCTTTTGTTTTCTTTCTGAGCAAGATTCGCCCTGAGCTAACATCCGTGCCAGTCTTCCTATATTTTGTATGTGGGTCGCTGCCACAGCATGGTCACCAATGAGAGGTGTAGGTCCGTGCCCAGGAACTGAACCTGGGCTGCCAGAGCAGAGTGCACCGAACTTAACCATTAGGCCATGGGGCTGGCCCTGACAGCTTCTGTTAGTACTTACTAATTCTGAATTCTCAGGGGTCTGATGAAAACTAATATGTCCTCCACCACATGCCGCTCGCCTTGGGCATTTCCTCAGTTTTGTCTTTATTCCCCAGGCCATAAGTAAATCTCACTACTTTAATGGCAACACATATATCCTTTCTTTCTTTGTTTAAAAGTTATTTTAATTTTTATCAAAGCAAAACATATACATGAAAAAGTGTCATACCATGATAAGGCTTATAATGACAGTAGAACACTTAACCACCATCCCCACTCCCAAGATTTGTTCCCCAGAAGCAAAACTTTTAATTATTTTAGCTCTTTCTTCTGTGTTTGTTTTTATTTTTGTTTTTTGGTGAGAAAGATTGTCCCTGAGCTAAACATCTGTGCCAATCTTCCTCTATTTTGTATATGGGACATCTGCCACAGCATGGCTTGATGAGTGGTATATAGGCCTGCACCCAGGATCCCAACCTGTGAACCCCAGGTCACCAAAGTGGAGCATGCGAATGGACTTAACCACTATGCCACCAGGCTGGCCCCTCTTCTGTTTTTTAATTCTATATATTTCTTTATTTTTTTAAATTTTTTTAAAGATTGGTATCTGGGCTAACAACTGTTGCCAATCTTCCTTTTTTTTTTCTTCCTGCTTTATCTCCCCAAACCACTCCCTGTACACAGTTGTATATCTTAGTTGCAGGTCCTTCTAGTTGTGGGATGTCGGACGCCGCCTCAACGTGGCCTGACGAGCAGTGCCATGTCCGTGCCCAGGATCCGAACCCTGGGCCGCCGCAGCGGAGTGCATGAACTTAACCACTTGGCCATGGAGCCGGCCCTCTTTTTTTTTTTAAAGATTTTATTTTTCCTTTTTCTCCACAAACCCCCTGGTACATAGCTGTATATTTTTAGTTGTGGGTCCTTCTAGTTGTGGCATGTGGGATGCTGCCTCAGAGTGGCCTGACGAGCAGTGCCATGTCCCCAACCAGGATCTGAACCGGTAAAACCCTGGGCCACCGAAGCAGAGTGCACAAACTTAACCACTTGGCCACGGGGCTGGCCCCTTAATTCTATATTTCTAAAAATATTCTTATATTTTTATTTACATGTTATCTATTGACTTCCTATTATTGGAATAACAGGATTTAGCACTCAACACCCACTTCCTTCCTTTCATCCTCCCAATATACTTGCATCATATTTTTTGTTTAAATCAATATTTGTACTATGCTTACATTGTCTTGTTAGGTAAATCTTGCTCACTGTTCAGCCAAGTAGCATACCACTGATTAGATAAATTTTTACCTATATTAGAATTAATAATTGCCTTATGGGTTGTTTTAGCAATTTTCTATGTAATAATTACTAGTTCAACTTTAAACTCTCTACTAGAATTGTTATATCCCTCTGATTACTATACAAATAATTATCCTTGCCTTCAGCTATGTCTGGTATCTCTGTCTAGATGCTGGAAGTTTCTAAACTTCTTCTAAACAGTCTTTTGCTGGAGTGGGGAAGAGGGTTCACCCATCTCTGCATAATGGAGTTCTAGGGGGCTGCTCAAGCCATTTAAAGTTTTTCAGCCAGTCCTTTTCTTTTCAGCTGTACCATGAATTTCTACCTTTAGAGATACCTTGTGCCTGCAAATTCTGGGCATTTCCAAGATGCTCTGCTGATACCAGCTTTCTTCTCATTGGCATACCCCTCTGATATTAAGCTTTCACAATTCTGGTAACTCCTTTATCCAATTTTCATCTTCCAAAAATGTATTGACATCTCTTGTCTGCACTTGTGTTATTTCTCTGTTTTGCTCCTCCAAATCCACTCTCCCGTCTTTTCTGCCCCACTCTGTCCTGAGAAGATAACTTCTATGTACTTGGGCTTCCTTGACTTTTTGCTTCCAGTTGGATCCAGCTAATTGGAGGTACTGGCAGAAAACTGAAGGGTGGGAGGAGACAGAACTGTAGATGTAAGAGTATTTATTCCCATTGCTGCCCTCCTCCCACATACTTCCTCCTGGGGAGGCACAGTTTTGGTAGTGGCAGGGTATTTCTCTCTAATCCCACAGCTCCTATAGAGTGCTTCTCTCCTATCCTAGAGCTTGCGCCAGGTTCCAGTAATCATTCTTTGCACTTTTCCCTTCAGGCCTAGGGATGGTGATAGCTTCCCAGTGTTGTCAGCCCCCATGGCCTCACCATCCCTTATTGGTTCTCTTTATCTTCCCCCACCTATGTAAATAGTTTCCTCATTAAATTCTATTCGACTCTCCTTTGAGTGTGCCAGTCTATTTCCTGCCAGAACTCTGACTGCTGTATCACTGTTCATGTTCTCCCTTTACTGTGTTTATTCATTTCAAAAATTTTATTCTCATTTTATCAGAGTTTCTAGAGGCAACAGAAATAAGCGGCATATGTTCAAACTGTCAAATATCCTTTTTCCAATATATTTTCCTATTCAGAAATATCTGGCTCTATTTTCTTTGATATAACATACTAATTTCTCTCCCATGCCCAAAGCAGAAGACTGGAGGTTTAGTATATGGATAAATTGAAAAGGCAGATCCCTATTCAGGGACAAGCACAGCGATAGGCAAAGCAGAAGCACTATAGTATAAAGAGTGAGATTAAGACAAAGTCCATGTAGTGAAGGATGACCCTCAACTCTCTCTTTTGAATTTCTTAGTGCCAAGCAAGCTGACAACCAGCTTGTTGACAGCTCTATCCCCGTGCACCCCCAATCAGAAGGTTCAAGCTCTCTTCTCTGGAGAAAGTGAACAGTGCTAAAGAAAATTTGAATGTATATCCTCAATGATTCCACAGTGCAGTTCACCAGCTGAAAGTCCAGCACACATATTCAAACCTTCCAATCAATGTTTTAGTGCCTTTATTCAAGGTATGAATGGACAACAAAAGGTCACTGGATGTTTGAAAAAGACTTAAACAAGAGAAACAAAGACAACCAACACTAACTGTACAAACACATGAACCATAACAAGAATTCAAAGGAAGGAGAAGCAATTCAGGACTCAGAAAAAAACAAGAACAAAACAAAAAGAACACTGGAGTGGTCTGGGGAAAAAGAGCAGAGCTTTAAAATTCTGAAGAAAAATTATTTCCAATCTAAAATTCTGTACCTAGCCAAATTATCACTCAGGTAAGAGGGTAAAATAATGACACTTTTATTCAGGAATACTAAATGATGTGAAAAAGGAAGAAGTGAGAAAGAGAAAGACCCTGGATCCAGAAAACAGAAGATCCAACTCACAGGTGAAGGGGAAAGAATTCCCAGGATTTTAGCGATGAGAAGTTTCAGGATGACAACTGGGCAGCAGGCCTAGTGAACAACAGTGTAGATAAGAGAATGAAGGCAGAGGGCTGCAAGAGATAGTTCCAGGGAGAAAACCAAACTTACAAAGTATCCAATGTATTTGAATTTAACCACAAATGACTTTTAGTTCTATTGGATAGTTTAGAATTGAATTAGTGATTTTGACATAAAAATTAAGCAAACAAGTAACCAAAAAAAAGGCAATTATTACTGGAAAAAACATAAAGTTCTTCAAGAAGGAAATGTTATCATAGTACACACTGTCACAGCTGTGAATAATAGAAACTAATCATGATGATATAAATAATAAATATGTATTTAAACAAAAATGCCAATGTAACTAATTTGGGAAAATGGGAATGAGGAAGCGTATATGAGTGAATATATTTGAGGGAGATGATTTAAAAGAGCTAAATCTTCATTTACAATAATAGCAGATCAATAGGTAATAACTAAACTAAAGAATTGAGAAATGGGAATGTAAGCACATAATTTAGATACATGGAGATACAGCCAGAAGAAACAGCCAAAAAATTTAAAGATGTTGCTTAGTAGAAATGGGAATTGGAGGCTGAAGATGAAACAGGCAATATTCTATTTTCCACTGTAAGCTAATAGTTATATTTAATTTTTTTTTTTTAAAAGGTAGATATGTATTGGTTTGACAAAAACAAAAAATGAAAAGAAAAACATGTCAAATGCGGTGTCTGAGGTCCCAAATAATAGTCACAGCAATATTTTTCCCTCTCTTCCCATACCTATTCGAGGAATTCCTTCATTTCCTCCTAAAGAGTTCTTGGAATCTCTATGTGGTATCTCACAAGTGTTTTGTGAGTTTTTTCTCTCAGCTGCCTTGAAGTGTCTGTTCTTACTCTTCTCTCTTCAGAGGCCAAGCAAAGGCCATACCACTGCTGGCTGCCAGCTCTCTCTGATCTCGCTTCCCAGGCTACCAATACCCGATATCGAATTGCTCATGTTTGTGCCAGCCACGCTAGTTCTTGCTGCGGCTGAGATGCTGGCTGCAAAGCTGTTGGTGGTTCACATCTTCACGGCCCCCACAGAGCTGCGTTTTCCTAAAGGGGAGAAATTTCTCTCAATTCACAGAATTAGGAAGCAATATTTTCTCTTGAGCATCTGCTTTTATCTGTTATCTTTATAACACTGTGGACATGCAACTGACTTTTGTTCTTTCTTTCGGCTGGCTGCTAGAAATCTCTTAGCTAATCTGCTTGTAATTCTGGAGGGTTAAGGGGATCTTATCTTTTGTATGTTTGTCTATTACTTCTAAGTGACTTTTGGACTTTGCTTGTTTTACCCTTATGTTTTCACTTGTCTTTTATTCATTCGTTCATTCATTCATTCAATGTTGTATTTTGTGTGGTGAGGTGACTCAAATCCTTTTTTTTTGGAATGGAGGAATATGTAAATAATTGAATAAATAAATAATAAAAATGTTTAGCTTTAAGAAAATGTTTCCTTTTATTAAAACCTCTTTATCTCAGGACTCAGGACTGAATTCATAGTAGCTGCTTTGATTACTGTAGCTTTGTAGTAAGTCTTAAGACCTGATAGTGTGATTCCTTCAACTTTTTTCTTCTATTTCAAAATTGTTTCAGTCATTTTAGTTCCTTTGCCTTTCCCGTAAACTTTAGAATTGGCTTGTCTATATTTATAAAAACTCCTGCTGGAATTTTTTAAATAACACTTTTATTGAGATACAATTCATATACATAAAATTCACCCTTTTAAAGTGTACAATTCAGTGGCTTTTTATATATTCACAGAGTTGTGTAACCATCATACTAATTCCAGAATATTTTTGTCACCCCGAAAAGAAACCCCATACCCATTAGAAGTCATTCATCCAATCAATTAAAGGCCTTAGGAACAAAAGCCTGAGGTTTCTGGAGGAAGAGGGAATTCTGCCTCCAGACTGCCTTTGGCCTCAAGCCTGCGACATCAACTCTTTCCTGGATCGTCACCTGCTGGCCGATTTTGAACTTGCCAGCCCCCACAATCATGTAAGCCAATTCCTTCTCTGGAGAACCCTGACTAATATAGATTTTGAAATCCTACAATATGTGCCTGTTCTGTCTGGCTTTTTCTTTTCTTTTCTTTTCTTTTTTTGAGGAAGATTATCCCTCTGCTGCCAATCCTCCTCTTTTTGCTGAGGGAGAGTGGCCCTGAGCTAACATCCGTGCCCATCTTCCTCAGCTTTACATGTGGGATGCCTGCCACAGCGTGGCTTGGCAACCGGTGCCGTGTCCGCACCCAGGATCCGAACCAGTGAATCCTGGGTTGCCGAAGCGGAACGTGAGCACTTAACTGCTGTGCCACCGGGCCGGTCCCTGTCTGGCTTTTTCATTTAGCATAATGTTGTCAAACATAATGTTTTCAAGGTTCGTCCACGTTCTAGCATGACTCCATTCTTCATTTCTTCTTATGGTTGAACAATATTCTATTGTATGGATACCACATTTTGTTTATCCATTCATTAGTTGATGGACATTTGGGTTGTTCCCGCCTTTGTTACAAATTATGCTTCCGTGAATGTTTGTGTACAAGTTTTGTGTGGACAAGTTTCAGTTCTCTTGGATTTCTTTGTGTGTGTGTGTGAGGAAGACTGGCTCTGAGCTAACATCTGTGCCAGTCTTCCTCTATTTTATGTGGGACTCTGTCACAGCGTGGCTTGACAAGTGGTGCTAGGTTCACGCCCAGGATCCCAACCTGGAACCCTGGGCTGCCGAAGTGGAGCGTTCAAACTTAACCACTAAGCCACCAGCCGGCCCCTGGGATTTCTTTCCAATATGTGACTGTATCATTTTACATTCCTACCAGCACTGTATGAGTTTTCCAGTTTCTCCACCTCCTTGCCAACCCTTGTTAGTGCCTGTCATTTTGATTATTGCCATCTTACTAGGAGAAGTGGAATCTCATTGTGGTTTTGATTTGCGTTTCCTTGATGGCTAATGATGTTGAGAATCTTTTCCTATTATGTTTGGACTCATCAAAGAGCTGCTCCATGCATTCTGTCCAGGTTTTATAGCTGCATTCAGTGGAAGAGAGAGGGTGGAATATGCTCACTCCTTCTTACCTGAAAACAGAAACAACTTAGTTTTTGATACAAAAAGAGTATCTTTACATTTTCTAATTATTATTGCTGGTGACTATAAATGCAATTGATTTTTTAATGTTGATTTGATTTCATGAAAACTTGCTAAACTCTGTTATTAATTCTAATGTTTTATCATCTGCAGAAAATGAAGGTTTTGTTTCTACCTTTCCAAACCTTATTTATTTACTTTACATTGCTGTGTTGGCTAAGAACTCCAGAACAATAGGTAAATTAGAAATATGATATAAGACACCCTTGTTTTCTTCCTGGTCTTAAAGGGAATATTTTCAGTGCTTCACCATTAAGTATAACATTTGGAGTAGGGTTTGTTTTGTTTTGTTTTGTTATCATGTTATCAAGTAATTTCTTTCTCTAGTTTTCTTCCTGTGTTGCTTTTGTTTAAATCTTGAATAGGTATTGGATTCTATTAAATGCCTTTTTACATGTATTGAAAAGACAGTTTTTTTGCTTTTCGGCTCTTAACATGGTGTATTACAATTGATTTTCTAATATTAAGCCAATATGGTAGATTGTTTGCAAAGATGACTACAACCATTCTTCCCATCCTTCATACCTCTTTGCCATGTGACTTTGCCATTTATCCCCTCAAGAGGTGGAGTCCACTTCCCCTTGAATCTGCTCTGGACTTGCTGTTTTATTAGAATGTGGCAGAAGAGACACTGAGACTGTTCTGAGCCTTGGCCTCAAGAGGCTTTGTTCTTCTGCTCTCTCCCTCTTGGAATGCTTCTCTCAACATGGAAAAAGTCCAGGATCATAGACCTCAAGGAGAGAGAGGTCCAGAATCTCAGCCATTCTGCACATCCCAAATGAGGTCCCAGATATATGAGTGAAGTCATCTTAGGCCAACCACCCTCAGCTGAACTCCCATCTGACTGCAGCTATGCAAGTGATCCAGGCAAGACCAGCCCAGCCAACCCATAGCATTGTGAGCAATAATAAATTGTTGTTTCAAAACCGTTTTTGAGTGTTGTCATTTTGGTTTTGATATTTTGTGTTTTGAATGCCCCATAACTGTTACACTCATCTTGCATTCTTGAGTTAAACCCAACTTGGACATGGCATATTATCATTTCATATATTGCTAGATTCCTTTTCCTAACATTTTGTTTGGGATATTTGCTTCTGTGTTTGAATGAGTTTGGTTTGTAATTTTCCTATCATGTACTCTCCTTATTAAGTTTTTGATGTTGAAGTAAAATGAGCCTCATAAAGGGAGTTGGGTGTGTTTTGTCTTTTTTAGTCTCTGCAATGGTTTGTATAAGGCTGAAATTATTTGTTTCTTGAATTTTTGAGAGAGCTCACTACTAAAATTGTCTGAGTCTGTTGTTTGTGGAAATAGTTTAAACTGATTCAGTTTCTTTAATTGTTATAAAATCCTGCAGATTTTCTATTTTTTCCTGAGTTGGTTTTAGAAAGCTATATTTTTCTATTTTCAAATTCATTGGCAAAAAGTTGTTCAAACTATTTCTTTCAGAAAGCTGTTCAAAAATATCCTCCTATCTTTTCAATCTCTCCAGCATATGTAATTATATCTTGTTTTATTTCTAATATTATTTGTACCTTCGTTTTTTTGCCTTGATTGTTCTTTAAAGAGGTTTATCTTTTCAATAACTAAACTTTTGGCTTTGGTGCTCCTCTATTTTCTATTGAATTATATGAAATGTATTATATGTATATATTATATATAACATTAATATTAATTAATAGTGTATTATAATTATTATCCAATATAATAGTTACTATATTAATATAATATGTATCTAATGCATATAATGTACATATGTATTATATGTACATGTACATATAATGTATATGTATTATATGTATATTATAAAGTGAATACATATTATATGTACATTATACAACATAAAAACTTTAATTTATATATAAATATTGTCAAATATTTATATATGTATTATATATCATATATAAATCTAACATTGCTTATTTTGTTACTTCTTTCTACTCTTTGTTTTTGTTCTGCAGTTCTAACCTATTAAGTTGGATGCTCAACTCATTAATTTTCAGATTTCTTTTATAAATATTTTTATTAGCAAATATAATACATACAAAAAAGTGCATAAAATATAAATGTATAGTTTAACTATAATTTATAAAGCAAACACCCATGTAACCATCATGGATCAAGAAGAAGAACATTCGCAGCACTCTGGCATCTCGTTGTGTGTTCCCAGTCACAAACCTCTCTTCTCCCAGAGGTGACTACTCTAACAGGTTTGGTGGTATTTCTTCCCTGCTCTTCTTTATGCTTTTACCACCTACATACTTACCTCTAAAAAACATAATTTAATTTTGTTTTCTTTTGGTCTTCGTACCATTGGAAGCTGAAAATGCGTATTTTTGCTTCTTTCATTCCTCTTATGGTTGTGAGTGTCCTCCATGGTCTAGTGGTAGCTGGAGTTAGTTTCCTTGTGTTACTGAGTAATATTCCGTTGTACACCTACCCCACAATTTACTGATTCATTCAACTGTTAGTGAATGGGTTATTCCCATTGCTGTCACAAGCAATGCTATTATGCACATTCTTGATCATGTGTCTTGGTGCACATGCACATGAATTTCTCCAGGGTATATAATATAGAGTGCAATTGCTGGGTCCTAGGGGATGTGTTTTAAAGTTTGGTGATATAAATACCAAACTCTAAGCATCCCTGTTGCTCCATATGCTCACCAACATTTGGTAGTGTCAGATTTTAAAGTTTTGGCAATCTAGTAGGTGTGTAACAGCGTCTTGCGGTGGTTTTAATTTACATTTTCCTGATTACTAGTCAAGTTTAACACCTTT
This sequence comes from Equus przewalskii, assembly GCF_037783145.1. Lineage (NCBI taxonomy): Eukaryota > Metazoa > Chordata > Mammalia > Perissodactyla > Equidae > Equus > Equus przewalskii. The sequence continues at coordinate 70,966,490 of NC_091844.1, read as the reverse complement.
TCATATGTTTATTGACCATTTAGTTTTCTTGTTTGTGAAGAGACTTTTCAAATGTTTGACCATTTTCCTACTGGGTCCCTGGCTTTTTCTTATTGACTTATAGGAGATTTTTTAAATAGGTTATCAATATAAACCTTTTGTTAGTTTTATGTATTACAAAAATCTTCTATTTTGTAGCTTGTTTTTTTCTCACAGTTTTATGGTGTCTTTTCATAAACAAAGGCTCTTAATTTAAATGTGATCAAATTTATCAAATTTTTTCTCCTTTATGGTCATTGTGTTATTTTTATGTCTTGGTAGTAAATATTTGAATCTTTTTAAAGAAAATTGTTGCATGAAGTTATTATCCTGAATTATCTTCCAAAAGCTTTATGGTTTTGCCTTCACAGTTAGATCTGTAATCTACCTGGAATTAATGAAAGAGGTACATTAAAATCCATCACAATGATTTTTGGTTTGTCTCTTTCTCCTTTTAGTTCTATTTTTGTTTTATGTATTGCTAGGCTATGTTATAAAGTGCATATAAATTCAAGATTGTTATATCTTTCTGGTGAATAACATCTTTTATCATTATGAAGTCACCCTCTTTTATCCATAGTAATGGTTTTACCTTAAAGTCTATTTTGTCTGATAATAATTGTACCTACTCCAACTTTTAAGGGATTAATATTTTCATATTTATTTAGTCCTATTAATTGTACATTAATGTATAATCTGTCTTTAAAGATCATTTCTTTTCACAGAGAATATTGAATGTTACATCATCTATTTTGTAAATTTTAACTTGATATACATCTCAAGATTTTATCTTTGATCTCTTTCTTTGATAGACAAAACTTTATAGGTCATGCTTATTGTTTTTTTTTCTCCTCATCCTTTCACCTCCAAGATTCTTAATACTTCTCGGGATTTACAGACTATGACCCACAACTAGGGATCACTACTTGGATACAGATTCCCTTTGGATGACAGGAATTCCTGGGATTTGAAATCCTGACACAGCATTCTTAGGATTTTTTTCCCTGCCTCGTTCGGGGCTTAAAGACTAGTTCCTTTTGAACCTAACTGAACTACTGATTTTTATCTTTATGTCAAAAAACAGTCTAATTGGTATGAGTCTAGCATGAGATAAATCTAACATATCCATTGTGTTAGAAGTTTCCCTGGACAAAGTGGGAGTAGGGAGGATGACTCTGGTTTCCAGGACCCTGGGAAACCAGGCATAGCAAGTTTTTTGCTCTTGGGAACATCATATTCTCCTGTCTTGAGGTTCTCTGGATTCAGCAGAATCAGATTTTCTTCCAAATTTTCAGGCCATTGTCTTGGCAGTCAGCTCACTGTGGGAGGCCAGACAGGCACTCTCTCCACGGGAGCCAGCCCATCTGCCTCCAGTCTTACCTAATCTGACAGTTTACAGTTGCCTTCTCTGGGCACCCTCCTACCAGAGCACAAAGAATATCAGGCTCTTCCCTCTTTTCCCTAAAACAATGAAAACATAGGAAACATCATTAACAAACTTAGCACAATTCTCTTATTAAAGAATTCTCTTACTAAAACTCAGACAGAATACATTACATATGGAGAGCAAGGGTTTAATGATGTAAGCTCATGCTAATTTTTTGAATAAACTGACCTCATCCCTTTGGCGTTGCACCAATGAATGGTGTTTCCATATTTTAACTTATTTTGTCTAACAAAATGCCTTCATAAAAAAAGTTAAGATCCTTGGATAGAAATCAATGTGACATAAACCAGATGTATAAGATTTACCTGTATCTCTACTTCACTTATCAAATGGTTTCTTTCAAGGGACTGGAACTTCTAGTGCCCAGTTTTGCTTAAAAAACAAGAATTCTGAAAAAATTATTCCAAGTTGAAATTTTAAAAAAATTATTCTAAGTTAAAATTTAAAAATATAATTGTTTTTGGTAGTTAAACAGTAATTTCAAAGTCTCAAGTGACATAAGAGATCATTCAATCCAATTCTTTCCTTTTAAAAATAAGGCGACTATCCAGTCATATTCTCCTCTATTTTCCTCCACAATGTTTGGTTTTGTCAGAAGCTTTTCTTGTCTAGCCAGGTTTCTGTCCTGCAGTAAACACAGGGCCTTGCATGTGACCCCTGTGATAGCTTCTTAGAGAAATGTAGCTCAGCACTAAGGGAGATCTGGGATGGAAAAAAGCAGGAACCCCTGGCAATGGGTAGTTTGGATAATTTTCTATATCCTGATTTAGACTAACAAATTCAGAATATTTAGAATGATCACCCAAAATCTTTAATTCCATACACACATACTCTGGAGCGATTTCTGTCACTTCTGGGGCAAAGCATAGAGAGAAGAGCACTTGTTAATTCTTGATGTCTATCTCTTTTCCTGTTGCAACCACAGCAGAGGCCAAACGTCAAGATGGTGTAACCAAAGATGGAAACAGCCTGGATGTCAGGCGTGCTTGGAAGGGAGCTGTCCGGAAGAGCCACAGTACCTGAAGCCAACTTTGTGTGGGTGAAAAAGAAACTGTAATGGGTTAAACCAATAAAAGTTTTGGACTGTTTATTTCTACAGGATAACCTAGTCTATCCTGATTTACATGTTAACAATACTCTCTTATGTTAGCCATGTTTTGAACTTACCATAATTATCTGAAACATACTTACAATCTTTGACATTCATACAGATTTGAAAGCTCAGTATTTCTATGGGTAAAACATCTCTTATCAAAAACAAACAAACAAACAAACAAACAAACCCGATGGAGAATTCTTATTTGTTTCCACAAAACTGAGAGTCAAAAGTTAGGTAATTTGCTCTAAGCTAAGACAAATTAATGGAGAAGCCATACAGCAAATTAATGGAGAATAAATACAAAAACTCCAACTTTCATTGTTTCCACTATGTCTATGCTTCCTCGAAAAGTTACAGGATGGTAAGTAGGAGGAGGTGAAAAAGTTGAGGTTAAGACTTTCACCTCTAGGTATTATGAGTTAAGTAATTTAGATAAATCCTCCCATTGAAGACAACTAAAATGCTGAAAAAAAGAGCACACTAGCAAATAGTAAGAAATTGCTAGGCAAATGTCTTGGAGAAGATGAAAATCCAAAGATGAGCATGGTAGTGGTACCATTTTGTCCTGAAGATGTTTAGTAATCCAGGCAGTTGAAGGCTTGTCAGTGCCTATGTGGCTGGGAGACGAAGGTAGGAGTCCAGGGCCCACAGGGGTGCAAAGAGTTCCTGGACCCAATTCCGACATGCATGTGTGAAGGCTTCCCCACACCAACAAGCAGTTCTTACATGCCAGCAGGCTGTCTGAAAATTCAACTCAATTCTGACAATATCAGCCCAGAGATAGAATCAGATTCCTCAGGTAAAGGGCTGAGTCCCACAAGACTGCCTTCCATTCAGATGCCAGTTGTAAGCCCAGGTTGTTATCTGTGATTCTGACTGACCGGCTACAAACTGGAGGTTCCAACGACCCCCTCCAACTCTGGTTTGATTAATATGCTAGAATGGCTTACAGGACTCAAGAAAACCCATTTACTCTACCCGTTTATTACAAAGGATGTTAAAGGATACAAATCAATAGCCAGTTGAAGAGATACAAATACTGAGCTCCCAAACAAAGGAGCTTCTGTTCTCGTGGAGCTCGGAGCCTGGCATTATGGCATGTGGAAGCATTCTGGTTCCCCAACATGAAAGCTCTCTGAAAAAGGCCAACAACCTGTCCTCTGGGGGTTTTATGGAGGCTTCATTACATAATCGTGATTGACTAAGTCATTGGCCATTGGCAATTGATTCAACTTCAAGCCCCTCTCCCCCACCTGGAAATTAGGAGGTGAGACTGTAAGTTCCAATCCTCTGATCACATCGCTGATTCTCCTGGCAACCAGCTCCCACCCTTGGGTGGGGTCCAAAAGTCATCTCCATTAACATAAACAAGACACCCATTTCACTTCATGGCCTTGAAGTGTTTTCAGAAACTAAGGACAAGAGACCAAATATTATATAAAAGATGCTCCCATTGCTCTTATAGCTCAGGAAATTCCAATGGTTTTGGAAGCCATGAGCCAGGAACTGTGGGTGAAGAGCAAATATATCTGAGAAATATATTTCGGTCATCTGAATGACCAAATATATATACGTTTCTTGTAAATCACAATATAGCAAGGGGTAAGTGCCCTGTACCTTGAGTTTGGACTAGAAGGACAGACACTAGAAATAAGGGTGAATGGAAGTAAACCAGCCCTTGCATGCACTGCAATCTGTTTGTGAGTTCTCTGGGTGGCCTAGAAAGTCTCAAGGCATGAACCCAGATTAGGGTAATCTTGGATTGTTGGTGCCACCAAGTGCCTGGCAGAAGCAATTCCCCAAAAATTCTCTTTGGAGAAAGAGAACATCATGGTAGGTCTCAGATTTTTTTTTTTAACACAAATAACTAAAAATACAATTGTCAGGACACAGTAAAAAAATAACCATGTATACAAGATGATAAAGCACCATGAACAAGAAAAATAAAATATAATGGACTAAAGAAATGGACCCCCAAGGATTCCAGATTGTAAAGCCACTATGTTTATCAAGTTCAAGCAGATAAAGGTGAAGTTTGACTATTTTAACAAAGAATTGTGGAGTATAAAAATATGACACAGCAGAATTGAAAAAGAACCAAATAGAAATTCTAATAATAAAAAATAGAATAACCTAAATTAAATCAATAAATGAATTTAAAAACAAAATAGACTCAGTTAAGAAAGGGTTAGTATACATGAAGACAGGTCAGAGAAAAACATTCAGAATGAAGCACAAAGAGAAAAAAGAATGGAAAAAGAAAACAGAATAGAATGAAAATGTCTGACATATTCAACTGGAATCTTAGAAAAAGTATAAGGGAATGGGACAAAAGCAACATTTAGTGAGATAATAGTTGGGAATTTTTCAGCTCTAGACATCAACCCACAAATTCAAGAAGCTCAATGAATCACAAGAAGAATCATAAAAAGAAACACCACACATAGACACATCATAAGGAGACAAAGGAAACCAAAGCCAAAAAGAAACTATTAAGAGCAGCTGGAGGCAAAAAGACAGTTTATCTTCAAAGGAGCAATAGTTTGACTGACAGCTGAATTCTCAGCAGCAATTACGGAAGCAAAGAGATTAGCAATGATACCTTTAATGTGCTGAAGTAAATAGCTGCCAATCCAGAATTACATACCTAGTGAAAATATTGCAACATTACGTGAACACGGCCTCAATCCAGTAATTAAGTGTATCTCCTCTTGGTAACTGCTGCAGGTACAAATCTGTGTGTACTATTTTCTCACGCATCTCTTCTCTGACCTCTAAGCCCTGTGTTCTTTGTCAGTAACTCTCCAAGGAGCCAGGATAGAAATGAGAATAAGCGTGAGGTTGGAAGGCAAGATGAGGAGTAAGAGGGTTCTTACTTGGCTGACATTTTTTAAGATGGTTTCACATTCTCTAGGGCGAGTGAATGTTTGAAATTGGCTCTCTCATGGGCAATTGCCAGAATTCATCATGAATATCCATTAGATTGTCCATATTCTTCTTATTGATTTGTAAGAGTTCGTTATACATTCTAGATACAAGTCTCTTTTGAATAATAAGCGGTACAAATATAATTTTCCATTCTGTGGTTACCGTTCCACTCTCTTAATGGTGTCTTCTGATGAAGAGAAGTTGTTAATTTTAACATAGTTTGATTTATCATTATTTTCCTTATGATTAGCGGGTTTTTTCCTGTTTGAGAAGAAGTTCCATTGGTCACTTTTTAACAACACATGCCAAGCCTTTTTCCTCATTGGTTTAAAATCCACATTGAACTGTGTGGTACTGAACAGAACTTGGTAGCGTAACCAACAGCCATTTCCCACTTCTTCCCTGCTTATGAAACAGAATTGATGGGAGAAGGGATTAGGGGAAATGTATACCCTAAAAACAGAGGGTGTTTGGCCAAACACAACCCACCTGACACTTGACCACTGAATCAGAATTCCTGGCCTAGAGCTTGGATGTGAGGAATTTTTAAAAGTTTCCACAGATGATGTAGTTATATTTTGATAAGGACAACAAAGAAAAAAAGACCCCTCAAGTGTCTGGAATGTCACAGAAGGTTGGAAAACAGGCCCAGATGCAGTAGACAATCCAGGAAGGATAAAGATGAAGAAGGGCACAAACTTTCAGCTCTAAGATAAATAAGTCCTGGGAATCTAAGGTCCAGCACAGTGACTGTAATTAACAGCACTGTACTATGTACTTGAAAGCTAAGAGAGTAGATCTTAAATATTCTCACCACACACACAAAAAGGTAATCCTGTGAAGGGATGGAGACGTTAACTAACCTTACTGTGGTCAACATTTCACAATATATACATGTATCAAGTCATCACGTTGTACAACTTAAACTTATATATGTTATGTGTCAATAATATCTCAATATAGCTGGAAAAAACAATGTAAGGCATATGTGAAAATTAACAAGAAAGATATGGGCAGTAAGTATGGCAATGATAGTAAGCAACTCTAACAGATTTTGTTATTGTAGGCATACATACAAGAACAAGGATTCTAAAAATACACGTAGATCTTTTGTAAGATTTGCAGAAATAAACTAATTACCTGATAACTTATCTAGTTTTTAAGTAGGTTTTTTTTTGTTTTTTGAGGAAGATTAGCCCTGAGCTAACATCCGTGCCCATCTTCCTCTACTTCCTATACGGGATGCCTGCCACAGCACAGCTTGACAAGTGGTGTGTGGCTTAACAAGTGGTGCAGAGGTCCGCACCCAGGATCCAAACTGGCCAACCCTGGGCTACAGAAGCAGAACGTGCAAATTTAACTGCTGCGCACTGGGCCGGCCCCCAAATTATCTTGTTTTTAAAAGGTGAAGAAAAATGTGTTGGACTTGGCTTGAATATTCAAAGTCATTAGTAAACTAAGAACACTGTCGGTACAGAGGTAGGGTATAGCATTTGGGTTACAAGATATTAAAGATGGGTAGTAGGCAGTCAGAAATCAAAAAGTGGGTATATGTCAAATATTTAAGGCGAGAAAATGGTAATAAAAACAGTTCTGCAGAATCAAACAAGAAAGATATTTTTTCAGTTTTAAGATTTGAGATCCAAGAACATACAATCCTTGAATATTAGAGTTGAGAGGAACCTTAAAGATCATCTAGTTGAATTCTGTCTGAAGCTTAAATTTCCTGTACGAAGTCCTGTCATTCTGTTTATACTTAAGCTCGTCTGTGGTGAGATCTGCCGCCACCTTGGGAGCAGCCTGTTATATCTTTAAGTGAAGGTCCTTCCTTATCATGAGCCCAGTACTTTCCTCCTCAAATTTTACTAATTGTCATATTTGAAACAGGAGGACAGGTGTCAGCTGTGAGGGAATGTCATCTTACTAATAAATTTATTTAATGCCCTTCCAAAGGAAATGGTGAAAAGGGTCTGGCTTGAATTTTTTCTTGGGTGGGGGGCGGCCACTGGGTCAGAATTAAACAAATAGGACAGTTTAAGAAATCGTTGTTCTTCAAGATTGAATTTTTGAAAGCTAGTCCCTTGTTTTAGGATTCTTGAGGTAAACAGATAACCTCCAAATTTAGCTGTGTGGTATTTAGTATGGCAACCACAAGTCAGGAATTTGAGGAGGAACTATATCATTTAGGAATGACTTTGGCCGAAAGCAACAGAATATCCAACTAAAAGTGCTCAAACCACATGACCCGTAATATGCCGCTTAAAACGTGTGGAAGCAGGTGACGACTGCGGTGTTCAGCAGCCGGATGATGTCTCAGCACGGGTTGGCTGTTCCCTTAGCCTTCCCCTTCTGGCCAGCAGATGGCGCAACGGCTCTAAACATCATATGCCCAGAGCGCCAAGTCCCAAGCAGGAAGGAAGGAGCCCAGCAAAAAGGCTTTCTCTTTCTCTTCTTTTAAGTCCCCCTAAGCAGGAAGAAACATTGAGGCTCCCAGCAGACGTCTGGGGCCAGAAGTTGACCACATGCCTATCGCTAGACTGACAAAAGGGAAACGAGAGTGGCATGATTTACTTAGTCCCTGAAGTTGGATACATTGTTGCCCAATCGAAATAGCGCTTTATTTAAGTATTTTGTTAAGCAAAACAGAAGTGGGGAATAGCTGTTGGGTAGACTACCAACGGCCCCTGCCAGAGGAGCTCAGGAGAAATTATACACGCTAAATCCACCAGGCCCTGCGCCAAGGGCAGGACAATGCCTCTTCAGAACTAGTAAAATGTTTTTCTTCCTCTGATAATTATTAATTCTCTGCAGTGATTTAGAAAAATTCTTGGACCAAACTTCTTGCCAGTAAATGCTTGATGAATACAGAAAGTGACTGTACAACTATTTTTAAAAGTCACTCTGCTTTTAACCCAAACTTCTTACTCTAGATCTTATCTTACCACTACATGAGTTTCACAAATTACCTCCAATTTACATATTATAGAAGAACCTTACATGGAAAAGAATAAATCGTTTTCAAATTAGACATTCCATCTAGAACTGGCACTAGCTGATTCCCAGCGCTGTCTTTTATTTCTGACATGCTTTTAGATGAGAGTAATCTTATATTTGCAGTAATTTTCAGCATACAATTTTCTTCTTAAAGCTTACTTTATGAAGAGTTTTTAAAATTTTGAAGAATAAAGCAATTATTCTTTCTTTTTGAAATTGCATGTCAAGTCCAGAAACACTCACTCTCTAATTTAAAATGTTAATATCAAGTGATGGATGTATACATTTCGCATTTTCCACCCTCTTTCTGTCTTTGTGCCTTTCTTGTTCTTGGTAGATCCTCATTCCTGTTGGATTTCCATTGCATGCCAATTATCTCAGGCTACAGCTGTTTACTGACAGCTGTTCTCTTCGCTGCCCACCATGCAGCCGCCCCTGTGCTGGTAACTGTACTCTGGTTCCCATCTGTGGAAATCCCTTCCTCCCCAGTGTGGTTGCTTTGGCTGGGGCTTCAGCCTGGTTCAGACGCAGAGCTTGTGACCTGAATCAGTCCAAACATTGCCTTCCTCTATCCAGACTGATTGATTAATAGAAGCCCCATTCAGAATCAATGAGAAGTAATGATACTTCTGCTGAGCCTTCCAGGAGAGAGATTCTGTCTCTGGCCTACCAGATTTTTCCCTTTGGAGTAGGCCTAGAGTTGCTGCAGCCATCCTCATATCTCGAGTGGGAACCAGTCAGAGAATGGAGCTGTGAGCGAGCGAGAGAGAGAGAGACAGATCCTGATGATACATTTCAGCCTTCAATTCAAGTCAGCAGCACAGCAGCAATCCCTATTCCTGGACTGTTCAGTTATGTAATCGAGTAAGTTCCCGTTTTGTTTAAGCCAGTTTTGGGATCAGATTTTCTCTCACTTGCTACCCAAAGAGTTCTAACTTTTACATACGTTCAGAATCTCTTATGACCAAGAAATATTCTCAGATACTGAACGTGTAATAGAAATTAACATGGAAAATGCTTATTAGGAAATAAATGCACTTGTAACTTATTATGTCCAATATTTGTACTGTCTTTTCTTTAAATAATAATGTCCATTCATCATGTAATACAGTATAGAAAAGAGTTTAAATTAGTATTCTCAGTATCATGTACTTAATGTACTCTAATCATTATTATGGCAATGTGCTCTGAGGACATTTTGCTAAGTCTGATCACATCCATTTGTTTCCTTTTTGAATCTAAATTATTTCTCATTATCATGGAATAAAATAGTCTTGAAGATACTTAGAAATATTGATAAATTCTTGGTATACATAAGCCTATAATTATAAAAGTGGTGGTCTTATACTGTGATGCTTGAATTTCTCTGGCTATTTCTTTTGCTCAAACAGCATCATCCGGGGAAACAGTCATGACAGGTTGACCCAGCTGTGTGACCACAGTCTCTGTGCCTGGCTGAGAGCCATTTGTGCCTGGGGATGGAGATCACCACGGAGAAACTGTTCACTTCAGAAAAGCGTCATTCCTTGGCACCCTCCACCCCAGGTGTCCACCTTCTTGTCAAAGGGTGAGAAACCTTTTGTAATTGCCTGCAATGATATTATTGTGACAGACAAGTGGCCAAACAGTTTGACTACCCGGAGCGTTCCCTAGAAACAGACCCAGTTGGTTTTCATGTGCAAATGAAACAGTGAGGCAGATTCTGCTTCTTTATAGTGGTAAAGGATACATCAGGCGAAAGAAGGTTATCTTCGTAGGGAGCACCTGTGCCGTGTATCACGCAGCTGTACTGGTAATTCTACGCCAGGAAACCTAGAGTTTATGTTAATAGGTAATTCTTTCATGTGGCTCAGAATTCAAAGAGTGTAAACAAATATTTGTGAAAACTTTCCTTCCCACACCTGTTCCCCAGATGCCCAGTTCCTCTCCCAGGGGCAATCCATTTTATGCTTTTGACGTATCTTCTTGGGGTGATTTTATGCATATTTAAGCAAATGCATGTAAATATTGTCTTCCCCCTATCATCTCAACCATCATATATGTACTACTCTGCACCTTGCTTTTTTCTCTTAAGATATCTTGGATCGACTTCCATTTTGGTACATAAGGAGCTTCCTCATTCTTTTTTTTATAGCCTCCAAGTAGTTCACAATTTCCCAATACCATGATTTCACCATGTCCCATTGGTAAACATTTAGGTTGTTGCCACTCTTTGGTTCTTACTAGCAATGCTGCAATGAACAACTTGAACACACATCAATCTGTACTCAGGGGAGTGTATCTTTGGAATAAATTTCTGGAAGTGAAGGTTTTGGGTTGAGAGTAGGTATGTTTGTATTTTTTCCCACTTTTTAAGGTTTTATTATATTTGAAAAAGTAATACGTACACATGGTAAAAAAAAAAAAAAGGCAATATGAAAGTATATACAGTGAAAAATAGGTCTCCTCCCACCCCATGGCTTCCAACTCAGGGCAGCCACTGTTTGTGTGCACGCTTCTAGAGATTATGTGCATATACAAACATATATATGTGAATAAGTATTTGTCATTTGTCTTTACTCGAAAGGAATATACCACACACACCATTTTGCACCCTGCTTTTTTCACTTAAAACATATTAGAATTTATTGCCTAACAGTCAGTATAGATCAATACCCTTCTTTTTACAGGCAATATAAAATTTATTATGAGAAGACACATATTAACTTTTTTCATTTAAAAAAATTAAGGTATAATTTATATACAGCAAAATTTATCCTTTTTAGTATACAGTTCTGAAAGTTTTGACAAACACATACCTTCTTTTGTAATTTTGATAGATATTGTCAAATAACCTTCTTGTGAAATTTTTTAGATATGCAGCCAATATGGATACAGCCTTGCCAATTCAGATGTATCATCAAACATTTTGATCTTTACCAATCTGTAGGTGAAAATTTTAAATTTAAAAAATTTAAAATTTAAAATATTTCTCTTATGATGATGAGGCTGAGCATTTTTTCATTTGTATAAGACACATTTAGATTTCTTTTCTAGGAACTATCCATACTGTTTTGGGGGGGGTCTATTTTTCTATTGTAGATTGGTCTTCTTATTCATTTGTAGGGACTCTTGATTTTTAGGAAATTAGCTCCTGTCTGGTATATAAATTCAAAAGCTTGGGAAACTTGATGTTCATAGAAACGTCAGATAAGAACCGTACGTCCTCCACACGAAACGCATATGCCTTTCTCAACCATTGGGAGAATATTGCATATACGATGTCCCACTTTAGGAGAACTAAACTTCCAAAATGAAGTTTTGGCTTAGAAGATTGTCATGCTTTGGAAAAGAATCAGATGTATATTATTCTGAAACAAAAATAAAATGCATGTGTCTATGCAATTGACTATATTGTCTTTGTATAACCTACAAGAATTACAAGTCAATGTTTTATTATACATAATAGAGCTGACCTGAGTCTTTCTGATTAATACATGTGGATATCCACCAGATCACTTAAGGCACATGGAAAGATGAGAAGTCACCTCTGGGTGCTCCTGCCATATCTTTGCAAGATTATTACATCATATTAAAATGAGGAATAAATTCACGGTTTTGGTGATCTATCTCCAAACTGCACACACAATGTTCAACAGAGAGATGGGGGTTATCAGAAAATTAAAAAGTGTCTTATTTTCATATGACATGGAGAAATAAGATGTGTTATTTGACCCCAAATATAGCACAAGACAACTTGTGAACTAAAAATAGGAGCACAGAAAACTTTATTTGATTTATTTGGATAAATGAATTTATAGAATGTTTAAGAGAGAAACTCTGGGAGAAGAGTTGCGGCAATAGAGAGAGAAGAGTGCCTCATGTGTGGCATCATGGACACGAGGGTGTCATTAAGTTATCCACTATGAGCTTGAACCAGGCCAGCCACAGTCGCTGGCTTTGATTTTAATTCACGTGTTATTAAACATTTCGTATACTCTGTCATTATATACGACTTTCTTCAAGCGTGGAGAATTGATAGAAGTCAGACACATTTGTAGCCTTTTTATTCTTTCTCTTGATGTCTACACATAGCTGGATCAATGTCTACATTTAATGTGTATTAATAGATCTCTCGAATAACTCGTGATAAGACGTAATCATTCATAATTAGGATGAAAAATAATGAAAAATTCATATACTAAATTCCGGTCTTTGAATTTGCTCTTGTTAACTAATCCTTTTGTGTAAGTGGCTCATGGAAGCAGGACTTGTGCTTTGTGATCATAGAAGCAGCTTTATTTTTATCTTCTACTCTCCTTTTAGAGTTCTTCATGGTGGGAATGTCTTGCCTTCCTCTGTGGATGAAAACTCAAGCACTTCCATGACGCTTCTGGTCACTCTCAGGTAATGGAAATCCTTACGGCGGCTGAAAGTCACAGACGTAACCTCACCCTAGTAGTTGAAGCTTCTGCCTTCCTTCCGCTGGGCCTGTTGCAGGTGAGAGACGCTGTGATCCCAGGAAAGTGGGAGGGGAAACAGCTTCTCTTTGCTCACTGCACCTCCCCCCAGCTAGATGCTGTCGGTGAGGAGGTCTGCCAGGAGCCAGGAGCCAGGACAGGCTGGGCGTGGTAGGCGGGAGAGAAGAAACGATGGGCAAGAATGTACCTGCTCGCTGGTACTGGCTGGCTTCTCCTCTCTGGGCCTAGCTGTGTTTGAAACACACTCATGGGCGATTTCCTGGGTCCTTCATCGCTTCTGCTCCTGGGCCTTGACCGGCAAATCCTTAGACCTGAGATGTGCCCTTTCCTTTGGTTGGCTGCACCTGCTTCCCTCTGGGCATCTGCTCCTGCCGATATTCTTTTTACTATGTCCCCGACTCCAGCAAGCTGCCCTAGCCTGCAGGATCCACTTAGAATGACCTCTGGACAGCACGAACGGTCCTGCTGTGCGCTCTTTGAGGGGTGGCACCTGTTTCCCTCTTCTCTGGGACCTTGCCCCTTTAGCTTGCTCAGTTTGGGCCCCCATGACTAATCCTGCAAGAAGTGCATAGCCAGTCTCCAGGGGCCCTGCGGAAGCTCCCCTTCCTTTGAGGGGAAGGATTCATGGCTCCCTCAGGAGAAATCCTCCTCACCAATCCTCCCTCTCTCCTCTCTCAACACGTTAGGGCCTTAATTTGGGTCAGTTGTCTAACCTGTTCTTGGCACCTGCTTTGAAATTTCCACGTGACCTCACACCTCACTTTGGAATCTGAAGTCTATCGAAACTTGGTGCATCAGTCAAAACCTCCCCATTAAACATCCTGTCATGTTTGTTTTCTCTTTTTCCTCTGAAGGAAATTCCTTTAACTTATGGAGTTATCTCTAGCGAAACTTTCCCCTGCCAGAGGGCCTCACTCAGATTGGCAAGGTGGCCTTCATCATCCTCTGCCCCTGGGAAGCCCCTCGGCTTTATGTCTGTTTATTTAATCATGTGTTTTTGATTAGATAACGTATGCACATACTACAAAATTCAAGAGACACAAAAGGGAATAGTATGGAAAGCAGGTTTCTCCTCCACCCTTATCTCAGGGATTCCTGGTCCCTCTCTCCAAAGGAACACTCTTGTGAGTTTTGGAGTGTATTTCCAGAAGTCTCTATGCAGATACAAGCGTATGTATTTATGAAACCTTTTGTTTATGAAGGTAGCACGTAGCACACTTTTCTGTACCCTGTTTTTTTCACTTAACGTGTCTTGGAGATTGTTGCATATCAGCACATATAAAGCGGCCTCTTTCCTTATAATGGCTGCGTTAAATTTCCTCAAGTGGGTGTAACACAATTTACTTCACTAATTCCATGTTTATAAAGGTTCAAGTTTACCTTTGTTGACTGATTTAAATAACCCATTTACGTGATGGGCTATGGAAACAGACTGTCTGTATTTATGTTTTAGCTCAACCACTTACTTGCTGTGTGGCCTGAGGCATGCTACTTAACCTCTCTTGCCTCGGTTTCTGCATCTCTAAAATGGGAGTCATAATAATATTTACCTCTTAGAGTTGTGAAGATTAAATGAATTAATACACATAAAGAGCTTACAATGGTGCTTAGCACACAGGAAGCACTTAATATATGTTAAGTTTGTTCTTCCTGGATAAAGGTGCTGTGCGCCTTCTCGCTGTTCCTGAGCTGGATCTGGATTTACAGAGGGAACGGAGCTATTGTTTCTCCCCTGTGGTGTGGGGGGAAGGAACTCCCCGGCCTTGTGCTTCAGATATGCTTGTCTGTTATCTGCTGATCTCAAGGGTCCAGGGTGTCCTTGGCCTCACAGTTTTAACAGCCTGAAGTCTGGCGACTATGACTTGTGATCTGGTTCTCTCCACTAGGTGGGGCCTAATGGTACTTCCTGGGCCACTCACCTTCCCTGTGGCTCCTCCTGGCCCTAGAGCCCATCCGACGTCTGGCCACTTCTCCGCTTTAGCCCAGTCCAGGAGCTTGCTCTGTGTTGTCTCAGAGCAGAGCCCTGGTCTTCCTACTCTGGTGATCCCCGCTGACAAGCCCCCCTCTCAGCTTTTGCTCAGAGTCTGAAACGAGTTGCTGGGGCAGTAGCCTTCTCCTTTGTCCTTTGTGTTGTGCTCCTCCTACCTAATGAACGCACCTCTCCGAAGTCTCCATCCTCTCTGAGTTGGGTAAAGGTCGTCCTGTAGTGCTTTCTTCCAGAAAGGAACTATATTCCCCCACTTTTGGCATGTTTGACAATATTTGTCTGTTGCATTTATATTTAAATGATGATAGTTGGGCTGAGTTTGAAATTCTTGGATCACGCTCTTTTCTTTATGAGGATTGCTCATTGTTTTCTGTTGCTGAATGTTACTGTGGAGAAGTCTAAGGCTTGCCTGAAACTTTTTCCCTTTATAGATGAGTGGATGATTTTGCATGAATGCTCAAACTGTTTTTTTCTTTATCACTGAAATCCAGTAACTTTATTGGGACGTATTCTTGTTGACAATTCAAAATGTTCATTTTCACTTTGTACAGCTTTTTTTCTGAAGCCTTTCTTCTGGGTTCTTTACAGCTTTTCAAGTGTTCATTGTTTCTTTGTCACTCTTATCATGACCCTCAGTTCTATGATGGTAAATGCCTTTCCCTCTTTCTTCTTTCCTGAATTCTTCCAATTGATTTTAAAAATTAATTTTTATGCAATATTTTATCTGTGAAATTATAAAGTAAATAAAAGGCATAAGGACTAATCAAACAAGGATTTGACTACTAACCTGTGGGTTAGAAGTATACTAACTTACATCAGCAAATTAATCTGGAAATTCTGAGGACCTAGAACAATCTTCAAGGTGGCAATCTTGAAGAAGAATAAAGATGGAGGACTTAAACTTCTAGGCGTTAGATTTCTTATAAAGCGACAATAATTAAGACAGTGTGCTGCAGGTACTAGGAGAAACAAACAGGTCAAAGAACAGAATTGTCCAGAGACAGACCACACATGGCCAGTTCCCCGATTTGTGAGAAATGTAACTCAGGAGGAAAGGGTGTTATTTTGAATAATGGGACTGGGTAAATTGGCTACCCATATAGGAAAAAAATGAAACTTTATCCCCTGCCTCACTCCATACACCAACATTAATCTGAGATGGATCATAGAACTAAATGTGAAAGTTGAAACAATAAAGCTTAAAAAGAACATGGGAGAATATTGTCATGACTTGGAAGTAGGCAATGATTTCTTAAACAGGTTGCAAAAAGTACTAAATATAAAATAAAATATTGATAAGTTGGACGTAATTAAAATTAAGAACTTTTCATCAAAAGACTACATTAGAGTGAAAAGGCAAGATACAGACTGGGAAAAGATACTCATATACATATATCTGACAAAGGACTCCTATCCAGAATATTCAGAGAACATATTAGTAAGAAAAAGATAGACAACCCAATAAAAAAGGAGCAAAGATTGGAATGGATACTTCACAAAAAATAAGCAAATGAAAATGAACATGAGTCCTCAGGGGAAGGTAAATTAAAATCACAATGAGACACTGCTACTAGAACGGCTAAAATTAAAAGAACTAACAATACCAAGTAGAGGCTAGGATGTGGAGGATGCATTCCTGGCTTAAATTAGTACAGCCACTTTGGAAAACTTTTGATTCCAAAGCTAAATATACATGTACTTTATGACCTAGAAATTCCTTCTTTTGTTTATTCCCAACAGAAATGTTTATGTCCCCCAAAAGACATGTACAAGAATGTTCATTGCAGCCTTTTTCATAATAGTTAAAAACTAGAAACAACTCAAATGTTAATGGAAAAATAGCAGCACATTCTTATAATGGAATATTATGTAATATTGCAAAATAATGGATTATTGATATTCACAACAATATGAGTGAGTCTCGTAGACATAATGTAAAGTGAAAAAACTGGACATATAAGGGTATCTACTGTATGTGATCATTTATAGCATGTTCAACGCTAGACAAAAGTAGTCGATGTGGATGATAGTGGTCAAAACAGCAATTACCTTTGACTGGGTGGGGGCAGGAAGAAGCCTTCTTGGGTGTTGGTAATGTTCCATATCTGTAGCAGAATGGTGGTTACCTTTTAAAATTCATCAATCTGTACATCTGAGACTTTACTGTGCATACATTTTACCCCAAAGAAAAAAATTTAATGCTAACTCATTTTTTGACTTGACCTGTCTTGTCATTTTTCTCCTTGAACTCTTGTATCTCTGCTCTGAGTACTTGTTATATACAGGTTATTTTTTCCTAGAAGTTATTTTTAATTTAGTTCCCAGAGTTTATAGAGAATTTTATTTGGTCATAATTTTCACTAGCTCTGTGGCAAGATTTTTCTGCTGTAGACCTTTATCTGCCAAGGATTTTTCCTGCTGATTTCCTCCTTTTTTCTTGTATTTTTGTAAAGATCTGTGCTGTCTCCCTTTTGATTATTTCTCACCTGTAAGTAAGGCACTTTTTCTTGCAGGGCTGATACACTGTACACTTTAAAGAGCCACATCCAAATTGTATTTTCTCCAGGGGGCGCCATTCACATAGAATACAGTATGAATAGTGTCTCCTGGAGACCCTACTGCCTAGAAACCTATTTGCTGAAATACTTGTGGAGAAGGGACCAGAGCAGAGCACCAAACCTCTCCCTGAGCCCCTGTGATCCCAACTGGGTTTGTATGCTAATGTGAGCTGGTCGAGTCTTTTCTCCTCTTCAGAGGAACACGTTAGCAACTGCAGGGCAGCAGCTTATTACTGACAGCTATTTCTCTACCTGGTGTCACCATGCCAAGATGGTGGGTCAGCAACCTTCTTTCCTCACTGGCTGCCCCTACCCCTCTGTGGTCTCAAATGGGGTCCAAGGAAACTTCAGCAGCTGGCCTGTACCAACTCCTGTTCTGAGCAAGATATTGTTGGTTTTGCACCTCAGGAATCCACCTGTATTTGAGCATTCTGAGTTCTGCCAGCCCTGCAACATGCAGTCTTTCTGCCTGGACCTCCTTTCTTACTTGGCTTGGATTATCATCATAGAAAACAGCCTTCCTTCATATATATATACAAGGGTAAAAGCAGCTTAGCCATTTCATCAGATAAAGTTTCTTCTTCTCTCTGTTGTTTTCAGGTGATTTCAAATATTTTGCTGGGGCCAGCCTCATGGCCAAGTGGTTAGGTTCACATGCTCCCCTTCGGCAGCCCAGGGTTTTGCTGGTTTGGATCCTGGGTGCGGGTACTGCTCATGAGGCCGTGTTGAGGTGGCGTCCCACATGCTACAACTAGAAGGACCCACAACTAAGAATATACAACTATGTACCAGGGGGCTTTAGGGAGAAGAAGGAGAAGGAGAAAAATGATTGGTAACAGATGTTAACACAGGTGCCAATCTTTAAAAAATAAATAAATAAAATAAAATATTTTGTTCTTGTAAACAATGTTGCAATTGTATATAACTCAGTTTGTATATATGCAAGTGTATCCAGAGAATAAATCCCTAAGATTAGAATACTGGTTAAAAGAGTATGTGCATTATCATTTGAACAGATATTTCCAAATTGCCCTTCCTAGAAGTGGTACCAATTTATACTTTCATCAGTAAGCATGCCACTTCCCCAGACCCTTGTCAACACCATGGACTATCATACATTTTGGTTTATGGTGAAAATGGAGTTTTGGTATATTTTGAAATAGCATTTCTCTTTTCATAACAGTCATTTGTCTTATTGTTTCCTTTGTACCTCCTTTGCTGTATACTGTCTATCCATATCACTGGCCCATTTTCCTATTGGGTTTTGGTCTTAGTGATTTACAGGGACTCTTTGTATTAAGGAAACAAGCCCTTTGTGATACAAGGTACAAATATTTTTCCCAGTTTGTCATCGTCTTTTGATCTTGCTTATAGTAATTATTACTCTGTTGATTTTTTTTTTAATTCATGAAGTTGTAGTTATGGATCTCTTCTTTGATAACGTCTGGGTGTTTTACATCCTAAGAAATGATCTTCACTATAATGCTAGGTGGGTTCCTTTGTGGTCGACACCTGTGGTGAAACAGGGCTCAGAATGAATGCCTCAACATCTGGCAGTATAGCTTCAGTATCAGGTTTTATCGGAGAAACCTACAAGCCAGGGGTCAGCGAGAAGTGAAAAGGTGAGTAGTCCTCTATTTTCTCATCCTCCCATAAAGAGACATAGCAGCGTCTAGATAATCAGCTGAGCACAGGATGGGTTTGAGTTTCAATGGAAGGATCCCCTGTCCTCCCTCATTGCTGTTCCTTCTTGTGGGGCAAGCATAAAAACATCTTGTCGGGGTGGGGGATGGAGGGGGTGTGGATACTCAGACTGCTGGGCACCAAGAAGTCTAGATTTGGTATTTAGGATTATGACTGTTTATAGGAATTATCTAGGAAAGCCAGCTGCCCCAAATTTGGGAAGTTTGGGGCCAGTGAGAAGTTGTATAATAAAAATTGAGGAGGATAAATATGCTGATTTCCTAATCTTTTACAGTCAGGGGCTCCAAAGATTTCACTTAAAGCTGATAAATCAGATAAAGAGGTATAACACACTAAACAGTACAAAGGAAAACCCTAAGACTGATGCTCTAAACTAAAATTGGGTCAGGTTCTTGGTTTCAGTGATAAAATCCATACTAACTAGTTTAGGCAGAAAGGGATTTATTAGGTAGCTCGTATAAGCACTGGAAAGGCTAGAAGAACAGGCTATAAGCTAAGCTTCTCGTAACAACTCTTGGAACCACACTGCAGAGCTGGCCTGGGGAGACAGCTGCTGCCAGGCCAGCCTCAGCCGTGCCCAGGAAGGAGCTTCCTCAAACCAGGAGCTGCTGCCTCTAACTGCAGAAACGTCTTCCCAGCACAGAATGCTCTTCCCCCGGAAAGCTGCGTGGCTCCCTCCCTGGGCCAGCCCCTCGTTGGCTTTCACTCCTGTGTCTCAAGTTTGTCTCAAGATTAAATTTGGCCCTGGGCCTCTAGAGCCTTAATAATGTCCTTGGGTTTAGAGGTTGAGTATGAGTCTCTTGGCGCTCTCGGCTTTCATCTTGCATTTCCCACTGCCGCCTGCCTGCCCCGGGACAAATCCAGGCTTCAATGCTCTTCTCCTCTTGAAGTGGCCGAGTGGTTTCTTTCCCCAGGAACACAGAGAACCATTTTCTGAGGGGGAAGAGTGGGCTCCACCTAACTGTGTGCACAGTAGACATGTATCGAGTGCAGATTCCATCTCAGAATCAAAAGGGAAATGTTAAGAATATCTCGTGCTGGACTGTCCCCAACTTGTAACTTGCCTTTAGGGAATAATATGATTTGAAGGCTAGTGTCCATGGTCAACATGTGAAATCGTTTCTTATTTAATAGATTCAAATATTTTTTTGACATGTGGGCAGCTTTTTGATGACAGTCAAGTCAAAAGATGGGCCCCCGGTCACTGTTGATGTCATTGCCTCTCACACAGACTTGCTGGTGTGTTCTTCCTTTCCAAGTCTGCACACCATGTTCATGCACTCTATGGGGAGATTATTTTTAGTCATCAAATTCCTTAACATGTTGGTGATGAATTTCTGCTAGAGAGGTTTTTTTTTTTTGCATTTAAAAAATCAAATCGCAGCATGAATTTCATCTGGGAGCCACATGTCTAGGAAAGTAATTATTTCAAACCCAAGGGTATAACCGACCACAGCTAAAATAGATCCAGTTTATGGTTCTGCCATACTGGCTCATAAAGCACTGTACTCCCAACGAAATCACTGTGCCAAACACTGGCCCCTAGCCTTGTAACTGTCTTCTGGAATGACTCGGATATTTTAATCTGGAGTGTGAGGGAGTTTGTTATCTCTGGAAATGGAGAACAGGGACCAGGTAAAATGATCAATTGAGGGATTCCAAGGCCATGAAATGCAGATGCAAGAAAACAGAACCACAGAAAGTTTTTTCAAAGCTTCTACCTGTATTAATGTTGACTGTGGTTATGAGAACCTTCAAGGAAAGGAAGGAGCCTATCCTTAGTGCACCCTGCTTGGTACAGCTGCTTTGATGATGAAAGGAAATAAAACCTTGACCTCAGGAAGAAAAAAAGCAATGTCTCCTGTAGCTGTCATTCAGTAAATAATCATTGAATAAGGGGCAGTGAAGGATAATTATACACTGTAAGGAGTAATTCAACTATGCTTCGCATCTGTGCTTCTGCACACCCGTATGGGCTAGGATAGGCTTCCTCAGAAAGGCATTTTCTCAATGGAAAAAGCCTTAGAACTAAACTGAAAGACTTGAATCTTGATCCTGAGACTTACTGTCTGTTTGACCTTGATATATCACCATATGTCTCTGAGATTCAGTGTGTTCTGTATAAACAATTTATGAAAATATGATGGGCATGTGGATGAGTGCATTCATTCGGGAGAGCAATCCAGTCTTACCAAGAGAAGATGAATGAGAATCATCCCAAGGGCCCTTTAATCTCCCAGAGAAGCTCACCTCAGCCCATAAGGGCACCTTTATGAGGATGTTTGCTGCATATGAAGAGTGTTCAGCAACCTAGTACTCATGTCTAGGGGAATGGGTAAGTAAAATATGAAGGATCCTTTTCACAAAATACTCTGGAGCAATTGAAAGTGGTGAATTAGAGATATACAGAGCAACATGGATAGACCTTTAAAAACAGTCTTGAGTAAATAAATAAGACAGAACAATGTCATAGAACAATTCCATGTTGGCTAATTAAAATCACCTTCAGAGAAAACAACACATATGTTTATCAAAGATACATATCCATCTGAGGACGTGTTCCAAACATATTAGAAAGGATACCTAGGAGTGGGGATTGGGAAAATTAACAATATAAAATAAGAAACGGGCCTTATCTGAAACTGATGATGAGAATATGGCATAATCATCTCCAGCTTAATGAGAAACATAGCAGAAACTGCCATTCTTCACCCCACAGTGGAATTGTTCCACTGCCCTGCTTTCTATCATGGGTTTTCTGTTTTTCAAGTTGTTCCTTAGGAACTCAGGGCTTCTCCTAGACTCGGTTCAGTGGTACCATTGATAGTGCTTAGACTTCATGTATAGCTTGCAAATGTCCTTTTGTTCCTTAGGTTTTCCTAGTCAGATTAAGTATTAGATTTGAATACAATGTAATAAGTTTTTAAACTTGATCCAAATGAATGTTATTCCTTCCAAAGTAGTCATAGGTTCCAGCAGTTCTGCCAATGCTTGAAACATTTTCGGAATGTTGTGTGTCTGTGTGTGTGCACGTGCGCATTTAAGGATCAGCCAAACTTTACATTATTTTAAAATCTAGCCTTCGTTATCTGGTCACTGCATGTCTCCAACCTCATCGCATTACCATCTCCCCACCTTGCCCACAGTGTTCCAGGCACACGTGCCTTCTTTCAGTCTCTGCAGCACATGAAACTCATTCTTGCTTGGGGCCTTTGCAATAGCTGTTCCCTTTGTCTGAGATACTTATCCTTCTCATCTTCCTTCCCAGGGTAGGCCCCTTCTTGCCAGTCAGGTCTTGCTTGAATGTCACATCCTCAGAGAAGCTCTCTCTGATTACCCAACTAGAGACATCTAATAACTTGCTCTCCCACCCCCCTGCCTTAATTCTTTCCTTTGCCACTTCTATCATATGTTTGCTTACTTATTGACTATATCTCCAATTTGAATGAAAGTTGCATATCCTCAGTACCTAGAAAGGTGCCTGCCACACAGTCAGTGCTCAAAGAATGTTTGTTGAATAAATTGAAGAGTATGATTAACTCAGATCTCTATACTTGGGGTCCAAAAAATAAGGAACATAATTACTAGGGGTTATTGTAGATTCTTTTTCCCTTACTGATTTATTATAATTTATTGTTTATCCTTTTATTATATCACTTCACACTTTACTTTGTATTATGTATGTCTATTTATAAATATATCTATTTCTCCTACTAAGTTGTGGGCTTCTGAAAAGAATGAACTATGTTTCTAATTTTTATGTCCCTTAGAGGACTTAGCACCAAACTTTGACATTCTGAGTACTAGATATATATTGTTATCAGATTAAACTGAATCTGAGTAGTATGAACAGGTGTGTGTGTGTACGTGTGTGTTAGAGAGAGAGTGAGAGACAGAGAGAGAGAACACAGTTATGTGGGCCTGTTTGGGTACATTTTGTGCCAGTGATTTTTAGACTGATTTTGAGTGTCTGCTTACATTTAAAAAGTGCAAATTTGGACAGCGATCAAATTTCTGGACCACGTTGTCATGACAGCCTAAATTCTGTAGGACATAAAACAAAATGGACAAATGGAAATAAGGTCATGTACTTAAGATGGTACATACCCCATTTATACAATACTCTGCTCTTTTCTACGTGAAAACAATGGCATAAGGAAATTAAAGGGGGGTCAGGTCACAAAAACCATGGTTACCCCAACAGTTAACTGGAATAGGCAGAATAGACAGACTGTGAGCGACTCAAGGGCTGACCCTCTGTCCCGCTAATTTTTCTTTGCAGTGACTAGACGGTGCGTAACACATAGGGAACACTTAAGAAAAGTTTGTTAAATGATGGATTAAATGAAAAGTGGATAAATGAAAAGTAATGAGATTGATTTTTTTATATGACTCATAAATTGGCTCAGAAGCCAGGAGGCTCAGGAGGAACTCAACTGAAGAGTTCCAAAAATGAGGCATCGTTGACCTAAGTGTGAGATCTCTCTAGAACACATATTTAGCTGTAGAAGTGGCATTGCTATCCATCAAGTCACCACCTTCCAGTCTCTCAAACCAGAAACTTTAGAAGCTTATATGAGATGTCCACCTTACTTCTCTTCCACATCTAAGCAGTCATCAATTCCTGCTGGATTTATCTCAGAAATATCCTCAGCCCCCATTGCCTTATTGCCTAATTTCTATTTAGGATCTGGCCACCAGTATTCCTCCCCTTTGCAATCAATCCTCCTTCAAGTCACCAAAATTATCCTCCTATAACTAGCATACTAAACAAGCTGGATTTGAGAGGATTCAAGCAGAAAGCAACTTCGTTCTGTCTTATGACTGGCCCTTTAAAACTGCTCTCTCTCATCTTTCTTCCCCACTCATGGTTTTCTGGTTACTTTCAGGTATTGAAAAGTTCAGTCCAATCTAACATCAAAACTTCACTTTCTTATCAAAATTAGTTCTCCCTTCCACTAGTGTGGGCCACAGCTAGACTTGAAACCATATGGTGAAGAGGGATTCATAGTCATTTCTTCTCTTTGTTTTACCTCCTCTTGCACAAGCTGGGCCCAGGAGAGAGAGGAGATCAAAGAGAAAAAGGCAGGGTCTTCAGTGGCTCTTGCAGTTGTAATCACAGAGCCTTCTGTGAGTGGCGGGTCTAATGGGTGTTTCCCTGGTGGGTGCTCTTGAGAACTTGTTTAGAAGCTCTTCCTCTCTGCGATATCCTACTTCCTATAGCATTGCTTGGACAATACCCACGTCAGCTAGGCTCTTAAAATTTCCCCCTTATCACCTGGATTCCAGCAGACCACCCCACACAAGTGTCCCCAATGTTGGAATCATCTAGAAGGGCCTCTTAGAGTCTATAAGATAACTCAAATCCAACTCTCTTCCTCCTGTTCTCAGGGCACAAATTTCCCTGTTGTGTCTGTAAGTGCAACTTGTTCCCTCTGGGACCCACTGGCTTTGCCCTCCTGCCTGAGGTGCCACCAGCCAGCCTTTTACTAAATGCTTTTCTCCAGTAGAATCAGAAGGCAGCCTCTGTCTCTTCTCAGCCTGTTTTTGCAAAGCCTGTTGGTGTGTGAAGGTCTAATCATGGCAGAACCGGCTGTAGGCCGCTCTCTGTGCAGGTCCTGCCTAGACAGTCTTGTATCTCACTTAGGACGTGCGTGAGTCGGGGGAGACGTAAACCTATTGTTCTCAGCTTTGGATCCTCAGCCAAAACCCTGAGAAAGGAAGAGGCCTATTTTAACATGCTGTTACATTCCTTTAAAAACATCAGATACCGTTTCGTTTCGTTTTAATTAACTGTTCTAAGCTTACAGTGCTTGATTTTGAAGTCCCAGAAGAGATGTTTTAGTAAGCTAAGAAGTGGATCACTGAAACCTTGGCATTTTGCAGATGAGAAACCAAAATGCAGGAAAATTGATTGACTCACGGAAGATCACACAGCTAGTAATGACTGACCAGGTCTCGGCCACAGGTCTTTGGCCTCCAAATCTTATGCCCTTCCTACTACATTCTCCTGCCTAACATGCTTCTCCTTAAAGAGGACCAGAGACATTTGCTCCTGAAATAAAGCTACCTATAATGTAAGAGTCAAATGAAAATAATACGTTCTTTTAGTGATTTTCAAAAAGTCTGTGAACTGGATGCTGTGATTATGGATGATTTTAATTTTTTGACTTACCTGTATTTTCTATGATGATCATATATTTCTTTTACTCTAAGGAAGTAAAATATATCAAATTATTCTTTTTAAATATACGTTTCTATTATAGGAAATAATTCCATATAAAGTAAAACCCAAATTGCAGTTTCTCGTAAGTCCACTGGAGTAGAATAAGACCTGCGTTACAGTCCTGCAGCTACTTAACTGGATAACCTTGAGTTCATCACCCATCTCTTTGGGAATCATTTCCTCAGACGTAATGTGTGCAACTTGGACTACAGCAGGGCCCCCTTTATCTGTGGGGGATACATTGCAGTACCCCTAGTGGATGCTTGAAACCACAGATAGTACCAAACCCTACATACGGTCATCCATCACTTAACACCAGGGATACATTCTGAGAAAAGTGTCATTCAGCAATTTTGTCATTGTGCGAACATCACAGAGTGTGCTTACCTAGATGGCATAGCCTACTACTAACATCTAGGCTGAATGGTACCAATCTTATGGAATCACCGCCATATATGCCGTCCGGCGTTGACTGAAACATCGTTACGCAGCACGTGACTGGATACTATGTTTTTTCCTACACGTAACCTATGATAAAGTTTAACTTATAAATTAGGCACGTAAGAGATTAACAACATGAACTAATAATAAAATAGAACAGTTATAACAATATACTGTGGTAAAAGTTCCCATAGGTCTTAGCAACCTCAGCATACGATTGTTTTTCTTAAGTTGAGAACTATCACTTTTTCACTTAAAGGAAACACTTTGAGCTTCTCTTTGGCATACCTGAATTGCCAGCATCACTACGCTTGTGCTTCGGGGCCACTATTAAGTAAAACAAGGGTTACCTGAACACAGGCACTGTGATACTGTGACAATAGTTCTGACAACCAAGGTGGCTACTAAGTGACTGACAGGCGGGTGGATACGCTGTACAAAGGGATGACCAACATCCTGGCCAGGACAGAGTGGGATGGCGTAGGATGGAGTGAGATTTCATCATGCTACTTAGAATGGTGAACAATTTAAAACTTATGAACTGTTTCTTTCTGGAATTTTCCATTTAATATTTTTTGACCTCTGTTGACCACAGTACTGAAACCGTGGGAAGTGAAACCATGTATAAGGGAGGACGACTGTATATAAAATCTAAGATATTTTCCAATTCAGAAAATAAAAATTATTTCTGAAAAGCCTTGTGAGGAGCAATTATGAAAACTTACATGATAAGTCTCAAAATATAAAATTCCATGTAAATTTATGGTAGTAAAGGACCATGATTTCTCCTCATCCTCTAACATGGGCCTTCCAGTCAAGTGAGATGAGCCCTGTCAGTTTATCAAGGCGCTCTGCCTCTGTATTTGCCCTCGAGGTCTCCACTCGTCCTCAAGCCCCAGCTGCTCCAAGAAGTCTCGCTGACCCCTCCAGCCCTCATTGCCACCCCTTCCAGTTCCTACAGACTCTGAGCCTATACACTGTCCCCTTCAGCTCACCATTTGGTGCTCTTGGGTGTTCCACATTGTGATTCTTTGTGCATTAGATTTTCTTCTCAGCACATTGCCTGTAGACGGCAGCCATGCTTGCTGCCCCTGTTTCCCCGACTTGTGCCAAACACAAGCTGAGCACACAGGGCATCCTCCATACATGTTAGTTAGTGAGAGGTGTTTGTTCGAAGGAGGAACTCAAGATACATGTTAGAGACTCAAGATATGTGGGGTCCCCAGCTGTCTCTGGAGCAGGGTGCCCTCAACAGCTAGTCTGAGTCTAGAAGAAAATGAAAGTGATCCCTTTTTCTCCAGCTCCTTTTGGGTCTTTCGCCTCCCTGGCTCTAGGCAAGGCTGACTCTGGGTTGCTTTCTGCTGCTGTCACTTCATGGAGTTGGACCCACGTTTTGGACCTCTTCTGGAAAAGGGATCATGAGTGTCTCCTTACGCTGCTGGCTCCAGGCGACCTTCCTCTGGCCAGGCCAAGGGAGTGGAGTCGGCCAGAGCACTGAACTATCTGGGGTATGCCCTGGGCCTCTTGGGTGAGAAGGCCAAAACACTCATGGTCAGCTCTGCTGATCTCCAGTCTCTCCCAGGACCTGGGGAGAAAGGAGGAAGAGCCGCTCTCTTACGGCTCTGTTGGCCTGTCTCTTCCTTTCCTCTCCTACATTCCTCTCCCACCATTCACGCCTCCTCCTCTCCCCATGCCTCCTGGTTCTCCTCTCCCTAAACACTGTCCCGCTGGCTGTCTCTCTGACTTTCAGCTTTAATTTTCTCGCCTCTGTTATCTCCTCTTCTTTCCCACCCAGGCCCAACTCTCACCCTCTCTATCTTGTCACCCTACCTTTCTGTCTCTGGTTATTTCCACTGTCTTCTCTGCCCTCAGAGCCAACAAGGGGAGAGGAGGTGATCGCCACTCTTGTGCACCAGGCGGGGAACTAAGTGATTTCCGTATATTTTTCTCATTGTAAGAACTAGACACTGTTATCATTTTAAGATGCAGAATCAGGGGCCGGCCCTGCGGCCAAGTGGTTAAGTTCACATGCTCCCCTTCGGGGGCCCAGGGTTTCTCCGGTTCAGATCTTGGGTGCGGATGTGGCACTGCTCATCAAGCCATGCTGAGGCGGCATCCCACATGCCACAACTAGAAGGGCCCACAACTAAAAATGCACAACTATGTACCAGGGGGCTTTGGGGAGAAAAAGGACAAATTAAATCTTCAAAAAAAAAAAATACAAAATCAGAACAATTGCAGCAGGCTGCAACTCAGAAGCTGGTCAAGGGTCCTGACAGGAGAGCCGTCTCACACCCTGTCCCCTGGAACTGGCTTGGAGGTGGTGGTGGCCCTGACATCAGGGTGAGATGTCAGAGGAGTTGGAGTTGTTGGAAGTAGGCCACATATGCTACGCCGCACAGTTCTGAGCTCTCTGATAAGCCCTTCCGAGCACATTGCCTCAAGTCACACATCCAAAGTGAAATGTGGGTGTTTTAATCACTGAAGAGAATCCTTAATACTGCTCCTTCAGCACATAGCTGCCTCTCCCGCGCCAGGAACCGCAGGGAGCCTATTGCTTCCCGTCCTGAACTGGTTCCAGAAGCGTTAGGTGATGCTCAGTACAATTTTCAGTTGTTATCATATGAGGCCCTTAGAGACGCTTCTCAATTCTAGCAATTAGCCACACAGGGGTCAACCAAGAGTTCTCAGCTCTAATTAACAGCTGTGTTGAATCTGGGACACATACAATTCCTTTGGGGATACGCTCTTCAAACAGAAACAAAACCAGAATATCAAGCTTTTTCCTCCTTATCGGAGGCTATGAAGTCTGAAAATTATTGCTGAGGGAATTCTTAGTAAAAATCCCAGGAAGCTGAGCAGCTTCTGGGCTAAATGTTTGAATTTAAAGGTAAAAATATCATCTGAGCTCCACCATGAAATGATCCAGCGGGGCTCAGGAGGCTGCAGGCAGTGCTGGGGGATTAGGTGCCTCCCATGCACGCCCAGAGCCCTGCTACACCCAGCGGGCTACATGATAGCACCACATGAATCAAAGGCTTGCTCCCTGGCTGCAGAAGGAAAAGGAAAAGGAACAGGATACTTTGTGCTGGGAGCCCTGCCCCAAGCGGGAACTATGCTGATGCCTGCTCAAGTTGTTCTCTGGGTATGCTGGCTTCTTGCCCTGCCTGACAGCTGCAGGAGTTCTGTAAGAAATCCGAGGGAGAATTTCCTTTGCAGCCATGACTGAGAACCCAGGATCAAGAGCTTTGCAGACAGAAAAGACATTACCCTTCAAATATCCCAAGTCATCTATTAGAGTCAACAAGCAGCCGGCAAAAAGCAGGACAGCTGGCTGTCCAGCCCTGGTTGGAGAAAATGTGTTCCACTGAGAACTAGCCAGTTGAATTTTTCTTTACTGACTGAGAGTGAATGAGCAGAGGCATTTTAAAGTAAGTATATTTTAATACTGGAATGTTTCAAATGAATAGAAATGTATAGAACAAGACCTATGGCCCCAGATAAATAAACGTTAACTTAGTGCCATTTATACTTCACATCTTTTTTTAAATAATTTACATATATGTTTGAACATTGCCCTGCTTTCCCTGGCCCCACTCCCCACTCCTCACTAGTCTCCTGAGATTGGTGTGTATCTTCCTGTGTGTTCACATCCAAGGGTGTATACGTTTATTACAGGTGGCAGTATCCAGAAGCAACAATATCCTTCCCTCTGTTTTGGAAGTGTATGTAAGTGGTATCATTCTGTACCTCTCCTTTTGCAACATGCTTTTACTTCTCTCAACATGTTTCAGAATCATCCACATTAGTACATGTAAACCTAGCTCATTCATTTTAACTTCAGAGAGATATTTTATTATCTGACTGTATCAAAATGTGTTTGTCCATTCCCTTATTGATAGACATTAAGTAATTTAGTTGTTTTTGAATCACAAACATTGCTGCAATGAATAGCCTTGTATGGGTCTCTTGGGGAACATATGGGAGCTTTTTTTTCTCTAGGGCAGCGGTTCTCAAAGTTTTACTCTCAAGATCCTTTTATACTGTTAAAATTATTAAGGACCCCAGATAGCTTTTGTTTATGTGGATTACGTCTGTTGATATTTATGGTGTTCAAAATTAAAAGAAAAATTTTGAAAATATTTATTTATTAATTCATTTAAAAATAACAATAGTAAACCCATTACATTTTAACATAAATTAGATGTTTTTAATGAAAAATAACTATATTTTACTAAACAAAACAATTAATGAGAAGGTCATAGTTTCACATTTTTGCAAATCTCTTTACTGTCTGGCTTACTAGAAGTCAGCTGGATTTTCATATCTGCTTCTGCATTCAATCTGTTGCAATATGTTGTGTTGGTTGAAGTATATGAAGAGAAACAGGCCTCACACAGATATGTAGTTGGAAAAGGGAGGAAAATTTTAATAACCTTCTTAAGTAATTTTGGATATTCTTCATCAAAGATACTAAAGAAAAACTCAACAAGCAATGGTTTCTTAAAGGTTAGTTGCAACATGGAATCTGAAATCATATCAGTGAACTTCTCATACTCTGTTGTATCAACGCCCATGGATTTTTCTTGGTCGTTTGGAAAATATCGGTTCACTGAATTTTTTGTGTCTTATAAATGTTGACAGATTTCAGCATACAATGTGAAAAAAGCACACTTGTTTATATCACCACTGATTCGATCATAAAAGCTTTTAAAAATCGGGAAACTGTCAAGGTCATGGTAGTGGACACAAGTTTTCCAAAATTCTAACTTTTGCTTGAAAGCTCAAAATTTATCATTGGCAGCAGATGCTGTCAGTTGCTTTCCTTGAAGTGACAGGCGCTCACTTTGTTCATTTGTGAGAGCATGCCTGCCAAAATCCGAGTCTGAATAACCATAGCTTGTCAGTCTTTCTTTCAAGTAGAAATGGTGTTCATCAAAAAAGCAGCTAGTTCAGATCATAGCTCAAAAAAAATGCACAAGTGTTTTTCCTCGAGAGAACCATCATGCCTTGGTGTGCAGAAACGCTTTGTGTGTATTTCCCACTTCATTGCACAGAATATTCATATTGAAAAGACATGTACTCAAGAGTTGAGATTTAATAAGATTTATTAATAATTTTTAATGCTTCATCAATAAAATTCTTAAGTAAAACCAGATGATGATGAGGATGGTTTTACTTCAAGTGCCTGACAGTAGAGACTACAATGACAACCAAAACATTTTGGTACCATAGCCTTGATTTGTGCTAAATCACCAACAGTTTTATCCACAATTGCTTTTGTATCATCAATGCAAATAAAAACACATCAAAAAAGGCAAATAGTACTGAGTACAGATCTAAGAGTAGAGCTTCCTGGTGTAGGATGTGTACAGGGTGTTTTCAAGTCTACCAGCTAGCACTAAATTGCTCTTCAGAGAGCTCGTGCTCTCTTAGGCGTCTGTCAGCAGTGTGTGAGTTCCTATTTCTCCAACACCTGGCCAACATGGAACTCGTCTTTTAAATGTGATTTTGGTGTCTTTGTGCAGACATTTTAAATTCTGTTTTGAAATATACCCAGAGCATTCTGTTCTTAACAAGGCCTGCCCTCAAGAGAAACTATTTTACCAGAGCTAACTGACTGGGGTTTTACCAGAGACTAACCAACCTGAAGGAAGGGGAATACCCAACCCCAGCCCTCTCCAGGCTTCCACATGGGTGAAGAGAAATATTCAAGTCCAGCCCCCCCTACCCTTCCTGTCTCACCTAAGGGAGTGGGGGAGGGGAGCAAAACAAAACTGAGAAGCGCTGGTGAAGGTCACAGCCCAGGGGCGTGGGCTCCCTAAGCAGACCTGTGCATAGGGCTATGGAATACTCCCTTCCCCCACTGGGCCACCACATCAATAAAGCCTCTTCTAATAGCAGGGGGACACCGCCAAAAGAATTGTGTATGTCAGACATTATTTAAGAAGTCTCCAGGGAAAACCAAAGACAACAGGGGAAACAGAAACAGACACCAGAGGAAATTTTAGCCTCTGACACCTACAGTTATGGCAAACTGTAAACACAGCTTGAACCCTAGCCATAGTGTAAATGTAATAGAAAACCTCACACTAAAGGCCTATTCTCCTCAGTTCCTTTTATCCATATATCACATCTGCCTTTCAACAAAAAATTACAAGGCTTATTAAAAGCCAAAAAACACAGTTTGAAGAGACAGAGCGAGTATCAGAACCAAACTCAGATATGGCAGAGATGTTGGAATTATCAGACTGAGAATATGAAACAACTATGATTAATATGTTACAATAATTTTGTTTCTATGATTCTAATTCTTACCCATTTTATATGTTTCTTGCATAGGACCTCTAGGACAATCTTAGAAATGATGATAATGGTCATCCTTGTCTTTTTTCCCTCCTAACATTTCACAATTGAATACAATGTTTGCTGTAGGTTTTTGGTCAATACTCCTTTTCAGGTTAGGAAGTCTCCTTCTATTTCTAGTTAGCTAAGAGTTTTGTGGGTTTTTTAAAAATCATGAGTGGATGTTGAATTTTACTGAATGCTTTTCCTGTATCCTCTGAGATGATCATGTGGTTTTCCTTTTTTAATTTGTTAATGTGTAGAAATGAAATAACAGATTTTTTCTTATGGTAATTCATCATTGGATTTGTGTTATAAACCCAACTAGTTGCAATTTTAAAAAATTGCACTCCTAGATTTGGATTGCTATTATTTTGTCTAGGATTTTTTACATTTATGTTCAAAACCAAGATTGACCTATATTTTCCTTTCTTGTGTGGTCATTATCTGGTTTTGGTATCAACAATATACTAACCTCCTAAAATGAGCTTTCTAGTTTTGAGTTCATTTTCTAGAAATGAACTCTCCTGTAAAAAAATATGAACCTCATGCTTTCTTTGTGATAGATTTATTCCATTTCTTTTATGATTATAGATCTAGTAATATTTTCTATTTCTTCTCAAGTTAAATTTCATAATTTATCTTACAAATTCTTGTCATTTTTTTTCCAAATTTATTGGCACTAATTTGGTCAAAGAATTTTTTATTGTAATCATAGTTATATCTTTATATCATTTCCAATATTATTTGTACCTTTTCTTTTTCCGTTGATCAACCTTACCAGGAGTTTATTTACTGTATTTTATTGAATCTTAGATATCATCAATTGTAAAATATTTCAGAGAGGTTAAAATGTGACAAAAGTGTCTAAAAGAAGATAAAATGTTACCTTCTTAGCCTCTTCAAAGGACTAGCATTGTTATAGTGTTTGTTTTTCATTTCATGAATGTCTGTTGTTATCTTTATTGTTTTTTCTTTTTTTAAAATATATATATGTGTTGGGGCCAGCCCAATGGCATACTGGTTAAGTTCATGCGTTCTGCTTCAGCAGCCTGGGGTTCATGGGTTTGGATCCTGGGCGCAGACTTATACATCACTCATCAAGCCATGCTGTGGCGGCATCCCACATACAAAATAGAGGAAGACTGGTACAGATGTTAGCTCAGCAACAGTCTTCCTCAACAACAACAACAACAAAATATATGTATGTGTGTGTGTGTGAGTGTTAAAGCAATAAATTTTCTTTTTATGCTGTTTGCACTATGAGTTTGATAAAGAATATTTTCATTGCCATCCATTTTCTATGTATTTCATATTCACAATTACGTCTTCTTTGAAGAGTAAATTGATAAACATTAAAAAATATCTTTGTTGTTTATTTCTAACTTTGTCATGTTGTACTCAGAAAACATGATCTATATATAAATTCTTTATTATTTGTTAAGATTTCCTTTATGGTCTGGTACATAGTTAATATTTGTAAATGTTTCCTGTGTAATTTTATAAATGATCTTGAAAAATTATATATTCTATAATTGTTGGATATTTGTCCACTAGATGGTATTTGTCAGTTATACAAATTATCTGTATCTTTAAATTTATCTGTCTGTACTATTTTCTGTGTGAGAAGTTAAAAATCTACCAGGGTTAGTATGAATTTATCCGTTTTCCTTAGAATTTTGTCAAGTTCTGCTCTAGATATATTTTAAGGCTACGCTGTTAGGTCTGTATCTTCATCACAACTTAATTAATTCAACCATTCATTTCCTGAGCACCTGCCATGTGCCAGGCATTGTTCAAGACAGAGAAAAAAGAACATCGAATAAAACAGAGAAAATTATTACTTTTATTATTAAGTAATGATACTCTTTATCACTAACAATACTTTGTGCTTTAACATTTACTCTGTATAGTAATAATTTTGGTGTACCAACTTTTTAAAAATGTGTATTTTCCTGGGGGTTTTTTTTCATCCCTTTCTTTTCATCAGCATATGGCAGGACTTTGTTGTTTTTTAAATCCAATCTGAGAATTGCTGACTGTTAATGGAGAGATATAATTCCTTTTATATTGGTCACCAATATATTTGATATTAATTTTAGCAAGTTATTTTGTGTTTTCTGTTTACCTTGCTCTTTCTTAGTTTCTTTTTTCCTGTCATCTGTTGTTTTGATTTTGTAAGTCTTCTTTTCTTCTCTGTTGGTTGGGTCATTATATATTATATAGCTATACTTTCAGAGGCTTTTTTGTTTTTCTTAATATTTAACTCATACAGTTGCCTTAATAATGTTTCAAACTAACCAAGAGTTCTGCCTGCTTCCCAAACTACACAAAGGCCTTAAATTCTTTAAGTTTGGTCACCTCACCTCCCACTTGACATGTGATTCTTGACTGGTGTTTTATTTACACTTTATCTCTACCCCCCACTAGTCTTTAATATTATTAATGTTGTTTTTACAGTTAATATTTGTGTAGAATTAATCTACATGTGTACCGGTTTGTCTCTCAACTCTTTTTTTGGGTCTCATTTCTTCTTTCTGGTTTCTGTTTCTTTCTTCTGGTTCTCCAGGAAAAAGCTATCCTAGATCTTCCAGGGACAGCCTGCGAGTCATAAACGTTTTCTCTGTTTGTCTGAAAATGACTTTATTTTGGCCTTATTTTAAAAGATACTTTAGTTATGTGCACAATTTTAAGTTAAACAGTTATTTTCTCATAGTTTTTTCTTTTTTAAATGAAAGGTATAGTTTAAAATTTTTTTTCTCCCCAAAACCCCAGTACATAGTTTTACATCCTAGTTGCAAGTCATTCTAGTTCTTCTATGTGAGACACTGCCACAGCATGGCTTGATGAGCGGTGTGTCGGTCCTTGCCCAGGATCTGAACAGGTGCACCCTGGGCTGCTGAAGCAGAGCTCACAAACTTAACCACTCAGCCACGGGGCTGGCCCCTTCTTGTAGTCTTTTAAAGATATTAATCTAGTCTTTAAGACTCTATTGTTGCTGATGACAGATCTGCTGTCAGTCTAATAGCTATTCTTTTGTAATAATATGTCCTTTTCTTTTGGTTGCTTTTGAGACTTTCTGTTTATCTCTGGTATT
Source organism: Equus przewalskii (assembly GCF_037783145.1). Lineage (NCBI taxonomy): Eukaryota > Metazoa > Chordata > Mammalia > Perissodactyla > Equidae > Equus > Equus przewalskii. The sequence goes on along the minus strand of NC_091844.1, from coordinate 70,931,186 downwards.
CCATAGTTTCCCCATCATTTGTCTGTGTGTGGAATTTTTTTCTGCCTGGTCCTTCAATGTGAGGACTTACATCTTTCTTTAAGAATGGAAAATTTTGACCTATAATCTTGAACATTGCCTCTCCCCTTATCTCCTCCCTCAGCAACTCCTATCAGAGGTAGGTAGTATCTTCTCACTGTGTCCTCTGTATCTCTTAGCTTCTCTCATGCGTTTTCCATCTCTTTAATCCCTCTGTACTGCATTGTGTGATTTATTCAAATCTATTTTCTAGGCAACAGATTCTCTCTTTGGCTATGTCTAATATGCTGTTTAACTTGTGTTTTAAACTTTTTATTTCAGTAACAATATTTTATTTCTAAAAGATTTATTTGTATTTTAAAAACCTGCCTAGGTTTTCTTCATCATGGCTTCTTTCCTTTCTTGTATATCTTTAATCATTTGTTTCATTCAGATTTCACCAGTTTTATAAGCATGTGTGCGTTTGTGTACGCGTGTGTAAGTAATTTTATGCAATCTTACCACAAGTGTAGCTTTGTGTAACCACCACCACATTGAAGATACAGAACTGTTCCATCACCACAAGGCTCCTTCTGCTCTTTAAAGCCACACCCACTGCCCTCAGCCTCCCACCTTCTTCTTAACCCCTGGCAACCACAAATCTGTTCTCCATTTCTATAATTGTGTTATTTCAAGAACATTATATAGAGGTCGGCCCCATGGCCTAGTGGTTAAGTTCGGCATGCTCTGCTTTGGTGGCCCAGGGTTCAGTTCCCAGGCACAGACCTACACCACTCATCAGTGGCCAAGCTGTGGTGGTGACCCACACACAAAATAGAGGAAGGTTGGCACAGATATTAGCTCAGGTCAAATCTTCCTCAACAACAACAACAACAGCAACAAGAATGTTATATAAATGGAATAATTCAGTATGTAAACTTTATGATAGCTTGTTTCACTTGGCATAATTCCCTTGAGGTCCATCCAAGTTTGTGTGTATATTAATAGTTTACTCCTTTTCGTTGCTCTATGGCGTTCTATGGTAGAGGTATACTTGGTAGTTTAACCATTCACCAGTTAAAGGACAGCTGGGTCATTTTTGGTTTGGAGCTAATATGAATAAAACTGTTATGAATATTCATGTACAGGTTTTACGTGAACGTAAGTTTTCATTTCTCTGGAACAAATGCCCAAGAGTTCAATTGCTGGGTAATATGGTAATTGCATGTTTAGTTTCAAAAGAAATAGCCAAACTGTATTTCAGAGTGGCTGTATCATTTAATATTCCGAGCATTGTACAAATGATCCAGTTTCTTCATATCCTCACCAGCATTCTAATAGGTGTGTAGTGATATCTCATTGTTAGTATGCTTTGCATTTCTCTAGTGGCTAATGATCTTTAGCATTTTTTCATGTGCTTGTCATCTGTATATCTTCTTTGGTGAAATGTCTGTTCGTATCTTTTGCCCATTTTCTAATTGGATTTTTTTTTTTTTTTTTTTTTTTTTTTGCTGTTCACTTTTGAGAGCTCCTGTATATTCTAGATATAGGTCCTTGGTTGAATATGTGGTTTGCAAATATTTCTCCCAATTTGTAGTTTCTCTTTTCATTGTCTTCACAAGGTCTACTCCAGAGCAGAAGTTTTAAATTTTAATACAGCCCAATTTACCAATTTTTCCTTTTAAGAATCATGTTTTTGGTATCAACTCCTAAACATTTTAATTATGATATCCAGCAGTCTCTTTCTGATTTGCTGTGATATCTAGTTCTTAGCATACGAATTCTTCCCATTATTGTATACATGAGCTCTACCTCATGCTGGTTCATTTCTTCATCTCTCACATTTTGTGAGCTCATTTTGGGGGGCTATAGGATATTTTTTTCCCTCATCTTAGTGCCTTGAACTGTGGGAGTCACTCTACTTTGATGTTTTATATTTTTTTTTGCCAGGGCTTGAGAAATTTTATGAGTTGGACCAATTTGGGGATTTCTGTACCCTATGGGCACTAAAAGTACGGATCCCCCATCCTCATTTGGGTGGTCTAGAGTTTTTATTCTCCCATTGGAGATTTAATCCATCTCACATTAGAGCTTCTTTGCAACTTCTCTGGGCCACTGAGATAACTTTTTTTAGTTCCCTTGTCATGAATTCAATGAACCCTCTTGGTGAGGTCCCAGTTCCAACTGCCTGCCTTTCTCAAGCCCTGCATGATGCACTTTTTCTCTGTGTTGATATTCAATCCCCACTCTCCAGCCCTAAGTCCTTATATCTGGGTCGAGTATCTCACTTTTCCAGGTTACTACAGGATACTGGAGTTTACTGCTCTGATTTTGAGTTCACTTTTTGTTCCTGACATCTGTGGTTTCCCTTTCTTTTTTTTCTTTTTTCCTTTCTGTCTCTCAATCTTGACTATGTAATTAAATCTTTGTATTATTTTATACAGCATTTTAACATATTTGTAGTGAGAATTGGTTCACAATAGCTTAATATCCCATGTTGTCAGAACCAGAACACTCCACATAAGAATTTTAATCTTGTAGAAAATTACACATGATTTGAGAGGTAGAGAATGAAAAATTAAGAATGCAAAAAATCCAAAGAAGAAATAAGACAACTGTGATGTTAAAGTGACAAAAGTTTGACAGGGAAACCCCTAACGTTTCTCCATCCACTAAGGTATAGGTTTGGATGGAAAGCATCGTTTTTTAAAAAGGCTTTCTGATTGTTTCTTTCTCAGATCTCCTTTCTACCACCCTTCCCTTTAACAGACTCTTCTTGATATTCCAGGGTGTGTTGCATGTGAAGAGCTCTAGGCCGTGTCCTGAGCTTGGTGTTCTGGATACTCCTCCTCATACCGTTTCATCCCCAACAGTAAGCAGTAATTTTAGATCTCGTTCAACCTTGGCAACTGGTTTCTGATTACCCAGCCACTTCCCATGCCTGTCATGCCAAAAAGGTTGGCATAAAGTTGATCTCCTCATGGGTAAAATTTTGATAAATGGAAAGAAAAGGGTTTCCATGCAGGAGGGAATATGAGAGAATTGCCACAACTAAAAGGGCAGCAGAAAGGTCTTATGTTGTAGAGTAAAACTATTTTTTAATTCTCACATTTTGTTTTTTTTTTCAGGTCAATACACATTTTCACTTCTCCATTTTGTGTAACTGATGGTGCTCCTGGTTAAAGTCTTCCAAAGGATTCCTACTGCATTTTAATATAATTTAAATTTCTTATAGTGGCCTACAAGGACCAATAGGTTCTGGCCCCTGCCTAGTCTCCAGTTTTGTCTCTGTATGTTTTCTTTCAATACGTAGATTCAGATCTTCTCTTATTTCTAGGTATTTTTCTTGGACTATAATTTTAAAGATTAGTTCTGTTTTAACGCTTTGTTTTTATTCATCATGGACTCTCAATTATCCATATGTTGGAGCTTCTATGCCTGTCTCCTTTATTTACTGCTCTGAATCAACTATAAATAAATGGATATCACTTCAACTCAAGCATGTACTGAGTGTGTAATAGTATGCTAATATGTACCTCAGTCAGAGACACAAAAACCAAAAACCAAAAAAAGAGTTAAATATGTTGTATTTTGTTTTCTATGAGCTGTTAATCTATATATGCAGGCAACTCACAGAGAAAAAATAGCTTGATAAGAAGCAAGGGTGTCAATATGTAATTAACTGCTAAAATAAGTGTAAATATATTAGATGACATAGGATTGAATTATGTAGCCAATAACAAAAGGCTACTTGTAAAATCCAGGTTTGATAGGCTCTGAGGCAGAAATCTTGCCTTTTCCATTATTTTGTCAATGCTCACGTTGATTTTTATTTCAACACTTACTGACATTATATTCATGATTCACACTTTCTCATCTTTATACTACTTGACAAGTTTTCCCCTGGCAGATATTTGATGCTTTTTTTGTGTTTCCTCAGAATTTTGTACAAACTTCTATTATAGCATTGACTATAATAGAAGGGGCCTCTAAAATCAGACAAACCTGGGGTTGAGTCTCAGGTCTGCCTCTTACTAGCTTTGTGACCTCAATCAAATTACCTAAACTAAAGCTTCGTTTTTATCATCTGTCAAGTGGGGATAAGAATAGATTGTTATAAATGCTAAATTAGATAACGTATGCCAAGTGCTTAGGACAGTGTCTGGCACTTAGTAAATGTCAGCTCATTTTTGCAGGCACCTCTGTCTCCCCTGCTGTGCCATGGTCTCCATGAAGACAGAGACCATATTTTATTCTTTTTTGCACTTATGCACCTGACACATAGTAAGTCCTAGTAAGTTTGTTGAGTGAATTGCAACTCTGTATAATAGTCGTTTTTCTTGACCAAAGGTGGTATGCCATGTTGGTTCACTATCGAGGAGTCTTTTAAAGAGAGCAGACCCCCCAAGGAGCCTATCTGTGTTCATTTGGTAGTGCAAGTTTAGGAGTAAATACTCTAGTTATTGACACTTGTACTTCTCTCTACCTATGGCCTGGGAAACTCTATTGATCTGGATTTCCCCAAAGTTCTTGTGTCCATTAATTTTTCTGGTCACCTTCTCTATTGCAGATGTGGATGCATTTTTTCTGGGATGGGTAATGATTTTTCTTTTAAATTCACTTTGAGTCATTATTCCAGAGCACACTGCATGCACCTAAAATTATTTTGCATTTGGCAACTCTGAAAAACATGAAGACTCAATTACAGACCACATTCTCCTCTTTCCTCTAGTTACTCCAATGTTAGGTTTCTCATGAAGTCTTTAAAGAGTTTAAATGAGGAAAACAACCTAGCCATCTTTCTTTCTTTCTTTTTTTGTGAGGAAGATTAGCCCTGAGCTAACTGCTGCCAATCCCCCTCTTTTTGCTGAGGAAGACTGGCCCTGAGCTAACATCCATGCCCATCTTCCTCTGCTGTATATGTGAGACACCTACCACAGCATGGCTTGCCAAGTGGTGCCATGTCCACACCTGGGATCCGAACCGGCAAACCCTGGGCCACTGAATTGGAATATGCACACTTAACCACTGCGCCACAGGGTGGCCCCCCCAGCTATCTTTCCATTTGACTTACCGCAATAATTTAAATGGTCCCTTTGAAAATAATCTGTGGGTATATTTATATAAATATAGTATAGTTACGGATATATTGGCAATATATATGTGGTTGTATATATGGATGAAAAAGTCTAGAAGAATATATCTCAAAAAGTTAACAGTGGTAATCATTAGGTGCTGATATTATCAGTGTTTGTTTTTTCTTTATACTTTTCATCATAAATCCTTGTTGGGTTGGTTTCCTTTCTGCTCTCACTTTAGCTGTGACAATTCTCTCAGAGAGTCAGTGTCTTCAAAATCCTTATTCCCACTCTTTTTTAGTAATAGAACCCTTAATTTTTAGCTGAATACAGGGACACCCAGAATAAAGACTACATTTTCCAGCCTCCCTTGAAACTAGATGGAGTCATGTGTCTCCCTTCTGGTTAGTGGGATGTAATCAGAAACGTCATGAATGAATTGGAGAAGGGTCCTCGAATGGAAGATGTACACTCTCCTTCCTTTCCTTCTCCTTCTTACTGACTGAGAAGCAGATATAATGGCTAGAAGTTGAGCAGCCCTTTTGGACCATGAAGATAAAGGTCATGCCCTAGAGATAGCAAACTGGAAAGCTGAAAGAAGCCTGGGTCCATGACAACTTTGTGGACCTTACCAAACCAGTCCTGGGCTTCTCATCTCTGGGTGTTTTACATGACAGCAACACGTTTAAGCCACTGTTAATTTGGATTTTACAGTACAGTCAAATCAAATCCTAACTGACATGGAATTAATGTATAATTCATATTTTCCTTTGTCTCAAAAGTGAAATATTTATATTATGTGATCTTCCTTGGACACACATAACATAATTTCTGTGAGTGAGCTGTTGAACTTTGATTCTTATGCAGTTTTAAGATTGTTCAATCTTATAAAGCTCTAGTTCAATGGAAACGTGAGCACCTGTTTACCAGAACACACACATAAGAGTGTTCATGGCAGAATCCATTTGTAAAAGCAAATTTGGAAACCACTGATGAAAATGGTTAAATAAATTGTAGTACATTCCTGCTATTGAATATTATACCACAGTGAAAATGAACTAACTATAACCATGGCATTATTGATAAACCTTAGGAACATAATATTGAGCCAGAAGAACAAGCCCCAGAAGACAACATATAATATGATAAGTTCAAAACCAAATAAATCTAGCATATTGTTTGGGTCCACATATATGTGTAATAAAATATAAAGAAAAGCAAGGGTATGATAAAATAAAAATTTAAGAAACTGGTTGCTACCAAGGGGAAGTTGGCGGATGATATAGGAGAGGAACGCATCGGCCATGTGAGTCTTGGAGCGTTGAAAGGTGGGTCCATGAGTGGTTTAGTATATTATGATAATACACATAGTATATAGCAGTTAAATGAGGTTTATGTAAGGACCAAAGAACCAATCGTAGTCCTTGATTCATGACACACTATTGACATGAATCAGGACTATGATTAATCCAGTTTTGTGTTTCTGAAGTTCATAAAACAATCTTACCACTTATGAAGCTGCCCATTAGGCAGGCCTGGTTTTATTTCTATAAACCAGGCAACAAGGATGGATGTGTTTCTATTTGTGTATCCAACTGTTTCCCTATCCAGGTTTTTAAAAATAAACATTTAGTTTTAGAACAGTTTTAGATTTATAGAAAAGTTGCAAAGATAGTACAGTTACTGTAAACCACCCCCCAACTCTGTTTTCCCTACTGTTAACATCTTTACTACAGTACATTTGTTCCAATGAATGACTCAATGTTGGTATCTTATTATTAACCCTAACCAGATTTTAAGCTTCCTGAGAGCAGGGCTCATGCATCTTAGCATTCTTTAATATCTTGCCTGTAGTCAGTGTTCCACATGTGTTGAATTGATGAGGAAATTAAAGTTATTAAATGACCAAATTGTCTGCAAAAATAAGCTCCATATTTCATGATCACTTATAATTTGCTTTAAGCAGCTAAAGCTACTTTGAGCTATAACCCGAAGTTGCGTTTAATGTTCTTGAAAGTCATTGTTTTTGAATTATTTACAAGCATTCTCATTAGACTGAGCACAGGGAGCCAAGTGCTGAACTGGGTATTTTTTTTCTTCCCTGGGTTTCTTTTCTAAATCAGGTCACGGAAAATGGATGCTATTTCTTTAAATAATATAACCAAGCTGATCCCTGGATTACAATTAGGTTACGTAACTTGCTTATGAGCTGCTTTTCATTAAGACTTGCAGTGGGCAATGGGGCTTTACATTTCAGAGCAAAGCTGGGAGAACAATCCTGCTAAAAGCCAGAACACATGCAGTGTCCGAGGCAGGGGCTGCAGTAACTTCAGCACGGGATCGAGTTCAACGTAGGCAGCTTCTTTTCTCTTTAAATCCTTAAAACATCCTTTGTCCTACCAAACACCCTGGTTCCAAATACGTCTGAAACATACGTGCTGAGGGCCCACACCGTGAGGCAAGATCGTGGTCGCCGGTCCCCAGGGGGCTGAACAATGAGGAACCCTCCAGGGAGGACATTATCAAATTTCTGCAGAGCCATAGCTCAGTTTCATTTCTTGCAGAACACAAATTACTAGGAAACATTTAAAAAATGTGGCCAAGGGAGGTAACAAATATCCCAGAACCAGCCTCTAACCATTTCTTTGCAAATAAGCACTTCACAGGTACAGGAAGTAAAGTATAAGGTGTCAGATCAGGTGGAAAACAAGAAGCTTGGTGTCAAAGAAATCAAGTCATAAGAGATTCTGGGTGGGGGTTCATCAAAGCATACAAACATCTGTTCTTAAAAATAGAGATAAAGCCAACTTTCCCCCAAAGGAAGTTGTTCATTGCTGTTACACGGGATACTCACTACAGGATGAGAACATTTTTGATACTAATATTAAAACCACCTCACAGAAGATGACAAATGCTGGAAATTCAAGTTTTACGGTTAGAATAAGTGAAGGTAGCAGAGAGTGGGACAAAGCACCCTTGACAATAAATAAACAGGGAAAAGCTCTGTTGGAGAGCCAGCCAGAATAGTCTCGTGGAAAGAAAGGACAATGGAATGCCAAAATTCTACCAAACACAAAATTCTTTTTCGAAATGGAATTACTGCATCATGATTAAAATAGCAATCAGGAACAATTAAATGAACTTGGAGCCCTTCATGCATTTGAAGAAACACCTGTCATTTATTATATGGGAACAGTCAAAAAGATAATTATTTAAGCAGTTAAATGAAAGCTTGTTTCTTAACTTTTGATGAATGTGATCTCTCACAAATTCTCAAAGTCGAGAAGGACGTTTTATTACACAGCTATATAAAATAGCAAAGAGAAATTTTTTTTCTTTTCACTTATAGTCTTAAAAAAATTATGGTGAACTTTACTAATACTTAATATTTATAGTTAACTTTTATAAGTTTTTAAGCTTAAAAGTAAACTTTTAACTATCAATAATATTACCAATGTAAATGTAAACTATATGCTTGAATGCAAAGCAGTTAATTAATCCTAATAGTATTGCACATTAATCTTGGCTTCAACACAGTATAAACTTGCCTAAGCCCTGTTGGTTGCTGAGGAGTCTTTGATTCTTGTGTGTGTCTAATTTACTAATGAACTTGGTGTCATTTAGGGCTGAACCAAGCACATCTGAACGGGTCTGGCTGCTCCTGGGCAGCTGGGGAAGGGCACCCACAGTGTTCTGAGCAGAGCTGGAAGCACACCAGAACTGAGATGAGTCAGAAGCTCTCAAAGTGTGTGGTGAGTCAGAACCAGTGCCCCCCACCCCACCCCAGCTAGAGCAAAAAAAGGGAGGGGGGAGTCATAAAAGGGAAGGTGTTAAAGGATACACCACAAACTTCCTCCCTGTGACCCTTTGTACCCTGAGCATGGTGGGCCTCTCCCGTTCCTAAGGAGGCACATGCCAGAGGCCACAATCCAAGAGATGGCCAGAGAGAGAGCCAGCAAAGATTACCCTAATCCTAACCCTAGCATGATGGACAGCAAGAAAGGGGACAGACTGGCCAGCACCTGCCACTGGGGTGTGATCACCAGCCATGAATCTTGGGTAATCTGCAAGTGATCCTGGAGGCCAGGGAGATGCATCAGGGAAGCCTATGAGCTCTGGGCTGTAGAAACTTGGGTTTACATTTAAATCTTTCCTTTGTCACTTGTGTGTGTGATATCAGGACAAGTCACTTAAACACTCTGAGCCCCACTGCCGTTATCTGAAGGCAATAATATCCTTTCTCGTTAGGTGGTTGGTTTGGTGATGTGTAGGGTCAGGGGAGTTTGCAGGTTGCTAAATAGGATTTCATGATATTGCTTAGCTCAACGCTGGGCCTAAAATGAAGGAGGTACTTAAGAAAATATTTGCCGAATGAATATTTAAGTGATACCACCACTAGATCATCCAGTTGGGGCTTGCTTGACACCTGGTGGATATGTTTTCCGGAGTACAATTTCTTTAGATCCTTTCTCCCCAACATCCCCAGAGATCAGGAACTGTCTCTCTCCTAATCTAGGAATTGTCTATGTCCTATGAGGAAAGGTTATGTAGAAAAGCTGCAAGTATCTGAAGTATCAAAAAGCTCTGTCTAATAATCTATAGACAGGCACAATCTTCAGAAAATGGCTGTCCCAGGCAACACATCACCGTTAAAAATTAACATCTTAATGATGATGAGAGAGCCAGAGGCTTTGGGGCCTTATTTGAGTGTTGTGCTCCTTTTGGAGAAATATCATTAAGCATTCTTTCGACTAAATTTGTCTGAAGGCATCTCCTCTGCAAGGCTTTGTTTTAGGTCCACCCAACAGAAAGAATGACAGATAAGGCACGTAAACCCTATCAAAACCCTACAATCTTATGGAAGGAGATGACTGCACAGATGACAATAGTGAACAGGCAGGCTGTGGTAAGAAAAGCATGAAGACAGTCGTGAGACCATCTTGCTAATTTTTGTAATTCTCACAGGGCCTATTGTTCTGCCAAGCAAAAAATCATGATAATGATGATGATGATGAGATAATAATAGTAATGTAATTGCAAACATCCTGAGTACTTACTACATACCAAACACTGTACTAAGAGCTTCATGCATCCATACATGGCTTCATTTAATTTTTACAACGACTCAGGTAGCTTTTCTTATTAAATCAGATTACGGATAAGGGAATTATAGCAGAAATTTTCTCTGGAAGAAGCTGAAGACATTTATATGCTTGTTCATCTGAATTTCAGCACCATATAAAAATTTGGGAAACAAAAATGAAAGAAAAATTTTATTTTGCTTCTAGATGCTACTAGAAAATAGACTTTAAAGAGGAAAGAAGCAAACTAACACGACTTGACTATCAATTATGTGTCAAGTACCTTTCCATACGTGGTTTCATTTAATCTTCATTTTACAGGTGAAGAAATGGAAGGTTAGAGAGGAATGGGAGGTTGAATTGAGCCCAAATGTGCCTGACTCCGAAGTCCACATTCTTTCCATCCTATCAGTGGAATTCTAGCTCTGCCACTTGCAACCTATCAAAATCACTTACATTTTCTAAACCTTGATGTTCTTATCAGTAAAATGGAGATAAAATACCTGGAAACCTAGCCCGTAGGATGTTTCGAGAAATCATGTGACATAATTGGGGTGGTCTACAAAAATGAAACAGGCACAGATCCCAATAGCAAGTAATCCAGATTCAAATAAAGGAGATATAAACATAAGTAGGATTAAAAAAAAAAAAGACTAAATGTCATTATACCTGTTTGAGCAAAATGCTGGGAGCCTAGAAAAAAGAGCTTTTTCTGTTGCTTGGGTGAGCCACGGAAGGGTCCATCTAGAAGGTGACATTTGAGCTAAAACTGTAGAATAAGGAGGATTTCATTACGATAAAAAAAGAGTGGGGGAAAAAGTGAAGGGAGGGCATTGTAAGGAGAAGAAATGACAGAGGTAAAGGCATGGAGGAGTGAAAGAATGTGATATTCCAGGACACAGAGAACTGTAGAGAATGGCCTGGGTACCAGGTGCCTTAGGATTAGCAGATGATGAGCCTGGAAATATTAGACCAGACTGAGAAGGCCTTGAATGCCATGCTAAGGCCTTTGGACTTAATTCTGTAGACAATTGGGAGCCACCAAGGGTGACTACCCAAAGAATCCATAAGGACAAAGAGTTTGAACAGGGCCTTTTGCCATCCTGTTCTTGTGATGATCACAAAGTCCCGTGTTCAGAACATCACAGTCTGTTGCCATGGAAATAGTAATGGGCCTCACTATGGGAATAAATTATCCTCATCATTATACCTTTCTTCCAAGGAACTCAAAGTGTTTGTTGTATGTGTTTTCTTTTCTTTCTTTCTTTCTTTTTTTTAATAGAAGCACCAGATGGTGGTTTAGGAAAAGAAAAAAGCCTAAAGACTGTTGAATTAAAGGAGATTTCAAAGGAATGGAAGGAAAAACACAAGTTGAATTTTGAAAGGTTTAATCAAAACAGATGGCAGAATATCTCAGCCTGAGGGAAGGGGAAAATTGTCTCAGAACCCATCTGAAGTGGGAGCTTCTCCACCCTCGCTTCCTGGGTCTGTCTGCTGCCTCTCTGCAGGCTGACGGTTCAAGCTGCTTACTGAGGAAAGAGAGACGTGTGTGTATGCATGTGTGTGTACATGTGTATCAGATAATATACATGCCAGATACAAGAATTAACGTTATTGAAATGCCTTTTTAATTAAGTTACTATAAACACTGATTTATTATGGATTGTGCTCTTTATTTTCAGACAAAATTTTTTTTTTTAAATTAACCAACAGAAAGTTTTATCACCTTCAAAAAATTGTTTCCACTCTGGGGGTAGGAGGAGGAAACTATTATTTTTGTGTATCTAATGTGTACACGCTTTCCTATATCACCCTATTTTCATTACCTATTTTAATTCAGTCTTTGGAATAGAATCATTCTGTGACATAGGCATCATTTTTCCATGTTAGAGAAAGAAGACGAGGCCCCAAGAGATCGCAGATCTTATCCAGGTTATTTCTAAGCAGCAGAGCCCTAGTCTGAACTCTGGTTAGCTCAGGCTCTTTCCAAAATTCCAAGAGTTCTGGCCCATCCGCTCTAAAACTGAGAGAACTTGGGCCAGTTACTCACCCTCTCTGGGCCTCAGTTTCCTCTATACAATAGGAAAACAGCTCTGGCTACTCCAGCATTCCTCCTTTAGAGGCGTGGACACGGCGTGGAACGTGGGTCTGAAGAATGATAAACACCACATACATTTTCTGGTATTCTGTGCTCTGAGCCCCTGCCTGGCCAGGCTGTCCGGGTTATTTTGAGCGGACCAGTTGTATTCTGAGGATTGCAATAGCTATTTAAAAACAACAAAAAAATTGTAAAATGCACAGGCAGGGAGGAATTATGGCATTTGGGTGCCCATTACATTTATACAAGTATTTAATGAGTGTCTACTATATGCCAGGGACGGTGTTCGTTGGTGGGGATTCTAAAATGACCAAACGTACAGGGTCTGGCCATCCTGGAGGGCCTAGAAAAAGAGCAGGCATGCAAGGATTTCTACCTGGAGCTGCATTTGAAATGAGAGTCCAGCCATTATCCTCCGTGAAAGACTCCTCGCTATTTTTTTGTATCTTGTGCCTTTTTCAAGGAGAGAAGGAGAGTTCTATTCCTCTTAACCTGCTCTAACAGTGGGGCAACTGCCCCCATTCCCCATTCTTCCTCAGCACATAAAATACTTCTCAGCTCCCTGAATGTTTTTGAGGTTTCAATATGAACCACACGTTAGATGGATCAGGGCCAAAACGCTTGCATTTGAATCGTCTATCATTCTGCCTTTTGTGGACTGAACTACTTCACGGAAGTGCACCACTGGCTGATAACCCAACAGTCTGGCTGCATCTTGTGGTTTTACCGAGAGCAGGAAGGGAAAGAGAGCAGGACGCGGCAGCTGCAGTGTCACGGGGAGGGAGAAGTACACAGAATCCAGCCTGGGATGGTGCCGCTCCTTATTCTTCAGGATGATCTTGAACCCTTCCAACCTGCCACAGCAGCAAAGAGGGAATGTTTTTCCATAAAAAGCTATACCTTTTGATTTGGATGTTTCTAACACACACTGTCTCTCGAAGTACTTTGTTTTCTCTGCTCCCCACTCTGATCCACCTGATGCAGTTCTGTGCACAACCAAATTTTACCGAAGCTTAAGTGAATTTAAAAATATCTCTTACCCAAGGTCTTTGGGCATGGGGCTAGTGGAAAAATAAAAGAACCTTTTCTGAGGAAGAGGCCTGAGGTGGAGCCAGAAAAGTACATCCCAAACAGGTTATAAATGCCAGGAGGTCTAGAAAAAATTGGGGGCGACCATAAGCAGAGCTTGTGGAAAACTTGGAAAGGTAGCAGCTGGGAGCAGAGAAGAGAAAGGGGCCAGGGGTGTGTTCAGGAGACAGAGGCCATCGAGGGTTTCAGGCATTTGCGTGGCCATGCCAGATCCATTCTAAGGCAAGGATAGAAAGACTTAAGGAGGGGCCATGGCCATGGAAAGGATTTTGGATTTTATTCCAGGAGTCATTGGATTGGATGTTAAGAGTGAGGCAGAAGGAGGAATCAAGGAATCAAGGGCTGTGCCATTTATACAAACGAAGAATTTTAGGCAAGGACCACGGTCCTTGGCCCTGAAAGAGAATCTAAAGAATTTCATTTTGCCTTTGTTAAGTTTGAGTTGTATTTAGAGGCAGGAGTCTGAAACACAGAGAAGAGGTCTGGATTGGAGAAATGAATTTGGGAGTCATCAACACATAGACCCTGAATGCCTTGGGAAGGATGTAATCATCCAGAAAGACAGTGTACAATCCTTATTATTTGTGTTTTAGAAGAGAAACTGAAGCTGGGGGAGGTTAAATAACATGTCAAATATACCCATTCTGCCACCAGCTAGTGGTGGAACCAAGATTCAAACCAAGGCCAATAATGGGTATAAAGAGTAGTTACTGTTGTTTTTGTGGTTGTTGTGGCTATTATTTCTTGCTGAGGGTAAGGGCTTGGCCACATTACATTTATGTAAAACCAGCTTAGCACCCTAAACAGCCCCATACAAATCCTCTGTGATGACACTCCAGCGCCCTAGGAAACCCCCAGGCTCTGCCTCCCACCTGTCATTCTAAGCTGCTTGCCTTGTCCTGGGATCTCAGTTCCTGTTCCTTTGCCCAGCAGCTAGTTATTTTCTGCCTCTATGGCCCGACACTTCAGTGGGACTCTCTCTTTGGCACACTCCCAGCTTTGCCCACGGATGTCTTCTTTCCCTTGGCTCCATCAGTTATAGCCCATGGGCCAGTCTTGCTTCATCTCTGAGCTAGTCCTGGATCCTAGATCCCTAGGTACTTGCTTGTCTAGGAGGAAAGCTCTGGAATATCCTGTCTCTGTCCTATAATATATATTCTTTCCATTAAAAGCATCCTGGATATATTCTTGTTACTCCTACCTTATTTTTCCAGACTTTGGCTAATTTTTAAGATATAATCTTCATTCTATTATCTTGGATCTTCTGAGCCTTATTTCTTGCTATTCGCTTCCGTCCTTCCCTCATAGACTTTTATACTTTTTTTTAAAATCTACTTTACCTCCTCCTTGTTTTCAGATGTCCTTGTTTCTTGAAGACCTTGTATCATTTCACTCCTGTGTATTGCTCTCTCCTGCATCATATCTGCTTATTCCCAGCTTCAACAATAAAAAAAATAAAAGTTTAAACCTCACTGTTATCTTTTGACATTGACCAATTCTAGCTCTTGCTCTGAGGTTTCTTCTTACAATTCACAAATATTTGGGGATATTTGGGGGAGGGCCGGGGATTTAATCATCCTTTTCCTCCATCCCTAAGTGCAAAGTGACCTTCAGGTGTAATGCACCTATTCATTGTGTATGGTCAACATTCATTAAGATTGTCTGGTAGCCATGCTGACCAGCTATTTAACATTTTAAAGATCTCCCTGGCTAAAATATTAACAATTCTAGAATAGAGACATGCTGGGAACAACATCTTTTAGCTTTAATCAGCTTGAGAACTCACTGATCCTAAACGTCAGTTTATAAGACTCTTGGTGACCCACTAACCTCTACATTCTTTCCGGAAACAC
Organism: Equus przewalskii; assembly: GCF_037783145.1. NCBI lineage: Eukaryota > Metazoa > Chordata > Mammalia > Perissodactyla > Equidae > Equus > Equus przewalskii. The sequence goes on along the minus strand of NC_091844.1, from coordinate 70,915,990 downwards.
TGTGATGAAATAAACTCAGCAAACATCCCAAACAGGTTTATAGGCCTCCCTTGCTGGGGACGAACGCTGCTATTACCACTCAAGAGACTCGAGCTCCCTAAGCCTTCATCCAGTGATTCTCAACCAGGGCACCCTTGACCCTCCGAGTAAGGATTTCCAGGTGCAGGGAAGGGCTTGTTTGACAAACACGTCCAATGTTAGAATATACTTTTATATTTGAAAAACAAATAAGAGGCCTTTTGTTTTCTTTATGTAAACTAAAGAAAGTAAAGATGGACATACGCAGAAAGCAAAATAATCTCAATAGGGAGGCCAGGAAGAGGGCAGTGTTTTTCTAACTTTTTTGTAGTGAACCACAGTAAGAAATAGATTTTATGTCTTAATTTAGGACACATTTGTGTGTGTGTGTGTGTAATTAAAACAAAATAATGTTAGTGCTTACTGTTTTTTCTCTTTTTTTTTTTAGTGCTGATCTTAACTAACTAAATTGATTTCCTGATCCACAATTTGAAAAACACTTCCTTCAGGTGACAGCATCAGAAACTTGGGAGAGGGTAAGATTTTCAAGTTTTCCCAAAAAAGAGGCATTTTTTTTTAAAGTTGACCATGTCCTTGAGATTGCAGACTTGCCTCTCTTTTCTTCTCTCTAGGGTCCCCGTTACACTACTTTCTTTTAACCCAACTTGCACAGACAATAAGTGAGAGCACAGATCTAGTTTGCTACGGAATGTGGAAATCCTAGATTAAATACCATATGAAGTTGGTAAATTGTAGGTACATGGTTTCATTATTTAAACTTAAACTTATCTAACAACCTATTAAGAGCTTGATTAATAAATTGATGATTAATAGGTACAGAATTATTAATTAATCCATTAATTAACTTGTGATTTTTATCAGGGAACTTCTACCCCCCATTCTAAATGAAGGTCCAGTTCTTAGCTCACCCGCTCACAGGGAAGCGAAGTCCCATGTTGCGTACATACTTGAGGCCTCACCCTCCCATACAGGATGGGCCACATTCCTCTCGGCCTCTTGAAATCCCAAGCAGCGATACTCTCCTGACCTCCCACTCATCCACATCTCCTGCAGCGGGTCTCCCTTGCTGGCGTTCATCTTAATCTACTCTTTAAGTTAATCCTTTTCTAAGAGTAGCTTTCTAATTTTCTCCTATTTCCTGATCCTACAGCTCCTGTATCCCTTCCATCCTTCCCTTCCCCAAAAGGCAAGAATAGGTATGTCACCTCCTGTGTCCACCAAACAATGTGCAAGCATCGTGTTTTCAATCCAGTCTGATATTGTGATTTTTCCTGATGTAAACCAATAAGATTAGTTTCAACGTTTCAAAACGGTGGGAGGAGGAGGGGACTACATATGGCCTCTGAATAGGGACAACTGCTCAGTCTGTCTGCTCTAATTACCGGGGGTGGGGGTGAGGATGGGGTGGGGCACAATGTAATGTTAAGAAAATAGATTTTAGTGTTGGGCAAACTTGGTTGGAGTCTATACTCTGCCACTCCCTAGTGGCTTATCACCTCTTGAGCAAGTTTCTGCCTCTTTCAGCCTTTGGAGGTGATCATATTGCCTCCTTCACAGAGAGATGGTGAAAATGGAAAGAAATAACGCAGGTAACAAAGGACCTGGAACGTGTTAAATACTTAGTTAGTAGAAGCTGTTATCAGCTATTATCTGTGGGAAAATGTACATTATGGTAAGGATGTCCACACTCAAACTGAGACTGGAAGGCTGTCTTCCTTGCATCAGGTACAACTTTTTGGCCTGTGGCTTCTCCGCTTCTTTCTGCACATCCACTTTCCTCTGAATACTGACAGCTTCTTCTGCTTTCTCATTGTTTCTTGCCTCCTCAACTTTGGTTGGCAATTTGGCGTCCTTTCAATTTCAGCCACCACTGCTATGTTTCTTAGTGCTAAAACCTAGGAGAGGGAGCTGGGCTTGCCTAGCTCACCTTTTTCACCAGACCGTACCTGTAGGACGGCTCTGAGTCTGGGGCCCACTCCTTCAGTCATTCACTCTATGGTTACCTTTGTAAGGAATGTCCAAGGAACTTATTCAAGAAGATGGACTCTGGGAAGACGGTAGAAAATGGGTTATCTCTAGTTGAGCTTCAGGTTCAACATATATCCTTGTTTTGAGCTAAAGAGTCCTAAGAGAGGACAGTAAAGTTCTATTAAAGCGATAAATTGTGCCATCAACCAATTCACCGATTTAACATATGGGAGTGATCATTTGCTTTAGGAAGAGAACTCTAGATGAGGAACCGTCATAGGATTCCTTCAAACAGAAAATTTTGTTTTTGCACATACATTATAATTTATTTTACAGAGAGTGATTACCTAGAACTTTTTCTCAAGAAAAGCGAGCAAATTTCCTTTTATCACCACCACTTGCCTCACAGTTTTTACGTAATACTCAGTCCAGTTTACTGATTCACATTTTTAAGTATATATAAATCTTTTTTTCACTAGTTTATTTATAGTTGTATCCAGTGGGCAAATATCTTTTACTCAGTATGTCTTTTTACCTTCCCGTTTTATTCTTTCATTCTTTTCTATTTGCTCCTGCACCATTTTTTTCTCATTTCAGTCATATTTGTTTTTGCTATTTCTGTGTACTTCACGCTGGTGGACATCCAAGGACGTTGATGAATGAGGCTCGAGTCAAGGGTATGTAATATTGCAGCAGCCACATCCAGGCTTCCAGAGCACAGAAATACCAGGGCATTGTTCCTTAGGGGTCGTGTGTATACTTCTCTGCCATGCGAGTGATTATAAACCTTAGTTCTATAGTTGAGTCCACACTCCAAAATTATATAGCAATAAACCAGAAGACTTGACTCCTTACAGAAACATGTTCTTTTTATATATAATGGCCCTGACTCATTAACTCCTTAATTCATTCCCCTACATTGCCTGTTATCTGCAGTCTCCACGTGGGTATTATGCCAAATCTCAGCATATTTAAAATTGAATTTATTGTATTCTCCCTCACACTAAATCCCTTTCCAACTTCCCTCCTGACGATGATGAAAGCAATGATGGTGAACTATACTGCGTCCCCTTGTCCAGAACATCGTACCCTGCGCTGCACTCTCTCGCATATCGTCTTATTTGTGCCTTACAAAAACACAACGAGGTTGATAGGGGCACTTTACAAATGAGGAAAGTGAGCCCAAGAAAGGATAAGTAAGTTGTTCAAAGTGACAGAGACAGGTCTTCTAACTCTCAGTTCTGTGCTTTAAGCTCAGGAGCACTACCTAACACCTCTAGCTTATAGCCTGCTTTTTCCTCTTTTATGTCCCATATCTAACCCATCACAAAGTTCTCCTGTGTCCTCCTTCTTCTCCAGTGTCTCACGCTTGTCATCATCACAGCAGTTAAACGGCCACCTCCTGGCCCAGGCCCTCATCTGCTCATTCCTCAGTCACTGCAGGTGCCTCTTGTTTTCCGTGCTTTTCTTTTCTAATTCATCCAGAAGACATCTATTGAAATACCACATTTATTTTGCACATTTTCTCTCTTTTATGTTTCTTCCCTCTTTTCCATGTTCATTTTGAGGTCTAATTCTGGCTTCCTATCAGGATTGAAATGAGGGTCTCAGATACAGCAGCTGTTAGGATGGAAGCACCACCGCTAGTAACTCCCACGCTTCACTTGAATAGTAAATATCTGTGGAGAGCTGGAAAAATCATATGTGTAAATATGCTACTCTCATGAAATCACTGCCTTAGGGCCTACATCAGCTTCCTATTTCATATTTTCTGAAAATTCAACATAGGCCTAATATCCAAGACTGTCTATTACTAGGAATTGTCTGACCTTGCCCTAGGTATCAAAGTCATGCAGCACTTAAACCACCTGTCCCAAGATTCAAGGATGCACGTGGCCAGGGGCTCCCTTTAGGGGATAGATGATGGAGCTATCCATTTCCGTGGTTCCAGAAGCATCCCAAGGAATACGTAAGGATCCAACACTTATTGTGTACCTTCTTAATGCCACCACTAAGCCCGGTATTTTATCTACTTTATCTCCTCAAACGCCAACATCAACCCTGCAAAGCAGATAAGCTTGGGAGTCAGGGTGGGGGGCAGTTCCTAGCTTGGCTGCCTAGCCTAGATTCAGAATTCTGACAGGTCTAGGATGTCCAGAAGCCTGGTGGGAAGGGACCCGTTTGCTCAAAGAATCAAGGAGGTTCTGAGAAATAACTTATTCTAAGGAGAGTGGGGCAAATCTGGGTGAAAGTGGGAGGGATGTAGTAAGTATTTGAAGCTGCCTGTCACTAACATTATCTGCTGACTCTGCTGTGAGAATTCCTGCCTTAGTCCTAGTGAGATTGAACAAAAGAGCAGAAACAAAGCTTTTTCACTTGAAAGATATTCAGGCAAGATATTCTGACCTGAGACATCCTCGCTGGGCTGCTCATGTGGCAGAGTATAGGCCACAGGGCTCTGGAGGGACTATGGGAGGAGAGAGCACACAGTGACCCGGGAGCATGAAGCCACTGGGCACCCGTAGCCTCAGCCCAGGCCTTGACCACTGGGCAGCACCGGAGCCAGAAAACAGGGAAATGGTAGACTCCATGGGCTGCTTGGACAATTATAGTTCTTTAAGAATACTTACGATATAACTGCTGTCTCCACATTACATGCCCCCTTCCCCACTCCCAGACCAATTTGGGAGGGAGTCAAAGAGGCCTGTTTCACAAATACTGTTTTTGTTGGCATGTTTTTAGTCACTGTGCATTCCCACACCTTGCTGGTATGGCCTGAGAATCAGATCACAAATATATTTTCATCTCCGTTACATGGATAAGAAACTGAGATTCATGAAATTTAAGTAACTTGTCTAAATTAATACAATTAGAAAGTGGCAGAGCTTGGATTAGAAATTACATCTTCTTGATTTCTAAGCCCATGTGTTTTCTACTATATTATTTATTCAGCAAACGTTTATTGAGTGCCTGCTACGTGTCAGGAACAGAAGGCAATGGGAAATAGATAAGGTTTTGCCCAATGAACCTCACACCCAGTGGCAGAGACTGATAACCGTTCACCAAAATTCCTCTCTTCTTCGTGGACTAATAGCTAGACTTCGTTTCCCAGCTTCCTTTGCAGTTAGGTCTCCAGCCTAACTGGAGACAGCTGAGTGTGAGTGGAAATGATGACTGACACTTCCAGGCCTGGCCTGTAAAAACCTCCCTCACATGTTTCTCTATGCTGAAATAATGGTGCAACCTTGGAAGCCATGGTGGAAAATGGCAGAGCTGCCTCCATTGATGAGGAGCATGATTTGGCCTGTTACATGCAAAAAAATCAATTTATATTGTGTTTGAGACACAATACATTTAGGAGTTTATTTTGTATAGCACTGGCTATAGCTTACTTGAAACATGCTCCTACATGAATACTTTCCTAGAATGGTTTTCTTTTTACGAAAAGAATTACAGAAAACTTTTCTCCTTTTTAAACTAAACTACTTTCTAGAGACAACTTTGAAAATCTAGTGGTGTCGATGGAAAACAATCACCTGCTGGCCAGAAGGGGCTCCTCTTGGCTGAATGGGCAGCACCAGGGACTCCTGTGAGAGAGCCTGCCTTGGTCCAGCATTGCCCACAACTGAAGGCATAATTCTCCCTGTCTGGTTTGTATTGACCACCCCACTTTGCAAAAAGAGTTGACGCTGCATCCTCCAACCTGGTCTCTGTCAGTTATAATAAAGGCGACGTTTTAACCTCTCTCTGCCACTCTTTTGTTTTACTTCTCAATTTGTTCAGAACTCAGGTTGGGAACGTGGTCGCTGCTTATTGGGCCCCCTCAGAGACCTCAAAAGTTATCATAATTTTTGGATAAATTAATAGTCAGTGATTATATTATGATGATTGTATAAATAATACTCACAGTTGATCCAAATGGTATACTATGATTATGTTTTGTTTCTAATACAATTTTTTTCCTGAGTTAATAAATGCCGTATGTTTTTGTTTTTTGTCAAAAGTTTTTCAAACAGTACACTAGAAGTGCTAGCCATAAAAGAAAGGTTGATAAATTAGAAAACTTTAAAATTAAGAACTTTTGTTCATCAAATGACATGATTAAGAGAGTAAAAAGGAAAAACACAGAATGGAAGAAGATAATATATATCCAAAAAAGGACTCATGTCCAGAATCTATAAGAACTCTAATGGATCAAGGAGAAAAAGAGAGACAACACAATAAAAAAAATGGGAAAAAGATTTCAACAGGCACCTCACAAAAGAGGATTTCAAATGGCCTATACACGTATGAAAAGGTGATCAACTTCATTAGTCACCAGGGAAACATAAATTATCACCACAATGAGATCCTGCCCACCCACCAAAATGGTTAAAATTAAGAAGGCAGACAATTCATGGGATGTCAAGGTTGTGGAGCAACTGGAACTCTTACACACTGTTGTTGAAAATGTAAATCTGTACAACCATTTAGTCTTATTTATTTATTTTTTTTGTGAGGAAGATTGGCCCTGAGCTAACATCTATGCCAATCTTCCTCTACTTTATGTGGGATGCCACCACAGCACGGCCTGACTAGTGGTGCTAGGTCCGTGCCTGGGATCCAAACCTGCAAACGAACCCTGGGCTGCTGAAGTGGAGGGTGTGAACTTAACCACCATGCCACTGGGCTGGCCCATGTACAACTATTTTAGGTAGCTGTTTGTACTACCTATTAAAATATTGCACATACTCTGTGAACTGGCAATTCCACTCCTTGATATGTACCCAACAGAAATGAGTATGTATACTCACAAAAGACATATACAAGAATATTCATAGCCCTGTTTGTAATTGCTAAAAACTGGAAACAAACATCCATCAACAGTAGACTGGATAAACAATGGTGTACTCATAAAGCAAAATACTATACAGCAATGAAAATGAATGAACTATTGCTGCTTGTAGCACACGGGTGAATCTCATAAAATGCAACATTGATGAAAGAAAACTGACACATAAGAGCACATAACATATGGTTCAATTTATATAAAGCTCAAAACCAGGCAAAACTCATTGATGGAGATAGAAGTTAGTTTAGTGGTTACCTTTGTTGGGAGGAAGAAGTCTTGAGGGAGACACTCTGGGGTGCTGGTTATATTCTGTTTCACAATCAGGGTTCTGATTACATATATTGTTCACTTTGTGAAAATTCTTTGAGCTGAGCATTTATGATTTGTGCACTTTTCTGTTTGCATGTTACACTATAATGAAAAACTTTTAAATCCACCAGATCACGTAGACATTCCGAAAAAATATTGAAAATTCTAGGAAATGAGTTCTTTCCATAAAGATAAGCTCCGCAGTACATGAATTCATCATCATCTGTAGGATTTGGTCTCTGGAATGACAAATGTTAATTCCAATGTGTAGACTTCTCATAGATGGAAGGGCACTCTACCAGCGTCTTGTCCACATACCTGTCCACACTCTTTTGAGGGTGAATATCAAAGTGGAAGTACCCAGAGTGGACATCAGTTATTTTTTTGTCTGCCTAGAATTGCTTCCTTGGGGGCTGCTCCTGTCCAATATGACCAATACGTGGTTTTGATGGGGTTGTCAGTAACAACATTCTGCCATCTACTCTGTACCTAGAAGTTGACGTTTGATCTTTGCTTGGCCAATAGCACTTTTTATCCCAGGAATTTGAACTTTGAGATGAGAAACACAGGTACAGAAAGTGGTGCATCTACGTTATCTGAAAATGCCATAAAAGACAGTTCACAAGTTCCTGCTACCAAGAGCTCTGAAGCTATTTTGGTTCTGGCCTCCTGAGGACAGATGATCGAACAGAACTTTTTATTCTTTGACTTGCCCTGTATCCTTCTAATCGATTAATTTTTGCATAGGTAGCAGAAGTCTATCTCCGTAGTTTTCAACCAAAGGACTGACACAGCATCAGAGCCTCAACCTGCAAGGTTCAGAAACTCAGTTCTACTAGTTCGTCCAGGGATTATTATGCTGCATAAAAGCGATTCACATTGGCAAAATTCACAGGAATTGATATATAAACCATAATAGTGATTTACTACTTTATTCTAGGAGATAGTCTAAAGATAAAAACAATCATTTTGCAGAGGCCATTCATTTCATATTTAACATTTATTTACTAAGGACTGCCTGTTAGGCACTATGGTGAACAAAGAAAAACGAAACTGGGTGTTTTCCATTCTGCTTCAGCGGCCCGGGCTTCACCAGGTCAGATCCTGGGCACAGACCTACAAACCGCTTGTCAAGCCACGCTATGGCAGGCGTCCCACATATGCAGTAGAGGAAGATGGGCACGGATGTTAGCTCAGGGCCAGTCTTCCTCAAAAAAAGAGAGAAAAAAAGAAAGCGGGTGTTTTCAAAAATATTTTCATGACCTTCAAATCCTGTCTGCATGTGCTATCCTTTATAACTCTAGTTCTTTCATTGTTGTTGTTAGTTCCATTGAGTCAATTCCAACTCCTGGTGACCCTGTGTACGGCAGAGTGGAACCCTGCCTGGTCTTTTTGCACCATCCTCTCATCTTTCTGCTCTATATCAGACAACGCCCTGCTGCTTTCACAGGGTTTTCATGGTCAATTTTTTGGAAGTGGGTGGCCAGGTCCTTCTTCCTAGTCTTTCTCAGTCTGGAAGCTCTGATGAAACCTGTCCACCATGAGTAATGCTGCTAGTATTTGAAACACCAGTGGCATAGCTTTCAGCATCACAGCAACATGCAGCCACCACATTATCACAACTGACAGACAGCTGGGGTGGTTCCCTGACTGGGAAATGAATCTGGGCTGCGGGTTCAGAGCGACGAACCTTAACCACTAGACCACGGTGTACTTAACTGATTTTTCTAAAATCTCATTTTGTTGGTCTCTGGTCAACAACCTGCAGCGACCCTTCATCATCTACATATTGTCCAGAATGCTTCCATCCTCCTAACGTCACCCTCCCCATCCCTAGGCAAGGCTTCCATAAAGCTCTTGTGCCACATTCTGGGGCCTCAGAGAGTCGCTCCAGGCACTCCTTCCCACCTCCCTTTCAGAGTCTGCTCTGCCTCAGCAGCTCTAGTTCAGTCTGGCTACCTCATGACTAGTTGTGCCTCTCTGATTCATTTTGCTTGATCCTAGCCACGCCGCAGTTTGCCACGTCTTGGCCTTCCTCCACCCTGCACCATTACAATTCCATGTGCCCATCTTTCCTTGTATCTCTTACCCTGCCTCAGCTCCCGTAACCAGGCAGGAATAGTACCTGAGATCTCTAGTTCCAGAAGGGAGTTAACATAGGGATGAATCCTGAGGCCCAAGACTGGCATTCAAAACTCTCCAAAATGCAGTGTCTTTTCTTTACATGAACATGCCGCTCTAGCTGGAGCAACTACTTACTCTCCTGCTAGTAGAAAATGAAGCATTTCCAACTCTGTGTTTTTGCTCATATTATTCTCTCTCCCAGGAATCCCCTACTTCTTCCCTTCCTGTCTGTATCCTAGCCATCAAGCCCTACCCAAATACTCCTATGGATCCCTCAGGGCTTCGCCCTCCCAACCCTCATATGTTCTCCTGCTCTGCGAGTTGCTTTGCTAGCCTGTCTCGTCTCTACTACCAGTTTTCAAGCATCTTGAAGGTAGTGACCATGCCTTAGATTTTTTATACTCTATCAACTAAAAAAATTTGTGCTGAGGTTCTTTTCTGTGAAGGGACCGTCCCTGGGTATTTGGGGAATACAAAGAAACGTAAGACTCAGGTCCTGCCTTCAAATAGTTACAGCCCAGGTCAGGAGACTTCGTCAGCGCAGCTTATGTGCATTCGGCCTGCAATAAGGACCTGTTTGTATTTGTCTGCTAGGGCCACCATAACAAAACAACCACAGTTTAGGTGGCTTAAACGACAAAAATTTATTTTCTCACAGTTCTGGAGGCTAGAAGTCCAAGATCAAGGAGTTGGCAGGTTTGGTTTCTTCCGAAGCCTCTCTCCTTGGCCTGTATGTGGCTGAGTTCTCACTGTCCTTACATGGTTTTTCATCTGTGTGTGTGTGCACATCCATGGTGATTCTTTGTGTGTCCAAATTTCCTCTTCTTACAAGGACACCAGTCAGATTGGATTAGGGCCACCCATGTGACCTCATTTTAACTTTATCATCTCTTTAAAGGCCCTTTCTCCAAATACAGTCACATTCTGAGGTAGCGGGGGTTAGGATTTCAACATAAGAATTTTGGGGAGGGACACAAGTCATCCCATAACCCTGTGGAATGGTTGGTTAATCGTGATCCTGTGGGGTAAGTTCCAGCTTCCATAGGAAGCTAAGCAGTTGTGGCAATTGCCTGCGAGCTGTTGGCTAACACATTCCTGGATTCCAGAGGCATTCCAACAGATACGCTTCCTTTGGTTTTACAGTACAAAATACAAAGTGAGACACAGAGAAATCTTTATTTACTTAAGCTGTGAATAGAAGTGTATTATCTCTGTATTTGATTTTCCATCTTTCAAAATTAGGGGTGGGGTCTCCACATGACCCTTAGAAAACTCAGGAGACTAGAATCTTATCTCCTAGTATTTTTCCCAGTCTGCAGCTTCTTGAAGCTTGGTTTTCTACCATTGGTCCTCTGTGCCATAAAATTTTCTTTGAGTCTTTTCTATGGTTATGTCTTGTCAAGAATCTGATCTATTAGGTTCATGACCAGGGTAAGTGGCAAATCTTGGGGATAATTGTTGGCATGAAGGTAATTGGCATATGGATTAGCAAAGGCCAGGCCTCATATGGGTGCAGCTGGCTCTAACTGCGGGGTCAAGGAAGACAGAAATGAAAGCAAGTGGCCAGTATCAGGGTTTGCTGAAGTCTAGAGGACAAAGTTGAAGGCACAGTGAGTAAAGTTCTGCTCTACTGGATGGAGAAGCATCAGGCTAAGAATTTGTGGGGAAGACATTGCTCTGAAAGCATGCAACATTGCTTTGTACTTTCTTCCATCCATTTAAAAGAATAGCCCTTTAAAAACAGCACTGTTATTCTCTGAGCATCGATATAAGCAACAGCCATGTGCACTTCTAATCATCAGTATGCACAGGTGCAGCCACACCGGTTGCTTAGGGCTGGTCTGTTGGCTTCTGTGTCATACCAGTTGTTAAGTATTTTGAATATTACCCCTGTGCGTATGTATAATTTCTCTGTCATTTTTGTTAAAACTTCTGCCAAGGTCACCAGCTATTCTGCTATTCAGTGTCCTCATGTAAAGATTTACATGATAAATTTCACTTGACATTCAGAACTCAGGCTGATAAATAACTTTATGCTGTAGTGTACGGTTCCAATTAACATCAGCACTGAAGTCACCAGAACTGTCAGTTTCTCTATGTGGCAGTGATTACTGACAATTTATCCTGGTTTTCTGGATGTCATCCAGTACATTGGCCAAAGAGGCCAAAGCAGGCATCTGTGTTATATTTCAACCTCCTTTTTGCCTCTTTTTTTTCCACTTCTTTAATTTGGACCTACACTTTTGCTACTGAGTACGTAAATGTAGCATTGGGAGGTTCCCTTATGATTCATTCATTCATTCATCCATCCTTCAAATATTATAGAGTTTCTACTATGTGCCAGGTACTGACCACAGTGGTGAGCAAACACTGACTTGGTCCTTGTCTTTGTGGAGTTTAGAGTCAAATAGACAGTCAATAGCAGGATAAACCAAGAAGTCATATCCCCGCTTATGGCTTTAATCTCATCCCTGTCCACTTCCCCTAAACCTTGCTTGGTCAATTATTTTCTTTTTTTCAAATTCAATCTTTTCTAATAAATGATCTTCCCTTCTGCCCACCAACTTGTTTGTATCTCCCTTCTACTGAAATGATAATCCTCTTGTCTTCATTTTAGTTCTTGGTTACTATTTTCTCTCCCCATCAACAGAATTCCCAAGGGAGTTAGCTCTGCCTTCTCACTGCCTTCCCACTTCTTAAATCCTTGTAATCCCGCTTCCACCCCTTCTTCTCTGGGCAGCAAGGTGATTTTACTGCTCTTTGCATTACTTCTATTTGGTCAATCAAGGATTCTTCTTCTTTTCCATGCTAACAGCGAGCAGCAGGCAAGCAAGACCCTTTAAATCTGTGAAACTTTGTCCCTGAAAGCCTTCCCCCAGACTCACCCCAGCAAAAATCACCCCTGCAGGAAGCAACTAAGTAGCTATTTGACCTTGGACAAGTCACTGAAGTTCTCCAGGCCCCAGTTGCCTTATCTGTAACATGAATCAGTTGTGCCAAGATCTCTCTTCCTGCCTTAGAAGTTTGTGGGTATAGAAAACTAGATGGGGAAAGAGCCAAAGGAAAGTGTCCTCAGTGTCACCTGACCCTAAGGACAATAGGAAATTGAGGAGATAGCAAACTCTCTGATAGCTCATGGAGAAAGGGTAGTTGGGGATGGGGAGGCGAGGGGAGGCTGGAGGGCAGTGATGAGGCTGGGCGATGGGGAAGAGCAGAGGGGCAAAATAAACTCTTTCCTAGCATCATAGCTATGGACTCTTATCAAACAAGAAGCTATGTGCAAGTTCTGAGCTTGTGGACCCAGGATGTGCTGAATTTGAAGCATATCTTTGACACGTGACAGCTCCATGAATGGAAATATATACATCTGCCTTCCCAAAATGAAGATATACAAGCAGCTGAATACATCAACTTGCAGTTGACGTACATCAAACTTCCTGTTAGAAGATGAGAGCCTGGAGGGCAGGGAGCCTCTTTTCAGTGTTTATAGCTTCTCAGCCACTGGAGGAAGTAGGCACTCAGTTTGTAAAATTGAACTGGAGAATATTCTTAGATTTTATTCAGCTTGGTACTGAAGGGAAATTCTGAGAGTGATTCAGAGTGATTAATACATTGGATTACTTTAGCACAAATGTTTGTACTTTATGTATTCTACTTATATGAAGCCGTTCCTCATTTATTTGCCTGTTTATTTATTTCTTATCTGTTTCTCCCACAGTGTAAGCTTCTGAGGACAGAAATTGTTCCCCCCACATCCTCAACACTTAGAATAATGCTTGACACATAGAGGGCTCCTAATAAAAATAAATATTTATTAAATGATTGCATGAATGAATCTTTGGATAAAATCTTTACTTGTGATTCTTTTTTTTTTTTTAGAATTTTAAAGATTTTTTTTTCCTTTTTCTCCCAAAGCCCCCCGGTACATAGCTGTGTATTCTTAGCTGTGGGTCCCTCTAGCTGTGGCATGTGGATGCTGCCTCAGCGTGGCCTGATGAGCGGTGCCATGCCCGTGCCCAGGATTTGAACCGGCGAAACCCTGGCCATTGAAGCAGAGCACGAGAACCCAACCACTTGGCCACGGGGCCAGCCCCTGCTTGTGATTCTTATATTTAAAAACTTAGGGCCTGCCAGCTTGCCTTCAGGAGTGAGGAAGTGTGGCTAGCAATTTCCCCTTCTCTGCTTTCTCATTCCTTTCCTCTGCCCAAGTGGCAGAGATTGGGCAGCCCTGGAAGCTGGAAGGGAAAGAGGAATGTGTCTACTCCACCAAGCTAAGAGAGTGGAACTTTGTCACCAGGTAGCCACCCAGAAGATTCTGCAGCTGCCTGCTTGAATCTGCCTGAGTCTGCAGTTCAGTGGTGAGTGGGAGCGCAGGGTTGTTTTGGCCAGGGGATGGCCACCCCTATATGAGTTATCTAGGGGCTCTGTAGGAAGGATATCCTCAGCAGGTCCTGCCTGGGGACTCTTCAGCAGGGCACTAATTGGTACCATGATGAGTTCTCACCCAACTATCAGCTGCCTTGGCAGAGGCCCTGTTCCCCAGCACCAGCAGCTGGTAGGCCCCATTTTCATGGGAAAATTCAGTCATCCTTGGTCAGTAGACATATGAAAGAATGAATTGGTGTATCAATAGCTGTTAGTTGCATGTGTTCAAAGTGCAGAAGTACAGGTTCTTCTTCTGAAAGCCAAACCTAATGAAAACCAAGGGCCATTGGCTTTATGCTGGATGGGCAGGGCCCTGCCCTCAGTGAGCTTGCAGGCTGGTGGAAACCACAACCTAATTATGGTGGAAAATGCACCACTCCTAGCAACCATTCTTGTTGCCCTCAGAAAGGCTAGCTGAGCCATGAAGAGGGTAAAGTTCATCTTCAGTGGCCTATGCCTTCCCTCTGTGACACCTGTTGCAGTGCCCCTACCTCCCCCAAATGGGAAGTGTTAAAGAGAAAAACCATAGGCTCCAAATGGCTTCACTTGTGCTAAAGCCCATGATACCAAACCTAGATTTAATACCTGACTTAATTGCAGTTTCAACCTTCTGCAGAAATGTAATCTTAACCAACCAGTCTGGAATTTCCTGGGCAGCACCAATCAGGTAATCTGTCACATGGGCCCTCTCTATCCCCCGTAGGAAGAAGAGGCATCTGCATGACAAAACTGTTGCCAATTCCTCTCCTCCCAAAAGAATATGTCCTGGCATAAAAATAACCCGTTCTTTTCTTTTCTAATAACTCCCTTGCCTCAACCCTTCTTCCTATAAAACCCCTCCATTTTGTACAACCCCTCAGAGTATCTCTCTACTTGCTAGATGGGATGCTGCCCGATTTATGAATCACTTAATAAAGCCAATTAGATCTTCTAATTTACTTGGTTGATTTTGTTTTTTAACAGATTTGGTGGCAACAGTGGGATTAAGTAAACTTCTGATGGCATTCAGAGACAACAAGGAACATAGGCATGGTGACCACAAACCCTTTTGAGTTCACTGTTGAGTTCTTGCTGTTTCCAAGGGCTGTGGGTGAGATCCTCTTGGTTTGAACTCCACTCTCTCTTTACGTTTGAGCTCCTGGTCTAATTGGCTTCCTTTACAGGGCAGATGAGCTCGAGCTGGCAGAAGATTCTGCCTGGAGCTCAACTGAGCTGGTGGGGGATTCTGCCCAGAGCCAATTGAGCTGGTAGAGGATTTACCCTGGAGCCAATTGAGCTGGCAGACAAGCCCCCAGCCTTTCAGACCACAGTTCCCCAGGTAGAAAACTTCAGTTTTTAGCTCTCTTCCGGGATTCCATATTGGGAACTACTGATGGTTTAGTGTGCAGCTCCCCATTTGTTTGGAATCATACCCCAGATTCCACCTTGGGAACTGCTGGTGGCAGCTGCTGTTCTCTGCTTTGTTTGGAATCAGTCTGCAGTCTTCATGCCTTGGGGTTTACTGGTCCAATCCTTTCCCCCAGTCCAAGGTTCCACAGGCACTGTTGGTGGTGTGCACAGGGCCTTCTTGTGGCCGGGATGCAGTAACATCTCTCGGTTACTGCCAATACTTTAAGGTGCACATGTTTCTTTGTCTTGTTTTGTGTAGATAAAGGCTATTGCTATGTGGGTATCTTGGAAGCCAAAAAGAAACCCCGGCTCCTTGATTTTGTCCTCAGATTCCATTTTGGGAACTGCTGGTGGCAGCTGGGGTTCCCATTTGTTTGGAATCAGCCTGCAGTTCCCATCCTTTGGGGCCTGCGGGTTCAGTCCTTTCCCTACTCCCTTGATTATTAGCGTGGCCCCAGGAAACCCAAAAGCCTAGCTAAAAGAAACGAGATTCTTTATAACCAAAGACTATTCAAAGCCTGCTAGGAATTTTTTCTTTTAGGCCTTCTCCCCTAAGCTAAAATAAAACTATGTACCCAGAGGGAAAGAAACAAATTGGAGGTAATGTAATTGGAAGGGCAGGTCAGCCTCTTTATCATTCAGGCTGCAGTTCAGTTCTTTGGGGGAACTAGAAACAACTATCTTTGTCTTATAAATCTCTGCAGGGACAAAGGCGTAGCTCTAGAAGTTTAAAGTTCACCTACCCTTTTTGCAAATCCCCCAAACCTGGCCTATTCCTCTCAAAATGCTTGAAAAGATGAGGACATTAAATAATAGAATTGTCCTAAACTTAACCTATGCCTTTGTGATGCAGATTCCCTACCCTCATCTTCTCTAGGACTTGAATCATTCTTTGAAATGCAAGTGTTTCTCACCAGAAGAAAAAAATGGAGAAAATATTTAGAAATTGGGCAAATGAAAAATCTTGTGTTTTCTCCATGAATGTTAGTGACTAAAAGGTCTCTGTGTCTGCCTATCTGTATCTGCATATATGTATGTTGTAGATGTGTAATGTTTTTCCACCTCTGGATGGTATTGCCAAAATCAATTTGTAAAGGAGCTCTATTTAATTGGCTTAAAGAAAATTAAGCACTTAAACTCCCAGAAATGTAATAAAAACTAATCCAAATGTTTTTCAAGTTCACATGATCTCGGATCAATTTTTAGTAAGTTAGAGCTAGTTTAAGTTTGTTGATTTAATTAAAATAGACATGTCTTTAGAGTTATCAACATTGAATATAAAGCAAATATACAACTTACTTCTTTTTTCTTTTTTTGCTGAGGAAGATTCACCCTGAGCTAACATCTGTGTCCAATCTTTCTGTCCTTTTTATTTTGTATGTGAGCCACCACCACACCATGGCCACTGACAGATGAGTAGTGTAGGTCTGCACCTAGGAACTGAACCTGGGCCACAGAAGCAGAGTGTGCCGAACTGAACCACTAGCCCACCAAGGCTGGCTGGCAACTTTTATTCTATCTAGGTTTACTAAAAGTCAGATAAGATCATGTTGTCTCTGTCACAAAATTTGTCAGCAGGAAAAATTACTTACAACGCACATGTGGATGGAGTCCATTCTGCTTCTGCAAAAAATGACCCCTCATTGCCAGATTTTTGTTATCCTGGTGTCTTTGTAACTTGGTGACAGTCTGCTTCTGAATCAGAGAAATCAGATGGGTAAACAATGGCTGTAAATTAAACAAACAATTGGGCAATGAAAAACCCAAGATGGCCACTTGCTTTTCCCCAGCTTCCTGGCAAACTCCATTTTTCCATTTTTACATTCCTTCACCTACCATAGGAAAAATTATTTTTGTCCCCAGAGGCCTCAGAACTCCTTCTGGGTCCTTTGGTCACCTGCAGCTGGACTTAATTCAACTATCATTCAGTGTGGATTATCAATATGTTCTTGTTATTGTATGTATTTTTCCGGATAGGTTGAAGCCTTCCCCCACCTCAAGGCTGGTGTCCCACAGTGGAAAAGAAACTGTTAGAAAATGTGTTTCTATTCTTGGAGTATACCTTCTACAATCTCCAGTGATCAAGGCACCTACTTCACTGGGCAGATCAGATGAGCCTTAATGAAGACCTTGCAAACCTCTTGGAATTGATACTGTCCCTATCACCCTCAGCCATCAGGCAAGGTCAAGAGAACTAATGGAAAAACTGGATTCAAGCAGAAAAGTATTAATTACACAGAACTGCATGAACCGAGGAGGATTTTCTAATATTTTGTTTTTCCAGATTTAAGGAGACCTTTTCTCTTAAGCTCTCTAGGACTCACAGCAATTTGGTAAAGTATACCTTAGTGGACGAGGATAAAACATTTACTTTTCCCTATTTGATCCTTCCAGAATTCAAACCCTCTCAGTGAGTATTCTTATTTTCATGACAATATGCTTATTTGCATAAATTCAATAAGAATCTGTTCTCCTTGTAACAGGACACAATTAGAAACATTGGCTACATTGCCAAGGCTTTGACTAGAATGTCATATTTGAGAGAGATGTGCATAGACTCAGACATGACCAGATAGCTTTAAGGGCCTGCTTGGAAAAATCAACCTGGTACTTTGCTTACAAGGTTCCAGCAAAGCAGTCTTGAACAGAGCATATATAGGGGGCTGGGCCGTGGCAGAGTGGTTAAAGTTCCACATGCTCCGCTTTGGCAGCCCAGATTTGCAAGTCTGATCCTGGACGTGGACCTGCTGCACTCATCAGCCATGCTGTGGAGGCATCCCACATACAACATAGAGGAACATTGGCACAGATGTTAGCTCAGAGCTAATCTTCCTCAAGCAAGCAAAAAAAAAAAAAAATCGGAAGATTGGCAGAGGATGTTAGCTGAGGAGGAATTTTCCTCACAATAAATAAATAGCGAGCTTACATGGTCAATCACTATTTTTGCTGCACTTATATAAATAATCAAACTAAGGTTAATGCAAACAAATTTAGTTTTACTGCAATTATCTTTGGTAAAAAATGGGGGTAATTGTAGACAGAAAAATTATGTTTACATCTTTGTAGAGATTAGATTTTAGCCCTATTAATTGTCTTTGAGGTTTTGTTATATATTGGAGACTGGACTAGAACCTGAATCCTTCTGGCTTCCTCAAATATTGGGCTACTATTCACCAAACTAATGTTTCCAATTTTCTCTCACCCTTCTGATTTGGAATCACTGAGCTCCTTGGAAGGGACTACCCCAGGTCCTCCTCCTACCCAGATGGCAGCCAAACTTGACGGACTCAAACCTTAGATATACATCTCACAACTGGAGAAGGCTCCACCTAACACCTGGTTCTAGGCAAACTCTGGAGACCTCCAAATCAAACTGATGAGGAAGAGAAGGAGCTGACAGCAAAGCAGAGTACTTCGGGCCAATATGCCAGATCAAGTATTCATACTTTAACTAAAAATAAAACCCTTTCTTTTCCTTTCTTTCACTCTGGCATTGGGCTGGAAAGATAACATCATCACCTGTATCTCCCAGGCCATTGCTAAAGAGGGTAAACTTTCAGATTGCTGGAATTGTCATCGAAGATATATCCATACGTATCTAGCTCAGATTTGCCCCCACTCACTAAGAGATCTCACCAGCAGTACCCACTTTTATGGGCTGACTCTTTATTTCAGGCTAGGAGATTCTTTTCCCACATGTGCTAAAAACCTGACCAACTCCTAGCTTGAACAGGTAAACGCAGCAATCCCTGCGAATGAGTCCATTAACAGTGCCACCTTAGTGGAACTAAGGACAGGATTTATCTTTGTCTGTGGTGGTTATCATTCTCCTTGGGCCAACGAATGCCTAGATGTCTGGTGCACAACTAGGCAATGCCTCTTCGGTTATCTAACTGTGCCCCTAACTGATCTAGAAAGGACCTACCAGGAGGCTTTCATGATTCAGGATTCACTTCCTTTGGCAGGGCCCTACTTCCCTGGTCAGGAATAAACACAAATGGGAATGTGATCAGAAACCTCTCCTTAACTCTTGGACACATTGCAGATTCCATTGTTAAGACATTAGCTGCCCAGCAAAAATCTTTGGACTCTCTGGCTAAAGTTGTTCTTGGTAATAGAATAGCTCTTGATTACTTTTTAGCTAAGCAAGGAAATGTGTGTGCTATGGCCAATATCACTTGTCATATCTGGATCAACACTTCCGGGAAGTTGAAACTCAGCTACAAAAGATCACTGAGCAAGCCATTTGACTCAAAAAGTTAACTCATCAACAGGGTATTTTTTTAACTTAGTTAATCTTGATTGGTTTCGGTCTTGGGGACCATGGCTCTACACTCCAATCATTGGGAATTTTTCTTCTTGTAGGTAGAATAAAAATCCCCCTGGTGCGTTGTATGCTCTCAAAAAGGCTTAAATGCATGTTTGCAGCCACTAACTACCAATCAAATGATCTCCCTAAGACTGGAATGAAGCAAAGGGAATGATTATGAACCCCCGAGCCATGAACTGTGGGTGTCATGGGGATTGAGCAAAATCCATGGGTATCCATGACCTGCAGATACCACACCAAGGATCAATAAAGCTGTGAGCACTACAGAGCACTAGCTGAGAGTGGCACCAATGCCTTAGTTTTTTTTTTTTTAATCACATCTCTCAGTCAAGCGGAGATTCAGACTGAAAAGAGAGATTGTTAAAGAGAAAAACCATGGGCCCAAAATGGTGTCACTTGTGCTAAAGCCATTGACACCAAACCTAGATTTAATACCTGACTTAATTGCGGTTTGATTTTCTGCAAAAGTGTAATCTTAACCAACCAGTCTGGAATTTCCTGGGCAGCACCAATGAGGTAATCTGTCACATGGGCCCTCTCTATCTCCCAGAGGAAGAAGAGGCAGTCTGCACGATAAAACCCTTGCCATTTCCTCCCCGCCCCCTCCCCAAAAGAAGATGTCCTGGCCTGAAAATAACCCTTTCTTTTCTTTTCTTATAACCCCCATGCCCCATCCTTCTTCCTATAAAAACCTTCCACTTTGTACTACCCCTTGGAGTATCTCTCTACTTGCTTGATGAGATGCTGCCTGATTCGTGAATCACCTAATAAAGCCAATTAGATCCTCAAATTGACTGAGTTGAATTTTATTTTTTATAAAATTCATCTGCTCGATTTAATTAATGAGAAATCTAAGGCACATATAACTTGTTCCTCTTCCTGTAAGAATTTGAATTCTAAAAGAAGATTGCTCAAATAAGTGATAATACGCCCTTTGATTTGATAACCTCCTGTGAGGATTTAAGTCCAAGGAAAGAATCCAAAAGCAAGTGAGAGGAGAACACACCCTAAACTGACAATAATAGGGAATGGTGATATCAATACAATTGAATACTATACAACCCTTAAAACCCAAGAAGTTTGAGGCACATATACAAATCTATAAAAAATAACATTGAAAAGGAAAACTAGAACACAAAATACTTTATTCACTGATTACATGTCTGGTTATTGATTTGTAAAAATATTTGGATTTTGTACACTGATAAAGGGTTCTAGATCACTCATCTGTGTCTAGCTCAATGCCTTGCATGTAGTAGGTATTTAGTAATGTTTATTGAATGAATGAAGGAACTAGAAGTAAATTTAGAGAAATGCTTGGAATTCATACTCATCAGATTTCTTTTACTGTAAAGCTGCCTAAATGCATAACAAATTTTTTTTAAAAAGAGGATCATCTTTTCAATTTCATGTATATAAAAGGAAAGGAAGGAAACACCAAAACATTAACTATAGCATTGTCTGAGTCATGAGCTACAGGTAATTTCTATTTTCATTTATCAACTTTTCTGTATAAAATTTTTCTCAATTTTCTGCAATAACCATAATCAGGGAGAAATTATTTGTTTAAAGGATCATCCTGAGATCGCAAGTTACAAACTCAAAGTAATGAGTCTCTGCTGTTGAAACTGCAGACACTATGGTAAGCTTGCGGGTGGGGTACATCTGTCATCTCTTGAAGCACACACAGGCCACTGCCAATCCAGTCCTCCCACATGTACAACTGGCTTTGGCATTCAGACTTCAAAAGTGAGAAGCAGATGCTACAGCAAGTCTGAGTGAAGTGTACTAATGTTAGGGAGGCACGCCTATGTTTTATATCATTAACGCTTGGGAAAGTAGATGATATTGTCATCTTAGAAGGGTGCAAAGAACGCATTCATTGCAGTGTGTTTTTACTACTGGAAAAATAAAAATAACCGAAATCCATCGTAGAGAATACAATCTCCAAAATTCAGATGTAAAAACCAAAGGAATTTTATGGTACCTTCTCTTCTTAGTTAAGATTAGTATGCATAAATAATATCCATCTTAGGAGAAACAGGATAGTTATTGAGACTAACAGTGTGAAGCGGTCATTCAGGAAAGGAAGATTGTCTTTTAAACTTGGTCACAGCTGCACTGCCGGTGGGTCCAGGACACATTGGAACTGCAGACATCACTGGAGAATTCACCACCAAGCGGAAGCGAGACAATGTTGCTAAGTACTTAGCTCTGAAAAGTGAATTAACTAAAGTAAAACCTAAGAATATTTTAGAAAATAACTGTTACATAATGTGTAAGAATGAAGTTATAGTAATGATTCAACAAGTCCTGTCAAAGAGATCAGAAATTCTGTTATTTAATAATGGAACACTATGACATACTAAGTTGTTTATTTGACTTAAAAAAAAAATCAACTTCCTGGACAAAAAGTTTTATCACCCAAATAACAGCTTAGAGGGTACTAGAACAGAACGAAACTCTAAGAAACTTAATTCAAAATCAGTATCATTTGAGGCAAAACACATTCAGTTTGCTGAACATCAGCTAATTTAATAAACAATATTTTCAAATTGTTAAAGAGAAATTTATAAGTTGCTCCAAATGAAACTATGTGTATGTAATACTTACTTCTGCTTGACACCAGGCTCTAGAAGATAGGAACTAGTGATCTTTAGCAGAGTTTAGATATAGTTTAAATAAAGCAGCGTTTTGACAGCCTCAAAGTAAAGCATGGCTGTGTATAAAGGGGTCAACGTGCAGTCTAGACTGCAAAGTGGACCCAGAGTCCTGTTGTTTTGGAAGGAATAAAGTTAAGACAGATGTAGAATGTTCGTCCAGAAATCTCCTTATCTAAAACTCTAGGCCTGGGTTGTAAATCAAGGTCACATCTCTATCAAAAAGGACTTAGATTCTCCAGGCAAGAGACGGAAGCTTCATTCTTACTGACGGAATTATAAACACCAAAGTCTCTGATATCTGTGATTGCAGAGAACAAAGTTTCTCAGTGAGTTGGAAAGCAGTCGTCACTCGAAGAAGGCGGCTATTATGACACTTTACAGCTGCAGTATGTCCTTAGGGGACACTGCATCCTGTTAACTGTGCAGCTGGCTTTATCTGTGCCTATTCTTCTAGCCTGATGAATGGCTGGGCAGATTTTTACCTTCTTAGTTTGAGCTAATTTTTACTTTCTCATGGGCAATCCTAAATGCTGAACATTATACTAAGTGCTTTGCATACATTATTTTATTTAGTCTTTGCAGCACTCCTTTGCTAGCACCCTGTTTTACAGATGAGGACACTGAGGGTTAGAGGTTTTTACAGTGGTTTGTTCAAGGTCACACAGCTACTAAGCGGCAGGGCTATTTTGAATCCGGGTCTGACTAACTCTAAACCTAGTCTTCTTAATGTCTATACTTCAAGTAAGTGTAGAAACTAAAGAGTGTTCAAAGGAAAATGGACAAAATTCATTTTGTGGGGAAGTGGCAGGCTCATGCACTGTAGGTAGGAGCACAGATTGGAACAATTTTTCTGGAGGTCAGGTTGGAAAATATGTACTAAAAAAAATTAAGCATGTACTCTTTGAGCCAGCAATTAATCTAGGAATTTAACCTAATATGATTCTATTCTGTAAAACTGAATACCTTGTTGGTTTTATGTGTGCAAAATAGAGTTGATGTGTGGAAAGATGTTCACTATGCTTTTCTCTAGCTCAACAGAGTTTGTTTTTATACTTCTTTGTACTTTTCGCTATTGTTCGACTATTTTATGAATTCGTTTCATTATTACAAAACAAAAAACTATTTGAAAATAAGAATGTCAAAGTTAAATCCATTCTTGCTTCAGTAACTGGAGTGATTTCATGTACACTAGCCAGATGTTTTATAGAACTGGGAATTTGTTATGCTTTTTATGAGAAAATTCAACAGGTATGCGATAGAATCTGGTCACATAACTAGCACATTTCTATTCTACCAAAGGATTATTATTAATGTATGGGGTCAATAGGACCTGGACTAAAATCAGATCTATCTTGGCTATAAAAGTAAACGTTGTCTCACATTTTCATTTCAAAAATCTTTTCAAAGCACTTTCATTTAATTGGAGTCAGTCCCACTTGTTGATTGGCATTGTACTTTGGGAGTAAAGGAACTTTCACTTAAATAGCTAAAGTAAATGGACTCCAGAGAGGCTGCTGTGGGATTCAGGAAGTAAACCTAACCAGTAAATCTTTTGCCCCTGTATTAATTATTCCTGGGGGGGTTAGTTGAAGTTAAGGAAGTGGGCCCGTTTAGGAAAAGAGACGGAGCCAGAGAGGTGTTGAAAATGACCTAAGAGAAGACTGATTGGGAGAAATAAAAATGGGTTATAAACTCGTGAAAAGATGCTCAACATCACTAATCATTAGGGAAATGTGAATCAAAACGACAATGAGATACCACCTCACACCCATTAGCACGGCTACTATCAAAAAAACAGAAAACAACAAGTGTTGATGAGGATCTGGAGAAACGAAACCATTGTACACTGTTGGTGGGAATGTAAAATGGTACAGCTGCTGTGGAAAACAGTATGAAAGTTCCTCAAAAAAATTAAAAATAGAATTACTGTGTGACCCAGCAATTGCACTTCTGGGTACATACCCAAGAGAATTGAAAGCATGGTTTCAAAGAGATACTTGTATACCCATGTTCAGTGCAGTATTATTCACAATAGCTAAAATGTGGAAACAACCCAAGTGTCCATCAACGGATGAACAGATAAGCAAAATGTGATATATACATACGATGGAATATTATTCAGCCTTAAAAAGGAAGGAAATTCTGCAATAGGCTACCACATAGAGGAAACTTGAGGACATTATGCTAAGCGAAAAAGGTCAGTCACAAAAAGACAAATAGTGTATGATTCCACTTATGTGGGGCACTTACTTAGAGAAGTGAAAATGACAGAGACAGAAAGTATAATGGTGGTCGCCAGGGGCTACGGGGAGGGGTGAATGAGGAGTTATTGTTCAACAGGTACAGAGTTTCAGTTTTACAAGATGAAAAGAGTTACTGGATTGAAAGTGGTGATGGTTGTACAAAAATGTGAATGTATTTAATACCACTGAACTGTACACTTAAAAATGGTTAAGATGGTAAATTTCATGTTATGTGTATTTTAACACAATAAAAAAAATGGGTTTTAACTGTTTTGGCACATGATTATGATTTGTAGAGGAAGAAGAAAAAAGTGAAAGGGTCTTACTTAAGAAGGAGTATCACCCTAGAAAAAGAGTTCTTTCTTTAGCATTTATGGATGGTTATGGCAATATAAATAATACCTCCAGTTCCATTCATTGTTCAACAAAATCTCAGCACTGCATGCCCTGAGGATGTTTTAAAGTTAATTAAGACACTGAGCTGCCGAGTTGGGGTGGAGGGGCTGGAAGAAGGAGATGCAGGTGTTATTAACATTTGAAGCTATGGAAACAAGTGAAGTCAATCTAAGTGAGAGGACAGGAGGGAAGAAATAAAACCTTGAGGATACCAACATTATATGGCTTTGTAAAAAAGGAGCAGCCAAGAAAAGTGCTAGCAAAAGGAAGTTCAGAAAACAGGTTACAGACAAAGGAGAATGATGTAGAAAACAGAGGAGAGGAGAGTTTCAAAAAGAAGGAGTGACAAGGTCTGTAGAAAGGTCACATGATGGGCGGACTCAAGTGTCCACTGGATTTGGCAATCAGCAGTTACTAGAGTGTAGCCCCAACAGGAGACAGCATTGCCTGTACAAGTGGCTCATTTGTAGGCACCTTCACAGCCTAGATTGGACTAGACTTGGAGGTAGCTCCTACAGAAAGGGATTAAACTGGGAATGCTAGAGACACATTCCTGTGGGTATTTCCAACTCTTATTGGGGATGGGGACTCTGCAGGTGGCTAAACGTCCTGCTAAACCAGGCGAGGGCAAGAGCTAATGAAAAGTGCTGAGGGTCCCAGCAACAGGTCTTCGACAGGAATCAGTTAAATGAATACTACATAAATGAATGAATAGATGAATGAATGTGGGGTGTGGCCTACAGGATGCTTTATCAGCAGGACAGGAAGAGGATGAGGATCTAGGCAGTGGACGGCAGTGAATGATGGCAGGATGGAGTTCCTGTCTCTGGAAGAAGTTGCCCACTGCCTCAGAGAGGTGCCAGGGAGGTTGGTGTTTTCAAGGCAAAGTTGGGTTTCAGTTAGAAGAGGTGTGAAGGGCTTAAGGATTTACAGAGGTTGTTTTAGAGTAGAAAACACTGGAAGGGAAACAGCAGAAGACGTTGGGAGACTGCAGCAGGACAGGATTGAGGTAGGTGAAGACAGCTAACTGGGAATAAGAGCGCAGGAAAGGATAGATGTATGCTTTGCAAAGCACTTCCGCAGCCAGTGACTCATTCATCCTTAGGACAACCCGGGGAAAGAGACAGGTATTATATTGCCAGCCTTTGGAATGAGGGATGCTTTCCAGATAAGGCCATGAGGGCTCAGAAAGCCTGTTCAGCAGCTGTTTGACTCCTCTAGTGACAAGGAACACTCTACTTTTGGAAGTAGCACTTCCATTATAGAATTAAAAAAGCGGGTAAAAAAGAAGAAAGGTGTGGGCTCCCTTGAGGGGAGAGCTCTGTCAATGACAGACATTTTGGGTAATTCACAGAATTGCAGAGCCAGACGTGTCAGTCAGATCTTTTCATCTGTAAAACGAAGGGGGCAGATGATCTCTCTTTTCCCTTGTCTAATAGCCTGTGAAATCATCTAGGCAACCACCTCCCAATTTTACAGAATAAGAAACGAGGCCGGCGGGATGTGTCTCGCTGGAAGTAACACAACAAATTCGCGGAGGGGCAGGCCCAGAGCCGACTCCTCCCCGGTCCACCACCTTCTCTGAGCGATAAAACCAGCAGAGGCTGCAGGCCCGGCGGCCTAGCCGAAAGCACCCTGGGGTTCGAGGCCGCTTCCCGGCAGCCGGCAGAGGACCGCCCCGAGGGGAGGGGAAGAGTTCGGGCCTCCTTTCCCACACTTCGTTAGGACGCCGGCCGGGGCGGGACCGCGGCAGCCCGCCCTCGAGCCGGCGGCCGGCAGAGGGCGCGGGGCGGCTCCTCGCTCTGCGGCCCGGCGGGCGAGGGGCGCGCTGCCCCGGACGCGCCGTCGGAGGCCGCGGCTGCGGGTCGCGGCGGCCGGGCCGGGCCCGGGCCCGCAGGGGCAGCGCGGCGGGCGGGGCGGGGCGGGGCGGGGCCGGGCGGCCGGGAGCGGGCGGGGCGGGGCGGGGCGCGGAGGGGGCGGGTCCGCGAGCAGGGGGCGGTGGCGGCGGCGGCGGCGGAGGAGGAGAACATGGCGGCCGCGGAGAGCGGCTGAAATGCCTGTTCTTCGGGCCAGGCGAGCGGGAGTCTGACGCGATTCGCCGAGCTCTCCCCTCAGACGGCTGGACCGCGGCCTCGAGCGCTCGGCCGCCCTGCTCCCTGCTGCTCCCTCGAGGGGAGCCTGCGCAGGGCTCGTTCTGCATCCCCCTGCGGGGGGACCCCTGCTGCGGAGGAGGGGGCCGGAGAGCCGCGGCGGCGGCGGGCTCCGGCCCGAGGAGCGGCGGAGGCCGCGGCGGTGCCGCCACGGTCGCGAGCGAGCGCGGCGCCCGTCAGCGCGGCCCAGAGGCGGCGGCGGCAGGTGAGTGGCGGGCGGCGGGCGCCGAGCCTCCCAGTGGGTGCAGCTGTCACGAGCCGCGCGGCCGCCGAGGCCCTAGGGGGCGGGGAGCAGCTGGCGCCCCTCCGCCCCCCGCTCCCTTTCTCTCGGTGCCGCTCCCTCCCACTTTCCCCGAGTTCTCCCTCGGCCTCGCGCGGCTGGAGGGGGCGGAGGTCGCAGCTGTCACGGGCACCAGCTGGGGGCTGCGCCCGCCGAGGGGAAGAGCTGCAGCGGCGACTTCTCTGTCCCCTTTCCCGGTTGCCCTAGTTAGCGCGGACAGGGCGAGCATCCGCGGAGGGGGCGCGAGGCTCGCGGCCGCCCGCCCGGCGTGGGGAGCGGCGCCCCGAGCCCTCCTGCACTCCCCGCCGCCGAGAGGGGGAGCCGGAAGTCGGCGCGGGCGCCCCTCGGCCCGGCGAGCGCGGTGACCTTGGCCAGCCGGGTAACCTCTCCGAGTCTCGCTTGCCCGGACTGCGAAATGGGGATGACCGCGGCGAGCCTTTCCGTAAGCGCGGCCTTCGACGGCGCTTCTCGTTACCCCGGCGCACTTGCTTTCTCCTCCCGACAGGGGATTTCGGAGGTAGAAATGGGATGGATAAGTGAGATTTTAATGGTCTGGCTAGGGTTTGGTCCCCTTCCTGGGATTTTGCTGAAAGGACCTAGGAAGGGTAGCAGACGTGCTGGCTGGACGATTGGGAGGTGGGATTGGTTAATGGTCAGCGACAAAACTCGAGCGGCTCTCTGGCCTCTTGCAAGAGAAATGGAGAAACCGGACACCGGGGTCCCTAGTCCTTACTACCTAGCTGTGGGGTTTTGTTTTTTGTTTTTCAAACGGTCACTCCCATGGGCTAGACACTGCCTCTGCTGACAATGTTAGAGGGAGACGGAGGGTTTGACAATAAAGCCTGTGTGTGTGACAAGGACAGTCTACGGTGCCGTGGCTGCAGAGTTTGGCGGGGAGGAAAACTTTAAGCTGAAGGATCTTTTAGCGTTTCATGCTTGGGTCTCCTCGTTCATTGTAGAGGCGTTGAAGAGGCAGGTGTCCTTGTGGAGAAGGTGACATTTTTTCTTTTGAGACGGTGAATTTTTAATGTCGAGTATGATGATGGGGAATGAAGGGTTCTTGAGTGAATTGCAGTCCCAGCACCGATGCCAAGAGTAATCTCTGTGGCGATGATTTGTGAGGGCTGAGGCTTGCACTTCAGTGATTAAGAAATCTTCAAGTGTCTGTGTGAAACGTTGCTGCGATGAAGCTGGGATTACACTGTACTGTAGAAGGGATGGATTTCAGGGGTTAAATTTGTTTGAGGTTTGTCTCTTCTGGAATTGGTTGGAGGTTAGTCTCAAAAAAAAAAAAAAAAAAAAAAAGTCTCTGGCCAAAGGGGCCTCTCAGCCTGTTTCACAGAAGCTATGATGTAGTAGGAAGGGGGTCAGGTTTCTTCATGTTGAGAATAATGTGAAAAGAAAGTATTTGCTTGGGTCTTTTGGCTCTTTAACTAGAAATAGTTTTGGGTTAAAGGTACCAGTGGGGTTTGATTCAGCTTAGTATTAACATGGGCGTTCCTTGTACTCTTTCTCACAAACTAGATACAGCTGGAAGCATTTCTATTTTATCTCCTGTACGTTGTGAAAAGATCTAATTTGATTTTCTGAACTAGCCTCTGAAATGTTTTCCCTCCATTTCTTCTTCAGACTTTATGCGTTGGGAACAGTAGATCAAAAAGGGGGCCTGATTAGAGAATACATGGTTTGGAGAGAAAATGCATGGGTGTTGCTTCTAAGAACAGGTGTTTGGTTTGATTTTTGTAGACATTTGCACTGCTTCTTTATTACACTTGTTTAACTCACAATGAAGTTTGACTTTTAAGGTGCAAAACTTGAATCTTACATAGTTTATAGTTAATCTCTTCCTCATTTCTTTCTGAGAAAATCTGTAGGATTGTGTCTATTAAATTGCTTTTTGTGGTTTAAGCCAAGGGAGTATTTTAGATCTGCATTTTTGGGTAAGTGGTTTTATCGGAAAAAAGTGCTTGATGGGACTAATGGTGATTGTTCCACTTAAACTGGGATTATATAGACAATGCATTTTCCTCCCTCTTTCTGCCAACATTTGTTTTTCTTTCTCCCTCAATTCCAGGGTTTCATTTCTAGAAATCTGGGCTGGAAACAGAAGCAGCAGTTTGTATAATCCCAAGAATTTGCTTATGCCAGGAAGCTGTAAGGGTAGCCTGAAGTGGGTGTGATATAAAGATACTGCTACTATTTAAGACATTTAACTGTTGAGGGACTCTAGGGTTGAACTTTAATTTTTGTTGAATTTCCTGTTTTCTGTGTATGTGTTAATCTTTTGGTAGGCAGAGGATAGGGTTGCTATGGTGCTGACTGGTATATATTATGAAAGTGCTGGCAAAATTTCACACTTTTACTCTATAGTGAAGGGTGGTAAACAAGCCTAAATAATTTAAAGATGTTGTTCCCAGGATGGAATGTTCTCTGCATGTACTCTTGATCCTGCTAATCCAGTGATCCGTCTTCCCCAGGACTAAATGTTGAGTAAGTGATGAGGGTGCTGTAGAGGTGCTGAAAGGTGGAGTGGGGAAGAGAGGATATTAGGCATTCCTTAAAAATCTTTTCTCTGCTGGACTGTATATCAGAATATGATTTATAATTGTTTTTTAAAGGACATTTTAGCCCTTGTTTCTCTGTTGTCCATTTCACATAGCTTCTCTTAGACACTACCTCTACTGCTTACTTTAGTTTGTCTTTTTTGCGCTATCCCCCAAGGGCTCTACATTGTTTGAATATGTTGCATATCTGTGGAGTTGGTTGGCCCTAAACCGTATGAACAACATAGCTTTCATTTTAGCGCATGTATGGGAGGTCAATACAGGCACACACCACTGAATACAATCCCCTAAGTTGTGGGGCATAGGAGATCCCCAGGATGCTCGTTATTGTCTTGGCAGTGATTTTTGCCTTCTACATGTGATAATTACAGGAATTCTCAGAGGGCCATCAGCTCCTTTCCTGGCAGAGGTCCAAAAACATGTGGCGGGCTCTTTTTTACATTACCTGCAGATATCTGGCGCAGAGGGGAATGTGGGATAGAGTGAAATACATGTGTTTCAGGAGTTGAATGACAGCACCGTGTCCAGCCTGGGCTGTAGAGATGTACAGATTTCTCCCCACCTTGTTCAGCTTTGCTTCTCATTTGGATAGACTAGACTGTAGGAAAGGACTCCTTTATTGCTTTTCTCCCAGGTTAACCAGTAGCTTAACTCTTGGTCATTTGTCACTGAGGATGGGCCCCGTGGTCTCTGACCTTTTTTCTTACTGTTGGGGGTGAGGTCCAGTCGTTTCAAGTCTTGCCTTATCCCTTCTTTATATTTTAGTTAGACTTTCTGGCTTTCTCTCAACATATGTGGTCAGAGGTCATAAAATGGCATAATGACAACTGGGTACCATTCTTGGTTGCTTAGTTTAAGAAGGAGGTGCAGGGACCAGCCCAGTGGCACAGCGGTTAAGTGTGCATATTCCGCTTCCGTGGCCTGGGATTCACTGGTTCGGATCCCAGGTGTGGACATGACACTGCTTAGCAAGCCATGCTGTGGTAGTCGTCTCACATATAAAGTAGAGGAAGATGGGCACAGATGTTAGCTCAGGGCCAGTCTTCCTCAGCAAAAAGAGGAGGATTGGCAGCAGATGTTAGCTCAGGGTTAATCTTCCTCAAAAAACAAAAATAAATAAATAAATAAAAATAATGCAAAGAGAATACCTTAAAAAAAAAAAGGTGCAAGTTTTTTCCTATAGTTTAGTTCTGGACAATATTTTGTGGGAGCACAGTATTTGGATTAATATTGAGTAGAGAAATGATTATTTTATATTTCTGCAGGATTCAATAAGGTTGAATGAGAGAAATTATTACAAAACACTGACACCAACATATAAGTCCAATTCTAGAAGTGCAAGTAGAGTGGGTTGTTGTTTCCATGCTTCCTCCCCCATACCCCCATCTGCAACAGTATTTTTGAGGCTCCTTGAAGTGACAGGCTTTAGAAAAGCTTAGTATAGTTATATCTTGAAGATAAATAGCTTATGCCAAAACAGAAGCTATAGTCACTTGAGGAGTTGTGGAAGACTTGAGATTAATCAGTCTAGTCATGCTCATCTTAGATATATTTTGATCTAATCTTGCTTTGTGAATAAGTTTCAGTGTGGAGGGTGGGAAGTTTGGCTTTACTGAGACATGGACCAGACCATTGGGAACAAAGACAGACCAGACTGATAACAATAGGTGCAAGCACAGAGGCGAAGTGCACCTATTAACAGGACCGGAATTCTAATAACACTGGATTATCCAATGTTTCCAGAGTGATATTTCATTTTTGCCCTCCTGGCTTGTAATTTTGAGACAATTTTTAAGCTGCTTTTGGAACTGGAGGCTCGACTTCAGACAGAGGATGGTGTCCTGGCTCTTCCAGGCACTTAGTAGATTTAACCTTGGGCTACTTATTTAACCACACTAAACTTCAGGTTTTCGTGTTTAAAATTGGAATAATGTACTTATCCTCATATTGTCGTGATCTTTAAATTAACTTATTATATTAAATAACAAGATATGTCTAGCATAATGATTGGCACATAGAAAAACTTTTGTAATGTTTTCTTGTACTTCCATAACCTAAACACATCACTAATCCCTCACCAAATTCTCTGATTCTTGTCTTTGCAATTTCTTGGATTTCCCCTGTTATTTCTGGTTCTACAGTCTGGTCTTCCTGTCATTTTGCACACGGAGTAATGAGGGTCACATCAACCCTGTGGGCCTGAGTTTCTCTATCATTAAATGAGCACTTTGATTTCACATTTCTTGTGCTAAAATTCTATGATTTGTAGGTTTATAGCTGTTTGCCTGCTTGCATTTGCCTCTCTAATTCATCCTGCATATGCGTGCTGAAAGAATTCCTTTCTAAAATGTTTTTTGATGTTATTGTTTTTAGTGGAGATTCTTTGTGGACAGATTTATCAAATGTAAATCATTTAAACTGTTCTTGAATTTCTCAGTCCAGAAAATTTGCTGCAGATGGCATATGCAGAAATTCTTTGTAAGCTGTAAAGTGCCATACAAGTGAGGAAAGTATTATAATCACCTGTAGATGTCTTGCTTCTTTGATTTTACATTTCATTTTCTTTATTTAAATTGTATTTCTTTTATCTCTTGACCTTCAAAAACAGGGTCAAAGCTGGTATGTTCTCGGGGCCGGCCCGGTGGTACAACAGTTAAGTTCACACGTTCCGCTTCTTGGCGGCCCGGGGTTCGCCGGTTTGGATCCTGGGTGCGGACATGGCACCGCTTGGCAAAAGCCATGCTGTGGCAGGCGTCCCACATATAAAGTAGAGGAAGATGGGCACGGATGTTAGCTCAGGGCCAGTCTTCCTCAGCAAAAAGAGGAGGATTGGCAGCAGATATTAGCTCAGGGCTAATCTTCCTCAAAAAAACAAAAAAAAACTGGTATGTTCTCTAGAAAGCTTGATTTTTATCACTCCCTTAGCATCAATTACTCAGTTTGTTCTATATAATAAATTTCTTTTTTCCTTTTTTTTTTTTGAAAGAGATTCTGTTTTTAGTCTATATTGAATTGATTTTCCTAATTAGATTGGAAAATCCTTGAGATGGCATGAACCACAACATTTAGAATAAAGAGGCTTTAATGGTAATTTAGGCTAGCCTCTTTAATATTACAGATGAGAAGACTAAGGCTGGGAAAATATAGTCCTTTTTCATGGTTCACGTATTCAGTGGCATTACTTGGGCAAGAACCCAGGTATTTGGCTTCCAGGCTTTTTTTTATGAGAGTTGCTTTTTGTATTTGACAGTTATTACGAAAAGACTTTAAATTTTACGAATTCTAGTAAGCTTTTGAGTAATGTGTAAGCTAGGCGGAAAGGAATATTTTTATTTTTTGGTCAAAAATTGGCTGTCAAATATTGTAACAAGGTATTAATCAGGAATTAATTAAGGTGGCTCTCTCAAAAACTACAAAAGTGCCTGGAGAGCAATGTCTGCTTTTCTAGTATGGCCCTCATTCAGAGTCAGCAAATATTTATTGAAGGCTGTCTCCGAGGCACACTGCACTCAAGTACTGTGCTTGCTCTACATATTACGTTTTATAAATGAGGAAACAGGGCTCAGGGAGGCTAAGTGGCTGCTGTAAGATTGCACAGCTTGTAGGTGTTAGGGGTGACATTTGAGTCACAAGTGTACCTTTAAATTGGATTCTTTCCAAGCATGTTCACCACACTTGGCCACCTCGTAGCCCTCTTTTCCTTTCTGGACTCTCTTTCTGTTCTGTACGTGTGCAGTGGAGTCTTCTGAAATCTCCTTGCTTTCTGTTGACCCAGGAGCCATATATACTAGTTACTTGATGAAAGTGTCACTTTAAGATTTTTGTGCTGTTTCTGATCTCACCTTTGTACTTTAGTAATGTTGATTCTTTGGTGCTTCTGTCTAGGTAAGCTTATCTTTGAATAGTTGGTTTTGGATTCTTAGCAATAACGTTCTGCCTCTCAGGTTTTGTTAGTATTTAAATAGCTCAAGCAGAGAGTATTTTTTTTTCACTGGAAATAAATTGCTTGGTCATTCTCTTATGTTTCCACTTGTACTTTGAATGGTTGATTTTATTCTGATAAATTTAATATATTACATCTTAAATTTTTAGTTTGTTTATATGGTTAAAATATTTATGTGCTTTTGTTGTCAAGCATAGATTTGATTGTTTAACAAAAGATGTTCTGTTGTGAGTGTATGTGTGTATATATAAAGATATCACACCGCATTTGACTAGATAGTTGAAGGATGAAATGTCCTTGCTTTTTTTTTTTTTTTTTTTTTAAAGATTTTATTTTTTCCTTTTTCTCCCCAAAGTCCCCCAGTACATAGTTGTATATTCTTCGTTGTGGGTCCTTCTAGTTGTAGCATGTGGGACGCTGCCTCAGCGTGGTTTGATGAGCAGTGCCATGTCCGTGCCCAGGATTCGAACCAACGAAACACTGGGCCGCCTGCAGTGGAGCGCACAGACTTAACCACTCGGCCACGGGGCCAGCCGAAATGTCCTTGCTTTTTGAATGCACCTATATGTGTAATACTGGCTTTACTTTGGTGAGTTTGTTTGGAGGAAACCAGGGCAAAGTTACTTGTTCTGCAAAGTCTAAGTCATACCTCCTTCTCCATTCCAGATTGTACAGGAAGTCTGTAATTGAATTTCTAACAAGCCACTCAGTCATTCATTAAAGATATAGTTACATGAGTACCTACTTTGTTCAAGGTGCGCTGTTGTTAAAAAGATAGGGAAATTAAGTGATAAGACATAGATCCTCTTCTTCAGGAGATTATGACCTAAGAGAGGTGGTAAGACAAACACACAAATACTTGTGATACTAATTGAGTGTGATGAGTGCTGTGAGAGAGGTACTGAAATAGTGCTTTGAGGATTCAGGAGAGGGAGCAATTACTTTCATTTGAGAGGGCTCAGGGCAAGTTTCATGGAGGGCTTGCTGGTAAACAAGAACATTGAAGGCAGGGGATGGTTTCTCTATGAGTGAGGGTGAGGAGAGCAGTAGACTCAGGAAGATTAAATAGCAAAGATGAAAGTGCAGAAAAGCTAGGGGTTATTTAGGGAGTAATGAAGGGGGAAAGTGCAAGGAGGAGTGTGGCACCAGCTGAAGTGGCAGAGGGAACCAGATGTTCTATGTGCAGTATCAAGACACTAAGGGATTTTAGTGGAAGGAGGTGGTGGGGAGCAGTGAAGTATGAAGATCTGGATGAAAATGAGAAATGTCAGTTTTCCAAATTTACGTGGATCTTTTTTTGGCAGGTTTTACACCCCAAATTTTATATTTTCATGGTTTTTGAAATGATTCCATATGTAAGGCTTACCACACTGGGAACTTATTCACTCATTTTTATGTATATTTGAGAACAGACTGTGTTTTTTTGGTGGAAGTTAGTGCAAAATCTTTTTCGCTAGCTAACGCTTTTTTTTTTTTAAAGCAGTAGTTATTTTTTTAAACAGTGTATTATCATTTGGCATTCTTAAGATGATGCAGTGGACTTGTTTTCTAAGTGTAAAAGTGGTGTCTCCTTGTACAAATATATCTCACTTATAGTGAGATTGGTCATGCAAGTTAAAAGCCCCTGGCTCTCAATATAGTTCGTGATTTATTTTACTGATTTATTTATGCCCTACCATGTTCCAAAAAGGATTTAAGGCAGGATATGTCATGAAGAGTCTTGGACCTTGTTCCAGCCCCGTCTATTATTTGAACCGCTAGCCGACATTACACTGAGGGAACAGTATTGAAGACAACTGGTGACACAGAATGTGTTGCAGTTGTGTCTTTTGCCAAACTGTTAGTAGTTCAGAGATGGATACAATATAATTAGAGTACCTTTAAAGATAACTCCTTTAAACTTTGATAGCATGCAAGAGAAGTTGGTGGGAAGGCACTGATAGAGAGCTTTGACCCTTGGGAGCTCAGGCACATTTAGAGCAGTGGTCCCTACAGTAGGGTTTACATAAAATTATCTGGGAAATGGGAGAAATATTAGCGGTCTGTAAGGAAGTTTCTTTACTTTCAGTGTGTTGTGAGGTTTTACAGTTTAGAGGGGCCTGAGTAATTGGATTTTTAAATTTACCATTTTAAACGGTAGACTCTTAACATACTTTGTATTGCAGTAGGGAGTCGCCATGCAGATCTTCTGTATATTTCATAGAAGTTAACTGGTCATCTTGAGGCAAAGGATTTAAGAATTGTCTAACTTAGAGATGACTTACTCATTTTTTTTTCACAAAAACCAAATGTCCCAATTTGCTGACATTTTCTGTGACAAGTGCCTGTGAGTAGCATGCTACCTAGCAGATATCTATGAAAAATAAACACATTTACTTAATCTCTCCCTTTGGGATGATGATAAGTTCTTAACAGTGACTCCAAAAGTAACTACTTTCAAAATAAAATAAAATTCAGTGCTATGGAGATAAGTTATTGAAAATGGATATTTGAGTTATTTCCATCATTGTTGGATTTAATTGCTGAAAATGATGTCTGTTAACTTTAAGAACGTTTTTATACGTGCACTTAAACTTGGAAACAGAATTTTCTAGCATGTATAAAAACCTTGTAAAAGAAATGTTTTAGTGGTTTTGAGCCCATCTGCTGAAAATACAAAAAGGCAGTACCATCTGATTAGTTAGTAAGAACAACTGATTGTCATCAGGAAATATGGAAATGCACTAGCTGAATTTTAGCAAAAACCTTTGCATAAATGGTGAATGGGGTTGAAAATTGAACATCATGTTTTATTCAGTGTGTAAGTGATGCAGTTCTTCCTTTTATTTTACTCATCTTTGTAAAGTATGTTTTCTGGCTGTGATAGCCATTTAAACCAGTAAAACGGTTATTTATTATAAAAATGAACTGAATTTAGAACCAGGCTTTCAAGTTGCTGTATTACAAAAAATCTGAAAGCGAAATTAAAAAATAACAAACCATGTTCAATCACATTTCTCTCACCAAAAATAGTGGTATTGTGGTATTAATAACAGTATTTATTAGAAAGAGCATAAAGCTGTGTTGTCAATAAGTAAAATGCTTAAAAATTGCTTATTTTATTATAATGTCATTCTTTTAAATGCTTAAAAATTGCTTATTTTATTATAATGTCATTCTTTTAAATTTCCATTTTTTGTATACTTTACAAGGTACATAGTTTATTGGTCTAGTTTGCAGTGTGTATAAATTATAAATAAATATACATATATAGCTTCCTATTCAGAAACTGTTTAACTGTGGGATCTATGCTAAAAATGGTTGTGTTTTATAGCAAGCATTTTTACCTAAGGACCCTTGGGAGTTCATGGATTAAGAGTCTCTACATAGGCTTTGGGGGTTTTTGAACACTCTGAAATTATTTGCAAAATTTTGTGAGTTTAGGCATATTTCTTTGGGAAGAGGGTTTATAGCTTTTACCAAATTCCTAAATGGGTCCATGACTTCCCCAAAGGTTAAGAACTTCTGTTGTTAAGGACTGGGACCTTAATAACTCCATTCATCCGGTCTTACCCTCTTGCCAAGTTGAATGGATGTATCTAATGTCATCCCTCAAACCTGCAGGATGACTGGATTTGCAGTCTGTTTTTCCATTTTGCAATAGATGTGATTGTAATGCCTTTGGCCTTTATGGATGTTTGAGTTCTATCTATTTGTTGCACAACTACCTAAGCTTCGTCACTTGGCTGCTTTTATATATCATTTCCCACCTGTCTCCCCAACACCCCCAGAAAAGGGTGTACCTTTTGTATGAGTGTGGAGATGGGAATACATATATGCATAGAAGAGCCCAGTATCAATTCAAGTTTGGGGAAACCCTGCTGGGTAGGCTGGAATTCACAGTTGCTGTGCTTTTAACCTTTTTCTCGCATCTGAATCTCAGCTTTCTAGAGTCCTTAGGGTCTGATTTGACGTATGCTAAAAACACTTTCCATGTTCTATCAGCTCCTTAGATCTGTTCTTTTTTCTCTTCACTGTCTTCGTTCTAATTTAGGCGTAATTATTATGATAGTATCCAAAGTGGTCTCATTGTCCCCAGTGAATTCCTTCTTCACTCTGTCCTAAATTTTGTTTTGGAATGATCATCCTAATTTTTATTTTCATTGCGGTACTTTGCTTAAAAACCTTCAATGGCTCCTCATTACTGTCAAGATAAACTTTTTCTTTAGTCTGTCATTTAAAGCTTTCCAGTATCTGGCACCAACCTACTTTTCTCGTCTCAGTTCCCACTAGTTTCCCCCAATGAACTGTTCAAAATAAAATTGTCCCTTTACTATCCCCTAAACATCCCTTGGGCTTCTCAATTTCCATCCTATTATATATTCCTTTCTTTGGAATATTCTCCCTTAGCCTAGTCTGTATCTCTTAAAGTTCTACCTATCCTTTAAAACTCAGCTCAGATTCTACCTTGCTTGTTAGGTGTTCAGACTATAAAATTTGAAAGCAATCTCTTCCTTCAATGGATTCTTCTAATATTTATTTTCCTTGTTATTCACTTGACACTTTATACTGCCTTGTACTGTGTGGAATTTTTTGTTTTCATGGTTTCCTATCTTCCAAATTAGGGTATGAGAATGGGAGAAGAGGATCATATTTTATATTTTGTCCTCTGCTATGTCTTACACATGTAGATATTAAAATATTTGGCAAATCACATTGATTAAATCATAATGCTGCTTATTAATGTACTTAGAGAAGTAGACCTTTTTTGTATGTGTACCTGGAATACTCATACATAATATCTGGGGATTCTCTTCACTGGTTTTAGGGTATTTGAGAAGCTGAATTGGAAATCAGATATTGCTCAGGGAGCGTATAGTCCTACAGCATGAGAAGTTGGCTGTTAAGAGCTATGTTCACAAGTTTGGGGTAGCCTGGTGACTCATTGTTCTCCAGTGTTGAGCTCTACCTGCCATGGATAACGGAAAGACTTGTGCTCCTCCCTCTCTCTGCTTAGCTGTGCTGGAGACACAAATTCCTAATGTTTGAGGATTACTACACTTCTGTTTTATTTTTCAACATGTTCTTCTCATGTAGAATGTATCTAAAAATGTAAAAAATACATTTTTATTGAATACTTGTTTGAATGATAATTTAGGGGAAACATAAGGTTATTATATCTTAGGGTTCCTGCCCTTCAAGGAGATTATAATCCCTATAGGGAGTCTCATTTTATTTAAATACCTGAATTAGAAAATAGTATAAAAGATGTCATATTGGAGTTTATAACTAATATTGTTAGTTCCTAACTGAGATATGTGGAAACTCCTCTAGCACCTAACTATTTTTAGCACTCACTTGAAATTTATTTATTGTCATGTATACTTGTTTCTGTTTTTACATGTGTCCTTTCCTACCAGCCACATTGTAAATTATGGAGGGTAGAGGTCAGCCAGTATCACAATGCTTTCATAGTGCTTCACCCACAGTATACATACTTAAGTGTGTTACTGCTGCTGCCAGAAGCCTAGCATGGTCTGGGTAGGCTTACTGGAGGAAGTGGAATTTGAATTAGATTTGTAGGATTTGGAATGATACTTACTTATACCATGGTCCCATGGAACACAAATAAAGGATTCTGTAGTTAAAATAATAAAGTACATTTGGAACTTTGAATCTGGAACATGGAGCCTCCTTGGTTACTCTGCTTTTGGCCCTGAAGTGACTCACATCACTTCCTCTTATAGCCCATTGGCCAGAAGTAGTTGCAGGGCACTACTTAAGGGGCTAGGAAATGTGGGCAAGAAATGAATATTTGGTGAGCAGTAAATGTCTTTGCCTTACCATAGCAGAATTGGCTTTCTTTAGAGAGATGAATACTAGAATTCGTAGGCCCTGCTTGGAGTCATTGAAGTAAGGAGGAATTGTTTTTGTGTGTCAGTCTAAATGGGATTTTTATTACTAAATTTATTTGTGAAAAGAATTTGTAGTGTTGAATGGTGGTCCTCGGGACAATTGAAGGAGAAATTTTACTAATGTCTCTACTTTTGGGGTAGGGCTTTCAGATGCTATTGGAGACCTTTTGTTGTCTGAGGATTTCATAAAATTTCTCCTTAGGGTCCCTGGAGGTCTTTTCTCTTCCTCTTATCAACATATTGCTAATTAATTAAAATCTGTTTTCTCCATTTTTTTGTTTGTCTTTTAATACTTGTTTTGATGAAGACTTTGGGTGGTGGTTAAAATGTTGATCAAGTATGAAGTACTAGGAAGTCCAGATCCTTATTTATACATGAGGCATATTTTTCTCCCAGTTTTTTTCCTAAAGTCATCAACCCTGAACTTTTTAGACCGTAGGCTTTCTTTCTGACTGCATTCCAATAATTTTCTCCTTTTTAAATTAAATAAACCATATATATATATATAAATTACATGACTATATTCTAATAACAAATTCAAAGTAGTGGAAATATATAGAGTTAAAAGGTGAAAATCTCTGTTGTGGATTATATGATAGCTGTTAATTTAGGCTAACACCCCCTAATCCACATTTCAGATGACAGTATCTTCTCTCTTGGGCAAGGGATGGGCATGTGACCTAGGTTTGGTCTGTCATAATGCTATATTCCTTTGGACGCAGTAATTGCTGCAGGTTAGCCATATGACCAAAGCAGGTTTAGAGCCCTTCCTTGAGATTGAAAAACAGATGGATGAGGGATAGGCTCATTCCCTTGGGGTTGCTAAGCTGAGTTGGAGTGTGCCTGGCCACATGAAGAAAACTTATCTGCCATAGGAAAGAATGAGGCCAACATACAGAGCTGACTGAGACAGATAGACTCATACACACACACTTACAAATGCACAATCACACACATTTTCACATGCTCCCATGTGTGAGCACGGGGAGTCATTGGAGCCTCTGGATCCGCTTGAATCTTAAATTAGATCCACCCTATATTTCCCAGTCAAATGAACTAATCAGTTCCCTAACTTGCTTGTGCTAGTTTAAGTTGGGTTTCTGTGTCTTGGAACTGATAGAGTCCTGAATAATTCAGACCCTCCCAACCTCTGTTGGCATCTATCCCTAAACTCCTTCCCTCCCTCCCTCCCTCCTTCCCCCTCTACACAAAAAGAATCATACTTTTTAAATTGTTACAGGATTTTTAAACTTAATGTCATTGTAATCTTTTTGTGTCAGAACATGAAGGAGCCATTTTATCTTTGCATAAAATGCTGCATAGCATTGCATTAGATGTATATTCCATAATTTATTTAACCATTTCTCTTTTGATGGACATTTAGATATCCAGATTTTTGCTGTTGCAAGTCATGTTTTGGTAAACATCCTAGTTTGTACTTGTTTTTGCATATGTATGAAAACATACCTATGGAGTTAATGGTTCTGCACATTTAAAAAATCGATGTCCTTTCAAAATGTTATCCCAGAGGCTGTATCAATTTACACTTCCACTAACAGTTTATGATAGTTGCCGCTTCCTTCCACCTTTATCAACTCTGGATAGTATCAGTCATTTCTATTTTGGACCTGTCTGATGGGTAAAAATGGTATTACAACATTGTTGTAATTTGCAATTCCCTGACTATTGATAAAGTTGATCGTCTTATCAGATGTTTATTGTATATTGGATTTTTTTCCCCTAAGGCTCTCTTATTCATATTTGTTCACTTTCCTTTTGGGATGCTTGTCTTTTGTTATTGCTTCTTAGACATAATGTGTGTATGATGTAGTTGTATTTACACTAAGTAGGGATGGCCTTGATAGACAGCTGACCCTGCTATCTAGTTATTTCAGAAAGATATGAGCTATCTACAACTCCAAAACCTACATCATATATATATATATATATATATATATATATATATATTTTTTTTTTTTTTTACAGCTATCCCTGGGCATTTAATCGGTTTGTATCTAATAACCTGCTATAGGTACACAATTCATTTACTTAGCTCAGGGGTACATGTCTCAATTGAATACTCTGTGGTGCTTAATTGAGGTTATTTTATGGCTGAGATAAACGTTGGGAAACTCTTGTTTTGAGAATTTTCCAGGTCAAAATCATTGTGACTACACTGAATGGTATACAACTTTGGGACTCAATTGACCGTTTGTCCACTGCTGCAGAGTCAGAACCAGCTTCAGGAAAATTTTGATCCTATAATTTCTGGGTCACCTCCATGGAGAGGTGGGTTGGCTGCATACTTAGATATCTTAAGTGGTTAGGTTCCTTAATTTTCATAAAATATTAACCTGACTCGACACTTGATTGACTATGAAAGTGTACAGTCCACCTGTAATTGGCAGTAAAGAATATCTTCACTCTGTCAAGTATGTATCCTCTTACTTTGCTGCCCAATTCTTATCAAAACCTAGTACTTAGAAATAGAAGTCTTCGGGGCTGGCCCCGTGGCCAAGTGGTTAAGTTTGCGCGCTCCGCTGCAGGCGGTCCAGTGTTTCGTTGGTTCGAATCCTGGGCGCGGACATGACACTGCTCATCAAACCACGCTGAGGCAGCGTCCCACATACCACAACTAGAAGGACCCACAACGAAGAATATACAACTCTGTACTGGAGGGGCTTTGGGGAGAAAAAGGAAAAAATAAAATCTTTAAAAAAAAAAAAAAAAAAAAAAAAAGAAATAGAAGTCTTTGAGAATTGTTTAAATAAACACATTCACTCCATTGCTTTAGAAACAATCAGAGTTTTTACTTGGATCAAGCCAGAGTACCAGAGTATATTGATTGCATTGCTTTAGACTGGAGTAGAATTACTTTTACAGAATTATTTGGTAATAATTTGATGATGCAATCAACCTTTGTTGAGGCCCATTAAAACAAACAGCTTTATAAAATTTGGTATTCCTCTTATTGTAGAATTCTTGTGAGGATATTATCTCCTTTATCTCAGTGCTCTTGGGGATGTTGTAACTACTGCTACTACTGTTACTGTTCGCAGCTAATCTGGAGGACTGAGAGTGAACACAGAATGAGCTAATAGTTGATGGACAAATACTGCTTTTAGCTGATGGCAAATGCTTTTGCCCAAGGGGAGAGACCGTTATGGATGAGGGATTGTGTAGTGGTTAGGTGTGTGGGCTCTGGAGCCAGATTCCCTGGGCTTGAATCCTGGCTCTGCTAGTTCCTAGTTGTGTGTTACTTAACCTCTTGGTGCCTCAGGTTTCTCATGTACAAAATGGGCATAATAATTCTTCCTACCTCCACAAGGTTGTTGTGAGAATTTTGTGAGTTTAAACATATAAAATGTTTAGAATGTGCCTGGCCCAGGACACATGCAGTGAAAATGAGCTGCTGTTTTTTTTACCCCCAGTTTGTAAAAAAAATTATGATAAGATACACATAACATAAAATTTACCATCTTGACCATTTTTAAGTGTGCAATTCAACCTGCCGTTATTTTTGTCATCATCATCATTATTAGAACCCATGCAGTAATTTTTTTCCAGGTCTTGGTACCAGGAAAAGCTGTGTTTCCTTTGACCAAGTGGTTTGCATATATTACGTAGTCATCATGACTCTTATAACCTAAATTTCTCTCCTGCAAGGGAGCTCAGTTAAATGTGCAGCCCTTCCCTTGCGGCTGTATGGGACCTTGTGGTATATAGTTTGTGTGCTAAACTTACTTGTGACTTCAACTTATTCTCCTCCCTCATTTTCTCTGCTCCAGTTTCATCACTTTTTCCTTTTTAATTCTAAGGTACTCTGGGCTGTCTGAAAAGTTTTTTAGAATAATATGGAAATAAACAAGTAATCTTCATTACAGCATGTGCTCATATTGAAATTTCAGGTTAATTTTTATTTAATTTACCTTAAGCTGGCTGCTGCTTGATGACAGGGAGGTGCTATAATTTTCATTAAGATATCTCAAATGGCATCATAAGATGAGTTACTTCTGGGAAGGTTCCTCTTGACAGCTAATCCTGTTGATGGTGTGGGTTTTCTTTTAAGCTTCAATTACAATAGTATTCCTTCCTGATTTTTCTTGTTATTTGTTTTTTCCCTTGACCTTTGCTCCAGGCATCTCTTGTAGATTGGGGGTAGGGGGATCATTTTCAGAACTTGTTAAACCCATAGTCTTTAAAAATACTCTTCAGAATAAGACTTTTATCATAGGTGTAGCATAGGCAGAGTCAAGGGCTATATGTGTTGTTAGTGCCTTTCTTTTAAAAAGCAGAATGCCAATTTATTGATTTACAAGGGAAAAAGAGAAATGTTCCAAAGCCTAAAATATTCTGCATTATTCTGGTTATGTCACTAGCGTGTTCTCTCCCCCAAGCAGATGTCCATGGGGCTAATGCTATTGCCTTTTTTGGGGGGAGAATTAAAAAAAATTTTTTTTGACATCAGGATTGATTGAAATGCCTTTTAAGTCTTTTTTTAATTTGTAGAATCCTTCTTTTTTTTTCCTTGCCATTTTTCTGTTGAAGAACCTGGGTTGTTTGTCCTGTAGAATTTCTTATGGTCTGGATTTCAGTTTAGTTTAA
This sequence comes from Equus przewalskii, assembly GCF_037783145.1. Lineage (NCBI taxonomy): Eukaryota > Metazoa > Chordata > Mammalia > Perissodactyla > Equidae > Equus > Equus przewalskii. The sequence goes on along the minus strand of NC_091844.1, from coordinate 70,871,837 downwards.
CATACTTCTTTACCATCTGTATATCCTGTACATTGGTAGTTTGATGTAGAAGCTTGATTAAGGCTTAATTTTTTGGGAGGCAGGCAAGACAACTTTATAGATGGTATTATGCGACACATATGTCTAGTTGTCTTTTTGTGATGTTAGCAGCTGTTGCTATTGCTATTGGCTTTTGACTCTTAAAATCCTAAAGTGACCACCATGGTGTCTAGATGAGAAGGGGAAAGCATTTCCTGGAAATGGTAGAGTCTGCTCTGTTCAGATAGGACTCCTGGTGACCATTTGAGAATGAAACAGTGTTGTGTGGAATCAAAGACCTAAGTTCCAGTCGTGATTCCCTTGTTTAGGAGCTGTTCTTGCATAATGAACAACAGTGACAGTATCAGCAGCTACCATATATTTAGTGCTGCTTTTACAGCAGGTTCTGTGCTGAGTGGTTTATATGCATCATGTAATCTAATCCTCATAAGTGCGCTGTAAGCCGGGCGTCTTTATTTTGCAGTTCCCGTTGCTGAGAAGTAGTGAAGCAGGGATTCAAGCCCTGCTTGACTCCAGTCTTGTGCTCTTAGTCGCTTTGTTCTTCCATATCTGTAAAAAGGGGTATAAATATAGCTGCCTTGTCTATCTTGTAGGGATAATGTGATAGTATGTGTGAAAGTGCCTTGAAAAATATTATAGATGCTAAAATGAGAAGTATGCTAGACTGACAATACACAGGGAAAGGTGGATGGTGGAGGCCTTAGCCTTTGGCTAAGTGACAGTGAAAAGTTTGGACGGAAAGAACCCTCTGGTCATTTTCTAACTTCTGTTTCCATTACTATTGCTGTTGACATGTGGGAGAGTTTCCTTCTCTTGTTAAAATCGACACTGATACAGATTTTATATGTGGTAAATGTCACATGTCAGAGGTCGCTTAAGAGTCTCTGGGTGAATAGTGATGTTGGTTTTACTCCGTGGGCCATGTATGTAGGCTTAGGGCAGATATTTTTAACTGAGAGAACAAGAGTATTGTCACAGTTCTTTTTCTAAAAAGATAAGTATTTATTAAAAGTAGGGGAAGTGTTAATTGAATTTGTGATATTAGATTTCTTTAGCTGGATAGTGGGTATACGTAATGTATTTTCAATACCTTTTTAGTATGTCTGAAGTATCTTATAATTAATAAAACCATTAAAGTGCTGACCACTAATTTTTCCATGTGTAATAGACTAAGAAAGAAACAGGTGTGAGGTTAGTACCTTCAGGTCTAGCGTTGAGCAATGTTATCAATTATGATAAATTGGTAATGGGTTCATAGAGAACTGTGTTCAGAAGAGATCTGTGGCCATTTCCAGCTCACTGGCAGAGGGTGTTGTGATTGATGACTGGTATCTGCTTGGGGCAGGCACACAGAGTGTAGCAATATGTGTTTTGTTTTTGTTAAACCCTGGTAATGTGTGTATCAGAAAGCCCCAGGACTTGACCTGGACACATTTGCTTAATACTATGCTTCTTGTGGTTTTTCTGTTGCTCTGGGAATCATATTGCCATACTATATTTACTATGGTGAAATATCTAGAACTTCACTATGATAGCCCCAAGAAAGATTTCCCATTTATTTTTATCTATTATTATTTTTATTGAGATATAATTCACATAACGTAAAGTCATCTTTTAAAAGTAGTGTACAACTCAGTGGCTTTTACTATATTCACAAAGTTATGGAACTATCATTGCTAATATCAGACTATTTCACTACCCTAAAAAGAAATCCATGGAATCATTCAATATGCTACCTTTTGTGTCTGGCTTCTTTCACTTTGCCTAATGTTTTTAAGGTTCATTCATATTGTAGCATGTGTCAGTACTTCATTCCTTTTTATGGCCAAATAATATTCCATTGTATGGGTACACTGCATTTTGTTTATCCACTCAACTGTTGATGGACATTTGGGTTATTTCCACTTTTTGACTGTTATGGATAACGCTATTATTAGCTTTCATGTAGAAGTTTTTACATGGACATCTGTTCCTTTCTTTTGGTTATACACCTGGGAGTAGAATTGCTGGGTCATATGGTAACTGTATGTTTAACATTTTGAGGAACTACAAAACTGTTTTCCAAAGTGGCTGCACCATTTTACATTCCCACCAGCAGTGAATGAGGGTTCTGATTTTTCCACATTCTTGCAAGTACTTGTTATTATATGACTTTTTGATTCTAGCCATCTTAGTAAATGTGAAGTGACATCTTATAATTTTGATTTGCATTTCCCTCATGACTAAAATGTTGAGCATCTTTTCATGTGGCCATTTGTACATCTTAGAGAAATACTTAGTCAAATCTTTTGCCCATTTTAAAATTTGGTTGTGTTTCTATTATTGAATTGTAAGAGTTCTTCATATATTCTGGATACAAGTCCCATATCAGATATATGATTTGCAAATATATTCTCTTATCATGTGGATTGTATTTTTACTTTCTTTTTTTAAGATTTTTTATTTTTTTCCTTTTTCTCCCCAAAGCCCCCCAGTACATAGTTGTATATTCTTCGTTGTGGGTCCTTCTAGTTGTGGCATGCGGGATGCTGCCTCAGCGTGGCTTGATGAGCAGTGACATGTCCGCGCCCAGGATTCAAACCAACGAAACACTGGGCCGCCTGCAGCGGAGCGTGCGAACTTAACCACTCGGCCACGGGGCCAGCCCCTGTATTTTTACTTTCTTGATGTCTTTTGAGGCACAAAAGTTTTTAATTTTGATGAAGTCCAATTTATCTATTTTTTCTTTCTTACACTTTTGATGTCATAGCTAAGAAACCCTTGCCTAATCCAAAGTCATGAAAATTTATGCTTATGTTTTCTTCCAAGAGTTTTATAGTTTTAGCACTTACGTTTAGGTCTTTTATCCATTTTGAGTCACTTTCTCTATATGGTTTGAGATAGGTTCCAGTTGTTTTTGCAGTAGAGATGTAGCTCATTATCTTCTAAATATATACATCAGCAAGACCTGGTTTACCTCACTTGATAATATTTTAATCAGTATGTGATTTTCTGCCACTTAATTAGTTTCACCTCTGACCCCCTCCTAATGAGTATTTCCTTGGTCTTAAATGGAGTTTCTTTACCAAAACTTGATTAACCTTTGCACTTATCATAGAATGTGAGAATTAGGAGGAAGTTTATTGATTATGCAGTCTGTCTTCTTATCAGACTAGAGCCCCCAGCATCTGTGACAGAAGACTTTTAAACAGCTTCTTCTTGGACACTTAGTGAAATGGCTAGTTCACTGAAGTGAGTTGTACTGTAATGCAGTAGTTACATTAAGAAATCTTACCTAATCGAAAATCATTTTATAAATAGAAAATGTTTCAGAGGGAAAAGGAGGTTAAGAGCTCGATTTTTTCACAGTTTTAATGTTATTTTTCCTGTAGCAATTTTAGTCAAAAGGAGTTGATGATTGTACCATGTTATGTACTGAAAGTGTGTGTCACCCCAAAATCCACATGTTGAAGCCCTAACTCTCAATGTGATGGTATTAAAAGGTGGGGCCTTTTGGAAGTAATTAGGTTTAGATGAGATTGTGAGGATGGAGTCCTCACAGTGGGATTAGTGTTATAATAAGAAGCGACCAGAGAGCTTGCCTGGCCTACCCTCCAGCATGTGAGGTTACAGCAAGAAGGCAGATGTACGTAAACCAAGAAGAGGGCCCTCATGAGACATTGAATCTCCTGGCACCCTGATCTTAGACTTCCCAGCCTCCAAACCCCTGAGAAATAAATGTTGTTTAAGCCACCTAGACTATGGTATTTTCGTATAGCAGCCAGAGCTGACTAAGACACATCATAACCCGCGGTGTTTTATAATTAAATGCAAGCATTATATCTATCAGCACAGTAGAGAAATGCTTATATTCCTAGAGCAATTCAGTTCAGTTTAAAAAGGTCTAATGGTTAGAACATTTATTCTTTTATTCAGCTGGAGTGTTGCCCTTGGTTACAACTTCGTGTTTTGTCAATGTCCTCATTAAACTCCATACTTCACGTACGCACATAGTAGTACAAAATATGGTCAGCTGATAGTTTTTTGTTTTTCCTTTTATTATTATTATTATTTTTAAAGATTTTTATTTTTCCTTTTTCTCCCCAAAGCCCTCTGGTACATAGATGTGTATTTCTAGTTGTGGCTCCTTCTAGTTGTGGCATGTGGGACGCTGCCTCAGTGTGGCCTGAGGAGCGCTGCCATGTCCATGCCCAGGATCCAAACTGGCGAAACCCTGGGCTGCTGAAGCGGAGCGCGAGAACTCAACCACTTGGCGGTGGGGCCAGCCCCTGTTTTTCCTTTTAATATAACTCAGAATTAAGCTCTTTGGTAGCCACACTCCCAGACAGAAATAAGTGTTGTGAAAACGGTTTTCTGTCACAGGTGCTTCTTTGCTGGCTTTGCTTATTCTTCGTCAGATAATAACTGTTGGTTAAATAGAGTCCAATCGATTCAGCTCTTTTTATATCCTGAATTGATAGGAAATATTTCAAACATGCAAAAAAGAATAAAGAATAGTATAAAAATCATTCCATGTGCCATCCACCCAACTTAATTGGATTTTATCATTTTGCTATATTTGCTTCAGGGTTTTTTTTTCCTGAGGAGGATTCACCCTGAGCTGACGTCCATGCCACTTTTCCTCTATCTTTTAGTATATAGCCGCCAGCACAGCGTGGCTACTAACAGAATGGTGTAGGTCTGTGCCTGGGAATGGAACCCAGGCTGCTGAATCAGAGCACGGTGAACTTAACCCCGAGGCCAGTGGGGCTGGCCCCAAATTTTTTTGAAAGAAGTGAAACATTGTGGAGTTGAACCCTCTGTGAACCTTTCTCCCTTTTTTCCCCTCCCCATTTTCCTGAGGTAAACACTATCTTTTTTTTAAAATATTTTATTTTTCCTTTTTCTTTCCAAAGCCCCTTGGTACATAGTTTTGTATTGTTAGTTGTAGGTCCTTCTAGTTGTGGCATGTGGGACGCCGCCTCAACGTGGCTTGATGAGTGGTGCCATGTCTGAGCCCAGGATCTGAACCGGCAAAACCGTGGGCTACTGCAGTGGAGCACATGAACTTAACCACTCACCCCCCAGGCCTGCCCCAACACTATCTTGAATATATCTGTTTCCATAAGTAATGTAATTGTTTTTCATGTTTTAAAATTTTAGATACAGCTCTTACAATATGCTTTTTTCCTGCAATTTCTATTGCATGGCTACACTGTGATTTGTTTACCCATTCTCCTTTGGGTGGTTATTAGGTAGTTTCAAATTTTTTATTATTAGACTATTTTTATTATTAGATTATTTTATTATTAATGCTGCAGTGAACATTCCTGAATATGCTTCTTGTTAACATGTATGATTTCTATAGAGAGCGTGTAGGGTGTATGTGCATGTGTGTGAATGTGCGTGTGTGTTTGTATAGGATTGGAATTACTAGTTGAAGAGTATATGGTTAACTTTGAAGAATAATTTGACATTACTGTCAGATTGTGAGAGTTTTACTTTCCCCACATTTCCTCCACCAAGTTTTAGCATTCTCTAAAGTGGAATTCGTAAGGTTCTAGATGGTAAGCAGTTACTAGGTTCAGCAGTTTCTCTGACCAACTCTAGAAGTACTTGGTGTGTAGAAGGAAACATTTATACTACCGAATGAACAGGCTCCTTGAACTGTGTGGCTTGGGATCTGTGGCTAACTTACTCTGGTATAAGGCCATTCATAATTCACTTGACCAGTTTAGTTGACAAATAGCAAATTTTAATTTCTTGTCAATAACACAGTCACATAAACATTGGTAATAGTCTTCATTACTTGAATTTTATTTGATTAAATTCTCTGTGGAGCAAGTAAAGTAAGCAAGATTCTAGTCTCTGGCAATTGTGACTTAAAATCACTAACATTAACAGATTAATAAAATTAGTATAGGGTACTAGGAATAAAATGTAAACATAAATAGAAAGTTAAATTTTTATGGCTTAAGATTTTGATATTGAGAGACATCTACAGTAATTTAATACAAAGTAAATATGATTAAGTATAGTATACTGAGTGTCAGGTGAATCTGCAGAACTAATAGTTATATTAACTATCCACAGTTTAAAGACAGAGATGATACAGGTTCATTGGACTAAGAAACAAGTGTGCAAGCCAGAAATAAGGGTGTTTATCACATCCTGATCCTTACTTGAACTCTGGGCATTAGAATAAGTTATAGCTGTCATCTAGTTTAGCAGCAAGAAAGAGCTTATCTTTTATTTTCAAAAATTTAGTATTAAAAACATGTTTCCTGTGAAGTTCCTAAATTATTAAAGGCACATTTAGGAATAATTTATTTTGAGGACATTTGTTTTGGCACCCTTCGTTAAATTTCTCTCTCCTTTGGTATTTTGAGAGATTAAAGGTGATTCATGTTATATTACTTGGAGGAAGCCTGTCTTGCTTTCTTGCTTGCTTGTTTTTGTCCCCCTATGTTATGAAAGGAAAATGGGAGTGTTGTGGAAAATAGAGAAAAATATTAAAAAGTAGAAGGGAGGAAAAAAACCACAGAACATGTAACTAACCATATGTAGGCCTATCCCTAGATAAAAGCTATTAACATTTTGGTGGACTTCTGAAAGTTACAGTCTGGGTTTATAATTTTATTCAGAATTTTTTGGTGTTCTTTCCAAAGCAAATAGCTGTTCTTTAATTCATTGGATCAGGAGTTAAAAACAATAAATAAACATGCAAAAATAAACAACAAACAGAAACCCTCAGTGAATCTCATTCAAGAAAGAAGTTGTTCTTAGTTCTGTCTGAAGAATAGCCGTAGCAGCTCAGCCAGCAGGTCACTCTCTGAGTTGCTAGAGTAGGACCTCTTTTGTGCCAGCTGCTTGGTGGTGAACAGGCTGAGCCTTGCTCTGCATGTTATAAAGGCACAAGTGACATGAACTTTGATCTGTGAAATATATTTCTTCTCTTTATGAATATGAATAGGTTTTTCCTTTTTTTAATTGAGGGAGAGCAAAGACAAAAGTTCATTAAGCTGTAAATGTAAATGATTATATGTCACTGCTGTTAACTTAGCCAAATTAATGGCTCCCCTTATGAAATGTTAGTAATAATTATATTGGTAGAGGTACACATTTTTAAAAAAAAACTTGGCCTCATCCTCTTTAATTCTCAGTCTAGTATCTGACCGCCTTCTCTTCTCCTACCTGTTAGTGTTGTCCTTTTCCCTTTCTCTGGTGCTCCCTCTTGTTTTGCCCATTGCTATAAAACTGCCTCTCTAACCTTTTTCGAATGTACTCTCCTCTTTCTATCCAGCATTTTTTTAGTTTTTTAATCTCTCTTTATATACCAGTGTTTTTTCCTAGACACCCCCCTCAACCACATATAACACAAACAGTATTGTGTTTGGACCACACATTGTTTTCAATATATGTTGAATTTGCATGCTTTAAGGATTGCAAGTATTCTGTTTAGTAAGATATAGACCTCACTTCTTTCTGTTGGCTTAAGGTTGCCCCACGTACACACTTTTGTTACTTTGGCTCTTGTAGGGTTTTGAATTTGTACTTTTTTTTAAAAAAGATTTTATTTTTCCTTTTTCTCCCAAAGCCCCCCGTACATAGTCATGTATTTTTAGTTGTGGGTCCTTCTAGTTGTGGCATGTGGGATGCCCCCTCAGCATGGCTTGACCAGCAGTGCCCTGTCTGCGCCCAGGATTCAAACCAGCAAAACCCTGGGCCATCAAAGCAGAGCGTGCGAACTTAACCACTCGGCCACAGGATTGGCCCCTGAATTTGTACTTTTTATATTATATGCTCTGAGAGTCCAAGAATAGATCCATACACATATATTAAATTGATTTTAACAGAGGTACCAAAGCAGTTCAGTGCCAAAAGGGCAGTCTTTTCAACAAATGGTGCTGGAACAATTGGATATCCACATCTGAAACACTAGACTTTGATCCATACCTTGTACCACATTAAAAAATAGTTAACTCCAAATGGATCACAGAATTAAATGTAAAACCTAAAACTTTAACAGTTCTAGAAAAACACAGTATAAAACCTTTGTGACCATGAGTTATGCAAAGATTTCTTAGGTTTAACCCAAAAAGCATGATCCTAAAAGACAAAACTGATAAACTGAATTTCATCAAAATTGAGAACTTTCTGACCTTCAAAATACTATGAAGAATATGAAAAAACAGCCATCAGAGAAATGTAAATCCAAACCACAATAAGATACTACTTCACACCCACTGTGATGGCTAGAATAAAAATGTCAGATAACAACAAGTGTGGATGAGAATGTGGAGAAGTTAGAACCTTCATGCACTGCTCGTGGGAATGTAAAATGGTACAGCCACTTTTGAAAACATTCTGGCAGTTTCTTGGAAATCCCTCTCAACTCCTTCCAGTTTTTGCTCTAATCTTACCTTGGGTAAAGGAGGTCTACCCATACCATCCGTTATTTCCCATCCCCTCCCCTTCACTCACAATCCCCTTCCCTGTTCTTTTTTCCCCCAGTACGTATCACCTTCTAACATACTATGTTATTTACTTATTTTATTGTCTTTATTATTTTCCTGTCCCCACTGGAATTCTGTGAGGGCAGGATAGAATACTGCCGGCTTAAAGTAGCCTCTCATTAAATATTTGTTGAATGCATGAATGAAAGCTGGAACTGACTTCAAATCTCGTGCTCTTAATCACCATGATATACAGCCTCTCTAACATTTATTATTGAGTTTTCATAATGACTTAGTTTTTTTTTTTTTTTTGCTGGGAAAGATTTACCCTGGGTGAACATCTCTTGCCAGTCTTCCTCTTTTTTTTTTTTTCCCCCCTACTCAGAGCCCCAGTACGTAGCTGTATCTTCTAGTTGTAAGTCCTTTTCGTTCTTCTATGTGAGTCACTGCCACAGCATGGCCACTAGCAGATGTGTGGTGTGGTTCTGCTTCTGGGAACCAAACTTGGGCTGTTGAAGTGCAGCACGCCGAACTTTAAGCACTAGGCCATCAGGGCTGGCTGACTTAGTTTTTATAATGACGATTCAATAACTGTATTCTACTTCATCTAGTTGTACTATAATTTATTAAACTATTTCTTGTCTTTTAGTTTATTTCTGAAGGATAGAGTCATTCATTCAGCAAACATTTAGAGGCTTACAGTATCAGGCCTTGTGCAGCACCCTCATAAAGATGAAGAAAATATGGACCTTGTCCTCAAGGAATTCTCAGATAGAGTAACAGTAAATATATTAACAGTTATTATAATGGTATCTGATAAGGGCACATAGTAGAGGCATTTTGAAGGTACCAAGAGAGTATACCAGATGTAGTGCCCAACTCTGTGGGAGCTAGAGGTTGGATCCTGATTTGGGGGTGGTGTAAAAATGGGAGGAGGAAGGACACCTGAATAAGAGGATGCAGTAATAAAAATGGATGTTGAGGAGTGGTTTTGGCTAGATATTAAAATAAATTGGAAGAGAACTAAAGATTGTCAAAGCTGAAAATGATGAAGTAAAACTTTAATCAGTTGCAGTATAATAAAGTTCTCTAGTCATTGGTAATCTAACCCATTATTATAATTAGAGGAGGATTCTTGCTTTTAAAGATCTGAAAGAAGTTATACATTTGGATTGTATTTATCTTAAAATATGTGGTACTCACACTCTTAGGAGAGGATAGGATTGAGTATTTAGAATTCCTTTAAACTACAACAGTGAGTATGATAAACTAATAGTTGTAGAAGTGAACACTTTTTGAGTGCTTATCATATACCTGGCACTGCTCTAAACATTTTATATGTGTTAATTCAGAATAATATATTTTACCTTCAGCTATATGTGTGGTCAAATCATGATTATATGTAGGTAGATTATTTGTATTTGGGTTATCCATTCATTTCAAAAGACATCTTATTGACTGTGTTCTTCCATCTTCCCCTCAATGTCTTTCTCCCAATTGTTTTTACTGTACCTGACCAGCTTTTTTTTTTTAAATCATCATTTATACCTATTTTTTAAAGCTATTAAGTAGACTGTTTTTGTCTTTCTACCATATTTGTTAATATTTGATGGGTCATAATGAGAGAGCAGATGTCTTAAAAGCTGGAGAAAAGTGTATAGACTCATTTTCCTCAGTCTTAGACATTTCCTAACTTCCAGTGTCTTAATATTTCATTAATCTATTCAAGATTTTTCTCGAATTACACTATAATCATCTATATGAGTACCAGTGGAAGCTAATTTCCCCACTCCTACTTATTATCATAGACTCCCTTCACCCGTAAACCGGGCATACAATTCTTAGAAACCATAGGCTTTTAAAGGATTTGAAGACTCAGAATTAGAGGAAGGAGAAAAGTTATGAAACAGAATCTGCTTGTGGGAGCTGATTTCATACAAGGGTTATGATGAACTTTACACAAAAATATCTTCACCCACATTGTCTGATGATTTTTTATTTCACTTTGTTATGTTGCCTAAAATTCTGTCTATTAAGCATTAATTTGGATAGACAAATACTTGCTTTTTAGATACCTCTGGTTAGGTTAAAAGGTTATAATAATTTTTATAACTTGTTATATATAGTCAGACTGCCTCTCCACCCCTACTTGTAATTAGAAGGGAGAAACGTAATTTCGGAAATAAGTATGATGGTAAATTGGGGTAGCCAGAGTAGGGCTAGACTAGGGTACTATGGTGTGGAGGAATTTGAGGGTACTGAAATTAGGGAAGAGGGGCATGGGGAATGCTGTGCAGAAAGGTGGAATTTGCAAAAGACAAATTGCTTTGTTAAAAAATTGCTAGGGATGGCGCATTAGGGAGTGACTATTTTAGGGGATAAAAGTACATTTTTTTCTTTAAGTCTGTCTTGTTCTGATGACCGCCTGCTCACTTGCTTTGGAACTCTGGTTGATTCTTCACTGTAGTCTCATTCTCCATATTTAAGAGACTAGTAGGGGGGTGAAGATTAGGTTGAATCTGGGAAAGATAAAAGCACAGAAAATGTGACTCCACTATTATTAATGTTGTAGTACAGCTTTGTAAAATAAGCTTTTGTGGACTAGCCTGCCAATTGGACCATAGTGTTTGACATTTCTTTTATGGGAATATGCATATAAAATGTTAAATGACTAACATACAGTTAAAATCAAGGATACAATTTGTTCTTGAGAACAAAGACCTCATATTAAGGATAAGGATTAGGGAAACAGAATCTGAGATTTCAAAGGGACCTCTGGTTTTTTAGTCTATCTTTCTTCTGCTTGATTATCTTTAGTAATAATGATCCTGAGGTCTGCTTCCATATATTATCTACTTATTGGTTCTACTTTCTACTCTCTGAATGGTCTCTGTCCATTTTGATATGTCAGGGGTTCAGATATCTTGTGTCTGCTTTGACGTCTCTATTTGATGATAGCTGTTCTGTCTTCCCATATGCTTCTCTTTCCCAGACTAATTTCCATAGCCTAATTGTTTCTTGTATGCCATTGTTTTCAAACTCTTGAAAATCCTTCTAGATAGTCTCTGACTTTACATCCTTTAAATTATGGTATGAGGAACTTCATATAACTGTATAAATGTGATTCTGATCAGCTCAGATTAGAATGGGTCTATGTTATCAGTGTGATTAAGATAGTCCAAGTTTACATTTAGTTTTTTTTTCTTTTTTAAATGACCGTATCCCACATTTTGTTCCCCTTAACTACTTTGGTCATGTAAGCCTGTAGGTAAATTTATGTGTCTGTTTCTTTATCTATTTATTTATTTTCATAATTGGCTATTAAGCCAGGTCTTCCTATCTTCACTTTAACCTAAGAATAGAGGAGAGAATGGTGTAGCAAATCATGTCATGGACTTTAGGGGCAAAAAGATTTGTGTTTTGCCATTTATTAGTAAAGTGTCCTTGGATTACTGACTTTTTTTTTTTAAATAATGAAAGGATAATAATGCCTCATTACTAGGATTGTTATGAGGATTACATGAAATAATCTAGGGAAAGGACATTATTATTTTTTTTTTTGGTGAGGAAGATTGGCCCTGAGCTAATGTCTGTTGCCAATCTTCCTCTTTTTGCTTGAGGAAGATTGTCGCTGAGCTAACGTCTGTGCCAATCTTCCTCTATTTTATATGTGGGATGCCACCACAGCATGGCTTGGTGAGTGGTGTGTAGATCCATGCTTGGAAACCAAACCCACGAACCTTGGGCCACTGAAGCACAGCACGTGAACTCAACCAGTATGCCACTGAGCCAGCCCCTAGGAAAAGGCCTTTAATGTGCCTTATTCTAGTGCTTTACTTACTCTTAATTTTTAAAAATGTTTTAAATACACATTTAATGGATGCAAAAGAATATATGAAAAATATGTAACTGATAAAGAATACTATGCAGCAAACACTCATGTACTTATCACCCTTAATTTATACCTAGTTTTTAACCCTCTGTTCTGTCCTTTAGATCATTTACTGTTTTTTTTTTTTTTTTTAAGATTTTATTTTTTCCTTTTTCTCCCCAAAGCCCCCCAGTACATAGTTGTATATTCTTCGTTGTGGATCCTTCTAGTTGTGGCATGTGGGACGCTGCCTCAGCGTGGTCTGATGAGCAGTGCCATGTCCGCGCCCAGGATTCGAACCAACGAAACACTGGGCCGCCTGCAGCGGAGCGCACGAACTTAACCACTCGGCCACGGGGCCAGCCCCAGATCATTTACTGTTTTTAATTTTCATTTACTGCATTGTCAAGCCTACTTAGCTTTATGTTATCAACAGGTGCTATGAACAAGTTTTTGAATTATTGGAAGAAGTCATCGATAAGAAGTTCAACAGGGTAGCCTGAGGCTGAGCACTGAGGCAGGCCACCACAGTCCTGTTCATTGGTGGATCCTGAGTGGTTAATTAGCATTTTCTGGGGCAGAGGTTTTATAGTCAGCTTCTCCTCTGCCTGGAAGTACCTTTAACCACTTATTTTCTACCATTTTTTTCTCTATGAGGATATTTGAGAGATCAATGTCAGATATATATTCTCTTTAGTATTGTCCTCATTTACTAAAAATTTACCGAATTTTTTGATGGTTATGCTGTGAAAACTGTTTACTCATTTTACGAAAAATTCAGCATATATATTACCATAATGATATAACTTAAACTCTTAGATATTTTACCTAGTGATAAAATGTACACATTCTTCAGTTTTAGCATATTGCAGACTTTTACAAGTTGATTTTAAATTTTGCAGATTTTTTTGGATCTCAGTGCAGCCCAACATGAACTAAGAAATTCTCTACTACTTCTCAGAAATAGCGTTTTATTAAATAGTTTCTCATTAAAGATTGCAAAGTACGTAAGAGTTACAACCAAAAATTTCCAGTTTTAGAGTTAACAATAGCTTATTTTCCTGCTGCCGCATTTGTAAGTCTTTTAATAGTCAACAGAATATCTGAAGAAGTGCTGGACAAAAATATAAAAGTATAAAAAGTATAGTTTTGATTTAAACAAAAAATGACCAATTTGTTTACCATTAAGAGCTAGAGAAGGATCATTGTTTTAATAATTACATTCATCTTGCCATTTATTTATGTTATGACATTTTAGTGAGTGAATCTTTGTGACTAACACTATGGAATTTTTAGCTAATCAGGGGTATTTTGGGAAATAAAGACACATCTGATAAGTGGAAAAACCTGTTTCTTATACTTCACTTTTGCAATAATATGGCCCCGGGTCTATGTTTCAGATTTTTGGCTTTTGTCCATTTTGTCTCTCAAGTGACTTATTGATTCTTTATTCCTACTGAGGCCCATTATTTTTAATCCAGCTTTTGTTTTCACAGAACTACTTCCCACTAGTTTATCATCTGTATGCAAATGAAACATAGCAACATGCAGTGGAATTCCAGTCACTCTGTCTCAAGCTAAGTTAGTTTGCGTTTTCCTTTTACTTTGTTGAGAACTTCCTTTAAAATGCCAAAGTCCAGAGTCCACATGTGTTTAGACTTGGATGTATACGACCTTTGCAAATCTCTTCAGTGCTGGTAGGGAAAGGAGGGACTGAGGAATGTCCTGAGGTGGAAAAGTAAGGAAAATAAAATGTGTTTATGAATATTTTAAATAGAAGATGTCTTTTAAGATGGGTTGATTGCTATGCAGCCAAAGTCTTGTGGAGATTTCTTGTGTATCAGATTTCTTTATAGCCTCATCTCAGCAGTGTTAAAGGCTTATAATGAAAAATGATCTTACAGCTTCCTGAGTATTACTAGTGCGAGACTACCTAGAGTGGCATGGTGGACTGCTTAGTTGAAAACTTTTCTTTGTTAACTTTTTGTTTCTAAGATGGGGGAAGCGAACAAACTGTTACCAAAAACAAACTGACAAAAACCCCTTTTCCTTTCTTGTAAGCCCACAAATATGCAGGTTTGGCAAATTAACCTTGCTTTCAGTGTTAAGAGATGACTTTTTATGTTTGTTTGTTAGGGTGTCTGATGAAATTACAGAATAAATCCACAAAAAGAGCAAGTCTTATATCTTTGTTATTTGGTCACCTGGTAAAATCAAATCTGTGGCCTGAATGAATGCTTTTCACCTTTCCTTCCCTAGTTTGAGCACTAGTAGCTGCTTCCGAGGGCAAACTTAATCAAAGGCAAACCCTGGCCGAATGCTGATAGACATCAGTTTATGTGATAGTGCATGCTGGCAGAACTTTCATTTTCAGGCAATATTCAGCTGTTAAGATGGTATTATCCTTGCTAAAGCCTCACATGAGTAATAGCATAAGTCAGTAAAGTTGAATGACCTTTGTAATGGGACTTGGAAGACTGCGTTCTAATCCATGTCCTGTTAGAAGTTCTGAGTTTGAGCAGATCACTTTACCTCTCTGGGATGCCATTCTTTAATCGATAACATGAGGGCTTAGATCTGGTGCTCTCTTAAAATCTTGTCCAATTTAAAACGATTGCATCATTATTATACCTTCCTCACTACCTCTAAATGTCTATGTGTACTTTTTCCCTTTATTTTTCTTGGAGGAAAAGTTAAGTGACTTTCCAAGATCAGTTCATATGATTGTGAAACTGCCCATTCCTCATTCCTTCAGTTCATTCATTTTATTCATTATTTGTTCATTCATTTATCCAGCAAACATTTATTAGGCATGTACAAGATTTCACGTTCTTTTCTGGGTTCTGGGAAGAGAAAGATCAAGAAGACATAGACTGTCTTAAAGGAGATTAAAGTCTAATAGGGGAAGAAAAACATTCAATACAGCATAATAAAAAGGGGATTTAACATGGCAGTGTGGTGGCACAAAGAGGAAGTGAATCTTTTTTGGCCAGTCAAGTAAGGATTTACAGAGGGAACGCCTGACCAGAGTTTTAAAATTAAAAGAAAAAATTTTCCCCCCTCAATAAAAGTAGTAGATTCTTAATGTAAAAATTAAGAAATATAGATAAGCAAAAGTCAGGGGAAAAAACCACTGTTAATACTTTGATATGTATCTCTTCCCACATTTTTGAAATTGGGTTTTAAAGGATGCCTAAAAGACTAGAAAGAGGCTGGGGGAGGAAACATTAGAGATAAAAGGAATGGTGAATGCAAGGGTATGAAGGTCTGAAAAACTATGTTGTGTATGGTCAACTATAAGTAGTTAAGTATGGCTAGACCGTGAGAGGTGTTGCGTGGAGATGTGGGGAGTCATCAGTCATATGGTGGAGGACTTTTAACGTGATACTAAGACATTCAGAGTCTGTAGGAAGTCGGGGGCCAATAAAGGGTTTTTATCCAGACGTAGGGGAAACTGGGAGCAGGAAAAGTCCCAGAGTGACCATAGGGTGATTTGTTAGCATTACTGCAATGTGAGCAGCGAAGCAGCTCCGACTCTGTACATTCTAACACCAGTTTGGGCCACACAGGTCTGTTTCCGTCTGAAAACTGCGTGTATGAGACTGGGAAGCACCTTGGGTAACTGGCTATATACACACTTAGAAGACCAGGCAGTCAGACACCTGTCTGGTGGCATGTTCTGCTCCCCGTCCACTCCTCCTGAAAGCAGTATGAAATGAGTATTGCTGCCTGAATGAACCGTAACACAAGAATCCAGCAGAATGTAACAGAATTCCAAATACATAGATAAGAATTTCCTGATTTTTTCAGGCCAACACCATGAAAGAGAATCAACAAACAGAAGAGCTTAGAGTCAAATAAAAAGTTACCAGAACAGTATTCTAAAATAAGTTTTGAAAAACCATGTTGTGGTTTTAAAATAAGTGTAGCCAATAATTTTAGTGAGATAGTGAATTTATTGTATTCTTAACAAAAACAAGTAATAAAACAAGAGTAGGCATTTATTAAGAGGAGTCAATTAGAGATCTGGGGAATGAAAAATATGGTTGTTGAAATGGAACAATCTTTTTGGTGCCAGTGGAACTCAAATGTTTGGGCTTGAGCAACATTTGGAAGTCATATACAGGTGATAATGGTAGTAGATCTCGTGCTCATGGGTGAGGTTGCTCAGGAAGAATGCAGAGACTTTGAGACAAAATGACCACTAGCATTTGAGAGGTATGTGGAAGAAGAGGAGTCAGCAAAGACAAGGAGGGAAGAATGGTTGGAGAGTAAGAGGTGCACCAAGAGTAATGTCACGGAAACCAGAGAAGGGCGTGGTCAGTGAGACCAGATTACCAAAGGGTAAATAAGGGCTAAGTAGTGACCTGGCAATTGAGATGACCAAAACAGGAGCAGCTTCAATGGAGTGGTAGGGTTAAAGCCAGATTGGAGTCGGGTGAGGAATAAGTGGAAGGTAGGGTGGTAGAGGTTGTGAATATAGATTCTGCAGACATAGGTTTGCAGAGGAGTGGGATCTGTGGAGCTGGGACATGGGGGTAGGATGCAGGTTGAAGGATGTTGTTCCATTAGTCCTATTTTCTTCTCTAGCCTCTCTATGGGTTTCTTACCCTTTCTTACAAACATTGTCAGGTGTTTTCTTACATTCTCTTCTAACCTTTCACTTCCTCCCGATTTCACTCTTAAACTATTCTAACTCTGCATTTTTGTAGCACATATTGTCTCTTTATTTTGGAAAGATTCATATGATATCTTACATTCTGTTCATCTATTTATCTGCTGTCTCCTTACTTGATACCACAAGCCTTTCAAGGCTTTTTGTGTCTTTAACTTGACCACAGTATCACACTGAAGATGCTCAATTAAGAGTCCTTGAAAATCAATTGTAGAAATACAGGATGGAGAAATCCTGTTTTAGAATAGTTCTAGCAAAAAAATCGGGCATTTTAGACAATTATAAGTTTGATATGACTTCTGGGAAAATTTGAACAGTCTTAAAATTGAAGTATTATGTTCTGACTGCAGGAAGAATTAATTATTCTACTCTAGTGAAAATACATGTCACATCTGTTGTTTGCCTTTAATTCTGAATACCATAATTAAGAGAGATGTTGGCAAACTAGAAACTTGTTCAGGAGAGGGAGAAAAATGATAGGGTCAAGAGTGCTGGTTGCCAACCCAGTATCTGTTCTCCCTTTCTTTCTTAGTAATATAACTGCTATAATGTGGACATATCATTAAGGCCAACTATAAAATGACATTCCCCAGCAGTTGTAAACAGAAGCCTTTGGGTTTGGGTTTGGGTTTGGCTTTGGCCTTTGCCTTCTAGGACAGCTTTTTGAAGGAGATGGACTCATCTGAGGAAGCCTCAGGAGGAACTCTTGTCCCTTCTTCCTTTCTTCTGCCTAGGACATGGATGTGATTTCTGGAGTTGCAGCAGTCATCTTTTTTTTTTTTTTTTTTATTAAGGTTATGATAGTTAACAACCTTGTGAAATTACAGTTGTACATCATTATTAGTCATGTTGTAGGTACACCACTTAACCTCTAGTGCCCTCCCCCCACCCCCCTTTCCCCTGGTAACCACCGATCAGTTCTCTTTGTCCATATGTTAACTACCACCTATGAGTGGAGTCATACAGAGTTCGTCTTTCTCTGTCTGGCTTATTTCACTCAACATAATACCCTCAAGGTCTATCCATGTTGTTGTGAATGGGACGACTTTGTCCTTTTTTATGGCTGTGTAGTATTCCATTGTATATATATACCATATCTTCTTTATCCAATCATCAGTTGCTGGGCACTTAGGTTGGTTCCATGACTTGGCTATTGTGAATAATGCTGCGATGAACATAGGGGTGCATGGGACTTTTGGAATTGCTGATTTCAGGTTCTTAGGATAGATACCCAGTAGTGGGATGGCTGGGTCATAAGGTATTTCTATTCTTAACTTTTTGAGGAATCTCCATAGTGTTTTTCATAGTGGCAGCACCAGTTTGCATTCCCACCAACAGTGTATGAGGGTTCCTTTTTCTCCACAGCCTCTCCAACATTTGTCACTCTTGGTTTTGGATATTTTTTCCATTCTAACAGGTGTAAGGTGATATCTTAGTGTAGTTTTGATTTGCATTTCCCGCAGCAGTCATCTTTTGACCATGAGATGACTTTGAGCATAGATGCCATCGGGTAAGGCTGGCAGAGTGAAAAGGTAGAACGAGTGGTGGTCCTTGGTGACTTTAGAGCTGCTAATCTATCCTGCCCTACCTACCTCCAGACCTCTTATGTGAGAGAAAAAATAAACCTCTCTTTTCTATAAACCACAGGTATTTGTTCATCTGCAACTGAATCTAATCTAAACTGACACAGAGGGCCAGTCCACTGACTGGATTAAGGCTGTTGCTGAGGCTAGCCTTAGCAGGTGGAGAAGAGGTTGTGGCCCCAGCTGGTTTTGGGTTTCCAGGGTTGACATAAAGGGGAGATTTTCTGAAAAGGGTTTTAACACTGATCTAAATAGTTCCTGAGAGAGCTTTTCTCAGGTTCTGATTCTGGAAGGACATTTATCCCTCTTGTAGGTATGAGCAAATAGAAAAATCATAGGAGATAAGAAGACTCAGTAGTTCAAAAGAAGAAATAATTTGAATTTCCATAGCAGGTAGCTGTATGTGAAATAGTTATGATGCTGCATCAGATGTAAAAAATTCAAATTTTTAGACTCAGTGAAATTTAAGAGGGGATTGTCATGAACAAGGGGCGTCTGAGAATAGGAAAAAGTTTTTGGAAAGCAAAATCGTTAATATTGAAGTAAAATATATAATATCAATGAAAAGTAGATCGAATACTCCAGGAAATATATCAGTGAATTAGAAGACTAGTTCAAATGATGGCCCAGAATTATGGAAAGATAGAGATGGAGATTATGACAAAAAGATAATAGACATAATAGATAGATCCAAGAGATCTGGTATACGTAAACTGAGTGTTGTAAAAGGAGAGAACAGAGATGATGTATAAGTAATCAAGAAGTACTCAAAGAAAGCATTGAAAATGTTGCCAAACTGAAGACTTGCACTTTTAATAGAACTCACCAAATAGCAAACAAGGTGAGTAATTAGACTAGTCGTGTTTCTGATGCTTAAGAATGAGAGAAAATTTTACAAGTATTCAAGGAGGAAAAACTATTGATTTTCAAAGGAGAGATAATCAAGTTGGAATCTAGTCTTCTATTTAATGAAAAATGCTAGATTAGGGAATCCAGACCTTTGGATTTATGGACTAATAAAATGCTAGTGTAAAATTTGAATGATTAACATAAATTATCAAAGTTTTTTTTGGCTAAATAAGGATATAAAATATAAAGCAAATAAACAACTGAGTAATTTTTGTTTTATGTCGAACAACGCTGTCACCTTTTTTGATTGTACTGGGGACTAGTGAAAACGTCACCAAATAGCATTGATTCCTGGTTGGAGTTAGGTAACTACTGTAATATCTACAGTGTTGGGAAGGAAAAGGATAAGACCTCAGAGTTTTATACCGTACCACATTGTTAGTTATATATAAAGTCAAAAGACAGATTTTTCAGACAGATATAGTTTCAGAAATTATGCTAGCTTTATACCTTTTTGGAGAAAAAGAATCCAAGGAAATACTCTATAGAATAATATAATTAGTAAACTTGATTTAACAGGCTAGTATTAAACTCTGTACCTTACAGAAGATATTTCATTTTGATTACCTGTAAAATAGTCATTAAATCTAAACTACATAAATAAAAATAGAAACTCAGAAGTATTTATTTTAATCATTTATTGTATTCCTTTGATGTACTAGGCTTTGAGAGATGCACTGAAAAACAAGATAATGTGATTTTTGCCCTGATGGAGCGTACAGTCTGTCGATCCATACAAAAAATTACCAGGTAGTTACAATGCAGTAAAATGAATGCTACAGTGAGTAGACTACATGGTAGAATGTGAGCATAGAGCAGGAATACTTAACTCAGATTTAAGGAGGAGGCAGAGATGGCTTTCTGAAGAAGAAACATCTGAGTTGAGACAAGAAGACAGGAGAGAGAAGTTGAGAAGATTTCAGATTAGTTGATTGCAGAGAATACAAAATGAGAGAAATGAACAGATGACACTGGAGAGGTAACTAGTGACAGTATCACACAGAACCTTGAAAACAATATCAAAGCGGTTTGGTTTTATCTGGAGAGGAATGGGGAGCTATTAAAAGTTTTTAATCATGAAAAAGTGATATTACCTGGTTTGTTTTTTAGAAAGATCACTCAGGCTATAGTGTAGAGATTATCGGTTTAGAGCCAGTAAAATTGAAGGTAGTGAGATCAGTTAGAGAATTGTCTTATTTATTTATTCTAACAATAAATTTTCTAGGTCAGAGATGTGATGTTGAGTTGCCTATACCAGGGTCATGGGATGGACAGAAGTGGATGGATTTGAGAAAGGTTTAGGCTTTGGTGGGTTGGATATTAGGAAGATATAAAGGGAAGAGGACAGACCTGATCTTAAATTTCTGGTTTGTGCAATAGGTTGATGATCATGATGCCATTCAGTAGGGAAATCTTGGAGGAGAAGATTAAGGAAGGATGATGAGTTCAGTTTGAGTTACCTATGGGGCACCTAAGTTGAGATCCAGTAGATAGTTAGATAAGTAGGTTTGAAGTTTGGGAGAGAGATCTGGGCTGGAGATAGTGATTTGGAAAGCATCAGCATTTGGAAAATAAATAAAGTCATGGATATGAAAGATCACCCAAGTACAATGTGCAGACAGAGAAGAGATGATGATTTAGGTGAAATATCTTAGGAACACATACATCTAAAATGAGGATTCTTTTCCTAATAAGACTTTTGGAAGGAGGGACTAAAAAGGTAGGACAAAAGTTCGGGAGAGAGTGGGCCGATAATTCTGAAACCATTGTATGTGTATACTGGTATTAAACAAATAAGTACATGGATGGTGAATTGTGGGAGCCAGGTTACTCGCTCTTGGAGAGTGAGATTACAGATAACCATGGGCAAGGGAAAGGCTGGAACGAATCATATGGTACTGGATTAGAGTTGGAGACATCAGTATGAACTCCTGTTTAGCTTAATATAGAAACAATTATAGATATGTATGTATGTATATATGGCCTATTATACAGACATGTGTTTCTTAGCTCTGTCTGCTGAAAGGGTCTAGAAGCAAAGATACCCCAGTAGCACTGAGCACACTCAGCACCCAGATCTTGATTTCTAATACTGTTCTCCGCTAAAAAGAACTAAAGCTCCTTGGAAAATGGCTGATGCTTAGACTGGGGCAGGAATATGCAGGATGAGCCTGAAACATTTTATAGTGCTGGAAAGTGAGAAAATACTTAAAATCCAAAAGGATAGGGGCTTGGCAAAAGGATACAGGTGCCAATCTGAAAGAGTATCAAATGACCAAAGCTGGAACAATTTGAGCAGTAAAATAACAGAGTATTGTATTATAACCTGAAGTATAAAGTAAATATCCCTAAGTCCATATTGATTAAAATAAATGATTGAATAAATAAGTGCCCCCACTTATTTATTTATCCCGTACAGAAGAATTCTGGGTAAATTTATGCAGACACTTCCCTCCCTCAAGGAGGTGGAACTTAAATCCCAAGCCCTTGAGTGTGGGCTGCACTTAGTGACTAAAAGGGATCAGTTATTTGTGTGGAGGCTGTTTAAAATTAAATAAGTCAAGGACCAGGGTATTTTCATGGGATATGTCATTAATGAATATTGGTGATCTGAGGAAGCAGTTCTAGGGGAAAAGTAGATTTTTGGGCTCCTAAATTATATGAGACAAACTTTAACCAAGCTTGTAGAGTTTTTATTCTGTGTGTTCTTATTAGAAGATTTAATCACAAACTGACAGCTATTTACTGTCTATCAAAAGCTCACTTAAAATATCAGATATGAGAAGGTAGTTTGATGAATATCTTAATTATGTATTCATCTAGTTTCTTGTTTTAATCTTGAGAGAAAAAAGTATCTCAGTCTCCTCTGACTTGAAAATGCGTGTTCTGACTGCTGATTTAATGATATGCCATCTGTCTACATAGAAGCTATCTATAAGGAACATCATTTGAATGATGTGCATTTTCTAAAATTATATTTGAAACTATTGTCCACTTGGTTCATTATTCTTTCTACAGGTGCATACAGTTCAGATACTAAATTTACATGTCTTCTTATCAGAAGATGAAAACTTATAAACCTGAAAAGATAGACCCAAATTTGACACTCACTGTTTTAGTTTGCTGATATCATGAGCTTGATAGTGTCTGTCATATAACAAGTCATCCCAAAACTTAGTGGCTTAAGGCAACGTTGATTTATTATTTTTACACTTCTGTGGGTCAAGAATTTGGGCAGGGCTTGGCTGGGGGATTCTTCTGCTCTGTGTGGCATCAGCTGGGATCACTCACTGAGCTAGTAGCGGGCTGGGCTGGACAATCTAAGAAGCCTTCACTCACATGTCTGGCACTTTGGCATGCCTCCATATGGCCTCTCCACAGCATGGTAGTTTCAGGGTAGTTGAATTTCTTACGTGGCTTCTAACTTCCAAGAGGGAGAAAGAGGAAGCTGCCAGTCCTCCTGGTCTCTGGAATTTCAGAACATCACTTTCAATACATCCTGTTAGTTAAAGCAAGTCACAAGACCAGCCAAGGTTCAAAGAGCTGGGAAATAAGTCCCATCTCTTGATGGGTGGAGTGACATGTGTGCACAGGGAGGGAAGGAATTGATGGCAGCTGGTCTTTGGAGGAGAGTATGTGGCTATACCAACTACCACAGTATATAATTTTTACTTTTATTTACATAGTTTTGTTGTGATTAATCCTCTTTACCTTGTATTTTAACTTGTAACCAATTTAAGTCCTTTTAGAAATTAAACAGGTTATAAATATTAAATAAAAATTGTCTCCTTAATTTAGTAGAAAAAGTTGGAGGATCGTAGGGGTCCATGCTAAATCTCACTCTTCTCATTTTCACTCGCTGTAAATTTATCTTGGATTAACAAGTTTTACTTAGTATTGAAAATCTTTAAAGCATCTTTGCTTGGGAATTGGGCCTTTATTATGAAAATTTACTGCCTTATCTTAGTTTCCCTTATCTAGAAGCTTTACTGACATGTCTATATATTTTTTTAGGCCATGATAAACTTCGTGGAGCATAGTGTAGCAAAGGCTATCTTAATTGAAAATCCAGATACTCTTTGACTCAGTAATAACGCTTCATGAGTACACAGATATTCTTTACAGCATTGTCAGTAATGGCAAAATATTGGAAACAATATGAGTCCATCAATGAGAAACTAGTTAAATAAATTTATGATATATTCATATAGTATCATGAAGTTGTTTTTTAAAAAATGAAGGAATTCTATAAAGAGTGATATGAAGTAAGCTCTAAGATACATTAAGTAAAAAAAAAAAATCATGATGAGAAACTGTGTATAGTATGCCACCACTTTCATTAAAAATATACTTAAATGCTTTTATATGTATAGAATACTTATGAATACCCAGTAAACAATGGAAGAGAGCTGGATGATTGGAGGAAAATTTCTATTTACCATGACCCATTAGTGCAGTTTACTTTTTCTACCAACTACATGTATTAACTTCTTTAAAAATTAACTGCTTCTTCTTCTTCTTCTTCTTTTTTTTTTGGTGAGGAAGATTGGCTCTGAGCTAACATCTGTTGCCAATCGTCTTCTTTTTGCTTGAAGAAAATTGTCCTTGTGCTAACATCTGTGCCAGTCTTCCTCTATTTTGTGTATGGGATGCCTCTACAGCATGGCTTGATGAGTGGTGTGTAGGTCTGTGCCCAGGATCTGAACCCATAAACCCTGGGCCACTGAAGTGGAGCACACGAACTTAACCACTACGCCACCTGGCTGGCCCCTAAAAATTAACTTTTAAAAAATGCTCTGATACTTTTATTTCATTTGTTGGTTATCTTCTTGTGTAAGGCAGAATGTTGGGTGCTCCATTCAGATAGGAGTAGTCTAACTTTAGGGAGCTTAAAGGCCAGTAGGAAAGATTAAATACATGTACCATGTAAGTAGACTGCTTGTTAGAGTTGTCATTTTTGCATTGTCCCAATACTTTGTCTATTACTTTCATTGGACTGTTTATTTTCTTAGTTTATTGGAGGGTTGTTTATATTCCAGAAACAAGTTTTTTATCAGATATTTGTTTTACAAATATTTTCTCCAAGTTTGTGGTTTATCTGTACATTTTTACAGCCCTGTCTTTTTTTACTTTTCCCCCTGAGGAAGATTTGCCCTGAGCTAACATTTGTGCCAGCCTGCCTCTATTTTGTATGTGGGTCACTGCCACAGCATGGCTGCTGACGACTGGTGTAGGTCTGCGCCCAGGAACTGAACCCTGGCCACCAAAGCAGAGCATGCCAAGCTTAACCATTAGGCTATGGGGCTGGTCCAACATAGCACTGTCTTTTGAAGAGCAGAAGTTTAAAATTTTAAGTGCAATATATGAATTTCTTTCTTTTATGGTTTGTGTTTTTTGTGTCATATCTCAAAACTCTTTGCTTAACTCAGGGGTTGGCAACCTACAGTCAGTTTAGCCCACTGATTGTTTTTGTAAATAAAGTGTTTTTGGAACATGGCCACACCCATTTGTTTACACATTGTCTATGGCTACTTTTGTGCTTCAGGGACAGAGTTCAGTATTTGCAACTGAGACTGTATAGCTGACAAAGCCTAAAATATTTACTATATGGCCTTTTGCGGAAAAAGCTTGCTAGCCCCTGGGCTAACCTAGGGTAGGGTCTGATTTTCTTCTATGTTTTCCTCTAGAAGTTTTATGGCTTTGGTTTTTTTTTTTTTTTTTAAAAAGATTGGCACCTGGGCTAACATCTATTGCCAGTCTTTTTTTTTTTCTTCTTTCTTCTTCTTCTCCCCAAAGCCCTCCAGTACATAGTTGTATATTCTAGTTGTAGGTCCTTCTGGTTCTGCTATGTGGGACACTGTCTCAGCATGGCCTGATGAGTAGTGCCATGTCCGCGCCCAGGATCCAAACCGACAAAACCCTGGGCTGCTGCAGTGGAGTGCATGAACCCAACCACTCAGCCATGAGGCCGGCCCCAACTTTTCTTTCTTTTATATTTAGGTCTATTACTTTTTGTGTAAGATGTGAGGTGTTGGGATGAGGTTCTTCGCCTCCTCCATCCGCCTGTCCCCATGTGGGTGTCAGTTGTTCTGGCACCAGTTGTTAGAATGATAGTTCTTTTTGCATTGAATTACCTTGGTACTTTTGTTGAAAATCATTTGACCATAAATATGTAGATCTATTTCTGGACTGTCTCTTCTGTTCCATTGATCTGTATGTTTATCTTTATGCTAGAATTATAGTGCCTTCATAACTATAGCTTTATAAAAGTCGAAATGAGGTAGTTTAAATTTTCCAACTTTATTCTTCTTTTTCAAAATTGTTTTGAGTATTCTAGGTTCTGTACATTTCCATATAAACTTTAGAGTAAGCTTGTCAGTTTTTACAAAAAAGTCTGATGGGATTTTAATTGGAATTTACACTAAATCTGTAAATTATTTGGGGAGAATTGATATCTTAACAATATTGATTGATCTGATCTTTGAAAACAGTATGTATCTGTTTATTGAGGTCTTTGACTTCTCACTTGGTATTTTGTATTTTTAGCACATGGATCTTCCTTTTATTTTGTTGTATTTACCCTAAGTATTTCTTTTTTGATGCAAATGTAACTGCTACTCTTTTGTTAATTTCTATTTATTAATTGCTACCATATAGAAGTACAATTGAATTTTGTATGTTGACCTTGTATCCTGCAATTTTGCTAAATTCACTTATTAATTTTAGTAGTGGATTCTTTGTTTTTTTCTATATACAATCCTGTCACCTGTGAAAAAAGACAGTTTTTTTTTTTTCATCTCTAGGGTTTTATTTTGTTTTCTTTCGTTATTGTACTGGCAATACAGTACAGTGTTGAATAGAAGTGGAGAGTGCAGATGTTATTGCCTTGTTCCTGACCTTAGAGGGAAAGCATTCAGTCTTTCATGATTATGTATGATAGTAGCTGTGGATTTATGTCCTAGGCTGAGGATGTTCTCTGCTGTTTCTAGTTTTCTGAGAGTTTTGACTCATGAATGGCCGTGGTTTTTTTCTAATCTTTTTTTCATCTAGCAAGATGATCGTTTATGTTTTAGTCTCTTGATATGAGCCAGCCCTGGTGGTCTAGTGGTTAAGACTCGGTGCTCTCACTGCTGTGGCCTAGGTTTGTTTCCCTGTCAGGAAACCACACCACTTGTCTGTCAATTGTCACACTATGGCGTCTGTGTGTTGCTGTGATGCTGAAAGCTATGCCATCAGTATTTCAAATACCAGCAAGGTCGCCCACAGTGGACAGATTTCAGCAGAGCTTCCAGACTGAGTCTAGGAGTCAAGGACCAGGCCACCGAGTCCTGAAAAATTGGCCGTGAAGAATAGCAGTAGAAGTGTTGTCTGCTTAGAGCACTGGAAGGAGAGAGGATGGCATGTACCCTCTTTATATATTGCTGGATTCATTCTTCTAAGATTTGATTAAGACATTTGTCTCTATGTTCAGGAAAGAGTATGGGTTTGTAGTTTATTTTTCTTACAGGTTTTTTTTTTGGTCTGATTTTTCTATCAGAGTAATGCTGTCCTCATAAAATGAATTGGGAAGTGTTTTCTCATTTATTTCTGGAAGAGTATATGTTATATGGCATTGGTATGATTTCTTCCTTAGGTGTTTGGTAGAATTTACCAAGGAAGTCATTAGCCATGGAACTTTCTTCATGGGAAGATTTAAAAATACGAACTGAATTTCCTTAATATACCAAGAGCTATTATTCTTGTTATCTAATTTCTTGAGTGAACTTGGCGATTTGTCTTCAAACTTTCAAGAACTTGGTACATTTTATCGAAGTTGTAGAATATATTGCCATAAAGTTGTTCATAATATTCTCTTATTATCCTTTTAATATCTATAAGATTTCTAGTGATATCCCCTTTTCATACCTGATATAGGTAACTTGTGGCTTCTCTCCTTTTTTTTTGATCACTCTGGCCGGAAGTTTATTCAATTTTATAGAACTTTCCAAAGAGCTATATTTCGGGTTCATAGATTTTTTCTATTTTTTTTGTTTTCAATTTTATTCTTTCCTTCTGATTGCTTTGTGTTTAATTTGCTCTCCTTTTTCTACTTCTTTAAGATGGAGGCTTAGATTATTGATTCAAGACTTTTCTTTTTTTCTAATATAAGCATTTAATGCTATAAATTTCTAAGAACTACTTAGTGGTCTCCCACAGAGTTTGATATGTTGTTTTATTTTTCATTCAATTAAGAATATTTTCTAGGGGCTGGCCCCGTGGCCGAGTGGTTCAGTTCACGCGCTCTGCTTCGGCGGCCCCGGGTTTCGCCAGTTTGAATCCTGGGCTCAGACATGGCACCACTCATCAAGCCATGCTGAGGCGGCATCCCACATGCCACAACTAGAAGGACCCACAACTAAAATATACAACCATGTACTGGGAGGAATAGGGAGAAAAAGCAGGAAAAAAAAAAAAAAGATTGGCAACAGTTGTTAGCTGAGGTGCCAATCTTAAAAAAAAAATAAATATTTTCTAATATCTCTTACTTTTTGACCTTTGGAGTATTTAGAAATGTGTTGTTTAATTTCTAATCTTTGGTAATTCTTTTTTTTTAAAGATTTTATTTTTCCTTTTTCTCCCCAAAGCCCCCTGACACATAGTTGCATATTTTTAGTTATGGGTCCTTCTAGTTGTGGCATGTGGGACGCTGCCCCAGCATGGCCTGATGAGTGGTGCCATGTCCGTGCTCAGGATCCGAACTGGCCAAACCCTGGGCCACCAAAGCAGAGCACGAGAACTTAACCTCTTGGCAACGGGGCCGGCCCCTAATCTTTGGTAATTCTTAATCTTTCAGTTATTGATTCTAATTTAATTCTGTTTTGGTCAGAGAAAATACGTTATTTGATTTTAATTCTTTTAATGATCTTGAGGTTTGTTTTATGGCCCACAATACGGTCTTTCTTGGTGAATATTCTGTGTGCCCTTGAGAAGAATGTATAGTCTCCTCTTGTAGTGTAGAATGTTCTATAAATGTCCAGTTAGGTCAAGTCAGTTGATAGTGTTGTCAAGTCTTTTTTTTCTGTCTTCTCGTTCTGTTGGTTAATAACAAAGGAGTATTAATGTCTATGACTGTAATTGTGGGTTTGTCTAATCTCCTTACAGTTTTTTAAGTTTTTGTTTCATTTGTTTTGAAACTGTGTTGTTAGGTGAAAACACATATAGGATTGCTATGCCTTCTTGATGAATTGATCCTTTATCATTATATTGTGTCTCTCTTTGTCCCTGATAATGTTCCTTGTTCTGAGGTCTGCTTTGTCAGATATTAATATAGCCATGCTATCTTTCCTTTCTATCCTTTTACTTTTAACCTTTCTTTGTCTTTGTATTTAAAGTAAAGGGCTTGTGGATAGCATATAGTTGGACCTTGTTTTTTTAATTTGATCTGATAATCTCTACCTTTTAGTTGAGTGCTTGGATAATTTCTATTTAATATAATCATTGATAAGTTTGGATTTAAATCTACCACCTTGCTGTTCGTTTACTATTTTTAAATTTTTTTTGTTTATTTTTCTTGTTTTTCTCCCTTGTATTAAATTAATTATCTTTCATAATTCCATTTTATCTAACACTTGGCTTATTCTATATATGTACACATATATATGTACACAAACACATGCATACATATACACACACACACACACATAATATTAGTGGTTGCTCTAGGTTATGGTATATATGTATTTTATACATGTATACTTCTATATATGTTATTAACTCCACAATACATTATTTTTTGCTTTAGTTGGTGTTTAACCTTCTAAAATGAATAAAAATAAGAAAAGAAATAGTTTTTTATATTTACCTTCTCTTTCTAATGCTCTTCATTTCTTTTTTGTAGATCCAAATTTTCACTCCTGCCTAAAGAACTTCCTTTAACATTTCTGGTGTCTGAAGGCAGTGAATTCTCTCAGGTTTTATTCTTCAAAAATCTTTCTTTCTTCCTTCATTTTTGAAAAATATTTTAACTGGTTGTAGAATTCTGTGTTCAGCTCTTTTTCCTTTCAGTACCTGAAAGATGTATACTCAGTATCGTCTTTTGGCTTGTGTAATTTCCTGAAGAGCAGGAAATTTTAATCTTTGTTGTTTGTATATAATGTTTCTTTGTTCTCTCTGCCTTTGAGATTTTTATCTTTGTTTTTATGCAGTCTGACTATGATATATCCATGTATGTTTATTTGTGTGCATTTTGATATTTATCATGATTGGGATTCTCTGGGATTTTTTGATCTTTGGTTTGTTGTCTTGGATCCATTTAGGAAAATTCTTGGCCATTATCTCTTCATGTATGTCTTGTATCTCATTGTATTTGTTTTATTCTCTTGGGGCTCCAGTTCAATGGATGTTAGACATTTTTATATAATTCCATAGCTCTTGGATGCTCTAAACTGTGTTTTCCCCCGTTCTTTTAAGCTATGGTTTCATTTTGGATTATTTCTGTTGACTTGTCATCAAGTTCACTAATTCTTTCCTCAGCTATGTCCAGACTGATGTTGAACCTGTCAAAGGAATTTTTCTTCTCTAATATATTTTTTTTGTTGTTTCCAGCCTTTACTTTTTTAAAGTTTCCTTTTCACTGCTGAGATTTTCCATCTCTTTAAGCATGTTGTCCGCCTTTTCTATTAGGTCATTTAACATATTTATATTATTTTAAAATGTCTCATAGTTTCAATATCTGAAGCATTTCTGATACTGCTGATTGCATTATATCTTGACAAAGGGTAATTTTTTCTTGCTTTTGTGCATACCTCATAATTTTTGATTTAATGGCTCACCATTGGATGCAGAAGAATAGGAGAGGTTGAAGTGATCCTCTTCTGTCAGGCTGTTTGTGTTGGAGGTTGAGTCAATCTAATCATGAATTGAGCTGGGTTTTGATTTTGTTGCCATCATTACCTTCACTGCACCACAGGCTTCAGATTTCTCCAGCAGTTAGCTGCTGTTCCCTTGTGTTTAGAGTGTGGCATGTGGTACTACAGGATTTTCTTTGTGTTTCTGAACTGCCCTCATCTTTCAACAGTCTTTGCACATTTGTGCAACAGAGAGATTTCTCTTCATGTTATTGTCCCTTTCCCAATGATAGACTATTGTTGCTTGTTACTCAATGCTATGCTTGTGGGGCAGGGCAGGCTTCTCTTTTGTTCCAGTCCAGACTCAATCCTGGTCAGGCCCTATGTTTCTGGGCACTGGTAGTAGGGCCTTCTCAGCTTTTCTGCTCTCTTTGTTGTGGCAGTCAAACTCTGTTGTATATTTTTGTTGGGTCTTGGCTAGCAATATCCTGTCCCTCCCCTAGTGGTAGTAGATCTCTTCTTGATATTGGTGCAGGATCCTTTGCCCAAGACCTTTTCTTTCTTCCTCTCCCCCATAGTGGCAGAGGGTTTTTTTTGCCTCTGTCCTCTCCTAGCATCAGTATATTTTTGCCTGTGTCTGGGGGCTTGAGAGTGTTTTCTCCCCCTCCCCTAGAGGCAGAGGCAGTTTGTTTCTCTTTTCCTCTGAAGCAGTGGGTTTTTTCCTGGACCCTGGGGTAAGAAGGTTTTCTGTCCTTTCCCTAGTGGCTCAAGGCTTTTGCTCTGTGTGGGAGAAAGGCTGGGGAATCAGGCAGGGCTTCAGGCCTATGCTTGTCAGCTCTTGCACTCTTGCCCCAATGATGCAGGGCTCTCTCTGCTTTCCTGTCCTACCTCTGATCTTTCTTGTGAGCATCTGGTTGA
Organism: Equus przewalskii; assembly: GCF_037783145.1. Taxonomy (NCBI): domain Eukaryota; kingdom Metazoa; phylum Chordata; class Mammalia; order Perissodactyla; family Equidae; genus Equus; species Equus przewalskii. The sequence goes on along the minus strand of NC_091844.1, from coordinate 70,840,581 downwards.
GGCATGTAGAAGAACTTGCAATTGAGTGTAAACTCTCCTTGTGTCTAGGGTCCCCAACTATTCCTAACTGATACACTAATCTCTACTTGGTCTTTAAGAATTTGTTAAAATCGTAGCTGAGTGTTTCTTATGCGCTTGTATGGTGGCCACTTCTTTTTCTGTGACCTGCCAAAGGTAAAACAATTTGTGTGTATGATTTCTCCTTGGAGGAACTTGTTCCTCTTTGGAATCAAATTTACTTGGTTGCCTTCTAACCTCAACTCTTTGTTAGGCTCAAGAGAAGTTTCGATTTTATGGATCTGGCTTTTGTCTCATTAGGGTGGGAACAACATTCTTTTGTGGCTTTCTGCATTCTAAGTGGAAGTGGAACTACTTAAGAGTTCTTGACAAGGTATGCTATTTCAAACTGCTGTTTATTTTGATCCCTCTTTAAGTTTTCTCTTACCTTCATCTGCCTCTTGAGCACTTCATTTAGGATTGAACACAAACGGCTACCTCCTCTTTGAAGCCTTTCCTGATCCCGCTAAGTAGAATGGAACATTTCTTGCACAACTGTCTTGGCTCTGGTACAACTGTATTTCATTTTTACAGGCCCATTGAAACCCTCTGTGAGGTTGAACTGGAGGCCTCTCACCCTGAGGGCTATTGTTCTACTTTCAGAGATTATGACTATAATGGCTGATGGATTTTAGATAGGATCATAGAATAAACTGGAGATCTGATAGATTTTAGATAGGATCATAGAATAAACTCGAGATAAACGATAAAGCAATGCATAAGAGAACTTATATTTATTAATGGAATAAAAACTTGTGAAATCACCCCACATAGGTTCCTGTACTTTTTAGTTTGTATAGTTGTTGCTCTTGTAATAAATTACTTTCAGAAATAAGACTTAAATTCATAGAATCTAATTTCTTAAAAATAGGGGCTTTGTTACACAAATGAGTATATATTCACACCATGAACTATCATGAGGCTTTAAAAAACAATGAAGAAACATGTACTAACATGGAAAATCTGCAGGCTGTACTGAGTGAAAAAAAGTAAGGTGCAAAACTGAACATTTTATATAAAAAGGCAGGAGGAATAAGACTATATTTGTAGTTAGGTGTATTTGCATACAGAGTTGCTGAAACGATATACAAGAAACTAATAAAAGTGATGACCTGTGTAAGCAAGGGCAATGTGAGCTGCATGTGGATGGTATAGGAATGAAACTTCTCAAATGTATGTTCCTTTTACATCATTTTGATTTCTTCATTCATGTGAATGTAGTACGTGTTCAAAAAAAGTAAAAAATAAATGCAACTCTGGATCTTAAAAGGATCTGAAAAATACTAAAGAGCTGATAAAAAAATGTTGGCATACACAAGTTTTATTTTGTACAACTTGTGTGTGAGATAACTTTGTTTTATGTAAACCAGATTTTACCAGTGAAAAAGTAAATACAAAGCATGGAAAGTTGCAACAAACAAGGTTTTATGAATCTGTCTTCAGGTGAATAAGTATATAAAACGGGTGGCTTTCTAGCCCGATTAGAAAGGTTTTGGTTCTAGACCCAGTAATATTATGGGTGATCACTAAAAGCAGAAAGGAGCATTGTGTGTAGGCAACAACTATAAGAGAAATACACAGCACTCAAAGAATAGACTGGGCCACCATTTCTTAGTCATGAAATCACCAGGGTTATCTTTACAAACTGATAAAGTGTATCTGACTCTGGTCAGGGAGAATAAGGAGATGAGAATACCAAAGAATATTTTTATCACAATTAAAACATATAAAGAATCAATAATTATATTACTTAAACAGAGTATAGCTCAGAAATCAACCTTATTGTAGGCAAATAAGTGAAATATATTAAGAAGAAACTTAATAAACCATAGAACGATGAGAACTACTTAATGTTGCGAGGAAAACTGGCAATTTGGAACATAGTTCAGTTTAGAGTCAAATCTCATTCCATACATCATTTGGAATGAAGTACTCAAACAACTAGTCCACAGAAAAGTTAAAGTCAGAGTATGTACCTGCTATTATTGAAGGGGGAGAAATTTCTAAGCAGAGAAATAATAAAAGAAATGAAAAAGGCAATGATGGACAAATCTAGCCACCTAAAAATAAAAACTTCAGTATTAAAAGCCAGCGATAGACTGAGAAAATGTTAAAAGTGAGTAAAAGAAATGATATTTTCACAATATGAACAACCTACACAAACGGTCAAGAAAAACATGAAGAAACTACTCTCCCATCCTACTCCCCACGGGGCTGGAAGAGGGAGAGTGGCAAAAATTTGGAAACAAAGACAGTGTGAGTTTTGGGAGAAGGATCTAATTAACAACATGTAAAAGAATTACTGGATAGCATTCAGTGTCTAACTGAATTTGAAGACCTCACTTGCTTTTGATTTTTCTCTGTGTGTGATTGGGATTGATGCAGGATTAGGAATTTGAGGGTGGTGAAGTGGAAGGAAGAAAGTAACATACCAGATGGATTTATAGCTGGGGTGACAACCAAGATTTTGAGACTGGTGATAGCACAGCAACTGGAGAGATGAAAGGGTAGGTAGAGTATACCTGAGGGATTGAGTCTGGACCCAAATTAGAAAAAATAGAGTGGGATATTGAATGGCAAAGAGAAGAAGAGGGTAGGATATCCAGATGGCATGAGCCTGAGAGAAGGAAGGGGATTGTTTGTGAGTTTGGGTCTGGCGATGTCGCTGTGGAGAGAGTTGACCCCTACTGCCTTGGCCTTCACTCTATAGGGTTCTTTTCAAGAGCCAGATTTGGCCCAGTGGTTGAAAGGAGTGTTCAGTGATGAGGTTGAGGATGTAGAGGTGATTTGTTTTACTATGTAAAAGGGGTTTCCAGAAGTCTCTGTGGAAAAGGTTACAAGGAAGGGCAGCAGTGGGGGAACCCATGGAGTGGGTAAGAAAGCATAGAGAAGGAACACTGTAGGCATGAACATAGGAGAGAGGATAGTTGGTCAGTATGGCTTGTGTTTGGAATAAAGCCCAAGGGTGACAGGAGTGGGAGCCTCAGGTAGAATTAACTAGCACGATTCCTGAATTGACCTGTGGTATAATGGTTATCTCTAGAGTCTGATCCACTGTGTCTTTGTGATCTAAAGGGAATATTTAAGGGTTAAGTAAAAAGCTTAACCCTGGGTGGTAAAGCCTAAAGCAATTAAACTTTAAATAGTGAAAGCCAATAGGGCTTACATTTCTTAAGAATTCTCTGATGTCTGCCAAATCCCCACTGTTTGGAGTTAGCTTTGAGGTAGAATGGGCAGATAGAGCACTACTATTAATTTAGTAAAATCCAACTTGTAATATCCCACTGACAGTGACCCAGGAATGAATGGTAGTCATCATATTGGGCACTTCCTTATCATAGAAGTATCTTTTGCTGAGAATTCTGTTTCTTCCTACTGTTCCATTTTACCTGAAACTGGGTACTGAGGCCACTGCTGCTGGGGTGACTTCAGCAGCTCTGATGAGTGAGCTAATAGTTACAGGCCCCTTGCCTCCTTAGAATACCAATGCAAAGCCCAATTTGCTGCATACCTCCTTTGGGGATCTGAACTTTTTTAAAGCTAATAATTAAGTACCTGTTATCAACTTTATTTATTATACTTTTAATCTTTAATTTCAATTTTTAAAATCTAAAGTAGGGACACGAATGGGAATTGGCATTTCTTGAACAACTAAAGCATCTGTGTGAGAATCTTTGCTCAGAGAAACAATGATGTGTCACAGTATCTAAAATTTGTAGTGTTTTCAGTGGACTAAATGTATCTTCTTTCTCCTACTTTAGATCTATCCATACTAATGGAAATGTAACTGGAACTGGCTCTGATGATAAAATCAAGGACCATCAAGCAAGATCATGCAGTAGGAATCTTTGCTTCCAAATGAAGACACCGACATTTAGAATTTCTACTTATTCTAAGGTATTTGAGGCACAATTTTACTTTACTTTGACTCCTTGGCAGTCATTTTTTAGCATTGGTTTCTATATATAGATTTCATAAGTTTAAAACTTTTTATGTTAGAATGGTTAGTTTTTAGAGAAGAGTTCACCCTCCTCGCCCACCCACTACCCACAAAAACTGAGAAAAGATCCAGATCTTAAAAGGAGGTAATCTGGGGCTGGCCCTGTGGCTGAGTAGTTAAGTTTGCGTGCTCTGCTTTGGTGGCCCAGGGTTTCACTGGTTCCGATCCTGGGTGTGGACATGGTACTGCTCATCAGGCCATGCTGATGCGGTGTTCCACATAGCACAACCAGAGGCACTCACAACTAGAATATACAACTATGTCCTCGGGGGCTTTGGGAGAAGAAGGGAAAAAAGAAAAAAAAGATGGGCAACAGATGTTAGCTCAGGTGCCAATCTTTAAAAAAAAAAGAGGTAATCCTAATAATTAGGAAAGCATGTCAACTATAAGAATTATGGTGAGTGAAGATTAAGACTCAGTAAACTATGTTAGAAGAACTGGAATAAATAAATGTCAATTTAATAATTATTTTATCTATGTCATGACCCTCTGAGATGAGCAACTGAATTCAGCACTGTTGACAGAGTCCACCCACCTGATATAAGAGATCCTGGTGATTGTTCTTTAGATTGATTTGGAAACTTTTCTCTCCTGTTCTCCTAAACTTATTATTAAGGGTTTTGTATTTACCAAGAAGTGTCACTTTTACTCCCTGTCGACTGTCCCTGTAGACCTTTGGGATCTGATGGATTGGTTTCACTTGGACCAGAAAAGGAAGATATATGATTAAAGAATCCAGTGACACTTCCAAATCATGGGGTGGTTTCACTTGGACCAGAAAAGGAAGATATATGATTAAAGAATCCAGTGACACTTCCAAATCACGGGGTGGATCCCCACTTTAAAGACTATGTAAGACAATTGAAAACAATCAACGGAAATGTAGTATCAACAGAAACAAGCATAGTGCTATTTTTCTAAACTACATGTAAATTCCAAACAGGGTACAGTTAGTTAGATGTTTATTTAAAAACGAAATATTTTTTCTTTAATTATATTTTTCCAAATAGGCAGAAAGTATAGAAAGATAATTATTGTAGGGAACAGGTCAAAGTTGGTTGGTTCTCTTGCTAGAGGTTTGTAAATTAATCTTGCTGGAATACAGAGAAGGTGAAAATCTGAGAAAAACCTATGACTTATTACTAAGGTCATTAATTTCATTTTGTTCTGTTTTGGAATAAGAATATGTAAAGCAATAAATTCTAAAATAATAAGAATCCGTGATACTGGAAAATCCTGACTGCCTCAGTTAAAATAAATGGATTACCTCTTAGAAGGGGTTGGTGTAACTGAGCAATTTTTGCCAAAGAAAAGTTACCTTGAATCGAATAGCAGATAAAAAGGAATTAGGTTGCTTTGATGAGAAGTTGTAAAGCTTCTCTGGCAGCTATCAGATGTATTGTACTTTTCGGAAAGTTTTTGGTGTCATTTTGGATCAAATGGTAATGACTAAATATATAATTGTCTTATTGCCAGAACCATTTTCTTTTTTTTAGATACCTTTCTTTCTTACTTTCATGTAACAATATTAATTGAATGTCCAGGCTTTGCAAAGAATGATTCTAGATATGTGGAAGAGCATAAATTATTCTGTAACTTCATTGTGAATGAAGTGGAGGACAGTATCATTCAGAATGTTTACTCAAGGGTCAGGGAGGCTAAAGACTTTCATCTGAAAACCATTTAAAAGCAATCGTAAATTGAGCACATAAAATCAGAGTTTAGAGTTCCTTCCTAGATAATATACAAATTCTGTATTCAGATCTTAACAAAAGTTAAGATTAGGGAGTAGGAGGTTCTGATCAATCGAATTTGCTAACTAATTGGTTGTGGTTGTTAACTATTTATGATTCTACTTGTAGAAGTCCCAAATAGCGAAAATCAGGTAGCTTAAATCTTTAAATTAGGGATTTCTAATTAGTCCATTTCTTTTATGTCCCCACTCTTTTGCAAGCTTTCACAGAGTGATATCTCCTATTAATATTGGTCATTTTCTCTTTTGAAAATGAAGAAAAGTGAAAATTTCACAAACTTTTGCTCAGTAGTTTTATATAATACCTTTTCAAAATATTTTCTTTTTTTATTGTTGTTGAGGAAGATTCGTCCTGAGCTGACATCTGTTGCCAGTCTTCCTCTTTTTGCTTAAGGAAGATTAACCCTGAGCTAACATCTGTGCCAATCTTCCTTTACTTTATTTGTGGGTTGCCGCCACAACATGGCTATTGAGTAGTGTAGGTCCAGGCTGCTGAAGCAGAGCATGCTGAACTTAACCACCGTGCTATGGGGCTGGCACCCAACAGTATTTTCTTGTAATTTTTTTCAGAGGACTTTAGATTTTGAGATTGTGGGATTTAGTTTTTTTTGGGGGGGGGGGGTATCAGAACAAAGTCAGTATGTGAATTAAGGCCCTAGAACATTTGTAAGGTTATATCTTGGATTACAGTTTACATTAAGTTAAAGTGGTACCTTTTAAAAATGTTTCATTTGCAGGGCTGGCCTGGTGGCATAGTGGTTAAGTTTGTACACTCTGCTTCAGTGGCCCAGGATTCATGGGTTTGGATCCTGGGCATGGACCTACATACCGCTCATCAAACCATGCTGTGGCAGCATCCCATATACAAAACTGAGGAAGATTGGCACAGATGTTAGCTCAGGGCCAATCTTCCTCACCAAAAAAGAGAAGAAAAAAAAAATTTCATTTGGACTCAAGAAAACATTCAAAAACAGATTTTAGCAAAGTATATTAAAGGACTAGGTATTCCCTTGCTATAGTTTTCTCTGTGGTATGATGGAAAGAGCACAAGTTTTGGCTCTTCAACTTTCATGCTACCCTGGGGAATTGAATTAATATTTCTGTCTCAGTTTCCTTCTCTATAATAATTAATTTAGACTTGTTATGAAAAGTGAAATGTGTATAAAATTGTATAAAATAATGCTTTCAGTGTGAAATTAATGAATATTGTTGTTAAAGACAAGACCACACTACTGTTGTTACCATTCACAGTTATCCTTCTCATAGCAAAGAACAGATCAACTCACACTACTACTGAGAAGCTTGTAAAACCAGTTTCAAAGTTAATGACAAATATTATGCTTGGAGAGAAAGTAAAATGAGCTTTTGGCAAAAATCCCTTATCAAAGGCATACCATCTGGAAAAGCAATTACTGTCATGTGTGCGTGCTAGCAGATATTTTGTTTTTCAGTTGGATGAAAGCACTGATGTGCAGAGGACATACCAGCACTTCATATAAGAGTATTACTATTTATCACTGAAAAATCCGCACTACCACGGAAGAGCTTTTTGCTGTTATTTTGTTTATTGTTGTTGCTGGTGGTGGTGGTTGGATGTTTTTTTAAGCTGTTGTTGCCTGGAAAAGTGGCATGGGTTCCCCTGATCAGAGCCCAACAACTTTAGCTGCAGGAAAGGGTGCACTTGATCTGTGAGTAAAAGAAATTACACCAGGATATCAGTTCATATCTCACTTTTTTTCAGAGAGAAGAATTGGCATTCAGTAATGTGATTTCTGATTGTTACTTTGTGTTGAAGGAAATAGTAAAAATTGTGGATGTAAGCAATTTTTGGCCTCTAAAGCCATGTCTTTTTAGAGTTTTTTGGAGAAATGGTCAGCAAGTATAGCGTTCTGCTTTTCCACAGTGATCTGTGCCACCTCTGTAGGGTGACACGGCTTTATGTTTAATTAGTTTTTTAGTAAAATGAGATAAATATTTCTTTACTACTGATAATACCATTTCTGTTGTTTCCAGGGGACATTACTTAGCAAATATATTTAGTATTTCAAATAGAATTTATAGCTTCATATTCGCTATATCATGAGTTTTAAATTAAGGATGAGATATGAGGATTTTATGTCTGAATTATGGTACAAAATGATTCAGTCTCTAAGAGTTTGTCTATTTCCCCACGCTTGATGATTTTATTCATTTATGAAAGAAAAAAAGTGAATTTTTATTGTGTATATTTAAAAACCACATCCAAATTTTTTTTTTTAAAGATTTTTTTTTAAATTTTTTCCTTTTTCTCCCCAAAGCCCCCTGGTACATAGTTGTATATTCTTAGTTGTGGGTCCTTCCACTTGTGGCATGTGAGATGCCGCCTCAGCGTGGCTGGATGAGTGGCGCCGTGTCCGCGCCCAGGCTCCGAACCAATGAAACGCTGGGCCGCCTGCAGCAGAGCGTGCGAACCCAACCACTCCGCCACGGGGCCGGTCCCCCAAATTTTGAAATATAACATGGAGAAATACTTTCTAGAGCCAAAAAGCAAGCAGAGAATAGATTAGGAATCTTTTTGCTCTAATCGCTCAAATTGAAGCATTTAACTTCCACTTTTGAGTGAGTTTGCTTTTTTACAGCATTCAATGGAATGCTGAAAGTAGACTTCAGTGAAAAATCTTGCGGTAATTTCTGGGTCCATATTCCATCCTAATATCCAGAATGTATAACACAGCTGATTTATAATTAAGAATTAGGAATTTTTAATTTAGTAGAAATAAAGAATAAGAAAGAAACTAGCTGAATATGGAAACTGACTGAAAGCTAAAGCTAATTCTGGACCTGGGGCCCTGAACATCTTGCAAGGAAGTTATCAAACACTAATAGGGTTGTGGCAAAACAGCTGAGGTGCTTAATTGAATAGGCTCTGCCTGGCCAAAGATGAGACAATTTGAGCATCAGTAAGCATAGATGCATTATAATCAATCACGTAAAATACATTTACATCCATGAGTTCATAATGATACTTACAGAAAACTCATGTGTTTTCTTTGGAGTATGCTAAGGAACCAACTGTACCTGAAGGTAACTAAATAGTTGAGGAGGGGAAGTTTATTTTCTCAGGGGTATTTTAGTTAATAGATGAAGGAGTGGTAAATAGAACATCACAATTTTTTAATGAATTCCTGGACCTAAGCAAAGATCATCTGTGGCTGCTGACATCACAGAGAAATAAGCAGATATTAGGTTTTTCTTAATGAAAGTTCACAACACTATCTATGAGGTATCTTTGCCAAAAAATTGAGCTTGAACCTGAATCTGATCAAGCCTAGCTCTAACTTCCATTTTACAGGAAACAGAAGACAAACATGTGAAATGATACCGTGGGATGCAGTCAGCAAAATCTAGGCTGTGGAGGGGTCCTTGGGACACACAACTTGGTTTTTTCAACAAATAAGTTATAAGGAGGAATAAAAAGAGAGATGGAGGAAACTTTAGATTAATAGCAGTGTTTGGACATTATTTGGGTTGAGATTTTAATAAATATTTATGAAATAATCAGGGAAAATTGAACACTGGAATCTGATATTAATAATTTATTGTTAATTTTTAGGTGTGATAACAGTATGTAGTTACATTAAAAAAGAGTCATTATCTTTTAGAGATAGAATCTACATATTGAAATGTAGATGGATGCAAGGATATATCTGGGATTTGCTTCATTATTATCTGGAGTAGATGGGAGGCTGTGGGTGGGGATGAAACAAGATTGGCTATGAGTTGATCATTGCTTAAGCAAGGTGCTTGTGGTGGTGGTGATGTAATTCTCTCAGCTTTTTTGAAATTTACTTTTTCTCTTTGTTGTCTTATAAGAATACAAGTGAATTATGTGTATTTAGCAACCTGCTGAATTCTCATTTCTAATAATTCCTTGAGTCTATTGGGTTTTCTATATGGAAAATCATATTGCCTACAAAGGACAGTTTTACTATATAGTGCTTAGTATTTACCAGGCTCTCTTCTAAGCACTTATATGTATTAGCCCATTAGATCCTGGCAAGAGCTCCAGTGAAGTAGATGTAACTTGCCTGAGGTTACTTCACTGGCATGTCATAGAGCTGGGATTTGAATCCAGGTGTTCTAGCTCTAGAGTCTATGTTTCTCTGGTTTTTGTATCTCCCCTTATACATCCCTCTACTCTAATCCTTACACCTTTTGTTTCTTTTGTTTGTTTTAGTGTGCTAACAAGTTAAACTTTTAAATACCAGTTTTCATTTGTAATTTTGATTTTGGAAATCGTCGTAATACTTAGGGAATCCAGAATCAATTGAGTTTACTCCTTTACAAATACAGGCTACTCACTAAGAGACTAAGAATTAATTTAGTTAGTGTGTAGCCAGAAATCAAAGAATAAAGTGTATTGTAACAGCTTCCGGTGGTCTTTTTTTTTTTAATTATATTTACCTCCTGATCTGTAAGCAGCCTATTCATGGCTCATTTTACTTTCGCTTACCTGCTGATTTTATTGGTCCTGCTTGCTGAATTTCTTTGTGACTCTTGGATAAAATTACTCCTTACTATCCCCAACCCCCCCACATATTGTATAATTACTTCCCACCTGACTTTACGTAAGTTACATGAGGTAATTAGGCAAAGCACTCAGCACACTGCTTAACACATAATATGTATCTAGTAAATATGCCTGGTTTGGTTTGAGACAACTACTTCATAAATTTGTTTAAGAATTGTTCTTTTTTCTTTAACTTTTTTCTTTTTAAAGATTTTATTTATTTCTTTTTTCTCCCCAAAGCTGCCTGGTACATAGTTGTATATTCTTAGTTGTGGGTCCTTCTAGTTGTGGCATGTGGGACACCGCATCAGCATGGCTTGATGAGCCATGCCATGTGCACGCCCAGGATCCCAACCAGCAAAACCCTGGGCTGCTGAAGCAGAGTGCACAAACTTAAACATTCAGCCACGGGTCTGCCCCCTATTTAACTTTTGAAACAGCGGGGAGAGAACGTGGCTTAGTGACTTGAAGAAGTCCTAGACCTGGGACAGGTGGAAATAATTGTTGATAATGTGCTATGGTAGTTTAATGAGTAATCTCTGTAAGGGACTTTTTTATAATAGTCTCTGGGTTTGAGAAAGGTTACTGAGAGTTTGTTGCCAAAAGAGTACTTGCCTATTGGGAGGTGGGGTGGGAACAGTTTAGGGGGAAAATGTGACGTGTCCAAACTCCACGGGTTTTTTAATTTCTCTGTGGCCAGCTGCAAAGTACATTATGATGTAGTAAATTAGCTAAGCTTCATGAAAGGAGGTATATAGATTCTAGAAAGAAGGAAAATTTTTGGTTTCACCCTCAAGAGAAAGAGATAGGTCACAATTACAGATGCCTTTTTCCTGAAGGTTATGGAAAGTGGCCATCTGAAGACCTGGTATAGCTAGTTAAAAGTTGTGCTATTTTCTATGCTTCACCACCTCCTCCCTCCAAACTGGGTGCATCTGTTATTTTTTATGGTAATAAACTGAAGCAACCTTTTACCATATCTTTAATGGTATTTTTGAAAATGATATTAAAGTATTTGGAAACTGAAGATGGTAGAGGCAGAAGAGTTTCTTCCATTTTCCAAATGACAGTTATAATTATTGAGTGGCATAGCTGTTGAATAACCATAGGGCTGGCCCGGTGGCGGAGTAGTTAAGTTTGTGCGCTCTGCTTCGGCAGCCCAGGGTTTTGCTGGTTGGGATCCTGGGTGTGGACATGGCACCAAGCATCAAGCCACACTGAGGCAGCATCCAACATGCCACAACTAGAAGGACCCACAACTAAAAATACACAACAATGTACTGGGGGGCTTTGGGGAGAAAAAGGAAAAATAAAATCTTAAAAAAAAAAAGAAATTGAATAACCAATTACTGCTTGGCCGTGTTAAAGAAAAAGTTTTGTGGGGCTAGCCCAGTGGTGCAGCGGTTAAGTTCACACGTTCCGCTTTGGCAGCCTGGGGTTCGGTGGGTGGAATCCTGGGTGCCAACCTATGGACCGCTTATCAAGCCATGCTGTGCCAGGCGACCCACATATAAAGTGGAGGAAGGTGGGCATGGGTGTTAGCTCAGGGCTAGTCTTCCTTAAAAACAAAAAGGGTTTGGTTTTATGAGCTATAGTTTATTGGTAAGAGATAAAGATATCTTTTGAAGAATTAAGTAAATGTATATGACAGAAACTCTTCTACTTGATCATGAAAGCTTTGAATAGAGAGATGAAATATTTTCCAAACTACACCTGGATGCTATGGAAACCAAAAAATGATATGCAAGGGTAAGCATAGTTGAGAGGTGCTCAGTTTAACATCTGTTATCAATTAGTTGGTAAAGGCATTGAGGTATTTATTGTTCTGCAGATGATCTTAAATGAGAAGGCGTAGTTAATGTAGTCAGTTACAGAGTATGGGATCAGTGAATTTCAGGGAGAAGAAAACTGACATGAGGAAAACAAAAATGTAGTAATAGCTAATATCTAATGCTTACTGTGTGTCAGGTACTGTGATAGACACTTTATATTTTCAGATATTATCCCAATAACCTAGTGAGGTGTAAACTATTATTACATCTATTTTATGTATAAGGAAACTGCTTCTTAGTAAGGCTTACTTTGAAGTTAACTCACAGTAGAACTAAGATTCATCCATCTCTTTCTCTTGGGGTGAAACCAAAAGTTTGCGTTCGGAAACTGATTTTTGATCAGAATCCAAAAAGGAAGTGAATTCTTCTTCTAGTTTAAACAAAATGCAAAAGCATAGATTTGGGAAAACCCAGGATTTAGAGATTTTGCTAGTTCAGTATAAGTTTATGATATGATAGAGCTCCTGAAAACTTATTGTTATCACAGATATATTAGTTGGAGTATAGTGTCTCATACAAGAAAGGTCATAGTTCTAACATGCTGTTTACTTGTCAAACCACATTTTACCGTAGAAAAAGGAGGGATGCTTTATTGGTTTTGAAAGTCGGTTTGATATGGAGTGACTTTTCAAGTATTTTATACTTTGTCTTCCTCAATTAAAAATGAACATGGGAATGTTTAATGTGGAAGTCAACTTAAACAGCTACTAAAATTTTCAAGAATTTTTGGACATTCCTTGAAATGAGAAGTTCTTCACATTATTAAGAAACACTCTTTGCCTATTACAGATCTAGCAGCGTAAACATAAAGTTAGGTTAGGTGTAAAATTGAGAATCTCTGTCCTTACTCTTAATATCGTATGGATGCATTTAATGCTAGTAAAAATTGAAAGCCTGAAGAAGTGTAGTGTAAGACCTGCATTGCTGATAATGGGGTTTATTTAGTTACTTATAAAGCTTTCATTTAAATTTGAGATTAAGTATACTTTCCCAGTTGACTATGCAACATTAAAAAAAATAATAAATTTTAAGTTAAGCCACAAAGGAAAACTTCGGTAAATTCCAGAAAACCTGAAACTTTATGTCCATTCTGTCATTACAACAGGAGTTTAAAAGGCACTACTCCAACCACTTGGAAAAATCAAACAGAAAACATTTTTAAGTAATATTGAGTCAAACAGGAGACCAGATATACAATAACTGATTATTTAGCAAACTGAAATGAGACTCAGGATAAGACTAATACTGTACTTAGAAGTAAACTGAGTTAAAAAAATAAATGTGGTACTCAGCCTCAGAATTTAGTAAAACAATAAACAAATAAAACCAACAAAATAGACGTGTGGGAGAAAGGGAGGCTATAAATAAAATAAAAGCAGAAACAGATGAATTGAAAACCAGAAACTGTAGAATTGAAAAATCAAAGAGCTATTCTTAGGGTTAAAAAACAAAGTAAACAAATATTTGGCTGATCTTATCAAGGAAGAGATAGAAAACCAAAGTAGGAAAGAAAAAGGGGTTATAAAAACAGAAAAGAGGTGTTTAAAATTGTGAGAGAGTTCTACTTGTTAACTCTAAGCCAGTTTATTTGAAATCTCTCTGAAATGAATTGTGAAATGCCCGAGCTGCTTTAAGAAGAAGAAAATCTGGGTAAACCAAGAACAATGGAAGAAACTTCAAAGAATTTTCTCCAAAAATTAGTTCTGGGGCCAGATGGTTTGGCCAATGATTTTTTTCTAGCTTTCGAGCACAATATAATTCCTATGGTAAGAAACTGTTCTAGAGATCATAAAAAAATGGAAATATGTCCAATTAATGTTATAAAATCAGTTTGAATGTCTTAACAATGGTTACTTCATGAGAGTGAGATTCTTTTTGGGGGGATTACTTTTTTAGTTTCTACTGTAAGCACAGATTTTTCTTGAAATTAAGACAATTGAGGAAAAAAAAAACCCAGAAATGAAAAACTTAGACAAAGGTGTCTTTTATATCTATTAATATATTTACTGTTACTGGTGCTCTTTATTCTTTTGTGTAGATCCCAAATTTTTTTATTGAGTTCATAATAGTTTACATCAATGAGAGATTTCAGTTGTACATAATTTCTTGACTGTCACCGCATAAGAGCTCCCCTTCACCCTCTGTGCCCCTCCCCCACCCCCATTCCCCTGGTAACCACTTAACTGTTTTCTTTGTCCAAGTACTTGTTTATATTCCACATATGAGTGAAATCATCTGGTGTTTGTCTTTCTCAGACTGGCTTATTTCGCTTAGCATAATACCCTCTAGGTCCTTCCATGTTATTGCAAATGGGATGAATTTGTCTTTTTTTCTGGCTGAGTAGTATTCCATTGTATATATATATACACCACATCTTCTTTATCCAGTCATCAGTCGATGGGCACTTGGGTTGCTTCCACGTCTTGGCTATTGTGAATAGTGCTGCAGTGAACATAGGGGTGCATATCTTACATTGGATTGTTGATTTCAAATTGTTTGGGTAGATACCCAGTAGTGGGATAGCTGGGTCATATGGTATTTCTATTTTTAGTTTTTTGAGGAATCTCCTTACTGTTTTCCATAGTGGCTGCACCAGTTCTCATTCCCACCAGCAGTGTATGAGGGTTCCCTTCTCTTCACACCCTCTCCAACATTTGTTATTTTTAGTCTTAGTGATTATAGCCATTTTAACAGGCATAAGGTGGTATCTTAGTGTAGTTTTGATTTGCGTTTCCTTGATGATTAGTGATGTTGAACATCTTTTCATGTGTTTATTGGCCATCTGTATATCTTCTTTGGAAAAATGTTCATCACCTCTGCCCACTTTTTGATCAGGTTGTTTGCTTTCTTATTGTTCAGCTGTATGAGTTCCTTCTATATTATGGAGATTAACCACTTGTCAGATAGATGATTTGCAAATATTTTCTCCCAATTGGTGGGTTGTCTCTGTTTTGATCCTAGTTTCCTTTGCATAGCAGAAGCTCTTTAGTCTGATGAATTCCCACTTGTTTATCTTTTCTTTTGTTTCCCTTGTTTGAGAAGACATGGTATTTGAAAAGATCCTTTTTAGTTCGATGTCAAAGAGTGTGCTACCAATATTATCTTCCAGGAGTTTTATAGTTTCAGGGCGTATCTTCACGTCTTTGATCCATTTTGAGTTGTGTATGGTATGAGATAATGGTCTACCTTCATTATTTAACATGTGGCTGTCCAGTTTTCCCAACACCATTTATTCAAGAGACTGTCTTTTCTCCATTGTATGTTCTTGGCACCTTTGTCGAAGATTAGGTGTCTGTAGATGTGTGGTTTTATTTCTGGGCTTTCAGTTCTGTTCCATTGTCCATGTGCCTGTTTTTATACCAGTACCATGCCATTTTGGTCACTATGGCTTTGTAGTACATTTTGAAGTCAGGGCTTGTGATGCCTCCAGCTTTGTTCTTTTTTCTCAGGATTGCCTTAGCAATTTGGGGTCTTTGATTGCCCCATATGAATTTTCGTATTCTTTGCTCTATTTCCATGAAGAATATCATTGGGATTCTGATAGGGATTGTATTGAATCTGTAGATTGCTTTGGGTAGTATGGACATTTTAACTATGTTCATTCTTCCAATCCATGAGCAATGAATCTCTTTCCATCTCCTCAAGTCATTATTAATTTCTCTCAGTAATATCTTACAGTTTTCATTGTATAAGTCCTTCACCTCCTTGGTTAAATTTATTCCTAAGTACTTTATTTTTTTAGTTGCAATTGCAAATGGAATTATATTCTTGAGTTATATTATATTCTTTCTGTAAGTTCATTATTGGAGTATAGAAAAGCAACTGATTTTTGTAGGTTGATTCTGTACCCTGCAACTTTACTAACTATAGTTGTTAATTATTTCTATTAGTTTTCCAATGGATTTTTTGAGGTTTTCTATATATAAGATCATGTCATCTGCAAACAGCGAGAGTTTCACTTCTTCACTCCCTATTTGGATTCCTTTTATTCCTTTCTCTTGCCTAATTGCTCTGGCCAAAACCTCCAGTACTATGTTGAATAAGAGTGGTGATAGTGGGCATCCTTGTCTTGTTCCTGTTCTCAGGGGGATGGCGTTCAGTTTTTGCCATTAAGTATGATGTTGGCTGTGGGTTTGTCATATATGGCCTTTATGATGTTGAGATAATTTCCTTCAATCCCCATTTTGTTACGAGTTTTTTTTTTTTATCATAAATGGCTGTTGGATCTTGTCAAATGCTTTCTCTGCATCTATTGAGATGATCGTGTGGTTTTTATTCCTTAATTTGTTGATGTGGTGTATCACGTTGATTGATTTGCAGATGTTGAACTATCCCTCTGTCCCTGGTATGAATCCCACTTGATTGTAATGTATGATCCTTTTGATGTATTGCTGAACTTGGGTTGCCAAAATTTTGTTGAGAATCTTTGCGTCTCTGTTCATCAGCGATATTGGCATGTAGTTCTCCTTTTTTGTGCTGTCCTTGTCAGGCTTTGGTATCAGAGTAATGTTGGCCTTGTAGAATGTGTTAGGAAGTGTTCTATCCTCCCTAGTTTTTTGGAATAGCTTGAAAAGGATAGGTATTAAATCCTCTCTGAAAGTTTGATAGAATTCCCCAGGAAAGCCATCTACTCCTGGGGTTTTATTCTTTGGGATGCTTTTGATTGCTGTTTCAATCTCTTTCCTTGTGATTGGTCTATTCAGGTTGTCTGTTTTTTCTTGACTCAGCTTTGGGAGGTTGTAAGAGTCTAAGAATTTATCCATTTCCTCTAGGTTATCCATTTTGCTGGTGTATAGTTTTTCATAATATTCTCTTATAATCTGTTGTATTCCTGTGGAGTCTGTTGTTATTTCTCCTCTTTCATTTCTGATTTTGTTTATTTGAGCTTTTTCTCTTTTTTTCTTTGTAAGTCTGGCTAGGGGTTTGTCAATTTTATTTATCTTCTCAAAGAACCAGCTCTTTGTTTCATTGATACTTTCTATTGCCTTTTTTGTTTCAATAGCATTTATTTCTGCTCTGATTTTTATTATTTCTCTCTTTCTGCTGACTTTGGGCTTTGTTCTTCTTTTTCTAATTCAGTTAGGTGTAATTTGAGATTGCTTATTTGGGATTTTTCTTGTTTGTTAAGGTGTGCCTGTATTGCGATGAATTTGCCTCTTAATACAATTTTTGCTGCATCCCATATGAGTTGGTATGGCATATTATCATTTTCATTTGTCTCCAGATATTTTTTGATTTCTCCTTTAATTTCTTCAATGATCCATTGCTTAGTGTCCAATAACATATTGTTTAGTCTCCATATCTTTGTCCCTTTCTCAGCTTTTCTCTTGTAATTAATTTCTAGCTTTATACCATTATGGTGGGGGAAGATGCTTGTTATTATTTCAATTTGTTTAAATTTGTAGAGGCTTGCCTTGTTTCCCAACATATGGTCTATCCTTGAGAATGTTCCTTGTGCACTTGAGAAGAATGTGTATTCTGCTGTTTTTGGTTTAAGTGTTCTATATATGTCTATTAAGTCCAACTAGTTTAGCTTTTCATTTAATTCCACTTTTCCTTGTTGATTTTCTGTCTGGATGATCTGTCCAGTGATGTGAGTGGGGTGTTGAGGTCCCCTACTATTGTGTTATTTTTAATATCTTCTTTTAGGTTTGTTAATAGTTGCTTTATGAACTTTAGTGCTCCTGTCTTGGGTGCACATATATTTATAAGGGTTACTTCTTCTTGATGAAGTGCCCCTTTGATCATTATATATTGCTCCTCTTTGTCTCTCTTTACCTGCCTTATCTTGAAGTCTACTTTGTCTGATAAAAGTATTGCGACACCTGCTTTCATTTGTTTGCCATTGGCTTGGAGTATCATCTTCCACCCCTTCACTCTGAGCCTATATTTGTCATTGGAGCTGAGATGTGTTTCCTGGAGGCAACAAATTGTTGGATCTTCTTCTCTAATCCATCTTGCCAGTCTATGTCTTTTTATTGGAGAGTTCAATCCATTTACATTGAGGGTGATTATTGATGTATGAGGGCTTAATGCTGTCATTATATCACTCTGGTTTTCATGCATTTCCTTTGTTTTTGTCCTGTGTGTTTTGGTCTACCCATTGAATTATGCAGTTTTTTATGATGTGTTTCTTTGTTTTTTCCTTATTTATTTTTTTGTGTCTCTGTTCTGATTTTTAGTTTAGTGGCTACCCTGAAGTTTGTATTCAGAATCTTGTGTATAACATAGTCCATTTCCTGATGGCCTTTTATTTCCTTAGTCTAATCTGATTCAGTCCCTTTCCTCCTCCCCTCCTAAGTTATTATTTTCATATCTTATTCCAACTTGTGTTGTGAGTCTGTGGTTAAAGTGACGAGATTGTCTTTGTTTTTGGTGTTTTCCTTCCCTTTGGCCTAATGCTATAGTTGAATATTTGCTATCCTATTCTGATTCTGTCTGTCTGTCTCCTTACTCTGTTTTGTGACCCCTTTCTCCCTTTTTTTCTTTTTTCAGGTATGAGGGCCTTCTTGAGGATTTCTTTTAGGGGGTGTCTTGTGGCTACGAAGTCCCTTAGCTTTTGTTTGTCTGGGAAAGATTTAATTCCTCCCTCAGATCTGAAGGATATTTTTGCTGGATAGAGTATTCTTGGATGAAGATTTTTATCTTTTAAAGTTTTGAATATGTCATTCCATTCTCTTCTAGCTTGTAAGATTTCTGTAGCGAAATCTGTTGAAAGTCTGATAGGGGTTCCTTTGTAGGTTATTTTCTTCTGCCTTTCTGCCCTGAGTATTCTTTATTTGTCATTCATTTTTGCCAGTTTTACTACTATATGCCTTACAGTAGGTCTTTTTACATTGACAAATCTAGGAGATCTGGAAGCTTCCTCCACACATACTTCCCTCTCATTCCCTAGATTTGGGAATTTCTCTGCTATTATTTCTTTGAACATGCTGTCTGCTCCATTCTTGTTCTCTAATACCTATAATTCTTATGTTGCATTTCCCCACTGAGTCAGATATTTCTCAGAAACTTTTTTCAATTCTTTTTAGTCTTAGTTCTCTTTCCTCCTCTGTCTGGAGCATTTCAACATGTCTCTCTTTGATTATGCTGATTTGCTTCTCTATGATGTCTACACGAGCATTCAGGGAATCCATATTTTGTTTCATCTCTTCCATTGTGTCTTTCATCTCTAATATTTCTGATTGATTCTTCTTTAAAATTTCAATCTCTTTTGTGAAGTAGCTCCTGAACTCATTGAATTGTTTCTCTATATTGTCTTTTACCTCATTGAGTTTTTTGATGATAGCTATTTTGAATTCATTGTCATTTAGTTTACATATTTCTATGTCCTCAGGACTGAGTGGGTACTTGTCATTTTCTCTCTGGTCTGGAGATTTGATGTAGTGCCTGATGTTGGAAGGACAGATCTTTCTCATTCTGATATTATTCGGTTGCAGTTACAGTCTATTGCCACTGGGTATTCTGAGCCCTTGGCCTTCAGCCAAGATGGTGCAGCACGGGTTGGGGGAGGGGCGCTTTCTCCTGCATGCAGTCCTGTGTTTCCCGATCAGCTCTCACTATCTGGTCTCCTGGGGTCTTGGCTTGATGAAGTCACCCCATGTGAAAGCTTTCGCCTGGTTAGAGGGCTTCCTTCTAGGCTGCAAGGGCGCTAGGGAGTCCTGGGTGATCCCACAGACACGTGACCCCTCCCCCACTCCTTCCCTCATGGAGCCTCCTGTGGCAGCAACTGCAGTCTTTAGGGGAGGGAACAAAGTTCTCTCTTACCAGGTTCCAGCTCTTCTGAGGCGGGCTCCAGCCTCTCCGCCCTCCATCATGTGGATGCGTGTCCCTCTTTGAGGATTTTTGTGCTGTTAGGGTATTTTCTGTTGGAATATGGTTGCTTCTTTTTGTAGTATGTTAGAGGGGAGAGAGTCCTGGGCAAGTTCACTCCGCCATGATGCTGATGTCACTCCAGAATTCTAGATCCAAATTTTGATCTGGTATTCTTTTCCTTTCTCTAAAGAACATTTCTTTAAGTGCACATTTTCTTGTAATAGATTTTTTTCAACCTTTGTTTGTCTAAAAACATTTCCACATTTATTTTGAAATATATTTTAACTGGATATAGAATTTTAGGTTGACAGTTTTTTCTTCCAGTACTTAGCAGTGTCTCTCCATTGACTTCTCATTTGCACAGTTTCTGATGAGAAGTCTTTGTTTTTCTGTACATAATAATTCTTTTCCCTGCATCTAGCAGCTTTTAGCATTTTTTCTTAATCACTGGTTTTAAATGATGTGATTATGATATTTCTAAGTGTAGATTTCTTCATATATCTGTCTTGGATTTTGTTGAGTCTGTTGGATCTGTGGGTTAATGGTTTGAAAAAATTTTGCCTAGTATTTCTCCAAATATTTTTTTTATTCACCTTCTTCCCTCTCGTTTTTGGACCCCAATTACATGCCCTATAGATTTTTTGATATATTGCTACAAATCATTGGTGTTCTCTTTCTTCCTTTTTTGTATTTTTTTTCTCTTTGTGCTTCATTTTGGCTATTTTCTATTTTTGTGTTTCCAAATTAACTGTCCAGTCTACTGTTAATCCCATCTAGTGTGCTTTTCATTTCAGATATTGTATTTTTCATTTCTAGAAGTTCCTTTTGGCCCTTAAAAAAATCTTTCACATGTCTTCTCAACACCTTCATATCTTTCTACCTTGTGAGCATGTTGAGCATATTTATAGTAGCTCTTTTAATATCTTTGTCTGCCAAATTCTGTATCTCTGTCAGTTCTGTGTCTGTTTCTATTGATTTGTTATTCTCCTGGTTATAGGTCATATTTTTCTTTTAATTTCTATGCCTGGTAAATTTTGACTGGATTTCAGACACTGAATTTTATGTTCTTGGATGTGGCTTTTGTTGTCTTCCTTTAAATAATGTTGCTCTAAGTTTTGGCATACAGTTAAAGTTTTTGAAATCACTTTGATGTTTTTTTGACACTTCGTTCGTTTTGAGAAAGCTTTGTTAGGATGGGTCCAGAGCAGTCTTTTTTCCTAGAGCTAATTTAGAGTTGATGCTTTCTGAGGACTTCACTTAATTTCTCACATATTATGAGATCTTTTCACTCTGCTTGGTGGGAATACAGACTGTTCCTAACCTTGTATGAGTTTCAGGAATTCTTTCACCTATTTGTTTTTCAGTGGTACCTTCCCCAACCTCAGGTAGTTTCCTCTTACACATGACAGATCACTACCTGCAAAAGGCTTGAGGGGACACCTCTGCACATCTCTAGAGCTCTATCTCTGTATGCAGTTCCCTTCTCTCTGTTAGGCTTTTCCACAATTTCTGGCTACCTTGGCTGAATGTCCGTCTCTGTCTCCTCCTCTCTCTGAGACTGTCAGGCTCTGTTGAAGTCCTCCCTCTGTACACTGAATCCTGGAAACTGCTTCAAGGGTGTGAGGTGGAGGAATTGCAGGATTTACCTCATTTTTCCTCTTTTCTCAGGGATCTCACTCCCATTTTGACTGTTGTCCCAGTATCTGAAAACTGTTGGTTAATCTATTTCATTCAGTTTTCTGGTTGTATAAGCCACGAGGATAAATTGGATTGTTGTTGCTCTATCATGGTTGTTTGTGGAAATACCTGATTATCTTTTCCTTTCCTGTAGGGGAAGATGTGAGCCTAAGTGAAAGAAGCCAAGAACCCAGTTGGCTTGCTGTCAGTGTTTCAGGTGTTAGGCTTACCTGTAACTGAGGTGGAGGATTTCCTAGTTGCCTGTGATCCAAACCCTTTGATAATAATAAACAGGCAATTTTGCCTGGTGCATTCCTTGTCACTTTCACTCTCTGGAACCTACTGGGCGATAGGGTGGTTGATCAAGAATTATGGTATTCTGAATCTTGGTCAAATACCACGTAGTTTTAATTAGTTCTTAATACTCTTACCTGAATTAAGTTTCATTTTAATTTATTTTTTTCTCAGCTATTTCTGTTTGCTGTTACTCACCTTTAATTTGATCAGTTTTTTGGTTATTTGCTACTTAGTTATCTAACTGGTTGTTATTTTTCACCTGGATTGTATTTTCTTCATTCATCATATAGTTTTCTGCATCACAGTAACCTTTAGGATCTCGGAAGGGTTTGCTTTTTATGCACTATATCTTTAGTTTTGTTCCTGCTTCTCTGTTCTTACTTTTCTGTACTCAGAAATGAATGAGTGAATAAGTAATTGAATAGATGTAGACAAATATGTTCAGACATACATACCATGCATTTTCTCTATTCTAAGACGGTTAATTGTGATATATAGTATTGATTTAATATATTTTCGAGAAAAAAGAAACATTAAATTTATTTTTAAAAAAACTTCTTATGTATTAACCAACAGAAGCATACATTTATCCATATAATTTCTATACCGTCTTCTTTGGAATCATAATATAAAATTGAGTCTAATTCTTTTTCACATTCTGACATGCTGATTTTCCTCACCTGTGCTTGCTTTTTTGTTCTCTTTACACATTATGATTGTTGGTATAGTTTTGAGTCGTATAGGAAATGTTTGGAATTTAACTGCTTTTCTTTTTTGGCTAAACTCATAGTTTCAGTTTTTCTGTGGATAAACTGTGAATTAAATAACTTCCTTTTTGAGTCAGCTGGAAACTTTTGACGGATTGATATCCAGTACTTGGGTGATAGTACTTTGTAAAATGTAAATTGGCCACACCAAGGTCTCTCCAAGCTGTGATAATTCTATGATCTATTCTGAGAGATTGGGCAATTTCTCCACCTTTAATTGTCCCTGCTTGTCTTGCAACAAACAACTTTTGCATCACAATAACTTTTTGCTTTAATGCTTTTAATGTTCAGTCTTTCTGGAAACACTTTCAAGCAACACTTAGGCTTTCAGATTTTACTTAAATTTCGACTGCATATGAGTTTACCTATGCAGTTAACTCAGCTGTGGGCGTAGTTGGATAAACAGATATCTTCTGTGGGAAGGTATTTCCCATAGGTTTACACATGGGCAAGCAGTGAATACATCACAATTTATTCTCTTGCTTGGCGACTGGTAGATTTTTTGGACATTAATTCTGATACTTTTCCTAGTTTCAGAAACCTAAAAATATTATTTTAAGAAGAACAGGTATCTTTAGAATTGAGAAAACATGGTTTAGGAGTTTAATATACACTAAGCAAGCATAAAGTCTGTCAAGTGGTAGAATTATTTGCTAAGTTTTGGAATGATCGGATAGCAGTTAGAAAATTAGTGTTGAACCTGTCTGTATGCAAATGTGTGGTTAACTTTTTAAAATTGAATAACAAGTGGAACTATGCAAAGAATAATAATATAAAGTAAGACTGAAAAGTTGACTTTAAAAAATTAAGCACCTGTATATAAGAAAACCAATGCAAAGTTAAAAAGAAAAATAACAAAATGGAAAATATTTTTATATATGACCTTAAATACTACCTAAATTACTATGAATATTTAAGAAATATTTACAACAGTAAGATTCCAGTAAGTACCTTGATAAACTTATGCCCATTAGGTCATAAGGGAACATAGAGTAAACAAATCTAAGGAAGAGTTCAACCTCCTGGGTAATTCAAACAATAGTGAATAATCTTTTCATACTTATTGAGTAACTATACTAAAGTAGTCTACAGAGAATCAAGTACTCATGTACTGCTTTTGTAATACGTATAGCTCGTTTGGAGGGTAGTATGGTAGCATACGTCTTAAAAGCCATAAACACATCTGTGGCCGTTGTTTTAATAATCCTACTCTTGGGAATTAACCTTAAGTAAGTAATTCAAGGAATAAAAAAGTTCTATTAGAGCTATATTCACAGTAGCATTACTTATAATAGTAAAAACTGAAGACAACCTAATTGGCCAACCATGGGAAATTTGATGCATTATGATAAATTAATATCCAAATATTTCATATCCATTACATATAAGTGTAAGCACTGTGACAACAGAGACTGTATCTGTTTTGTTCTCTGCTGTAACACCAGTGCCTGGCTTGGCTTAGGTACTCAATGATGATTATTATTGAAATGAACAAATCAATGGAGTAATGTTAAATTGAAATACACTCATACAGAATCAGTTCTTAAGTACTTTAACGAGTAAGGGAGATGGGGAGCAAGTTGACTGATGAAGAGTTTTTTGGAGAAGTTTGAAAGTTCAGTAGAATATGGATTTTCTTGGGAGCCAGGAGTTGGAAAAGGCACTCCAGGATGAGTGTCCGTCTGAGGAAAGGCCTGACAGTTGGAATTGACTGAAAGGTAAGGTGGAAGCTGAGGCATAGATAAAGGTGCTCATTATAGGTGAGTGAACTTGTAAATCAAGCTAACTAAGTGGCATTTTATTCTGTAGTATTGGAAGTCATCGATGCTTTTTCAGCAGAAGTTGACTTTGAAAGAGTCATTTAATTCAAGGAGTTTAATCTGACATACATCATTTAATTCAAGGAGTTTAGTCTGACATCCGTATGGAGGACAGGCTCATGCCGGGAGATCAGTTCAAACTGTGTTAGAAGTAGAGTGAACTTCATGTGAAAAGTTCAGTTATGGTAATTAAGCTGTTTTGTTTTTCATCTTGAACTATGGATAGGAATCTGATAATTTGCTCCTTTGTACTAATGCTATTTTTGTTAATTTTAAGAGTTAAACTTGGACAGTGCTATTAGAAGAGTAAATAAAAATTTAAATATAACAGGAAAAATTTTACTGAAATCTTGCATTTAAAATGATTCACAAAAATGTTTGGGGTCAAAGTAAAACATCTTAGGAAGGTTCCATTGAACTCTGCCACACAGATATGTAATTTCTTTCAGCTTTACTTTTGTTTTTGTAAATCTCTCCTTCACTCTTCAGAAAAAACTGTCAACTATTATTGTTTGTTCTGTCAAAAATATTGCTAGAATATCTTTTTAAAACTATAATCTTTGTGAAGGGTCAGACTGAAAAATTATGAATTGGTTTATAAGCCAATATGACCTCAATAAAAAAAAAAAAAAGAATTGAAGGCCTAGTTTTCTCTCTAGGGCTTTATGAAAAAGTAGGTTTTTTGGTTTTTTTCCCCCTTGCATTTAAAAATGTTAGTAACACTTGCGTAGTGAAAGTTGACATTTATGAAGCAGGCTGTTGTGCTGAATTAGGGGCAGGAAATTTATTTGAAATAAACTAAGAAGTTTTAGAGAAAAACCAGTTTGTTGCCAATAGTTGTGCAAAACTGATTCTGCTTTGTTTATAAAATGGAGAAACATCATAAATTAAATTATCTCTAGATAAAAATATGCAGATTCTTTTTCTAAAAAATAGCAAGAATTTTATCAAGCAATTGACTAGTATTTTTGAGCATTAATGTTTAACATTCAGAATTAAAAATTTAAGTGAAAGCTTTAGATGACCAAATGATGGATTTTTAATTGAATTAACAAGTCAATTGAATTGTTTGAATAGTGGTTTGAAAGAATATCCCCAAGTGACTAACTAAATTATTTATATTTTGAGGATTAAAGGTCAAGTTGGAAAGGGCTTTGCTGAGTAGGTGATGCTTTACCTGAATCTTAAGATATATTTATTATGTACTGTTTGCTCTGCATGCCAGGTGCCGGGTTTGTACATATGCGTAAGACATGCTCCTTTCCTTAGTGGACTAACGATTGTTTATAAACAGTGTAACAAATATTGAGATAATAATAATAATATGCCATAGGAATGTAGAGATTAATTTGGAGAAGGGACAGGAGGAGGGGAGAGTTAGAGCTTTCTAGAAGGTGGCATGAGCGGGCACTTGAGTGATAAATAGACCCACACTCCCTGGAGAAGAAGGGAAAGGTATGTTCTTAGGTAGAGTGTGCAGCATGAGGAGATGTATAAGGGTTTGTTTCTTTCTTCTCATTAAATATATGTAAGCATTTTGATCCTTGAATTGGTGAGTGTAGAAAAAAAACTCTGTTGTATGTCAAACCATTCCTCGTAGAATTCATTTAAGATACATTTAAATATTAAAATAAAAATTGTCTTGACTGCAAAGAGTTATGAAGAAATATTTTGGGACACTGGAAATGTTCTATATCTTGATTGTGGTGGTAGTCACATAGGTATTTTCCTCTGTCAAAACTCATTCCACTGTACATTTAAATTAGGCACATTTTATTGCATATAAGTTTTATCTCAATAATGTTGATTTAAAAATTATGAAATCATGGGGCAGGTCCGGTGGTGCAGTGGTTAAGTGCACATGTTCCGCTTTGGTGGCCTGGGGTTTGCTGGTTCGGATCCCGGGTGTGGACATGGCACCGCTTGGCATGCCATTCTGTGGTAGGCGTCCCACATACAAAGTAGAGGAAGATGGGCATGGATATTAGCTCAGGTCCAGTCTTCCTCAGCAAAAAGGGGAGGATTGGCAGCAGTTAGCTCAGGGCTAATCTTCCTCAAAAATAAATAAATAAATAAAAATAATTGTGAAATCACACTGCTTCTAAACTTGTACCTGGTATTTAAAAAACTGAGTTCCTAAGGAATAGATTTTCAGCTATCCATCCTTTTTTTTTTTTTTTTTTTTGAGGAAGATTAGCCCTGAGCTAGCATCTTCAGCCAATCCTCCTCTTTTTGCTGAGGAGGACTGGCCCTGAGCTAACATCTGTGCCCATCCTCCTCTACTTTATTCGTGGGACGCCTACCACAGCATGGCTTGCCAAGCGGTGCCGTGTCTGCACCCAGGATCTGAACCAGTGAACCCCAGGCTGCCGAAGCGGAACATGCGCACTTAACCACTGTACCACCAGACCAGCCCCTATCCATTCTTAAGCTAAATATCCAACACAAGAATAAGCATATGAATCATACAGTAGTAAGCAGAAAAAAAGTCCATGCTTTCATGAAACTTACTTCTTGTGGAGGAAGGAGAGAGACAATAAAGAAAACAAATGAAGTAATTTATTTCAGATAATTAAGTGCTATAAAAAAAGTGAAACAGGGTAGTGAGACAGACAGCCATTTGTGGTAGGGAAGTGTTGTCATTTTGGGGGGGGTGGGGGATGGGTCAACTAAAGCCTGAATGAGGAGTCAGCCATAGTTGCAGCTTGTTGATTGTTCCTCAAATTTAATGAACACTGAACTCACTTAAGATTAGAATTAAGACTGACTACCTGTGCAATTGTTTCTATGATTATAATGTAGAATGTAAATATTGGAAACTTGAACAAAATAAAATAACAAATTGAGATATGGGAGGTATGAGTACACTTTTCCAAGTTTTTATAGCAGAGATTCAGTAAATACTATCTAAAATTAAAATGTGAGTTAAAAAGCACACACAGTGATACCAACCTCTTGTTGGTTCTTGACAATCTTTTTTCTTAATGTAAATGAATCCTTTCGGCCTCTGTGATTCCTGATGAGAAAGTCGCTGTCATTCTAACTGTTCTTCCCCTACAGATAATGCACTGTTTCTCTCTGGCTGCTTGCGAGAGTTTTTTCTTTGTGTTTAGTTTTCAGAAACTTTATTATAATGTATCTATGTTTGGATTTCTTTGGGTTTAACCTCTATGAAGTTTGCTCCACTTCTTGAATTTGTTAGTTTATGATTTTCACCAAATTTGGAAAATTGTCAGCTATTATTTCTTCAAATGTGTTTTCAACCCACACTTTCTCCTCTCCTTCTAGGACTTTGATGTTTTGAATGTTAGATCTGTCATTGTTCCACAGGTCCCTCAGGCTCCATTTGTTAATTTTTTCAATCTCTTATCTTTCTCTTGTTCAGATTGGATAATTTCTGTTGATCAATCTTTAAGCTCACTGATTCTTCCTTCTGTTATCATCATTCTGCTGTTGATTCCATCCAATGAGTTTGATTTTGGCTGCTGTATTTTTTAGTTCTAAAATTTCCATTTGATTTTTCTTTATATCTTCTGTTTCTTTCCTGAGACTTTCTGTTTTACATTGTTTTAGTAGTGTTCGTAATTCCTTCTTGGGACATTTTACTGATAGCTGCTTTAAAATCCTTATTAGATAATTGAGACATCTTTGTTATCTCAGCATTGGTATCTGTTAATTGTCTTTTCTCACTTAAGCTGAGATTTTTCATATATTGCTTTATATATTTTTTCATAATCAGTGTAATTATTATGAAAGCAAATTAGGGGAATAGGAATAAAAAAGGAAATAGAACCAATCTAGCTGTATAAGCTCAGTTTCTTTCTCTATAAAGTAGAAATAATAATATCTACTGTATAGACTTTTTGTAAAGACTATATGAGAACACGTATGTATAGTGTCCAACCCCATGCCTGGCATATAACAAATGCTCAAAAAATATTAGTTCACTTTGCTTTTCTTTTTTCTGATTATGGTATTTTTAAATCATTACTATCAACTACATAGCATTTTAAGGGAAAAGGCTCTTTAAAAGAAGTCTTAACTTTCCCCCCATGCCAGTTAATTCTCTAAATTGTAATTACTTACTACAAAGATCAGCCTGTTCTCAATAGCTTTTTTGTTGGGAATGGACATTTTTGTTGTTAAACCTAGATGAGTTTCCCTCTTGTCCTATGCCTTAGGAAGTGTATCCACTTTCTTCTGTTCCTTAGAGACTCTTCTCTCTCTCCAGCATCTATCCATGACAGAAATGGAATGATGTATTATTGACAACTGCCCCCCCTTACTTGCCCCCAGGATGACAAGTATACTTTCCCTTTTTTGCTTTTAGAATTTTATAGCTAAGCATTAGGGGAAAGGTAGAAGGAGGAAGAGATAGAGAAGGGGTGGTGGCACAGATACACACAGGGGAGTGACAAAGCTTGGGAAATCCTAATAGTTTTTCAAAGACATGGTAGTCTCTAACTTATGCTGAGTTGGTAATTGGAATCCCTATTGGATTGATGCATCTTGATTTTTTTCCCTTTCTCATGAAACTTCTTTGACTTTCTTGATGGAAAAATTTTCCTGAGAAAGTGACATTTAAGCTGAATTCCAAAAGATGAGTTAGGAGTTCTAGGTAAGGAAGAAAGAATATGCAGGCAGACAGAACCAGCATATCTAAAGTTCTTGAAGTAAGGAAGGTGTTTATAGTATATTGAAGGTATTAAAAGAATGTCGGTGTGGTAATAAAGATGATGTGGTATTGGCAAAGCGAGAGACATGTAGATCGTTGGAACAGAGTAGACAGTTCAGAAATAGGACTACACAAACATGGCCAGTTGATTTTTGATGAATGTGCAAAAGCAATTCGAGAGAAAGGATAGCCTTTTTAGTAAATGGTGTTAGCTTTGCATTCGTATGCAAAAGAAAAAAAGAACTTTTATTTGTACTTCACACCTTATATAACAATTAATTCAAAATACATTGTAGATAAAGAAGATGTGGTATATATACACAATGGAATACTACTCAACCATAAAAACTAAAAAATTGTCCCATTTGCAACAACATGAGTGGACCTTGAGGGTATTATGTTAAACGAAATAAGCCAGACAGAGAAAGACAAACATTGTATGATTTCACTCATATGTGGAAGATAAACAAATACATGGACAAAGAGAACAGATTAGTGGTTACCAGAAGAGAAGGAGGTTGGGGGGTGGGCATAAGAAGTAAAGGGGAAATATATATGTGGTGACTGACAAATAATAATGTACAACTGAAATTTCACAATGTTATAACCTGTTATCACCGCAACAAAATAAAAAATTTAAAAAATACATCATATATCTAAATGTAAAATGTGAAACTATAAAGCGTTTGCAAGAAGGCATAAGAGAAAATCTTTGTGACTTGAGGTTAGGCAAAGATTCTTAGACATGACGCCAAAAGCATGATCCATTAAAGAAAAAAAGTTGATATATTGGACTTAGTAGAAATTAAAAGCTTTTGCTCTGTGCAAGACACTGTTAAGAGGATAAAAATGCAATCTACAGTCTGAGAGCGAATATTTGCATATCACATATCCGGTAAAGGACTTGTATCAAGAATATATAAAGAATTTTCAAAACTCCACAGTAAGGATGCAAACAACTCAACTTAAAAATGGGCAGAAGATGTAGACATTTCATCAGAGAGAATACAAGATTGGTAAATAAACACATGAAAAGATGTTGAAAATCATTAGCTATTAGAGAAATGCGAATTAAAACCATGATGAGATATGCCACTACATATCTATTAGAATGACTAAAATAAGAAATAATGACAATACCAGGTGCTAGCGAGGATGCAGAAAACTAGAACTCTCATACATTTCTGGGGACAATGAAAAACAGTGCATCTATTTCTTTTAAATAAAGAAATTTTGGAATGAATTTAGAATTATGGAAAAGTGGCAAAGATGATGCAGAGTGCCTATATACCTCAGTTTCCTGTAATGTTAACATCTTAAAAAACCATTCTGTATATTTCAAAGCTAAGAAATTAAAATTGATATGTTACTTGTAACTAAACTCCAGACTTTATTTGGATTGTACCAGTTTCCACTAACGTCCTTTTTCTATCCCACTTTAGGATCCCACATTGCATTTAATCATCGTGTTTCCTTAGTCTCCTCTGATTTGTGACAATTTGTTAGTCTTTCCTTGTTTTTGATAGCTTTGACACTTTTGAATAGTACTAGTTGGGAGTTTTGAAGAATATCCCTCATTTGGGTTTGTGTAATGTTTTTCTCATGATTAGACTTAGGCTATGGTTTTTTGGGAAGAGTACCACAAGAGCTGAAGTGACCTTTTCTTCACATTATATCACAGAGTACAACATCAACATGGTTAGCACTGATCATGTTAACCTTACTGATTTTTTTTTTTACACTCTGAAAAACAATTTGGTACTTTTTAAATATGGTTAAACATGCACTTACATATGACCCCGGCAGTCACCCTCTGTGTATTTACCCTAGAGGATAAAAACTTAATTTCACATAAAAACAAAAAAACCAATGTTTTAGCCCCCCTATTCATAATCTCCAAAGACTGGAAACAACCTGAATGTTTTTCTGATGAGTGAACAGATAAACTGTAGTACATCATACAGTGGATTACTACTACTCAGCAATAAAAAGGAACAAATTATTGATACATGTAACACCTTGGGTCAATTTCAGAGGCATTGTGCTAGGTGAAAAAAGCCAGTCTCGAAAAATAACATACTGTATGGCTCTATTTATATGACATTATATGTATATAGTATATATACTATATGACAAAAAGACAAAGCCATTCTGAATAGAACAGTTAGGGGTTAGGTATGATGGGAGAGTGTGACTATAAAGCATGAGGGAGTTTATTTTGGGTGTCATGGAACTCTCTGTATTCTGCTTGTGGTGATGGTTACA
This sequence comes from Equus przewalskii, assembly GCF_037783145.1. Classification (NCBI taxonomy): domain Eukaryota; kingdom Metazoa; phylum Chordata; class Mammalia; order Perissodactyla; family Equidae; genus Equus; species Equus przewalskii. The sequence continues at coordinate 70,809,074 of NC_091844.1, read as the reverse complement.
TGACTCTATATATGTGTTAAAATTCATAGAACTGTGCACACAAAAAAGTCAGTTTTACTGTATGATAGTTTACAAAATGTAGTTTTTCTTTTTTGTTTCTTTTTTTTTTTTTGGTGAGGGAGATTGGCCCTGAGCTAACATTTGTTGTTAAGCTTCCTCTTTTTGATTGAGGAAGATTGTCCCTGAGCTAACGTGTGCCAGTCTTCCTCTATTTTGTACATGGGACGTTGCCCCAGCATGGCTGGATGGCATTGTGTAGGTCCGTGCACAGGATCCGAACCCATGAACCTTGGGCTGCCAAAGTGGAGCATGCAGACTTAACTACTACATGACTGGGCTGGCCCCCAAAATGTAATTTTTAAAGAGTGAAGCTAGGGCTGGCCCCATGGCCAAGTGGTTAAGTTCCTGCGCCCTGCTTTGGCAGCCCAGTGGGTTTCGCTGGTTCAGATCCTGGGAGCAGACATGGCACTGCTTATCAGGCCATGCTGAGGCGATGTCCCATGTGCCACAACTAGAAGGACCCACAACTAAAATATAGAACATGTACTGGGGGGATTTGGGGAGAAAAAGCAGGAAAAAAAAAAGTTTGGCAACAGTTGTTAGCTCAGGTGCCAATCTTTTAAAAAAAAAAAAAAAGACAAGAAAAGTGAAGCTAAAGTAAAAAAAAAAAAAGACTGTATAACTGGAACACAGAGAACTATGGCAAAAATGATATGATGTACGACTGAAGAGTAGAAAGGAATCACATCATTTGGTCCTTATAGGACTTCATGGATTTTAAGAGCTGTAGGAATCTATTGAAGTGTTTTAAGCAGGGGAATTGAAGAGATTTAAACAGGAGAAGGATGTGATCAGATCATTTTAAAAGACCTGTTTATAAAAATTCTTTACTCTTCAAGTGGGGCATGAATTAATGGGGAATAGATTGAAGATCTAAGAGGAAGAATAGAAAATAATGCATTTCTTGCATCTTTCCCACAAATTTTTGGTAAAGCCCAATTCCTTAAGTCTTAAGTTGGTGTTAGGATCATTGTGATGATAAGAATAATTATAATTACAAGAGGTCCTTTGTTTCCATAATTTTGACTTTTTTTATGCAACCCGTATTTTTGCACATTATACTCTGCTTTTCTTATGAATAAATGAGACTCAGTAACCAACTAACATGATACTGCCTAGTTGTGTCTATTCCAGTATTTTGGCTTCAAAAGTGTTGCCATCTTTTAAAAAAGTTACTTATACAGTCCTTGCTCTTATTTTACACTTGCTCCTATTTTATAAGAATGAGCGGAACGTTAAAGAAATTCAGCTGCTGGTGATAATTATAAACCATGCTTATAAATTGAATATTATTTAAGACCAAGGTGAAAATTACAAATCTTTGGCTTCAGTCAGATGCTTATTGGACTAAAGAATATTAATCCAATATTGTGTGTTAAGTAGGAGGACAGAATTTGAAGAAAATGTAGAAATGTTGTAATTGTTGACAACTGGTCTGGTGAAATTAGGGACATACACATTTCTTTAACTTTCTAATAGTAATCTGTTTTATTTTTTCACACATTTTATCTTTCATACAAGTTTTCAAGAGTATATTATATGTAAATGTAAAAAACTTACTGCAATAATAATATTGCTATTAGAAAGTCTGTTAGGTCAAACCTCATGAAATTGCCATGTTTTGAAGGCAAAAATGATAGAATATTGCCAGTTTAATGTGGTTAAGCCTAATATTTTTTCCCCCAGATTGCTTGCATTCTTGTCTATAAGTTCTTTATTTTTAATGTAGAGAAGGATATGTTGTATAGTTAATTTTCCAGGAAATATTTCTTGGTTCTGTTTCTGAACAAAAGTCAAAAAAGATTTGTTGATTTGTAGAGACAGTAAAAATGTGAATTAATGTTCTTTTTTAAAAATAAATTTTACCTACAGAAGTAATTCTCTTTTTTGGAATTCTAACAAGATAGATAAAACTAAAGTCTCTTTTGAGCATTCTCACAGTCCTAGTTCTTTTTCGTTTTCTCCATAGGTAAGCATTGTTAAACATTTGGTGTCTGTCTTTTCAGATATTTTCAATCCATTTATATTTATGTGTATACACACACACACATATATATACATGTATACACACATACTTGTAGGAAATATGTAATATGTGGATTATTTTTTATAAATGGTATATTTATATAGTTTGGCTATATGATTTTTTTACTCTACAACGTGTTTGGGTCTGTGTTTTGTTGTTTTTCAATTTCTGCATTGCTTTTTGTACTGTAGGTATACCATAGTTTTATTTGGATACTCAAGATTTTTACAGCAGATCGTTTATGATTTTTTAAAACTACAAACAGTGAAGACAGGAGTATCCCTGTATGTGCTTCCTCATTCACCTACACGTGAGTTCCTTTGAGATAAAGAAAAGTGGAATTTCTGAGTCGAATGGTATATACATCTTAAAAATGTTTTATTATGGAAATTTTCAAACATATACCAAAGTAAACAAAATAGAATAATGAATTCCTACTCACCTTCAGCAGTTATCAATCAATGACCAATCTTGTTTTATCTATATTCTCACTCACTTTCTCTCTTCTCATATTTTCAAACAAATCCAGATATTCTGTCATTTGATCTGTAAATATTTCGTATGTTTCTGGAAAGATAAGATCCTTTCTTTTTTAGAAAAACATAATCACAATACCATTATCATACTTTAAATTAACAATAATTCTTTAATATCATTAAATATCCAGTAAAATATTCAAATTTTAAATTGTTGTAATGTCAGAAACGTTTTGTTCCATATTTTTACTATTTTACTTGTTTGAATTGAGATCCAAATAAGGGTCCTAATGTGAGGGGTTGATATGCCTTATTTGGATCCTAATTGAAACAAGTAAAATGATTAGATTCAGGTTTGATTTCTAAGTGTTGTCATTGTAGGGGAGGAAGACGTTTCCTCTTCCCAAATGTGGGTTCGTCTGGCTGAGAACGAATTAAATTCACAAGAGACAGAATAGCAAGAGAAAATTAAACAAAGCTTTATGAGGAACCATGGCCCGGGGCCTTTCTTCCCGAAGGAAGAAAGGGTACCGAAGAAATGGGGTGCACATAGTGGTTATATACCCCGAAACAGGGTGTTTCACATGTGATTGAAATGTCCCTCCCACAATAGTCACAAGATTGCCCTGTCGGCACAGTGCTTCATGGACACAGCAGGTAGTGGTCTGCTGTCTCAGAGGGCGTAGCCGGAGGCAAGTCGCTTGTCTGGAGCTGGGCGGTCACAGGTGAGCACAGCAATCAGTTCCTAGCCTAAGGAAAGATGCTTAATCCTTAAGAAATGCCAACGTTGGGAGGGGGAGGGAAGACAGTTACAGGAGGTTGCCAGACTAGCACAATAAAATGCAGATTTAAGTCCTTGCCTTTGGTATTGATTAAGAGTTTCTAGAGAGAAGGTCATCTCCTTTCTTCTTCCTGGTACAGAGAGGGAGGCACCTTTACAGATAGAGATTTACCTCACAGATGTAAATGTGTCCTAACAAAGGGCAAGTTCCATTCCTCAGAGACTCTTTCCCTGTCCCAGTTTATCAAAAGCAATCAGCCTCAAATAATCCTGATGCCAAAGAGACATATCTTGGGGTGGCCAATTCCAGGTTCCCACATCATCTTCTATAAAGAGGCACACAGTGATGATATATGCAGTTTTAATTTGGAAGATAGTGCCAGATTGTCTTCCAGAACTGTTGTTTCAATCTATCCCTTTATCATTAGTACTTGAAAGTTATCTCACACATTTGTGAACTCTTGTTATCATCAAGCTTTCAAATTCTTTGAATCTGGCTAGTAGAAAATGTCATCTCAGTCTTTAGTATTTATTTCACTAATTACTAGTGGGGTTGCTTATTTTTGCTGTTTTTTTATTTTTTAGGACTGTTTGTATTTTCTCTAATGGGAATAGCCTATTTATGCATATGCTTTGTATCTCTTCCTGTTGGATATTGAACATTTTTCTTACTGATTTGTAGATTTTCTTTAGATCTTTTGATTATTCATCCTTTTTTTCTATTTGATGCCAATTATTTTCTATGTTATCACTCGTCTTTCCTTTTGAGTATATTGTCTTGTGATATATAGAAATTCTACCAAAAAAGATCAGATTTATCAGTCTTTTCCTTTATGGTTTATGTGTACTCTTTAGTTTATTTAAGGAAGATTTCTTTGCCCAGAGGCATAAAATACTCACTTACACTTTTTTTTGCAATTAAAAAACATAACATAAACTCATAACTTAAAACTTACCATCTTAACCATTTTTAAGTCCATAGTTCAGTAGTGTTAAGTATATTTACAATGATGTGCAACAGATCTCCAGAAGTTTTTCATCTTGCAAAACTAAAACATTATACCCATTGAACAACAACTTCTCATTTCCCCCTCCCACTTTTTTTCTAGTAACTGGAGATTTAATTGTCACGATTAGGTAGTTTATCTTTTAACTCTCTGACTTTTTTTTTCCTCTACGTTTTAATGATGTAGTATATAAATCTCATTTACTTTTATTTAAGTAGCTTGCCAGTTGTCCTGGCACCATTTATTGAATAGTCTGTCTTCCTGCTAATAGCACATTTGTATATACTAACATCTTATATTTACAGGTGTCTGTTTCTACAATTTCTATTCTGTTCCATTGATCTATTTTTGTATTCATGTGCCATTACCACGTACTTCCAATTATTGTATTGTTAAAATAGTTTTTGATGTCTCGTAGGACAAATAACCATGATTTTTTAAAAAAAAATTTGTTGTCTACCTGTTCCCAGTTCTGATTTCCTCTTATCCTACTGTATTTTATTTTACGTTTTCATGGTGTTTATCACCTTCTAACAAATTTGATGATTTACCTGTTTATGATGTTTGTTGTTACTAGTTATCTTTCCTACCATATCTGTGAAACAAGAATGCAGTTTCTACAAGGACAGGGATCTTTTATTTCTTGACATCATACTGAGTGTTCATATGAATTTTCATAGTGTTTTATGCTATTCTCATTGAGTTTTATAAGGATAGATATAGGTATTCATATTATATAAAAATAACCACTTTTTGGAGGTCTTTTCCTTTCCAGAATTAATATGTTTATTTTCTTTTCTTGATTTATTGCATTGGCTGTGGCTTTCAGTACTATGTTGGATAGCACATGTGATTTCCATCATTACCTTTTTCTTAAAATACATGAAAAAACATCTGTTATTTTATTTTTAAGTATACTGTTTACTCTTGGCTTCTGATAGGTTTTAACAAAGTAGGGAAATTATTTTTTTGTTCCTAACTTGCTAAGAGTTTTTATTTTTGGCTTTTTAATTTTATCAATGTGAGGAGGCACATTAATTATACCTAGGGGAGTTTTTACCATTTTGAAGATGACATCACCGAGAGGAAGGAAAGTTGAACATGAGTGGTTGCAAAGAGAGAAACTGAGGAGAGCTTTTGGCAGTCTTACAGGAGTGGAGAGACTGTTGGAATTCAGGGTTACCAAGGCATCTAGAGCTTGAGTGACCAAGATCCTGAAGAGAATATGAACATAGAGAAGTGAGCCCAAAAGTCTAAACTATGGTTCCCCTAGAAGTTGTTGTAGATTAGTAAGCAGTGCAAGCCAATAGGCAAGGAAGTTGAGGAGAAAGTGGCTGCTAAGATGCTGGGAATCTAAGCAGAATTTCCAGCAGTCTCATGGTGCTATAGAAATAGAGTTTTGGTAAACATTCTAGGCTTTCATTTGAGATCTCTGAATGACTATTCCAGCATTAAGGGTGAACCAGAGAAGTTGACCAGGTCTTAATATGATTGAAAACTGGCTTCAAATTCGCTTAATCTCTGATTAGATTAGCTCCCATTGCCAGCCAGAAACTAAAGAAAATGTTTTATTTATTTATTTATTTATTTATTTGTTGCAGTAACATTGGATTATAACATTCTGTAGCTTTCAGGTGTGCATCATAGTATATTTCCAATTCTGTGTAGATTACATCATGTTCAACACCCAAAGACTAATCACAGTCCATCCCCACACGTGTGCCTAATCACCTCTTTCTCCCCCTCCACCCCACTGTAACCACCAATCCAGTCTCTGTTGCTGTGTTTGTTTGTTGTTGTTTTTATCTTCTACTTATGAGTGAGATCATATGATATTTGACTTTCTCCCTCTGACTTATTTCACTTAGCATAATACCCTCAAGGTCCATCCATGTTGTCATAAATGGCAGATTTCATCATTTCTTATGGCTGAGTAGTATTCCATTATGTATATATACCATATCGTCTTTATCCATTTGTCCCTTGATGGGCACCTAGGTTACTTCCAAGTCTTGGCTATTGTGAATAATGTTGCGATGAACATAGGGATGCGTGTATCTTTATGCATATGTGTTTTCAAGTTCTTTGGCTAGATACCCAGCAGTGGAATAGCTGGATCATATGATAGATTAGCTCCCGTTGCCAGCCAGAAATAAAGGAAATCTTCTATTGAAAAAGATGTCATTCACACTCTACAATTTTTTCCTATGTTTCAGTAAAATATTTAACAAGTGTATATTATACCATAAAAAGTACTAGAGGAAAGGTAAATTTAAAGGACTTGTAGTGTATAAAGAAATAGATGGAAAACATGACATCACTAGTAAGCATCTAACTTTAAACACCTTAAAGTATTTTTTATCAAGATGTGAATTTTTTTTATTGAGATCAATAGTTTACAACATTGTGAAATTTCAGTTTATATTATTATTTGTCTGTCACCATATAAGTGTTCCCTTCACCCTTTGTGCCCAACCCCTTGCCCCCTTAGCCCCCTTCCCCCTGGTAACCACTGAACTGTTTTCTGTGACCATGTGTTTATCTTCCACACGAGTGAAATCATATGGTGTTTGTTTCTTGTCTGGCTGGCTTATTTCACTTAATATAATACCCTCAAGGTCCATACATGTTGTTGCAAATGGGATGATTTTGTCTTTTTTATGGCTGAGTAGTATTCCATTGTATATATTTATACACCACATCTTTATCCAGTCATCAGTTGATGGGCACTTGGGTTGCTTCCACGTCTTGGCTATTGTGAATAGTGCTGCAGTGAACATAGGGGTGCGTAAGTAAGTCTCTTTGAATTGTTGATTTCAGGTTCTTTGGCTAGATACCCGGTAGTGGGATAGCTGGGTCATATGGTATTGCTACTTTTAATTTTTTGAGGAATCTCTGTACTGTTTTCCATAGTGGTTGCCCCAGTTTGCATTCCCGCCAGCAGTGTATGAGGATTCCCTTTTCTCTACAGCCTTTTCCAACATGTTATTTTTCTGTCTTGGTGATTATAACCATTTTAAAGGATGTTAGGTGATATCTTAGTGTAGTTTTTATTTGCATTTCCCTGATGATTAGTTGAACATGAAAAGATGTCTGTTCATATCCTCTGCCCATTTTTTCATTGGGTTGTTTTTTTGTTTTCAATTGTGTGAATTCCTTATATATTATGGAGATTAACCTCTCATCGGATATATGATTGGCAAATATTTTCTCCCAGTTGGTGGGCTGTTTTTTGTTTTGATCTTGGTTTCCTTTACCTTGCAGAAGCTCTTTAGTCTGATGAAGTCCCACTTGTTTGTTTTTTCTTTTGTTTCCCTTGTCTGAGAAGACATGGTATTTGAAAAAATCCTTTCAAGACTATGGCAAAGAATGTACTACCTATATTTTCTTCTAGAAATGTTTAGTTTCAGGTCTTACTTTCAAATCTTCAATCCATTTTGAATTTATATTTGTGAATGGCGAAAGATAGTGGTCTACTTTTATTCTTTTGCATGTGGCTGTCCAGTTTTCTCAACACCATTTATTGAAGACACTTTCCTTTCTCCATTGTATGGTCTTAGCACCTTTGTCAAAGATTAGCTGTCTGTAGATGTGTGGTTTTATTCCTAGGCTTTCAGTTCTGTTCCATTGTTCTGTATGCCTGTTTTTGTACCAGTACCATGCTGTTTTGATTACTATAGCTTTGTAGCATATTTTGAAGACAGGGATTGTGATGCCTCCAGCTTTGTTCATTTTTCTCACGATTGCTTTAGCTATTGGGCGTCTTTTGTTGCCTCATATGAATTTTAAGATTCTTTGTTTTGTTTCCGTGAAGAATGTCATTGGCATTCTGATTGGGATTGCGTTGGATCTGTAGATTGCTTTAGGTAGTATGGACATTTCAACTATGTTTATTCTTCCGATCCATATGCATGGAATATCTTTCCATTTCTTCATCATCATATTTCTTTCAGTAATGTCTTATAGTTTTCATTGTATAGGTATTTCACCTCCTTGGTTTAATTTATTCCTAGATATTTTATTTCTTTTGTTGCCATTGTAACTGGGATTGTGTTCTTGAGTTCTCTTTCTGTTAGTTCATTATTGGAGTATAGAAATGCAACTGATTTTTCTAAGTTCATTTTGTACCCTGCAACTTTACTGTAGTTGTTGATTATTTCTAATAGTTTTCCAGTGGATTCTTTAGGATTTTTTATATATAAAATCATTTCATCTGCAAACAGTGAGTGTTTCACGTCTTTGTTTCCTATTTGTATTCCTTTTATTCCTTTCTCTTACTTGTTTTGGCCAAAACCTCCAGTACTATGTTGAATAAGAGTGGTGAGAGTGGGCACCCTTGTCTTGTTCCTGTTCTCAGAGGGATGTCATTCAGTTTTTCCCCATTGAGTATGATGTTGGCTGTGGGTTTGTCATATATGGCCTTTATTATGTAGAGGTACTTTCCTTCAATCCCCATTTTATGAGTTTTTATCATAAATGGCTGTTGGATCTTATCAAATGCTTTGTTTGTGTCTATTGAGATGATCATGTGGTTTTTATCACTCATTTTGTTAGTGTGGTGTATCACATTGATTCATTTGCAGATATTGAATCATCCCTGTGTCCCTGGTATAAAATCCAGTTGATCATGGTGTATGATCTTTTTGATGTATTGCTGTATTCAGGTTACTAGTATTTTGTTGAGGATTTTTGCGTCTATGTTCATTAGCAATATTGGCCTGTAGTTTTCCTTTTTTGTGTTGTCCTTGTCATGCTTTGGTATCAGTTCGATGTTGGCCTTATAGGGTGTGTTAGGAAGTGTTCTGTCTTCCCCAGTTTTTTGGAATAGTTTGAGAAGGATAGGTATTAAATCTTCTTTGAATGTTTGGTAGAATTCTTCAGGGAAGCCATCTGATCCTGGGCTTTTATTTTTTGGGACGTTTTTGATTACTGTTTCAGTCTCTTGTGATTAGTCTGTTCAGATTATGTATTTCTTCTTCATTCAGGTTTGGTAGGTTGTAAGAGTCCAAATATTTATTGATTTCTTCTAGATTGTCCAATTTGTTGGCATATAGTTTTTCATAGTATTCTCTTATAATCTTTTGTATTTCTGTGGTATCTGTTGTAATTTCTCCTCTTTCATTTCTAATTCTATTTATTTGAGCTTTCTATCTTTTTCTTCATAAGTCTGGCTAAGGACTTGTCAATTCTGTTTATTTTCTCAAAGAACCAGCTGTTTATTTTATTGATCCTTTATACTGTCTTTTTTGTTTCAATTTCATTTATTTCTGCTCTGATTTTTATTTATTTATTTCCCTCCTGCTGACTTTGGGATTTATTTGTTTGTTCTTCTTTTTCTAGTTCTTTTAGGTATAGTTTGAGATTGCTTACTCGGGATTTTTCTTGTTTGTTATGTTGAGCCTGTATTGTGATGAATTTCCCTCTTATTGCTGCTTTTGCTGCATCCCATATGAGTTTGTTTGGTATGTTTTCATTTTCATTTGTCTCCAGATATTTTTTTATTTCTTCTTTAATTTCTTCAGTGATCCATTGGTTGTTCAGTAGCATGTTGTTTAGTCTCCACATCTTTGTCTGTTTCTCAGCTTTTTTCTTGTAGCTAATTTCTAGTTTTGTAGCATTATGGTTGGAAAAGATGCTTGGTATGATTTCAATCTTCTTAAATTTATTGAAGCTTGCCTTATTTCCAAACATATGGTCTATCCTTGAGAATGTTCCACGTGCACTTGAGAAAATGTGTATTCTGCTGTTTTTGGATGGAGTCTTCTATATATATGTATATATGTATCTATTAAGCCCATCTGGTCTAATTTTTCATTTAATTTCACTGTTTCCTTGTTAATTTTCTGTCTGGGTGATATGTCCAATGATGTGAGTGGAGTGTTGAGGTCCCCTACTATTATTGTGTCATTGTTAATATCTCTTTTTACTTTTGTTAATAGTCGCTTTATTCACTTTGGTGCTCCTGTTTTGGGTGCATAGATATTTGTAAGTGTTATGTCTTCTTGGTGGAGTGTTCCTTTTTTTTTTTTTTTGGAGTGTTCCTTTTATTGTTAAATGCTGCCCCTCTTTGTCTCGCTTTACCTGTTTTATCTTGAAGTCTACTTTGATATAAGTATGGCAACACCTGCTTTCTTTTGTTTGCCATTAGCTTGGAGTATCCTCTTCCATCCCTTCACTCTGAGCCTGTGTTTGTCAATGGAGCTGAGATGTGTTTCCTGGAGGCAGCATATTTTGGGGTCTTGTTTTTTAATCCATCTCACCACTTTGTGTCTTTTGATTGGAGAATTCAATCCATTTACATTGAGTGATTATTGATATAAAATGGCTTAATGCTGTGATTTTATAACTCATCTTCTAGTTCTCCTGCATTTCCTTTCTTTCTTGTACTGTGTATTTCAGCTTCCAATTCAGTTAGGTAGCTTTCTATGCTGATTTTCTTAGTTTTCTCCTTATTTCTTGTTTCTCTTTTATGCTTATTTGTTTAGTGGTTTCCATGAGGTTTGTATGAAAAATCTTGTAGATGAGATAGTACATTTTCTGATAAGCTCTTATTTCTTTAGACTAAACCAATTCCACCCCTTTCCTCTTCCTCTCCTAAGTTGGTTTTGTCACATCTTATTCCATCTTGTTTTGTGAGTTTGTGGTTAAAATGACAAGATTATATTTATTTTTGATGTTTTCCTTCCCTTTATCTTTAATGTTAGACTTGAAGGTTTGCTAACCTGTTCTGATGGATGCCTACAATTTTCTGATTTTGTCTGCCTGTTTATCTCCTTGCTCAAGGCTTTGTAACCCCTTTCTTGTTTTTTCTTTTTTCAGGTATGAGGGCCTTCTTGATGATTTCTTTTGTGGGGGAGGGGATCTTGTGGTGATGAACTCCCTTTGCTTTTGTTCATCTGGGAAATTTTTATTTCTCTATCATATCTGAAGGATATTTGCCCTGGATAGAGTATTCTTGGCTGAAAGTTTTTGTCTTTCATAGATTTGAATATATCATTCCACTCTCTCCTAGCTGGTAAGGTTTCTGCTGAGCAATTTGCTGAAAGCCTGATAGGGGTTCCTTTGTAAGTTATTTTCTTCTGCCTTGCTGCCATTAGTACTTTTTCTTTGTCATTGACTTTTGCCAGCTTCACTACTATATGCCTTGTGGAAGTTCTTTTTACATTGATAGAGTTAGGTGATATATTGGCTTCTTTCACTTTTATTTCCAGCCCCTTCCCCAGGCTTGGGGATTTCTCCACTATTATTTCTTTGAACAAACTTTTGCTTCATTCTCCTTCTCTTTTTCCCTCTGGAATACCTATAATCCTTATGTTGCATTTCCTAATTGAGTCAGATATTTCTTGGAGAATTTCTTCATTTCTTTTTAGTTTTAGTTCTCTGTGCTCCTCCATCTGAAGCATTTCTATATTTCTATTCTCGATATTACTGATTCATTCCTCCATAATATCAGCTCTGTTCCTCAGGGAATCCATATTCTTTATCTCATCCATTGTGTTTTTCATATCCAATATTTCTGATTGGTTCTTTATAATTTCAATCTCTGTTGTGAAGTAGTTTCTGAATTCACTGAACTGTCTATCTGCATTTTCTTGCAGCTCATTGGGTTTTTTTATGATAGCTATTTTGAATTTTCTGTCATTTAGATTATAGATTTCTGTGCCTTCAGGGTTGATTTCTGGGTACCTGTCATTTTCTTTTGTGTCTGGAGATTTAATATAATTTTTCATGCTGCTAGAGGGCATGGATTTACGGTTCCGCTTTGTGGTAGTAGTTGATCACTGCTTCCATGTCCCGCCCCTCGGTAGGGGTCAAGAACTGTGTATTCTGAGCCCACTGCAATCTGCAGCTCAGCTCACCCCTGCTGAATTGGGGTGTCAGGTAGGGGGAAGGGGTGCTTTCTTTTTCCTGCAGATCTCAGGGGCTTCTCACTGTGCCCTCACTATTTGCTCCTGGAGCGTTAGCTTCGTGAAGACACCCTTTTGATAGCTAGTCACCCTGTGTGGGGCTTTCCCCCCAGGCTGTGAAGGACCTTGGAGAGTGATGGTGTTCCCACAGAGTGCCTCCCCCACCCCCGTTTCCTTCGGAGCCATGCACAGTCCCTGGGTCATTGCACTTCAGGAGGAAGAGAAGATTTCTCTTACCTTGTTCCACTTCTTCAGGGGAAGCTCTAGCACCTCCACTTTCTGACATATGGCTGTGTGGGTCTCTTGGACATTTTTTGTATTCTATGGGTGTCCTCTGTTGGAATATGAATGTCCTTTTCATTGTATCTTTGATGGGAGAGTTTACAAGGATAGCTCACTCCACCATGATGCTGATGTCACCTCCCCTACACACCGTCTGCAATTTTTATTGCATAATATCTGACATTCAATCTCCAGCTTCTAGGCATACCAAGAGTCGTGAACAAGAGAAAAACGGATATACATAGATGATCAGATGTGGACTTCAGTGAAAAATGTTGTGCTTCTTCCTTCATCCCTCCTTTGTTTCAGATGAGAAGTCTGTTATTTGAATTGTTTTTCCCCCCATAGATAAAGCATCATGTCTCTCTCGCTGTTTTTGTTACATTTTCTTTGTGTTTAGTTTTCAGTAGTTTTACTATGATGTGTCTTGGGCTTATCCTGTTTAGGATTCACTTAGGTTCTTGAATCTGGAGTTTTATGTGTTTTGCCAAGCTTGGGAAGTTATCAGCCTTTATTTTTTGGAGTACTTTTTCAGCCCTGCCCAATTTATTTATTTATTTATTTTTTGCAGGGAGGAAGATTGGCCCTGAGCTAACATCTGTTGCCAATCTTCCTCTTTTGGCTTGAGGAAGATTGTACCTGAGCTAACATCTGTGCCAGTCTTCCTCAGTTTTTTGTACATGGGACGTTGCCACAGCATGGCTTGATGTGCAGTATGTAGGTCCACGCCTGGGATCCAAACTCATGAACGCTTGGCCAACAAAGCAGAGTGTGTGAACTTAACCAGTACACCACTGGACCAGCCCCACTGCCCTCTTTCTTTTTGAGACTTTAACAACATGGAAGACAGATATTTTGTTATAGTCTCACGGATCCCCAAGACACTGTTTATTTGCTTTCAGTATTTTCTCTCTGTTGTTCAAATTGGGTGGTTTCTATTCTTTGGTCTTCCACTTCAGTGATTTCTTTCCTCTGTCCTATCCATTCTACTTTTGTACTCATACATTGAGTCTTTATTTCAGTTAATTGTGTTTTTCAGTTCTGAAATTTCCATTTGGTTCTTCTTTATTTTTCTTTCTTTGCTGAGACTCTCTTTTTTGGCTTGTTTCAAGTATGTGTGTAATTGCTCTGTGAGTCGTTTTTTATGATAGCCAAATCTTAACATCTCCATCATCTTGGTATTGGCATCTGTGAATTGTATTTTTCAATTCAGTTTGAGATATTCCTGGTTTTTGGTATGATGAGTGATTTTCATTGAATACCTGTACATTTTGGGTATTATGTTCTGAGACCCTGGATCTGCTCCACCGTGGGATGGAGGGGAGAGCTCTGTCTTATGACTGTCCAGTGGCGATAGAAGTCCGGATTCCTCAGTTTGCCTCTGTTAACTTTCAAGTTGGAGGGAATTTCGTCATTACTGCTTGTAAGGGATAGGAATTCTGACCTCCATTGACTTTTCCCTGCCTAGGAGGGGCAGGAATGCCACAATACTGCTTCCCACATGGCCTCCACAGGGGAGGGCCTTTTTACTGTTGGGCAGTGGTGAAACACCTCTTCTGACACTAGCCTGTAGCAGAGAAGGAGAGAGGTACCTTGTCACTGCCAGGTGGAAGTCCAAGCTCTCTATGTGGTCTTCCCGGACACCATGGGGAAGGAGGTCTCATTATTACCTGGCAGAGACCAGCCTTCAGCTAGCCTTCTCTGACACTACTGTGATGGGGATTGTGGGGTGCCCTGTTACAGCATGGCAAGGGTGAAAGTCTAGGCTCCCCTCTTCACTTTGCTGGTGGGAGTAGGTCCACAATTTTTTTGTGTGATGCTTGTGTACAACAGCTTTTGTCTAGGTTGTCCCTTTGCTGATCTTTTGACTAGGAAGAAAAGGATTTGGTTTGGTTTGGTTGTTTGTATTTTTTTGTGGGGAGATCTGGGCCTGTTGGTATTTCCAAGTTGCCAGCTTCTTCAGCTCCAAGTCTGGGATATATAAGGCACAAAAGAAAACCTGTAGAACACTCTACTTTGTCATTTTCCTTGTATCCTGTGGTTCCCTGCCTGGTCTGCCGCCTTCTCTCCACCTTTAGTCTTCTTAACTTTGTTATGTATGATGTCCAGGACTTTTAGTTTTATTTAGTGAGAAGAATAGGGAAAAATATATCAGTTCCACCTTTCCAGAAGTGAAATTCCTCAAGTTATTTTAATTTTTAATTATTTAGTTTTCATTATAGTTAAAATTCCTTTATAGTGTGTTTGCCTTGTGCTTGATTGGGTAGAATTTTATCACTGTGGCTTACTGATAGGGCTTAAAATTTTTTAAATGAAAGTATGGTTCATTATCTAGAAATGGAAATTTTAGAATTAATCTTTTAGTCTTAATTATTTTGGAGAGTGATAATTTTCTATATCCCACTTTATTAAAAATATATACGTAGGGGCCAGCCCCGTGGCCGAGTGGTTAAGTTCATGCATTCAGCTTCGGTGGCCCAGGGTTTCGCCAGTTTGAATCCTGGGTGCGGACATGGCACCCCTCATCAAGCCATGCTGAGGCCGCATCCCACGTGCCACAACTGGAAGGACCCACGACTAGAAATGCACAGCTATGTACCAGGGGGCTTTGGGGAGAAAAAGGAGAAATAAAATCTTTCAAAACAAAACATAAAATCTCTAGTTTTTGTTTGCCTCAAGATGAATGTCCCAGTTTAGTTTACATATTAATTATACATATTTTAATGAATTAATAATATTTTAAATATATTAACTTTATCTACTGCCCCTTCATTTTCTGAAGTAGATTGCATTAATTTCATGTGATTGATCCAAGTAGATCCAACTGACTGTCATATTGTTTTCCTAAATTTCAAGTTCCCTTTATAACTACGTCAGAGAATGAATTAATATGCTAAGAAATCACTAAATGCTATTCTGAATGGTTTAGAAATAAATGGGGTAAGTTAAAAACCATCTTAAATACTACCTGGATTTTTATAGCGAATTCCTGATTTGGGCCTATAATGTGCCAGGCATTAAGCTGGATGTTGGAAGGAATATCTTCACTTTTATTTTGGTCTTTGCTTATAGTAGTTTTCAGTTTTATTGAGGATCAGGGACCTCTTGGAGGATCTGGGGTCCTCCAAACATTCACACACTTTCAAATATATTCAATCAGAGAGTTTGAGGACCTTCTGAAATCCCCAGAGTTCACAGACCTTGGGTCAACCCTGTGCTCTGCAGTTTTTAAGACATTTTTACGTGCTTTGTTACTCTTTTAACTGTCACAACAACCCTGAGAATTAGTGGCTTGGTACTCATATTTTACAGTAAAAAACTGCTCAAAATGGTATGTGACTTGTCTAGTTATCACATAGCTGTCAAATGTGAGTCTAGAATTGGAAGACTTTCCCAACTTCTAATAATTCCTTTAGAGGACATCATCATTTTCTAATGTTGCTACTTAATGTCAAATTGCTTCCTAATAAGGTTGTGTCACCTTTTCTTCACTGTCAACAAAGGAGCATGCCAATTTCACGGCATTATCACATTGAGTGTTCCCCCACCCAGTGTTTGCTAAATTGTTATGTGCACAATATTTAATGTTTCTTTGTGTATATTTAGGGAGGTCTATTCACTTATTCATTGGAGTCTTAGCAGTTTTTAAGTCATTATGTATAAATTTTTAATATATTGAAGATATTAACTTTGTCATAGTTTTTGCAAATACTTTCACTTTTTGCCTTTTAATTGTATATGATTTCTTTTTATGTATAGAAGTTTTGAATAAATATTCAGATCTACCACTTCCTCTAATCTTTTTTTTAGTGTAGAAATATCCAAAGATTTGACACACTCAAGTGAATGCAGACACACACTATATTCACAGATATTTTATTTTAAAAACATAACGAGAATTTAAAAGATTAAGAAAGGGAATGTCATTTAAGTTGTGATTATTTGACTTCTTTTTGTCATATGTTTATTGGCTGTTGGTCTTTCTTTGAATATTTTTTGTTTAATCTCTCAAAATTTTTATAAATGATGTTATGCAGAAATCTGTTTTCTCCTAAAATAGGTAATTAGTTCTGATACCATTTATTGAATTTATTTTTCTTACCCACTGTTCAAAGTCTACTTTTATCATATATAAGATTCCCATATATACACATATTTGTCTATACTAATGTTCTTTTGATCTAATTCTTTATTGCTGCATAATTATCATACTGTTTTAATGTTATTGTAGCTTTAAAGACTTCTCTTATTAGTCTTTCAAAAATGTTTGTCTTGCTTGTTTTTGGTATTAATTCTTATAGATTAACTTTAAAATATATTAATCCAGTTAAAAAAATAAAGATATGAAGGATTTTGATTAGAATTGTGTTGAGGGAGCTGGCTCCGTGGCCGAGTGATTGAGTTCGCTCACTGCGCTTTGGTGGCCCAGGGTTTTGCTGGCTCAGAACCTGGCCGTGGACATGGCACCGCTCAGCAGGCCATGTTGAGGCTGCATCCTGCATAGCACATCCAGAAGGACCTACAACTAGAATATACAACCATGTCCTGGGGGGCTTTGGGGAGGGGGAGGGAAAGGGGAAGGGGAAGGAGGAGAAAATGATTGGCAACAGTTGTTCGCCCACGTGCCAATCTTTTAAAAAAAAAAAAGCTGCATTGAGTTAAAGATTCATTTGGAGGAAAAACTGACCTGTCTATTATTCCATCTTTATGCTTGATCAGTGGTGTTACATCATTGTTGAGTTCCTCCGTTGTACTTCTTTATGTTTCTTCTACACCTATGCACCTTAGTGGAATCAGAAGATCTTTTCTATTTCTGTGCTCCGGGCAACTTTTCTTACGCTCTCTGGCTCCCAGGAGTCTTTTCCTGGCCTTCTCACTGGAAAGCTGGGGTTTCTTTGTCTCAGAGTCTTAGCTCCACCCACCCCTTGCACAGCTATTCCCCATTGGGGCCCTCCTGGGTTGAAGCAGTAAGGGAAAGAAAGAGAGAAACACATAGAAAGGATTCTGCCTGTACTCTTCATACTACCCTGGCACCCTTTTCCAGTTCGTTAGGACGGAGGGGCCAGTTTTCTTTTAGGCTTTTAGGTGTCCTACCTCAGTAGTACAGCTTCGTGACTTGGACTAGCTTCAGGGCAGGGTCAGCAGAGAAAAAAAGAAAAGGAACTGGGAACCCCCCCACCCCAAACATATACTTTCCAGCTCATAGATGCCCCGTTTACTCTAGCTAGAAAGAGGGGGTTTCTTCTGGGGTTTTTACTTTGTGCACCTGTTGCATAATTTTAAGACTCCACCCACCCTCATGTCAAAGTGGTAAATAAACAAAAGATTTTTTAAAAAATGAGTAAACTCACTACCGTGTTGCTTGTTCTTCAAGTTTTGACTCCCCCAACCCATGCATGTGCCATTGTTTACTTTCCAGAGTTCTCAGGGAGTTACTTTTAGTAGTTTCTCCAGAGTTTTAGTTGTAATCAGTGGGAGAGAGGGGCTCTTATGGGCTTACTCTGTCTTGGCCTTCACTGAAAGTGAAGTTATTTCCTTCTGAAAATAACTTTTGTTTTTACTTTATAAAAATTCTTTCTTGTTCCTTGATTACTGCATTTTATGAACAGACTTTTCTTGTTTTATGAATATTTTGGCCTCTTGAATCTCTCTGAAGATACCAGTTACAGTTAAGAACATTTTATTTCTTTTTGTTGCTGTGCTCTCTTTTCTTTGGGTCATTGTGCCCGATTTTTCACCTTGGTGCCTCGCTTAGTTTTTATTAAGCAGCTGATGATTCTTGACTGTTCTTCTTTATAGTGTTTTCAAATGAAGGTCTAAATCAGTGATTGTCCATTTTGAATGTATATAACAGTCCCTTGGGGACCCAATTTAAATGCGGATTCCTGGCCTCACAAAAATCGGATTCTTTAAGTCTGAAGTGGGGCACCTAAAAACTTTAGATGTTTCTGATGCTGATAATATCTTGGTGTCTGGTGTAATTCTGTAAAGGTCAGTATTATCCTTTATGCAGCCTTGTTTTCTCCATTGAATATCCTCACAGACCACAGGACTCTGCAGGTTGGTTTCTCGCTTGCTGTAGGAGATGGAGTTCCCCTTTTCTTTATCATGCCCTTGCAGGGACAAGGCTAAGAAGCTGGGACCTGTCCCTTCCTCAGTTTTTTCTATAGGGAAGGAATTTATCTGCAAGGAGAGTTCTGATAAGTTCTGAGTTGTCTCCTTTTTTTCCTTCCACTGCGGTTGTCCCTAGCCTGCTGTTATCTCCATCTCAAAGTTCACACTATAATAAGCCCTCTGACAAAGACTTTAGGCTCATAGTAAATGCTGTAGCCAGCTATTTACCATTTACCATCAGAGTCATACTGGTCTTCTTTGGTGGTTTTTCACTTAGTTGCCCTGTGGGCTGCCTACACTCCCAGGCCCTCCTAACATAAGGTGTTTAAGAAGAAGAGGTAGATGAATGGGCTCAGTCTGCCGTTTTGAACTAGATGTCAACTGTTACTTTTAAAGTTATGTTGGTTTTTAATGTGCCAAGAAGTATTTCTTTTGAATTCTCACATAAAATCTGTAGCTGGATCACAGCTTACTCCTGCTAACTCAGGTGTGCAAAGAAAATGTAGCTTCTTTATTTTGGTATGACTCACCTCCTCCTTTTGATGAGCCCTGATCACCGAGTAACTGGAGGAAGAGTACCAGTCTTACGCTACTCTGATAAACTAAGTCCTATCTAGTAATTTAAATTGATCTCTTTGGATATTTCAGTCTCTGTTTGGATACTACTCATTCAAGTATTATCTTTTCTCTCATACCTTCCCACAGTAGAACCCAGACTTGTGGATGTTTAGGTGTTTATGGCTTATGTGACCTTGTAGTGGTTGAAGGGTACCAAGACCCTCAGTCTATGTGCTATCTTCCCTGGTTTCTCACTGGTCTCTCCTTTAAAGTAACTGGTCTGGCTACTCCCTGGAATTATAACTACTATGGTGCCTACCAGTACTGTCCTTGGGTGTTCTTCAGATGTCTATGCCTGAAGTTTACAACTGATATTACTTGAGATGTGTTCTTTTGGCTCCCAGGATGCATTGGCCATCTCTCCTGGTGTCACAGATAACCTGAGGTCTAGCTAGGGCTTCCCATTGGCCCCCTAGCCTGGTGCTCTCTTTTCCAGGCCTCTGCTGTGGAGTTACTTTGCCCCTATCACAGTGACCTCTTTTGGTAAACTCACCATCCAGCTTAAGTTACCTTTCCTGTACTACTTTTGAGCTCACAGGAATTTCCCAGTGCCTGCTAGGCACACAGGAGAAAAGGGAGACTCCAGAGCCAGTATCATACCCTTCCTCGTTCCTCATTCTGATTGTGCTTCTATGCATATGTTTTGAGGTGGCCATCTCCAGCTTGTGCTAGGTGTGTATGAGGGGAGGTAAGAGGTTGGTGTGGTGTGTGCAAGCATACGTGTGTGTTGGGGGGAGATGCTTCTGGAAGGCAGTCACTTTGCACAGTCTTGACAGGAAGCAGAGCAGAAGCCATTCCAACTCCCAGATTTCCTCGCTCCATCAAACATACCTTTCCTTTTCCAGCCTTCACCTGGAGAGGATAATGCGACTACTGGTCTAATCACTTCTCTTGTCTCTGTTTCACTTTTTTATCCCACAATTTTTTGGCCAGAATCAGGAATTTGAGGCTTTAATTTACACTTTCTCTAGGTTTTATCATCCTTCTACCAGAGGTAGCAGGCCTTATGTTCTAGCTGTTGTGAGCAGAAGGGATATCTGCTTTCTACTGTGGAAGAAACTGTAATATGAGTCTTTTAGGCTTGGTCAGAAAATATTAGTGTTTAAAAAAATTCCTTCTTTGGGACAACCAAACTCTAAAGACTGTTATCTTACTGTAAAATCCTTTCTTTAATTCAGAAGGTGAATATTAAATTTTTCTCTTTTCATTCCTAAACTTCCCCAAGGAAATGGATGCTACTCATAGAATAGTAGAGAAGTCAAGAGAAGGAACTGCAACTGGGAAAAGCATATTAATAAATGTTTTCATAATCCTTAGGGTGTAGCTACCATTATTACTCTTCTTTTTCAAAATTTCCATAGTTTTTCTTGCACATTTACCCTTTTATGCTTTTAATTGTAGTATAGATTCTTATATGATCATATTTCTAAAACATACTGTAGTTTTTATTTGATTTGTATTAAGCCTATAATTTTGGGATCAGTTTTTGTCTTAATAATAGTTTTCCCAAACAGCAAAGTAATCTGTGTCTCTTTTTTCATATCTTCTTTAAATATTTATCAATGAGGTTTTGTAAAATTTTGAAATGTGCCTTTAAAATATAGGGCTTCTGTCCTTTTTATACTATTCTTTTTCTTTTTGAATTTTTTTGTGTTTAAGAGAGCAAAATCCAGCTTGCAGCTAGTTCCTTCTGCCTTGTGGCTCTTTCCTGTCTCTTTTCATAGTACTTTGCCTTTTCTAGAATTCTTCATATTTGTTTACTAGCATGTGATCAGTTCAAGGGCAAGGACTCAGGTTTTGCTTGTCTTTGTTTGCCTTAGTGCCTAACAAATTCATGCTCATGATAGATATGGGAGAATCAGCAGTTCTTATACTCTTACCCTGATTTATTTTCCCCATAGTACTTACTATATTGTAATATATTATATAGTTTACTTATGTGTTTAATTGATTGTCCCCTCCCACTAAATTCTAAGTGCCATGAAGGCAAGGATTGTTAACTGTTTTGCTTACTGCTGTTATTTCTAACACCTAGAAGACTACCTGGCACAAAGGTGACCAGGGATTGTTTGTGGAATGTTTAATTATTGAATTGTTGAAATTTAGATAATTGCCTCAATCATACCATACGATCATTACCATATGATAGGTATAAACTTCTGATATGGAAAACAGTTAGTAATATAATCATAAAGGTGTAGAGTTTAAAAGCAAGTAAGACCTTAGTGTCTAATTCTGTTCATCTTTTAAAATGACCCAGAGGTGAAATGACTTGATTTAATCACAAAGTCAGTTAATTGTAGAGATGGAATAAAAATTTAGAACTCTGGAGTAAAACTGAATAGTGGTGTTTGGGTATATGGTAGGCAGGGCATATGATTGTAGTTAAGAAAAAGCACAGGTTCTGGAATCAGATAGATATAGGCAAGTTACTTGATCTCCTACGCATCAGTTTCCTCCTCTGCAAACTAGGAATAATTGTACCTTTTTTATAGATTTTCTGAGACATATATGAGACAAAGCATATTAACTCTTAGCACACTGCCTGGCACTTAGTGAAGGCTCAATGAAGGTAGCTCCCATTATTACTATTTGGGATAGTTTTCATCTCTAGCTTGTGGATGTGAAGGATCTTTAGCTCTTGCTGGGACTTTAATCCCTGCAATGTGCCAGTGCCCATGCTGTCT
The DNA here is from genome assembly GCF_037783145.1 of Equus przewalskii. Lineage (NCBI taxonomy): Eukaryota > Metazoa > Chordata > Mammalia > Perissodactyla > Equidae > Equus > Equus przewalskii. The sequence goes on along the minus strand of NC_091844.1, from coordinate 70,787,116 downwards.
GGATTGGTGCATCTCCTCTTCCTTTGGCTTAGAGAACACTATTCCCTGGAGTCTTTTGCCTGTTTAACACCTACTTATCTTTCAGGTCTCTTTTTATTTCTTTAATTTTTTAACCTTTATTTTGAGAATTTCTAAACGTATACCAAAGTAGAGAGTATGATGAACCACTATATATCCATTACCCAGCATCAAAGCTGTCAGCTTTAGGTCTCTTTATACGTCAAAGAAGATTTTCCTTCCTTTTTTTTTTTTTTTTTTTTTTGCTGAGGAAAATTCACCCCGAGTTAACATCTGCTGCCAATCTTTCTCAATTAGTACATGAGCTGCAACCACAGCATGGCCACTAACAGATGAGTGGTATAGGTCTGTGTCTGGGAACCAAACATGGGCCGCCAAAGTGGAGTGTGCTGAACTTAACCTCTAGGCCACCAGACTGGCCCCAAAGAAGCTTTTCTTGATATCCTAGTAAACACCTTTTAGCTTTTTTCCTTCATAATACATTAGCCCAGTTTGCAATTGTGTATATAATGTCTCTTCTTCATTAGATTGCAAGCTCTGTGAGACACGAGTTTTGTCAATTTTCTTTATTGTCATATGCCCAGTGTCTTATACAGTGCCTGAAACATGATAGGCATTGTATGTGAATGAATTATTTAATAACTGAAAAGTTTGCTAAGGGGTTTGAAAAAAGGAACATTTGGTGGAACACCTTTTGAGTGACAAAGATTGGGAAGAATTACTTGGACAGCTTTATATTAAAACCATAGGTACCTTCTTAGGCTCAGGTTCATATACTTTAAAGCAACCTTGTGCTCTTAATTTGTTTTTTCTAAGTGAGCTGCTCTGCTGGAAAGCTAAATTCACTGACTTCCTAGCAAGAATTTTAGTTGAGTTTATAAGATATTGTCCTTTGTACATGACTAGCTTTCAGGGGTCACTCTTAGATAAGGTAACGATCCATTGAGCTCCTAGACCTGTGGGGCTAAGAGATCAAGAACCTCGATAATTCTGTAAGGAAGTAATGTTCTTGAGGCCCTTGCTCAGCCATTGGCCTGTCTATCTCTTGTTACTGTAGCTTCATTTGAGGAAAATTCAAGAAAACTGTTTTTCTCTTCAAATTGCTGTCCCCTCCTACTTCTTTTGTACTGTTTTGAAGCAGTAACCATGGTTTCTAGTAGAGGCTCCTTGGAGCTTTAGAAACATCAGTCAGCTTCACAGCTGGAGGCAGAGTGATCTAGATAAAAGCATACGAATAAAGCTGACTGTGTTTTCCCCCCTCTGTTATAACTGAGTTCTTTCATTAGGGAGCACTTTGCATAAAGTGCACTGCTCATTGTTCCCACTAGAGTAGACAACATTTTCATTTAAATTAACAGTAAGTTAGCACCTGGCTCCTTTTTAGAATCAGGAAAAGGGACGTAATGCTACTACTCACCTATCCTCCACCTGAACCTACCCTCTCTCTATCCTCTTCTTTCTCTTCTCTATTTCTTTACCTCATTCCCTGGGCCAAAAGTGAGTGATACTAACGCCGATATTTGAGGCTCAGATGGGTAAGGTTGTGAAGTTGCAGCTTTGGATTAATGGGGGGAAAAAAGGAATGAAGGAGCATTAAAATCTTGATACAGTGGTACCAGGATTTGCCAGGATTGAGAAGGATCAAGGGCCAGCTCTTGTCAGAGGGCCAGAATAAGTGATTTCTAGAAGTAAGACTTGGCAGCAAATACTGTCATAAGGGACGGCACTTTTGAGAAGGGAAAGGAAATCTATATTCATTAAGCATCTAGTATGTGTTGAATGCCTGCATAGATATTTTTTATTATATCATGTTCTCTTTTATACTAGGCTGAAAGAGCTCTGAGAAATTTAAAGTGATTCATAATTGTTTTATTTGTAATGATTTTTTATTCTGAAACTGTGCCACTTTAGCTTATAGCTGATTTGTATTATCTTGTTTCTTGGTGATCTAGACCAGGGGTTGGCAAACTATAGCCTATGGGCCAAATCCTGCCCGCAGCCTAGTCTTTGTGAGTAAAGTTTTATTAGAATTTAGCCACCATCCTCATTAGTTTATGTACAGTCTATGGCTGCTTTTGCACTCCAAAAGCAGAGTTGAATACTTGCTACTGAGACCATATAGCCTGCAAAATCTAAAATATTTACTGTCTGACTCTTACACAAAAGATTGCCAACCCCTGATCTAGATGGACTGGGTCAGTTCATAGTTCATCTTGGACCAGATATGGAAATGGTTATTTTGGGAGGAAAACATACTCTTAGGTTAGTTATACTCCTGGTGGACCTTAGAACAGTGGCAGCATGAAAGGAGGGTGCTAGAGATTTAGATGAGCGTGCTGGGCTTCCTGGGCCCTTTTTAATCATAAGTCCAAACATAAACTGTGAAAGGAAACTTTAAATGTAAACATTGTAATTTTTTTTGCATGAGGGCTTTCCCATTTTCTTTTCCTACATACATACTGTGTCCATAGTCTCACATGGACCTACTCTAATTCTGTTACTCATTCATGTAATCACATAACTGTAGACTTACGCAAGTACTTTAATTGGAATTGACCTTGAAGATCATCTGCTCCAACATCCTTATTTTACAGATGGCAAAAACTGAGTCCCTGAGAAGTTGACACATGCCTGATATCACAAAAGCAGGTTAGTGGCAAATCCTGGGAGTAAAACCCTGGTTTTTTGAATAATTTCCTGCTGTCATGCATAGAGGCATTCACATATGAAATCTACCCTGTAAGGCCTAGTCCGATACATGTTTAGCTCTAAGTTGGACCTCTTAGAAAACAAAGAAACAGCTGAAGAGGAAAGCAGCATTACATCTAACTTCTAATTTAACTCTGCTACTGATACCTTTGCAATTTTTAGTAGGTGCACATTTTTTGACAAACAGAAGAATCTAGCAGATAAATTAGGCTTGTAAGGATGACTGCAGAATAAGATCCAGATATTTGCTTCATTTCCTTGTCCCTTTTCACAATGTAATTTCACATGAGGGAAATGTGCAGTTATTAAAGTAAGCACAGTGGTATATTCACAGTCCCTAAGTAATTTGTAAGTGGAACACTGAAGAATCCAGAGTCCATGTTGCTATAAGTAGGTTACATAAGTGTGTTTAAATGTTTTTCTTTTGTGAACTGAACAAACTGAAATTTGTAATTTACAATAAAAGGGCTTAATTTATGATTTCATAACTTAATGCAAAAGACTTCCTTAAGAAAATTAGATATTGTTTAACTAAAAAGACAAAAGAAATGCACCAGAAATTATAGCCTTTTTACTTTTATATTCCTGATAGGAATATTGCCGTCACAATTGGGGCAGAGTAATTATTTTCCTTAAATTCAGTGTTAGAAAGGCCTCTCCCTTTATTATATTAGAAAATAATCCTAGAATTTCTTCTTGCTGGTTCCCTGGGGACCCATTTTAGACAAGAGAAATCCTAAGAGAGCTTGCACAAAAGATCTTCGTTGGAAACTATACTATCAGAGCAGATACTAGCATCTTTTTGGCTTATTCTGCAGATGATTTATAAAACCTTAGCACAAGTATTATTTTGCCTATATTTAATTAATCTCTACAGAATTGTTTAATTGTTCCTTCTTTCCCTCTATGAAATGTCAGGCCCCTCTACTTTCTTTCCTTTTACATTGGAAAAGTGTTTTAAATTTTTTCTTAGTAATATAAATAATGAGAAAATTCATGTTGTAGCTCAATACTCTTTAGTCAATCTTAATTATAAACTAGGATGCGATGAGACTATGTTCAACTTTTTTTTTTTTTAAAGATTGTCACTTGTAACAACTGTTGCCAGTCTTCTTTTTTTTTTCTTTCTGCTTTTTCTCCCCAAATCCCTCCAATGCATAGTTGTATATTTTAGTGTGGGTCCTTCTAGTTGTGGGACATGGGACACCACCTCAACGTGGCCTGATGAGTGGTACCGTGTCCATGCCCAGGATCCGAACCAGTGAAACCCTGGGCCGCCTTATCAGAGCATGTGAACTTAACCACTCGGCCACGGGGCCAGCCCCTATGTTCAACTTTTAAAATACGTGATTACTATTTAATCTTTCAGAAATTGAAGCCATTTTAGTAATTCAATGTTTTGTATTTAATTTTATATTTTTATCTATCTCCAAATGGATTGTCCACATAAAGAGAATCAAATGGAATATGTTTGTTTAAAGATTGTTTTCATTACAGTTGGTTCCGTTAGACTTGAGATTGACATATAGTCATAATGATTTGGGTATCACTTATCTGGACCTCTGATTTACCAGCATAGTTTAATTATCTAAACTAATAGTTTTCAGTTCTTCAAAACCATGTTTTCTCTTTGATAGTCATAAAAATAATTGATTCCTCTTTACTGTTGTTTGAAATTTAAAATTAATTTGTTAGGAAAAAATTGAAAGAATTAGGTACAAAGTGCTTCTTTGTTTTCAAACTTATTAACACATCTCCAATTTATTGAATTCTACTAAAATTTACAGAAGTTTCTGGCATGAGTTCCATAAGCTACTTCAGAGGGCCGTTAAGCTCTCCTGATATATACAAAGTTTTATCCATGTGGGAATTCTTTTGAGATGAAATGTCTATAGCTTTTATTGGAGTCTCAAAGCTGTCCATCACCTAAACAAGGTTGAAAACCATTTTTATAGGGCTTCTGAAGCATTGTACCCGCCAAAGAAATATTGAAGGTAAATTTGCTTTGCATTCTAGAATCATTTAATCATAGAATCTTGGAGGGACTAACTTCCATTTTTTACAGATGAGGAAACTGAAACTCCTAGAAGTTCAGCGACTTAGCCAAGGGTATTGTCGTTTAATACTTGTTAAACTAGCGGGGGACCCAGTGGGGCTCTTGTGGTATCCTGATTGATTTCTTAGGGCCTTTTTAGCCTTCCAGCCTCTGCACAGAGGTTGTTGAGCTTTTGACTTGCCAATAAGGTACTTGTATTTGAATAGAAAGCTTTTATGGGCACAATAGAGATCTCTAACAGTTTGCTCCAGTTATTTCATGAATTGTTAACATGATGCCAGTTATTTCATTTCTTAGAAGGAGGATACTTGGAGGTCCCAATAGTCCCAAAGGGAAATCTCTTAGTCTTCATTAAAAAAATCATACCTTTGGCAGTGTCCATGTTAAAGTAGACTTAGAAGCAAGGTCACGAGACTTCAGACTACAGGAATCTTAGGCCTTTGGGCATTTCATTCATTCATTTAACAAATACTTATTTTGTGCCTATTATGGAAATGTAGGTTTTACTAGTTGATAAAGAATACTCGTGGAAAATTATGAAATTGTATTAATTTAATAATATTACTAGTTTAATTAATATTGGGAAACACTTTTCTTTTAATCACTACCCAAGAAAGAAAATGTCATACAGTAATGTTGACAGCAGTTTTTATAAAATAGTCCTTAGTACACTAATCTAACAGAATTATGAAATAATATAAATTCTCAGACTATTGGGAATTAAGGATATCTCCTTATTTAAATAGGACCAAAGCAAAAAAAAAAAGGATTTTTGTTTTATTTACCATTTTGCACTATCTGATTAAGATTTAATGATTGTTCGTAATAGTTTTTTTAATGTTTAAATTTAGTGGTCATATTTCACATTGTGAGCATACATCTTCAATTTTTACATTGTTTGGTAATATAAGCATAGTTGTAGGTGTAAAAGCTACATCAGATTAATTGAAAATATTCGTAAGTGAACTTAAATTTCAGTCACTTTTCATATATACTTAAGGTGCTTTCAAAATAAGGATTTTTCCAATTTAATGTGCTTTTATGTTTCAAAGAACTAAAGACTGATCCCATTTTAAAACATTCATTTTACATGGAGTGCTTGAGATTTATGAACTGTGAGATTTTTTGTATAGCTTTCCAATCTCAGTTGATCAGTTTGGCTTTTCTAACTGGAACAAGATTCTTTAACATTCTAAATCCTATTTTAAGATTCTTTAGCCAGTTCAGCTCATGCAAAGAAATGACTCCAACAGAATATTAACAATGCAGTCTTTATATTGTGTTTATTTTCACATTCTATGCATTTTAAAAATGTTTTTATTTTATTTCTATATGTTTAAGGTATGTAATTGCTTCTCAAGCGCCATTCTAATTTCTGTTCTCCAAATCTTATTGCCTCTTACTGTTATTACTCCCATGGTAAATCTCTTCTTTGGATTGCATTTATAGCAGTTTTTATAATATGCATAGAACTTCAGTCACTGAAATAAAACTGAAGTTACTTTCTGTACCTTAATTTTCATCAAGTCAAACTCCTTTTCTCTCCAAGTAGTCTATATTTTGAAGGTTTCAGTACATGTTATCATCTTGTAGTACAAAAATAATATCTGGTATTGTTAAGGTTTGTCACTTACAAAGTTACTAGAGAATGGAGTGTTTAAAATTTTCATGCAGTTTACATGGAAAACCTTCTGTAATTCTATAGCTTCAGTGTTTTTGTTTTTAAAAATACTGTTTATTTGTAATCAGTCAGTGAAGCTGCACTGTTAACAATGCTGGGAGAAAAGGACTCAATAGTTCCTGAGCATCTTCATCCTGCTGCTTTCCCTGACAGTTTTATTAGTTGGGATTCCTCTGGAGATCATTCTTGGGAAAACAACTCCTTCTTCCTCCCACCTTTACCCAAGAGGTCAGAACACAAGTATTCCTTCCTTAGCATGTACTTTAATCTTGGTTACAATTATTATGTCTTACCCCCTTAATTGTTCCTTGTTACTACTTCTGTAGTTTCAAAAATACCCGCTGTAATTAAAATTCAGAAGGAGCACTGAGACTTCAATGTAACTGTCAGTTGTTATATTAATTACAATTTACTGATTGGGCATGTGATTTGGGAAGAATAGGAAAAAGTAATTGGATGGTTAACTTTTGAAGTTTTTAAATAAACTCTAAATTCTTTTTTACATTTATGTAATAACTAGTAGTTTCCTGAATAGCAGTTCTCTAGGCAATCAAGATGATAGATTTTGGTTAATAAATTTGAAAAATAAGTAGTGTTATTTGAAATATTTAAGTTATTCTCCATAAAATACTGTTCAGTAATCTCCTAATTCATTTCATAAAAATTTATTGCCCTCCATTAAAAAGCAGAATTAAAAATATTGTTTAGTGGGGCCAGCCCCTTGGCCTAGTGATTAAGTTTGGTGTGCTCCACTTTGGTGGCCTGAGTTTGGTTCCTGGGTGCAGACCTACACCACTCATTGGTGGTCGTGCTGTGGTGGCAACCCACATTCGAAATGGAGGAAGATTGGCACAGATGTTAGCTCAGGGCTAATCTTCCTCAAAAAAAAAAATTAATTAATTTAAAAAAAGAGTCTCTTTAAAAAAAACTAATGGATCAAAGGAGAAAATCCAAATGATCATTTTGACAGTTACTGGTAAAACATTTGATTAAATTCAATATTCCTGATAAAATTTTTAGAAAAATCTTAAATAGAACCTCCTCACTTTATAAAAGGTATATAGAGAACACAGAAAATATTGTAGATAATTGTGAAATATTTGAAGCATTCACTTTAAAGTTAGAAACAAGGCAAGGACACTCATTATTCACCACCTCTGTTCAACCTGTACAGGTCTGTCCAGCACACTATAAGAGGAGAAAAAAGGTGGAAGAATTGGTATGGAAGAAACAAAACATAGTCAGAAGATGGGAAAAGAGAAACTGGATGATCATATATGGCAGATTTTTGTGGGCCAAGCCTGAAAGTGGCATATGTTACTTCTATTCACATTCTACTGACTACAGCTCATTTAAATGGGCGTTCCTAATGCAAGGGAGGTGGAACATGCATTCTAACTCTGTGCCCAGGAAGAAGAAATTTTTAGTATACATCTAGCCACCCTGTGCCACAAACCAAATGGAAAATAGTTTAACGTTCTCTGAAATTGAGCATGCACATGCCCTATGACCCAGCCATCCTACTCCTAGGTAGAGATGTTTTTGCACATGTATACCACAGACACATATAAGGAAACTCATTACAGTATTGTTCATAATAGAAGAAACAAGTGTGTCAATCAACAATAGAACAAATCATCGTATATTCATAACTAGCCATGAAAATAAATGTCCTACTGAGTGATGTAAATGAATCTTAGAAACTTAAAAGTAAATCTTAAGAAGAACACATGCAATATACCACTTTTTATAAAGCTCAAAAATAAGTAAATCAATAGATTATATTATTTGGGGATAGATATCTATGCAATAAAACTTATTTTCCAAAATTGGAAGAGTAACAGTCATGAAAGTCAATATAGTGTTTACACTTGGGGGAGACAGGAAGCGGGATGAGTTTCTTTGAGGTTTACACAGGGAGTTTCCATTGTATTGTCAAAATTCCATTTCTTAGGTTGAGTATATATCCTACTGCTTGGTTCATATTAACATATTAAACTATATCCATATATAGTGTATATATACTATATATAGTATATATATACTATACATAATTATATATATGATATATACTATAGCATATATATTATAGTATATATAATATATATATTAACCAAACTTGTTATTTTGAAATAACTGTAGATTCACATGAAGTTGTAAGAAACAGTACAGAGAGATCTCCTATACCCTACTCAGTTTCCCTCAATGGTAACATTCTACAAAACCGTATTACAATATCACAACCAGGATATTGATACTGAGACAGTCAAAATACAGAACAGTTCCATCATCACAAGAATCCCTCATGTTGACCTTTTATAGCCAAATTCACTTGCTTCCTTCTTTTTTTTTTAAATTGTGCTTGTAATAGCTTATAACATAGTGAAATTTCAGTTGTACGTTATTATTTGTCACACACCATATAAGTATGCCCCTTCACCCCTTGTGCCCACCCTTCACCCCCTACCCCCCAGTAACCACTAATTTGTTCTGTTTGTCTGTAAGTTTGTTTATATTCCACATATGAGTGAAATCATATGGTGTTTTGTCTTTCTTTGTCTGGCTTATTTCGCTTTACGTAATGCCCTCAAGATCCATCCATGTGATTGTGAATGGGACGATTTTGTCTTTTTTTTTATGGCTGAGTAGTATTCCATTGTGTGTGTGTGTGTGTGTGTGTGTATGTGTATGTGTTTATGCCACATCTTTATCCAATCATCAGTCGATGGGTACTTGGGGTGCTTCCACACCTTGGCTATTGTGAATAATGCTGCAGTGAACATACGGGTGCATAAGTCTCTTCGAATTGTTGATTTCAAGTTCTTTGGGTAAATACCCAGTAGTGGGATAGCTGGGTCATATAGTATTGCTACTTTTAATTTTTTGAAAAATCTCCATACTGTTTTACACAGTGGCTGCACCAGCTTGCATTCCCACCAGTAGTGTATGAGGGTTCCTTTTTCTCCACAACCTCTCCAACATTTGTTGTTTTTTATCTTGGTGATTATAGCCATTCTGACGGGTGTAAGATGATATCTAAGTGTAGTTTTTATTTGCATTTCCCTGATGATTAGTGATGTTGAGTGTCTTTTCATGTGCCTCTTGGCTATCTGTATATCTTCTTTGGAAAAATGTCTGTTCATATCCTCTGCCCGTTTTGATTGGGTGGTTTGTTTTTTGTAGTTCATTTGTGTGAGTTCTTTATATATTATGGAGATTAACCCCTTATTGGATATATGATTTGCAAATATTTTCTCCCAGTTGGTGGGTTGTTTTTTCATTTTGTTCTTGGTTTCCTTTGCCTTCCTGAAGCCCTTTAGTCTGATAAAGTCCCAGTTGTTTATTTTTTCTTTTGTTTTCCTTGTCTTAGTAGACATGGTATTCAAAAAGATCCTTTTAAGTCTGATGTCAAAGACTGTACTGTCTCTGTTTTCTTCCAGAAGTTTTATGGTTTCACGTCTTACCTTCAAGTCTTTGGTCCACTTTGAGTCTATTTTTGTGCATGGGGAAAGATAATATCTACTTTCATGTGGTCTACTTTTGCACGTGGCTGTCCAGTTTTCCCAGCACCATTTATTGAAGAGGCTTTCCTTTCTCCATTGTATGTTCTTGGCTTCTTTGTCGAAGATTAGCTGTCCATAGATGTGTGCTTTTATTCCTAGGCTTTCAATTCTGTTCCATTGATCTGTATGTCTGTTCTTGTACCAGTACCATGCAGTTTTGATTACTGTAGCTTTGTAATATATTTTGAAGTCAGGCATTGCCATGCCACCAGCTTTGTTCTTGTTTCTCAGGATTCCTTTGGCAATTCAGGATCTTTTTTTACCCCATATGAATTTTTAGATGCTTTGTTCTATTTCTGCGAAGAATGTCATTGGAATTCTGATTGGGATTGCATTGAATCTGTAGATTGCTTTAGGTAGTATGGACATTTTAACTATGTTTATTCTTCCAATCCACGTGCATGAAATATCTTTCCCTTTTTTTATGTCATCATTGATTTCTTTCAGTAATGTCTTATAGTCTTCTTTGTATAGGTCTCTCACCTCCTTGGTTAAATTTATTGCTACATATTTTATTCTTTTTGTTGGGATTGTAAAGGGGATTGAATTCTTGCGTTCTTGTTCTGTTAGTTCATTATTAGAGTATAGGAATGCCACTGATTTTTCTAAGCTGACTTTGTACCCTGCAACTTTGCTGTACTTATTGATTATTTCTAATAGTTTTCTGGTGGCTTCTTTGGGGTTTTCTATATATAAAATCATTTCATCTGCAAACAGAAAGGGTTTCACTTCTTCAGTGCCTATTTGGATTCCTTTTATTTCTTTTTCTTGCTTAATTGCTCTGGCCAAAACCTCTGGTACTATGTTGACTAAGAGTGGTGAGAGTAGTATATGTATATACACTTTTTGCTTGAGTAACACTTGCTCTGAGCTAATGTTTGTGCCAGTCTTCCTCTGTTTTGTATGTGGGTTGTCACTGCAGCATGGCTGCCAATGAGTGATGTAGGTCGGTGCCTGGGAACTGAACCTGGGTAGTTCCCAGCAGAGTGCACCGAACTTAACCACTGGGCCATGGGGCTAGCCCTTGGGTTAGTCTTTTTTAAAAAAAGGAAAAAAGAAAGACACTTCTGGAATGATTTTAGATTTATAGAAAACTTGCAAAAACAGTATATTGTGTTCCAGTATGTCCCTCCCCCATCCCTTCCCCTTCCCCCTGTTATTAACATCTTACCTTACTATGATACATGTGTCAAAACCGAGACACTGACATTGGCTTCTTAACCTCCAGGCTTTATTTGGATTTCAGTGGGTTTTCTTCATTAATATTCTCTTTCTGTCCAGGGTCCAACCCAGAGTATCACATTATATTTAGTTGTCATGTCTCTCCCGTCGCCTCTAGTCTCTGATACTTGCTTAGTTTTTTCCCGTTTTTATGACCTTGACTGTCTCAAGGAGTATTGAGTAGATTTGCTATAGAATATCACCCTATCTGGGTTTGTCCTGTGTTTTTCTCATGATCAGAGAAGAATACCATAGAAGGGAAGTGCCTTTCTCATCACATCATTTCAGGGGGTACATGATATCCACACACTGGTGATGATGATAAATTAACTTTCATCACATGGTTAAGGTCGTGTTGCCAGGTTTCTCCACTGTGAAGTCATTATTCTTCTCTTTCTCTACTTAATTATTGCTCTGCTCCTGTTAGGGTTTTCATGGCCAATCTTTTCAGAAGTGGAGGCCAGGTCCTCCTTCCTAGTTTGTCTTAGTCCTGAAGCTCCACTGAAACCTGTCCACCATGGATGACGGTGCTGAATGACCCTGCTGGTATTCAAAATACTGGTGGCATACCTTTTAGCATCACAGCAACATGCAGCCACCATAATAGGACAACTAACAGATGAGTGGTGTGGTTCTCTTACCAGGAAGTGAACCCCCAGCCATAGTGGTGAGAGCACGAGATCTTAACCACTAGACCACTAAGTCCAGAAATTAAGCTGTACCTCCTGGAGGGAGGAATAGCTCCATATATTTTTTGTAATTCTTCTGTAAGAAAGATTTGTGTTTTCTTCCCCATTTATTTATTTATTCAATCATATGTTTACATCAGTATATCCTAGGTTAGTTTTAAAGATTTTATTTTTCCTTTTTCTCCCCAAAGCCCCCCGATGCATAGTTGTGTATTTTTAGTTGTGGGTCCTTCTAGTTGTGGCATGTGGGATGCTGCCTCAACGTGGCTTGATGTGCGTTGCCATGTCTGCGCCCAGGATCTGAACCGGCGAAACCCTGGGCCACCACAGCGGAGCACACTAACTTAACCGCTTGGCCACGGGGCGGCCCCTATCCTAGGTTAGTTTTAATGAGTTACATCTTTTAAGAATTTACCCGTATCATTTAAGCTTTCAAATCTATTAGTAAAAGTTTTTTATAATATCCTCTTGTTTGTTTGCTCTTTGCTTTATTTATAGTTACGTTCTCCTTTTCATCTCTAATAATTAATTTGTATCTTTTTTTTTCTTGACTTCATTAGGGGTATTTTAGTGCTCATTTCAAAGAACGAAGTTTTGGTTTTATCATTCTCTTTCTTGTGTTTGTTTTCTATTTCATTAATTTATGCTTTTATATTTATCTCTTTCTTTTTACCTTTTTTTTAGCTGAGATTATTTTTTTAAATAACTTTTTAGTTAGACATTTAGCTCATTAATTGTCAGGCATTCTTCTTTCCTAAATAAAAGCATTTATGAGAGTACATTCTTCTCTGAGTATTGCTTTCACTGCATTTTACAGTTTTGAAATGTAGTGTTCTCATTATTAATTCTTAGTTTTAAAAGTTTTTTTTAGGTGTTGTTTTTTTTTTTTTGAGGAAGATTAGCCCTGAGCTAACTACTGCCAATCCTCCTCTTTTTGCCAAGGAAGACCGGCCCTGAACTAACATCCGTGCCCATCTTCCTCTACTTTATATGTGGGACACCTACCACAGCATGGCTTTTGCCAAGCAGTGCCATGTCTGCACCCGGGATCCAAACCAGCGAATCCCTGGCCGCTGAAGTGGAAGCTGTGAACTTAACCACTGCGCCACCAGGCTGGCCTCACCTTTGAGATGTTTTTAATGTTCAAATTCATCCTTTTCCTGGGTTATTGTCTTTCTTGGGCCTAGATCTTTGTCTGATGGTCTCTGATCTGACTTTAGGAGGCCTGAGCCTTCTTCCTTGGACCTCCCCACCCCTGGGTTACCAGGATCCAAATATGCCCCCTGAAGTAACTGGCAGCTTCACTGTTTGCTTTTCTATCTGTTCTCTTGATTTGTTTTCATTCTTGATGTTAGTGGCTTCCTCTTGCATTCTTTATTGGATACCCAACATTGAAAAGGTAGGATTTATATTTTATTGAGCAGTTTTAGATGCTAGGTAGCAGAAGTGTTTTAACATCTCTAGTCTAGCCTATTTCAGCTAGTGGAAATCCTCTTGGAAATTTTTCAAAAGAATAGTTTCTGGAGCCAAACCTAGACCCACAGATTAAAATCTCCAGGATGCAGGGCCTGTGGGTATTTTTAAAAGCTTCTTAGATAATTCTAACGCTTGTAAGGTTTGAGAACCACTGACATAGAAAAGATTAACAACTTCTTGGTTTAAACTTAAATAATTAAATATTAATAGCTAAGTTTGTTGAAGATAAGGTAACATACATAGAGGGCATGCAATAATCCTATCTATTACTATTATTGTTGTGTGCTATGCTCTATTCTAAATCTTTCACATATATTCTCATTTATTCCTCACAACAATGCTATAACAATCGTCTCCATTTTATTAATGAGCAAATTTAAGCACAGAAAAATAAATTATCCAAGATTACACAGCTAGTAGGTAGCACAATTGATATTTGAATCCAGATAGTCAGTCAAATTCCAGAGCATGTAAGCTTAACTCACCATCTTTACAGTCTTCCAGATATTTTGCAAGCGTTTTGTTGATTCCTAGAGGGGATCTAGCATTGCAGAGTATGGCAAGAAAAATATATTTGAATTATTAGGTATTCATTTTGGTTCAGTATAGGTATTGGGGAAGCAGAATATAGTATAATAGAAACAGCCTCCAGTCACAGTGAGACAGACAGGCTTGAGTGTTTCCTCAGTTGCTTATTGTGTAGCTGTAAGAAAGTAATTTATCTTTTCTGAGCTCTTATTTGGTCATTGGTACAGGAGGATAATTATTTTTATTTCATAAAGACTTGGAAGAAATAAAATTAAATAGAACCTGTAACATATTGCTTGACACACACAGGATGGTCAGTATAAGAATTCAAGGTGTGCCCTAAGAAAAATTATGTTGACTGCCATACAGGAGATTTTAGTAAACCTTAGCCTAGGATGATGCTGATAGAGCACTTGATGGTGCTGGTGGGGGCCATGCTGACTGTCTGTATTGAGAATAAACTTGGTGCCAAGCACTGTCTCAGGCTCTGGAGATACAGGAGTGAGTAAAACATAGTCTTCCTTCTCTCAAGGAGCTTACAGTCCACTTGGGGGGATCCAGACAGATGTATGGATAAATACCATGCTATATGCTACAATGGGGTAAACATAGGGTGCTGGGGGGCACATAGGAGGGTTACTTAAAGCAAAGCAGATGCGGAATGGCTTCCCAGTGGGAGGATGAGGAGGATGTGAGGGATTAGAGTAGTAAGTCTAGATCAGAGGCAAAGTGAAGGCTGGTAGGAATTTATCATTGCTACAAAGGTATCACATTTATTAATGAAATAGGTGTCCCCAACATAAATGAAAATATGAGGAATACTAGGAAAGTATGCTTTTATCAGGTCAGTGTTGAAATATTAATAGCCTACTTTTTAGGTTTAGGCTTTACTAAAGCAGAGGATTTTTAAAAGTAAAATAAAAATGGCACTATTTATATATAACATTGAAATTTTTATCAGATAACACTTTTCTGAGGTCTTATATACACATGGCCTACATGCTTGTTACTTATTACTATTGTCACATTATGTTATACTTCTGGGGAAGAGAGAGGGAGAGAAACAAAGGAACAGTGATCTTCAGAGGGTGGAAATGATGATTTGTCAGTTGGAGTGAGTATCACTATGTACTGTTTGCACATTTCCCTTTCTCTCATCACCATTATTCACATATGATGAAAATTATTTGTTTGAGTGGCTCATTTACAGTTCATGGTTTTAATTTGGTATAATTTGGTATAGTACATTGCTCTGGTATGGATTTTATATTGATCAACAAAATTCTGTGTCTAGGAGTTGAGATTTCTCTCCATCTTCTTCTAGTGCCCCTTCCCCAAAAAATAAGACACTAAAAATATGCAAGGGAAAGACCACTCCTTTGGCAAAACTGGGATAAGAAAAGGAGAGTGAATAAAGAATTCCTTGGAAGGGGAGGAATGTGGGTCTAGAAGAAAGAAGAGGATGTTGAAATAGGCAATTGTAATGGATAAACTGATGAGGAATTATAGGAATAATGAATGAAGGTTGGTCTTTAAAAATACCCCCAGGCAAGCAGTATCTCTGCATGTTCTTCTGGCAGCCAGATGAATGTGACTTGATGTAAGAGTATACTTTGATATTCTACAACTCAATTTGTGTATCCGTGTGAGGCCCACTGTTAAGTATTCTTTTTTTTTGCAAGAGCAGTCTCTGATTAGAGCTGGGGAAAGTGGAGCAATTGGTGTGGGTTTTTGGAAACATTGGAAACCAGTTGTTGGTGGACTAAAGCTCTTAACCCCTGAGGATTAAGCAGAGGGTAGAAAGAGGAAGGGAAAAATGAAATCAAGTTTGTAAAAATTAATTCTGAAAAAGATACTTACGAAAGTTTGTAAAATGAGGTTGAAATTGTGAACACATTTACTGTGATAATAAATCTTAGTATACTAGGACTAGCCAAAACCTTCAAGGTAGAAAAACAGTTTTAGGCTTCCTCCTCACACCTCCATCCTCTAAAAAAACCCACCTTTATAATGGTGATGCAGGCTCAGTGAGCCGAGGAGTTGAAAGAAAGATTTCTTGGACTCTCAAGGTCTGGTAATAGTGCTCCTTTATTCAGAGAATAGCATGGAGTAGCATGGGCTCAGGACCCATGGGTGGTGAAGAGCTTTAGCATGGCGACAGGGACCCATGGATGGTGCAGAGCTGCAGCATGGGGACAGGACCCATGGGTAGGGAAAAGCTGCAGCGTGGGGACAGGACCATGGGCAGTGAAGAGCTCCAAACATGGGTTGAGGGTGGGGCTAAATTTATAAGGCATAGATATGTGAATTATTTCTTTACAGGACTAAATCAACAAGAGCTAG
This sequence comes from Equus przewalskii, assembly GCF_037783145.1. NCBI lineage: Eukaryota > Metazoa > Chordata > Mammalia > Perissodactyla > Equidae > Equus > Equus przewalskii. Next base: position 70,770,832 of record NC_091844.1, on the reverse strand, counting down.
GGGTGAAAAAGAGGCCAAATTGTCTACATGTGTGAATACAAAAGTAATTCATGTTTACTGTACAAGTCTAGAAAATACAGGTAAACAAAAGGATAAAATAAAAACCACCAATAACTGTCTCATTATATCAGAATTAGACCATCAACAGCAACCCTCTTGCCTCCGTTGCTCAGCTGCCAGAGCTGTCTTCTTAAAAATCTTAGCTGGTTGGGTTCTTCGCTTGCTTAATGTTCAGCTAAATGTTAAATTTCCAAAACCATCAAGAGTAAATTTTGAATGTTTTCCCTTGTTAGGATTTGATCTTAAGACTTTCAGTCGATTGGAATTTAGCCAACTCAAGACTTAATATAACATTTTCTCCTAACCCTAACCAAGTCACTTTTGACCAGAGCACAGATAGTTATGCCAGATTTGGCGGACGAGGAAAGAGAGGAAGAAAGGGAGAAGGTGGGAGAGAAAATATGAATCGAACTCAGGCATTTGCAAATTCTTTGCTCTTTGCTTGTCCCTTTTGTTCTATGTCTGTAACCTGTTACACTTTGCCCTTGCTGGATGTCTTTTGGTTTATTTGTTTTTATTCAAGGGACGATTTATTGGTTTTCTTGAGTATTTAATCAGTAAGAACAAATAGCCAAGTAATGAAAATTCATCAGTTTTAGTGCCAATTATTATATCAACAGATCCTATTAGGAGTATTTATTGAAGCATGTCATGCTGATAGTCCCAGAGTGTAATTATACTTGCAGATTTTTCTTGCTTTCAGGGAGTTTGTAACATGTTCCAGATGGTTAAATAGGAAAAAGTAGATGTTTTGTACTGTCTTTTCAATTATGATTAAGAATTTGATGTTACTTACTACTTATGTTACCATTATTGCCTTTGTTAGATTTAAACATGAGAGGAATTTAAACAAAATGTGTATATGTGTTTTACTTTTTAACTCTTCTTCTATAGTCAGCAGTTAACAGGACCTTTCACAGATGCATGCTCTGTTAAATCGTTTGTTTTAATTCAAGCATCATTAAAATGAGATAATTAGATCTTAAGTAGTAATTCTTTTATGAGTGTAGTCCTTAATTTATTCTTGGAAAGTATTCACTTGGGTTTGTTTTAGACCTAAAATTACATAGTGAACTTTCTTGAAAAAACGTACGTGAGAGTGAAATTAGAATAGTTTTCCAAACTGTTGAAGGTTCTTTGACTTTTCCCACAAACTAATAAGGTCTTAGATTCAGAATCAGTATACTTTAAGTTTTGCCAATAGTAGTAGTGATGACTTTTCTTTCACGTATTCATGTTCTCTTGTCCACCCTTAACTGGCCATCCAGCTACTCTCATTTGAAAGGCAGTTTACCAAAGATTAGGCATGTGGCCTGTGAACTCAGAATAGAACAATTAATGGATCAAAGGGATCCAGACCCATAAACCTTGGCTTCATTATAACCTTGTATTAACCAATTTGCTAACTGGTTAGTTGACTTGAAGACATATGTTGTTTTTCAATAAGAAGTAGAATATTCTGTAATTTAACTACCTGTATATTTACATGATGTAATTATTGTGTGTGTGGGGGGGGGAACAAATTGGCCATGGTCCTTAGACTACCATTCTCTGTCCTTGAAGCTCTCTTCAAGACTTCTTGGATATAAGAAAACAGGCAAAAAAATATAATGCCAAAGTTATATTTTTAGTCATTAATAACGTAGACTATTCCTAAAGATTTTGTTGGGATGAAAGGAGTAGTTTACATTCTGTATCATCCAGCAAGACTTACTTCCTATAAATTGCCTTTAAATATCTTTGCTCACTGTCAGAATTTCCTGTTCCTCATTAAGCTGCCACATCTCTATGTCTTCTTGACCTTCTCTTCCCCAAACAACCTGCCCTCTCAGCCTCTTCAGACTCCTCAGTGTTTCTTCCTTATATCTGCTCTCCAAATTCTTTACAATTTTTCCAGGTAAAATTCTTATCCTTTCTATAAAATTCTTTAAATTCCTTCCCAGCAAGATGAAAGTTAGCCTAAACTAAGAGTAAGAAAAGCATGTCTTTGGGGAGACTCAGTTCATCTTGCTATAGTAAACTGGTGTTATTTCTATTTTCATGGCTATTGCCAAATTTTATATAACTTGATTTGTTTAGCAGATACAATAAATGTCATCATCAAGTTATTGTTCAATATTATGAATCTATCTGGAAATATGGGAAACCATATGGGCAAATTTAATTCTTATTTTTCTGTGTTTTTAAAGTGTTTTATATATTCATTTGTCTCATATATAAAAATTTGATTTTATACAAAAGATTTGTTAAGATGGGATCAATTTTTAAAAGAATGATTCACACTAGGATTCCATTGATGGAATATTTTAGTTTTACATATAAAGAATGAAGTTTAATTTATAAAATTTGGTTTATGTAAGACCTTTCCAGACATATCTGTATAAGAGTTAAGTGTATGTGATGAAATTTAGGCTAATTAGGGAAAATGCCTTTCTAGGTTAGTGGTAAGAGACAATAACAGGATATTTGAAAAGCAATTCTACTTTGGATTCATGATACCGTCTTTCATCTAGTTAAGTAAGTTTGAATTTTTCCTTACCCTTTCTTTGCAGTATGCCAGCCTCTATCTCTTTTACCTACTCCACTTTCACTGGGAAGTGGAAAGAATTGTTACTGTGATTCCCATAATTTTGGAGGCAAGGAGGGTTTACTTATCTATCTGACCCCTTGAAATTTGAATATGACATTTGAAAAACTCTTGTCTTCTTGAAACATTTAGAAAATTGCAATAATGCTCTTCAGTTCTCATCCTTCCTAAGGTTTCCTTTGTCCCCTTAATATCTGTCTTGTGTATTTAAAATTCTTTATTTCTCTGTTTTTCCTTTGAACACTTTAACCACAGCACCCCAGTGTTTAACTGAACATGGATACTGTATGTAGATTCAGATCTCCTTTTTCGTGTGTGTGTTCAGGCAACTTTCTAAGCAGAGCTCATGAATTTGTATTCCCCATAGGTCCAGTTTGTTATTGATCTCTGTATTCCTGTATCCTACGAGGCTGTGTTAGGAATTGGTAGACACCTTTGTCTCATTTCCCCAAATCTAATGTTTGACCTTACTCTGTTAGCTGACTGCCAAGTTCTGTTCACAGCATGATGGGTGCATGGTAGTACTAGTGATACCTCTAGTCCCCATGTGTTTTGAGCTGTATGAGCTCAACTATATGAGAGGAAATGCTCAGCCACTCCTAGGAAGTCAGGCTAAATCAACTTAACTGTCTAGCAAAATGCATGATGCATGTGGGAGAGGGCGAACCATATAGCAGTTTGACCTTTTAGTGTACATTGTCCCCATCTGCCAGTTGCATAACCATCAATATGCTAGAATTTGACCTGAATAAGAATTTTTTTCTCTTCTTGGGAGAAGCAAGGGTATCTGCAATGGTAAAAGCTCCTGATCCTCCTCTACCAGAGTTTCTCAGCCTCAGCACTATTGCCATTTTGGGTCAGATAATTCTTTGTTGTGAGGGCTGTTGTGTCCATTACAGGATGTTCAGGAGCATCTCTGGCCTCTACCCACTAGATACCAGTAGCACTCCTCACCCTGAGTTGTGACAACCAAAAATGTCTCCAAACTTTGCTAAGTGTTCCTTGGAGGATACTATAGGTCCAGTTGAGAACTGCTGCCCTACACTTAATGCATTTTTGTTGTTGTTTTTGAGGAAGATTCGCCCTGAGCTAACATCTGTGCCAGTCTTCCTCCACTTTATATGTGGGTTGCTGCCACAGCATGGCTGATGAGTGGTGTAGGTCTCATCTGAACCTGGGATCTGAACCCATGGACCCGGGCTGCCAAAGTGAAGCACACCGAATTTAACCACTACTCCATGGGGCCGGCCCCAATTCTCTTTTGATTATGTGGTGAGGACACGTTCTTAAAAGGTGGATTGTTTTTTATGTACATTTTGATTATTTTTGTAACTACAGACAGGCAGTACCAATTTACATTCCTAACAATGATGTGGGATGTTGCATATTTCCCTAGACTCTTACCAGTACTGGATTTTGTCAGTCTTTTTAATCTTTTACCAGTCTGATAGATGAGAAATTACTTTGCCTTAATTTTAATTTAATTCAAACAATTATTAATTAGATTGAATATATTTTCTTTTGTGTGTGTGTGAGAAAGATTCGCCCTGAGCTAACATCTGTTGCCAATCTTCCTCTTTTTGCTTGAGGAAGATTCTTGTTGAGCTAACATCTGTGCCAATCTTCCTCTGTTTTGTGTAGGATGCAGCCACAGCATGACTTCATGAGCAGTGTGTGGGTCCACGTCTAGGATCTGAACCTGTGAACCCTGGGCTGCTGAAGTGGAGTACGTGAACTTAAACACTATGCCACTGGGCCAGCCCTGATATATTTTCATTCTTATTGTCTAATTGCATATCATTTTATGAACATTACTTGTTTTTGTTCTTTGCTTATTTTTCTGGGGATATTAACTTGGTCATTTGTGAGATTATGAGATTGCTTTCATTGTTAGGAATTTTTCATTGTTTTATGGTCAAAATTATTACTTTTTTTTATGGTTTCTGGCTTAAATTTATAACTAGCTTTCTGCCCATGTCTTTATCCTAGTAGATTGGATTTATTGAGGTGTCATATATAAAATACTCGTTAGATTTTTAAATTAAACTGAATGTAGAAGAACATTGGTACTTCTCCAAGGGAAGAGAGGATGTGCATGTGCATGTATGTGTTCATGTATGCTTGAACGTGTGTGTACATGTGTTTATGTTCATGAGTGTTTACAGGGGCACTGAAGAAAAGAGGGCTAAAGACTGAGCTATAGGTATGTCCACATTTACCGGACATTGGAAGGATACTGAGAAGAAGCTGAGGACAGTCAGTAGAGTATAGCTTCTTACGTTGCATCTGAAAGCTCCAAGAGAATATTGACTTTAGGATTGGCAGAAGGTTCACCTCAAATCTTCCTAGCCAGATTCTATAAGGTCAAACAAATGATAAGAATTCAGAGAGTTAGGGGCTGGGCTGGTGGTGCAGCAGTGAAGTTCGCCCGTTGTGCTTCAGCGGCCCGGGGTTCACTGGTTTGGATCCCGGGTGCAGACATGGCACCACTAGGCAAATCATGCTGTGGTAGGCATACCACATATAAAGTAGAGGAAGATGGGCATGGATGTTAGCTCAGGGCTAGTCTTCCTCAGCAAAAAGAGGAGGATTGGCAGCAGATGTTAAGATGTTAGCTCAAGGCTAATCTTCCTCAAAAAAAGAAAAGAATTCAAAGCGTTAAAAGGAATTAGAGGTGACAATTCAGGAAAGTGATATAGTAAGGATTTGAGAGGCTTAAACTTATAGCGGTGTCTCAGTAGCATAGGCCTTGGGAAATCTAGGTATAGGTTGGTGGGAGAGCCCAGCTTCTATGGATTGTCTGTTGAACTTTCTTACTTTTTCTGTTTTCATTGGAAATTTCTGTTCTTCGGTGTTCCTGGATGTCATCTTATTTTCCTTTTCTAGGCTCCAGGTCTCTGTCTTTTTTTTTTGAAAAGATCTTTCCCCTTTTCCTTAAGAGCAAAGAAAGAGATAATAACAAATATGTATCTAGAGCAGAAATTCTTAAAATGTGGTCTGCAGGCTCCTGGGGATATGCATTAGTCTACTCATGCTGCTGTGACAGAATACCAAGACTTGGTGGCTTAAACAACAGAAATTTATTTTCTCAGTGTTCTGGGCACTGGAAGTCCAATATCAATGTGCTGGTAGGGTTGGCTTCTGGGGAAACCTTTCTTCCTGGCTTGCAAAAGACCACCTTTTTGATGTCTTTGCATGACCTTTCCTCTGTGAGTGTGCTCTGGTGTCTCTTCCTCTTCTCATAAGGACACTAATCATGTCAGATTGAGGCCCCATACTTATGACCTCCTTTGTCTTTAATTATCTCCTTAAAAGCCGTATCTCCAAATACAGTCACATTGGGGGTTAAGGCATCAACATATGAATTTTGGGGGGACAAAATTAAATCCATAACAGGGTACCCAAGACCTTTTCATGGGGTCCACAACATCCAAATTGTTCTCTTAATAATGCTAAGATGTTTGCCTTTTCTAATGTGTAGACATTTGCAATGAGAGTGCAAAATTAATGGAAGGTAAAGATGGTAACTTACCATAAATCAAGGCAACGGTACCCAACTATATGTGAAGTTTTTGTCTTCTTCAGTGCTATATATTTGCAGTAAAGAAAGAAAAATGGGTTGTTAAATATTCCAAAAATTTGTTTTAATTTATAGCACAGTAAATATTGATAACCCATAGACATTAAACCTCTTTGGAGTCTTCAATAATTTTTAAAAATGTAAAGACATCCTTAAACCAAAAAATTTGAGAACTGCTGATTTAGGGGAAAGACTGGACTGTGATATAATATTAATTTTAGGAAAAATTTAGTTGCTAATTAAATAAATTTTTATTTCCTATACTTGATCATAAAGCAAGTACAGGCATACCTCAGAGATACTGTGGGTTCAGTTTCAGACTACCACAATAAAGTAAATATCGCAATAAAGTGAGTCACATGAATGTTTTGGTTTCCCTGTACATCTAAAAGTAACGTTTACACTGTACTATAGTCTATTAAGTTGCAATAGCATTATGTCTAAGAAAAAAACAATGTACATACCTTAATATAAAAATACTTTATTGCTAAAAAAATGCTAACTGTCGTCTGAGCCTTCAGCGGGTCTTAATCTTTTTGCGGGTGTAGGGTCTTGCCTCGATGTTCAGGATGGTGGTTACTGAAGGTTGGATGGCTGTAGCAATTTCTTAAAATAAGACAATGAAGTTTACTGCATCAGTTGACTCATGATTCTCTGTAGCATGCAACGCTGTCTGATAGCATTTTACCCACAGTAGAACTTCTTTCAAAGTTGGTGTCAATCCTCTCAAACCCTGCCACTGCTCTATCAACTAAGTTTATGTAATATTCTAAATCCTTTGTTTTCATTTTAACAGTCTTCACAGCATCTTCACCAGGAGTAGATTTCATCTCAAGATACCACTTTCTTTGCTCATCCATGAGAAACAACTCCTCATCTATTCAAGTTTTATCATGAGATTGCAGCAATTCAGTCACATCTTCAGGTTCCACTTCTAATTCTAGTTCCCCTACTGTTTCCACCACATTTGCAGTGACTTCCTCAACTGAAGTCTTGAACCCCTCAGAGTCATCCATGAGGGTTGGAATCAACTTCTTACCTGTTAATGTTGATATTTTGACCTCTTCCTGTGAATTGTGAATGTTCTTAATAGCATCTAGAATGGTGAATCCTTTCCAGAAGGTTTTCAATTTTCTTTGCCCAGATCCGACAGAGGAGTCCCTATCTATGGCAGCTGTAGCCTTACAAAATGTATTTCTTAAACATTAAGACTTGAAAGTCAGAATTACTCCTTGATCCGTGGGCTGCAGAATGGACGTTGTGTTAGCAGGCATGAAAACAACATGAATCTCATTGTCCATCTCCATCAGAGCTCTTGGATGACCAGGTGCATTGTCAATGAGCAGTAATATTTTGAAAGGAATCTTTTTTCTGAGCAGCAGTTCTCAACAGTGGGATTAAAATATTCAGGAAACCATGTTGTAAGCAGATGTGCTGTCATCCAGGCTTTGTTGTTCCGTTTATAGAGCATAGGCAGAGAAGATTTAGTGTAATTTTTAAGAGCCTTAGTCTTTTCAGAATGGTAAATGAGCATTTGCTTCAACTTAAAGTCACCAGCTGCATTAGCCTTTAACAGGAGAGTCAGCCTGTCCTTTGAAGCTTTGAAGCCAGGCATTGACTTCTCTCCAGCTATGAAAGTCCTAGATGGCATCATCTTCCATTATAAGGCTGTTTTGTCCACATTGATAATCTGTTGTTTAGTGCAGCCGCCTTCGTTCGTTATCTCAGCTGGATCTTCTGGATAACTTGCTGCAGCTTCTACAATCACCGCTTGCTCCCTCACCTTGCACTTTTATGTCATGGAGATGGCTTCTTTCCTTAAACCTAATGAACCGACCTCTGCTGGCTTCAGACTTTCCTTCTGCAGCTTCCTCACCTCTCTCAGACTTCATAGAATTGAAGAGAGTTAGGGTCTTGCTCTGGATTCGGCTTTGTCTTAAAGGGAGCATTGTGGCTTGTTGGATCTTCTATGCAGACCACTAAAACTTTCTCCATATTAGCAATAAGGCTGTTTCGCTTTCTTATCATTCGTGTGTTCCCTGGAGTAGCACTTTTAATTTCCTTCAAGAACTTTTCCTTTGCATTCACAACTTGACTAGATGTTTAGTGCAAGAGGCTTAGCCTTTGGCCTATCTCAGCCTTCGACGTGCCTTCCTCACTAAGCTTAATCATTTCTAGCTTTCAGTTTACAGTGAGAGACGTACAGCTCTTCTTTCACTTGGACACTTAGAAGCCATTGCCGATTGTTAATTGGCCTAATTTCAGTGTTGTTGTGCATCAGGGTATAGAGAAGCCTGAGGAGAGGGAGAGAGACAGGAGATGGCTGGTTGGTGCAGCAGTCAGAACACACACATTTATCGATTAATTTCGCCATCTTACATGGGCACAGTTTGTGGTGCCCCAAAACAATTACAATAGTAACATCAAAGATCACTGATCACAGATCCTCATAACAAATATGATAACAAAAAAGTTTGAAATGTGAGAATTACCAAAATGCAACACAGAGACAGGAAGTTGGAAAATCCTGTTGGAAAAATGGCACCAATAGACTTCTTCGGCTCAAGGTTGCCACAAATTTTCAATTTATAAAAAACGCGATATCTGTGAAGCACGATAAAGTGAAGCACAATAAAACGAGATATACCTGTAGTTCTTCTGTAATCAGATAAAATAAACCTTTATTTTAAGACAGCAGACAGGTTAAATTTCTGTATTTCTCTTTAATAAAAAATAAAAGAGCTACGAATGGATGCGTATTCAATTCCCAGTTGATCCGTGCTCCTCTCCCTTCCCTCCCCTCCTGCTTTGGTCTTTACTTCAGGGGAGAGGAGGCTGGGATAGCTTCCTTAGCCCTCGCTTATTTACTTGGAGTTTTGTTGATGGTTAGTAGGTACAGTCTTTCTTAGGAAACTCACTGCTAAATGAGGAAACCAACATACACAGCATAAAAAGTGTTTAGCACTTTACAAAACTATATAGAGGACTTTGAACAGAGTGTTTTTCAAGGATGTAAAATCTCATAAGTGGATTTTGAGCTGATTCTTGGGGTGGATGCATGAATTGACAGAGAAGAGAAGAAAAGAGAAGAAGGAGGAGGAGGAGGAGGAATATGTAAAGAGCAGGGCTTGGCAAATTTTTTCTGTGATGGACCAGATAGTAAATATTTTAGGCATTGCTGGTAATACAGAAACCACTCAACTCAGCCAGTGCAGTACAAAAGCATTTATTGCAATAAGTAAACAAATGAGTGTGACTTTATTACAACAAAATTTTGTTTTGAATTTCATGTAGTTTTCTTGTGTTATGAACTAGTATTCTTCTTTTGATTTTTTTCAACCATTTAAAAATGTAGTAACCCTTCTTGGCTCACAGGCCATACAAAAATAGGCAGGGCACCCTATTTGGCCCAGGAACCATAGTTTGCTGAAGATCAGGAGGTCGGCACTGAGGATGAGAACCATTTGTGGCTGAAGTCTGGAAGATGCCTGGCGTGGTGATTTCAGACAAAGTTGAAGGAAAAGTGAGGCTGTGTTATGGCTGTCTAACTGGGGATTTATCAATTTTTTTGATCTTCTCAAGGAACTAACTTTTGCTTTGTTAATTTTTTTCCTCTCTTTTTCCCTTTTCATTGATTTCTGTTCTTTTTTTTTTTTTAGGTTTACTTTACTTTTTTTTTTTCCCTAGCTTCTTAAGGTAGAACTTTAAAGAACCTTTTTCTCCCCCTAATTTAAGCATTTTTTTAAACCTACAAAATTCCCTCCCTTATAAACACAGCTTTTGCTATATTCTACAAATTCTTGTATGATGTATTTTTTAATTGTCATTCCATTTGAAATATTTTCACATTTCTTTTTTATTTTTAAAAAGTTTTTGCTTTTGGATTATTTAGAAGTATAATTTTAAGCATTTGGGTGGGAAGTCTTCCTAAATATCCTATTTTTACTGATTTTTAATTTATTTCAGTTGTGTTCAAATAACATTCTGATGTGTTTAATCCTTTTAAATTTATTTTGACTTAACAGATAGTCTCTCTTGGTGAAAGTACCACATGCAGTTGGAAAGAATATTTATTCTGTAGTTTTTGGGCTACAGTACAGTAGTGTTCTAAAAATGTCAGGTCAAGGTGGTTGATAGTACTGTTCGAATTTTCTAAGTCTTTATTGATTTTGTTTTTTTAGAGGGATCTGCTTCTATCATTTTCAGAGAGAGGGGTGTTAAAATCCTTAATTATAATGTGTATTTGTTTTTCTCCATTTAATTCAGTCACTATGTCTTGTGTATTTTTTTTTAAAGATTTTATTTTTTTCCTTTTTCTCCTTAAAGCCCCCCAGTACATAGTTGTATATTCTTAGTTGTGGGTCCTTCTAGTTGTGGCATGTGGGACGCTGCCTCAGCGTGGTTCGATGAGCAGTGCCATGTCCGCACCCAGGATTCGAACCAACAAAACACTGGGCCACCTGCAGCAGAGGGCGCGAACTTAACCACTTGGCCACAGGGCCAGCCCCTGTCTTGTGTATTTTTAAGCTCTGTTATTAGAGGCTATGATAATAGGAGACCTTGAATGCTAGGTAACAGGAGTGTGAGTTCTTATGACACTACGCGACGGCACTGTTGATGGTGACTGGGGGTGTGACATTGTGAACATGGGGATGTGGAGAATTATTTAGCAGGATGCATTGTGTAAGCAGACCCAGGATAGAGGGTAGAGATGGCTGCTAAGGTGCCTCAGACTTGGATTGGTGACAGTATAGAGTATAATGATAATTCTGAAAAACTGAACAAAATGCTGGTTTGATAGAAATGGAGGAGAAAGAATTATCAGGAGTTCTTAATAGATTGAATATAGGAAATGCAAGAAGGAGAGCTGACTTGAACAGTTCTAAGAACCTAGAGAACTGGGAAAATGGTAGTATGATTTCTAGCGATAACAGTGTATCTGGTAAGGACTTTGAATGATGTGATGAATATTTTCTTTTTGCCCCACTAAATTTTTAGTGTTGCCTGGATTTACAAGTATAGTCATCCTATGGGTAATGAGAAGTTCAAGATTAGTGAAAGAGGATAAGAGGTTCTTTCTGCTGAGTTCTTATTGCATAAATACTATGAAATCATTCATTTCTGAAATAATTTTGGGATTCTTTTTATTATATGTGGTCTCATCTCAGATGTTACCCATACATATAAACTCTCCTTAATCACTCCATCTAAGGTAGCTCCCCTAGTAACTCTCTACCTCAAAGTATCCAATTTTCTTTACTGATCTTTCCATTCTGGTTGAATGTGAGCTTCAAAGAGTAGGCGCTTCATACTCTTGTTCACTGCTGTACCCTGGCAGCTGGTATAGTGCTTACGACATATTGGGCTCTTAAATATTTCAGGACTGAATGACTCTGCCCATTACAAAAGAAATGATGTACACTGAGTAAAAGAAATAAAACGTTTTATAATTTGACTTTAAAATACTGTACTATGGTTTATTACCTGTTTTTTGAAGTCATAAGGCTCTGGTTATCATTCACTCCCCGTCCCATCCACCCCCCAACGCTGTATACTGTGCATATCACTATGTGGAAAGTGATAGTTAAAGGTAACCATAGATTAGCACACCTCATTACATGATTATAACTTTGTATTCCAAAAAGTAGGATTACTTATTAAGACCTCTAAGCACTTTTGCTGGTCACGTCTCTATTTTAAAAGATAATATGTAATTTAGAAATATCATAAAAAGAAGTAGAAATATCTAGATGCAAATAATATTATCAGTTAACTTTAGTGAGTGTCTATTTTTTGCTACCCTTGAGAGATACGAAGAAGGAGTAAGACTGTATTTATCAGTTGACAGTGTGTGGAGTAGGTAGATGCTGCATGTAGAAATGTTACAAACACCCATCTGGTAACTTTAACTGTTACCTGAAGTGATCTAACCTTTGCTTTGTTTTAGGCCTTGGTAAAATGTCATCTTCTAACACGTATAAAACCTGTATTGGGAATTAAAATCCTATCTGAGCATCCCAGTGTGGTGTTTTGGAGATTTAGAACAGCTTAGTGCTGCTAGTCCTCAACAGCTGCCTTCCGATTTAGTTGAGTTGCTCTTTAGGAAGGAACTAAATGCTTATAGTTTAGGTGTTACATTTCATTTTTAGCTCTTTGAATGTGGACTCTCTCCAACACCCTGGTGTTTTCTCTTGCCTTGTGACAAAAACAGAGAGAGAAATTATATTGCAGAATGATGCCACAGAAATGGGCTTTCTCCAGTTGGTAGAGACTAATCTAGCAGTTTTACTACTTTCAGCTTTCTTTCCTCCCTGTGTTCTCACCTCCAAATCTGTGCCTACTCCCTTATATTAATAATAGTATGCCCCCCCATGCCATTGATACTGTTCTTGGATTTCTTTAGAACGATTTGTAATGTCCTTTGACCAGTCCAATGATCCACAATCTCTTTGAGCTTTGAACTGCATTACCATTGTTGAAATAGAACAGGTTCACTAATTCCACAAATTAACCTTTTAAAATGTTGTATACCTACTCTGTGCCAGTTAAAAGAATATCCATCTGGGAGGTTACAATCTAGTGAGGGAGATAGGCAGTAAGCACATAATCACACAAACAAATATGTAAATAAAAATTGTGAAAAATTCTAAGAAGCAAAAGTAGAAAGCGTAATGGAGAGCTGATTTAGATAACCAGGGTGAGAGAAGTAGAATTTTAGCTGAAGCTTGAACAATGAATAGGAATTGGGCAGGTGAGGAAGATAGGAGGAATTATTCACGGTAGAGAAAATATTGTAGTGAAGGCCTTGAAGTGGGGAAAAAAGATTGGGAGTAGGGAGGAACTGAGGAAAGAACTGTGGCTAAAGCCTAGTGTGTTGTGGGGAGAGTGGCTGTGTCATGAGTTTTGGATTTTATTATAAATAAGATAAAACCTCATGGAAGAGGTGTAAGCAGGAATGGAATATCGGATTTGTATGTATGTGGATTGATGATTTATTTTTGAAACACATTAGTTGGGGCTTAATTATTGAATATATAGGATATGAGAGTAGAAAAAATTTCAAGGGTGATATCTGCGTTTCTGGTAGCAGCAACTGGGTGGATATGAAGGTGCCATTTGGGGGAGATAGGGAAGAGTCAAGGAAGATGGAGGAGTTTAGTTTGGAACTCCTTAATGATTAGGTAGATGTTTGCAGGTGTGGAGCTTAGAGTAGAGCATAAAAATATTAGGAGCATTCTTTTGAGAATAATTTGTCTCCAAAATAGATGTGTTTATACTACATCCAGAATTAGTAGTATTGAAATCCACTAGTGCAGACTTTTCAGTGTTTATCTCTTTAATGTAAATGTAATGGTGGATCTAAGAGTTATTAATGTTTTAGATTTAGTAGTTAATATGCAGGCAGTTAAACACAATTTTGGTTTTAAGGTTATCTGCCTTTTCTGAAAAGTGAGATAAGAAATAGAAATTAAGAAACAAGGCACTTATGGATTGGCTTCTTAGTGTACTTTAAAAATTTTTATTTTATCTTTAAAACTTAGAATTAACTGGGCTAGCCCTGCTGGTTAAGTTCGGCACACTCTGCTTTGGCAGGCTGAGTTCAGTTGCTGGACACGAACCTACACCAGTCGTCTATCAGTGGCCATGCTGTGGCAGTGGCTCACATACAAAAAGAGGAAGATTGGCAGTGGATGTTAGCTCAGGGCAAACCTTCCTCAGCAAAAAACAAAAACAAAAAATCTTAGAATTTAAGCATCAGTATTTCCCTAGAAGAAGAATGAGAATTAAAAACAAAAAGCCACATGAAGGTACATAAAATTTCCTGAATGTATATTACTCAAGCAAATAATTAAAGAAATGCATGATACCCAAGTCTGGCAAAAACTAAGGGAAAACATGATGGCTGCCCTCATTTGTTAGAAAGGTGGCTGCCAAGTAGAAGAGATACTAAACTTAGTTGGCTATGGTCTGTTTATTAACCTAACACTTCAGGGTGTTTACCATGTGTCGGGTGCTGTTTTTAAGTAACTTAACAATATTAAATGTTTACTCTCTTAACAACTCTTGAGTAGGTACAAGTATTATCCTGCTTTTTGTAGACCAGGAAACCGAGGCATGGAGAGGTTCAGGTCAGAAAGTTAGTAGTGGTGGAGTTGGGCTCGGGAATCCATACTTTTCACAGTAGTGCTATACTCCCTCAGTTGTAAGAAGGGAATGTGGTTATCTGTAGGCAAATGAGAATAGAAAGCTCAGTTAATTTCGCTGGTGTGAGGTTTTATTGTATCAGTATACTAGAGTTTACTAATCCATTCTATTATTGATGGGCTTTGGGGTTATTACTACTTTTTGCTCTTATAAGCATTGCTAGCATAAACGTTTTTTTTCAGATCTCTTGTTGTACATGTGCACGGAGAATTTCCTTGGGGTTGTGGTTCTCTTTAATGCTGGTCCACTGGTAGAATTGTTACCACTTACCAAGATTTATTTCCCAGCTAGAATCCTCCTGGAGCTCTTGCTCTTACCATGGGACAAAGGTTTTCATATCTTTCCAATATAATACAATTTTGTCTCCTAACAACACCCATGAATTTACGAAGGTTTTTTAAGGCACCCAAAAGATTGTGTGAAGAAGTAAATTTTTTTCTGGAGAGAGATTGCAAAGTTTTTGTAAAAGCATTTCATTATCGTAAGAACAATGAAATCAGCCTTCTAAAAATTAAAGATTAACAAGGAAAAGTAAGTAAATATTGCCATTCTATTAAAAAATAAATAATTTTATTTTTAAAGTCTTCGTTTTTTTCTAGGCCTCCTCTTCACAAATAATGTTAATAAGAAAAAGCAGCTACATACTATCGAGAAGTCAAATATATAAACTTTTTTTTTAAAGATTTTATTTTTTTCCTTTTTCTCCCCAAAGCCGCCCAGTACATAGTTGTATATTCTTTGTTGTGGGTCCTTCTAGTTGTGGCATGTGGGACGCTGCCTCAGCATGGTTTGATGAGCAGTGCCATGTCCGCACCCAGGATTTGAACCAACGAAACACTGGGCCGCCTGCAGTGGAGGGCGCGAACTTAACCACTCGGCCACGGGGCCAGCCCCTAAATTTTGTTGTTTTAACATTAACATAGATGGCTTGATTTCAAATTTCATTTAAATCATTTTTGTCTTTGATTTGGAGATCATGACTCTTGTGTCATCACTAATAGGAAAGTTGGTAACATCATCCTTTCTTTGTTCTTTCATGAAAATCTTGAAAGAAATAAAAAACTTAGTCCTTTATGCTTTTTTTTTTTTGGTGAGGAAGAGTGGCCCTGAAATAACATCTTTAGTGAATCTTCCTCTTTTTGCTTAAGGACCAGTGGGCCTGAGCTAACATCTGTGCCAGTCCTCCTCCGTTTTGTATGTAGGACGCCACCACAGTGTTTGGTTTGATGAGTGGTGTGTAGGTCCGCACCTGGGATCCGAACCTGTTAATCCCAGGCCACTGAAGCAGAACACACGAAGTTAACCACTATGTCACCTGGCTGGCCCCTTTCACACAATTTTTTTTAAATGCCTTCTGGTTTCTTAAATTTTATTTGGGGTAGAATCAATAAGAACATAGACGATACTATGAAATCTTAACTCCATGTAACCAAAATGATTTATAATTGTCACTGGTGTTAATGATTTATTTATAACAACCTACTACTGGATGACAGCATAGGTAACCTAAGCTATTAGTCCTAGGACACTGGAAATTTTGGCTAATATTATCCATTTCCTCATCAAAAAGTATATCATAGAGAAGAAAAGTTAAAGTCATGTTATAATGAAAATAACTTTGAATTTGTGCTAATTTTATTAAAGTAATTAATGTATAAACATTGTAATTTTAAGTGTTACTAGTAACAAGTTCCTTTCATCACACTTCATAGTCAGTGTACATGGGCAGGAGAATCGACAGCCCGTAGAGGTTTGGGAGTTTCTTCTACCTCCTCATAGAGAAGAGCACATTAGACCACAGCTGCTTTTGACACTCATCTCATAGGGTGACACTTGCTAACAGAAGATGGATTTTTTTTTTCTGCTTCCTCCAAGTCACAATCCATGGCATCAGCTCCTGTGTATGGAGAGGCTTTCCCTTGGTCTAAAGCCAGTCTTTTTCTTAACTTTCCTGATTACTTGTTGTATAGCCCTTGCTGCCTATTGTTGATTCTGTTTCTCTCATGTAATTCTTTATGTTACTGAGTAATTTCTATTGCTAATTGGTTCTTGAGAATGTCAGGATGATGGATTTTAAAATTCTCAAAAAGATTAAGGTGTTAATAACATACATGAAGCAAAACTTTTAAAAGATTACAAAATAACAGGAAGATTAAAAATAAACAAATAAAATATTAGAAATAATAACAGTATTTGATTCCAGGTAAAAGTGGTAAGTTAAGCACACTTTAATATTGTTCCCTCCCCAAACCACAGTTTACTTAAACAACAGCAAAGATAAAGTCAATAAGGGTTGGGCTTTTTGTTTGTTTTTTTAGTCATAAATCCAGAGATGTAGAAGAATGAGAGAAAATATGGCAAAATTTTTGAGCCTGGAAAACAGCTAGAATAGTAACAATCTTATTAAACCTAAGAAAGTCCAGTTTTAAGTGGAGAAAGCTAAAGGTCAGTTGACTTTGTACTGGTGAATTTTCAAAGACCTAAGGCAGTGGTAGTACTGTGTAACTCTGAAGCTGGAGGTGAAGAAGGGCAGGGGACTAAAGTAAGGAGGATTTTTAAAAGCTACTTAAGAAACAGATGTCTGGGTCTCCTTCACTCTTTGTCATTTTGCTAATGCACTGCTCCCATCGTGACGGGTGGGAGACTTGAGTATATTCTCTAAGTTAAAACATGGGCCTCTGGGCTAGTAGACACCAGGCACATTGAAGGTAGAGGGGAATTCAGTGAGTATTGGCATTTTGAGTGCTGAAAGCCCCTGCCCTCTTCTCATTATTGGCTTCCCAAACTAAGGCCTTTATCCTCCAGGCAGGGAACAGGAAGAATCTTCTGTGTAGAATGTGACCAACTCAAGAAGAAAAACCTAAAGGCACAAAGAACTGTACGTAAATACTGTACTCTAGTTGGTAGGGTGCAGGTTAACAATTCTGAAACTACTTTATATGTTTACAGGTGTTGGGCAAATAGGTAAATAAGTGGTAGATAATGGGAGCCAGGTTCTTAAATCAATATTTGAGCCCTAACAAAGGGCCTGGGTAGGTTGCCCTGTGGTGAAGGTCACAGTCAGTAGCCCCATGTACATGTTAGAGCTTTCAATAAACTTTTTTTTTTTTTTAAGATTTTATTTTTTCCTTTTTCTCCCCAAAGCCCCCTGGTACATAGTTGTATATTCTTCGTTGTGGGTCCTTCTACTTGTGGCATGTGGGACGCTGCCTCAGCGTGGTTTGATGAGCAGTGCCATGTCCGCGCCCAGGATTCGAACCAACGAAACACTGGGCCGCCTGCAGTGGAGGGCGCGAACTTAACCACTCGGCCACGGGGCCAGCCCCTCAATAAAATTTTTATGCCCAAACAACTAAATACCATCAGGCATCTAAGGAAAGCATCTACTATGAATAACAGAAACCAAAATAAATAAATAGAAAACACAGAACAACTTGGAAAAAACAAACCATGCAGCCGAGAAAATTTTATGTGTATGTGCACACACACACACACACATATATGTACATATCCAGCCATGTATAGATATATATGCATATATATACACATATAGACACAGACATACATATACCATATGTGTGTCTATAAAATACTACAGAAACATGGGATGCTGCATCCATAAAGCAAGAATAGGATATTTTAAAAAGCACATTCATAGAACAAAGAATTCTTATAAGTTAAGAATATATAGCAGAAAAGAAAAACTTAACAGAAGTATTGGATAATAAATTGAGGAAAATGTTTTAGAAAGTAGAGTAAAAAGACAAAGAAATGATAAAGAGAAGATAAAAGAAAATAAAGAGACGAGTTCTGGAGGGTCAACTTCCTATTATTAGGAGTTCCAAAAAGAACAGAATAAATGAAAGGAAAGAAAAGAATAAATAGTATAATCCAGGAAAATTTCCCAGAACTAAGACAAAGTGCCTATTGAGTCCTTAGTATAATGGATGAAAAGAGACCAACACCAGTTCAAAGAATAGGATGTCCGAATAGCCAGCTAAGAGGCTCAGTCTCCATAATATTCAGAGAAATGCCAGTTGAAATGAGATCCCTCTTTCAACTATTAGATTGGTTAAAAAAAATAAAGTCTGGTGATATCAAGTGTTGAAAAGAACCTGGAGAAAATAGTTCTCTCATACTCTACTAGTGGGAGTGTGAAACAATCATTTTGGCAAGCAATTGGACAAATAGAGTAGAGTGGAAGATATACAAATGCTACAACTCAGAAATTCCACTTCTGGATATCACCATTAGAAATTCTTGCACTTGTGCATATGGAAATATGAACAAGAAGCCATGTTACAAGAACACTCATTGAGGCAGTGTTTGTAATAATGAAAATTTATAGACAACTTAAATACAAGAATGGCTAAAATGTGGTATATTCACATACAGGCTATGAATGAAACACACATACCCTCAGCAAGGATAGAGTTCCAAAACATAATGCATGAAATCAGCAAAATGCAGAATATGTGTAGTTTAAATATGCAGTTTAAACATGTATATTTTAGAACATAAAACATCAGTGTGTGTTGTTTTATGGATATATTTCTATGGGTATGAATCTAAAAATTATTTTAAAAAATAAGCAGAAGGGTATTTACTAAGTTCATGATGATGGTTATCTCTGTCAGTGGGAGGGAGAATGAAGAGAGTGGGCTGTGTGTGAGTGTGGGGACTTTTGATTTATTGATAATGCTTTATTTCTTTAAAGAGAAAATAAATATATAAAAAATGTTTACTGTTATTAATTCTGGGTGGTAGATCCATAGATATTTATTTGTTCTATTTCTCTTTATATTTTTAAATCCTGACCCTGCATTTCTGCCTAACTCTAAGACAACAAAAGGAAGAGTGTTTTATAGATTTCATTTTTACACTCTCTCTGTGCTTGGTGCAGTATAGATACTCTTCTCTCACCTTGCTTCCCCGTCTGGTTCTTCAATCAGATTGAATTTAAGGAATTAAATTGAATAATTTAATAATTACATTAGAGGAATTGAGATGCTGCATTAGCCAGCACTTGTGCCAGAATCCAGCGTTAGAAACAGGTAATGAAGACAGAAAGGCCTTGCCCATGAGAGGAAAATTGGAACTAGTAATTGGAGCCCTCCAGCCATGCCCAGTAGTCACTGGGGTCTATTAGGAGTTTGTATCATCTATATCAGATCTCTCATTCTGGATTCCTAGGGGAGAGGTGATGAGGAAAGACTTTTAAAATACTGAACTATGAATAGCACAGATAATTACGTAATAATTACTGGAGAGATCTATTTTAAGAATAATAAGCTTATTGATTTCATAATAACAATCACGCATCAGATCCTCAGCACTGTTCTTTTTATCCCTATTCTTTCCTATTCCTCCTGTCTTCTTTGGTTCTCCATCACCTCTCTCTTGGTTTCCGTATTTTTCACTTCTCATTGTCTACCTGTATTTTTGAATGTGGATTTATCTTGGGCTTCTCTATCTTCATACAGTCCCTGAGTGACTGTGCTCAGCCTACCCTTCAGCATCTTCCCATATTCCCTTGCATGTTTGGCCATGAATCCATCAGTATTAGTAAGCTGTTCTCAGACCCTAAATCATTGACAGGAATTCATCTGGCTTCAGTTACTGCCTGGTTTTCAAAAAGCACCCATAAGAATGCTCAGGTTTTATAGAAGAGAGTGGCATTATTTGGCAATTATGCCTGCAGGATTCAGTACACAACTGATTTTTAGGAAGTGCTCTTCCTTGGAAGTCAAATATTGACAGAACCTGGATTTGTGGATGACTGGTATGCAATGCTATCTTTGTCGTAGTCAAACACTACTTACCAATTCTTACACAGATTTACCTAGGGAAAATCCAAGGATATCATGCTTCACAGATGAAAGAAGATACAAAGTGGTAATCAGGAGGAATCTCAACCTGTAAGAAATGTTTTAGGGCACTAAGTTTATTACAAATTCAAATAAACTAGGCATATACAGTGAGAACAGTCCAACCAAATATAATATAAGTTAGGCTAACTTAACTATAAATCCCTTTCTTTCATAGTTTTGGCTATAAGTCAGTATAAAGAGCTGGTTCAAGTTTCTTTGAGTTTTTGAATTGTGGGTTTAAGTCAAGGAAAGAAAAAAAGTCTTGAAAATATAAAAAACTCTTAGTTTAATTTAGAGGGACTATAAGAGGTAAGCACTTTGGGGTCCAGGTGATAAGATCATCTAATTTTCTAATATTAAATATTCCGCTTTAGTATGGAATTCAAAACTGGAGGAAAGCATGATTTAGAAAAACATAGATTTTATATAAAAAGCAAAAGCCTATAAGACAAGCATTAAAAAAACCATTACAAATATATTGTAAAACAAAACAAAAATAGATTTGTATTATTGATAGTAAAATGTGCTAGATATGTATAAAGTAAACCACTAATTTTACGTTTGAATATGTGAATTAATTTTGGGGAGAATTGACTTCATAACATTATTGAGTCTTTGAACCCATAAACATATTTAATCACTTTACTTATTTATTTATTTTGATCTTTTTTCATTTCAGCAGTGTTTTATAATTTTAAGTGTGTAGGTTTTGCTTATCTTTTGTTAAATTAATTCCTAAGTATTTTGTTTTTTGGTGCTATTCTAAATAAGATTATATTTCTTTTCCAGTTGTTTGCTGTGGTCCTACAGAAACACAGTGGATGTTTGTATACCTTGTGTTCTACATCTTCGCCAAAGCCCTTAGTAATTCTAGTGAATTTTTTTCAGATTCTTTAGAATTATATACCAAAAAATCAGTTTTTAAATGAATAAAGGCAATTTTAATTCTTTATTTCTAACTTCCTTTTATTTCTTTTTCTTGACTGATTGCACTGAGTAGGACGTTCAGTACATCCATTATAATATTGAATAGAAGTGGTTAGAGTGGACATTCTTGTCTTTTTCACATTAGGAAACCTCCCAATATTTCACTGTTACATAAAATACTAGCTGTAAGTTTTTCATTGATCCTCCTTATCAGTTTGAAGAAGTTCCCTTTAATTCTTAGCTTGCTGGGAATTTTATCATGAATGGGTGCTGAATTTTGTCCGATTCTTCTTCTGTATCTACTGAGATGTTTATTTGCTTTTTATTCTTCTAATATGGTAAATTACATTAATTGATATTTGAATTTTAAACCGCCTTACATTCCTTGGACAAACCACACTTGATCATGGAGTATTCTGATATATTGCTGGATTCAGTTTGCTGTTTTGCATCTGTATTCATAAGGCTGGCTTTCTTTTCTTGTAATATCTTTGTCAAGTTTTGGTATTAGGGTTTTGCTTGCCTTAATAAAACAAGTTGGGGAATATCTCTCTTCTGTTTTCTGGAAAGTGTGTAAGACTGTTATCGTTACTTCCTTAAATGTTTGACAGAAATCACTGGTGAAGCCATCTGGGCTTGGAGTTTTGTTGTGTTTTTATTACAAAATAATTTTTTCTAGTATTTTTGTGGTTTTAGTAATTTCTGTTTTTCAAAGGATTCTTCATTTTATCTGAGTTACTGAATTGATTTGCATCGTATGGTTTAGAACATAATATCAATAGAATCTGAAGTAATATCTCTCCTTTTGTTCTGATATTTATAATTGTGTTCTCTCATTTTTTCTTGATCAGTCTTGCTAAAGTATTTACAATTTTTTTTATCTTTTCAAAAAAGCAACTTTTGTTTTAATTCTTTTCATTTGTCCACTCTTCAGATTGGGTATTGTTTTGACATCAAGTTTACTCACTTGTTTTTGTGCCATCTTAAATCTACTATTAAGCCTATCCAGTTAATTAAAAATTTTGATATTGAACTATCTAGCTCTTGAATTTCCATTTATTTCTTTTTTATAGTTTCTATTTGTTGCCAGCATTTGCCAGATGACAAATGATCTTACTCATTGTAACATCTTGAACATAGTTATAATAAACTGCTTTACCATCCTTGTCAGTTATTTCCAACATCTAGATCATCTTGTGGTAGGTTTCTATTGACCATTTTTTCTCCTAATCTTGAGTTACAATTCCTAGCTTTTTTGTATGTTTGGTAATTTTTTGTTGTGTGATGAATATCGTGGATGATAGTGTGGATGATATTGTGGATATCTTTTTCTGAAGAGTATTGATTTTTGTTCTAGTAGACAGTTAAATTACTGGCTAGAAAATATACACTTACCATACAACCCAGCAATTGCACTTCTGGGTATTTATCCTAGAGAAATGAAAACTTAGGTTCACACAAAAACCTGAATATAAATATTCACAGCAGCATTATTCATAATAGCCCAAAACTGAAAACAACTCAAATGTACTTCAACAGGTAAACAGTGAAAAAAAAACTGTGGTACCTCCATACTATGGAGCAAATACAAAGGAATGAAATGCTGATATACACAAGTTGGATGGATCTCAAGGGCATTAGGCTGAGTAAAAAAAGCCAATCCAAGATGTTTCCAGGAGCCAGCCCTGGTGGCCTAGTGGTTAAGTTCAGCATGCTCTGCTTCAGCAGCCTGGGTTCGGTTCCCGGGTGCAGATCTAACCACTCTGTTAGCAGCCATGCTGTGCTGACAGCCCACATACTGAAAAATGGAGGAAGACTGGCATGGATGTTAGCTCACGGCAAATCTTCCTCAGCTGGAAAAAAAAAGTTACCATATTATTTGATTCAATTTGCGTAACATTCTCAAAGTGATAACATTATAGAAATAGAGAACAGGTAAGTGGTTGACAGGAGTTGAGGAAGAAGGAGGAGGGTGTGATTATAAACAGCAAAAGAGAATCTCAGATGTGCTATGTTTATATGAATCTATTCATGCGCATTTTAATGTCATAGAATCATAAACAAAGATGTTCAAAAAAATGAGTGCATAAAAAAACTGAGATAATTCAAATAAGGTGTATAGTCTCGATAATTGTATTGAGCCAATCAGTTTCTTGGTTTGGGTAAGACACTGTAGTTATATAAGATGTCCCCATTGTGGGGTAGGTGAGTGATGCATACATGGAATCTCTCTGCTTTGATAATTTCTTGTTAAGTTGTGAGGCTATAATTATTTCAAAATAAAAAGTAAAAAAAAAAAAACTACTGGCTGATTTTCTTGAAATTGGAGGCTTGGTTTTTATACTTTGTCGCATCAGATGTATTTTAGTTGTGCCCTTAGATTTAGGAGAATCCTTAGTCCTGGGATAGTCTTTACTCCTATGATGTGGCCTGTCTGTGGTTTCTATGAGAAGCCTGTTGTATTCACCAAGCCCTTTTAACTTGGCAGGGTTCAAAATCCAAGCTATGTCTCCCCTGTGGTAGGCAGCAGCTGAAATCTCTGTTCAGCTTTTCCATCTTCCAGCTGTTGCCTTCTTTTGGGCTACTTGGAATCTCTCTGTGCATGAGCAGGTCAGGAATCAGCCAAGGGTGTGAGGAACGTTTGTGTACAGATTGGAGCCCCTCCCCCACCCTCCTTACTGTACTCTTCTTTCCATGATTTTCTCCTCCTATTACCTAGCTTTCTGGCAGCTCTGAACTACATTCTCCAGTGCTTCAGACAATGAGACTGGATTTCTCTTTTAGGTCTAGCCTCCTAAGGGGGTGTACTGGGAGGAGTTCTCTTAAGGGAAAGTCTTATAAGTGTATATGTCATCCATTGTGGTTCCTTTCTTTCAATGATCAAATCTCCTACATTTTTGCCTGCTTTTTTTTCACTTTTCAATGTCTTTGAACAGTTATTTTTTATAGAGTTAGTAATCGTTATCTGTGGACAAGTCAGTCCAATACAAGATAGTCCATCATTACTGGAACCAGAGCTCAACACATTTTACTTTTAATTATTATGAATATAAAGTGTTTGCACACTTTTTCAATAAAAAATTTGAAAGTACAATATCATAGTAGCTTTAATACATAGTGAGGAATATTACATAATCAAGGAAAGAATTAAATGCAAACTGAGGGGCCAGCCTGGTGGTGCAGGAGTTAAGTGCGCATGTTCACTTCGGCGGCCTGAGGTTCGCAGGTTCTGATCCTGGGTCCAGACATGGCACTACTTGGCACGCCATGCTGTGGTAGGCGTCCCACATACAAAGTAGAGGAAGATGGACATGGATGTTAGCTCAGGGCCAGTCTTCCTCAGCGAAAAGAGGAGGGTTGGCAGCAGTTGGCTCAGGGCTAATCTTCCTCAAAAAAAAAAAAAAAGAAAATACAAACTGAAAACATGAGAATTCAGAATTTATAAGTAGAAAGAATAAACATACAAATGCAGCCCGAAAAAGTTTTTAAAAGGCACATAAATGAATCTTTCCAAAGATTAAGGGCCGAATATAATCATGTATTACTTAAGCAGCTGTCTTAAGTAGGAATACATGCTTACTCACCAGAAAGGACTTCAGTTCTAAAATCAGATCTTCATCCATTGTCTTGTGGAAATATTTTTTCATTTGGCCTTAAAAGTTGCCTTTTCTTTCTTTACCTGGCATTTTCAAGCTTTATCAATTTCTTAGAGAATGAAATGACAATCTAACCTCCTTTCTGCTTTTATTTTTTTCTTCTCCTTTGTTTTAGTTGTTTGCATAATTGGCTTTAAATAAAGTGAGAGTGAAGAGACTAGAACCATTTTTGGAAAACGTCGTTGCCCCATTTCACTGGAAGTTACCCTCCGGAACACTAGATTTGACCATATCTGTTTTGAGGACTCATTATGAACAAAGAAGTCACCCAGGTAGGAATTGTAGCTCTGTTTTTCAAGAGCTTTGTCTCTCCAGAAGTATGGAGGGGAAATGATTGCCTTTTGACTTATTGTTTATGGAAATATATGTTTGATCTCAGAAGCTTCAAGGTTGTTATAAAACAAGTGCTGATATTCCTAAATGAAAGTGTTAGAAAAGTTCTAGATTATACTTTATAAACCACTTTAATGCACATTGAAGTTAACGTGGCTTTAGATTGATATCTTACAATGAGACCCTCAGGTCTCTACTGAATTAAAAATGGCAGCAGAAAAACTATACTGAAGCATCACAAGATTTGGTCCATATATTTCTAACATACTTCCAGTCATTAATTCTATGTATTTATCTAGTGTCCACTTTGTACATTTGGGCTATTTACATTGTTGCTGTTTCCTAAGAATCTGTGAGCTAACTGAGGGAATAGAACTCATGTACCCGTGAACATGACAATGGTCATAGCAGCCTGTTGGTGGAAAAATAAACGTGCCTACGCCAAGATGGTGGGTAAAAGTTGAAGAGTAATCAGAAACTGGTAAATCAGTAAGGGGATGACTTCCAGCAGGAATTTTTTAAATTAATAGACTTTTTAATTGAGTTATAATACATAGAGGTAAAAATCACAAATCTCAAGTGTATAACTCTTGAGTTGTCATGTATGTACTCAACATATTTGTGTAAACAGTGTCCAAATTAAGAAGGAGAACAATATCAGCATCCAGAAATACCTGGCCCACCTGTACACCACCCACTTTTAAAGGAAGAGACAGTTGTCACCATGGAGAGTGGTAGCTGTCGACTTGGAAGGTGGGGTATAATAATCACAGAACTTAAAGGCAGTTAAATCTAGTTGGCCGACAAGCAGTGCCTATCTTTGTAATAAACAGTGAACTTGGGAGATGGAGGCAAGACAATCAGTTGGCAGAGAGCAAGGACTGGAGGTGCAAAATGATCTGAAAAGATATTCATTTAATCCTGCTACCTCTCTTTAAAATCTCCTTGGTTTCTAGAACAAACACACATCAGATTTCTGGCTTTTGTTTACTGGTGATACGTTTTATTTGTTAACTTAAGTTTTGTGTTATTTGAAATCAGACTGTTAGTTCTCAATAAGAAGAGATAAATGAGTTAATAAGCATTGTGATTAATGAAAAGGTTTTCAGAGTAAGATGTATTATAATTAAGAGAGATTTTAATCATGTAGGAGAGCCCTCTCTTTAGGAGTTTTCAGGAAGGGAACGTTAGTACCTTGACTTTATGAAAGAGAAAGGGAAAGAAAATAGAATAATATAGTGATTGAACTCTGGCTTGTGTGTCTTTTTTTTCTTTTAACTCATTGTTCAGTGAATGACTCTGACAAAGTCGTATTTTCTTCATGTCACAATGAAAATTTTTATCTTTTCTATTTCCCTTTAACATTTATTAAAAACAATATTTGCAAGATTGGTATGCCGTACACCTGTATGTCCCTTGCCCAGTTTCAGCAACTATAAATATTTTGTTATATTTGCTTTATCTCTCTCTCCCTTAACTACTAATTCTCCATCTCCTCCTCCTCCACCACCATTTTGATAATGATGACGATGATGATGATGGTGTATCATTTGAGAGTAAGTTGTAGACATTCATGACCCTCACTCCTAAATACTCAATATATATCTCCTACTTAACCACAATATGATAATCAAATTCAGGAAACTTAACGTTTTCATTATTATTAACTTATATATAGTCCATATTAAAATTTCATCAGTTGTCTTATCCAAAACCATAAATTGCATAGTTGTCACGTTTCTTTGGTTCCTTTAACCTGGAATTGTTTATCAGCTTTTCTTTGTCTTCCATGATACTGACATTTTGGAAGAGTACAGGCCATCTGTTTTGTACAGTGGCACTCATTTTGAGCCTGTCTTTTCCATCTAGGTTCCTTTCTAAAGAGACTATAATATGAAACTTTGGAGATTCATAGATTTGTTACTGAGAATCTTATCTGGTAGAACAAAGCCCAGAAAGATTTTTTTTTTAGGAGAAAGTATGTTAAAACATAGTAGGAGCTGGGGCTGGCCCCGTGGCCAAGTGGTTAAGTTCGCGCGCTCCGCTGCAGGCGGCCCAGTGTTTCGTTGGTTCGAATCCTGGGCGCGGACATGGCACTGCTCATCAAACCACGCTGAGGCAGCGTCCCACATGCCACAACTAGAAGGACCCACAACTAAGAATATACAACTATGTATCAGGGGGCTTTGGGGAGAAAAAGGAAAAAATAAAATCTTTAAAAAAAAAAAAAAGTTTAAAAAAAAAACATAGTAGGAGCCCAAAATTTCATAATGTAGATTCCTACAGATGATTTAAATATTATTGAAAGAAATTTTATGTATGTGTGCTTGTATATATATATAATCTTAGAATCCAAGATTTAGAAATTTTTGAACAAAAATTGGGGTTTATAAAGGCAGAACTTTTTAAAAAATTTTTATTGAGATTATGGTAGTTTACAACCTTGTGAAATTTCAGTTGTACATTATTGTTTGTCACCTGTGTTGTAGGTGCACCATTTCATCCTTTGTCCTCACTCCCCACCCCCTCTTTCCCCTGGTAGCCACTAATCTGTTCTCTTTGTCTACATGTTTAACTTCCACATATGAGTGGAGTCATACAGAGATTGTCTTTCTCTATCTGGCTTATTTCACTTAACATAATACCCTGAAGGTCCATCCATGTTGTTGTGAATGGGACGATTTTATTGTTTTTTATGGCTGAGTAGTATTCCATCGTATATATATACGATATCTTCTTTATCCAATCATCAGTTCATGGGCACTTAGGTTGCTTCCACATCTTGGCTGTTGTAAATAATGCTGCAGTGAACATAGGGGAGCATGGGACTTTTGGAATTGCTGATTTCAAGTTCTTTGGATAGATTCCCAGTAGTGGGATGCCTGGGTCATATGGTATTTCTATTTTTAATTTTTTTGAAAAATCTCCATAGTGTTTTTCATAGTGGCTGCACCAGTTTGCATTCCCACCAGCAGTGTATGAGGGTTCCTTTTTCTCTACAACCTCTGCAACATTTGTTACCTTTTGTTTTGGTTATTTTTGCCATTCTAGTGGGTATAAGGTGACATCTTAGTGTAGTTTTGATTTGCATTTCCCTGATGATCAGTGATGATGAACATCTTTTCATGTGCCTACTGGCCATCTGTATGTCTTCTTTGGAGAAATGTCTGTTCATGTCTCCTGCCCATTTTTTGATCGGGTTGTTTGATTTTTTGTTGTTGAGTTGTGTGAGTTGTAAAGGCAGAACTTTTGATGTTGAAGGAATAGCACATTTACATTTTAAGGTGAATCACATCTCATAGGAAGTAATTGGTTTTATATTATAATGATCATAGAAGATGTCAAGATTAGGTGTATTATCAGTATTATTTATTACCACGTGATGTTTGGACTAAGAATTGAAAAGATCTTCTGTTCATGTGTTTGAGAAGCTTGTAAATACCACCCATGATTTTTAGATGTGGTATAATTTAACATCAGCTTTTCTGGAAAGACTCCTAATGAAGAAACATTTTAATATAGCGGCAAAAGCAAAAAAATTGGAACTCTGTTATTGGCTTTTCTATTTACCAGTCATTTGACTGTAAATTAGTTACATAAGTTAAAACATAGACAGGTTCTGGAGCCAGATTACCTAAGAATGATTTCTACCTCTGCCACTTAGGATGTTGGGCAGATTAAGTAATCTCTCCATGCCTCAGTTTCCTCATCTCTAAAATGGATTATAATGGTACCTACTTCATATTTTATGAATGAATGAATTAGTAGGGTTTATGAGCAAATAATATAAGTTAGATGTTTAGGATTTTGACTGGCACATAGTAAATCCTATGTAAGTGTTAGTCTTTATCATGTCCTTGTCATCGTCGTTGTCATCAGACCATCGTTTCTTTATTAGTAAGATAAAACCGTTGAGCTCAATCAGTGATTCTGTGAAGTGGAGGTAACAATAATACGCACTTCATAGGGCAATTGTGAGGAATAAATGAGTTAATACATATAAAACACATAAACAAAATATATATTATTATATTGTCATATCCTTTAATTAAATGCTTATTAATGGGCCTATGTATTTTTGTGAACCTTTTCTGAACTTTGTTCGTCCAAAATTCTTTGTTACTACTGACTTTGTATTGTGAAAGTGGGAACAGGCAAGATAGGCATTTTGTGTATTCTAAGTGGCCTGTAGTCAAAAAGTTTGGGAAGCACTGTACTAAATGACAATTGCTGGGAACCCTCTTATTCTGAAATTTTGTAAATCCACATCTCCAGTTTAAAATTTATAAACATTGTTTTCGTAGTTATTCTGTTGAGAACATTGGAAAGTGAAATTTGAGTTTCATTGTTTAGAGAGTCTTTAGTTGGGCATTGTACTAGAAGGGCTATAACTAGATAAATTAGTATTAACATTGAGGAGATATTGATGCTATTTAACCAGCTATTCACCTGAAATGCTTGGGGATTTTTTTTTTTTTCATTTTTCAATGGATATCAATGAAGTTTTTTCCCCAAATATTAATGAATCAAGTGAGATGACTTAGATTTTAAGCTGGGTTTTAAAAAGCGCGTATCTTTTCTGTAAACTGGGGTGATGGAGATTGTATGTAGAGTTATGTTCTGATTTTAGTCATGCCCATTCTCCTCCAGTTGTGCAGATAACCCTGAAATTAACTGGAGGTTTATCTGACTTGATCATGTTCTGGTGCCCTCAAGATACAATTCCATTGTTTGGCAAATTATTTTGACCCGTGCAGGTCTATTACTTTGGTACTTCTGCTACCTTATAATATTAAAGATCAGATCTCCGTATATGTATTTTTCTTTTATTGGTTTATCTATGTGCATTTAACCATACTGAATTCTGAAATGAGTTTCTAAAATATTTGAGGGAAATTGAACACCTTCTGATCAGGAGCTTAATTCTTTGTTTTAGATATTGGAGTAATTTTATGTAACAAATGTGGTTATTTGATTGTGGATAATCATCTGTGGGTTATCTGTGTCTAATGCTGATCTTAATTCTCTTCTGGCCCCAGCTTCTAGCTGTTTTTCTCCTCATCAGTATCTGAATCTGTGAAAAGAGGGTGGAGTTGGTGGAACAAGACAGACATTGAAATTTTCATCACTTAATTTTCTCTCTGGGATTGCTGTTTTTTTTAAGGCTGTTGCTGCTTTGCTAGACTGTTATAAACTGTTCTGTGTGCATGCAAGTAAATATCAAATACATATTTTGTTATTTACACATAGACAGCTGTAATTAGGAAAACCGATTTTAATTTTTTTTTCTTTTTAAGGCATACCAACATATTTTTCACGAGTTAGAACAACACAAAAGTAATTTTTGGAAGAATGTACAGCATATCTACAATTACCCAATGTCATTTTAAGATACTAGAATCATCTAGTTTCATAGATTTACAAGGAAATGTTGAGGATATTTTTGCCAAATGATTTTAATAAGATAGCTGGCACAAATGTGTATTTTATATGCTAACTATTTTTCCTCAATCACAAATTCGTACAATAGGAGTATTTTAGCAAGGCAAATATGTTTATTTTTATCTTAAAAATTAAATTTTAAATAAAGTCAATGTGAGGAATTTAAAATATTGGGTTTTAAAACTAGTTTGGTTTTCCTCTTCTTTCTATATACGTGTTAATAGAAAAAAATTAACTTTTACACTTTTTCCAAGCTTGTTCTTTCCATTTAGAAAAAATTACTGCAAAGAAAGAAAGCATTGTCTCTTAATTTGTAGAATAACCTTTTAGTAGTAAACATAAACTTATTAAATACATTGTTTTAAACATTACATACTTTTAGAAGTTAAGTTACCAACTCCTTGATAATGTCTTTATTATTAGCATAATAAATTTAAAAGACTTTATGCAAGGTTTTCTTTTACAAAAAACACTTTAAGAAAAATCTGATATTTACAGAATCAGTGAAATATGATTAAATGATGTCTTTATTTTAAAGAACTCTTTGCTTTGAATCCATCATTTTGCCTTTGCTTTTTATTCCTGGCCATAGTGGTTGAGATATTGGCAGATCATTTATGGCAGAGGCTTATGGGGGCAGGAGCTCTTCTCTGGGCCAGGGATAACCACCATCTGAGTGTTGGTCCCTGGCTTCATGGGTTCAGAGAGAATTTTTGTTTCCAGATGTTTAGGGAAATACTTGTTCAGTCCTTAGCTTCAAAGTATCTGGTTTTTAACAAAAAACTAGGAAGCGTGCAAAGAAACAAAAAAGTATGGCTCACACACAAGAAAAATGACAATTAATATAAACTGTCTTTAAGGGAAGCCAGATATTGTACTAATCAAAGAAGTAAAAGTAAGATAAGTTGGATTTCGTCAAAATTTAAAACTATTGTTCATCAAAAGACACTATAAAGAAAGTGAAACGGTAGCCCACAGAATGGGAGAAAATATTTGCAAATCATATATCACATAGGGGTCTAGTGCCTGAATATAATAAAGAACTCTTACCAGCGGACAGTAAAAAGACAACTCAATTAAAAAATCGGCAAAGGACCTGAGTAGACATTTCTCCAAAGAAGATATACAAATGGCCAGTAAGCACGTGAAATGATGCTCTATGTCGTTAGTGATCAGGGATATGTAAATCAGAACCGTAATGAGATACTATTTCACACCCAGTAGGATGGCTATAATTAAAATAAAATTAAAAAACAGAAAATAACTTTTGGCAAGGATATGGAGAAATGGGAACACTTGTACACTGCTGGCGACAGTTTAAGATGGTGTACAGCCACTGTGGAAGACAGTTTAGCAGTTCCTCAAAAAGTTAAAGAGAGTTGGGGGCTGGCCCCGTGGCCGAGTGGTTAAGTTCGCGCGCTCCGCTGCAGGCGGCCCAGTGTTTCGTTGGTTCGAATCCTGGGCGCGGACATGGCACTGCTCATCAGACCACGCCGAGGCAGCGTCCCACATGCCACAACTAGAAGGACCCACAACAAAGAATATACAACTATGTACCGGGGGGCTTTGGGGAGAAAAAGGGAAAAAAATAAAATCTTTAAAAAAAAAAAAAAAAGTTAAAGAGAGTTACAGTAAGACCCAGTAGTTCCACTCCTAGGTGTTTACCCAAGAGAAATGAAAATATATTCACACAAAAATTTGCATATAAATGTCCATGGCAGTGTTATTGATAAATAGCCCCCAAAAGGAAAAACCTGGCTGGCCATCAATTGGATGAATGAACAAAATGTCATAATCCAAACAATGGAAAATTACTCAGCCATAAAATGGGCAATGAAAATCTTCAAGTCCCTATCCTTTCTTATCACATGAGAGAAATTTCAATTGTCATTGAAATGAAAAGACAAAATTGAAAGCTTCTTTTGGAAAACCCTGGGTTTGAGAAACCCAGTTTGAGAAACAATACTTTATTGCAGCTCTCAGAGTGTCCCTCTCATTGTATCTGTGCTCCTCTGTGCTAATTGCATGGTGAGTATTTTAAAGTATATTATTAGAGTTGTTTAACTAATGGTTACTGATTTTTCAGAATGCAGTTCTCAGCTAAATCTGGGAGATGAATGACAAATTTCTTATGTAGAAATTTCTGACTCAACTGAAAAATAAAGCCCTGACCTATTTCTTCAGCCTCACCTATTTGATTTAGTCTGGTCCATTTGAACAGAGATAGATATGGTTTCGGGTTCCTAAAACTGCTCTCTAGAGATTGCATGAGATTGTTTGGGTATAATTTAGCAACTGTTTTTAAATCAACAGGGTACTTTTACTTAGAAACCTTACCTCTTTTTAAAAGATGATATGCAAATTGATTTCCTGAAACCAACATTTCTTTTCTTAATGAACCCTATTTAAGTACCCTTGCTGCCAAATATAAAGCCATTCCACAAATAGAACAGCTATAATAGTTTTCACTCATCAGAGGTTTTGCATTCCGCTATCTGTTTATTGTGTTTTGTAAATAGAAAGCAGTTAATGCCAGAATCATATCATCAGCAAATTGTTGCTGACTCTCTCATAGCTTCTTGACTACTGCTTCTTATTTTGGTGGGCCAGCTGCCTGGCTGCTGTTGAATTATCTGCTGTCTCCTCAGCTCCAGAAGCTCAGATAAATTTAGCAGATATCAATCTCTAGCCAGTAGTCTGAGGGTAGCATAGTATGAGGAATCTCCTTTTCAATCCAGATTTATTTGTTGCTTAAAATTATCCAATATGTGAGATTGTATTATTTAGGTTTACAGTTGTATAACTGCAACTTGTCTTTGTTTCTCTGCAGTACTGTGAAATATTGTAGGAGGTTTCTCCAAAATAGTAGATCTTTATACCTTTTCAAAATTGGAAGAGATGTTTTCCAATTTCTAGACCAAGAAGGTAATTTTTTTTTCCGTTGAAAACAGAGGAACAAGGATTTCAAGAAAGCTCAATTTCTCAGGTATAGGAAAGAATTCCAAAGTGTTATGAAAGATTCCAGAAAATGTTTAACGATAAAAAAATTTTAAATATCCTTTAAAATTTTTAACTGTCATCGTTAGTAAAATAACTTACTTTTAACTCATCACCTATTTTAGCTTCTATATCTTTTCGGCATTATGTTAGATATTGGATATACGGTAAAAAGATCTAGTAACTAGCTTTAAGTTCACAGTCTAGAAGGGGAGACAAACAAGAGAATTACAATTTATAGCATATTATAAAAAGAAATATGTGCCCAGGAGTATTTTGAGTCAGTAGAATTCAGATGGGTAAGTTCTCAGATGGATATAACCTAATGTCTTTGGAGGCAGAGAAGATGGCCAGCTAAGGAAACAAGAAGTGGCCCTTAAGCATGAAGTGGGAGTTAGCTAACTCTTTTCTTTTGGATTTTAGCAAACTCTAAAGTCTTATCTTTCATTTTCTTCCCTGTTCATAATTTCCTTCTGTCTTTTATTTCTACTTTTGCTTAAAAAAGTTTAGAGTTGATGCTTCTTCATTATCATAAA
The DNA here is from genome assembly GCF_037783145.1 of Equus przewalskii. Lineage (NCBI taxonomy): Eukaryota > Metazoa > Chordata > Mammalia > Perissodactyla > Equidae > Equus > Equus przewalskii. The sequence goes on along the minus strand of NC_091844.1, from coordinate 70,736,639 downwards.
TTTATTGCATAATTTCATTTTTATATTAATAATTTAAAAATATTTACATTGTATTTCCGTGTGAAAATAAAATTAAGTGGCTTCTTTACTTCTGTGATATTTGGTTAACCTCATTTATGCGTTTGTGAATCTCCATAGGAAAAGAAGGTAGCAGTCTTATTTACTAGAGTAATATATCACTTAGCTGATTCTTCTTGTTTTGTGTATGGATTTCAGAATGGATGCTAACAAAACTATTCTCGAATCTTTCAACATCTGTTTTATTGTGGTGATTGTTGTTGCAAGGCCAGCATGTTTGCCTTTGCATTGAAGTTTTCCACCTTAACCTGTAATTATTTTCTTTATCATAGGTCCTTCCTCTTCCCCCGAGAAGAGGTTTAACAAATGTTTTAAACAGATGTTTTTTAGTGATGACATCAATCCCTAATGCAGCTCATTTATTTATCATTAATAAAAATCTGGAACTTAAAGTTCATCACGTTTTATACATGTTGAGTTTGAGGTGACAGTGGGATATCCAAATGGAAGTCCATTTAGCAGTTGGAAACTTAGATACCAAATTACTGAGATGAGACAGAATACACTTATCCTTCATAGAAGAAGTCTTAGAATGAAAATCAGATCTTGTCAATCCTATGTTCTTAACCCTCCAATGATTGCCTGATTCACTCAGAGTAAAGCTGTAGTCCTTAAAATGGGTTTTAAGGCCTACCATCTTGTAGCCTCCCATTCTCTCTCTAACCCATCTCCTACTCCCTCACTCCCCAGTTCTAGCCACGCTAATTCCTTTCATGTTTCTCAGAAAACATAGTTATGCCCTGGCCTTGAAGCTTTATGGCCCTCCCCTTTTCCCTTGCCAGAAGAACTCTTCCTCCAAATATCATTCTCCCTCCTTCAAGTCTTTGTTCATATCTCACCTTCTCAGTGAGGCCTTTTCTAATTACTTTACTTGAAATTGCTGTGCCTCACTTTCCACACACCTAAGCCTCTATTTTTGCCTTATTTTTCTCCATAGCACTTATCATCTTCTAATATAGTACATAATTTACTTTTTTATTTTTTTATTGTCTCTTTCCCTCACAATAGAATGAAGTTCTATAAGGACAGAGATTTTTATAAATTTTATTCACAGCTGTATCCGCATACCTAGAACAGAGACTGGCATATAGTAGGAGCTCAATAAATATTTGTTGCTAACTTAAGTTGGGCTACCCACGTTAAGATCAATTTAAAGTTTTCTGACTAATTTGCTGAGAATATAGAATATTACCAAGGATTTTCTTTTTAAAATCTTTTCTTAGGGTTGAAACTAAAATTAACATATATAATCTATATATGTATATAGTCATGCACCAAAAAATGACATTTCAGTCAATGATGGACTGCATACACGACAGTGGTCCTGTAAGATTAGTACCACATAGCCTATGTGTGTAGTAGGCTATACCATCTAGGTTTGTGTAAGTATAGTCTATGATGTTCGAACAATAATGAAATCACCTGACGACGCATTTCTCAGAACGTATACCTGTCGTTAAGTGACGCTGACTGTATATAGATATTATATAGTGTATAGCATATATAGTCTATGTATAGATTATATATATGTAATGTATAATACATAACTTATATAATTATAAACACTTGATTAGACAGGCATTTAGTCCCTCATTCACCAAATTCTATAATAGACACATAATAGGTGAGAGCTGATGCAAACTTTGTATATTACATTAAGAAGGTTGAATGAATCCTCATTCACTAAATGAGGATTTAGTGAAGGGTTGTAAGCAAGAGACTGACATGATTAGACTTGCATTTTTGATAGCCTACTCTGGTAGCTTAGGGAGACCATCTGGGAAGCTATTTTACAAGTCCAGCAAGAGATGATGAGAGGAGAATATGAGGAAGGGATGGATTTTAGAAATATTTAGGAAATAAAAATTGACAAATCTTGGTGTTTGTCTGCATGTGGGGTATGAGATAAGAGACTAGAATGACTCCAGTGTACCAACTGAGAGGAGAAAATACATGAAGAGGAGATGTTAAGTAATTTTGGAAAGTTGAGTTTGAAGTGCCTCTGTGACATCTGAATGCAGATGACTGGTGAAGAGTTGGATTATGGGTCTAATCTGGGCTAGTGATGGAGATTTGGGAGTAATCAGTATTGAGATGTTTTTTGAAACCATGTTGAGTGAGTGATATCACCCCAGAATAATGTATAATAAGAGGGAAAAAGAAGCCTAGGACATTATAACCTTGAGGAATTCTAACCCCAAAGAATTAGGCAAAAAGTACTGAGAATAAGGTAAGAAGAAAACTGCACTAATTCTCCTTTTACAAGGGTAAATGGAGTGAAAGAGAATGGAGAGGTGTGTTGTTTGACAATAGTAAAAATCCAAAAGGTAGTGATGAATATAAGGCCAGGGATAGGATTCTGAGTTTCATTAGGGATTCAGCAGAGAATAATGGTTGATAGGGACAGATCGGAAGGGATCTTTATGTGCAGTCACCAACTGGCACAACATGTGAGAGGAGACCTGGCTGGTGTGCTAGGGGAGATGACTTTGTGTTCTCTGGCATCTATACCAAGATCCTAACATAGACTAAACATTTGATCTTTGTCGTCTGACTACATGAACCCAAGGTTAGGAGTATAGAATTCAAAGTTGGTGAGTACAGTTCAAAATCCAAATCTAGTTATATTGCTTTAACTTTAATCATATATGTATCGTTTATTTTCCTATCTATATAAAATCCTAAGCCTTATGGGTAAAAGTTGTTTTAAATCCTTTTGTGAAGTAGAATCCAAAATAGGTAAATATAAAAAATAATTTCTCTGACTCCCAGTTATACATTCAACTTTTACGTTTACATACAAAGTGATTTTTTTCTTCGGAAAAAACCTCAGTATCTAATTATTCTAACAATATTTTTGATCCTAATTGATCTCTACAGTTTCATAAAGGAGTATTAATTTCATTTTAAAGATACAAAAAAGAAAGTGTAGAAACACTAAATAGCTGATGACTCCTGTGCTTTTGTATAGATGTGGATGCTTTTATGATGGCTGTAATTTATCCATTCATTGAGAGACTACAATGCTTAGATATTTTCTAACGTAAGGGAGCTTCCTCCTCCTGATGGTTGGAAAGTTCATCAGGCTAGATTTCTTATTGTTGTCTTTCCTTTTTAGGTGTGAAGTTTTTCAACATGAGTGGCCTTGGGGACAGTTCATCCGACCCTGCTAACCCAGACTCACATAAGAGAAAAGGATCGCCATGTGACACATTGGCATCAAGGTAGGAACACTCTTTTCTTAGTCTATTTCTGGAAGAGCTGCTTTATCATTTTCATTGCCACTTTAGAGCTTTTGTTTCATCTACTCCAGGTTTACTGGCCTTCTTTGAGGCCCTCGTACTCACTGTGTTCTCTTCCTTCTTCTAGACCTTTATACATGCTGTTCCCTCAATCCAGCTTGCTCCCTCTTGATTTCCTGTAGTCATCACCTATGCATTCTCCAGATTCCAGCTTATTCATTAGTTCCTTAAAGGGAGCTTTCTCCTCCTTCCTTAACTACTAGGTCAAATCTCCCCCATTTATATATCTGTCTCACATATATTTTTATAGCTCCCATCCATAATTGCAGGTTTTTATAATTTTTGTGATTATTTCATGAATCCCTGGCTTCTCCACTACACTCTAAGCTGCCATTTGGTAAAGACCTTCCCTGTTCCTGCTCATCATTTTATCCCAGTTCCTAGCACAATGTGTGGCTTAAATATAGTAAATATTTGTCTAATGAGTAAATAAATCTATTGTACTATTTAACTGCTATTTTAGAATATTATGATATTAGTGGAACTAAGAAATATATTGTTATAATATCGGATTTTAAAGAATGATTATTTGTGGAATTAAACATTTGTGTATTATAAGAAATACAATCACCTTAAATAGGCTGAAAGACACTTAATGCTAAGGAGACTCTAACAAATGCCAGATAGAGAAGAGACCTCTATCACAGCAAAGGTGCAGCTTCCTACCTGAGAGGAAAAGAGTGGGAAATTCCATTCCATCTTCTAGGATCTAGAGTAGAGTTTCTCAACCTTTGTAATATTGTCATTGTCAGCCAGATAGTTCTTTGTTGTGGAGAGCTATCCTGTATATTGTAGGATGTTTAGCAGTATCCCTGGCTTCTACACAGTAGGTGCCAGTAGCATCTTTATATCAGTTATGATAACCAAAATGTCACAGCAGTTGTGATAATCAAAAATGTCTCCAAACACTATCAGATGTCCTCTGGGGGTGGGGAAGGCAGTATGGCCCCCAGTTGCTAATCACTGACCTAGACAGTAAAGTGGCAGAAGACTCTTCTGTCGTTAGATTATATGCTTCTTTCTCATGGGGGGAAAAAGAAAGAATTTTAACAGGAGAGTGCCAGGACTCCAGGCTGGAGAAAGAAAAGCGACTATTTTTCTTAACCTGTTCAGAGAACTCTCATAGAGATGATACCCTAAATAGTCATAATCACAGGTAATATCCAGATGCTAGCAGGAATGTTGATATGAAGATACAATCCAGATTTGTGTTGTCAGCCTTAGTGTTCTTGTTTATATCTATATATAAAGCCAGTCCTTCTTAAAGGAAAACTTTAACTTTAACTTAACTTTAATAAAAAAAACTATTACCTCTTACAGTTAATTTTTTTATTTGGGGAAATTTTTAAATCTGTAAAAGAATAGAGACTAGGACACTAGTCTAGTCCAGGATACTTAGTCTAGGAAACTAGTATACCTACTACATATAATTGATCATATTTTTCTGTATTGTTAGTATTTTGTTAATATTTTATCATAGTTCCATAGTCTTGTTTAAATAAAAGAGACAAAATAATGATTAAATTGATTTGTCTGCAGTTAATTCCTCCAATCTGTTTTTAATAATTATATATATAAGTATCCATAAACAATACAGAATGTTTATTACATTTACATAAATTGTATAATACTGTATATATTTTAATACAATATACTTTTTTCAGCATGGATCTTGAGATATAAATATACATAGATTCATTCAGTCCTATTAACTTTTGATTAATATCGTATTAATCAAATATACGATGTTTGAAAAATCCATTTCCCTACAGATAGACATTCCCTGTAGATCAACACCTTTTTGTTATAAATTTTCACTGTTAACAGCCAGCACTGCAGCAGACATCCTCATACACGTCCTATTTTATGCATAAGAGTTTCTTTAGGATCTGAGCACATTTTTATGTTAACTAGGTAATTACCGCATTGCTCTTCAAATGACACGCACTGAGAGTTCCTCTTTTCTCACATCCTAACCCACACTTCTCCTCACTTTAGCTTTTTGCCAGTCTGATGATTGTGGGGTTATAGTTTTAAGTACATTTCCCTGATAATTAGATAAGTTGATCATGATTGTTTTTCTTCCCCATTCTGTTTTCCTCGTATGTGAATTTCCTGGTTGTGTCTTTTGCCCATATTCCTGCTGGGTTGTTTGTCCTTTTTCTTTTTATTTGTAAGAGGTATTTTTAATTTTCTAGTTAATAATCTTTTTTGCTTTTATTTGATGCAAATATCTTCTCCAGCCTGTTTAACTCTGTTTGTGATGTCTGCTGACATACTTTAGAACTTCAGGTTTTTCATGTGTCAAGCTTTTTTGGGGTCTTGTTTAAGAATTTTTTCCTCTATTCCAAGGCCTTAAATGTATTTTTATATTTTTTCTTCTAATACATATTTGTAGTTCTAATTAATTTGGAATTTATTTTTGTGTATAATATAAGATAGGGACCTAATTTAATTTTTTCCCCATATAGAACATCAGTGATTGTAACCCTATCCTTTCCCTGCTTTTATGCTGTTACCTTTATCATAGTCCAAGTTCCTACGTAGATAGGGATCTGGTTCTGAACTTTCCTAGGACAATCACCTTGATATTTGATGGGGCAAGTCACTCTTCTTGTTATTTTTCAAAATTGTTTTCTCTGTTCTTAGCCGTTTATGCTGTCATATAGATTTTAGAATCAGTTCTTTAAGTTTCCCCTAAAAAAATCCTTCTTGGATTTGGATTAGAATTTCATATACTTTTATCAATTAAATTGGGGAGAACTGACATTCTTATGATGTAGACTTTAGATTCTAGAGTGTTCTTGTTTATGAATATAAGGCTTTTCATTTATTGAAATCTTCACTGTTCTTCAATAATAATTTATAATCTTCCCCGTGAATGTCTGGCCCATCTTTACTTGAGATATTCCAGGGTACCATAGAGGTTTTATTGCTTTTGGGAGTGGTATTGTTTTGTCTATTGTATTTTCTAATTGGCAGTTATTAATGCATAGGCATGCTAATAATTTGCGAGTATTGATCTCAAATACGTCCGTTGCTCTCAATTTTGTTATGTGTTTTAATGGCTTATCTGTAGACTCTGTTTGATTTTTTGGTGTGTACATAATCATGTAATTACAAATATCAAAATTGTGATTTATTTTTCTCTTCTTAGATGTCTTAAAGATAATTATCTTAGCATGTTTGCTTTAAAAATATTTGGAGGCATCATCTCTTTCAGGTTTATAAGTAATGGGCTTCAGTTTTAATAAAGTGATATTTTTGATGTGGTAAACTAAACATTTGTGATTTCGAAACTGATTGAGTTTGTGCATGAATACCACCTTGTACTGTTTCTTTTGGTTTTATTATTATATACTGTTTCCTCAGATTGTGAACTCATGAAGTATAAAGAGCGTATGTTAGACCTCAGGGTATTCTCAGCCCTGTGTACAAGAGCCCTGGATAGGGGTATTGCTCAGTAATTGTTTGGTGGGGTGAGATGCCGCATATTCCGTTCCTTAACTCTTCCGGGAGAATGAGGATTAAAATGCCAATCTTAAAATGGTGGGTAGCTCTGCCTTCTACTTGTTTAACATTTCTAATTCAGTTCAACAAGAGCTTGTTAAATGTCTACTATTCAACCAGCATCATGTGTGTGATGTTATAAGGATGTAAGTGAAGTGTGAGACATGTTTTCTTATGTCTCACAGTCTCTCTTATGATGTCAAGGAGTTTACAGATCTGGTCATGCCACGTGCTCTTCTTAAACCCTTCTGGGCTCCCCCTTGCTCTGAAAAGAAATAATCATAATCCAGGTGATGATAATAGATAACATTTATTGAGCTAATAGTATATGCCAGGAACTCTGCCAGCATGTTAATGCATCATCTTTTTTAATCTTCACAAAGCCCTAGGAGATAATTAACGTCATTATCCCAATTTTCGGATAAGGAAATCAAAGTTTAGAGAAGTTAAATTACTATTAAGTAACTTGTCCAGGATTACATAGCTAGTAAATGACAGAGGAAGTTTGAATTTGTGTTTTTAAGCAATATGCATGCTTTTTACCATGGCGTACAAGAGCCCTTGTGATCTGGCCCAGACCTCAGCTCTTGCCCTTTTGTTTCTTATCACACTGAACTACTTACAGGTTCTTTAACTTGACATTTCTCTCTTACTTTGTACCTTTGAAAAAAACTTTTTTTTTCTTTCAGGAAACCAGTTTCTCCCTACGACTAGGTATAGACATCTCATTCTCCAGGTCTAGGTGCCATCTCTATGCTCTTCTATGGTATAATCTTGTCACATAGTATTGTAACAGCCTGTTCTTTTTCTTTGTTTTCCGAACTAATTGGAGGCTGCATCTGATCTACTCCTGGATCCTTAGGATGCAGTACATGGTTATCTGGCACATAATAAGTATAGAAGCATTTGTTGAGGAAGCTAGTAAGTTGAAAAAAAAATGTGAGAAGATAACTCATAGTAGCCTTAACTACTGTTAATGTATGTATGCAATATAAATGGAAATAAAGTGGGTTAGTGAGAGGAGAAATGTAGGTGGCCCGAAGTAATAAAGAAAGCTTTCTTTTCCATTAAGGTAGAATTTTTTTGTCATTTCCACCCTTCCTTAAGTTTTGACTTTATTTGAACATATCTGTTCTCATTTTCTATCCTTGCTTATTAGTTTGAGATGGTGGTAGTGATTTTCCTAGTCTCATCTTAAGTCATTTTATAGACACCATACCATTTCATTACTCTTAGAGTCTTGCTTCCTCTGTCACCTCTCTGCCTATCCTGCCCATTCTATCACTTTACTTTTTCTTTTATGCTACAGTGGTTTCAAGTGTTTCAATTTTATGTAAAGCTTAATGTCACACACCAATTTGGGAGTCCCACTAAGTGAATCCAATTTAGTCACATTGAGACTTAGATCCATAGATTTAAACAGATGATACTTTAGACTGAATCTACTAAATAAATCTAGTATCAATTAGGTTGTCTAATGTAAAATCAGATGTTCTTGAAAACACTCTCAGGTTGCAGAGCTGGAGTTCTCTAAAACCTTGTATATGTCAAAATTTATGTTACTCATTTTCTTCGTGCCTCATTTTCAATGCCTTGGTGTGAAATTAGTCAAAATGTCTTGCTGCATGTACTCGCTGTGAAAGTTGTGAGATAAAGTTTTACTAAGTAAAATGAGACTAATTCCTTAATAATGAAATATTCAAAAGATATGGAATGTGTAATTGTTATAGTTTTAAAATTTGGTTTTGTTTTGGGATGTGTACCATTTAGCAGCATTTTGTTTTATGTAGGTAAATACATTTGATTAGTTGACTTGGTTCTTTTTGACTTACTATGTTGTTATGTAAATGATGTCACTTTTATAGTCTTCTTTTAATCAAGAAAAGTAAATGGTATTTTAATTGTTGCCAATTATGAACTTTTTAGCAACTGATCTTTCCTTCTTTTTTCTACCACTTTCATATACAGCCAAATGATTTTTTTTTTTTTTTTTTTGTTAAGGAAGATTTGCCCTGAGCTAACATCCATTGCCAATCCTCTTTTTTTTTGCTTGAGGAGGATTAGCCCTGGGCTAACATCTGTGCCAGTCTTCCCCTATTTTGTATGTGGGATGCCTCCACAGCATGGCTGATGAGTGGAGTAGGTCCACACCCAGGATCCGAACCTGAAAACCCCAGGACACTGAAGCAGAGTGTGCAGAACTTTAACCACTCGGCCAGGGGTCAGTCCCTCAGCCAAATTATTTTGATGGCTGCTTATAAAACAAACAGCTACTTGTGACCAGTCTCTCTTATGATGTTAATTTGACAATAGAAAAATTCATCTTAAAGTAATACTTTATTGTCTTTGTATGTGTTACATAAAACAAGTTGCCTGATGACTTGGTTATAATAGGCCAGGGGTAAAGACTGGAAAACAAAAATGAACCATAAGCAGTCAACATATTTGAATGAATGTAAAGCACTAGCTGTTTGCATTGATGTCCTTTACTCTCATTATTTTGCTTTAATATAAATCGAGTTTGGTTTTATTACTTTTTTAAAATTTATTTTTTTTTTTTTTATTGAGGTCATAATGGTTTATAACATTGTGTAATTTCAGGTGTACGTTATTGTTTATCAGTTTCTGTATAGACTGCATTGTGCTCACCACCAATAGTCTGATTTTTATCCATCGCCATACACATGTGCTCCATTACCCCTTTTGCCCACTCCCTAACTTCTGTCCCCTCTGCTGACCACTAATCTGTTCTCTTTATCCATGTGTTTATCTACCACATATGAGTGAAATCACACAGTGTTTGTCTTTCTCTGTCTGGCTATTTTGCTTAACATCGTACCCTCAAGGTCCATCCATGTTGTTGTGAATGGGAGGATTTTGTCTTTTTTTATGGCTGAGTTGTATTCCATTGTATATATATACCACATCTTCTTTCCCCAGTCAGTTGAAGAACACTTGGGTTGCTTCCATCTCTTGGCTATTGTGAATAATGCTGCAGTGAACATAGGGGTGCATAATTCTCTTTGAATTGTTGATTTCAAGTTGTTTGGATAAATAACGATAGCTGAGTCACATGGTATTTCTATTTTAAACTTTTTTTTTTTGCTGAGGAAGTTTTGCCCTGGGCTAACATCTGTTGCCAGTCTTCCTCTATTTTATATGTGAGCTGCCACCACTGCATGGCCACTGACGAGTGGTATAGGTCTGCACCTGGGAACTGAACCTGGGCTGCCAAAGCAGAGTGTGCCAAACTTAACCACTAGGCCTTGGGCACTGGCCCTCTTTTTAATTTTTTGAGAATTCTCCATACTGTTTCCATACTGGCTGCACCAGTTTGCATTCCCACCAGCAGTCTATGAGGGTTCTCTTTTCTCCACATCCTCTCTAACATTTGTTAACTTTTGTCTTGTTAATTATAGCCATTCTGACAGGTGTAAGGTGGTATCTCATTATAGTTTTGATTTGCATTTCCCTAAGAATTAGTGATGTTGAACCTCTTTTCATGTGCCTGTGGGCCATCTGTATATCTTCTGTGGAAAAATATCTGTTCATATTTCTGCCTATTTTTTGATCAGGTTGTTTTGTTGTTGTTGAGTTGTTTGAATTCTTTATATATTTTGGAAATTAACCCTTTGTTGCATATATGATTTGCAAATATTTTCTGCCACTTGGTGGATTGTCTTTTCTTTTTGTTCATGATTTCCTTTGCCTCGCTGAAGCTTTTTAATCTGATGTAGTCTGTATTTATTACATTTATCAGAACTTAGAAGTAGATGATTTTTTCTTTTTAGGACAAAGTTGTATATAAAAGACACTGTTGTCTGTACCTTTGTCTCTAATTATTGATTTATTGTTATTTTTACTTTTTAGGTGGATACTTTTTTCTTTTTGATGAGGACCAACTAATGGTCTAATCATTATAAGAATCAAATTTATCAGATTTCTAATTATAACTTACTCGAATTCTAGTATACTCTGCCCTGCTTAATTTACAATAGTTATTTGAAAATTCAGATTTTCTATTTTAAGGAGTTATTGTTTAGAATGTAAAATAATTGCAAATGCAGCTTGTATATGTACTGTGTACCTCCTTTTAATGTCTAGTATTCATTGGTTATTTGAAATATTCAGTGTATACACATCATTGAGGAAATACATCTGTGATAGCAGTCATTCTCTATGTATTTTAGCCAGAATTGTTTTCTGCACTTTGATATTTTGTGGTATCTGTTTTTTAGGTGTGAATTTAAATTGTTTTCTAAATCTGGTTTTATATTCTGGATAAAAACAGATCTCTCTAAATGTGTAGACATTAAATACTTGATCAGAGAAGGAAATATGGTAGTAGAAATGTACACTAACTGGATTTTCTTTGTGTAACAGCACTGAAAAGAGGCGCAGGGAGCAAGAAAATAAATACTTAGAAGAGCTAGCTGAGTTATTGTCTGCCAACATCAGTGACATTGACAGCTTGAGTGTAAAACCAGACAAATGCAAGATTTTGAAGAAGACAGTCGATCAGATACAGCTAATGAAGAGAATGGAACAAGGTAAAAAAACCAAACAACCCTCGTGGCTGCGTGCTTTGTTATTAACACATTTACAATATGCAATTTTTTTTTTTAAGAAATTGCATTCAACTTCGTGATTTTATTAAAGAAACATTTTTGTTTAGATGCTGTTTATTTTAGAAAGTGAATCTGAGAGCTTTCTTGTTACAACAAAGTGGCATATTAACTTGAACGCTGGTTGCCTTGGGAGATTATGGGACCCAGTATCATGGGAGATTGATTCAGGAGGCACAAGTTGTGATGTCAGACCTGAGGCTCTGGCATAGAGTTGAAAGACATTAACTCAGTAATGGGAAATCCTTCCATCTGAATAATAAGCTTGTCTAGGCTCTGGGTGAGAGAAACAGCCTCCTCTGAGAAAACAGTGATGTATTTTTAATAATGGTTTATATTTATACTCTCCATATTTACTCGGGACCCCATACCACAAAACCCCTGGGTTGCCTACTAGAAACAAAGACAAAGCACTTTGGAGGAACACTCCCACACCTGGCCCCATGGGATTCCCAAAGAAAAAGTGCTTCTCAGTGATTTTTATGCTAAAAATTTATATAAGATATGAGGAAGTAATCTATGGTGAGTAAGAGAGCAAATAAACAGAAGGCCCAAAAGAAGTTCAGAGCAGTAGTAGCAATGTAAAAAGACTATGAACAAATATGTTTAAAATGATTAAAGTGATATACTTTTAAGGTTTTAGAAGCTGAAAAATGGATAATCTGGTGATAACTGATTTGGCAGACAGGAGAAACTGATATTGTAAGCCTGCAGGGGGAGAGCCAACAAGAGGCTTCATGGCCTCTTCCCTGCCTGGTGTTGAAACCCTGGCGGCCTGGTTCATACTCCCTGAGCCAAAGATGGAGGGTTCCTCTGGGGAAATGGAGCAGTCCAAAGGAAAAGGCACACAGACACTGCACTTGGGAGTGATTGATCCTGAAATGAAAAATTCAGCTCCTTGCCTTGCCCCTACACTTCACACAGCTGCCAGTGAGCATTTTAGTACCTCATCTTTAATAATAATGAAAATCTTATGAGGAAAGCTGAATATAAAAGAGATTAAACCAAGCAGACAAACAGAAAAAAGGGAGCTCTGAGGAAGGAGAGAAATGCAGGGAGTGGAAGGAAATTTAAAATAACCATACTGTCGCTTAGAGACAAGAGGGAAGGTATTTCATCCATGAAGTAAGAATAAGATGTGATAAAATGAAACATTCAAAACAGCAAATAACTTCTAGAACTTAAAAATAAGATAGCTGAAAAAGCTTCATCTTTACCTTGTTTTTTACTCTTTGCCTACTCATACTCTCTGTCCCAACCAATCCAGGCACACTCTGCCTCACGTATTTGCCGCTGCTATTCCCTCTGTCTGGAATGCTCTTCCCCAGATATCCACAAGGCTCACTCCCTCATCCCTTTCATATCTTTGTTCAAATATTTCTTCTCAGTGAAGTTGTCCCTAATTACCCTAATATACACACACACACACCTCTCTACATCTTCCTTCATTTGTTTTCCCCACAGTATTTTTTTATATCTAACATATTGCATGTTTTATTTGTTTATCATCTGCCTGCCCCCACCAGGGCTCCATGAGGCAAGGATTTTTGTTTGTTCACCATTGTGTTCTCAACACCTAAAACATTTCCTGGATACATAGTAGACTTTGAATAAACATTTGTTGAATAAATGGATGAAGGGTTGAAAGATAATTTGAAGGAATCCCATAGAAAGTAAAATAAAAACACAAGCAAATGGAAAATGAGAGAAAGATGAGAAATATACAGGATTAGTTCGGGAAGTGTATCATATATTGAGTTCCAGAAAATGAGAACAGACCAAATAGAAGGGAGGAAATTATAAGAGAAATGATACTAGGAAAAAAAAACCCACAACACCTTCTCAGAATTAGATATGAATTTCCAGATTGAAAACACTCATAGTACCCAACACAGTGAATAAAAAAGAAAGAAAGAAAATTGACACCAATGCACAATTTCCAGGCACCAGAGAGAAAAAAACGAGAGGAAAAACACACACACACTAGATTACTTTCAGAATGTGTCCAGATTTCTAAATAACAACACTGAAAATGAGAATTCTAGACCTAGAATTCTGTGTTCATCCATGAAGTATGAGTACAAAATGAAAAAATGGAACACACAGAGTAGCTGATGACTGACCAAATTGAGAGGAATTTTTCAGCTCTTTAGGAGAGTTTAGGGAGGGTTAAACTACACACAGAAAAAGCAAAACACAAAAATGAGAACTGTACATTATAGCACACATCTTGGTTCATTTGTGAACTGTATTTATGTAGCCATAGTAACAGATATTAAATATTGATCTAAAAATTATTGGAACCATATTGGGAAGATAGAAGAAGGGGAAATGTGTGTGGAAGGTTGATGTGAGTAAGTTAAATTCTTACCTTTCATCATAGCATGTTAGATTATGTCTAACATGGACACAGGATATAGCGAATAAGCATGTTACTGAGAAATATGGAATGTATTAGTTAGGATGCAGACTATGATATAAGAGACCCAAAGTACAGTGGCTTTAACAAGATAGTCTAGTTATGACATGTGTCAGATTCAGATTTCTTCCATCTTTTTTGCTGTGCCGTTCCTAGGTATTGCCATTATCCATGCCGTCAGACATGGCTCCCCTATCCACATCCCAGCTGACAAGAGCAGAAGGAAGAAAACGGGAAGGCATGCTTCTTCCTTTTAAGGATGAGACTCAGAAATTGCATGTCACTTCTCTTCACATCCCTTAGACGGAATCTAGTCACATAGCCAATCCTGCCTTGAGTTTTGCCTAAAATTTTAAATGTTTTGTTTTTCACACATAGTTATTTAATCTACTTGGACTTGATGGTTTATGTTTTTTTGGAACTTGTTTGAAAAACAAAAAGTCTTAATGTTATAAACAGGTGAAATGATGAAGGAAGTACATCTTAGAACTAAATGAGAAACTCCTATACTGTGGTAATAAAAAGGTAAATAACCCAATTAAAAAATGGGCAAAGGCCCTGAATAGACATTTTTCCAAAGAAGACATGCAGATGACCAATAAGCACATGAAAAACATGATCAATATCATTAGCCATCAGAGAAATGCAAATCAAAACCACAGTGAGATACCACTTTATACCCACTAGGATGGCTATAATCAAAAAGACAATAACAGATGTTGGTGAGGATGGGAGAAATTGGAACCCTCACGCCCTGCTGGTGGGAATGTAAAGTTGTGCAACCACTTTGGAAAACAGTCCAGTAGTTCCTCAAATTGTTAAACATGGAGTAACCATATGGCCCAGTAATTGCACTTGTAGGTATATACTCAAGAGAAATGAAAACATATGTCCACAGAAAAACTTGCACGCAAGTGTTCATTGCAGCATTATTCATGAATAACTGCAAAGTAGAAACAGCCCTTATATCTGTCAATTGATCAACGGGTAAATAAAATGAGGTATACCTATACAATGGAATATTATTTGATAATAAAAAGGGATGAAGTACTGATAAATGCTTCAACATGGATGAACCTTGAAAACACTATGCTAAGCAAAAGAAGCCAGTCATAAAGGACCACATATTGTATGATTCCATTTATATAAAATGTCCAGAATAGGCAAATCCATAGAGACAGAAAGTAGATTAGTGATTGCCTAGGGCTTGATAATGTTGGGAAACTGAGAAGTGACTGCTAAAGGTTACGGGGTTTCTTTTTGGGGTGATGAAGGTGTTTTAAAAATTTATTGTGATGGTGGTTGCACAACTCTGTGACTATACTAAAACCATTAAATTGTATGCTTTCAATGTGTAAATGGTATGCTATGTGAATACCATTCAATCAATACCATTTAGCTCAATAAAACTGTTATTATAGGGAATGGCCTGGTGGCGCAGTGATTAAGTGTGCACATTCCACTTCAGCGGCCCAGGGTTCGCCAGTTTGGATCCTGGGTGCAGACATGGTACCGCTTGGCAAGCCATGCTGTGGTAGGCGTCATCCCACGTATAAAGTAGAGGAAGATGGGCACAAATGTTAGTTCAGGGCCAGTCTTCCTCAGCAAAAAGATGAGGATTGGTGGCAGATGTTAGCTCAGGGCTGATCTTCCTCAAAAAAAACGCAACAAACTTATTATAAGTACTATATGAGATAACATTTTATACCCATTAGATTCACAAAAATTAAAAAACAGTAGTGATAACAATTGTCAGGATACAGAAAAACAAAAACCTTTCTATGTTATTAGTGGTACAACCTCTTTGGAGAGCAATTTGTCAAGCTTAGTAACGTTGAAAATACATAGACCCTATGATCCAGCAATTTCACCTCTAGTATTTACCCTAAAGAAACTGTCACACATGTACAAAAGAGAAAATACTGAAAATAATCTATTACAGCACTGTATGTAGTAGTCGAAAGGGTTATCAGTAGGGGACTAGGCAATCAACTGTGGGTTATTCATATGATATAATACTAAACAGCAGTACAAATGAATGAATCAAATCCGTATATATCAATATGGTTAAATCTCAAACATAATATTGAGTGAAAAAAGCAAGTTGAAAAAGTCTATGTATATTTATGTAAACTTTAAAATACAAAGCAATAATATATTGTTCATGAAATCATGCATATGCAGTTAAAGTATAAAATCATAAAATCATGGTTAGAAATGATTAGACTGACCTCAGAATACCGGTTACTTCTTTCTTTTTCTTTTTTTCTTTTTTTCCAAAGATTGGCGGCTAACAACTGTTGCCAATCTTCTTCTTATTTTTTTCTTCTCCCCAAATCCCCCCAGTACATAGTTGTATATTTTAATTGTTGGTCCTTCTAGTTGTGGCTTGTGGGATGCTGCCTCAGCATGGCCTGATGAGTGGTGCCATGTCCGCGCCCAGGATCCAAACGAGTGAAACCCCGGGCCATCGAAGCGGAGGGCACGAACTTAACCACTGGGCCACAGAGTGGCCCCTACTGGTTCCTTCTAAAGAGGGTCAGAGGAGGAATGGTGGCGGGCTTTAGCTCTTTTTGCAGCATTTTATTTATTTAATAAGGAAAGACCTGAAGCAAATAATATTAATGTGAAAAATGAATGGTGGCCATGTGAATGTGTGCTGTATCATTTTCTGTATTTTTTGGAATATTTGAAATATTTCATATTTTATAGTGAAAAAATGAATCTCTGTATTCAGTAATACCAAATTTGGTTTTTGGTGAACTGATGGATTGGAAACTTTATTTAAGTATGATACAGCTTTAACATGCTGGATAGATTTTTCAACTTCACCACACAAAAGAATTCCAAATCATTTAGCAGTTACAGTTTTGTCAATCAGATCATCATGCCATGAATGTGACAGGTTACCTAGTTCATACAGGCTCACAAAAGGAAAAAATCATATCTTCACTCTCCTATAGCAATTGATCAAATCAGAAGAGGAGAAAGAAAAATAGAGGAAATAATCATTCTTTTACATTTTATCTATTTCTTTAAAACTTTTGGTGTAGACTTTTTAAAAAGGCTATGTATTTATACCATTTTCCTCATTGTTGGAACACTGGACTTGGTAGGTCTGAATTCAAATCCTCCTGCAGCCACTTATTAATTATGATTTGGGGCATATTACTTAACCTTTGTGACCCTCAATTTATTATCCATAAAATGAGTATAATTAAGATTGAATATGAAAATGTCTAGATAATAAATAAATGTTATTTGAATCTAAAATTGCATGAATCTGTGTCTTCATAAATTTGCCATTGTAGAAATGAGCCCTTTCTGGATGTGTGATTTTTTGTTTCTCTATTACAGAGAAATCAACAACTGATGATGAAGTGCAGAAGTCAGACATCTCATCAAGTAGTCAAGGAATGATAGAAAAGGAATCCTTGGGACCTCTTCTTTTGGAGGTAGCTGTTCTTGTTGACTCAGAAAGTGATCAAAATATTTGTTCTAGCCAATTTGGTTTTTTTCTTTATCTTCTTTTATGTCTTACATCCAATTACTAAATTATTTAAAAATACTAAAGTTTTAAGGAACTTGTAATAATTATTTTATTTTGGAAACTATTATGACAGTTGTTACTATTTCAGAATTAAAGGTGAATAATAAACATGAGAAATTTTCATAAAGGCAGTCTAAACAGTCAAATGGGAAACTGAAGCTGACTGTACGGCTCTGTCATTTATTTCTGGGGTGGACTAGTTGGGAGAATAAAACATCAGAATTATTTAGGCAGCTGGTGCCATCTGTGTCTACTGTAGAATTCTCTTTAGAGTACGGAATGCCTCACTTTATTGCAGTAGGTGTTTTCCTGAAAAGTTTCCTGACTAAAGAATTTAATTGTTTACTTAAACATTGTTAGAGAACTTAGAATTTTAACAACCCTCTATCAAACTTTTTGAAGTGAAGAACTTTTAAACTTGAATTACTTTGTAATAACTGTGTGATTTTCACCCCTGCTTTTCCTGTCTAATCTTCACTCCCTCTGTTCTCAACACAGATGTTTTGTTTCCAAGCAGGCTCGTCACCTTAAATGCTCCCTCTCATACATGAATGTTTAAAAATATGTATATATATATTTGCTTATACACACTCCTTCCCCACAGTGTATGCTTTTCTATCTCTAGGCGTAATTTTATATATATGTATTATATACATTTACATATCATATATATATATATTTATATAAAATAATTTCTCCTTTCCTTGTCCTATCTCAAGGCCCTCCTTTCTGGTGAAGTCTTAACAACTCAAACTTCTGTAGGTCTCTTTATTTCCTAACTCCTTAATACATTTTTTCCTATTACCCTAACTATTCCTCCAGTTTTGTATTAACCACAGTTCCCTCTACCAATGCTGCAATTGTGAGAACATTCTCAAAATTCACTTCTTGGTTTTCTGGCCCCAGAATTATCATGTGTTCTCTTTGCTTCACCTTTCATCTTTGTAGAGATGACACCCATATATGTCCTTCTGGCTTTAATGTCTTCCCATACTTCATTCCTGTACTTTTAACAGGCCACTAAATATTTGTGACTCTGCTATCGGCACCTTTCCCCTCAAAATCTAAATTCTTTATTTCACCTCCACATTATTTAAGCACTTTGTTAGTCTGTTGGTTTTAACAATTTTTATTAGGAGAACGAGCACTTATTTTCTAGATTTGTAAAATGTAAAAGCCATTGTTGGTCTTTGAAACTGGATATAAACTACTCTCAGAGAGTACACACGTATAACTGGGAGGGGGAAGTTACCACATATGGTAGACTCTGATTTTTTTATTACTGTATTCTTTTCACAACCCATTAAATTGATTGCATGACTGCATTCTGGAAGCATTGTTGTAACAAGTATAGTAAAAATGTTAATGGTAGAATCTAGGTGGTGGATATACAGATGTTCACTACAAACTTCTTTCAACTTTGCTGTATTTTGAAATTTTTAATATAAGCTTTTATAGGAAAACAAGTTAAAGAGAAATACTTTAGGCTCATTTCCCACTTCTGCCATATCTCTTCCCCCTTCTTGGCACCTGACACCATCCCACTCCTTGGCTACACTTGGGCCTTGCCTGGAGCCCTGATCTATCCTAGCACTTACTGCTTGTCTCTTCTACTCTGCAGGGTGTTGTTAGTAGACTAGTCTTTTCACATCTTCTAGTTTTCCTGTGGGGGTTCTGTCTGCCTTCTTAGTGCCCAAAGCTTAAAACTGGCTTCAGAACTTTATATCTCTTTTCAATTCATTAAATATTTATTAAATTTATTTTATGTATATGATGTCATTTGAGATACTGAAGAAATAGAAGATGTAGAAGTCCTTGAGATTTCTGGAGTTCCTGTAGGAAAATGATACTCATTTAAATCCTAGTTTCACCGCATGTTCTTCAGAAACCGCAGAGATCAATAGGAGAGCAAACAGATCATTCACAAACTGAACACTGCACAACAGGAGACAGAGTGCTATTAGTACATCTTTAATTTATATAAACGTTTGTTATTGCTGTAGGAGAAGGAGTCCACAGCTCTTTAAAAGGAACAGAAAAGGACAGGAAAACATCCATTCCAAACTACCATGAGAAGAAAACTAAGAATTACTTTTTTTAACTGATGAAATTATTACCCTGAAAATCACTGTGAATCAAAGGAAAACTGTTAACACAACATAACACATGAATTAAATGCCGTTAGGTAAGCGTTTTCAAATATGAAAAAAAAACACATCAAATTAGAAATTCCAAAAACTCAGAATAGAAATATATTTAGGTTCTTGACCTTAAGAAACTAATAATATTTGTATTTATGAGCTATAAATATGTGAAACAGAGACTGTAAAATAGAATTATTAACTTTTACAGACTTCAAAGCTGACTTCATTGACAGCCTTTTCTGTCACTTCTTGTGTATCTCCTAACCCTGTCCTCGTTGCCTTAAACTTTATAGAGTCTAATCCAGGGCAGCTAGGAGAAGAAGTGGTAGAAAAGCCATCATGAAATTCTCCATGGAACCATCCAGGTTGCAGTCTAGAGCTGTACTGTTCGGTAAGATAGCCCCTCACCACATGTGGCTATTTAAAGCTAAATAAAATTAAAAATTCAATGCCAGTCTCACCAGCCATATTTAAAGTGCTCAATACCCTCATGTGGTTAGTGGCTACTGCAGGCAGGTACAGTTACAGAACGTTTATGTCACTGCAGTAAGTTCCATTTGACAAGGTTAGTCTAGAGGGATTTGCTCAGATGGAAGATCCCCACATCTAAAAAGTGACCAAATATCCACCATAATCTGAGAAATTCTCCCCGTACAGTTTTCAACTTATCCTCCCCCCCCTTTTAAACATAAAATCAAGGTAGCATAAGTTAGGAATGAAGGTATTGGAGGTAATGTCCTCACATTTAGAGAGTGGTATTAGAATTTATTTATTCAATCAACATTTGTTACTTGGCACGTAGTAAGGACTCATCAGTACAAGCATTACTTTTAAGCTCCTCCTTCTCCATTGCTCTTTGCTGTCTAACTTTCTCTGCCTTCTGTTCAAAGCTCTGCAGTATCTGACTCTCAGGCTCCTTATTTCCCACTGCTCCCCAAGAAAAATTCTGTTTTAGTCACGGAAGTCTCCCTATACTTTGCACGTGCATTCAGGCCTCTTTACCTCACTTTATAGCATTTGCTACAGTGCTATTTGGCTCTTGACACCCTTGACCACACATTCCCTCTTCCTTACAACTCTTCCCATGGCCTCTTTGATAGAACTATCTCCTCTGGTCTCTGGCTACTGCTCAACCTCTCGCTCGGATCTCTTTCTTTACCTGCCTCTTAAATGTTAGCTTCCTCCAGGGTTTTGTCCTTGGCCCTTTTTTTTTTATTCTGTGCACATCTCCTAGGCAGTTTTATCTATATCTATTTCTCTATGTTGTATTCCTATATGTGTGTGTACATCTTGTGTGTGTGTAAAATATCAATTAGGGTTCTCTGATTTCAAGCAACAGACACCAATTCTGACTAAATTAAGCCAATGTGAATTTATTAGAATCCTATTTGGATATCACAGAACCGTGCTTGTAGATAAGGTGAAACCAAGGCATCTTGAGGAGGCTAGAAGGAGGAAACTATACAAAAGTTCTCTTAGAAAGACCCATCTGGGCAGTATCCTGCAGCTAGAATGAATGCATTCCAGCCGTCTTCAGTCTTTTTGTAATTCTCCTCAAGGTTCACATCTAGAGAGGAAGTCTCCCAGTGGCCCAATTAAGACTCTTGTGAGACTTTATTTAATGGGGAAGAAGTAACTCCCCGAAGGAAATCAGATATTCTATGGAAGGGGAAAAGATGACTGAAGTTAAAAACAAAGACAAAGCCAAGTAATTCTATATGTACCTGTAAATCGCAGATGTCTCTCTTTAGCCCAGATCTGTCTTTAGAGCTTCCCTTTCATTATATCCTGCTGCCTTTTAAACATCTCCATCTGAATGTTCCTCAGTCATTTCAACAACATTTCTAAAACTAAATTTATAATCCATCCCTTTACCTCCTGTTTTAAAAAAGTCAAAAAATAAAAGAATAGATTTTTTTTCCCCCCTTGCATCCCCTTTCTCAGGGAAAGGCGCTTATCTACTAGAACCTTAAAGTCATTAATGAAAGATCACCCCAAGTGTGTTGCCACAGCTGCTAGAGGTCACCAGATGCTGTTTGTTCTGCCTCTGTCAAATTCTCTTCTATCACTTCCACGGTCATTGTCGTTGTTCAGGCTCTCCTTTGAACTGGAGTATCACAATAGCATTGCAACTGGTCTTGCTTCCAATCTGCATGCCATACCCGCTGCCAGAAGGATCTTTGTAAAAGCAGATCATGTCACTTTCCTGCTTAAAAACATTGCCTTCCAAGATAATCCCTGTTGTCTTTCAGATAAATTCCTTATTTTTTTGCTTTTCCTTGCAGCTTTTTCAAAAAAACTTTTTACTGTTAACACAAATATGACAAGTGCATAGAAAGTGATTTCCTTTTTTTCACCTCTGAGCTGTTTCCTCTATCTTGAATGTCCTTTCCACCCCTTGTCCCCCTGAGCTACTGCTCTGTGTCCTTCGAGCCTCGGCTCAGGTATAGTGTGGCTTCCTCCCAGGAAACCTTACCCATGACAATCATCCCTTCGCCCATTTTGGGTGCTTCACTCTGTGCTTAACCTTTATGCATTCCTCTCTTGTACTATATTGTCACTATGTATACTTGTCTTTCCATTCAGAGACTGTAAAATTGTTGACAGTTACATATTTTATTCCCAGAACTTTGTCCAGTGACTGACACTTAGGTGATAGTTCATGAAGCTCATGTAGTGATTAAAAGCCAGGGCCCTGTGAGAAGTCTTGGCCAACGTGAACCCTGCTGTGAGACCCAAGCTGGTCCTCTTCAGAGGGTGGTATTCTGGGTTGAAAGAAAACTCCTTCAGGTTGATCATCTTGTACCGAAAGGACAGGCATTTGTTATCATCTTCTGTGTGCAGCTCAACACAAGACCAGCTGTCAGGACTTGGAGAAAAAGGAAGATTCCTTCCCAGGAGCACACTTGGAAGTTAAATATATGCACAACATATGAGAATAAGAGCAAGTATTAGCAGATTTTATTAATCAGACATACTTTTAGAAATTATAGACGTTTGTATGTTCATAGGAGTAGTCTCAAAGAGTATTCCCTGAAGTGTTGCCAGTCTCTTGAGAGTGGGATTTTGGCAGATCTTCTACTATGTACTTCATTTTCATATTTTAAATTTTTTATAAGTATGTTTTCATCTATAATTAAAAACCAAAAAACACGCATTTCCAGCAAAAGACAGGCTGTCTGCATCTCAGAGGTAGGGTCAGCAGGACAACTCTGTGACCAGGGGGACAGCCTCTGTCGACCTGTTTTCCAAGCCAGCCTCTTCTGGGGAAGCTCAAAAGAGGTATGATGCCCCAGACTTCGCCGAGGAAGCAATGAGTCCGTATAACTGAGGCCAAGCAGAGACCTGGTGAAAGTTGTACACTCCCCATAGGGCTGACCAACTGAATATTCCAGAGACCAGTTACTAGAATAACTTCCCAGCCTGGCAATGAGGTCAGGTACATTCAATGAGAGAAGAACTTGGAGAAGCCCCAGTAAGTCTTTGGAAACAGAAGACTGCAGGGACTGCAGGCATACTGCAATGAAGCAGAACTTTTAAATCCTTTGGATTTTGCAAATGTCTTAAAAATAATTGCACCAGCTAGTCCAGATGAATCCCTGAACCTTTCTGTGCTAGAAGCCCCAAGCACACCACTGGTCAGTCTTCACATTGGGCAGAGATGATAACCAGGAGTGGGTCTCAGTCTCTCCCAGCCCCTGTACAGACAACAGGTAACTTTCAGAGTTGTCTAGAGACAGACATGGAAAGGGAAGAAAGCAAGGAAGAGACTGGCTGTGTCTCTGAGGGTAGACAGGGTTACCAGAGAGGCAGAGAACGAGAAGCCAAGAAAGATGCCCTGAAAATGAGATGAAAACAGGAGAAGGTAGTGCTAAAGACGTTTGGTGGTGTGGCCCTTGGAGGTGGTTCACCATGAAACAGCCAAGTTTTCCTTGCTTGTCTTTCGATGTCAGTCCTGTTTCTTGCTTTGAGCTATGATACTTTGTTATACTCAAACTGTTCTTTATTAAACTCTTTTGAGAGACCAAAAAGAAAAACATTAAATTGTATTTATACTGATTCACTTAATAGCTAAGAACATTTTAAAGAATTTTTAGATCTGCTTTTAAAAAATATCTGATAAATCTGGGGCTGGCCCCGTGGCCGAGTGGTTAAGTTCGCGCGCTCCGCTGCAGGCGGCCCAGTGTTTCGTTGGTTCGAATCCTGGGCGCGGACATGGCACTGCTCACCAAACCACGCTGAGGCAGCGTCCCACATACCACAACTAGAAGGACGCACAACGAAGAATATACAACTATGTACCAGGGGGCTTTGGGGAGAAAAAGGAAGAAAATAAAAAAAAAAAATAAAATCTTTAAAAAAAAAAAAAAAAAAAAAAAAAAAAAAAAAAATATCTGATAAATCTGTATTTCAGTTATTCATATTTTCATATAAACTGCAAGGCAAATAAATATATATTGATCACCTGCTATGAAATTTATAGCTAACTTGACTTAAAAAAAACAAGTTGGTTAGATATGAAGATGCTTTCCTGTGCCCATCTAAACCCAAAATACTTTAAGCAAAGGGTTTATCTAGTGTTGAGATTTTTAGATTATTAATCACATTCTTCTCGCCTTTGCATTATGAACTAAGTGAGAAATAGTCACAATAGTCAGGTGGAATAAAAATAGTTTTGCTTCTTTTTGTTCTTGTCAAAGAAAATGTTAATATTTTTAGTGAGAGCAATGTTGTTATGCTTCATTATTTTTTAAAATCTTGGTTGAATGCTTTGTGATGAAGTGATTTGAAGATGTAGTTTTCAGTTCAGTTAATTTTACTATTTGGTTTAAATAATCGTCTTAGCTGAAAAAGACACCACAAAAATGAAGTAGATGGAAGTGGGAAAATGTATGCTTAGGTGAATTTACTAAGCCATGATACTTACTTTAAAATCCTATCCATCAGTTATTCAAAGGTTTTCATTGAAATTCCATCTTCCTTGATCTCAAACAGTGATTCTTCCAAACTAATCAAAAGATGTTGCATTTTTACATTTTTAAAAAATGGGTTTAAAGCCCACTGAAACTCTGATTAGAAGATTTTTGAGCAGATAAAAAGTTCTGTTTATAAATGGTTAAACTGAGAAGATAATTTTTACAAGTGGTTTGCATCATTTTCAGCAACAAAATCATAACTATGGTAACATTTCAGGACATCCTGTCTCTATAGCATAAGTATCTTTTTGAAAGGCAATTTATTTCTTATTCGTTGTTAAAATTTCATCTTTACCCTGAAGGGACACAATTAAGTATGTTTATTATTTGGAAAATATCTTCTAGGTGGCATATTATTATTACCACTTATCATAGAAAATGTCAGCAAATTTGGGATACTTGCCATTTTTTAATTAATTTATTTATTTTTTATTTTTATTTTTTAAGATTTTTTATTTCTTTTCCTTTTTCTCCCCAAAGCCCCCCGGTACATAGTGGTATATTCTTCGTTGTGGGTCCTTCTAGTTGTGGCATGTGGGACGCTGCCTCAGTGTGGTTTTGATGAGCAGTGCCATGTCCACGCCCAGGATTCGAACCAATGAAACACTGGGCCGCCTGCAGCGGAGCGCGCGAACTTAACCACTCGGCCACGGGGCCAGCCCCCGGACACTTGCCATTTTTAAAAAGGAAAGTTGAGTAGCCCACCAACGTTGTTAGATGGCTCTTTTAAGTATGCCACAGATAACCAGCAAACCCCTGTGTGACACAAAGAATTTTTATGGTCATTTTATGTCTTGTTACAAAGTTTTGTGAATGCTTTACTTTGTAAAGGTCTTGCTTTTATTGCTTATATACATTCTATAGGAAGTAAACTGCAGTATGTTGCAATAAATGGAAAGATTGTAACTAAGTAAGGTGCCCTGTCAACCTCTGCATTCTGAGTCTTTTCTTGGGATTCCATGGTTTGTGATAGGCGACTGTCTGGACTGAGTGAGGTCCCAGGGTATGATATGTTTATTAAGCTTGATTTCTTCCTTATGTTTTGGATTACACTATAAATAGAGGTTCTAAGTTTTTTTCTGCACTGCTTTGGATATTATGCTCCCCATGGGGCATGTACATCTTCTTTTGGAGACCCCTGGTTCTGTCTCAGTGCATAGGAGGCCCTCTGTGATTTGGCTCCTGTCTACCTCTGCAGATTTATTTCCTGCCACAAGCCTGCCTTGTACCCTGTACTCCAACAATTCCAAACTGCTTTTTGTTCCTTTATATGCCATGCTCTCCCCTCTGCCCAGAATGTTCTTCCTTCATTCCTCTTGCCCTCCACCACTATGCCTTTTGTAACTCAGATACGGTTCTGTAAGGAGCCTTTCTTTGCCCCTCACCCTGACCGCAAATTAGGTGTCCTTCTTTGTGCTCAGAGAATATTCTGTGTATGTCTCTGACAGTGCATTTATCACTGGTATTTTATTATGTTTATGTCTCCCTCCAACTGTACCACAACTTCCCTTAGAGTAGGGACCAAGTCTTAACCTACAGTTCAGAGATGTTTATGACTGAATGAATGGGTCAATCGCTTGCTTCACATCTGCTACCATAAAATTTCTTGCTAAGGAAAAAATAAATATTCATTTATGCCTACTTGAGACATTAGTGTGCAGTCTGAGTAAAAATCTTGTCCCCTCCACAGAGAACGTGCGCTACTAAATTTCCTATTCAGTCTTCCTTCTTTTTACTTGACATTTATTTTTGATCTCTTTTTCTTTTTAAGATTGGCCCTGAGCTAACATCTGTTGCCAATCCTCCTCTTTTTATTTTTTTCTTCTCCCCAAACCCAGTACGTAGTTGTATATTCTAATTGTGGGTTCTTCTAGTTCTGCTATGTGGGATGCCGCCTCAGCATGGCTTGATGAGCAGTGCCAGGTCTGTGCCCAGGATCCAAACCAGCAAAACCCTGGGCTGCCGAAGTGAGTGCATGAACTTAACCACTTGGCCACGGGGCCAACCCCCAATCTCTTTTTCAGTAGAGAAATGTATATGTTTATTTTTCTTTTATCTTTTAACCTCCCAACCTCTTAATCCTATTTTTTTTTTATTCTTTTGGCTTTGCAGGCTTTGGATGGATTTTTCTTTGTTGTGAACTGTGAAGGGAGAATTGTATTTGTGTCAGAGAATGTGACCAGCTACTTGGGTTACAATCAGGAGGAATTAATGAATACCAGTGTCTACAGCATACTGCACGTGGGGGATCATGCGGAGTTTGTGAAGAATCTGCTACCAAAATCACTCGGTACAAAGAAATGTGTTTTTTTTAAAGAATATAAACTCTCTGTAGCTTCTCCTTACGTAATAAATATAATACATTATTTATAGTACACAGTATTATTCTATGTTATAATATAAGAAATATTTTAAAATTTAATTTCAGCCTTAGATGTAAATATCAAGGGGGAATGTCATCAAATAACTGATAGAGAGAATTTCTTTTATCTTGTCTCTCTAGATTATGCCACAATCATGTGACAGTAGTGGGAAGCAGAGCAGTTAGTTGCCTTGCCACAAGAAGATTCTGCTTGAAATTCCCTTTGTTCTCAATTTTGATTGTGTCCAAGGAAGAGAAAAATGTATACCCTTGTCACCAACCTGCTCAAATTAAAAAAAGAAAAAAGGGAGGAAGGGAGGAATATACTGTCATATTACATACTTATAAGTGAAATTAACATTTTTGAGTGTAAGTGGTTTCAACTTAAGAGTTCCAAATATGGTTGGATGAGTTGTTCACTGACGAGGGAGCCTAGCTGAGAGGATGAATGGGTTCTGATTTACAGCCTCTGTTCCATTCACTAAGGCATGTGCTTGCTCTTTAGCCTAAATGTGCTCCAAAAGAGGGAACAGGGCCTTGGCTAGAAGTCCTATATAACTAAACCAAACATGCCAATAAAATGTTATCCATAGCTCTTTATTTTCTACATTGTTCACTCGATGGAATGGAAGCCTTATTTCATCTTTGGAAGGAGTAGTATGTATTTATAGTAACTGAGAGCCTGAAATTATTGTTTCTATTAAGTTTGATATTTGAATTATTAAGGGATCTTATGTGTTTTGTTGCATAATTTTAGAGTGTAAATGACTTTAGAGATAAGACAGTGGATTCCTTTATTTTAATGATGAGGCAAAGCTTGAGTAATTAATCCAAACCTCACAATTAGCTCATAGCAGAACCAAGACTCCTTACCCCAGTGTAGGTTTGTAGGTTTGTTTCCATCATTTCATCTAACAGTTATAGAGTGATGAGCAAAAGGGAAGGAGAGTCAATGGAGAGGATAAGTTAAGAAAACTGTTGGGAATGGTGGAAGAACGGCTTTAAAAACCTCTAACTGCCACCATGGTTTGAATACAACACTGTAACTGGGAAATGGTGACTGACCACACAATGATTCTCACTTGAAATGTACAGACGTCTTTTTTACAACTGAATTCAATTTTATTATACTGAATCAGGTAACATTTCTGTTTAACAATAATTTTTATGTAATAACTTCTTGATTATCCACTGTATTCAAGGCATTGTACCATATAAATTGTGTGAATGAAATAAAATAAAGTGCAAGAAAAAATGGTTCTAAGAAACCATGATTGGTTTCTATCTATTCTGAATATTTTTTTGAGTGACACACTCCTTTGAGAAACTTTGAATCCTCTCCCGAAAAAGGTGTGCATGCACACAAGCCTGTCCTTAAGAACCCCCACGCCTGCCAGGTTAAAACCCCTGCTTAACAATAGACCTGTGGTTTTTAGTCATTTTTTCATTTCCAGAGTATAACTAGAGAAAAACAGAAAAGCTCATTAATTAATTGCAATAAAATTCTGAGCAAAAGAACTAGTAAACTATTAATTTTTAATTTGGGGGGGCCGGCCTGGTAGTGCAGCGGTTAAGTGCACGTTCCACTTTGGCAGCCTGGGGTTTGCCAGTTTGGATCCTGGGTGTGGACATGGACCACTTGGCAAGCCATGCTGTGATAGGCATCCCACATATAAAGCAGAGGAAGATGGCACGGATGTTAGCTCAGGGCCAGTCTTCCTCGGCAAAAAGAGGAAGATTGGCAGCAGTTAGCTCAGGACTAATCTTCCTAAAAAAAAAAAATTTAATTTTTGTCTTTAATCATTTCTGAAGACTGTTAATGAATTAGGGTATTTGTAAGGCTTTATGTTTGAGTGGGGGAATCTTATACAGTTTCTTGGAAATTTTATAATTTTCTAATTGGTAGGCATTTAGGTTTTCTAAGGAAGATAAGTATCCTATTGCCTCAGGATAATGTTAGATCTGAAGAGGTCTGTCTTTTAATCTGAGTATCTAATTAAGCAGATAGCTAAAGGTATGTCTTTTGTGTCCTCAGAATTTGTACTTTTTCACCTTATTCACAGTCATATAATTAATTTTTCTTCCACAGTAAATGGAGTTCCTTGGCCTCAAGAGGCAACACGACGAAATAGCCATACCTTTAACTGCAGGATGCTAATTCACCCTCCAGATGAACCAGGCACCGAGAACCAAGAAGCTTGCCAGCGGTATGAAGTAATGCAGTGTTTCACTGTGTCACAGCCAAAATCAATTCAAGAGGATGGAGAAGGTAAAACAAAGGCTCATTTTAAGATTTAAAATTAAGTTTGATTGCCTTTTCTGTGGCTTTCAGGAATAGGGAGGTAATTGATTATAAACTGCCTTCATCAGACAGTATTTTTAGTCACTATCTTATATATCATAGTGGCTATTCAATTTGCTATGTATTTCTTTGTTTTTTACTACTTTTTTTTTTGAGGAAGATTAGCTCTGAGCGAACTACTGCCACTCCTCCTCTTTTTGCTGAGGAAGACTGGCCCTGAGCTAACATCCATGCCCATCTTCCTCTACTTTATACATGGGACGTCTACCACAGTATGGCTTTTCCCAAGCGGTGCCGTGTCTGCACCCGGGATCTGAACCAGTGAACCCTGGGCTGCTGAGAAGCAGAATGTGTGCACTCAACCACTGCGCCACCGGGCCGGCCCCCTGCTATGTATTTCTTAATACTTAAGAAAAAAAATTGCTAACATCCAGAATCACTGCCTTTAAAATGCCCCAAAATTCTCAGTTTTAATCTGGCATTCCCAGTAAAATGTCAAATTCAAACCAACTTACTGCCTAGAAATAAGAGATGTAACTAACTGCTGCCAGTTGGAAATGTACCAGATGCAGCAGGCTGTTGAACAGTTCTGGTTTTTAGAAAGTTTCAAGTTTGGAGTGTAAGGAACATTGGAGAATAGAGTTAGCGTTTTTGAGGCCATCCAAGGTAATTTACAAGGAGAAAGCTCATGAACAGATGAAAACACAGCTGAAGCTCTAATATGAATATGGCATGAACATGACATTAGTTAATATGTGACAGTGGATGAGTTTTCCATGTGAAGTTAGAGCTAAGTTAAGAACAACACAAATTGGAAACTGGAGTAAGGACCAGGGAAGGTAGTAGACGAGAAGTCAGTCAGATGCGGAAAAGGCCGTGGAGGCAGTAGATCTCACCAGGGAAGGATGCCACAGTCAGCTGGGGACTTTTTACAAAATACACATGCAAGTCTGCCTGATATGATTAAATTTCATATTTAGCTGTGTGATATTGTGTATAGCATTCTCAAAATAATTTAGAAATGGGACTTCAAAAAAATTAAGATCCTAAAAATTTAAGTCCTCTGTCAAGGGCAAAATAATGCTTCTTTGGAAACAGTTAAATCTTGTTTTCTCATACAATAATTGTTATCTGCACAATGGTTATAAGAATAATCTTTGTAGCCTTTAAGCACTGATCAGTATAGGAAATTGACTATAAAACTGTATTTTAAAAACCACCATGTTGCTTAAATCTAGCCAAAACTACTTCTTCGAGTTGTCATCATCCAAATACTTGAAGTGCATCAGTCTCCTCTAGTTTACATAAGAACATTCAATGGGAAAGATAATTTAAGCTACCTAGATCTTTACCTGGAGCTGCCAGTTTTTGGTGGCCAGCAATTTTATTTCTAATATTATTAAATCAACGACTCCAATATTGTGTCAGATCCTACAACATATATTGTTTTTATGAAAACTGTTAATGGCAAGTGATAGATGCGAACCATTTTCTAGCTTCTTTCCTTCAATTTTCCCTCCTTGTTTTGGGCAGATTTCCAGTCGTGTTTGATTTGTATTGCACGACGATTACCTCGGCCTCCAGCTGTTACGGGTGTGGAATCCTTTATGACCAAGCAAGATACTACAGGTACTGACTGCAAAGTTCAGAACCTTCCTTCGGTGTTAATGGTATACCTATCCCCTTAAAACTAATTACGTCAAAAATGTTGTGTTCTTCTGTTTTCTCTTATTCAACTTCTGTTCACTAGTCTTATACAGAAAACATTTTAAATGGTGGTCTTGATATTGTGCATTTTAGGTACTGTGATTATTGTCATGGGCAGGATGCTGGAGAGAACATTATTTTATAGCTGTTCATGTACTTGTATTTGTTTTACTGTCAATTTTTCATAATCACAGAATAAAATTTTTAAAGAAGTTTGGCAATGTATATATAAGCATATTTATTTATAAATGGTTACAAATACTATGGTTTTGGGGCTGGCCCCGTGGCCGAGTGGTTAAGTTCGCGCGCTCCGCTGCAGGCGGCCCAGTGTTTCGTTAGTTCCAATCCTGGGCGCGGACATGGCACTGCTCATCAGACCACGCTGAGGCAGCGTCCCACATGCCACAACTAGAAGAACCCACAACGAAGAATACACAACTATGTACCGGGGGGCTTTGGGGAGAAAAAGGAAAAAATAAAAAAAAAATCTAAAAAAAAAAAAAAACAAACAAATACTATGGTTTTAATATTATGCTTAAATGAACCTGGCTATTTCTTTTTTCGTTTATCCTTTCTCTTCATTCATTCAGCACGTGCTGATTGAATGCCTAGAAGTGCTTGGCAGTATGTATAATTCCTCAGGGTAAACACGGTTGAGCAAAAAGCAACTATGTAATTATAAATTGTGGTACATTTTATGATAGAAAAGGTGTGAGATGGAATAAAGTAATAGGGAGGACCTGTTTTAAAATTAGCCAATTAAAGAAGGTCTGTCTGAGGAGCTGGTATTGAGCCCTTAAGCCCCGAAGGATCAGGTGGTGCCAACTGTGCAAACTGTAGGTGAGGAAGGGGCCTGTGAGGAAGGGCCGTGGTGCAGAATGAGTGCTCCTGATTGAGGAAACAGCTGCAAAAGCCCTAAGACAGATGTGTGTTAGAAGAGCTGAAAGAGGACAGGAGAGCCACACAGTGAATAATAGTGAGAGTGCCTGAAAATAAGGCTTTCTTTTTAAAGGCCTACTTCAGATTTGATTTTCAGTGAAAACAAATTGTTATTGTTCTTCACGATTTATAAAGTATTTTGCGTATATTATTAATCTTCACTGTAACATCAAATTTTTATACTTTTACATCAATCAGAGTTACATATGTATCACTCTCCTTTCTAATTTTAGAGTAGAAATAGTACAGATATATTTTTTAGCAGAATGAGATTGAAAAAATCATTTCTATTAACTTTTATTCTTTGTGAAAGTTTAGTTTTAATGCACTTTTTGACCTTTATCATTGCTTATAAGATCCTGTTAGAATATTTGTTAATGTTTTAGTCCCGGAAATCTAATATTCCTATGTTGTGTGCTTTATTCATGTATTTTTAAAGATAAACTCCCAAGTGCTCTTACTGAGGAGTGGGTGGGGATAAATTAGCACAGATAATAGAATATAGTGAAGAGAATGTCTAGGAGCTTAGAGATGCCACATCTGAGGGTAGTAATTATCAATTACCATACCTTCATTCCCCTCTTTGAGTCTACCTTTCCATTTTCTACTAATGAACAGCCCTGGAAAAATTTAATAATCCCTTATTAAAAACCAAAAATATTATTGCATGGAGGAAAAATACAGTCCATTGAAAAATATAACTAGTCTTTTGTGTCAATAAAACCAAATAAAGGCTTGTGAGATAGTAAAAGCCTGCTGGAAAGGGGTGATAGTTAAGGCACAGAATAAATGTGGGATATGAGGGAGGCCTAAAAGTTATGAGGATGATTTAGGAAAAATATATATCAGCTTTTCCTCATATTGTACTTCTATAAATTGAATCCTAAATTGGGTTGTTTTGAAGAAGATGTATTTTCCCCTAAAAACAATGTTGTCACTGGTAGTCTTGTTTGTGACCAGGGACCCAGCATTCAAATCTTAGATACACCTGATTTAAAAATAAATTTATAGGGCCTGGCCCCATGGTGGAGTGCTTAAGTTTCGCTAGTTCAGATCCTGGGTGAGGACATGACACTACTTGTCAGGCCACGCTGAGGTGGCATCCCACATAGCACAACCAGCAGGAGCACAACTACAGTATACAACTATGTACTGGGGGGCTTTGGGGAGAAAAAAGAAGACGAAGAAGAAAAAAGATTAGCAACAGATGTTAGCTCAGGTGCCAATCTTTAAAAAAAAATTATAAAAATTTTAAGCTCTAGATCATAAAATAGTTATAAATCTAAAGAGAACCTCAGAGATCACAGAATCTAGCCTATCCATTTTACAAATGAAAGAGTGGTGACTTTTCCAAAACCATATAGCTAATTGCTGAGAACAGACATCTTCAGGCCCTAATATAGAACTCTTCCTTCATGTTGCATTGCCTTCCACTAAAGCACTATTAAAAGGGCATCACTGTACTGTACACACTTGTTACACCGAAGATACCAGAGAAAATATAAAATAGAAAGAAAATAGAAGGATGCCAGAGAAATATAAAGTATTCTTAAAATGTAAAACATTTCATAGAATTGATTCAGATAAAAAATAATAAACTCGATATAATAAGTATTAGATATTGAATTCCTTAAATTTTAGCAGTACTTTTAATTCTATATGGAGTGGTTTGTGTCTCCTAAAAAAAGAAAAAAGTCTTCTACCAGGAAATGTGGAACAGTGGTTTATTTGGTTGGTTGGTTGAACCTTCCTCTAGCAAGCAGAAATATTCAAAATCAACCTATTCTTGATTCTCTTCTAAGATAGTCATTGCGTTACCCAGTCATTTGTTACCATTGCTGATAATTTAATCACTTTCTCTCCTCCAGTTCTCCAATTCCAGACTCTCTTGCTGTCTTATGGGCCAATACTGACATGAACACATAAACACACACACACATGCACGCACTCCTCCTTTAGTCACTGCCTATCAGGAGGAGTATTGCATATGAAGATTATGTAACAGTGGATTCCCTGCTGTAACCAACTCTTGATCTCTGATGTAAACAAAGATTGAATAATTAAAATTCTTTGAAAGTCCAAAATTGTCTGTAGTAATTTTGGTCACAGTGTTCACCAGCCTTTCCCCAAACTGTTCTTAAAAAACAGAATTCCTTATTCAAGTTTTAGTGTATTTTCTTTCTTCCATCTCCATTTATGCCAAGACTTGGGCAACAACCTTATCAGACAGACTCGAGTACATTAGATTCAAGACCCTAAGTTAAAGAGGTCTAATAAATACTTTATTTCTAAACAAAGCAAGTGAAATCTATAAAGAAGGGATTAGTTAAAATGAGGAGGCACAAACAGTACAATAAATTTGAGTTGTTGAGCAAAGGGAAGATGAGGATAAGACACAATCAGGCATTCACACAAGAGGAAAGAAATATTGTTGAATAACATGAAAAATACTCAACCTCATTAATTGGAGAAATATGCATTTAGACTATAACCATTTTTCACCTACTAATTGTGAAAAATAAAGAAGCCTGACAGTACCAAGTGATGGAGAGGATATTGAATTAACAGTAACTCTTATATAACTTTCTAGAAAACTGTTTAATATTATAAAGTTGAACATTCACATAACCTATGACAACAGTATCCTAGAGAAACTCTCACACACATGCACCATGGAAAATGTGAAACATGTTCATAGCAGCATTGACTGTAATGGCCAAAAACTGGGAACAATCTAGATGTCCATTGACAGGAGAATGTAAAGATAGAGGGATGTGACAAGTGAAGAGTACCCACATAATGGAATAGCATTGGTAATGTTCAAGTTCTGAAGTTGGATGGTGGGTTTGCAGGTTCTCATTTAATCCAATTCTCAATTTATATATGTGTATATATATGTATGTATATATCTTACCTATATTATTTTGTGTGAATATAAGATTGCATAAAATAAAACATTTGAATAATCACAAACTAGATTAATTAGCCCCTGATTAACTAAGGAATAATTTACCTGAATTCTTCCATACCCATTTAAGAAATTTGTACAAACATGATAATAGCAAGTCACCTCTAAATTTTATAAAGCGTATGTTCTGTGTGCAGAATGCCTAGCAAATCTTAATCTCACTTGTTAGCTTTTTCTGATTTAACTTTTATTACCTTCATTCTTCATTTACTCTTAAATGCAATGTTGCCTATAACCCAAGAGGAGGTAGAAAAGTCAAGTCTTGCTTACTTTCTCACATTCTCTTCCCTTTATTATTGGAAATTAATTTAAACCAAAATAATATATTTCATCTCTGGCTCTCCTCCCCCAATAAGTGATTCAGTCATTACTATGCAGAGAGCAGGATCCAAAGAGCAAGAGGAGTTCGACCTGCATTAATCTCAGCAGCTTTAGGTCTTCATGGTGTGACTAATACTTGACTGGAAGTGAATTTTAAAATATGGTATACTAGTACATAACGCTCTCCAAGGCCAAAACAATTTTGTATTATTATGTCGTGAATATACTCCGTTACCATACGTAATAAAATTAATAGTGATTTTTAATGTTTTTGTCCATTAAGCACTTGGAGTGGGGGCAGAACATTCCTTAGATGCAGTTGTTAGTTTGGAAATATAGATGATTTATATCAAAAGGCTATCATAAATGTAAACTTTCATTCTTTTTATAGGCAAAATCATCTCTATTGATACCAGTTCCCTGAGAGCTGCTGGCAGAACTGGCTGGGAAGATTTAGTGAGGAAGTGCATTTATGCTTTTTTCCAACCTCAGGGCAGAGAGCCATCTTACGCCAGACAACTATTTCAAGAAGGTAAAGTTTTTCTCTCTCAATTATTTTTGTTAACCTTGCACTTTATTAATATTAGATAACTTATATAGAATTTATGGCTTGATAAGTATTTTCTCCAAATTACAGTTTTTGCGATAATCAGTTTTAGGGAAAGGAAGAAATGGGTAAGCAAAGTAATTCATGAGTGGATCCTGAACTTTGGGATGCACATTTTAAAGAACAGGATATCATCTGGTGGTCACTCACTCATTCATTCATTCATTCGTTCAGCGGACATATATCAAGTTCCTCACATACATAGAATACTATGTAAGGTGCCAGAGATACATGATGACTAGGAAGCAGGGTTTTGCCCTCAAGGAGCTCAAAATATATTAGGAGAGTGTAAGACAATTTTAAAGATTAGTGTGACGTGAGCTATATAGAGGTATAACTAGAGAAGAAAAAATTAATTCTGACTTAGAGAATCAGGGACAGCTTCAGAGAGGAAGTGGTATTTTTGTCTGGCTTTTGAAGGTCATTCTCAGCAGAACAGGCGTGTCAGATGGCTTCCAGATAGTACAGAGATCTGTAGCATGCATGTTTTCTTCATGACTGTCACAGTACCTGTGTCTCCTGACTCAGGTTGAAATTTCAAATTAAAAATATGACATTTGAAATTATTAATTAATAATTGAATAGCTGCTCTGTCATAGTAAGTACTATGGGAGTAGAAAACAAGCATATTCCCTGCCCTTAAGGAACTTAACAGTATTATGGGAAAGATAGGGAAGATTATCTGAGAATTAAGGCCAGAAAGTTCATGCAGATTCAGAGATAAGGAATTTGATATACTTTAAATATATGGTCAGGTAATTATGGTAGCCTAATACTCCTTTCCCAATGCAATTTTTTTCTCCAATCTCTAAGTAAATAGCTTCTTTGGAAAGAGACTCTTTGTATGACTATTACTGAAAAACAATTAAAAGATATTTTTCACTATTCCATCACTGTTCTTAATTTTAACATTTTCCCATAATATTAGGTTTCCTAAGTTTACAGATGATCTTCCATTCATTTCATTTTAGGTCAACTGCTTCCTAATGGTATATGGAGGAAGCAGCTTGATTTTTTTTTTCAGGAAGCCATCTCTATGAATCTCACTAGTCTGGTAACTTCTGGGACAGCTGCCTACAGACTAGTGGTTCTCTCGTGGGCCTCTTTCTGGACTGATACCATCCCCAAAGACGGTATTTCAATGGATAGGACTAAGAATCTGTTTTTTTTACGAGTTCCCCAGGCAATCCTGAAGTGCAGTCAAATTTGGAAACCATTATAATAAGCAACTAATGCCATCCACTGGTTGCAGACTTTGTGACTCCCTCTACCAAGAGCGGCACTTGACTTTTGCATAGGTTTGAGATTCAGAGCACTGTCTCCACTCATTGCCTAACGTGCTGAAGTATATGATACTCTTTGATTTTTGCCTTAACTTAATAAATTTGGCCTTCCAAGGCATTAGTTAAAAGACATTTAATCTTATTTGCCTATAATTTATATACATTTCCACCAAAGCAAAGCAGGTCTAGATTATTGTCTCATTGTCCAAATGACTAGGCTCCCCATAGATGTGATTGAGCCCCAGTTTAAAGTATATGTTTCTAAACCATTGGAATTCTCTAAAAAATAGATTCGTTAAAGTGTAATAAGTAATCTGTCATTTACATATGAAATGAAACAATTTAGAATAAAATGTAAAGAAATGTAATTCAATACCTCTTTCCCATTAGTCATTTCTTAATGTCGTTTTCTTCCATTTTTTTAGAAAAAAAAATTCCTCAATAGAAGTAACTTGTGTTTTTCTCAGAATTAAGTTGTCCAGAGTTCACATGACTCTGATTGTAGTGTTTTGGAGATTCTGGACAACTGGCCAAACAGCATTCCTGGATTGAGCACATCTTTTTCTGATATTCTATATTCAGCAGTATCTAACCTGGTGAGAAAAATGTGGTCCATGAAACCCTTACACAAGAAACACCTGTTAAAGATGTTGACCTGCTGAATTAAAATCTCAGATGAGAGCCTGGGTATCTTACAAGCTCCAAAGGTAATGCTTAAGTCCATCAGGTTTGAGAACCACTGGTCTCGTAAGAATGGAGAGAGGTGTAGTTTGCATTTGCAGTTTCCTTGCCACCTCTTAACTTGGGGACAGTGTGAAAAGAGTGAAACAAATTATGCCACTGTATCCTTGATTTTGTGTAAAACTTTTATAAAGTTTAAAAGTTCATAAAACTCTTCAGTGATTGATGTTTAGGCAAGAAAAATTTGTCCTCCACCTATCTTCCTTTTTCCTGCCCATTAACTTACTCTTTAAAGGCAGCAGTTAGTATAAAATCCTAAATATGCATTAAAAATTCAAGTTAATTCTTAGCTTAGTTTTTCAGCTACTTTTCAGAGACAGCTCATGGACTGCTTTCAAAGGGAGTTTACCATTTTATTTTTCAGAATCAAATTTGAAAATGTGTTTCAGCCAAAGAGTATGTGGGGACATTCAGCATGAACTAGATTGTAACAGTGGTTCTTCACTGAGATTGGCAGGAGATTGCCAGGATCATCTGAGGAACTTTTTAAGCTAGGAGGAGGTCCATGCAGGTGTATATAGTTTGGAAAACTTTCCCAGGGTCTCTTCAATTCAGACTGTCCCTTAAAGAAGGGTCTAGGTTACGTGCTTACCAAAGCTCCCAGTGAGATTGATCCTGGGCAGTTGTTAGGCCAGGCTGCTGGACTTTACCCACACGACTGAATCAGAGTCTATAGTCAAAGACATTTTCTTTCTTCCTTTTAGTTTTTTTTTAAGACTTACAAAAGGTGCTTTTATATTTATTTAATTTGCATTTTTTACAGTAGAATCTTCAATACATTGCCACTAAATTTAATAAATAAATGATAGCAACAAATAATAGTGTTAGTGACCAGGGGACTTGCAACCACGTATATAGTTTTACAAAATATGGGTATCTATTTTCCTTGACAAAAGTGAATGAGAATAATTTTCTTAAGAGTCTGAATAAGTGTGAAAACATTAAAGCACTAACTTTCCATGACATGTGTGTGTTCTCTTTCGTTAAAAGTGTAGTGTTGTTAGTCAAAGACATTTTCTTACAGAGAAGTTTGGGGAACATAAACCTAGGTTCCACAAGATGTTAATAGCTATAACTAGGAAATTTTGCTTCATGCTGAATTAAGTTTGGGAAGTATTTCAGTCTCCCACTTTTGGGGATTCATAAGACATATTTAAGATATTTAAGTTTCTGGGAAATTCTACGATAAAGGTACCTGTTTGACTTTGTTACCCAGACTTACTTATTTTTCCTCAGAATACCTCTTCCTGTACCACATCTGTCAGCTCTTAGGGAGAGTAGTAGTCATGGGATATGCTGGGCCAGATAGCCTAGAAAAGTTTTATGGAAGTTCTGTTTACCTATTGTCAGTGATGTAATGCATCATCATTTCTTGTCTTTGAAAGATGTCCATGATATTGTGTTACGTTAAAAAATAGGCTAAGAACCACACCGCTCATCTGTCAGTTGCCACGCTATAGCAGCGGCTCACATAAAAGAGCTAGAAGAACTTACAACTAGGATATACAACCATGCACTAGGGCTTTGGGGAGGAGGAAAAAAGAGGACGATTGGCAACAGGTGTTAGCTCAGGGCAAATCCTTCCCTGCAAAAAAAATAAAATAAGGCTGAGAAAGTACAGCATACATAGTATGATCTCACTCATATATCTATCCAGTTCTAGGTTCATAAAATGTTAACAATGCATATCTCTGAGTGATGGGATTATAAATGACTTTATCTTTACTTATTTTTTGTTTATTTCTCTATTATCTTAACTTCATAATCACAAAATAAAGTTATTTTCACATAAAAATATCATGAGACAGTTGGGAGAAGTTTATAGTATCAAGAAGTTTGGAAGCATTGCTATAAAACATAAGTACCCATATGAATGGTTAACCAGAATGTTCTCTGAGACTTGTGTAATGTGGTTAATTCCATGGTGTACATAACAGAGTTAACTGAAAATCTTTTTATGTCAAACTTTGTTGAAAATATTTAAGGTATGAGTTTATTTTCCATTTTTAGAAATTGTGATATACTGAATTGATTCATTGGTGGATGAAAATTTCTTAGAGCATCTGGGGTACTTTTTTTGTTTATCTTAATAAAAATTTTGTAATTTCGTTCTTTCTACATATATTTAGGGAAATACCAGAAAGGAAAAGAAATCTTAGCAGCATTGGCCCATAGTACCCTGCCACATGTTTTACACCTGCCCATTTAGTTAACATTACTTAAGGCATGCTTGTTGAGGGTATCTCAGCACCAATTGAGTGAAGTCGGAAATTGGAATAGCTCTACTTCTACAGCTGCTGTGACCAGAGAAATGGTTTCCTTTGTTTCATAGCTCTGTTGAGGCCTATTCCAGGGCGAATAATAGTTGCCATTTTAAAGGTTCTTTGAAGAGTTCCTGGGGTGTCAATAATTTACCACATCAATAATATCCCTCCCCACTAAATGTAGAAACTTTGGAAATGGACACAGGAGTCGGGGATCAAAATACTAGCTATATACCTGACAAGACTAGATTAGAAAGCAAGGCCACAGGGCCGGCCCAGTGGCCCAGCAGTTAAGTTTGCACGTTCTGCTTCGGCAATCCGGGGTTCACCAGTTCGGATCCCAGGTGCGGACAGGGCACTACTTCACAAGCCGTGCCTGGCAGTCGTCCCACATATAAAGCAGAGGAAGATGGGCACGGATGTTAGCTCAGGGCCAGTCTTCCTCAGCAAAAAGAGGAGGATTGGTGGCAGATGTTAGCTCAGGGCTAATCTTCCTCAAAAAAAAAAAAAAGAAGAAAGCAAGGCCAGGACCTGTGATCAAAATGAGATTCCAAATAGTTTCGTTTGAAACCCACTTATGGGGAAAGTTTGGTGTGCAGAGCAAATATTTATCCAACCAGCTCTGTAAACAATTGTACTTCCTTACTCATGTCATAATTCAGAATATTAGTGATTGCTGTATAGAGTTGAATGAAGCAATTGGTGTAAATAGGGTCTAGGGATTGGCTGAATGTGTATGTGACTCAGGACATGTGGCCTTTGGAAGCTGCTTATTTGTTATTTGTTTTTTCTTTGATTTTATTCAGGAAATATTCATTCAATACCTGCTGTGTACTAGGCTCCGTGCTAGATATTCTCTCACAACATTCTGGCTGCATTTTAGTGGTGATGGACAAAGGTTAATTTGCATCATTAAATCCTAAACTTGTAAATGACAAAGTCAGGGTTCAAGTCTGAATCTGACTGCTGTGCTTTTATTCTTTTCATTGATCCGTGCTGCCTTCCTTTTTATCTCTCTCTCTGAACAATTGAGCACCTGAAGAATTTTAGTTAACCTGGAGTCTTAATTAGGTTCTAATTAATTAAGGTTTTACTATATTTAATATGGCCTTTTTTCATTTCAAATAATGACTGTGTCAGTTATGATGTATTGTCTTATTCTACACATTATCATCCAAAAGAAATAATCTAACTTCAAAACTTAAAGTGTAATCATTTCCTGTATTATGTTAATAGGAGTTTTCCAATTTGGAAATTTTTACAAGTTTAGATATAGTCCTACAAGTTAAGGCAACATAATTACCAAAGGACTATTGAAGTTTCTGTAGTCCACAGTATCTTAGTGTTCCCATGCTAGCCTGAGTTTCTAGTTCTTTCTCACTTTATAGGGCTTGTCAATAAATCAAGAAATTTCTCTCCATTAATTTCCATTACAAAAGTAAGTCTAGATTCCTACAAGAGCAAAAACATAAATTGAGATATAAGAATGTGGGAACATAGCTAAGATTTAAAATCCTTTAAAGAAAAGTTATGGTAGTTGATCACAAGTCAATATTAACCTATTTAGATGAGATTCAAGTTGAGGATCAATCAGCAAGTACCCACTGGATGATTTTATATGCAAAGCATCGTGCAAGATTCAATGGAGAGTCAAAAACAAGAATGGGGCACAGTACTAGCCCTCATATTTCATCTAGCTGAAGAAGAAAAGTGTGTCAGAAGTTATCTACCTCCTATTCAAAGGGATATAGAAGAAATGTTTAGGAAGCAATGAGAAATAAGATTGGAAATGCAAGTTGAAGTCAGATTGTATAGAGCTGTGCTGTTCAGTATGGTAACCACTAGCCACATGCGGCCATTGAGTACTTGAAATGTGGCTAGTGTGACTGAGGAACTGAATTTTCAATTTTATTTAATTTTAAGTTTAAATAGCCACATGTGGCTCAGTGCAGCTTAATGGTGAAGAGCCAGTAAGTGTTTTCCAGCAGAAATGAGGAGATCTTAGCTAAAGAGCAATAAACAATGATGGAGAAAATAGACTAAATGACATAAGCAAAATAGCATCAAATACATTGTATTTTGTCTGGCTCTTTATATATCTGTAGCTTTATCATTGTCTCAGGTTAATAATTTATCTTAAAAAGCCGCTGTTTTTGTTGTTGTAGTTCTATTTTCCAAAATATATTGTTAAAAATATATTAACAGTTGGGGGACCGGCCTGGTGGCGTAGAGGTTAAGTTCACGCACTCTGCTTCAGCAGCCCCGGGTTAGCCAGTTTGGATCCCGTGGTGAACCTATGCACCACATATCAAGACATGCTGTGGTAGGCGTCCCATATATAAAATAGAGGGAGATGGGCACAGATGTTAGCTCAGGGCTAATCTTCCTCAGGAAAAAGAGGAGGATTGGCGGTGGATGTTAGCTCAGGGTTAATCTTCATCGAAAATAAATAAATAAATAAAAATAAGTATCTATTAACAGTTGGGAATTGTTAATAGTTTTTTAGAGTTTTCCTATAGCAAGCATTTACTTTTATCCTTACACAAAAATTAACGGTTTCCACTGAAGACTCTTTTTCATCATTTATTATCTTGTCAGATACTAAATTTCTCCATGTGTTATATTTGGTAAATATGCCAGTGATTTGGCTGAAATTGCCAGGTGGGTAAGGAATGTGGTTCGTTGGACATAAATCTTAGTCCTTTTAATTTAGTTTATATCCTGGTTTGGGTACTTAGGCAGATTTGTGTATGGTATAGATTTACAACAGATTATGCCCTCTTCAGTTTATATGGTATATCCAAGACAAAATAGCACGTCTTCTCTTTACTTAAAGTAATATGTAGCTTCAAAAATTATTTATTAATCGGTCATTTTAAGTCTTTTTCACGTCTTTAAAATGTAATTGAAGCCCTTTCTGAAATGTCTTTGAAAAATAGGACTAACGTTTTTTATAGGCTATAGTATAATAGTCTTTTGTGGTAGTGATTCTTGTGTTTCAGTGGATATGATTTTTAACGTTGGTATAGCTGAATCTACCTATTAAATTTTCCTTAAAATAGAATTCTATTCTATTATTAAGACAGCAATGACATTTTCTTACTTGGTAGTCTGGTGTAGACTTTATGTATTTAATAAATACCAGTATGGTTGCAATTTTGTCTGCTGTTAATAAAGCTTGAAGACAAAAGTAAATTATGTTTTTTATATAATGATTTGGCTGCCGTGACCTAGTTTTTCTTCCATTTGTAATCCTTGGCTTTATCTTAGTTTGCTTACTAAACTAAATTCAAACATCAAAAATAATACATATATATGAATATAATAGTTTGTCAAGCAGGACCTTAGTGATTCACATTCCTAAGTGAAAAATTAAATTTGAATTTTAGTTAAGGAACTCTGCCAACTAATCAAAACTTAGAAGGTGAATTTTATGGTATGTGAATTATATCTCAATGAAGCTGTTATTCATAAACCAGCTAGTAAAAGAAAAAAAACTTATTAGAGATAATACTGAAAGTGAGAGGGGAGAAGGTTACTTCCTGGTACTTTTAGTGGATACTTAATAAGTAATAAGTTATTTAATAACAATAAATCCACTGTGAAGAGCTGCCACATTATGGGGAAAAATTAAGATTGATTTTTTTTCCCTGGTTTGGGGTTTCTTCCTAATCGTTATAGTGAGGAGGCACCCATTCAAGTAGGACTAAATTAAAACTTGTCGTCAGATTGTGTTTTTCAACCAGAATCATTTTTTCCCCCTCAGATATCTGCTTTGTCTGAACTATTCCTTATTTTGAGTCTGAGCAGGCATTTAAAATGAGGTTCTAGGTATAAATAAGGCTTGGTAACTCTCCTTTGCCCAAAGTACAAGTGTCAGAATTTTAACTAGGTTTCTCTTTTGTTTGAAACAGTGATGACTCGTGGCACTGCCTCCAGCCCATCCTATAGATTCATATTGAATGATGGGACAATGCTTAGCGCCCACACCAAGTGTAAACTTTGCTACCCTCAAAGTCCAGACATGCAACCTTTCATCATGGGAATTCATATCATCGACAGGTACTTATTTGGAGAGCTTCATATGAAATAAGTCAGTTCACATATCTCTTCTTAGAGAAAATTTTTTTGTACTCTTGATGGCTA
Source organism: Equus przewalskii (assembly GCF_037783145.1). Lineage (NCBI taxonomy): Eukaryota > Metazoa > Chordata > Mammalia > Perissodactyla > Equidae > Equus > Equus przewalskii. The sequence continues at coordinate 70,692,395 of NC_091844.1, read as the reverse complement.
GAAAACAAAAATTCCAAATTAGGCATTAACCTAGTACGATGAATATATAATCAGTATATCCATACTGGGTTTTATAGTTTTGTCGCCTAACAGTAGCTTTGTTGTTAAAAGGGAGACAGGAAAGGTGAGGCTGAAAATGTGTGTTTTAGGGGTAAAAACCAAAAAGATAGCTAAAAATTTCCAGCTTTCCATATATGAACTTATGGTCTTATAAAAGATTCCAAACTTTGGAAGCATTATTGTCTTTATTTTTTAAAATGCTTTATTTTCATTAGGGTAAATTTGATGGCTCCTGAGTTCAAGTTGACAGTTTCTCAAACTACAAATCATTAAACTATCAACTTGAGATTTTTGGATGTCATTTCCTCTAATTTGTTCTCTCTCTAAATATGTTTTACACTGATATATGTGGTAAATTTGTGGAACTATTTTTTTATCCTATGAATTATTCAAAACCCTACATTTACAACTATTTAAAATTTAGCATTAAACAAAAACAAAGACATTTCCCCTCACTTCATCCTTTCCTCATTTGATATATTTACTTATTGGAACATGGTAATACCAGTCACAATTCTGTTGTCATAATTATGGATTTGAGTAAAGAACTTGATGAAAATCTGAATGCAGTATTCTGTTTTTTTCTAATTTTAGTTTAATTTATGCTTGTGAGTGGAATTAGCACAGTTCTTTTTTCATATTGTGATTCCTCTTTCAAAACATCTGCTATGTCTACATATCACCCTTTTTAATTTTTGCATCAGTGACACAGTATTTTCCTTACCCAGTCTTCCTCTTTGGAGTTGAAATACTTAAAAGCTGTAACGAGGGAGTCATGAGTAAATATTTGTAAATAGAGATTTGGGAAGTTTCTCTTTCAAACGAAAGTATTATTGTAATGTTAATTACTTGTATTAAACTTAGAAAAGTTTAAAAGTACATATGTTGGATTTTTTTCCAAGACTAAGAAAGATTTCTTTCCCAGATAACTCAAACTGTTATCAAATTCACTGGGCCATAAGCACTATTTACTATGAAATGGCGCTATTATTTCACAATAGTAGTAACAGTCCACTGTTTTTCCTTAATTTAAAGTCATACAAAAGCTCTTTACTTGATAGCTTGCAATATTAATGAGGTTAATGGTCTTATGTTATAATATGCATAATAAAAAATATTTTAATGGGAACCAATAAAGATGTTTGAATAATAATGTCTTTCCCCCTCCCCAGGGAACACAGTGGTCTTTCTCCTCAAGATGACACTAGTTCTGGAATGTCAATTCCCCGAGTAAACCCCTCCGTCACTCCTAGTATCTCTCCAGCTCATGGTGTGGCCCGTACTTCCACATTGCCACCATCCAACAGCAACATGGTATCCGCCAGAGTAAACCGCCAACAGAGCTCAGACCTTCATAGCAGCAGTCATAGTAATTCTAGCAACAGTCAAGGGAATTTTGGATGCTCACCTGGAAATCCAATTGTAGCCAGTGTTGCCTTAAACCAGGGACAGGCCAATTCCCAGAGCACTAATCCCTCTTTAAACCTCAGTAATTCTTCTATGGAAGGTACAGGAATATCCCTTGCACAGTTCATGTCTCCAAGGAGACAAGTTAGTTCTGGATTGGCAACAAGGCCCAGGATGCCAAACAATTCATTTCCTCCTAATATTCCAACATTAAGCTCCCCCGTTGGCATGACAAGTACTACGTGTAATAGTAGTAACCGATCTTATTCAAACATCCCAGTAACATCTTTACAGAGTATGAATGAAGGACCCAATAACTCTGTTGGCTTCTCTGCCACTTCTCCAGTCCTCCGGCAGATGAGCTCACAGAATTCACCCAGCAGATTAAATATACAACCAGCAAAAACTGAGTCCAAAGATAACAAAGAGATTGCATCCATTTTAAATGAAATGATTCAGTCTGATAACAGCTCTAGTGATGGCAAACCTCTGGATTCTGGGCTTCTCCATAACAATGACAGACTCTCAGATGGAGACAATAAGTACTCTCAAACCAGTCATAAACTAGTGCAGCTTTTGACAACAACTGCAGAGCAGCAGTTACGGCATGCTGATATAGACACAAGTTGCAAAGAGGTACTGTCTTGCACAGGCACTTCCAGCTCTGCCTCTGCTAACTCTTCAAGCGGTTCTTGCCCCTCCTCTCATAGCTCACTGACAGAGCGGCACAAAATTTTACACCGGCTCTTACAGGAGGGTAGCCCCTCGGATATCACCACTTTGTCTGTGGAGCCTGATAAAAAGGACAGTGCATCTACTTCTGTGTCAGTGACTGGACAGGTACAAGGGAACTCCAGTATAAAAGTAGAACTGGATGCTTCAAAGAAAAAAGAATCAAAAGACCATCAGCTTCTGCGCTACCTTTTAGATAAAGATGAGAAAGATTTAAGATCAACTCCAAACCTGAGCCTGGATGATGTAAAGGTGAAAGTGGAAAAGAAAGAACAGATGGATCCTTGTAACACAAACCCAACCCCAATGACCAAACCTGCTCCTGAGGAGATAAAACTGGAGGCCCAGAGCCAGGTAGGTAATTTCTTACTTCACAGAATGAACATACCTAGTTATTTTTTCCTTTCCAGTTATCTTATTTCAACCATAGACCAGGGTTTGGAATCAGACCATATTTTGTCCTATACATTGAGCATCTATTAAAAGTTAGTATCAATGGTTGAAAAATCATAAGATGCCCTCGAAAGATCTCTTTGGAAATTTGGAAGGGTACAGTGTTAAGACGGCATTCTAAGAAAGTAGATGTTTCTTTCTTTCTATAAAATCAGAGTTCACATCTCTGGAGATTTTTAAAAATACCTTGCCAGCCCCTTCCTTCCAACTCCACCTATTGAATCCAGCTCTCTGAGAATAGAACCCAGAAATCTGTATTTTGAAGAAACTCCCCAGAGAACTCTGAAGTATACCTAAGTTTGGGAACCTCTGATGTAAATGAAATGGGAGAGAAATGGGAGGGGTTGGACAAGCCTGCCTGGTCTGGCTTGCTTTGCTATTTAATTTCATTTGAAGCATTTTGTAAGGCTGTTTTCCTTCTCGTCTAATTCTCAGCACACTCAACCCCCATCTGAATAGGAACTTGGAGTATTCTGGGTAGTGGGTGTATAGCACACCCTGAAACAGAAGTAAATATAAATAAACCTTTACATAAATTGTTATGAATTAGGAACCTCTATGCTTAGGCTGAGGTGGGGGTCGGGTGAAAATTAACAGGCAGCTTCATTTGTTGAATGATTGCTGTGGACTCTGAAGGAATTTAAAAAAGACAGAAAATACGTCCCTCCCCTCTGGGAGCTTACAAATTATTCAGACAGAATATAGACCATGAAATAGTTGAAAATGTATTTACAAAGAAGCTTATCAATAAAACTCTCCCATTGTGAAACAGGATTCACACTTAGTATGCATAGGTCCCTTGGTCTTGAAGCAACCTTATTTTCTGCCCTCATCTCAAAGAAGTCTCCCTCTTCCTTCAGGTATACTGCATTCTAGGCACATGGAAGTCCTTGCTATTCCTAGGATAAGTCATGTCTCTTCTAAGCATCTTCTACCTTGCTCTCCTTTCTGTGTCTGAACTTCGACTCATCCTTCACAAACCAGTTTAGAAATCGTCTCTGTAAAAGCCTTCCCAGTAGCCCTGTTTATACATTTCCTTCCTCTTGCTCTCATGGTGCTCCGTATTGTCTCTGTTTGCTGTTTAGAATAAGACTATTTTGGTTATTTTGTTACGTGTCTGCTCCTTTAGGATTACACTGTATTTCGTGTTTCTTGGTACAACCAAACTAATATCCATGTTTTAACCTGAAAAACAGCTCTAAATAGTAATTATATGAAAATTCTCAGTCTAAAATTAACTTTAAAAGTAACAGCTTTATACAGTAATGCCATTGTGTACAATCCTGGTACATCTGTTTTGGTGCACATGTATGTGCATTTCTTCTGAGTTTTGCAGGCCCCTGAGAATTGCAGGATCATAAGATATGTATATGTTCATCTTTAGTAGATAATGTCAGTTTTCCTACTGTGTGAGAATTCTTTCTAGTTGTTCTGTCCTTGCTAATACTTGGTATTGTCAGTCTTTTAAATTTTATCCATTCTAGAGTGTGTGTAGTGGTGTCTCACAGTTTTAACTTGCATTTCCCTGATAAATGTTTATTGGTCATTTGGATATCTTCTTTTGTGAATTGCCTATTCAAATGTCTTGTCCATTTTCCCAATACGTTGTCTTTTTCTTATTAACCGATAAGAGTTCTTTACATAATTTGGATGAGTCCTTTATTGGTTATATGTTTGCAGCTATCTTCTCTATGCTGTGCCTTGCCTTTTCTTTCTCTTAATGGTGTTTGTTGATGAAATTAAGTTCTTCATTTTAATGTAGTCCAGTTTGTCAATTTTTTCCTTTATGGTTAGTACTTTTTGCACATGTGCAACAAAAGACATGTTCAAAAATGTTCATAATAGCTTTATTTGTATTAGCCAAAAACTGGAAGCATCCCCAAATCCATCACAGTAGAAAAGATAAATATATTGTAGCATATTCATACAATGGGATACTATTCAGCAATGAGAACAAATGAACTATTGCTACATGCAACAAGATGTCTGAACTTCAGAAATGTAATGTTAAGTGAAAGAAGCCAGACTTTTAAAAAATACATATATATAATTCTATTTGTACAGTCTAGAAACATAGATTTTAGTTGAGTTAAATAACAAAACCCAAACAAGTAGACATTTTATGTTGATGAATTATCTTAAAGTAATCATAGTAGAATCATCTTGTGAAATAAAAGCCAGTTTTTTCTTCTGTATAACTTGAGACAGATGTAGGAATTTTCTATCTATTCTAGAAGATATGTTTTCCTTAAGTAGAAAGCGACCTGTCTGGGATCTTTGAAGCAGATACACTGTTTGTAAGAAAGTTTCCCAAACTTAAAATTGTCAGTGTAAATTTCTTTTTAATTCCATCATAAAGTAAGTCATTTTACAAAATTTTGAAAAATATGACAGAAAAAAATTAACCATGATGCCATCATCATAACACAGTACTCTTGACACTTCCTTCCAGTCCAGTCTTTTTCCAGTGCATGTATTTTATACCAAGATGTAGTAGATAAATACTGTGTGTATTTTATCTTATATCCTGCAGTATATTAATATCATAAGCATCCAAACTTTTTTCCAGTGTTAGGTCATGTAATTTCAATGAGGCCTCAATCTTTCTGATTATTTCTTCCTTCCTCATTCTCTCTTGATCACACTTAATTCATGGAGTTTAAAAGAAAACTTTTTTCCTACATTGTTTCAGGTGAAAGTGTAGAATATATTTCCTCTAACTTTGGTTTCTGTTCTTAGTTTACAGCTGACCTTGACCAGTTTGATCAGTTACTGCCCACGCTGGAGAAGGCAGCACAGTTACCAGGCTTATGTGAGACAGAGAGGATGGATGGTGCGGTCACCAGTGTACCCATCAAGTCAGAGATCCTGCCAGCTTCACTTCAGTCCACCACTGCCAGACCCACCACTTCAAGGCTGAATAGTATGTGTTGGGGAGAAAACTTCACTTTAAATGTTTTATGATAATGTGGGTTAGGGCTTTGTCTCTCACCATTAGTGCACAGACATTTTGTTTGTTGAGAGTGAAAGATCTTTCTTTTCATTAATGCTACTATAAATAACATACAGTTACTTTTAAACATATGAATTTTGCTCATTGTGTATATTTTAGATTATAGTATAACCCCTGCCTTTTTGTAATTAGCATCAAGGCAAGCAGTTGATATTAAGGAGAGTAATTTTGTGTTCTTATCCAAAACATTCCATAACAGGACTTTCAGAAATATAATATTGGGTCAGATTATGTTTCCCAAACTGTCTTCCTTGAGCACTAGTCCTATGAATTGGAAAAAAAGGATGTTGTGCTGAAATACACTGGGAAAATACTACAGGGCACATACACCATTCTCCTATAGAAGTTCTATAGTGCATATTAAAGGTTTTAAGAAGTCCTGTGTTAAAGAAACCAGTTTAGATTTCTTTAACCCAGCATTTACCAAACTTTCTTGATTATAGAATTCCTTTTCTCAGGTAATACAGGTTACCCCAAAGAATGCGTTTTCCTTGGAGCACTGTTTAGGAGACATCTGTGTTAAAATAGGTTACTGGTGCTCTATCCCAGGTTAGCATTCTCCTGATCAGGAGACACTTTTCATAGTATAATAGTTCAAATTCATGAAGGTAGGCCTGTCAAGATTTTTTTTAACCATCAAATTTTGAAGCTGAAAAAAACAGTGGTGATAATTCTATTGTGTGACTATGAAACTAAAGGAAACTAACCAGTTCACTTTCAAAATTTGCCTGGGTTCCTAACCTAAGTCAGAAGATGGGAGCAGATGTGGAATTCATTTATTTCAGTCTTACTGCAGCTTTTAGCTGTCATACACAATTCCTGAAGACTTACCAGGATTTCCAGGCAGCCAGAAAGAAAAATCTTGAGTCATCTCTGACATTTTTGGAAGCAGTTTTTCAGCTGACCGGAACACTAGATTAGAGCAGGAACCTACGTTCAAGTCTCATATTCTCCATTTATTAACAGTGTTACCTTAAGCAAATGAATTTTCTGAGCCTCATTCTCTTTATCTGTAAAATAAGAATTAGATGAAATGACTTCAGAAGTCTCTTCGAATTTGAAACTGAGAGGCTCCAGACTCTAGGATATCAGGCACAGTTAGGTAAAGAAATAAGGTGCAAGGCTGAAAGGTGATAAAATGAAAGTCTGCTTGTTGATTGGTTTGATCCTGTCCCCTTTCTCATTCAACATGGGAGTTATCTCAGGAGACATTAAATGGCCAGAAAGCTGTCTGGTTATGGGTATGAAAGGGAAGCTTTCTGATGTGCAAAGGTCATCCTGCCATCTAATCATCCAACAATGAAGGCTACCAGAAAACACAAGCTTCACACTCATTACTCCCAGTTAGCATTTTAGAGAACTGAACAGACACAGCCAAAGATCATCACCACTTTGAGAGAAGTCTGCAACTTGAAAGAGAGCAAAAGAAACCGCAGTGGAACTGTACAATGAGTGCGTGGACTAAAAACAACTATTAAAATTTTTGAAAAGATATTTTATCCATGAATAACATGGGATGAAAAAAGGGACAAAGAACAAGAAAGAACTGTTTGAAATTAGATATCCAAAATTTTAAAATTTCAAGAGAATTGGTAGAAGATAAAGCTGAGAAAAGCTTTCAGAAAGAACAAATAGACCAAAAGACAAATAGAAGGTGAGGAAGTGAAAGTTCAGATCAATCTAGGAGGGCCAAAAATGATTGATAAGAATTCCAGAAACAAACGATGAGAAGGGAGAAAAAAACTGAAGAGAAGATATTTTCAAACAAAAAATATAAGAATTTTCTAGAACTGAAGGACATAATTCTCCAGATTAAAATGGTTCAAGAACCCAACACACACACACAAAAGACCTGTACCAAAGCTTATCATCATATAATTCTAGAACATCAGAGATAAAGATTCTAAAAGCTTTCAGAGAGGAGGTGTGAATTGCATACAGTGAATCATAATTGCCAAAACTTGGAAGCTATCAAGCCATGAAAAGACCTGGAGGAAGCTTTAATGCATATTGCTAAGTGAAAGAAGCCAATCTGAAAAGGCTACATACTTTATGATTCCAGCTAAATGACATTCTGGAAAAGGCAGAACTATGGAGACATTAAAAAGATAGTGGTTGCCAGGGATTTATTGTCAGTGGTTGCCAGAAGGAAAGATGAACAGGTGGAGCAAAAGTGATTTTTAGAGCAGTGAAACTATTCTGTATGATACTTTAGTGGTGGATACATATTACTATACATTTGTCCAAACCCATAAAATGTACAGCACAAAGAGTGAACCCTGATGTAAATTATGGACTTTAGTTAATGAAAATGTATCAGTGTTAACTCATCAGTTCTAACAAATGTACCGGGCTGATGCAAGATGTTAATAATAGAGGAATCAGCCCAATCTGGAAAATGGGCAAGGGATTTTAACAGACACTTCATAAAAGAAAGTATGAAAATAGCCAATAAGCACATGAAAAGATGTTCAGCATCATTAATCGTCAAGGAAATGCAAATTAAAACTATAATGCAATACTACAACACATCCATTGAAATACCCCAAATTTAAAAAACTGACAATACCAAATGATGGCAAAGATGTGGAGCAACCTGAACTTCTGCATTGCTGGTGGGAATGTAAAATGGCAAAGCAAATTTGGAAAATTGGTCAGCAGTTGCTCATAATTTAAACATGCATTTACCATGTGACCCAGCAATCCAACTCATAGGTATTTAATGAAGAGAAATGGAAGCATGTACCCATTGAAGACTTGACCACAAATAGTCAGCAGCTTTATTCATGATAGCCCCAAACTGGAAACAATCTAAATGTCCATCAACAAGGAAATGGTTTATTTATAAAGTGAAATACTGCTCAGCAATGAAAAGAAACGAACTACTGACATATAGCATGAATTATTCTCAAAAATATGCTGAGTGAAAAAAGTCCGTCATTGACTGCCAGTACTGGGGTGAGGAAGAGAAGACTGGCAAACAGAGAGCTTGAAGGAATTTTAGATGTGATAGAAATGTTCTATTTTCTTTATTGAGGTGGAAGGTTATAGGTTTATACCTTTGTCAAAATTTATTAAACTATGCACTTAAAATTGGTGCGTATTATTATATGTAAATTATGCATCAATAAAATTTACTGTAGAAATATTTGAGATGAGTAATTTCTAACCTATAATTAGGCATCCAAATTTCTAGTGTTGTGAAGGTGGAATAAAGACATTTTCAGATATAAGAAGCATTGAGTATGGTGCGAGGTATATTCCTCTTTTCTGGTGAATGTCCTAAAGAGCGTACTTCTGCAAACAGGGAGAAAACCAAAAAAGAGGAAGATAGAAGGTCCAGGGGAAACAGAGGATCTGAAAGGAAGTCCAAGAATGATAGCTGATCAACAAGATTAGGGAACAATCATGCAGATTGTAACAGGGGACCTGACTCCTCTGGAAAGGAGGCCTGCAGGGGAGAAATGAAGCTGATCTTCTTGAGTTTATAGGAAATATTACTAATAAATTTATGTCAAAATGTTGAAGCATCTGAAAAATTCCCCTGGAAAAGCAGGCAAATGAGAAAAATAAGACAATTGTTAACTCCAGAAAAAAAAAAGGAGGGTACAAGAAAGAAGGTCTGAACATAGTGCTCAATATGACTTAGTGAGTAATATTTGTGTAACCATAAGAATCTAAATATTAACTTGTTATTTGATAAAAAACTGTGATAGTAAGTAAGAGGTAGTAAGAGGGTGGGTGTGGGAGAACTGGGACCTCGTTTATCATGATGGGAAGTCAGTAACCTAAAACTGAGGTCTCAAGAAGCCGCAGCATATGCATCTTTAGAAATAAATAGGCAAATCACTAAGAAAACAGCTACACAAGTTGAAAATGGTTGCCTCTTGAAAAGGGAATAACCAAAGGATAGGAAGAGATAAGCCAGGAAACTGCTTTTATTCATAAGGGACCTTTTGGTTCTAACTTTTAAAATTATATATATGTTTTAATTTGATAAAAATTAAAGTTAATAAAAATAGAAAGTGTCTTCAAGCTCTACAAGTCTGTGAACATGGAGTGTTTTTCCTGTCTTGAGGCAAATAGCTCTTTTTGCTCTCTTGAGATTTCCTCCCCTGAATGTAGCTCTGTATATAAAAGTATGTAAATAGGCCAAAATCTGTTAAACCTTGTGCTGTAGTGTTGGCGAAGGCTAAAAGCATAGATAGGGGAATATATTGAGGTAAATGAGGGGAGGATGATAGGTGCAGACAGCCAGCCTACAATGTTTCCATATAGACAAGAAAGAAAAAAGATTTGAAGAGGCATAAGGCTAAGGAAACAAGCTAGGCAGGAGAAAGGAAAGAGAATAAAGGATTAGAAAAGGAAAAAGAAAGGGGGACAAAAATATGATAGCGAAAATAAAGAGAAGAGAAGAATGGTCTCTAATTCTCTGCCCCCTCTAACCTCTGCGCTGTCCACCACTACTTCTTACTAGAACCAGAGTCCATTCTCGAATGGCTGATCCCATGTCTTAAGCTGAGCCCAACCAGGAAAATCAGGCATCTTTCCTTACTTTAGTCTTCAATTGTAAGCTGAACTGTGTCAAATACAAATGTGTTGCACAGGACACTTTAGTTATCATCATCATTTTTCACCACCTGAGATACACAAGTTAGAACTTCTGGATCTTTCTGCTGTAGCACTTATCTTTTCTCTCATACTTTACTTTTCCTTGCCCTTCTGCACTATATTCTGAGAGAATCTCTGGCTCAGATTTTCCACATCAAAACTGAATTTTCAACCATATCTGTTCTGCACATTAGTCCATGTATTGAGTTCTTTTAATTGTACTATCATGTTTCTAATTTCTAGATATAAATTGTTCTTTTTCAGAGAAGTCTATTATGTTTTGTGGATATGATAGACTTACTAATCTGTGTGATGATAAATTTATATTACTTATTTTAAGGCTCATCCATTTTCTGTAATAATCCTTTCTTCTTCACAGTTACTTTCTTTGTAAAATTTGCTCTCTTTCCTGCTGTTGACTTTTCTTGAGTGTTTGGTGAATTTGGTCTGTCTGTCTGTATATACTGAAAAAGGCCTAGAGTAAAAAATCTCGGTAGCTAGTGTGTTTCTTTAGCTAAGGTGAGAAACCCTTTTGCTCTGGCAGTGAGTGTAGGTTCTGATTATAGAAGCTGTGTCTCAGATGTTGTTGTGAGGGAGTTGGAGTTGGTGATGAGGAAATCCCTCATGGCAGCCCTAGCACCCACTTTGGGAGATTCCCTGGGCAGGGCTCCCACTTTGAGTCCTGTACTCACCACTTTAATCCCATGGGCAGGCGCCAGAGTCAGCTGCACTCAGAGCAGGTCTGGTGGCAGCTGTTCAGTTGTCTTTTAATTATCCCAGCAGTCGCCCGTGGCCTGTTCCATTACTCGCTCGAGTGACCACTGAGCTCGGAGTTGTTCTGGTGTTCTTCTGGGCAAATTCCCCTTTTTAGAAAATCTTCTTTGTCCTGTTGTAAGCTTTCTGGTTTAGTTGAAGTTTCACCATCAGTTTGTTTCCATCTGTTTTATCTTTCAGAAATTCTTCATTGTTCTACTTAGCTGGCGTGATATTTCTTTTGCCCTTCCTTCAGCTGTAGATTTATTTTCCTGTTTTTCTTTCTTTTGTTATTTCAGTGATAACTTTGGAGGGAGAATAAAATATGGGTGATAAATATAAATTTATCACATTGAACCAGAAAATTTCCTTAGGTCTGTTTACATATGAGAAAACTAAGGTCCAGAGAATGAAAAGGAAAAAACCACACAGACAAAAACTTGCCCGAAGTTATCCACTTAGTATATGCAGGACCAGGATTTAAATCTCAGTCTGCCTGCTTTCAAAACATGCTGTTTACATGCTCACACACACTCATGCAGTGTGACCGAGTGGTTTAAAGAATTTTGTTAGAAATGTACTACATTTTAATTTCTCTGTTTTTGAGGTTGCGTTTAGTGTGTTGTGCCTATTGGTAGGCATCTTTTGCTATTACAAAGCTGTAGTAAATAATCTTATGTAGAGATAATTTACCACATATGAGACTATGTCTAAACTCTAAGTTCTGAATAGAGTTGCTGGGTCCAAGGGTAGATAGATTGTGCCAAATGGCCCTTCTTAGATATTATACCAGTTTACATGCTATCTGATAATATTCCTCGTTCTCCACATCCTTTCCAATATGTTGAATTATGCACCTTCTCATCTTTGCCAATCTGATGATTTTATTTTCTTAATTATCTCAATTTAGGTGGTTTTTTTTCCTTCTTCTCCCCAAAGCCTCCCAGCACATAGTTGTATATTCTAGTTGTGGCTCCTTCTAGTTGTGGCACGTTGGACACCACCTCAGCATGGCTTGATGAGTGTTGCTAGGTCCGTGCCCAGGATTTAAACTGGTGAGACCCCGGGCTGCCAAAGCAGAGCACGCGAACTTAACCACTTGGGCCACAGGGCTGGCCCCTCAATGTAGTTTTAATCTGTATTTCTTTTATTGTGAATTAGGTTGATCATTTTCCAGTGATTTTATGTGACCTGTTCATATTCTCTGACCATTTATCTGTTGGATTATTCAGTTTTTATCTTATTGATTTATAGGAGTTTTTTTTATATTAGAGAAATTGGTTCTTTGTCTACATCATATTTAGAAAAATAAAATATTATAACTGCTGTGCATAGTTACAGCCAAATGCAACATAAAACCAGAAACCTCTTTACCAACAACTGAAGAAAATTAACTGTGAACATCAGAATCACTAGATACTGAATCAACTGTTAGAAGAGTAGAATGTGCAGGGCCGCAGCCATGAGTATGCTCAGGCTTCAGAAGAGACTTGCCTCCAGTGTCCTCCGCTGTGGCAAAAAGAAGGTCTGGCTGGACCCCAATGAGACCAATGAAATCGCCAATGCCAACTCCCGTCAGCAGATCCGGAAGCTGATCAAAGATGGCCTGATCATCCGGAAGCCTGTGACTGTCCATTCCCGGGCTCGATGCCGGAAAAACACCTTGGCCCGCCGGAAGGGCAGGCATATGGGCATCGGTAAGCGAAAGGGTACTGCCAATGCTCGAATGCCAGAGAAGGTAACCTGGATGAGGAGGATGAGAATCCTGCGCCGGCTGCTTAGAAGATACTGTGAATCTAAGAAGATTGACCGCCACATGTATCACAGCCTGTACCTGAAAGTGAAGGGTAATGTGTTCAAAAACAAGTGGATTCTCATGGAACACATCCACAAGCTGAAGGCAGACAAGGCTCGCAAGAAGCTTCTGGCGGACCAGGCTGAGGCCCGCAGGTCTAAGACCAAGGAAGCACGCAAGCGCCGCGAAGAGCGGCTCCAGGCCAAGAAAGAGGAAATCATCAAGACTCTCTCCAAGGAGGAAGAGACCAAGAAATAAAGCCTCCCCCTTTCTTGTCTGTACATAGTGGCCTCGACAGTTCGGTAGATCAACCATTCAATAAAACAAGCCTGTGTCTGCCCAAAAAAAAAAAAAAAAAAAAGAAGAAGAGTAGAATGTGCAGAAGCCACTCTCAGGGCTAGGTAATGCTTTCTACTTCATGTGTGGTAATTTTTAAGTTTTTTAATAATATATTTTTTTGCTAGGATCAGTGTGGCTAATGGGGATATAAAGGTTTTTTTTTAACAAGATTTTAAATGGAGAAAATAATGATGTTGAGCTCTTTGCAAAGATGATAAAAAACCTTAATAACTTGATCAGGGATCCCTAAGGCCTTGTTTTCTTCCCCTACTTGAGCTGCCTCACTCCAACACAGGGACTGGTAGGCGCGTTGACGCTTCCCTTTAAAGATGACTGTGCCTATCTTGTGTTACATATATCCATACTTACTCATGTTTGTGATAGGGACACAAGCATGACCAAAAATAGTAGGTTTATTTCCTGCACAGAGAGAGAGAACTTGTATATTTCTTAAAACATTCCAGCAAGTCCTCGAGTTTTTTATAGAAGTCTGTTTCTAAAGGAAGTCCTAAAAGGTTGAAGTGACTTTTAGAATAAAAAACAACTTCTGGGGCCAGCCCCATGGCCAACTGGTTAAGTTTGTGCGCTCCGCTTCGGCAGCCCAGGGTTTTGACAGTTCGGATCCTGGGCGTGGACATGGCACCACTTATTAGGCCACGTTGAGGCGGCATCCCACATGCCACAACTAGAAGGACCCACAACTGAAAGTATACAACTATGTACTGGGGAGATTTGGGGATAAAAAGAAAAAAAAAAAAGATTGGCAACAGTTGTTAGCTCAGGTGCCAGTCTTTAAAAACAAAAAACAAACAACTTCTTTTAAGCATACAGCCTATGCAGACAAAAATTTTAATTGAATCAAAGTTTGATTTGTTCGTTTGGGGTTTTTTTTACTAGTCACCGAACTTAGTAACATGGATCTTATTTTATTTTGAAAATATTTTATCCTATTTCTTTTCTTTTCTTTCTTTTTTTTTCTTTGATGAGGAAGATTGGCCCTGAGCTAATATCTGTTCCAGTCTTCCTCTCTTTTGTATGTGGGATGCTGCCACAGCATGGCTTGATTTGATGAGCAGTGTGCTGGTCCGCAGTTGGGATCCAAACCTGTGAACCCTGAACCACCAAAGCGGAGTGCACGAACTTAACCACTACACCACTGGGCTGGCCCCCCAATTTATTTTCTTAACATTTTTTCTCATCAAGACTAGTAAAATGAGATACTGTATCTTGTTACTGAGTCAAACTATCTATCTTATAATATTCAGTGTTGATGGTAGACAGCCATGTAAGTTTTCTTTGAGTCTTAAATACAATTTATCTAGGTTAGATTTCTGAAACAAAATAGGATTGAGGAATTAATATATGGAGCAGAGCAATGGGACTGATTTAGATAATCTTCTTTGAACAACTTCCTGATTTCAAAAATGACGGGAATTATGTGATTACTTTCCCATCAGCACTTATTGTTGTTGTTTGGTGGGTTTTGTATGCTTGGTTTTTCAGAATCCTACAGAATTTGATTTCTTTATCATTTGTCGTGATAGAGAAGGCAAGTTTAATTGAAAGCTATTATTATTTGCTTTTACAAATGAATTTGTTTTGTTTGTTTTGTTTTTTAGATTCCATATTTAAGTTAAATCATACAGTAATTGTCTTTTCTGTGTCTTATTTCACTTGGCTTAATACCCTCTGGGTCCATCCATGTTGTCGAAAATGACAAGATTTCATTCTTTTTTATGGCTAATATTCCATTGTGTGGGTATATGTATACAGTCACACACCACATAGCAAGGTTTTGGTCAACAATGGAACATATATATGATGGTGGTCCCATAAGATTATAATGGTCTGTGGTAGGATGTACCATTTAGGTTTGTGTAAGTGTACTCTATGATGTTCCAACGATGATGAAATCACCTAACGCCACATTTCTCAGAACATATCCCTCTTGTTAAGTGACACATGACTGTGCCTCATCTTCTTTATCCATTCATCTATGAACACTTAGGTTGCTTCCGTATCTTGACTATTGTGAATAATGCTGCAGTGAATGTAAGGGTGCATATATTTCTTTGAATTAGTGTTTCTGTTTTCTTTGGATAAATACCCAGAAGAGGAGTTGCTGAATCATATTGTGGTTCAATTTTTCATTTTTTTGAGGAACCTCCATACTGTTTTCCATAGTGGCTGCACCAGTGTACATTTCCACCAATGATGTACGAGAGTTACCTTTTCTTCCTGTCCTCACCTACACTTATTATTTTTTGTCTTTTTTTTTTTTAAAGGATTGGCACCTGGGCTAACAACTGATGTATTTTTTGTCTTTTTGGTAATAGCCATTCTGACAGGTGTGAGGTGATATCTCATTGTGGTTTTGATTTGCATTTCTCTCATGATTAATGATCCTGAGCATTTTTCATGTGTCTGTTGGCCATCTGTATGTCTTCTTTGAAAAAATATCTATTCAAATTCTTTACCCATTTTTTAACGAGTTTGGTCTGTTTTTTTGGATATTAAATTGTATAAGTTCTTTATATATTTTGGATATTAACCCCTTTTGTTGGATGTAAACAAAACAGAAACAGACTCATAGATACAGGAAACTGATGGTTACCAGAGCGGGGAGGGGTTGAGGGGTGGATGAAATATGAGGGAGTACAGTTAAACCCATAACAGTGATTAATTAATATCTGTTCATTTTAGAAATTTCAAATAACCATTAGAAACCTTAAGAGAAAATAAAAGTAATCCTTAATCTCAAAACCTAAAATCTACCAAGGATATATAACCTACCAGAATTTTTTTCTAGTAATATATATGAAATAGTTTATAAAAACAGAGTCATCCTGAATATAATGTCTTGGATTATGCTTTTTTTTTTCCATTTAATAGTATGTTATAAATATCTATAACATAATTCATTAATCAGTCCCTAAATTTCTGGAATTTAGGTTATTTGCATCTTTTCCTAGTATAAATAGTACAGAAATAACTGAAGCTTTCAAAAACATTCCCACACAGAAACTTTCTAAAATGCATATACTATTTTCTTCCATTTCAAAACATAATCCAACCTATTTTTCCATTTGTCATTGTTATAAGCATTAATTATTTTACTGTTATTATACCACTTTATTCTCAGTTAACAGCTGTATAGCTTTGTCCATTCACTAAATGCCCCTAGACTGCTATGCCCTTTAGTTTCTGTTCCTGCCTTTTATAGAACATATTTTACCTTTTGCTTGCAGCTCTCATTTCATGATAGTAACACTGTCCCTACTTATAGCATATTCTAATGTGCTTTAGACTGAAGAAGCAGTTAATCAAAATTGTTGTAATTATCTTTAAAATAAGTAATTTCTGACAGAGTCTTGAGTGATTCTCCTATGGTAAAATCAACTGACGTGCTAACTTCTTAACATCAGATTTTCTTTGATTCAAAGACCTTTTCTCACGTTCTCATATTATGTGGCCACATTGTAGGTAGTTTAAGTTTCTGAATAAATGATCTTTGTATCATTGAGGTAATATTTTATAGGGGAAATCTCACTCTACTGTATAATATATTACTTTGGAAAAATACTCTCATTTTATATTCCGTTGTGATACTGATTTCTTATCTTTTATTCTTTAATTAGGATTACCTGAGTTGGAGTTGGAAGCAATTGATAACCAGTTTGGACAAGCAGGAACAGGCGATCAGATTCCATGGGCAAATAATACAGTGACAACTGCAAATCAAAATAAACCAGAAGAGTGAGTAATACATTTTGTTTTTTATAAAGTATCAGATACCAACTTCTACAACAAAGAACTACTTTTCCCAAACTGGATTCTAGTCTACATTGTTATTGTGTGAGATATCAATAGACGTGAATGTTTAACGAAAAAAAGGGATGGAGGAGGACACCGAGTTAAACAGATTTATTTATTGCATGACTACAAAGCTGATGTACAGTGTAATTACCAAGAGATTGATACATTGTGCAGTTGTTGTTTTATTTTTCATCTCTTGCTTTGCTTTGATTGATTACCGTAAAACTTCTGGGACCTCTGAATGAATTGGCCTCAGTACAACAATTATGTTGCTCTTGAGCTTTTAGTTATATAATTATATTTTCCAGCTTTTCTCTTTGTTTGGAGCAAGAGGGTATAAGAAGGGAAGTACTTTCTGCATCTACTCGGCATCCCATCTTGATTAGAATTTAATTTCTTAGTCCACATAGGTAGCTCCTTTCCAAAACATAGAGTACATTCCATACACAGCAACTAAAGGATAGCTAGATGGTACCAAGTGTGATTTAGAGCCTTAACTATTAACTGTATTCCCCTTTACTTTCCCAAAAGAAGAATCCTTATAATTGTATAATTATGTTAGTGTTATTAGTATTACTATTATTTTCTATATATTTCTAAGTTTTATGCATCAGTTGGTATCAGTTTGGATTAGACTACGTATTTCCTACATGTAATCAACAGTTGTTTTGTTGCTTAACACTGAGTATGTTTCATTTTTCTAGTTTGATTTCTTTTGTAAATGATAATCATGTCATATTATCAATACACTATGATCATCTTTGAAAGTTAAGTAGTATAATATGTACTGTTTTGATTATGGTTCACTTATCAATAATTAGTGGCATTCATAGAATAAATAAGTAGAATAAATCTTAACATAGGGTAAATGATTTCCTGAGTTTTTGGTTGATTTATACTTTTTACTTTTGTTAAGAATTCTTTTCCCTTTATTAACTATGTTTGGTTAATTTTTCAGGCTATTTCTGTAAGCTAATATGAAGAATATGGAAAAAGAGTTCAGTGATTGGCAAAATAATGAAAAATATATTCAAGCTACATACGAACGTTCATAAATTTCTGCACATTAAGTATAGAACATTTCATTGCATAAGAATTGTTGAAAAAGCATCTCAACGGAGAATTTTCTAGAACTAGATTTGTGTATCTGTGTGTGTGTGTATTTACATTCTTAAGATTGAATACTTATTTGCTATATCAGTCTTAAACTTTCTTATATTTTGATTCTGCAGCCAGTGTATTAGTTCACAATTAGATGAGCTTCTCTGTCCACCAACAACAGTAGAAGGAAGAAATGATGAGAAGGCTCTTCTTGAACAGCTGGTGTCGTTCCTCAGTGGCAAAGATGAAACTGAGCTAGCTGAACTAGATAGAGCTCTGGGAATTGACAAACTTGTTCAGGTATGTATTGAAGTTGGCATTATTTAAATGATGCAGCCCTAAGGAGCTATAAAATGATTTTTAAGCATGATTTTTCAATATCGTTCCCACTGTGTTTTATTTGTTTTGTAATTTACCCTTGTGAAAGTTATCAAAATATATAATAGTTAAGTAATGGGTGTTTTAAGGAAAATTTCATAATAATTAGAATTAGAAAGTCTTAGCCTTTCAATATGGAACAGAATCTTTGAAGCTCCCTCTAGAATAGACTCCAGATTTATATCATCACTTCTTATTTTAGGGCTTAATTTATCATTCATCTATGCTAGACTTCAACCTATATAGTCAATGACAGTCCAACTTCCAGGTTAGTATTTTTCATACTGTGGGGTTAAAAAATCAATTTAGCACATCATGACCAGCATTTTTTTAATGGAGTAGAATAGTGTGGAACACAAAGTATTAGAATGCATAGCCCACAAAAAGGAGAAGTTATGTTTTATGAAACTTTCCTTTCAGTTACACACACGCACAACAGGTCCCAATTTAAATTATATTTTTTACAATGAGTAATAGTCAAAAAGGTTGAAAGCCGTAATTCTATGGCGTTCTGTTAGGTCAGCTATGTGTTTTTTTGTTCAAATAAGATAAAAGCATGAATTCTGTATCTGAGGTAGAAAAAATCCTAATTAATCCCTCCTTTAGGAATCTACTTTTATTGGTAAACTGTTAAATGTACAGTTTGTTGATTCTTAGTCTTTTTAATGTGGTTCTTTTCAGATCTTTTACCTTTATTTCAGGTCTTTATTTTAACCATATTTTCATCTGTTTACTGAGATTTTAAACATCTCAGTTGATCTATTAACCCATTTCAAAAGTAACTTTCATAAGTGATTCCTTTAGGTAGCAAACTTCTGGAGAGCTTCATGAATTCAGCATGAATATATTATGATGAAACATTCTAGAGATAACATGCTCTCAGATGCAAAATTAAATAGAGGAGCCTTGGCAGAAATTTATTTGTAAAATGTTCTGGCTTATTTTCCAACAGGGAGGTGGATTAGATGTATTATCAGAGAGATTTCCACCACAACAAGCAACACCACCTTTGATGATGGAAGAAAGAGCCAACATTTACTCCCAGCCTTATTCTTCTCCTTCACCTACTGCCAATCTCTCTAGCCCTTTCCAAGGCATGGTCAGGCAAAAACCTTCCTTGGGGACTATGCCAGTTCAAGTAACACCTCCCCGAGGCGCTTTTTCACCTGGCATGGGCATGCAGCCCAGGCAAACGCTCAACAGACCTCCAGCTGCACCCAACCAACTTCGACTTCAACTTCAACAGCGATTACAGGGACAACAGCAGGTGAGTACTCTTGTTTAGCAGGTGATAGTTTTTAAAGGTATATGCTAACTCTCTCTGTAATAAGGCAGCCCAATTGCTACAAGAAAGGTGTCAAGTCCACTTCCAGAACCTTTATGAAAAAACTATCCTTGGTCTGCTAGGATAAAAATAAGGGACACTTTCGTTCAATTAAAGAGTGCTGCCTCCCAACATGCTACTTTGAGACCTGCAATTTTTAAAAGCAGTTTAGTGTTGTTATTTGAGATAAAAAATATTTAGGATGAACATCATACAATTAAGTTAATAAAGAAGAACATAGCTTAATTTATAAGGTAGAGCATCAAGAGACACTGTTTATGAATGTTGGAGCAGAAAATGAAGTTTGTTTATGTTATTTGAAGTTGGAGTGATTGAAGCCTAGTGATGTTATTATATTAGGAGAGTGGAGGAAGGGATAGTTTGAGGGTCCTGGAAGTTGTGCATGAATTAAATCTTCTCTCTCTACAGGTAATAAGTAGGTAAAGTGGCATAAATATTTAAGACTGTATAAACAGCAAATATAAGGATGATCATCAAGAACCAAAAAAGCAAATGGTTAAAAGAATTGTATCTGGGAAGTGGTACTGGGGCTGTAGATTGTTACTTCTTGTTATTCATCTTTGTGTATTTTTTTCAATGATATGCATATATTGCTTCGAATTTTTTTTAAAAAAGTATTTAAAGCAATTCCCTGAAGCCTTACTAATTCAAGAAGGAAGAGAAAGAAGGAGCTGAATTATGTTGGAGAGGCAGTATGATATAATAGTTATAAGAATTAGCTCTAGTTTCAAGTCCTCATTCTAACCTTAACTTAGGTAAGTTGACAATTAAATTGTTTACCCTTTTAAAGCCTGTGATTCCTCATCTATAAAAAGAATCTAATATATCATTCCATTAGCTCACAGGTGATGTGTGGGTTAAATGAGATAATAGGTGTAAAAGCTCTTAGCGCAGTGCCTGGCATGTAGAGGCACTTAATACTAGCTATTATAAAATTTTATTCAATAAACATAATAAATAATATAAAGTGTTCTCCCCTTCTGCTTAAAAAGAGGAAGATGATGAAAGGGAGACAGAAAAAGGGAGTGATGAGACAGGAAAAAGTATTTTTTTTTAGTGGTAGACTAACAAAGAAAGGAATAATTTTTAAAATGCTGGGGTGGAATAAAGGACTCAAAGAGGAATTAAGGGAAGAGAGGGAAGAAAAGAGGAACAAAAAGAAGGGAATAGTGATATGTTCTAGGTATTAATTTAAGATAAACTACTTCTTGTTATAACTTATCATTCGTCATTAGAGATTACAAGAATAAAAAAATGCTTAATAGTTCCCCTGTATTTAATCTTTCACAAAACATATTTAGGAGGACTATACTAGGTACTGTGAGAAATACAAAGAATGAAAGATACAGGCAAGTTTCAGAACTTAACAGTCAGCTTGGGGTATTCAAAACGTATACACCTGAAAAGTTAAGTAACAGATCAGGCAGTAAGTGATTAAGTGCTAAACCAAAAAAGTAGAGGAAAGAGTAGATATGCTGATTTCCTCATTTTGTAGCATGGAGTTCAGTAAATACTGTCTGAAGTTAAAGGTTCAGTGAGCAAGGCCGCACCAATAATCTAGGTGAGATACATGAATGAGTGAAATGATAATTCACATGTAGTTCAGAAAAAAGTTGGTTTTGCTGTAATGTACTCCTTAGGCAGAGTAGCAACGCTAGGATATACATGAAGTAAGGATGCAAATAGGTGAACATGACTCTTTGTTTCTTCCTTTATATATTATGGAGGTATGTCCAAAGTTTGGTGGTCTTGGTAGCCCAACAGAGTAAAATATCCATCAAGTTGGAGAACTACAAAATTTCGGACATGCTATTTTTGTTTTAATTGAGATAACATTGATTCATAACATTATATAAATTTCAGGTGTACATTATATTTCGACTGCATTGTATTCACCACCAAAAGTTTAGTTGCCGTTCAAGGGCACACTGTGTTTTAAGCCCTCAGACTGTCAGTACACAAAAACAACTATACTGCCATATAAGACAATAACTCTGCTACCTAATTAGCCACATCATCCAGACCTACTCTTTGAATCCTTCCATAAATTCTTCTGTTCAGCAGTGGGGCACTCAGTCCATAGTGGCTCTTGCACTCCAGATGCTAGGAGTATTCCATGTGTCCATCTAAGGGCTCTCTGTGAGAAGATCTGGCCAAGACTTAGCTCAGCCAATGTCTCAGTTAATGCTTTCAGCAACAAGGAAAGAAAAAAGATCAACTCAAAGTTGTAAAACAGTGAAAAATATGTATTTTGACTCAAATATTGAGATGATACAAAATAGAGACAGGTCCAGGTGTGGTTACTTCAGAGCCTCAAGAATGTTATCAAGGATCCAAGACCGGAGATGAATCTATCTTTTTACTCTGTAACCCTTGGCAACTAGAAAAATGGCAGCTGAGGTTACAAATATCGCATATAAACAAAACTATCTAGTAGGAAAAGAGGAACTGTCTCTTTCCTATGGATCTCTTTTCAAAAGTCAGGAAACTTTTTCCAGAAGGTTCTTGTCCCTCTTTCCTCCCTCTCCGTACAAAAAAAGAAAAAAGGAAAAAAAAAGGATTTCACATATTTGGCTAGCCAGAACTGAGTCACCCTCACTACTTACTGGCAAGGAATGACTTAGAGAAGGTGTAGGTTACCCCTGAGATGTGTGATTTGGGATAGTTAGCTGAACAAAATCCTATTTTGTCATCAAGGAAGAAGAGGAGAGTAAATGACTGTGGTTTGGAAATTGAGGTTTAAATATATTATTTAAAGTTATATAGGCAAATTTACAGTTGAGATCAAATTGGTAAACTGAGGTGGAACATCTACCCTCTCTCTTGCCTTAAATTCTGTTAGATGACAAGTTGTATAATTTAAGTGAGTAAGCTCATATCAGTGCAGAAAAAAAGAATACCATCAGTGCACTAAAAATTAAGCAATTTTGAAACATAGAAAGCAAACATAAGAAACAAAATTATCATATGCAAATAATAGAACTGCTTCCATAGAAAATCCAAGAGAATCTATAGGGAACTTAGAACTAATAGAGAACTTCAGCAATGTTTCTACATAAAAGAACAAGAAATAAAAATTAATGGCAATCCTTTTTACTAGCAAAAACAAAACCAATTAGAAAATATAATTTCAAAATATATTCACAATTTGCAAAACTTAGGAAAGTATGAATAATAATTGAAAGTCAAAAAGAAGAGTCCAAAAAAAAGGTATTTGTGAATTAAAAGACTATTTTTCTGAAATTGAGCTATAAACTCAACATGGAATTTGACAAATAGATGCTAAATTTATTTTAGAAGCATGAATACAATCTTAAAGAAGAAGGAGGATGAACTTGCCCTACCAGATAGCAAGATTTAAAACCAAGCTTTAGAGCCAGCCCTAATGGCCTAGTGGTTAAAGTTTGGCATGTCCGCTTTGGTGGCCCAGGTTCAGTTTCCAGGTGTGGAACCACAGCACTTGTCTGTCAGTAGCCATGCTGTGGTGGTAGCTCACATAGAAGAACCAGAAGAGCCTACAACTATACACAACTATGTACTGGGGCTTTTAGGGGGAAAAGGAAGGAAGAAAAAAAAGAAGGAAGATTGGCAACAGATGTTAGGGTGAATCTTCCTCTGCAAAAATAAAATTAAAAACCTGTTAAATAAAATAAAAAAAAAACAAGCTTTAGAAATTAAAACCAAACAATGTGTAACTGGCATAGGGATAGACAGTTCTATCAATTGGAACATAATAGAGAACCCAGAGACAGACCCAGGTGTGTACAGAGACTTAATAAGTGACAGAGGTGGCAATCAGTGGGGAAAGGATGGCCTATGTAATAAATGCTGGTACATTTTGCTGTCCCTGAGGGGAAAAACATTAAATTAGATCCTTATCTCATACCATACACAAAAATAAATTCTAGGTATTTTAATAACCTAAATGTGAATGTGAGGAGGTCTTTATGGCTTCTTAACAAAAGGACATACAGGAAAAGGTTGATGTTTGCATTAAAATTTAAAACTTATAAGTTAAAGAGATACCATAAACAAGGTTAGAAGACGGGCCACAGACTCAGGGAAGATATTTGCAACCCCATATAACTGACAAAGGATTAATACCTAGAATACATCAGATTCATAGCATGGCATTCATAATACACTTACCTCACTGGATTGACATCACCTGTTTACTTGTTGGTCCTATCCTCTCCTTCCCCCTTTCCTCTTGCCCAGCGTGGGAGCTGTAAGCATCAGGAATTCAGCACAGTGCCTGCTAATTTGAGAAAGCAAAGAAAGGGACATATTCAGATCTTTATCATAGCTTGTTTCTTTTTAATGAATTTTGAGAAGATCAGTTTAAAAACAGATATGATTTCTTGACCTTAAGTATATCTCATTGACTAGAATATGGTACATAGGAAAAAAAATATTCTAAATTTGATTATACAGTTATGAATAATCCCCAGTTGAGGGACACAGGGAGGAAAAACACCTGGACAACTAGTATAGGTGCATTGGTTGAGACTTAAAGAACAGCAAAAATGAAGGAAGGAGCTGGTGATTAAGAAATACAAAGTTATAAACCTTTAGATGTAGTATTGCTTACATCTCAAATAAGCAAAGGCTCAAAAAGATATATCTATAATACCAATAAGGAACTCCCAAAGTTCTATTTTGGGAAAAGGACAGCAGCAAAAATGGGTAGACCTACTGCTTGGAGAAAATGATATAACATTGGCTGACAAAAGATACAACTATTCTATTCCAGTTTTGTTTTCTTCTTCTGTAGCAAGGTCCATGGTCTTCATATGATCAAGAAAAGAATAATATGAAGAGGGAGTAACAGTCAAGACAGATAAAGAAATATGGTGTACTTAGCCATCTTAAAACAAATCAAGACCAGATATGTTATGTGTTAGGTTACTAAAGAAAGGTGTGGAGCTGGTGTAAGAACCACTATTGATGATATTTTATAGATTATAGAGAATAGAAATGACCAGAAAATAGAACTAAGATCAAAGGGCAGAAAATACAGGGATGCAGATTTCACCTCTGGGTTTCTAGCAATGAAAATTGCCTGATAAAAGAATAAACTTATTTAAAGAACTCCTTGTCTTGGTAAGAATTTATGCAGTGGCTGGATCAGGGCTCTCAACCTCAATACTGTTAACATTTTAGGGCTGGATAATTCTTGTTAGCGAGGGGCTTCCTGTGCATTGAAGGATGTTTATCAGCATCCCTAGCCTCTATCCCTAGATACTAGTAGCAACCCCTCCCTAAGTTGTGATAACCAAAAATGTCTTCAGACATTACCAGATGTCCCTTGTGGGGCAGAATCACCCCTAGTTGCGAACCTCTGGGCTAGATAATCATCTTTTAAGTTTATTATAGAAGAACTTCTTGCTAAGGCATTAAAAAAAATCCATTCAGACAGACAAAATGACTGCCAGCCTTAACAGTGCACATGTGTGTGTGCATGTGCATGTGTGTTGGCTGGGTTTGTACTTTGCCACTGGCCACAAGCCCCACGTTTCCTTTGGTAGTACAACAAGCCTTTTGACCTGGCCTTATAGGCTTTTGAATTTGTGTCCAGAGCTCTGAGGACTACCAGCCTCTCTCCTCCCACTCCCTAACCCCCTAAAAGTTAAGATTTCTGAGGAGATAAAGGATATGGTGATCCTTTTGGGAAGACTTCCTTAGAAGAAGTAGGACTTGACCTGTTTGCCAGAAAATGGGTAGCATTTTCGTAATCAGAGAGAAAGGAGGGTCAGAATGAGACAGTTGTACACAGCATTAGTCAGGTGGTACACACAGATAGTCAAGGAGAGGGAAAAATGAACAAGAATTATTTCATGGGCAAAAATAGATCAATTTTTCTTCAATAGGAAGTGCTTGCAGGTTGCTGCTACTTAGAATAATGCTGTCTACTTCTAAAAATAGCCTATTTATTTTCTAAGGTTTTAACTTATTTTCTAAGGTTTTAATGTATTTTCTAAAGTTTTCCCATTTTTACTACTTCTCAAGCATCTTTCCTCTGTCCCCAGCCATTCCAGTCTCACGTTATCTCACAATTCAAAGAATGTATAAAGCTCCAAGTTTGGAATCCCAACTCCCACTCCCCAGACAATTTTACTTCTCTTTATTGCTAAGTATTAATGTATTTTCACCTGTCTTCATTGCCTTCTCTTCTCTTTTTGTACTTGCTGTTTTTGCTTCCTCAAGTTAACTCTACTTTCAGGGTCTCATTGAGCTCAGTCATGCTCTTTGTCCTGGGCTGAGTTAGTTGCTGCCTCTGCTGCTGTAGATGCCTGTAAATGTGGAAGTACAGCACTTGTGCATTGTGCTGTTCTGTTTTGGCCTCTGCCACTCAACAGAGAATTCCCAGAGGATAGATATTTGCTCACCTTAGTAGCCTTCAAACTTTATGTAGTATCTTGCATATACTGCGTTTTTGATAAATCTTTGTAAAATTAGTGCTTTATTTAAACTTATGTCCATGGTCTGTTGCGTTTAAGAAGGGTGTCGATTTTTTTACTTGAGTCTCTTTGATTTTTAAAACCGTAATGATAGTCTCTTTGTTTTTGAAGTGATTCTGAATGTTTTATCCTATTCTCCAATGCCTGAAAGTTGTAGTGTTTAGTTTAGTGTTTAGTGTTTACATTGAGCTTTTCCCCCAAAATCAGTTTGTTTTCTGATCTAATGGGAGCCAGAAAGTGAATGAAGCCAGAATTAAGAATTGAAGTATTCTGAGATGAGATATTTAATCACTGTTTACAGCTTTTTGGATTCTCTTGTAAAACTTTAATAGGCTTTCTAGTTTGCATATAATATATTAAAATGTATTAAATGTATTAAAATATATTGATATATCAATATCTTATATCAGTATAATTTATAAGTTACATAGTACCATACAAATAGAAAATAGTATTGATATTATTGTTACTATTCTTTCTCTAAACAGTTTATTCATGTCAAATTCTTGAACAAGAACTTCTTTAAGTCATAGATTGTTTATAAGGAAGTATCACTCGCGAGGATGCTTGTTTTGTTACCTGATAAAGTTAAGGGATGCCTATTACCTGGAACCCTAAGCCTGATATAGACAGCATCTTCCAAACTAGTATTCCATAGAATAGTGTTCTAGGAGATAAATGTTAATGGCTATATGTCAGAAAAAAAAGTTTGTGATAAATAAGTCGCATAGTATATCCCCTTTTTGGGGATCCACAATGTGCTTTGGCCAATTAAAGGCTCATAGAATTTCTGCAGTAAAGAAATCTATTTCACCTTGTGTAACCCATCATTTCCAATACTTAATACAGCACAGCATGCTATTTTCCTGGCACATCTATTAATATCCTGCAGAACAATGTTCTTTAGAACACCAATTAGGGAAATGCTGGTCTAAAGTAATTACTTCTTCTAGTTAAATAAATAGTCCATTTTCTCAGACCATTTGTTTCTTACATAATTCTCTCCAGCTATTGAAACCATGTTGGATTATCCTCAAATATGTACCCATCAGAGAGGCACCTTCCAAGTGAAAAGTACTTAAACTTTTTCACTCATCTTCCAGATCTTTGTAGAATGTGCTCTATTGTATACTTACTTTTTTACTTATAATAATTTAAGACCTAGGGCTGATGCTTCTTTTCTCTCCATTATTGCACTTATCTGAAATAACTAAGAATTAACATGTTTTTAAAAGTATGATAAAAGTGTTTGTGTGCACACATGTTTGTATACACACTGCAGAACACTAAATATGGCAGAGCACTTGAAAGTAGAATACATACGTGTACATATATATGTGCACAGGTATTTACACATGTATGTATACATGTGTGTATGTGTGTATGTGTTGTACTTTTAAGTGCTCTGCCATATGTAGTGTTCTGTAGGCAGGAAATATTTGATAAATATTAGGAATTGCCATCCTTTTAGCAAATAAACATGGGAAATAATCTATTAAATCGGTCATATTAAAACTTGCTAGTAATCAGTAAAGTTTGTGTTACTCTGTAAGGACCACACTATATGTTTATATGTAGAACTGTGATATCTCATTGTTTCCATTTTTCTCTAGTTGATACACCAAAATCGGCAAGCTATCTTGAACCAGTTTGCAGCAAACACTCCTGTTGGCATCAATATGAGATCAGGCATGCAGCAGCAAATTACACCTCAGGTAATGTGAGAAAACCAGACAGTGTTAGTACTTCTCTAACCCAAGCCGTGTTTCTTAAAGTGTTGACTTGAGTGTCTTTGAAATGGTCTCTGAACTGATCTTTTAATGACGTTTGTAGTGTAGCTTTCTTCCAGAATGAATTTATAATCAACTTGTAATATCCCTTAATGATATTTGCTCTGAAGCCAAGGGTTCTTTTGTTTCTGTTTGTTTTGTGTTATCTAGTACTCCTTACTTAACTTCCACACATAATTTAATATTTTTGCTTCAACTGCTTTTTTATGTTTTCTTAACCAAGTTGACACAAAAATTTGGGGGATGATGGACTTTAGAGAAGATTTAAATAAGATTCTTCTTTTCTTCGTAAAATGGACTGAGGTGGATTTGGGGCAAATGCAGGAAGCCAACACTAACCAAAGGGGATAAAATACTGACAAAAACTGCTGATAAGCAGCAATACTGTTATCATCATAGATCCAGACTTGGGTTTCTCTTTCTTGTAAATCTCAGTGGTTAGCTCCTGCCATGATAATTAGATAATAAGGAAACAAGACCCCACTTTTGGAATTCACGTAAAGATGATTTCTATCAGAAAGTCGTATGTCACAGTTTCTTCTAGGTTGGACTATATCTAGTTGGCAAGTTTAATTTTAATGGAGCAGCATGCTGTAATCAGATCCTCGATCTGAACTGACGTTTTCTTAGGGGGGCTTTAATGACATGCCACGTTGCTTTGCAAGTTCGACCAAAAACTGATTGCAACCTAATTTTACCACTTCTTTCCTCACCATGGTATTATAACTATTAAAACACTGACTCTAATACCTAGAGAGTAGTCTTATCCTGTGACAGTAATATAAAATAGCTGTTTCCATTTATTTCTGTTTGTTATATTATTTCTAATTGATAAGTGATAATTTGTTTGGCATTGGTTCCTGGATTTCTGATTCTTTCTTTTTTTTTTTTTTGGTGAGGATGATTCACCCTGAGCTAACATGCATTGCCGATCTTCCTCTTTTTTTCACTTGAGGAAGACTAGCCCTCAGCTAACATCTGTGACATTCTTCCCCTACTGTGTATGTGGATTGCCCACAGCACGGCTGATGAGCGGAGAAGGTCTGCACCCAGGATCTGCACCTGTGAACTTGGGCTGAGAAAGCAGAGCGTTTGGAACTTTAACCACTCAATCGTGGGGCTGACCCCTTGATTCTTCCTTTTTTAGTGGTGTTTATAGGTTTTTCTAATTGTAAAGATAATGCATGCTCATTATAGGTAATTTGGAAAATACAGAAAAGTATGATGCAGAAAGTTTAAATCACCTATAATCACATTTTATTCCTTTAAATAAGGTATAATAAGTGATCTCAGTGAGAAAAGGAAAAAACTAAATTTCTCCATACTAGAAACACAGTAAAGTTTTTGGAAATGAAAGAGAAAAAAGTCGGGACAACTGAATGTCAGATAAGATAGAAGTCATCAAGCATGTCTTCTTTCTCTTCTTTATGGTTTTCATGTTTTTCTTAACAGTTTCACGGCCTATAATACTAATAAATATATATACTTTTTTTGACTTTCCTCAGTTCTGTATAACTTTTAATTGAGAATTTGCATTTAACCAGCTCTAATAGTCAGATATTGTTTTAGCATTTCTCAACTACCTTTAATCTGTAAAATGTACTTAATTCATTTTCTCTCCTGTGATTATTACTTAAGAGGTTTTTGTTCTGTTTCTGTTTTAGTTTCCCTTGTACACTGGTAATTGCTACATCTTTTGTTGCTGCAAACTTCTAAGCTTATATCCTCTAAGCCTTCCAAGACAAGTAGTGATTATAATAATATTAATAAGTGAGGATTTTTTCCTCCCTTGCAGCCACCCCTGAATGCCCAAATGTTGGCACAGCGCCAGCGGGAGTTGTACAGTCAACAGCACCGACAAAGGCAGCTAATACAGCAGCAAAGAGCCATGCTCATGAGGCAACAAAGCTTTGGGAACAACCTCCCTCCCTCATCTGGACTGCCAGTTCAAATGGGGAACACCCGTCTTCCTCAGGGTGCTCCACAGCAATTCCCCTACCCACCAAACTATGGTACAAATCCAGGAACCCCACCTGCTTCTACCAGCCCATTTTCACAACTGGCAGCAAATCCTGAGGCAACCTTGGCCAACCGCAACAGCATGGTGAACAGAGGCATGACGGGAAATATGGGAGGACAGTTTGGCACTGGAATCAATCCTCAGATGCAGCAGAATGTCTTCCAGTATCCAGGATCAGGTATGAGGATCACAACTGAATGTTGCTTTTATAAGTACTCCATACAAGCTCAGGTCTCTCTTCATGTGTGTTTTAGTTCACTGACGTTAGGCAATATGCTGAAGGAGAAAGACATTGATGTGGGAGTCAGGAGATCCAGGCTCCAGACTCAGCTCTTGCCACTAAACGGTTGAATGGTTTGAGGTTTATCTCTCTTTGATAGTGAAGATGATTAAATTAGAGGATCTATAAGGACCTGTCTGATTCTAAAATTTGTAACATTTTGTGTGCAAAGCACATTTTCTTATTTTCTCTCATGGATCCCTATAAGAGTCTAATGAAAGTGTGCTTCAGACAATGGGTTTAAATACATTAACTTGGAATCAACATACAATTTTTTCATTATGTTGGAGGTTTTATTTTTGATAGTTTACATCAGGATAATCAATCTTCCCAAAGTGTCTCGGACTTCTCATTGATGTCACCACTCTTAGCAGTTTAGGTTGTAAGCTATTTCTCTGCAACTCAGGTAACTTTCTGGCTTCCAAAAGGTTTTTTCTTTTTTTAAT
This sequence comes from Equus przewalskii, assembly GCF_037783145.1. Taxonomy (NCBI): domain Eukaryota; kingdom Metazoa; phylum Chordata; class Mammalia; order Perissodactyla; family Equidae; genus Equus; species Equus przewalskii. The sequence goes on along the minus strand of NC_091844.1, from coordinate 70,661,595 downwards.
CTTTCATTTGCATTGTCTCTCTTCCATTCTCTTTGTCCTAGGTGGTGATATCTTTTTAAGTTTTTCTTCTATCACTTTGAGATTCTAATAGATAATGACAATAAAACACATTTGATTAATCCATCATTTTTAATCAAACTTTGATTCAAAATTAAGGGCAAATTCCTGAAAAAAAATTGAAATAAATCTTTTGATTTTTGTAAGTGAAAGAAAAAGTAAATTTTTGTTGTTGTTGAGGAGGATTGGCCCTGAGCTAACATCCGTTGCCAATCTTCCTCTTTTTGTTTGAGGAAGATTGTTGCTGAGCTAACGTCTGTGCCAGTCTTCCTGTGTTTTGTATGTGGGTCACCACCACAGCATGGCCTGATGAGCAGTGTGTAGGTCTGCACCCGGCATTGGAACCTGTGAACCCTGGGCTGCTGAAGTGGAGCACGTGAACTTAACCACTATGCCACTGGGCTGGATCCCAAGAAAAAGTACATTTTAAGCCTGCTTAAAAATGAATTTCAATGAGAAAGCTGCTGTTTGACTTGAATAAAATGTTGAAGATATATAGAGATTTTTGACAGCTAAGTCAGTTTAGACTTTTCATTCTAATGGCAACAAGTGCTAAAATCCTTTGACTATTAAATTAAGTATCTGAAGAGATTTGTGTCAGAGAGTACTAGAATTCTCTAAGACATTTTAATCAAAATTATGCCACATTAGTTCCTTTGTCCTCAAGACAATGAAGTCATCTTTGGCTGGTTTCTATCACTGACACTATCTCTGCGGGCAAGAAAAGGATTATAAATCCATATTTTAATTATAAGATTGAATGGGAGTGACCTTCAAAAGTGTTATATTTTCATGTCTGATGATTTCTATATGCAGAGAATTTGACAAACCCTTTTCACTTTATTCTAGCCTGCAGAAGTACTTTCTCCAATGTTAGAAGACTTGTATAGTTATCTGTTTCTCCATTCCTTTTCCAAAATGGCAGCTTAGCCAAAACAACAACTAGATTCTTAGTAGCATTTATGATATTAATTGCAGAGCCTTAAACCAAAGATTTATCTCTTTCATTGGGGAAAAAAAAACTAACTACAAGTAAGCCAAACATTAATAAATTCCCCAAGGATTCTTTTTTTAAAAAATAAAAATAATATTTGTGTCAATTTTCAGTCATGCTCTTTAATATCCTTCTCTGGAAAGCCAAGAAAGAACTTCCTGTCCTGCTCACATTCCTTGACAAAGCCGCCTCGAAAGGCAGTGTTTCAAAGCTCCAGTTCCAATGAAGTGGGCAAGGTTTCTTTCATTGTTGTTTTTGATCTATTGCAAGTTAATATAGAACACAGTGATTGAGGTAACGAGTGCAGCTTACTTCTTCACCTGGCAATATAACCAGATGTCTTGCCCCTCCATCATAAGTGCTCTATCTGGTTCCTGGATTTTCCTTTCAGTTCAAATTTTAATTGACAAAAAATACTTTTCACAAAATAATTTTTTTTGATAGAGTTGGCATTTATGCAACAAACAAAACCCAGAAGCTGGGTGCAGTGAAGAGAGTAGTAGTTTCCTCCAGTTGCAGCTGAAATGAAATGGCAGAGCTTTCAGTTCTTCCGGAAACTGCTTGAGATTAGTAGGGGGATAATTGTTAGTTTTTCTGGCAAGCATTAAAACATTTAAAGATACAAAGATTTTTATTTCTTCCACGGCTCTGAGTTGTAAACTCACTCTGACGTGATCAGCAGCCTGGTAGAAGGCTTCAAGACCAGGCTTTGTGTTGGTACAAATTCAAGTTCTGGAAAAGTTCCAGTCTTTTCAAATCAAGCCTTCTCCAAAAAAAAAAAAGCCGCCACATGTTTTTGTAAATAAAGTTTTATTGGATCACAGCCATGTTCATTAGTTTATATATCGTCTGTGGCTGGTTCCACACAGCAGAGTTGAGTGGTTGTTATGGAAACCTTATGGCTTGCAAAATGGAAACATTTACTATGTGGCCCTTTGCAGAAAAAGTTTGCTGATCACTGTGTTAACTGATGACAGTAAAGCCGAAGGATGAATACATTAGCTTTGCTTTAGTCCTTCACTTTGGCGTCTCTCAGCTTAATATAGGCCCAAAGTAAATGAAGGAACATGTAGGTAATAGTAATGGCAGCACATGCTTTCTTTTATTTCTCGAAACAGAAGATTTTTCTAGTCTATCATGCCATAATGATTAGCGCACAAAAACAGACATTTAAAATTTATTTTATATTAAGGCAATATTCAAAGTAAATATGAGAGAAATTTTTAAAAATTTTATACCCACTTCATGAATTCCTTGAAGCTGGTCCAGAGCTCCCTCTTCTGTGAACTACAGTAAACATGCTACTCCACCCACCCCTCCTGAGTGATCTCATCTACTCCGGTGGCTTCAGTGACTTTTTCATGCTAATGACTCTCTTCTCTATCTCTAAACCAGATGTCTCAGCTCGTGTATACAGCTGCCTACTGGACAGACATAGTTGAATTTTCCACCAGAACCCCAAACTCAACTTGTCCTAAGCTAAACTCAGTAACTCCACTTCCCTTTCCCTTCATATCTCGATGTTACAGCTATAACAAACCTCAAGTTCCAAGAAAGAGGACATCCCTTGCCCTCTTTTACTTCTAAGCCTTTGTACTTCCTGTACCCTCTGTCTAAAATATCCTTCCCTCACCTGTCTCATTCCTATTCCTCCTTAGAGGTGTCTCCTCTGGGAAGCCCTCCCTTACACTCCTAGTCATAAGCACTCACTATCCTGTCTTATAAGCATTTGTTAACCTAGCTGCCTTTCTCTTTAGACAACTTGGTCCTTGAGTGAGCAAAGTATGACTTTTTCCATCTTTGTTTCTCAAGTGCTTAGCACAGTGGTCTGGCAGTGAGTAGGTGCTCAGTGAATCTTTAAAGAAGTAAATGAATGGAAGGATGAATCCTAATTCTAGTTGCTGCTGCCAAATGGCTGTGATGCTATTTATGGTCCTGAAGGGAGACTTAACATAGTCTAGGCAAAGATGCAAAGATATAATTGTAGAATTTTTTTTCTTTTTCTTTCTTTCCTTCTTTCTTTTTTTTTTTGCTGAGGAAGATTCTCCCTGAGCTAACTTCCATGCCAATCTTCGCTGTTTTTAGTATGTGGGCCACCAGCACAGAGTCACAGAGTGGTTTAGGTCCACACCTGTGAATCGAACCTGGGCCACCAAAGCGGAGCATACCAAACTTAACCACTAGGCCACCAGGGCTGGCCCTATAATTATAGAATTTTTAAACTAGAAGGAGCTAGATTGTCTGATTCAAAGAGTCCAAGGTCCAATGTAGTGGCAGAACTGGGACGAGAACTCTAACTACCCCTCCAATTCATTGTTCACAGACTGTTTCTTTCTGTTAAAACTAGATCATCTGATAAGGAAAACATGCGCAGTTAGAATGTGAGATGAGGCCAGAAAGAAATATCAAAAAGCATGCCAGTGTACTTGGAGGCTCTTATTTATTGTTTAACTTTGACCTCACAGAATATAATATCCAGAATATAAGTATCTTTTCCCTTACTCACATATGTATATTTTCTGAAATAAATTATTTCATCATAAATAACATTAAAAATGCATTTGAAACAGACAAATGTTTTTTAAGGATCACAATCAAAATTGTTAAAATTTAAAATGTAGAATTAATACAAAGACAATCAATATATAAATGAAGATGATGGGAAAAAACTCACTCTCTACAGTCATAAATGAAAAAAAATTTTCTCCATATGTTCTAAATCAAACTCTTTTACAGAGGTTAAATTACATATGGAGGAAGCAGCCAGGAGAAAATTTGTAGCTTTACTTACATAATCTTTAACAAGAAAAAAGGTAGTTAAACATATAGTGAAAGAAAAAAGTGTAGAAAGTCTACAGTTTGCTCAACTTTCCCAGAAAATTTAAAATATTTTTTAAATTATAGCCTATAAAAAAAACCAAATGAATAAACTACATCTCTGGCCAGATTAAACCAAACAAAAAAAGAGAAAAGTCATTGTATTAATGATAGAACACAAAATATTACACAGTTATGTTTATGAAGAGACATTAAGGGCATAGAAACATGCTTATGATACAATGTTAAGGGAGAGAAGTAGGTCACAAAATTATGCAAGATTTTATAGAGGAAGATTTGAAGGAATTATACTAAATTCTGCATGTTCAAATTATGACATTCTTTTTTCTGCACCTTTATAACATTTTCCACCTCAAAAGTATTTAACTGTGAAGTGTATTTTATCAGGAAGAAAAGAAAAAGAATATAAAGTGCTAGCATAACAGAAAACATAAAAAGAAACTCATTTTTACTCTTTTATATTGTTATGGACTTCCACTTTTGCCCAAGATGGAGTAACAAGGACCAAATTTATTCTCCTATCTGAAACAAAAAATCAAAGTACATTAAATAACACTTCTTGAAATTGTCCAGACTGTGCTTCATGGAGGGCGAGTTCAACAGGAGCCAGTTTTCCCTGAGTCAAGGCAATGGAAGCACTGAACTGGGAGTCCAGGGAAACCAAGGCGGCTGGAGGTCTCTGGGCACAGTTCCAGGAGAGAGCCAGCCACACAGAGAGAGCAAGCTATGGGGATATGCAGAGGGTCTCACTCTGGTCTTCAGCTGAGGACAGAGCGGGGGGCGGTGTGTGTGTGTGTGTGTGTACACGTACGTGTACATGTGTGTACAAACTAAGGCCAGGAAAAACCGCCTGAAAAGATTAGAGGGAACAATCTTCAGAGTTCACACAGGGCCAATTCCTCTTCCCACCAGCCAGAATAGAAAACCTCATAATTCATGGAGTGTCAAGAAGAATACTCACAAGGGTTTTGCCTCAGTAGCAGGGCAAAATAAGCCCTAGACTAAACCCTGCTATTGTCTCATTAGGCACAAGACCCAAAAGAATTAAATTGTTTACATGTAACCTAACCACAATGCAGACAAAGGTCAAAAATATTTAAATGAATTTTAAAAATCTAGCACCTAACCAGGTAAAATTCACAAGGTCTAGAATCTGATTTTTAAAATTACTGGGTGTGCAAAGAAGCAGGAAAATACACCCCATAATGAGGAGAAAATCAATCCATCAAAACTAACCAAGAAATTACACACATGATAGAGTTAGTAGACAGGGACATTAAAACAATGATAAATTATACGTTTATTCTATATGTTCAAGAAGCTAGAGGAAAGCTTAAGTTAAGTAGAGGTGTAGATGATATAAACAAAACCAAATTCAAGCTTCTAGAAATGAAAACTGCAATGTTTGAGATGAAAAATACACTGGATGGGATAAGAAGCAGATTAGACATCAGAGAAGAAAAAATTAGTCAACTTGAAAGTATAACAGTGGGAACTATACAAAATGGAATCCGAGAGAAAGAGTGAAAAGATGTTCGTTCACTCCAAATTGATCTTAGAATTCAATGCATTCCTTATCAAAATGTCAACATGGTTTTTGGAGAAATTGACATGCTTCTCCTAAAATTTATATGGAAATGCAAAGGACCTAAAGAAGCAAAAACAGTTTTGAAAAAGAAGAACAAGATTGGATTACTCTCCAATTTCAAAAATTACCACAATTACAACAATCAAGACAATGTGATATTGGTACAGGTATAGACATAGAGTTCGCTGCAAAAGAATAAAAAGTGTAGAAATAAACTCTTACTTTTATGGTGAACTGATTTACAACACACTTATATCAATGACTGGTAATAAGCACTATCCTGAATAAAAAGGAACAAACTACTAATAAATGCTACAGAGTGGTTGAACCTCAAAAACTTTATGCCAAGTGAAAGAAGCCAGTTATAAAGGACCACATATGATTACATTTATATGAAATTTCCAAAAAAGGGAAAATCTCTAGAGACAGAAAGCAGATCAGTGGTTGCCAGAGGCTAGAGGTAGGAGTGGAGGTTGACTGCAGATGGGCAAACGGGAATTTGGGGATGATGAAAATGTCTCAAATGGATTGTGGTGATGGTTACACAACTCTGTAAATTTGCTAAAATCATTGAGTTGTGCTGTTCAATGGGTGAATTTGATGCTGTGTAGATTACATATCAGTAAAAAGCGCTTAAGTTATATCTCAGTAAAGCTAAAAAGACAAAAGGAAGGAAGAGCGCACAAAGACAGCTGAGGAGGAGTGCCCAACAGGACTGTCTCATTTTTCATTTCATACGTGGATTTTTTTTTTTACCTTTTTCCATATTCAACTTAATACACAAGTAATCTGTCAAGTATTTTCATGTTTTTTACACTTAAAAATTCATGTAAGCACAAAAACAAAAAAATTATACATAATCCTGATACCCAGATCAACATCTTAGTGAATGGAAAGCATTCTTCCATACTTATTTTATGTATTTATTCATCTGTTTATCATGAAATTTTCTGCCTTATTTATAAGAGACTGCAATATTTTTCCTACTCTGTTGAAAAGGATATTTTTAAATATATTGACGTATATTTGTGGGGATTTTTCTTTTATGGGGTTAATAAATTTATAGTGTATTCACATAAATTAATTTGTGTCAATTTGCAGGAATGGTTCCCCAAGGTGAGGCCAACTTTGCTCCATCTCTAAGCCCTGGGAGCTCCATGGTGCCGATGCCAATCCCTCCTCCTCAGAGCTCTCTGCTCCAGCAAACTCCGCCAGCTTCTGGGTACCAGTCACCAGACATGAAGGCCTGGCAGCAAGGAGCAATGGGAAACAACAAGTAAGGAGGCAGTTTTTATATATGAACATCCCTGATACTCTGCAGCACATAACAACAGCCATGCCTTCACAGTCTAAGTAGAAGATTATTGGCTACTACCATTTATTTGCAAATTCAAGGAACTGAATTTTATGTTATCAGGAAAAAGAAAAGAAAATTTAATCCTGTAAGTTTCAAGTCATTCTTATGGCAAATTTGTGTGTTTGTAGTACAGAAACGTGGTCTAGTGGCCCCCAACCTTTTCATCCCACCTCCAGCACACCTGAACAATATGATCAACTTCCATGAGTAACAGAGCTTCCCTGAGACAGATGTAGGAATAGGTACTTTTAAAAAAGTCTTTCTTAGGGCCGGCCCAGTGGCGTTGTGGTTAAGTTCATGTACTCCATTTCAGCGGCCTGGGGTTCGCCGGTTCATATCCTGGGCACAGACCTACACACTCCTCATCAAGCCATGCTGTGGCGGCATCCCACATAGAAGAACTGGAAGGACATACAACTAGGATATACAACTGTGTACTAGGGCTTTGGGGAGAAAAAAAAAGGGAAGATTGGCAACAGATGTTAGCTCAGGGCAGTCTTCCTCACCAAAAATCATACCTTTAAAAAAAAAGTCTTTCTTTATAAAAACACTTAAAAATCTAAAGCAAGAATGGCAAAATGTTAGAATTCAATAGAATGGTGGGCACACAGGTTTCACTCTTGTCAGTGTGTTTGAAAGATTTTGTAGCAACAACAAAGGTTTTAAGGCTTCTCAGGTCATTCTGCCTTACCCACCTCTTTGAATCTTTAGACTTTCAGTGGCCTCATCTTGCTCATTTTGCTTAGAATTATCTCCCTAAAGTCATTCCCTCCCCCCCCAAATTCTGGCTGCTTGAACTTTTCACACATTACTTGAGTTTTATAAGCGTTTTAATTTAGTTGTGTCTTCGTTCTAATGACAGGGAAGCTGTTTGATCTGACAACATAATAAGTAAGGCAGTTAAAGTTGAAAAATTAAGACCATATTCTCTTAAAGTTCATTGAAAGGTGAGAGGAAATCTTCCTGTTAGAGAACTGTGTAGCTCTCAGTGAGGACTGTGTGTAAATTAGGTAGAAATGGAACCGTCTATATAACATGCAAGAAGAATTTAGTCTCCTACTGTGTTCTCTTCCTAGCTTCCTAAACCCACTTTAGATTCCGTGGTCCATCATTAGAATTATTCCCTTACAGGCACTCTCAGCTCCCTTGTGCAGCTCTCCCTCTGTTGTACTTGTGCCTAGCAAAATGCTCCCTAATGAAATCCAGCTAAACTCTTGCTCCATACATATACCTAAGCATTTAAACGTGCCTTGAAAAAAACAGTCATGCTGACAGGTCTGCTCCACGTTACAGTTAAATTCCTTAAAAGACTATACTCTATTACTTCTCTCCTCCCATTCCTTGTTGAACCAGTCAGGCTTTGTTCCCTACCACTCCTCCAGAAGTATTCTTATCAAGGTCACTGTGTCCTCTACAGTGCCAGATGCAATGATCACAGTACCAAATGCAATGATCACTGGTAACATTTGACATATTTGAGCGTTTATTCTTTCTTGAAGCTTTTTCTTCCTTTGGGTTTTGGAACAACTTTCTCTCTTGGGAAGGGTGACTCTCCTATCTCTTAGTCTACTCTACTGGGTCTTCCTCATCTCCCCGACCTCCATTTCAGGGCCTCAGAGCTCATTCTGGGACCTCTTCTTCCCTATATCTACTCATTCCCTTGGTTATATCACCCAGTCTTATCACCGTGAATGCCTGTCTCTGCGCTTATGACTCACATTTAAATCTCCAGCCCAGACTTCTTCCCTGAGCACCGTACTGTGTATCCAACTGCCTTAATGCTGACATCTCCACTTAGAATTCTAATAGGCTTCTCAAACTTGACAGGACAAAAACTAAAGTGATATTCTCCCCAAAACCTATTCCTCTCCTACTTTTCCCCATCTCAGTCAGTGACAACTCTATTCTTCCAATTATTCAGAATAATAATTTTTGTTTCTCTCACATCCCACATCAAACATATCAGCGAGTCACGTCAGTTTCTTAGCAGCTCTCACTTCTTACCTGTTTTACTTGTACACTTTAGCACAAGCCACCATCGTCTTTTTCCTGGACCACTGCAGTAGCCTCCTGTCTCCCTGCTTCCACCCTTCCTCCACCATTTTAATCTCTACATGGTAGTCAGAGTGATGCTTTTAAAACATGAGGCAGTATGTCAGTCCTTTACTCAAACCTCTCCAGTTTGCTCAAAATACACTATAGGGCTCTAAAGCCCTACATAATCTTGCTCCTGGATACCTCTCTGACCTCATCTGCTATTCTCATCATTCCCTCTGCCACATCGGCTTCTGTTTATTCTTCTGTTCCTCGCTTGTGCCAAGTACCTTGCAAACACTCAGGGCCTTTGCATTTCTTAATCCTTCTGCTGGGGTGTTCTTCTTTCAGTAGCCACGTGATTTACTCTCTCACACTTCAGTTCTCTCCTTAAATGTCATCTTATTAGACATAGATATTGAATGGCAATGTATTGGTGACATAGAAATGACTGTCATTTCTAAAACAACACCATTTCCTACCACCTGGTCCCTCCTTTCCCATCTGTATTTCTCTTCATAGTGCTTAACATCTGACATACTGTGTGTTCATCTGTTTGTTTATGATCTGTCTCCTTGAACTAGAATATGAGCATCATAAGCTCAAGGACTTTGTTTTCATTTACTTCTGCATGTCCATCCTCTAGAACACGTAAGCACTTAATGTACATCTATTGAATGAATGAGTGCAAAGAGTCCCCATTCCTAAGTCACTTCTTGGATTCAGATTCAAATGTGGACTTGAACTTTTGTTTTACTTTTGTAGTTTCTGTGAACTTTGACTTTCCCAAATAATTTGAGAAAAAAATAATTATCCCCCACTCTTCAGACCTTCACATTGCTTACTTGGTTCATGTGTAGAAGCTTATTTGTCAGCGCAGGCAGCGTGTATTTTGTGACCACTCTCTCTGTTGCACAGTGCAAGATACCACAAGGAACAGGGGAAAACAGCTCCTGCTGTCAAGTTACCAAGAGTTTTAGTTGGTGACAGGAGTAGGTCAGAGAAATTAAATCATGAAACAAAGAATCACTAAGTAGAATGATGTAAGAGTTCAGATACAGTGTAATGTGATTCTTTTTCATTCTCTCTCTGGTGGGAAGAGAAATAACGGGTTAAGCCAGACCTATTTGTGGTGGAACAAGGCAGTGTTTCTGTGTAACAGTAGTCACTAGGGAGAATCCTAGTGCTAATTAGCATTTTAAAAGCCAACAAGCCATGTTACTTAACCCTTTGTTTCTCAAACTTATTTGACTAGGATCTCCTCCCCGCTTGTTAATACCTGTAATATCACTGGAACCCACTTTAGGCCAAAGTCTTCCTCTTTGTCTTTTTCCCCCATTATTTGGGGGGAAATCAAATACCTGGTGCTAGCCTAAGAAAACTGTGCTGACTACCACAAGGCCAACCAGGAAAGCAGAGGGAGGAGTCCTTCCAGCATTGGGCCTAAGGTGCCAGTGAACCCCACAGTCCGCTCCAGAACCCAGAACAGCCATGGATGCTACAGAGGGCTTGGTCTTCTTCCTTTGATGGAATAAACTAAAATGAAACTATTGGCAGGAGCACTGTGAAAGGACTTAAGCTAATATACAGTCCCAAATATAAATTTGAAAGGAAATTAAATCCTAAACTTTTCACTAAGTATGACATCATTGCAGTCCTTGAAGCTTCTGCATACATTAACTTACATAGCCCTGTGCCTCCACAGTGGTGATTTGTGTATCAATTGACAAATGAGCGTTGTCTAAGGCACAAATGTTCTCATTAGAAAATGGGCAGCAGACTAATAGGCTTTTTCTTACCTTTAGTCATGGGGACACTGCCTCTTGGGCATACACACAGTGCAGACGTTAATGGTCCACAGATGCATTATTGACCATTTCCTGGGCATATAATTTTCTTTGAGCATTTGTGTTTTATAATTACTTGGGGAAAATTTGCTACTTTTCTTCAGACATGATGAATAGGCTGTTCCTCAGCCTTTTAATTTTAGTATGATTATCTTAATTTACCAGAAGCTATAAATGTCAGTACATCCTGCTTACCTCCCAAGAGCCAGCAAGGAATAGATAAGCCTTGGTGAGGTAAATAATTTTTGAAATCAACTTCTCCAGAATTAACATTAAAATAGGTAGAATTTTACCAGAAGCTTATTGTTTAAGAATTGATAATCATAAAATATTTGGTGTTTTGTAGAACTTAACAAAAGACACAACTCATATTTTCCTTTAGAGGTATATATCTGTATCACTGAGAATTTTGGGGGGGTTCATATATAAAGTTTCAAATTGCATTTACTTGATTTTATTCCATACTGTTCTACCTACTGATAGAAACTGATTTCACATTTGAGATCTTTGGTATAACAACAGTCCAGAACTAGGCCATGAAGAAGGAAGTCAGTAGACCAAGACCTGAAAAACGTAACTGCCCTTGCATTTTGCTTCCTACAAAAGTCATGAAGCTATCTTCAGGTCTGAGAAGACTTTTGATGTCTTTAAAAACATTAAACTTGGGCCTGGCCTGTGGCCGAGTGGTTAAGTTTGCGCGCTCCACTGCAGGCGGCCCAGTGTTTCGTTGGTTCAAATCCTGGGCGCGGACATAGCACTGCTCATCAAACCAGACTGAGGCAGTGTCCCACATGCCACAGCTAGAAGGACCCACAACGAAGAATATACAACTATGTACCAGGGGGGTTTGGGGAAAAAAAGGAAAAAAATAAAATCTTAGAAAAGGTAGTGAGAGTGGACCTAACCTTAAAAAAAAAACAAAAAAACATTAAACTTGGCAAATAAAAATATCTAGTTCCTGGGGCTGGCCCTGTGGTACAGCAGTTAAGTGTGCATGTTCTGTTTCGGCGGCCTGGGGTTCTCTGATTCGATCCCAGGTGTGGACATGGCACCGCTTGGCAAGCCATGCTGTGGTAGGCGTCCCACATATAAAGTAGAGGAAGATGGGCACGAATGTTAGCTCAGGGCCAGCCTTCCTCAGCAAAAAAGAGGAGGATTGACAGCAGTTAGCTCAGGGCTAATCTTCCTAAAAAAAAAAAAAAAATCTAGTTTCCTGTTAGTTTACAGCATATTGAAAGCAGCAGAAGCTGAAACCCTGAGAAGTGATCACAAGCTACAGGACATTGAGTACAGGCTCTCAAATTTTCATGTGCATAGTTAGAAATTTAGCTTTCTGTACCCACTCCCAGAAACTGAGATTCACTAGGTCTAGAATAGGGCCTAGGAGTCTCAATTTCAACAAGTCCCAGGGAAATCTCTTGCAGATGGTCTCTGGACTACACTTAGAAAAACATTGGTGTAGATATAGTAAAATCTATAAATAAAAAGCAGTCTGAACCTCATCAGTTGACAGCACTAAGTAATAACCCCATGTCCATAATTCATTCCTTCATCAGATATTTACTGAGTACCTGCTATATGTCACTTATTACTAGAGACAAGGAATGAGTGGAACAAGATATCATCATTCCCCTCAAGTGTTAAATCTAAGAAAATGTATAAGCAATCACAATATAAGAATTCTCCCTTTGGTTATTCATTCCTTTGTTAATTCATTCAATGAACATTTATTAAGAATTAATATGTACACCAGGCACTTTGTTTAAATAGGATATTCTCTGTTTAAGAAGATAAAATAGTGTAATAAATTTCAGAATGATTTTGATGATTAAATGGGAAACCATCGATTCCAGTGAACTGGAAGATTTACTTTTGTAGAAAACGACCTTTCTTAAATTATTCAGATAATTGGAGTTTAACAATTCTGATACTAGGCCAGATAATTTTAACTTAAAATGAGCTCTTTTTAGTTGTTAGACCCCTTGGGCAGAGTTCAAAATGTATCTGAATTATAGACAATCCTTATATCTTGTAAGAAGATGAAGTCTTACATGAATTTAAGAATATGAAATATTTTATCTGGAATTCTATCTAATAATTAAGAAATGTGGTCCAGTCACATTATCCCCATGTTCATGATCAGTGGATATAATCGGAATTGTTTTTGAGTTAACAGTGTGTTCAGTCAAGCTGTCCAGAACCAGCCTACGCCTGCACAGCCAGGAGTGTACAACAATATGAGCATCACCGTGTCCATGGCAGGTGGAAACACAAATGTTCAGAACATGAACCCAATGATGGGCCAGATGCAAATGAGCTCTTTGCAGATGCCAGGAATGAACACTGTGTGCCCTGAGCAGGTAAGTGGCACAAGTGGCACACTTGCTACATACACATGCCACACCACATGTCAGTTCATTATTCCAAGGAAAATCAGGTATGTTCCCAGTTACTTGTCAAAAATAACCACACGTATTTATTCTATCCCCCTGTCTTTTGATAATTGCTCTCTCCCTTAAGATATACAGTGGAAATTTTGACCGACCTTATAAGATTTTAGTATCATGAGATTTTAGTGTTTTTGATTTATTATAAAATGATACATATAATACATTAGCTTGGAACTTACATCTTTACATTCTGAACACATTTTCTTCATTTCTCCCTTTAAGTTCAAGAAACATTTATTCAGTTCACCAAACAATACTTACTATGTACAAAGATAGTTCTGTGGGAGATAATATTACAAGTTGGAGAGACATAACATGAACAAAGGATCAGTTGAATAACAGGACAAAACAACTGTGTAAGAGATGGACTCCCCCAGGACTATATGTATTTATGTCAGATTAGGGGTATATACATAGAGTTAACTACTGAGGGTTTAAAGGAAAAAGTGCCTTATCAGTAAAGGCTTCATGGAAAATTTGCCTAAAGAAAGAGAATAGAAAAGAACATTCAAGACTGGTTATCACAGCATGACTTAGGCAGGAATAGAAGTTGAGAAGCCTGATGAATGTTAAGGGGATATTTATATTATTTTTAGAGCAGAATTTATACAGTAAACTTTTTAGGTGTGTTGCAGACCATGTAAATGTTTAGAGTTTATCCTGGAGCCTCCTGGAGATTTTTAAGGAGAGAATAACTAAATTCAAAGTCATCTTTAAGATCAGTGGAGTAACTCCCTGTAGTTACTATTCTCATTATCAGCAACCACAAAGTAGATTGTGGTGACTAGGCTGTGACCATATAGCCATAATTTATAGCAAGTCTTAAAAACATGTAAACAGAGTACCTTTTCTATAGAATTTCTTTTTGATGTTAATTTTTTTTAAGAAACATCCCTATTCCTCAGGTATTATATAGTAAGCCTAAGGAAGTAGCAGGAAAAAAACCAACTTAGTGATCCACCTCTTATAGCAAAATAAAAGAACTAAATAAGATTGTTTCTTGTCCTTGTTGTTATCTTGTTGTTATTCAGGTATTAGAATTGTTCACTATCTCCAGTAGATTAAAACAAAATAATAAAAAATATAATGAATTAGGTGAAAGAATATTACATTTAAAGTGTCTTTCTTATATACTTAGGTCTTGCTTTTTTATTCAATTTGACAATCTCTGCCTTTTAATTGGAGTGGTTAGCCTGTTTACATTTAATGTGATTATTGATATGGTTGGATTTAAATCTCTCATCTTACTTGTTTTCTCTTTGTCCTATTTCTTGCCTTTTCTTGGTTTAATTGAATATTTTAATTCATTTTCTCTCCTTTATTGGTTTATTAGCTATATATAACTGTTTTGTTATTTCAGTGGTTGCTTTAGAGTTTATAGTATGCATCTTTAACTTACCACTATTTACCTTCAAGTGATACTATATCACCTCATATATAATATAACAGCCTCACCACAGTTTATTTCCATTTCTCTCCTCCTGTGCTATTATTGTCGTACGTATTATATCTACATGTGTTATATACCCCACAATGCATTGTTAGTACTTTTACTTTAAGCAGTCAATTGTATTTTTTAAAAATTTAAATAAGAATTCTTTTATATTTACCCATGGAGTTATTTCCAGTGTTGTTCATTCCTTTGTGTAGACCCAAATTTCCATCTGGTATCATTTTCCTGTCTGAAGGTCTTCACTTAACGTTTTCTGTAGTGCAGGTCTGCTGGTGATGAATTCTTTCAGTTTTTGTATGTCTGAAAAAGATTTTGTTTCACTTTCATCTTTGAAAGTTCTTTTCCCTGAAATCTAGCCTGGCAGTTTTAGCCTTCAGTGCTTTAAAGTTACTGCTCCACTGCAGTATTTCTGATGATATATCTGCTATCATTTTAGCTTTTTCCTCTGTACTTGATTGATTTTTTTTCCTGTCTCTGGCTGTCTTTAAGATTATTCTCTTTATCACTGGTTTTAAGCTATTTGATTATGATAGGCCTTGGTGTGATTTTCTTCATAGTTCTTATGCTTGGGGTTCAGTGAGCTTCTTGATACATGGATGGGTAATTTTCATCAAATTTGGAAAAATATTGGCCATTATTTCTTCAAATTTTTTTTCTATCACCATCCCCCTCCTCTCCTCTAGAGACTCCAGTTACACATATAGTAGGCCACTTGAAGTTGTCCCACAGCTCACTGATTCTCTGCGTTTGGAGGTTTTTTAGGGGCTGCAAGGTCAGTCATTTTTTCTCTGTGTATTTCGTTTTGGATAGTTTCTATTGCCAGAGCTTCAGGTTCACTAAATCTTTTCTTTTCCAATGGCTAATCTGTTAATTTTATCCAGTGTATTTTTCATCTCAGACATTGCTATTTTCATCTCTAGAAGTTCACTTTAGACCTTTTTATATCTTCTATATCTCTAACTTGTTCAGTCTTTTCTCTGTCTTCTTGAATATATGGAATACAGTTATTTAATAACTGTCTTAATATTCTTGCTTGTCACTTCTATCATCTGCATCATTTTGGGGTTAGTTTTAATTAATTGACTTATCTTTTCATTAGAGCTCATATTTTTCTGTCACTTTGTGTACCTGGTAATTTTTTATTAGATGCCAGACATGTGAATTTTACCTTGATATTCCTGTAAATATTCTTGAGCTTTGTTCTGGGGAGTGGTTAAGTGACTTGGAAACAGTTTGATCCTTTCAGGTCTTGCTCTTTTGTTTAGTGGGACCAGAGCAGTATTTAGTGTAGGGCTAATTTTACCTTACTACTGAGGCAAAACCTTTCTAGTATGATACCTGAGACTACGTGAATTACAGTATTTTCCTCTCTGGCTGGTAGGATCAGGACTTCTTCCAGCTCCATGTGATCTTTAGGAATAATTCCATGTAAGTCTTTTCAGGTGAATCTTCCCTCTGCTTTGGGTAGTTCCCTGACATCCATTAGCTCATCAGTACTAAGCTGCAGACTCAAGAGGACCCTCTGTAGATCTTCAGAGCTTTCTCCCTGTGTAGCTCTCCTCTGATATTCAGCCCTGTGAATTCCAGCTGCCTTGGCTATCTCAGACTTCCAGCTGCATCTTCTCGACTCAGGAAGCCTGCCAAGCTCTGCCTAGGTTCCCTTTTCCCATGTTGCAGCCTGGAAATTCTCTCTGGGCAGTAGGCTGGGGCAGTCGTAGGACTCACCTCAATTGTTTTCCAACTCTTGGGGTTAACTCTCCTTCAGTGCCTTTGTCCAGTGTCTTGAGTGCCTTCATTTAATATATTTTGTCTAATTTGTTAGTTGATTCAGGCAGAGGATAAATCTGATCGCTGTTACTGAATCTTGATCACAAGTGGAAGTCTTTTGCCAGTTAACTTTTGTGTGTGTGAATTAACTTTTTTTTTTTTTTAGGAAGATTAGCCCTTAGCTAACATCTGTCACCAATCCTCCTCTTTTTTGATGAGGAAGACTAGCCCTGAGCTAACATCCGTGCCCTTCTTCCTCTACTTTATATGTGGGATGCCTGCTACAGCATTGTTTGACAAGCGGTGTGTAGGTCCACACTGGGAATCCGAACTGGAGAAACCTGGGCCACTGAAGCAGAACGTGTGAACTTAACCACTGTGCCACTGGGCTGGCCCCTGAATTAACTTTTCATTGAAGTATCATGTATAAGAATAAACAAGGAGCCAGCCCGGTGGTGCAGTCGTTAAGTTCGCGCGCTCTGCTTCGGAGGCCTGGGGTTCGCAGGTTTGGATCCTGGGCACAGACCTACCGCTGCTCCTCAGGCCATCCTGTGGTGGCATCCCACAAAAAATAGAGGAAGAGTGGCACAGATGTTAGTTTAGCAACAATCTTCCTCAAGCACAAAGAGGAAGATTGGCAACAGATGTTAGCTCAGCTGGGGGCAATCTTCCTTACAAACACACAAAAATAATGATATACAAAAAAGTATACAACTAGATGAATTTTCACGAACTGAGCACATCTTTATAACTACCACCCAGATCAAGAAACAGAATATTACCAGCACCTCAGAGGTTCTCTTCATGCTCCCTTACACGTCACTCTCCACCTGTACAAAGGGAACCACTGTTCTGACTTCTCACAACAGAGTAAATTGCTAAGCTTTTTATTTCTGCTGTCCTCCTATTACTTTTCTCTCAGTGATACTGTATTTCATTGAAGAATTTGGTCTTCACCTTAAACAACTGGCTTGTAATTTGGTCTTATACTTATCTTTAATAGATAAATGATCCAGCACTGAGACACACAGGCCTCTACTGCAACCAGCTCTCATCCACTGACCTTCTCAAAACAGAAGCAGATGGAACCCAGGTCAGTAAGAAAATTCTAAGCCTAGAGCTGTCAAATGTGTTCTAGATACATAGGAAACTTTGTATAGCATAGTGGTTAAGAGCCTGGCCTTGGGAGTCAGACTTGGATGTGAGTCCTGGCTCTACTCTTCTTAGCTGTGTTCATGGGCATGTTAGGGAACTTTCTTGAGCTGCTGTATAACCAACAGAACTAACAAGATACCTGCCTATAGGATTATTTATAAGAGAGGGTTAAATGAGATAAGCTTTCAGAAGGTTTAATCCAGTGTTTAGACAGGATAAAGGGATCACAAATGGTGACTACTAATTGTTATTTTGTAAATAAACCCAGTGCTAAAACTCATGTGTAATCAGAATATCTCAAAATATCTTAGAAAATTCAGACAGAAAAGAATGTCTGCTATGTACTCTGCCTCCTTTTAGAAATTTGTTTCAAAATAATGCAAATAGTATGGATGACTACTTTCCTTTGTGAACTTAAATTTAGAAATTTTGGAGGTTTTAATTCACTTCAGTAACTTTGGTTTAGTCTTTAGTCTCTTAATAAATACTTTTTTAAGTACAGGCATTATGCTAAGGTGGAGATACAAAGAAGCATGAGACGTGTTTGCCCTCTAGGTGAACTGTGCAGAGAAGTGAGAAAGGGAAGTTACATTTGTGAAATGCTTGTGATTGGCTGGGCATTGTGCTAGGCACTGTCTGCTTTATCTCATGTAGGTCTGACTAGAACCCTGTGAAGGAGATAGGATTCCTTTTTTTTTTCACAGATGATAAAACTGAAGCTGAGGAGATGTAACTACATGTACAGTTCACAAAGCTAGAAAGTGGCAGAGCTGAGGTTCAAACCCAGGTCGTTTGAACACCCAAAGTTCATGCTCATTCTGTCATACTACTTTGGACCTGTTGAAAGATAAAACATATAGACATATGCACATAAACTGTCACATAATCAAAAAAGGCAAACTCAAATTTATGTTAATGCCGTGAGTGTTAAAAGAAAGGAGAAATTGCTGAGATGGTCAGATGAGCATTTACATAGGAGATGGGACTGAACTTGGTCTTGATGTACAGTTAGCAAGGCAAAGTGAAGGAGAAAGACAGTGTAGTTGTCAGAGGCCAGGGGTTGGGGTGAACTTGGAAGTCTAGGGGATTGGAAGTAGAGGGCACAGAGACGAGGAGACAGTACTATCTTAGTGTAATCCTGGGAAACCAAATCCACTGAAAGTAAGGGGTTTGTAATAAGAATTCATAGGAATTAAACTTGATAAAGTAGATTGGGGCAAATTTCCAGGGGCTTTGAATGCTAAACTAAGGGATTTGGATTCAGCCCTGCAGAGGAAGCGTCATCCCTGAAGGGGAGCAGTGATACAAGTGCTAGTTTAGGCTTCATCTTGATGGGAAGGAGGGGAAAGGAGGAGCATTGGGCAGCCAGCTCAGGAGGAGAAAGGTCAGTTAGGAGGCTGTGTCCCGAGGTAGAGCATAGGAAATAGGATCTGAGTTCTGTGAGGTAAAAAGGGGGTTTGGTGATGGGGGAAATGAGGACAGTCTTCCTTCACTAGAAGTTTTTGAAAATCTCAGATCTACAGAGACACATACTGGGCAGTTCAACAAATTAGTTAAAACAAAACAACCAGGTTTTAAAGTTTTTGAGTCCTGGGACAGTATTTGAATTGGAATAAAAACTATGCTGGAAAATCTTAAGAGCTTGGGACTCAGCTCTCATAGCTTCTTCTCTCCTGGCAAATTGTAAGCTTCATTTGCATCTTTGTCTACGAAGATACAGTAATATCAGAAGTCCTTTGAGGTCTGGTCTAAAGCACCCTGTTTTTAAGTAAAAATTCAAAATGGCTGAAATGTATACTTTTTAGAGTTTGGTTTAATCCTTTTGATTTTTTTAAATTTCAAAATACAATATCTTAACGCATTCTTTTTAGACAAGCAAAATTTTCTCGCTAGGTTGTTTTATCATGACTTTATTAAGAATGTTTTTAAGTGTTTAGGGATAGAAATGCCTTATGCTCTGCCCCAGTATTTCACGTTGAAACACATAAACGTGAAATTTTGTTCATTTTTTTAAAAAAATTAGTCAGTGCCTAAAAGCACTATAGTTTGTGCTCATGTTTAGTTTCAGTGGCAGAATCTCCTTTCTGTTGTAGCCCATCATGAATTTTCTATTCATTCCACTGTTTTTGTATTTGCCAAACAAAGCTGGGAAGTGAGTTAGATAGAAATGTGGACACAGATGTGCAGAAAAGGAGAAGGGAAAGACATGGGGAGGAAGACTGGAAGGATTGAAGAGCTGGGATGGGGAGGAGGCAAGACAGAGGAGAGCAGCAAAACAACACAGACTAGAGAAGCAGGAAGAAGGCTAGGTCAGTTGTTGACATGGGGAGAGCAGAAGGCCAGGGGTGGAACTCTAGAAAGAAGAGAGTAGGAATGAGAAGGCACAGAAAACAAAGGTGGGGGAGGGCACAGAAGCAGCTAAAGAACAGAGTCAGAGATCTGGTGTATTTTAGATAGATGAGAAAGAGCCCCAAAGAAGAAGAAAACAAATGGGAGCATATGGGATCTTGCAAAAAGCGAAATTTGGGAAAGTGGGGAAAGAGGAGGATGAGGAGAGAAACAATGCTAATCTAACTAGATTCATCAGGCACTAAAAATACCCAGCTCAGGAGATGTCTGCATATCCAGGAGAGAGTAGGATGGATCGAGAGCACCAGGGGCCAGACTGATGCAGCAGTTGGACGGTATGGATATTTGACATTTGGCCAGTGAAGGTTGATGGGAAACAACTTTTATTCAACTAGGATAGAATAGTTTTCAGAAAAGCTGAGTGTAATTGGCATGAATTAGTGATGAATGACCAAAAAAATGCATCACTAATCTAAAATACTTCATGAATCTATTAAACATGAGGCACAAGTTTGCTAAACACTTGAGACACTTAGATGCACTTAGATGCCCGAGAAGGCATCTCCATTCTTGGTCTGGAACATTCACAGGTGTGATGCTGGCCTTAATCACTTCTACAAATGACTTTTTAATAAGGCTGGTTGATGAAGACTAACTTCTGGCTTTGTTTTCCCAATAGAAAATGCTAGAACTATGCAGCTATAGACATTTTTAAGGAATATGTATATTATTACTGAAAGTAGTTAAAGGGAAAATTCACACTGTTCTCAGCTGGTAGTTTGTTATTTTTAGTTCATGTGTTTAAATGGATTGTCTATCATGAAAAAGAAGTTAAATATAAAATTGTTCTGCTACTATTTTGCTGTAATTCTAAAGTCAATATGTAAAAGAGCTATGTAATAGTACATTTAGAGGCCATGCAAATCTTCTGGACATTAACTTTAGTAATGCTGATGTCCTATTACTGAGTTGTGGTGGTTTTATTTTGCTAATACTGGGTTAAAGCCCTTAATTTTCTAACATCATAAAGATTTTTTTATCCTACTAAAGTCATCCATAGAATGTTTTTATACCAGTTTTCCAAATAACGTATATTTTTTTAAACCCACCACTGGATACCCAGACTCTGAAACTGGGCTTTTCCCAATCTTGGCAATATTAGCAATGATGCTCACTTTCAGTATTGATGGCAACCTGTAGGAGGCTTGACCATTCCAATTTCGATTTTATTTTTAAAGTGTGAACTTTCCAGAACCCTGAGCAAAATGAGTGCAGCGATTTTCTTTTTGTAGGACAAGAAGACAGAAGAGTTCTTCTCTGTGGTGACTACAGACTAGAGGAATGCTCTAGTGAGTTTCCACTTCAAGTAGTACCCACTCATAAGCCGGGGGGGCAGACCCTTCTGTCTAAACACATCTTTTATTTGTGTTCCAGCAGGTGCAACAGGTTCAGGTGTTTGCTGACGTCCAGTGTACAGTGAATCTGGTAGGCGGGGACCCTTACCTGAACCAGCCTGGTCCACTGGGAACTCAAAAACCCACATCAGGACCACAGACCCCCCAGGCCCAGCAGAAGAGCCTCCTTCAGCAGCTACTGACTGAATAACCACTTTTAAAGGAATGTGAAATTTAAATAATAGACATACAGAGATATACAAATATATTATATATTTTTCTGAGATTTTTGATATCTCAATCTGCAGCCATTCTTCAGGTCGTAGCATTTGGAGCAAAAAAAAAAAAAAAAAGGAGTTCACTTTTGTTGGGAGATTGAGAGATGTTTTTGTTTCTTTCTTTGTAAAGGCCTTGGATATTGAAAAAATAACAAGGCAGAACAGTTGGACAATCTATTTCTTGAGCCAAATTTAATTATTCTTATTTTTGTAATCAGTCATTGGCTTCTTATCTGGATGAAGGCTTGTGGAGGAGATCCAGAACGACAAGTTCCAAGGGGAGGAGGAAGCTCCGCCTCCACTGGCTCAGTCCCAGCCCTGCCGAGGAAGAAGGCCAGTGGGCTCTGCCTGTGCCCGTCGAGAGGCTGTCTCGTGCCTCTACATCAGCAGCCCTCCCCTTCCCGACCCCAGGCAGCTTGTGTGTACAATCAGCTTCTTCTAGCAACTCTCTATCTGTTGGCTTCAAGAGAATATTTTGCTCCACATATGTACCCTTTCTCCTTTTTTTAAAGACGGATTTAAACCAAGATGCCTCCAGGAATGAGGACAAAATGAGCATATTCACAAAGGAATCCAAAAAAATACAATTTGGGGGAAAATGCAATAATTTTTGATGAGATGGGTGAAGGACAAGAAGCGAGTTTTGTCAATTACTGTAGATACAATTTTCTGATTAAATCTGGAAAAAAGGCAGCCTGTTCTTTCTGCTTTTATTGTATTAACAGCTAAGGTAGCTAAAGTTATTTAAAATAAAATTAAATTTATGATCCAAGTAGCTTATTTTTCCCTTTAAATCTCACTGTAAATATGTTTGATTTCTTGTAGAAATTGATTTCCTTCTGTTTAATTTCATGGTTTTATTATCATACTCTTGATTTTTCTAAATTTGTGTGTGAAATATAACATTGGTTGAATTGCAGTTAACATTTGGCTAGTAATATTTCATTATTTTAATAACTGTGACACCATGTATGGATTTACTTTGGGGTTCAAATCAAAATGCCACTGCCAGAAAGAGCTGTTCTGGGTGAGCTAGAGCACACCGTCCTAGCGTGTCCCTGGAATCGTCCAGCTTGAGAGCAGTGCAAGAAGTTGTCGCCAGAAGTGCACAGGCTACTTGTACAGAGAAAAATTAGTACTCAAAGAAAATCTTCATTTTTTTTTAGGTTGACTTTGGGAATTCAAATTTTCATCAGCGCAGATATAAATTTCTCTATCCTGCTCTGAGGCTAATTGGTACCATATTTTCCCTCTGTGTCTTATCACTCTGCCAAGTCTTGTCTCATCCCGGCCTCTGAATCAAGGACCCAGTGAACTGACTTTCCAGTTCTAGAAGTTCTGCTGCAAGGCCAGGAGAACTTGAGGAAGGCGTTGTGGAAGAAGCAAAGGTGGACCCCGTCACTCGCCTTTACCGGCACCTCTGGGCCTGTGAGTGATGACACATCTGACATTTTGCACCAGCTACCTCTGCTTCCATGGCAGAGAAAAGGCCATCCGAACTAACAGTGGAAAAGGAGCATGGACTCAGACGTCAAGGAAGAAGCCATTTTCCCAGGTCCTCCTTTCCACATCTCACCACCCCTAGTTACAGATAACTCCATTGAACAGCATCTATTCAAAAACTATACTGAATAAAAAGATTGGTGGAAGGGCTCACGTGGGTAGCAACTACGAAACAGAAGTAGGACACTCAGTTACAAACATTATCTCTTTTAGTTTTTCAGAAAATGCATCCCTGATTTCATTCATTCCCAGCTTGAAAGCCCAGCCATATTACTCTAGTCCCTGAAAAACTGCTCTATAAGGTCATTTCTGTTTTGTTTGTGATATTTAGACGTGCAGACTTCAGGAAGTTCACCTTTAACTTCAGCATTCCAGATGAAGTTTCCTCACCCAGTGCTTTTGCATAAGGAACTAGAAAAAAAAAAGTGGTAAGGAAAATTGAGATGCTAATAACATCCTCCCCCATCCCAACTGCACCTTAAAGTATGCATGTCACCTTCAAGGTTTTATAATTGCACTGTTTGTTTTATGTATGTACAGATTAAAATTATTGCTACATTTGAGGAAAATAAAATTGCTTGCTTCTATGTAATTCCTGTCATTCCACAGGAAATTCACTTTTCCAGCTACTGAATAGAATTTACTTAACAACCTCATGGGTTGCCTCTTCATTTACAGGGAAGAAATGAAAGCTACACCCTGCAGGAATTGCCAAAACCCCAAGTGACTACCAAGTATTTAAAGGATAATAAGAGAAAGGATTCCTGAAGCCAAAGCTCCTAATGTGAACCTAATGTCACCCTAATGTGAACCAGCCCAGTGAAATTCGAGAAGGTCAAAGTGAAGTCATGATAATGGGCCTTGAGGAAGTTCTAACTTTGACCGTTTGTCTGATGATTAAAGAAACTCTGGTCCTGCTGTTTCTTGGCCCAGGAGATCTGGTCCAGGCAGCACCTCATGGCCACAAGATACCATATCTGTCTCTATCGTTGGTTTTTATATACTAACATTTATTATTATTATACAGATGTTGAGTCTTACATGAGGAGGCTCCTTCAGTCTGACAATGCATTTTATAAAAATTAGGCCCTGTTTCTTGTTTGTGTTTCTAAGGCGGCCTAAATCCACCAACATTTGGTTGAGTAGGGCCAGGGTAAGGAGGATAAGCAAATGGGATTCTAGAGGGCCAGGGAGGGTGTGTATCCCACACAAATTCCTACACATAAATACACACAGATTTGGTAGCTGTTGTCTGAAGTATTTATGGGGGAACAAAACCTTTTTTCTCAAAGTTAGGATGAACTACAAATAATACTTCTCTTAGATGAGGCTGAACATTGATTTAGATATATCCTACGGTAGGGGTGGGAAGACCATTAGAAAAACAAAAAGAAACAACTTAGGAAAAAGTGAGGTTGATAAGAGAAACTTCATCTTTGTGGTTTTGCATAAGATAGATTCCATACCTGGAAACTGTCTCCTGTGCTCTGAGAATCAAAGAAAAAGCAAGGACAGTGGTCTGCTTACAAAGGAAGTCGTGCCGCTTTCCTTGTGGACATTAACCACTCTTCCCAGAACAGCTCCACTTGAGTGAAGTGAGTGATTCAGAGCAAGCTTCATCCTTGACCATTCCTGTACCTCTGAAAAAGATCTTGGTGATTTAATTAAGCTCATAAATTCTTTTTATGGGAGAAAACTGCCGAAGGAAGCATTCTTCCATCCAGAGCCTTTTCCACCAGCACTAAATTAGTTTTCTTTATATATTTTATTTTCATTGCCACAAGAGCTTTTAATAAGATTGAAGAATCACAAAGCTCTGGCCTCATTCACTCATTCAACACATTTTATTGTCTTTGTTCAAGGCACTAGGGCTATGGAAGGATCCAGACTGACATGGACCTTGCCCTCCCAGAGCTTATATTTACACGGGGGGACTTACATGGTTATAATCACAATTGGATTAAGGGGTATAAAGCAGAGTGAGAGGTTGCTTTGTGAGTGAGACCTTGGCTGGAGAGTCAAGGAAGGTTTCCTTGAGGAAGAAATGGCATTTGAAGTGAGGTTTGCAAGATGATGATGAAGAAGCTCAGTGAAGAACAGGATGAGAAGTCTGAGGAACAGCACGTGTGAAAGCTTAAAAGAATCTTGGCAAATATGGTTTCCTTGTGGGGCAGGTACAAAATGACTGACAGAGGATCCTTATTGTGAGGCAGGAAATTTAGTTTCTTGGATCAGATCATGGAAGCATTCACTTTTCTTTGGCTCCTGATCCTTCTGTAGACAAAGACTCTTTCTCCTATGCTGGAGTTTGGCTCTGGTCTAATCATTTGTGCTTGTCTCAGAATTTTAGTAGTTTGTGCAACCGGCAGAAGCAAGCAATGCCCACAGGTATCTGGAGCAAACCTGAGACATTGGTCTGAGAAAAGAATTAAAATGTTAAAAGGAATAATTTTTATTCCATCAAGTTTTCCTCCCACTCCAATGCCCCGAGGTCCTAAGATACAGAATAAAGCAAAAAAACTTAGACCAAGGTTTTGGTATTTATTCCTTTTTCTTCTTCTTTTTTCTTTTGTTGCTTGAGGAAGACTAGCCCTGAACTAACATCTGTGCCAGTCTTCCTCTATTTTGTATGTGGGTCACTGCAACAGCATGGCTGATGAGTGGTGTAGGTCTGCGCCCAGGATCTGAACCCACGAACCCAGGCCATTGAAGCAGAGCGAGCAGAATTTAACCACTACACCACAGGGCCAGCCCCCGTATTTATTCCACTTTTGATGAGCTGTTGCAGTGCAGACACTGCAATAAGCAGCGTGGGGAATACAGAGATGCTTGCCTGAAGCTACTTCCTTCCTAATACTGGAGATTCTACATCAGTTAAGAAATACTTTTTATTTCTACTCTGTGAAGCAATATACTAGGCTAATACTCTTGTGCTAATAATTTCTTAGTTTGTACAGCACTTTCACTTACAATATGTCATTTGATCTTCAAAATCCTATGAAGCAGTTAGAATAGGTAATAGCCCCATTTTACAGATGGTGAAACTGAAGCTCAGATTTTTGGTTAGGTGACCAGGAAGTGCTGGACCCAAAACTCAATCCTTAGGCTTTGGAATGAAAACTGCCATTGTTTCCACTGCACAATGCAACTCTTAGACATAAATGCACATTAGACAATGACACATAAAGACTGCGGGAATCCTGACGAGTTACAATTGTTCCCTGGAATTCAAGTTCCTTAGGAGTTTGTCAGGGTTTCCATTTTGAAAGTAAACTGGGCACTAATTTTGAGTTTGTTAAAGTACTGATTTTTTTTACATTGTAAATTTGTTTGACAGTAATTTTCAAGCAAGTCCCCATACTCTCCCTGAACAATTTCGTCTTTTTCCTTGAACTCAGTACCATTTACATGCATCTTAAATCCACTTTTCTAGCCAAGATCACTCTGAAAATCCAATCCCGAATTCCCACCTAGTGAACATTCCCACATGGATGAATTCCCACCCCTCAGCGCCTCAAACTTAAGTCCCAAACCAAATACCTTACTTTCCCACAAATAACGTTCTTGCATCCCTTACCTGAATTAATTGCATCGTCATTTTCTTAGTGGTCATTTTCAACAGCTTCCTCCCACTCATCTCACCCAGTTGCAAAATGCTATTCTTTGAAGTACTTCATGGCTATCTTCTTTCTAACCCTATTAATCACAGACCAAATTCAGGACTTAATTATCCTTCTTTGGATGATTACAATAACAACCTTCGTGCCTTTTAAATTCATTCTTCACAAAATCATCAGAGAAATCTTTCTAAACACAACTTCAGAATCTATTAGTGACTACTTTTTGCCTATAGTTGATCTGAAATCAACCTAGCTTTTAAGCTTCATTACCCACTACATCCTCTCTGAACAGGTGGTCTTTATTCTCAAATTTACTATCTATGTTCTCACTTCATTGCCATATTCATTCTCTTTCTTCAGCCTGTAATGCTCCTTCTTTCTCCTTCCTACCCGTCCTTCAAGACTACAATTTATGGGCCAGCCCCGTGGCACCGCGGTTAAGTTCGCACATTCTGCTGCTCAGCAGCCCAGGGTTCGCTGGTTCACATACCGGTTGCGGACATGACACGGCTTGGCAAAAGCCATGCTGTGGTAGGCATCCCACATATAAAGTAGAGGAAGATGGGCACGGATGTTAGCTCAGGGCCAGTCTTCCTCAGCAAAAAGGAGGATTGGCAGCAGTTAGCTCAGGGCTAATCTTCCTTAAAAAAAAAAAAACTTAGATGCCCTTTCCGAGAAGTCTTCACTGGTCCCCACACTTAGAGTAGCCCCCCTCTTCTGTACTGTCTTCCTGCAGTGTTTATGCCTCTGTTTGGCACTTGGTTATAAGTACATCTGTTTTCTCCATTACCAAATTATAAGCTGCTTAAAGAAGAGATCCACATCTTCCTTTTTTTTCCCCCTCAGAGCCTTCCACATAGTGGGCTCTTAAGTGCTGATTGAAGAAATACGTTCAGAAGCAGTATTTTAAATAAGAGAAAGGAGAAGGCACTGAGCTGTCTTCCTGGAGAGGATTGTGGAGCTAATGGAAGGTTGTAAAGTGTCCAAGAGTTCAAGACAAGGTCATGATTCTATCTTGATGACGATTCCTTTTTTATGAAATGTGAGCCTCCACATATTCAGAGGATTTGCAGAACATTAGCAGTTATCTTTAATACTTCCACTTTTTAAGAGTGGTGTTTAAAAAAGAATTAATGCACATGTAAGTTGCTCAAAAGTAATACTACTTCATGCTCTCGAGCTTTATATTTATAGATGATAGATGCTTCTGTTAACCTTTACTTTTCTCAGAAATTCTCTCTCCAATGAAAATCAGCTGATTGGGTTGACTACAATCCTTTAGAATTTTCTCTCCCGGAATGAGTATATTAGAATGCCCTGCTATCTCTTTCACCTACAATATAATGCTGCTGAGAAGTGATTCGTGATAAAATTAAACAATAAGATGGCTCTCTGTGAAATTTCTATGAGCCTGGCTTTTAAAACAAGTGTCTTTGAGAGCTGCGTCACTTAACTTGGAAAGCGGACAGACAGGCCAGGTTAGTGAACAGGAAGACCTTCCTCTAACAGAACAGATGTCCTGCCTGGAATTCCTTTCCTCCTGCCTGAAGAGCCCGCTCCGCTCACTTCTGCTTTGTTCTCAAATCTAAAGTAATTTATCATACACCTGCCTGTACTAAGCTTTAGGCTGCTTATTTCTTGTTCATTTTCTTTTTTAACTTGCAAACTTTTATAAAATAAGCATTAATTTTTTAAATTAGCTTCCTTTTTAACATTCTTCTGATGTTAATAATTGTATTTTAAATGATCATTACCTAGTAAGCTAGACTTTTAAAGTTCAACCAAAACCAACTGGGAAAAAGTCTCCGCATAGAACACACTATTTAAAGACTCATGCACATCTAAGCTTAAGCTTCAAAAATTCATCCTACCTTCCCTTGAAAGCTTTTTTAAAGCCTTTTATGAAGGACGTTAAGTGTATATGAAAGTAGGAAAAAATAGTTTAATGAACCAGATCTAGATTTTTAAATCACTCTTGGAAATGTGATTTTTATAACCCCAAATAAAGAAATGACTTCAGTCACTTTTTCAGTTTCCAGCTCAAAAGTAAACCGTGTTTGGTCTTGGGAATCTTTAGACTTAAAGGTTTTTCTTTTAAAACATTGCACAATAGCTATTTTAAAGAAAAATATTTTTTAAATAATAGTAATAATCATATGTATTTTCAGTCAACAGATATTAATTTGATACCCACTATTTGCCAGGCAGTGTTCCAGGCACGGGGGCTACATCAGTGAGGAAAGTGAAATCCCTGCCCTTGTGGAATGAAGGTTGATTGATAACTGAGCAAAATATGTGATGTATCAGATGATACATGCTGTCAAGGAAAATTAAGTAGGGAAGGAGGGATAGAGAGTACCTTTGGAGGGGATGGTTGCAGTTTAAAGCAGGAACTTTAGGTCCTCAGAGAATGTGACATCGAGTGACAACCTAAAGGAGGTGAGAGAGTGAGCCGTGGCAATATGGAGAAAGAGCTTTCTAAGCAAAAGTGCAGAAGTCTTGAGGCTGGAGCAGAGCGAATGAGGAGAATGGTAGGAGAGGAAGTCAAAGGTCATGGGGGTGCCGGCCCGGTGGCACAGCAGTTAAGTGCACACGTTCTGCTTTGGTGGCCCAGGGTTTGCCGGTTTGGATCCCGGGTGCAGACATGGCACCACTTGGCATGCCATGCTGTGGTAGGCGTCTCACATATAAAGTACAGGAAGATCGGCACGGATGTTAGCTCAGTGCTAATCTTCCTCAAAAAAAAAAGGGGGGGGGGGGGCCAGGAAGGTTTAGGGCCTTACACTATATAAGAACTTTAGCTTTTACTCCAAGATGGAGAGCCATTGGAGGATTTTAAGCAGGGAAGTGACATGATCATCTGTGGGTTTTGGAAGTATCACTCTGGCTTTTGTGTTGAGAATAGTTGTAGAGACGGCAAATGCAGAAGAAAGTAGACCTGTAGGGGGCTATTGTAATAGCTCAGGCAAGAGATAATGACTTGGACCAGTATCGCAGCAGTGGAAATTGTAAGGAGTGGTAAGATTCTGGATATATTTTGAAGGTAGAGACAACAACATTTGCCAATTTATCAGATGTGGAATGTGAGAGAAGACTCAAAAATAACTTCACGGTTTTTGGGCTGAGCAACTGGAAGAATTTCTATTAACAGAGATGGGGAAGAGAAGCAGGTTTAATTCATGTTCCATCATGATAAGTTTGAGATTCCTGTTAGACATCCAAGAGGTAGAGATGTCACATCAGCAGTTGGATATATATGGGTCTGAAATTTAGGGGAGTTGGGGCTGAAGATATAAAACTGGAAGTTAGCACATCACTGGTTTTTGAAGCCGTGAGACTGAACAATGACTGGAACCCAGGTCTTTTAAGTAGGCTCTCTCTCTCACATTAAATAATCATGCCAGAGTAGAGTTTATTCCAGGATCAAAGATAGTTCAATATTTGAAATCTCAAAATGCAGTTTACCACAGTAATAACAGAGAAAAACCATATGGTCATCTCAGTAGATGCAGAAAAGTTATTTGATTAAAAAAAAAATCCATGTATGAATTTTTAAAAATTTAGCAAACCATTAAGAGAACTTCCTTAATCTGATACAGATTACTTGCTGAAACTCTCAACAAACAACATATCTAACAGTGAAGATCTAAAAACATTCCCATTCCAGTCAATAGCAAGTCAAGGATACCCGGTAATACTACTATGTATTAGAGGTCCTAGCCAGTGCAAGGACCTTTCACATCTCCACAATACAGTAAGATGAGAAAAAGAAGTATGATGATTTCATTGAAAGAGACTAAATTGTCTGTGATGATGATAGTTATGTAGTGCTTTTCTAGAGTATTGTTTAAAGTGATCCGCATAATAAGCCTGTTAGGACTTATTCACAGGTGAGGAAACTGAGGCAAAATTGCATAGCCATTAAGTAGCGGAGTTGAGTCTTAATCTCAAATCTTGTGGGATTGTACCTGCCTTGCCCTTTCCATTTGTACCGTAAGGAAGTAGCACCATATTCCTTATGACTCAGTTTTCATTCCTGCGCACCATCACAGTCTTGTGCCTCAGTTATTCGAACAGTCTGCTTACTGAGGTCCCACCTTTCCTCCTTGTTCCCAGCAAATACATCTTGCATCTGTTACCAGATCAGTCTTCCTCCTGGATCATTAGCCCTTCTTCAGAATTCCTTACATCCAGTGGGAGAGGTGGTATGCTTTATCCCCACTTCTTCCTTTACAGAGTGAGCTTAATTAACATAATGCTCCTAGTCTGTTGCTCCACTCCTTACTCTTCTTGCAGGTTGAATGAATAACCTAGTTGGTGGATGACTGCCTTTGGTCCGTGTTTTTCAATTAGGTGGAACTAATCTATCAAGGTTTGATAGATTGAATGTGGGGGGGATTTGTTCTTTCTTTGCCACATGACCAGTAGGAAGGAGCAGCTTTGGTGAGTATCTGCTCTATATACTCACATTTTCCCATAGGACAGGAAATTAACAAGCATTTAGGCTATCACATAAAGCTATATCTTCTAACCTATTGATAATGGAAGTGATATTTTGTTTCTCCAGCTACTTTTTGTCTTATTTCTCAAGAACCTAGGTTCAGAATTTGGGTGCCACTTATTGGCCCTTGCAAAAATCCCCAAGCTAAAATCCAGCCTTAGGCCAGCATTCAAGACCTACCATATCCAGATCTTAAAAGTAGAGAAGGAGAAGCTGGGGCTGTGCTAAACTTGACCTCAGAGGACAGCTTAAACTTTTGAGGCAATCATAGCCAAGGGCGGTGGTTCTTAGCCATTTTTCCACACTAACACCTTCGCATCAGTAACAGTGGTTCACTACTGCCAACAGTCTCAACCAGGAAGCAGGAAGGAGTGCACACCCCGAGGACAGCATCTCAGAATCTGTAGGGAAGATGTATTTGATTAAACAACAATAACAGGCAATTTTTTTTAAGATTGGCACCTGAGCTAACATCTGTTGCCAATCGTTTTTTTCCTTCCCTCTCCCCAAAGCTCCCTCCCCACCCCACCCCGCAACCGTACACAGTTGCATATTCTAGTTGCAGGTCCTTTGGGTTGTGCTATGTGGGACCCCGCCTCAGCATGGCCTGATGAGAGTGATAGGTCCATTCGCTTGATCCAAACCAGCAAAACCCTGGGCCACTGAAGCAGAGCAGGGGATCTTAACCATTCAGCCACCGGGCTGGCCCCTAACACAGGCAATTTTAACATGCACCTCTAGGGCATTCTGCCAGCCCCATGAGAAGCAGTGACCTAGGCACTGATTCTCCACTGTATAAGTTCAGAAACTCAATTTTGTCAGCTCACCTAGTGATAATTGGGCTCTAGGGTATTGAGTCACACAACTCACAGTCACAGGAGGCTGACTTTTAATCCAGATTGTCAATCAACCAATTTAAAGTGGAGGATACCGCTTCCCAGTGCTTGAACTAGTTATGACCCCTTTTCAAACCACTTTTTAACTACTATCTATTTGGCTGAAAACCAAATTAGTAACCAACTGTGAGAGGTTAAGAGAAAACTGGACTGACAAAAGAGCTGGTTTTCAATCTCAGTCCTGCCACTGACTTTTATCTTGGGTAAGTCAAACTTTTCTGAACCTGTAAACCTGAAACAAGACTGCCTGCATCACAAAACTGTTAGGATTGATCAGCATGTAGGGAAGCACTTTGTTAATTATAAAGTGTTTTTCATAGAAACTTACCAAGGCATAGGAAATTCTTTTCAAGGCTATATCACTATTCTAAGGCTTGCAGCACAATCTTTGCTCTATTGGAGAACACATAATTTTTTGTAAACGTGGGATGCACGGCCAGATATACTATACTCAGTGCCAGATTCTTGCTCTCCACCTTGACTTCTTCCTGGAAGCACATTATACACTATCATAATGTGTTGATGCTAAGTCACACACATTTCTTCTTCACCGTTTAGATTGCTGCCTCCTGGGACCAGGCTTCTAGATAGCACCAGAATTTCTGATTCAGTAGGTCTGGGGTAAGGCCTGCGAATTTGCCTTTCTAACAAGTACCCAAGTGATGCTGCTCTAGGATCTAGGAATCACGCTTCTGAGAACCACTGATCCAGTTCAAATGATAATGGTCCCAGCTGATACTAATAAGAAAATCTGCTTCTTCCCTGCTACTGTCTTGCTCTCATTCAGGATCACACACGAGTCCCCGTCCTTTCCTCTCTTGGGTAGAAGTTTATGCTATTTGTGCTCCGATCTCGGCTTTAGGGATTTGTTCTCTCTCAGCTTTGTAGACTCTTCTCTCTCTGGCTTTATCACTGTATCTCAAAGCAGAATTCAGAATTTAAAAAATAATTTTTTTAAGGATGCAGTGTCATTTGGAAATATTTTCCTAATTGTCTTGAATGGAAATAGCAGGGAGTCCTTAATGATTGTTGGA
Organism: Equus przewalskii; assembly: GCF_037783145.1. NCBI lineage: Eukaryota > Metazoa > Chordata > Mammalia > Perissodactyla > Equidae > Equus > Equus przewalskii. The sequence goes on along the minus strand of NC_091844.1, from coordinate 70,628,480 downwards.
TGGCATCACTCCCTAGCAGATAAGGAATTAGACAACTGGCTTACTTAACTGAAAGCTCTTTTGAGGGCAGTTCTTTGAGGGCTGTGTCTTATGTCTCTTTATGCTCAGGTTCTAGCACCAAGTGACCAGGCATGGTTCTAAGGGATTTGTACATACTAACACATTTAATCCATATAGCCTCCTATCTTACAGATGAAGGAAGTGGGGCTCAGGGAAGCTGGTTACTTGCCCAAGTTCACACAGCTTGACTATATGAGAGCCAGGATTTGAACTCAGGCCATTTGACACCAGAGTCTGAACTCTTAACACTATCCCATGCCATATGATACAGTGCTCGGTAAGTTTGTTCAGGTTTATCAAAGGCTACATGCTTTTGGCTTCATAGAAGAAAATTAAGACAACAGGTATGGTCAGCTTCAACTTTCTTCCTCCTCTGATCAATAAACTTGTATGTATCCATACCTTTCCCCACTTCCTTTCCTTCAGTCTTGAAAAAGGAGCTTTCTTTCTCTGTTCAAGGCTACTCCTTTCCTCTGCCCTTGACCCCATCTCTTCCCTTTTTTCTGGATTTCTTTCACCAGTTAGTCTACTTAGGAACTTCAAACTCTGTTCTGCCTACCCACCTTCTCCTCACCCATCAACTTGCTCAAGCATCCAAGAAAATTCTCCCTATGGGACCAGTATTCACCTTTTCAGCCTCTATTCAATTACTATCTTCTCTCCTCCCATTCAAGCTTCTTGAAAGAATAGTCTCTATCTCCTACCTCCCCTCCCATTCTTGTCTCAATAGACTCCAAATGATTCCTACCCTCACATGCTATTTATTTTTTAAACTCATTTATTTTTTTTTAAAAGGAAGATTAGCTCTCAGCTAATATCTGCTGCCAATCCTCCTCTTTTTTGCTGAGGAAGACTGGCCCTGAGCTAACATCTGTGCCCATCTTCCTCTACTTTATACGTGGGATGCCTACCATAGCATGGCTTGCGAAGTGGTGCATAGGTCTGCACCCGGGATCCAAACAAGCAAACCCTGGGCCACTGAAGCGGAACTTGTGAACTTAACTGCTGTGCCACTGGGCCAGCCCCTCACATGCTATTTAAACTGCTTTCACCAAATTAATCAATATGTTTCCAATTACTAAATGTTTTCAGTTCTTATTTACTGAAATTCTATGCTGCACTTGATTGCTCTCTCCTCCTTGAAACTCTATGCCTTCACTTAGCCTTCTGGGGTTGGTTCTGCTCTCAGCAGTCTACCAATTCTCCCTGGGAGACCCTACCCACTCTCCTAGTTTCAAGTGACCATCTCTTACAAAGGAAAATCTTCGTATATAGTATCTCAGTAGTCTTGGTATCTACAGGGTGTGTGTGGGGAAGCATACCTATATTACTGTGTACACTTCTCTCTGTATTAATTATTTATATATCTGTCTTTTTACTAGATTCTTAGTTACCTGAAGGCAAGAACTGTTTTACTCATCTTTATATCCTCTGCTCTTATATAGCCTGCCATAGTAGACATGCAACAGATATCTGTTGAACAAATTATAACTTTGCTTTACAGATGTCTAAGCAGTTTCAGTAGATGTCTAGAAATGTTTATAGAAATATTATAAACATTGTACAGAGTGTTATAGACATTCAGAGAACATTTATCATTTCTGGCTGGGTAAGACTTTGTGAAGGTGATACCACTCAAGCCAGAAATAGTTTAAGTAAAGTCAGAGAAAGGAAAGGGAGGGGAAGAGTACTAACATTCAATTACAAGCCAGAGACTGGAGGGCAGCAAATGGAATGTCTTTGTTGAAACATCAAATTTGGATAAGGAGATAGAAGATTCACCTACAAAGATAGTTAGGAAACATGATGCGGAGGGCCTGAAGGCTAAGCTGCGGGGTTCTGACTCTACTCTATGGGAACTTAGAGCCTGTGCTGCACAGGGCGCTCAATGACGCTATACAAACCTGGTGGCAGAACACTGGCTGCATTGTAACCAGGAGACACTAGAGGTGAGCAGACCAATGGGACACTGACGAGCAAAACGAGAGCCTGATACAGTGAGAAAATAGATGGCATACTTGATAAATTTCATCAAACCTAAGAAAGATATATTTTAACATCTTTGAAATTGAAATACATCTTACAATTAATTGCATGTCTTAATTGGCAGCATTTCTTCTTTCTGAACAACACATAAAATAATGGTGTATCTTAAAGTTGATGTTTTAAATTTAATGAATATGATATCTGGATGTGAATAAGAAATAAGGAATTCAAAGGCAAAGTTTTAACCTGGGTGATTGGAAGAACTCCATTATTCCTAACAAAAAAGGAAGGGTGTTTCCTTGACCCCTGTTTAGGAGTCAAACCAAATCTTCTATTTGAGCAACGACCCATAGATGATATTGCTGCTCACCTACTTCCCCATCTGAACTTATTAATAATTAAAAATAAGAGGAGGTACTTATTAATGACAACTTTAATATGAACATGTGTTTGACCCTCAAGGAACTGCCATAATTTAAAGGGAAGAGCGTGTTGCCATTGAAAGGAATACATGATGCTTAGGGATGGCCAGCATGCAATTTCTGGATCCAGCTGATACTCAAATATATCAACGCAATTGATAACATCAGTCATTTGAACAACCGGAACTTCTTCAAATACTGGTTCACTTCTTCCTTGGGGTAGGGACGGAGCGCAATGCAAGTGGCGATATTCTCTGGCTGTTCCCGCCACAGCATGTGGTCAATGTTCTTCTGTTGCAGGGTCTCAGCCAGTAACTTTAGGGTGGTCTCATCTGGGGCCTACAAGGAACAGAACATAGAACACAGACTGAACCGCCCATTTAGGAAGTATCAGAAGGCAAAGAAAAAAACAGTATAGGGGTGTTCCTCTTAACTGAAAGTGAAGGGACAGCTCTACCAAAGAAGGAGCTGTAGAGCATGTGTCTAGAAGCAACAGCTTCATGGCTCCATTTGCCATTCACTCTCTGAAGGACTTTGGATAAGGTGCCTGCAGGTGGGAGCGGGGAGAGGCTTAATATTCCTGGTTATAAAATGGAGATTTTTCTCTTTCCTCTTGAGATGATGAGGGAATGCACTCTCAGTAATTATGCTCTCTGCATTTTTTAGCTCTTTTAGGGCTGGTGCCCAAACAGCCGTCCGTAATCCTCTGCCCAGCTCTTACTTTATGAGTTGACTACTGAAAGGATTTCTAAAATCACATCACCTCCACCTCCCTCCTCCCCTCCCACCCTACTCTGCACAAACCTAGATGGATTTTCCTTCTGCTGGGATAGTTCCCACTTGTTAACTCAAAGGAGGGCAAACTATTCTCTAACATCCTTCTGAAACTGTTTCTCATCATCCTTATCGCCCATGAGGAATCCCATTATAGGAAGTATTAAAGCTATCACTCAGAAGATAAAGATAATTAGTATGTTATGTTGCCTAAGGTATATTTTTGCCTATGAAGGCAGAAGTCACTAAGATAACTAGAGGTTCGTCTTATCAAATTAGAGGATGCTGGGATTACCACTCTTAATCTATTGAGTCCTTGGGCAGAGCCATGCTGAAGAACTCACTGACTTCCCCTCCTGCCTTCTTCAGCACCAGGCAGCAGCATAGCACAATGAGTGAGTGAGTCCAAACCCTTGCTCTACTGTGCGACCTTTGATGAGTTACATGACCTAGCTGGGCCTTTGTTTCCCCTTCGTAAAACAGGGATGATGATGCTTCCTAGAAGTAGTGAGGATTCACTGAAATTAGGCTCAGACCTGTGCCTGCCACACAGTAAGCACCCAATAAATGAAGTTAATCTTGGCATTGTCTAATATTTTATTGGTCTTCATGGCTACAACAGCACCTTAATTTAATCAATGGTGACTCCTAAGTCCCTTTCTTGAGTCATGGCTAACAACCAGGAATCAGAAGATGTCTTTTAAACTCAGAGGAGTCACTTAATTTCTGTGGGCTTCAGATGTCTCATCTGAGAAAAGGGGTAAATATATTATCTGCCTGAAAGCAAGGGAGTGGGGGATGTCGGAACCACGGGAGCCCTTTGTCCTACAAAAAGAATCTAAACAAAAAGCTATCTGCTTCTTTTCTGCCTGCTTATAGGTTCTCAGGACATTTTCCTAGAGGTTATTGTTTGATGTTTCACTACCCAACAGCAATTTTTCTCTTGAAACATAATGTGTTTTTGCCAGCTAGCCGTGAAGGGATTACCCGCCCCCCCCCCCGCCACCACCACCACAGGGTTCTGGTTTATTTATTAAAATAAATAAAGCAATTTTTTCTCATTATAAAATATGTGCTTAATGTAGAAAACTAAAGAGAAGAGAGAAGCATTAGGAAATAACCAAAATCTCACCACCCACTACTTAATATTTGGATATATTTATTTAGTTTTTCCTTTCAAAATCTGGATCATTTTGTATGTAGAATATAGTTCAATTAGCATCACCTTATGAGCACTCTTCCATGCCAACTAGATATGCTCCAAAAACATGATTTATGCTAGCTTCATTATAATCCATTATAAGGGCATAAATTAATTTAGCCAATCCCTAGTACTGTAAATTGAGTAATTTCCACATTTTTTACTATTATAAAGGGCTCCTATGAATATCCTTGTACAATGCTCTTCCGGTGCACCTGATTATCTTTTTAGGATACATTTCCAGCAGCAGAATTGACAAAGAGTAAGGATAAGATCTATTTGGCCATTTCCAAAAAGATCCTCATCGCTATTTTACACCCCTGGGGGCTGATATTTCTTATGCTAGGTTCAACTTACACGTACTAGGGTTCGCATTTATTTTCACATAACTTGGCGTCATTCCCAGGGAAGTGCTTCAGTTTGACTTCACTCGCAGTGAGGAGCTCGCGTCCTTCTGCGTCTGGATCGGTGTTGCGGGAGGGAAGGGGACTGTACTCCGCGCGGCATCAAGAGGCCGGGCCGGTGCACACTCAAAGGTGGGTCTCGCTCCACCCGCCTCCGCCCTCACAGGGGCGCAGGTGAGAGCGCAGGGGTGCGGGAAGCGTTAATAAGGGACCGAACGCCCACTGTTCACACAGTCAGCTCGCGCCCAGCCAAGGGAAGGCTCCCTGGGCAATAGCTCGAGATCAGAACCCTTTCCAAAGTTTAGACGTTAGACTCCTCTTCACTAAAGCCGCACCCACTCCCTGAGGTTAGGCCCTTAAACTCAAGACCACACCCACTTCCGGCCTCAACGGCCTCAGCGCCCCTCCCGCTCCGCCGAGTGCCTCACCTCGAGGACCACCTTGCGCATGCGCCCCAGCTCCCGGAGGTAGGCAACCGTGTGCGGGTGGTCGCGGTGAATGTGCAAGGCCGCGGTGGCTGCGTGACAGGCCTGTGCCACCAATGCGCCCGCCGGCCAGGAAAACGGAGTCTGCGATAGATCCTTTCGTAACACCAAGTATTGTACCAGGATCTGCGGCTCTGCGCCGGAGGCCGCCATGTTCCTGCCCAACAGAAAGATCGGGCCTACTCCCCGGTGCATGCCGGGACCAGGGAGGGGCCCTGAGCGCTGCCATGTTTTTGTACGGTGGGAGCGCAAAGCACGCTGGGACATAGAGGCTGATTTTGAAGGAGAGGACGGCGGGAACTCTCGTCCGTGGCCTGAGTGAGCAAGAGGAGAAGAGGTAAGGGGGAGGTAAGACCCGGGCACGGCCGGGACCGCGGCCAGGGTGGAAGGCTGACGGCCTCTTGCAGCTCCTTCCGTGTGCAAGGAAACTCGGCTGACCCAGAGGGACCGTGCGCTCGGGAGCGCGCAGGGCCGGCAGGCAGACGTGGCCCCTCCGACTCGGACCCGGGGAGCGGGCGGCTCAGGGAAGGGGCGTCCTGGCGACGACGCTCGGGGTCTCCGGGGACGGCGGGTGCGTACCTGCGTTGTGTGCGCCCTGCCATTGAGATTTGACCGTGTGTGAATAGATGTGACTTTCTTGTCATTTTCCTTTTGCCTTCGAGGAAGTTAGGTCCCTATTACCGGTGCCTGGACGGCTTCAGAGGAAGGCGCCTGGAAATCGGAGGACATGGAGCTGGCGGATACTTTAAGGCCAGACGGCGACCCCAAAGGAGGTATTCAGAGGGTCGCCTTTTCCCCCTTACTCCTGCTGCCCAGAGATGCCCCCCGCGTTGAAAGAGCCCTTTCCTCCTCTTACTGATGTGTGACCTGTCCTGTTTGGGAGCAGAACGATAAAAGGCACCAACATTGAAGACATAAAGGGACAGGCGGCTAAGGTCATTGGATAAGGAAAAATTACTTCAAGTATTTCTAGGCTCTTGCTCCTTTCTAAACCGATAGGTTGCATTCCTAGTACGCTCAGTGTTTATACCAGAGCTACAGTTTGGCCAGTGAGGTCTCTTTCTTCTCTTCCCAGGACTTTTTGGAGCCGTTTGGGCATTACTCCTGTGGAAGGAGCAGTGCCAGGCAGTGACTTTGGTGTTGGTTAGATCTGGGTTTGAGTGCTGGTTCTGCCATATATAAACATTGTGGCCCTGGGCAAGTTATTTCACCTCTGCCTTAACTTCTCCCTCTGGAAAATGGAGGTGAATATTTGCATTGTGGTGGTGGTTGTGGAAATTAGATAAGTAATTCTTTTAATGCTTTTCAAGTAAAGCATTTAGCACATGCATGATGTATAGGAAATATTGAACGAATGCTTGATTTAATTCTTTATATGCTTTGCAAGTAAAGAGTCGAGCATAAGTATTTTAATAATTAGGAAATGTACAGCAAATGCTTTGTTGTTAGAGCTGAGTAGCATTATGAAACTGTGACCTTTACTATATCAGTCCTTAGTCTCTTGCCTCCGAATTTCTGTCCAGGGATGAGCTTGTTTTCCTAATACCCAGTAGTATTTATGGATAGTTCCCCTTAGCGTGTGTCTTTATTGTCCTGTGCTTCTGACACTTTTCAGAGCCTCAGAGTTCTTATTCAAGCCTCTTTGGATGTCTAAATACAGAGAGTTGTGCATTAGCACTTTGGAAAAACATGCATAAAACCCAGTTTGAAAAAACAGTTCTACATTTTTAAAATCAGTGTCTGAGAGAGTCAGTGAATGTGGTGACCTTGTTTTCCTCTGGGTCACTATTGTGGATAACTGAGATTAGCCATATTCGGATAATACACTCTTTGGACAGTGTCCTGGTTAGGGACTGCTTGTACATCGGTGTTCTGCCTAAGAGATTGCTGATTGTTGATTTCTGTTATCAGCTCCTCTGGTTTTATAAATTGTGGCCAATGTCTAACAGTTTAGATGGCCACAAAGTTCTGAAAAAAGGGTCACCCTCTGTTCTTCCCTGAAATGCTTCCTGTGGCCAGAATTAGAAATCCTTGGCTCCTTGTGAAATTCCCTTTTTACTTTCTGCAGGTGTTTTAGCTCACTTGGAAAGACTAGAGACTCGAATGCACAGATCCCGTAAAAAATTGGAAGAGCCGCAGACAGTGCAGGCAGAGGAAAGCGCCCTTGTTACCGAGATTCAGAAACTGAGACGTCTGCGAGATAAGCTGAGGGCAGAAGTGAAACGACGTCAAGCTGGAGTGAGTAGAAGGGTGATGTTGGCAGGCTTTCCTGGGGTGTCAAGAACACACCTGATTTGAGAATTGGAAATTTGTATAATATGTATACATGTGATCTTGTAGGATCAATTTCAGTCTTTGATCCCTCAAATGATCAAGCCTGTAGAGTCTCAGCTAATATCAATTTCAGCTAATGATTGTCAGGCATTCCTGATGGGCCAGGCAGGTTCTTCTCAGTCTCTTCATCTGCCCTCACAGGCATGAACCTGTCACCTCAGGCTCAGTCTGACTTGAGTCATTGGTGCTTTTGTCATTAGCACCATCTTTCTATTACCCAGAATTGAAACCTCATGGTAAACTTTGACCCTTCCTTCTTTTCAGTTTTCTCTCTAGCCCAGGTCCAGGCAGCAAGACCTGTCAGTTTCCCTTTAGATTGTCTCTGTGCTGCTTCCCCCACTCCATTGCCATCGCTCAGGTATTAGCCACACATGTTGTAAATATTTGTCAGGTGATTTGGATGCCAGGATTATTGCAGTAGTCTGCTAGTCGGTTCTCTTTTTAGTATTTCTACTTCTCGAATCCTGCACAGCCAAGAAAGTGCTTCATAAAACACTGCATTATTCCATTGCTCAGAAACCTTCAGTCACCATTCACTGCCCATGGATAAGGTCAGCCTTCCTTTTTTTTTCTTGCCTTCCCTCCTTCTCTTCCTTTTCCCCTCTTTCTTCCTTCCCTGTTTTCCTCCCTCCCTCCCTTCCTTTGCTTTTTTATTAAAGTAGAAGATATATTTAAATATATAAATTGCACAAATCTGAAAAACCTTTTACAAAGTGAGCACATCTGGTAGGTATCACGCAGATCACAGTATAGAATATTCCCAGTGCCCCGGAAGTCCCCTCTTGTATCCTCCTAGTCATTTCCCTCAAGGTAACCACTCTTCTGGTTTCTGTCACCATACGTTGGTTTTACCTGTTTTTGAACTTTATATAAATGTAAAACGTATAAACTCTTTTATGTCTGGCTTCTTTTGGTGAATATCATGTCTGTGAGATTCATCCATATTGGTGCGTATGGTCATTCTTTTTTATTGCTGTATAGTAATTCCATTTTAGGAATATTCCACTATTTATTTATTCTACTGTTGGTGACATTTGAGTTGCTTCACTTTGAGGCTGTTAAGAATAATGCTGCTATGAACGTTTTCCCCCCCGTCTTTTGGTGTGAAAATATACTTTTCCATTAGGTATATTCCTAGTAGAATTGCTGAGTCACAGAGGATGCATATTAGCTTTAGTAAATACCGTCAAACAGTTTTTGAAAGTGATTGTACCAATTTTACATTCCCAGCAACAGTGTATAGGATTTCCATTGCTTTTCATCTTTACCAATACTTAATACAGTCAGTTTTAAAAATTGGTCATTCAGATGGGAGTGTAATAGTATCTCATTGTGGATTAATTTGCAATTGCCTAATAACTAATGATGTTAAGTATCTGTATTGGACACTTAAATCTATTGTGAAGTGTGCTTTTCAAGGCTTTTGCAAAAATTTTATTGGGTGTTCTATCTCTTATTAAATTGTAGTTTTCTTTACATATTTTGAATATGAGATGCAGCAAAAGCAGTTCTAAGAGAGAAATTCATAGCAATACAGGCCCATCTCAACAAACAAAAAAATCTCAGATAAGCAATCTTAAACTACACCTAACAGAACTGGAAAAAGAAGAACAAACCAAGCCCAAAGTCAGCAGGAGGAGGGAAATAAAAAATAATTAGAGCAGAAATAAATGAAATAGTAGTGTTTTCTCAGTTTTTATTCTAATTTTGGTAATTTGTGCTCACTCTCACACTCTTTTCTGTCTCCTTGATCAATCTTGTTAAGTTTTATCAGTTTTGTATTAATAGCCTTTTCAAAGAACCAACTTTTGGCTTTGTTGATTTTTCTCTATTGTACATTTGTGTTGTTTTTTCATTGATTTCTTCTCATCATTGTTTCCTTCCTTCTACTCTCTGGATTTAAATTACTATTCTTCTAGCTTCTTGAGATGAATACTTACTGATCTTTTCAGTCTTTCTTTTCTCCTGTGTATGTATTTAAGGTTGTAAATTTCCCTCTAAGCATAGTGTCTTAGTCCATAGGGGCTGCTGTAACAGAAATACCATAAACTGAGTGGCTTATTAATAGCAAGTATTTGTTTCTCACAGTTCTAGAGGCTGGGATGTCCAAGAATATGGCACCAGAGATTCACTGTCTTATGAGGACCCTCTTCCTCATGGATGGTGATCTTCTCACTGTAACCTCACATGGCAGAAGGGGCAAGCTGGCTCTCTTGGGTCTCTTTTTATAAGGACACTATTCACATTCATGAGGGCTGCCCCATGACCTAAGCACCTTCCAGTGGCACCATTTCCCAATATCATCACTTTGGGCATTAGGTTTCACCATATGAATTTTGAGAAGTGTGTTTCTTGATTTCCAAAAATTTGGAGATTTGTTATTTTTTAGTTACTGATTTATAGCTTAATTCCACTGTGACCAGAGAACATGACCTAGTATGTGGTCAGTTTTGATAAATGTTCCATATGTATTAAATGTAGATTTTCCTTTTTTTGGGTACTGTATTTGATGTATATCAAAGCAAATGTGTTCATCATGGTGTTCACATGTTTTACATCCTTATTAATTTACTTGTCTGTTTTATCAGTTACTGGGATACATGTATTGAATCCTTCCACTTTGAGGATTTGTACATTGTTTCCCTTTCCTTCTGTTTTTACTGTATATTAGGTGCAAACAAATTTACAATGATCATATCTTACTGGTTGAGTTAACCGTTTATCATTATGAAGTATTTCTTTTTATTTTAATTAAAATTCTTGCCTAAAGTCAACTTTGTCAAATATTAGTATAATTACAACCCTTTTTGTTAGGATTTGCATTGTAAATTTTTTCTTTCTACTTTCAGTCTTTGGGTGCCGTTATATTTAAGGTATTCCTCTTATAAGTAACATATAGTTAGATATTTTTAATCCAGCCTGACAGTCTTTGTCTTTTAGTTGGAGTGTTAGTCCATAAACTTTTAATGTGATTACTGATATGTTTGGATTTCAGTCTACCATATTACTACTTTACTGTCTGTCTCTTTATTTGTTTCTCTTTTCTCCTCTCTTGCCACCTTTTGGATTGATCTTTTTATTTTTTATTATTCTACTTCTCCATTAGCTTGTTAATTATACATTCTTTCAGCATTCTTTTAGTGGTTATCCTAGAGAAAAAAGTATGTTTTTTCTTATTGGAGTATACTTCAGATTACTACTTTTACCACTTTCTGGATAATACAGAAACCTTCTAGCATCTTTTTTTTTTTAAAGTTTGGCACCTGAGCTAACAACTGTTGCCAATCTGGTTTTTTTTCCTGCTTTATCTCCCCAAACCACGCCCCCCCGCCCCGCCCCCCTCGCCCCCCTCCCAGCCCCGCCCCGTACATAGTTGTATATCTTAGTTGTGGGTCCTTCTAGTTGTGGAAACCTCCTAGCATCTTAACTTTTCTCTCCCATACACACCCTTTCGTGTTACTGTGGTCATGTAATTCTACATATGTTTAAACCCTCTGAAACATTTCTGTTGTTTGTACAGTCATTATTTCCTTAGAGTTATACACACATTTACCCTTTTCAGTGCTCTTTATTACTTCTTGCGTTTCCATGTTTTCATCTGGGGTTAATTTTCCTTGAACATAAGTAGCTCTTTTTGGTACTTCTTTAATTGTAAGTCTGCTGGCAATAAATTCCCTATTTTTGTTTGTCTGAGAACACCACTATTTCACTGTGTTTTTCATTTTTTAAGGATAGTTTTGCTAGGTAATAGAGTTATAGATTAGAAGTTATTTTCTTTAATACTTTAAATGTATCGTTCCATTGTCTTCTGGTTCATAGTTTCTGTAGGTGTTAGCTTATTGCTCGCATATAATGTCTTTTTTTCCTCTGGCTGTTGTTAAGATTCTCTCTTTGAGTTTTAGCAAATTTATGGCATAATGTGGCTATGAATGGTTTTCTTTCTTTATCCTGCTTGGTGTTTTGTAGAGCTTCCTAAAGTAATTATGTTTTTCATTTATTTTGGAAAACTTGGATAGTATCTCGTCAAATAATGCACTTGCTTCATTCATTCTTCTATTTCCATGGCTCCCATGTATGGAATTTTTGGGGTTTTTTTTTTTTGTTTTTTTTACTGTGACCTGTGTCTTACATCTTTACTAATTTTCTTATCTTATTTTTTCTCTCTGGGCTTCTTTAATCTGGAAGTGGAAATATACCTATTTTCCATTTCACTTATCATCTTTTCTTATGTGTCTAGTTGGCTTTTTAACCTGCTAAATTCCTAATGTTAGTTACAGGGTTTTTTGGTTTCTAGGATTTCCATCTGATTCTTTTTTATAAATTCCAGCTCTTTGGTATGAGTGCTCCATCTTTTAATCTATTTTAGTGGCTATGCCTGATAATTCAAATAGCTTAATCCCCTTGGATCCATTTCTGTTGTCTTCTTTTTCCTCTTAGTTTTCAGTCATCTGTTCCTCTTTCCTGATATACCTGGTAAAATTCTTTGATTCAATTTTGGGTATTGTGTATGAAAAAATATAGATTAGTTTTTTTCCAGACAGTCAGATAGCATATGGGCATACCTCCTTAATCCAGTTGAGGTGGTCTACTTCTGGTTTGTCATAGGGTGTTGCCCTTTTTTTAGGGTCTTCAATTGGAAGTTTTGGTATGTCTTGGGGACAGGTCTGTCAAGGCCCCTCTTCCTTGGCAGTCCCTGAGCTCCAAATTTTTTTCTTGCAAAATCTGTTTAGTTTTTTAACTTTCAGCAGCTTCTTTCTGTTTGGTTTCTTGGTGCCCAGTCACGTATATGCACTTCAGGATTGGCAGATGTCTGGAGGGCAAATTGCACGCAAAACATTGGGTTCCTTTTCCGTGGGATCTTGGCCTGCAGAAAGGCTGCTTTGGTAACCTTGGTCTCCAGTTTTTGCTTTCAGCATGGTGCGACTGCTACAGAGGTTAGCCTGCAGCTTTCCGTTTGGCCCCTCTGCCTTGTGATAGAAATCAGCAAATGCTCTGAGGGAAAAGCCGCAGGGAAAGCCCAGCTGACCTCAGAGCGTTTATCGTCCATGTTCGGTCTGGCTGTTTTGGTTGTTCTCTAGTGCTTTCAGAGCATTTTCTGTTTGCTTGCACATTTGCTTATTTAATTTTGGTGTTTCATCCAGCTCGTATAGTTGTTCTCAGAGAGAAGGTTAGTCTGATACCATAGCTCAACGTGTACGTCATAGAGTCAATATTTTTCATCCTGCACAGTCTGACCCACGCCAGCTTTCCCAGCCTTGCCTCCTCACAGCTGTTTCACTCACCCTGTGCTCCTCCTAGATGTTCCTCACACCCTTTTCTTTCTCCTCTCACAGTACTCTCCATTCCCATCGAATTCCTAATTGTTCTTCAGGCCGGCACAAGTTCTACTTCCAATTCCTAGCATTGTGACCCACAAGATTCTTCCTCTACTGTGAATGCATAGCGCTAACTGGCCACTGTAGCATTTCTTAATTCATTATATAATAAATACTCTGCGTTTAGCTTTTTTCCTGTTAACTGAGGGCAGGGACTTCGTGTTCTGTCCTTTTACCCAGTTCGGTTTGCTGCATATCTTGCAGGTTAAAGCATCTACTGCCAATGTAGAACCTGACCAAACATGGGAGATCACTGAGCAAGAAGTTTTGGAAAGAAAATGGGAAAACTTGAAAGCTATTTTGCAGGCATATCGTTTTACAGGTATAATTTTTTCTGTCCTGTTTCAGTCTGTCTCTCTTCTCTCTCTTGAGTGAATTTGCTAGATGTATTGTTAGTCCTGGATTTATTTCATGAGCATTGCTTTTGCCTCCTCAACGTATACACACAAAGCTGGTATACTGTTTGTAGGCATCTCTATCTGCAAGATTGGCCTCTTTGTGCAGAGGACGACTGGTTAGTGGCTGGTTTGAACTGTTCATTTTAGCTATTAAACATGTGCCAGACCTTGTAGTAGAACTTCCTTTCCTGCTGGCTTGCTTTATGCCACTGGTCAAATCATTTGAACCCCTCAACTCTCTGTTCCCCCATTAAAATGGGGATTTGGTCTCCCCATCTTCTGTGTCACAAGAGGATTGTGGGAAGAACTGGGGACTTCATAAATTATTAGACACTCACAAAAAAAAGAATAGATGGGGCCGGCCCAGTGGCCTAGTGGTTAACTTCATGTGCTCTGCTTTGGCGGCCTGGGGTTCACAGATTTGGATCCCAGCTGCAGACCTACACATTGCTCATCAAGCCATGCTATGGCAGTGTCCCACATACAAAGTAAAGGAAGGTTGGCACAGCTCAGAGACAATCTTCCTCACCACAGACAAAAAAAGTAAATTGAAAATTACAAAATCTCTTCCTCAGTAATTTGATATTTAAGATGTTTCTTTTCCACCATTCTTCTGTGGTTTTAACAACTCAAACTCAAAGTGAGCTACAGTCAACGAGAAGAAAGAGTATGGTGTTTATTCATTCAACAAACATTTGAACACATACTGTATGTACTAGGCAGTGTTGAAGTGACTTGGATGCACAGATGAGTAAGATACTACCTTTCCCTGACATGTGTTGAAAGAATAACATTGTCTTGTGTGCCTCAGGGCTCAGCGGGAAACTGACCAGCCGAGGAGTCTGTGTTTGCATCAGCACTGCTTTTGAGGGCAACCTGCTGGATTCCTATTTCATGGACCTTATCGTGCAGAAACCACTTAGGATCCATCGCCATTCAGTTCCAGTCTTCATTCCCCTGGAGGAGCTATCTGCAAAATACTTAGAGACTAACATTCAGCACTTCTTGTTCACTCTCTGCGAATACCTAAATGCTTACTCTGGGAGGAAGTACCAGGCAGATCGCCTTCAGGTATCTGTGTGGGATCTTACAGAGCATTTTATGAACCCAGGATAGCCTGAAAAGGGACGCATTTTCTTTTGTATTTTAAAATGTTTCATAACTCTGAGCCAGAAGTTTGACCATCATCCTTCTAACACTTGTTTTGTATTTATATACAAGCTGTTTTCCACCCTCCTTTCTTCCACTGTTGAAACTCTGGATGATGTTGAAGTATGGATACTAGTTAAGGGATATTCACTCCTGAATGGTGGTCCTCAAGCTTTTATACTTCACCCTTTCTTCTCCTCACAAAGTATAACAGTTGCTGTACTTTTAATTCTACAGGGATTTATAGAGTACCTACTATGTGCCAAGTGCCTTGCTGAGCCTTGGGTATAGATGCAAAGCAGAAAAATGGTTTCTGAAATATTAGAGGGATACTCTCAATCTTTGCCTAAACTCTGTCCTACCTTCTTAGGGTTGCGTTTAAGCTAGGGTTGGGATTTTAAAAAAAGACAGGAAGTGAATGCAAATAAGGAATAAATGCGTCTTGTAAGCTTAGCATTTCCCCCTCTATCATTTAGAGCTCCTGGTTGTCAGTTAGATAAACTTAAATTGCTTTGTGAATGCAGATGTGAAGCATCTTAACCATATATGTGACAACGACGAAACTGTTGACAGAAGTAGCATCTTCCTGCATTCCCGGCTCCTGGCCAAGTGCTTCCTGGAGGCCTTTCTAGGCTGCCACCAATTCTGAGTTATCTTATAAATCTCTGTCATTAGTCCTTTTGTTAGGCCTCTTTCTGTCCTTCATTTATTCCTCTGAAATTTAATGGACCCTATTTTTGGTAGGCATGTTTGAAGTGTGACAACTACTCGGTGCTTTTGGAGCTGTAATCATCATATACTTTGTCTCTGTCTTGATCCCCACCCCCATCAGAGTGACTTTGCAGCCTTTCTGGCTGGGCCCTTGCAGAGAAACTCACTGTGCAACTTGCTGTCGTTTACTTACAAAGTGGAGCCGAGGGGTCAGTCCTTCCCGCTTTGTGCTAGACTGCTGTATAAGGACCTCACAAGGACCCTTCCAACTGATGTCACCGTTACTTATCAAGGTAGGAGGAAGGATGCCTCAGTGAAGAGAGAGTAATATGCTCTGGGTTATTCCGATTGAAATAGGGACAGTACATCATTTGGACCCCGTGAGACACTTTGTTCGGTTTATGGACAGAAAAATACAAAGAATATTTTCCTTATTTCTACCACTTTTTCCTCTCTTCTTTGTACGTAGTAAACATAATTACCCTAGCTTTCCCTCCTCCTCTGCTCCGTCAAACCCTGCCAGTGTTGTTTCAGCTTAGGATTTGTTTTCATTGGAGGCCCCTCTTGAAGAGACAGCTAATGAGCCTGAGTCATTGGGTCACTTGTGGTGAGAGATCCAAAAGACTTATTTCACAACAAAGACAAGTCAGTGTACCCTTCGCTCTCTGGAGGCTATTCTCTAAATGGGAATTTTTCAGGGCTGGCTGAGAGAGACTTTTTGTGACCTTGTTTCTGTTAAATATACCATAGTAGTGTGACAGGGGCGATAATGAAAAATAGGATAAAAATGTTTTAGGAGGCAGCAGTTTTGAAGCTGCCACAGATTTCAAACCATAAGTTTTAGATTTCCCTGGGCAGAGTCTGTTCTAAGTTTCTGGTCTCAAAATTACATTGGTCCAATAAGAGGCAGCCTCTCCCAGCTCCAGACCAGAAAAGAAAACAAAAATTCCATGGGTCCAGAATCTCAGTGATCCAGGTTCTGATTCCCCCAGTTGCACTAAATGAGATTGATAGAATCTTTCTTTTTTAGGGATGGATGCATTATCCACCTCATGGGAAGAACAGCGAGCATCCCAAGAAAATCTGTTTCGTACGAAGCCCCTACATCACGTGTTTACTTCATTTGCAAGAAAAGGAGAAATGTTGGATATGAGCCTAGTCTCCTAGAATATTATTTTCATTGGGAACACATCAGAAGTGAGTAAACTGGTACTGTGCGTAGTCTCAGGCAAGGTCCTGGGAACTGAAAACTGTTGAAAGGCTCAGACGCCTTGCTTGGGGACTGGCCTTGCAGTAAGAACGAACACCCACCTCACTGGGATGATAAGGGGCAAGTTTGAGTCTATAGACATTGGCATTTTGGGACAATTTTCCATGACTGTCTGGTCACTTGTTAAAACGTTCCAGATCTGTTCTTTTGAGACATTGACTTAATGATATATTTCAGCTGAAAATCAGAATAGTTTGTGGGGCAATAGAAGGATGTTTTGTGGGAGAGAGTGTATGTACCATTCAACTAAAGAGTAATTCTAGCTTTTATGGAAGCTTTAAGTAATTCTGCCTCGTTCTCCTATCCAAGACTTTTGAAAAGAAAGTTCTTAGAATGCTCAAGTTCATAGTATGAAATGAATGATAGAGTTGAGAAGGGAAGTGCATTTAATCTTTGGTTTGGAGCAGTGTATTTTAGGCCACTGCTTTGTAAAGAATATTTTATCCATCATACTTTCTTACATCATAATCAGCATTCTGTGTTTCCTAAAACTTCTTAGTAGAGAGCTGAACGTATTAAGTCACCTATAAAAAATCATGGTCGAAGTCTGCTCATGACTCGGTTGTTGCAAAGAGAAGCAGACCCTTCCTCAGCATTTCCTCCCTCTCCTGCAAGCTCTAGGTTATGGCTGTGCAGTTGTCCCATCTTCTGGTCCGATTAGTGTACCATTTATCCTTATAACCATGGCCTTGCATCTGCTGGCACTTTCTGTTCCTTGGCTTATGGGAGTATGTGTAGGGCCAGTGCACAGATGTGAAAATCTGTGTCTGGCTGGTGAGGTCCTGCCATTTCAATTCCTGTCCCTCCTTTGCCCAGTCACAAACAGGAGTCATTACTACCTTTACTGCACAAGGCCCAGTGCTACATTCAGGCCTCTAAAGTGGTCAATTCCTAGACCTGAGGACCAGGAAGTAACCTACAAGTGTGAGAGTGCCAGCTGACCCTGGGTGAAGCACAGGGGAGGGGTAAAGCCAGCTCAGACCACCATTTAGAAGAAGGCCTTTAAAAACAGAGAGATGTCTTAGTTCAAGCTCTTGCCTTACCAGTGGTGTGAATGAGCAGCGCACTTAGCACGTCTCAGGTGAGAGGGAATAAGGTAGTGACGAAATTTTCACAATGATCACATTCAAGTTGAATAAAGCTTTTAATAAAACAGTCTTGTTCTTTATCAATACCTGTAAATTCTTTTAAAGCAGTAGCAAAGGCGACTGTAGCAAGAGCTCAAAAGGCAAGGCAATATCGGAAAGTGGTTTTTTAACAGAAAGTTAAAAATATAAATGTAGAAGATCTGTTTATATATTTTCCTTTCAGAAATAAATTCCTTTTCCCTCCCTCCCACCAGGTAAAAGGAAATATTGCACTTTCTGCTCTCATGACTAAGGTGACAGGGGTTCCAGAAGAACCTTTCAAGATTATCAGGAGCATTAGGACAAGGGCCCTTTCACCTAACTTAGGCCATGTGGAGACAACCAGGTCTGCAGAACGAAAAACACTGCTTCCAGCTTCCAGCTGGAGAGCAGAGCATCCGCAGCGGCTGTCCCTCCCTGCCAAGCCTTATCGGAAGCAGAGCTGCCCTCCCTGCGCTCAGCCCGGCGGCAGAGGCAGCTGCGTCCCACTGCCGACACACCCTGCTCACAGTGGCCATGGCCTCTCGGGGGGAAGAAGGGCTGTTGGGAACTAGGGCTCTGGAAGGATTGTTCCGGTACTATGCCTAAGACCCCTACTCTCCGGGGAAGCTATAGGCGCACCGCGGAAGAGCAGGGCCACCCTCAGAGCTCACATACCCACGAACAAATGAAGGCTCGAGGAGGTTTTTAACCCTAAAGTCTATGTGAGTGTGCACTTTGACAGTTTGCAAATGTTGGAGCTTGGTGTTTGTCCTTTTCCAAGGCCTTTCTTTGATTCCAAGCAAATAAATTCTCCCTTCCCATTTGGACTAGTGTGGGGTAGGGCTAGAGGCCATTCAGGAGTTGTCTACCACCTGGTGGGGCAGTGTAACAGAGGAGCCGTTAGGGAAGGCAGCTGGCTTGTCACGTCCCTTCAAGAAAAAGGTCAGCAGCTCCCCCTTCCCTTTCACAAAGATGGGCCCTCGCCTCACAAATCGGAAGCCGTACTCTCGAAGGATGGCTTGTGTTTCTTCCACCACCTGTAGAGGGAGAACAAAGTACAAGGGTTTGGGGTTAGAGAGTGAGCCTAGACTAGGGGCACCCAGATGCGTTACCACAGTTTACCCACAGGTCCCAGTCCTGTAGCCCTCTTCTCCAGACCTGCCAAGGCCAGGCCCCTCACTCCATGCACAGTGGATCTGGGGCAGAGAGTAGTGGAGCACGGGGTGGCTGGCCTGGGCCCTCCCCCCTGCCAAAGAGAGACTTAGTGTTCTGTCTTCCTGGGAGGACAGCCACAGGTCACCTACGAGGCAGAACTGTTGTTGGGAACTTTTGCTCCCTGCTCCTCTGTCCCTTCAGCCCCTTTTGTGGAGCTTTCCTTCGAGACCCAGCTGATAAGAGATCAAGGTGGCTTCAGGGGGAGCTGCTGGAGGCACAATACATCAAAAGTTCAGACCAAGAGGCAGGATATTCTTACCCAGAACTTAGACCTGGAGAAATGAGGTTGAAGTATTTTCTCCCTTCTACTAAGGATAGGTTTGGAGGCATCTCTTCCCACTCTTGGCCTTAATCTCATAGCACTGCCAACTTAAAATTCTGGGCCAACAGAAAGGAAGCAGTAGTGCGTGGCAAAACATGTTGTTCCGATTTTGTTCCCATTCCCTGGACCCGAGCACACGCTTGGCTCTGTTGCTGGACATACCTGAATGTTGCCCATGACCCCTGTGGACTCCATCCTGCTGGCTACGTTGACTGTATTGCCCCAGATGTCATAGTGCGGTTTCCGGGCTCCAATGACCCCAGCCAGTACCCCTCCTTTGTTCATGCCTGGGTATAAAATTCAGGACAGCCACACACCAAACCTTACTATCTCTCAGAAGCCACCAACTCCTCTTTCATAGAATTTGCCACCTGATTCCAACCACCAAGCTCCTAATTATATAACATATCATATTCCTCATTAAGCTGTCTCTCTAAGCCACCAAAGGGCAGAAACCAGTCTCCTGTTTATCCTGTCTTCACTCAGCTTGGCAAATGTCAGCTGCACCCAATACATGAATTAATTTACTCAATACAGAAGTTGCTAGTTTTTCTCCTAACACACACCTGGTACTTCACGTCTCCTGTGACCTCACCCAGAAGGTGTGAGACCTCTTTCCAGTAGAGGGTAGCAGGTGACATTAACTCCTACCTAACGGGCTGGACTGGGGCGAGCAAAGCCCTCAGCAGGCGTAGAAGATCCCTTGGAAAGGCAGACAGCAAACTGTGCAGCCAGATTCAGAAGGAAGGATATCACTGTGGGCACTATGGGCCAGGGGCAGCTGCCCATCCTTTCCTGAGTCACATTTTCAGTTTGATCATCTAGAAGAGACTGGACTTGAAGATCTTTATGGTCCCTTCCAGCTCTGTGAGCGTGACTCTCCCCAACTTGAATGCCTCAGTTCTCTCCAGGCCTCGAGTCCTTCCTGCTGATTTGCTGAGTCCCCTGCAGAAGGGAGCAAGGGGCCAGCAAGCTTTGAACCCTTACCTATACGCAGCATGAAATTGTTGAAGGACTGGTTGTTGATGTTTGTAAGTGTATCCTTCATGGCTAATGCAAAGTCAGCCAGATCAGCCAGGTGCTGCCAGCGCTCCTTGTCCGACTTTTCCTCCTGTGCAGAGAGCAGCAGCGAAAGCATTAGGAGCCAGTCTGGGCCATGATGGCAGCAGCGCTCACCTGCCTTCCCTGAACAACATTCTGGAGGTGAATCCCTCCCTCCAGCTAGTTAAAGGTCTTATTCTCCACTTCTTCTCACAAAGGAGTCAGCGACCTCTTTAGCTGTGACTTGTCACTGTGACAAAGTTCACCTCTGTCCCTTTAGGTCCAGGGCAAAAACTGGGCAATAGTAGTGGCAAAGAAAACCCCTACCCAGCCCAGCCGGTTCCTGTCTGCCCTGTATCGGATCATGAGTCAGGTCTCATCTCCGCCTCATCTGAGCCTGGTCTTTAAAGCTGGGATAGTTGTCCTCATTTTGACTCAACTAGGTTGCAAGAACTTAAGGGTGATGACACATCTTAGACATGTTTCTTTAAACTCATCCGTAAACTGGAGATAGCAGTAGTACTTTCATCTTATAAGACACTTGTAAGATCAAATAGGATAACATTTCAAGAACACCCCTTGGGACCAGGGACCCCACAGCTCATTTCCTGTCCTGGTAGCTAGAGAGCTGGCTCCATGGGTCTGAATTAATTAAAAAAAACAGGCTGATGGCAGCCAGTGAGCTCTCAAGATTCCCCTTTTCTAACAAAACCACTTTCCCAACATTGACATTTCATTGTTACATAATTGTGGAGATGGTTCCTGCTCCTCAGCCTTTAAGGAGCATTAAGGAGGAATGGCCACAGTTACACGAAGCTCCTGCCTGGCCTAAGCTGTGGAACAAGTGGGTGGGTGTGTGTGCTACTCTTTCTGCTCATTAAACTTTCTCAGTAAACCTGATTTTAAATTTGCATTGCGTGGTGCTAGCGGTGTCTGTGACCGCTTTGTACAGCAGTACTTAATGTTAGCTACTCTTGTAACTTCACATTCCCCACATGTTAGGCGTGGGCTGCCTGTCTCTTGCAGAGCCCCTTCTCCTCCAGCCATT
This sequence comes from Equus przewalskii, assembly GCF_037783145.1. Taxonomy (NCBI): domain Eukaryota; kingdom Metazoa; phylum Chordata; class Mammalia; order Perissodactyla; family Equidae; genus Equus; species Equus przewalskii. The sequence goes on along the minus strand of NC_091844.1, from coordinate 70,607,176 downwards.
GAGGTGGTCAGATACCTTGTTGGAGCTGGTAAAGCCGTTGGTGTTGACATCTGGGGTGACTCCTGAAGCTGCCATATAGGTGCTGCCAATGGTTTTGATCTTGGTGATGACCCGGAATTTAGGATTGTCCAGGAGCTGAGGCCAGTATGAAGGAAGAGAGAACTGTCAGCAGAATCACGGGAGATGAATGAGCCAACTAAAGGACAGATTTGCCTGTTAATGACAGCTCCAAAAGACATCCAAGAGATGCGTTCCTATAAAAGCTTTATTTATTCTGCTACATGATCCTGGGCAAACTTTCTGATTTTTTTTCCCTTTTTTTTTCTTTCTCCCCCAATCCCCCAGTACATAGTTGTATATATTTTTAGTTAATGGGTCCTCCTAGTTGTGGCATGTGGGAACGCTGCCTCACTGTGGCCTGATGAGAGGTGCCATGTCTGCGCCCAGGATCCGAACCGGCAAAACCCTGGGCTGCTGAAGGTGGAGCGCACAAACTTAACCACTTGGCCACGGGGCTGGCCCCAAACTTTCTGATTTTCTGAGCCTCAGTTTCTACAATCGTAACACCGGGATATAAATGCTAATCTCCTAGGGTGGTTGAGCACATATGCAAAAGCGTTTTTCCTGGTTATACAAGTTACCCAATAAATGTTTACTGACTGAATTTGAGGACAGGAGGCAGCAGAGGAGCTTAAGATCTTGTTTTGGCCAGTCCTTATCCTATGAACTTGTACGTGATTTCCCAGGCTCCCACATCACCCCTCAGACCTGACACTTCCAGATGGCTGCAGAAGCCCATATATTAATTATGGGGAGGGGCTTATATGGAAAAACAGCCAGCTAGAGTAACTCTCCAACTTCTCTCTGAGTTCTGCAGCCTGTCCTGGGATGTAATCTGGAACGAGCTGGCTTTGTGGCAGGAGGAGGGGGGCAGGATGGGCACTCACAGAGTCAAAGTCTGAGATGATCTCATTGAGGAAGCGCAGACACTCGATGCCGCCATTATTGATGCTCTCCTCTGTGTAGAAGTCAGCAAAGTTGGGCAGGGAGGCAAACATGACTCCAATCTCATCGTAAGACTGGCTGTACAGCTCCTAAAAAGAGGCAGGGCCCAGTGCTCGAAGTCTGACCAGCTGACTAATGTGCTACAGAGATGAATTTCTCTTCTACACCCATGAAAGGTGCAACCAGCTTCTTGGACACAAACATCTCCCAGATTATTCCAACTTTGAATAATTAGAAAGTAGCTTATCACAACTTGGAATAAATAAAAAGAGCTTCTCTAGTCCCTGTAACAGCCCCGGCTCTGAAAAAGAGGGTAGAGTAGAGTTAGGAGGTGAGCCATAAGAACCATTCTATTTGAGGTCACAGTTGATAAGCGGGCTCTAGCCAAGGCCTTGTCTTCTGAAATGGGGCCTCACAGAGACGTGTGGCCCACAGAAAAATGTCTGTATCGCAGTGCCCTTTACAAAAACCTGTGAAAGCCTCCTCTTTTGCTTATACTGCAGTTGCTGGTTGGGTCCAGCCCTGCCTGAGCCCTAATGCCATGTTGTGAAAAGGCCTGGCCCAGAGGGGCTCCCTGGCAGGAACCCAGATGAAATGACTCTGGACATGAGGCCACCCCTCACCTCATCTCTCTTCTTGGACCCCAGGAAATGGCGTGCCACGTGCTCAGGCAACATGTTGGTGACCAAGGCCTCGTTCCAGCGTCGCATCTCATAGACACGTTCCTTCTGGTCATGGACCTCAATCTTCCACAAGAACAGTGTCCGTGCCAGTTTTTCCACCTACGGACACAGACAGAGGCAAGGCAAGGTGTGTGCTCTAAGCTGGCCATCTGATGGGAAGATGAACAATGGGAACTTAAATGGAGGGGCTCCACTTAGAAAAACTAGAAGGAAGATGGCTAAATGGAAAAGGAAATAATACCAGAAAGATCTACTTAATCAAAAAAGGCCACCCTACAGCTGCAGCGAGGATCCCAGCCTCTGTGGTTATAGCAGAGATCAAAGAGGCCTTCAGGATGTGGGGGCCTCCTGGGACCTAATTTTAGCTACAGCTGTCTTTTGGGTGGTGGCAGCAGTGGAATCTCCTAGCCCAGGGAGGAGTCCCCATTTCTAGCGGGCTCCATTAGGCCAAGTGGCTTAGGAAGGCTGTACTTCCCCTGGCAAACCACTGGGTGGCACTTGAGCTAACATGGAGCACTAAGTCCTTGCATGGATACTTGGCCCTCCTTTTTTTTTCCTTTTAACCAAACAAAAACTTCATTTGCTTCTTTCCTTTTCTGGCTCCATGGTCAGTGTGTTAGTGACCTCCAGAGCCAGGGTGAGTGAAGATCCATGAGCCCCTGGCCTGGGGACTACAGATTTTATCCAGGCTTTTGAGTCCCTCCCCCCATGCTTCCGTCCGCATGAGGAAGTCAGAAAGAAGAGGTAAGGAAATGTTTTCCTTGTATTACTAAGGAAGAAACCAGAAAATGGATAAGGGGTGGCTTGACCAGGGTCACATGCCATGTTGAGTGAAGGGATCCAGCATTCCATAGGAACTTGGGTTCTCAGATTCTGGGACTGCTTCCCAGGAGGCCCTGGTAGGTTGCGAGAGAGGAGAGGAGGGTGTGCAGGCACTCACGTGGCGGGAGAAGTAGTAAAAGCTCAGCATCATGATGAAGACCATCACTGTCATCGAGTACTTAGAAGGCACCAGGGGGAGCCTGTGGGGCATGAGTAATGCAATTGAAAGAGCACCTGTGCTACCCTCTTGGAAGGAAGGGAGTTCATTCCCTCTCACTGGGTTGTGCTCTTTCCTGTCACCTGAGGCCCCAGAAACTTCGCCCAGCTCCTTAAGCATCTTCACATCGAGTCCTGCCCACCTAACCAAAAAAGGCCACCCTACAGCTGCAGTGAGGACCCTGCTGGGCAGGAAAGCTTTCTTAAATCACTGGGCTCCTGTCTAACAGCCAGCCAACCCCTGACCCCTCCTGGCTGCACTTGGAATCCACATCAGGCTGTTCCCCAGATGTTTAATAAACTCTGCATCCCCTGACCACAGAAGTAGCTGTAACCATGCAGGAATTTGGAGAGAGGAGACTAACATCACAGTGATGGGACTAGGGCACAATTTCACCACGCGTTTTTAAAACTTTCATCATATTTGTGTGTGGAGCTATAGTTAATTATTTTCATTATTGTATAGTATTTTGTTGCATGAATATACCACAGTTTATGTACTCATTTACTATTGATGTCATTTGGATTGTTTTGTTTTGGATGTTTGTGTGTTTATGTGGCTGTTACAAACAGTGTGACTCTGAACATTCATGTACACATATCCTGGGACATATCCTGTGCATGAATTTCTCTAAGGTATATATGAGCAGTGGAACTGCCAGGTCACAGGTCTATTTTCAACTTTACTGAACAATTCCAATTGGTTTTCTAAAGTGGTTGTACCAGTTTATACTATCAGAACTGTATGAGTTACTATTGTATTTGATTGAGAATTCTTAATTCTTGCCAAGCTGGTAGGTGTGTAATGGTCTTCCGTTGTGGTCTTAATTTGCATTTCCTTAATTACCTGAATGCCTTTCATTTACTAGTGGTCATTTAGATTTCTTTTGTGAAGCATCTATTCAAGACTTCTATCCATCTCCTGTTAGGTAATCAATTTTTTAAAAATTTATTTGAAGGTCCAGTCAAGTCACTGAATCATAAAATTCTAATCATAAATTCTAACTCTAAGAGCTAGAAGAGATCTTGGAGAATTTCTAGTCCAATATCCTTTTCAAGAGGAAATCTGGAAACCAGCGTGCCTGCGGCCCCACAGAGGATCAGTATGGCAGGCAAGCATCCAGGTCTTCTGGTTTGAATCAGCGTTCTTTCCTCCTTTTTCTGCTGTCTGTCCTGCCAGCCAGTTAATTGCAGCTACCAGCCTTTTGGCAGTTCCTTCTCTTCACCTTGACCCAGCTCTTTATCCCACCCTCTGAACCACACTGCTGCTGCCCTCCAAGCTCCTCTCTCTGACTCAGGATGGCCGGGTCACACTAAAATCGTTCCACCTCTGCCCCAGCCCTGCTAGAGACACATCCTACCCTCTGTAACTTGAACATCCCACATCATATGCCTCTGTGATGGGGAGCCCCGGGGCTTGGTTCATGGTATTCCCTGTCTCTAGAAGAAAGGGGCTGTCAGTGCAGGCCAGGAGGGGAGAGCAGTCACCCTTACCTGTCAGTGCCATTGAGCCCAGGGGTGGAAAACACATGCATCTTCTCTAAGGCAACCAATCTGTTGGACAGATAATAGCACAGTGAGGCCCCTTCTGAGTACAAGAGGCTGAAGCCCAGCCAAGCACTGAGGTAACCCAATCTTCCACTCATCAAGCTGCAAAGGATCTATCCCAGGATCACAGCTCACCAGTGGCATGTCTGAGAAAGCATGAACCCTGAATCCCATAGAAACCTTTGATGCGCTCTAAAGACAAAGCCACCTCATGCAGGCCATGACCTTGAAACAGGGAGTTGGGGGGTGGGGGGAAGGAGACTATACAGATCCCCAAACAGGCTTCATCTTACTCATGTTCCTGAAAACGTTTGTGGTCATATTCATCAAAGATGGGGCGCCAGGCATAGATGTTGATGACGGCCACAGCACCCGTGACGAGCAGCATGAGTGTGAGCTTCACCATGTGGCTGACCTGCACCAGCATGATGGTGGCGATGAGAGACAGCACAGCGACATAGTTGTAATACTTGGGGTTCTCCACGCAGCCATCGTCCACCTCCATCCCCATGGTGCTGTTGTTGGGTCCAGTGTAGTACTGGAGACAGCTAAGCTGGAGGCCAGGACCGTGGGGGGAGAACATGGGGTGCAAGGGAACAGGAGACACTGGTCAGAGAAGGCTGTGTCACGGCAGTGTACGTTCAGCTGCCATTTCCCACCTTCCCACAGCTCCCTCAGAAACACCAAGAAAGATGGGAACATTTACTCAGGAATAATAATACACAAGTTAGTAATTCCCACAAAGGGCTTTACCATCCTCTCATTGATGGTCATGAAAATTCTCTGAATATTTTTAGTATGGCCACCATTGTACAGAAAACTCGGAGGGGCAGACTTGGACAAAGCAGCACAATTAGCAAGCAGTACAGCCAGAACCAGGAGTCTAGGCTTTAGGTTTCAAATCTGACATGCTCTTGTCCACATCACACTGTTGCTTAAGGAGGGGCCGTGGGGCCAGGCAGCCAACCACCCCTCATGGTGTCACTGCTATGGCAGCAGCCTCTGCTCAAACGCTTCCATTTCTGGAGGTTGGTCACCGGTCCCGGTGCTGGGCAGATGCCATCAATAGAAAGTGCATCCATAAACTGAATCACCCACTTTTTCTAACTTCCACCCACTGGGGCTTGTCTGCTTTGGGGAGATTCTCAGCATGTGATGTCAGCATGTGAAGGTTTCAGGCCTCCCTAGTTTGTCACCCTCCACCAGTGACAGGATCTCCAGGTGTCCTGCACTGTGTCCCCAGACCTGGGCTCCAGGCTTCAGGTGTGTTCTGACATGCAAGAGGCCAGGGCTTCTCTTTCCAGCGCTGTGGGCACCGTGTAACCCAGGGGCATGTCAGCTTTTGGGGTCCTAACTCCTCATTCCAGGTGGACTTTTGATGAGTTTGCCCTAGGGCTTTTTCACCTATGCTGCTGCCAGAGTAAGTCTCCGAGCTGTTTTTTCTGTGCTTAAATTGTTAAAGAAAATAAAACAAATAATATAACATCAGACGTGGAGAAAGCAGGACTCTCTTTAAGAGAGCATATATAGTACTACCAAAACTGGAGGGAGCTGTGACGACCGAGCAGGGAGTGTCAGCGACAGCTCCAAGCACTCAATGCTCAGTAAATGACTGGTGGCTCTGACTCAATAGATCTGGGCTTCCAACTGCTGGCCCTGCTCCCCAAGAAAGCATCTGGCAGCCCCCACATGGAATCCGCAGCTTCTCCATGAACTGAGGAGAGCAGAGAAGAGATGATTTTGTCTGCAGCCCGGCCATTTGGGCTCCGTGAAGCCTCTCTCCCCAGTAACCTCCCTCTAGGAAGGTCTAGCCTTGTTCAGATGGATGAAGGCCAAACAGGAGAGCTCCTTTAGGGGAGCAGGTTTACCTGCCTGGTCCTGATGGATACCTGACACTAGCCACACTGTAGCGAATACTTAAGATACGCAGAATGCTTAGGAGTGCTGGGCCCCCTGAGCAGTGAGACATGGAAGAAGAACACGCAGGACTGGGATTTAGAACTGCATCAATCCTTGACTCTGTCACTTCCTGGCTGTGTGACCTAAAACAAGTGATTTATCCTCTCTGAGCCTTAGTTTCTTTATAGGAAACTGCAGATAATGATACTGACCTCTTGGGATTATTGTAAAGATCAAATGAGTCAATGTATGTGAAGCACCTAGCACGGGACCTGGTGCTCAGTGTTGCGCTCTTGGACTCTGGGAGAGCGAGGAGCTGGGGGAAGCAAGTCAGTCTCAGGTTTCCTGGAGAGAAGACCCCCTCCGTTTGGCAAGGATGATCTATTTAAGAACCTAAGTGCCACTTCAAACCCGTGTCTAATGGTGGAGGAACTGGTTGGCAAACTGCCCACGCTGGCCAGTGGAAGCCTTTCTCCACTGAGAGCGGGGCGTCCCTTCAGCAAGGACAGCAGGTGCTCACCATGTCCACAACGTTGGCCATAACCAAAATGAAGATGGCTAACATGGCCCAGGTGTTCCTGGCCCAGCGGGTCCGGTCGATCCATGTTGAGAAGGCCACGAGCTTCTTAGGAAAGGCCTAGAAGGAATGGAATTTCAAGGGCAATGAACTTCTCACAGCCTTTCCTCCTATAAACATGACTGCTAACGACTCTGGTTGCTCCCATACTTCCCAGGAACCTAAAAAGTAGTGCTTTGCGTGTGAGCCAACCAAAAACCGAGAGTGCGGCAGGGCCGAGGACAGGGCAGGAATCCTGGTGCTGTGTGTCAGTCCTGCATGAGGTGTTTGTGAGAGAGCACGGCTCCCACATAGCGGACTCCTTCCAGGAGCAGACACTGACCAGCCCAGGAGGCTGTGGGCAGCACCAGCTGGCGGGAGCCCACTCCCCGTCTGCAAGCGGCGAGGCCAGGTCAGGGAACAATTTTCAGGGCCAGCCATCTTTGCTTGGCTACTCCTGCCTTTCCTGGGTCACTATACCTAAATTCTCCAGGTTATCTGGCAAGCTACCTGCCCGATTAATTTTCCTAAAACACTGTTTTTCCCTTGTAATACTGTCAAAAACTGCTTGGCACCCCAGTGCTTATAGGGGAAAGTCTTAATCCCTTTGTCTGGCTTTCAGTGCCCTTCCATAGTCAGGGCCAACCCACCTTCCAGCTGGGCCTCCACTGCTTTTCACAGTGGTTCCTGTTTATCTAGACTCTGGCTTCCTCATGCAGGCACGTTCCACTGTCAGAGCCCCCCAGAGCCAGCCCAGAGTAGGTGCTCAGCTGACACGAATGACTGACTGACTGTGGAATGAGTGGGTAAGTGCCCAACCGCCCTAACAGAAGACAGTCTGTGCATAGGATTTGATGGGCCACATGACTCCATCAAACCCACTTTCACAGGGAGTGATGCTGGCTTCCAGAGGCTTCTGAACCAAAAGGAAGAGTGCCTCTTACCCGGGGAAAGATAGCAGCCAGCGAGCAGATTGTCAGGACCAGAAGCAGAACCTCCCCAACCACAAAGGTCACATAGTTTGTCATTAGCCTGTAACAGGGAGAAGACAATTAGGGAGGGAGTAGTGAGCCTGGATGAGGGGCCAGCAGAGTAAAGGAAAGGAGACAGAAGGCATGGGCCTGTACCCAGAAAGTTCCATGGCTTCCCGGGAGGCATTACTGCCTGCCGTACAGACAGGACAGAGGCCCTGACTCGGGGGTGAGGGCGCTGCCAGCTGAGTGCAGGGCCTGGGAACGTGCAACCTTCCCCAGTGGTAACTGTTGACTGGGACAGTTCCCAGGGAAGGGCAGGCTCGTAGATGCCCTGGGCAGAGTCCAGTAAAAACTTGGGAAGGGATTCTTAGGGCTGGGCACTCCGCCATGCAGCCATGACGAAAGGAGAGACTGGAACAGAGCAGCTCCCTTACTGCCGAGGGCTGCTGAGTTACCTGTGACAACTGCACGGAGGGGACCAGGGCCTTCCGCGTCCATGCTCCTTCACTAACTCCAGGAAACCTGGTCTCCCCAAATCCTTCTCTCCCATCCTCACAGCCATTCCCATTTGGTTTCACCCCAACCCCTCCACTCAAAGTGCTCTTGCCAGGAGCCCCAGAAACCTCCATGTTGCTAAATCCAGTGCCTGATTCTCGGTCACTTCTTACCCCTCCTCCTCCAGGTCTTTAGTGAGATATCTCCCTGTCAGTGAGGCCTGCTCTGACCATCCTATATAAAAATGCAAACAGAACAAAACTCGCCACCAGCATCCCGCCTCCCTTCCAGGCCGTACTTTTATCCATGCCACTTGTCCCTGTCTGCATACATTTTGATTATTTGATATGTGGCATGTTGTGTTCACTGTATATTCCTAGACCTCAGCCCCAGGCACAAAGGAGATAGTAAACATCTGTGAAGTGAATGAATCTGATCCTCACGATAATCCTGAGAGCTGGCTAGGGCAGGGCAGATATTATTCTCATTTTACGGACAAGTAAACTGATAACTCCAGGAGCCCTTAGTAATGTGCCCAAGGTCATACAACAAATAGACAAGGGAGATGTGTCCAGAACCTAGGACCATGTGACTGAGTCCAGGGCTCTTTAAGTTCCCCGAACTATAATCAGACAGGGCTCCACAGCCCCTCCTTTCTGATGGGCAATCCCTGAGTAGGAGTGAGCTGCTCATCGGCCATGGGGAGGGAGGAAGGGTGGCAGCCGTCCTTCAACAGTTGGGGCAAGGATTCCAGAACACCCACCTTGCCCCAGAGGACCTGCTGCTGTGAGAGAGGGGATCAGGCTATACCCAGAGCCTAAAATCTATCTTTATGAAGATGAGCCAAAAAAGGGAGCCGGATCAGCCTTCGTGACTGAGGTTGAGGAGTATCCCCATCCCCCATCTCCTTGTCCCAGAACCACTCGGCCATCCAGCCAAGGTCTCCATCCCCTTGGACCCCCCTGTCCCTTAGCTTTCTCAGCCCCAGAGTGATCCCCATTTTGATGCCAATGCTATTCCAGAACCCAGGGGCAGAGAGAAGGAAGGGGTCCAGGGTACAGTCCCAGCATGCCCTGGGGCTGTTCCAGTGGGAGGTCGGGAGCAGAGACGAAGCCTGTGCCCCTACATCAGTCTGGCTCCAGTGGAGGCGCCCACATCCCTCACACCTCTGGTCTAGGAAGCTCAACACCTTTCATCCTCCCCTGGCCACTGACCGGCTCCTGCCACTGTCCCTCCCTCACCAAGGGTCAATGAGTATCTCGACCAGGGCCGCACAGAGCAGGACAACGCAGGAGCAGCTGAAGGCAGCCCCACTCTGCTTTTCCTTCTCCACCGAGTAGCGGGTTTCCATCTCAGGGTCCATGAACCGCATGGATAGGAGAAAGGTGTTTCTCTTCTTCACTCTGCAGTGGAAACAAGCCCCATGAAACACATGCCACCTCTGCCTCGGCCTAGCAGGGAGGGGCTGTATTTAAGGTGACTAACTTCCTGGCTCCCCCAGTAGGGCCTGATAAGGTGGAGCTGAGGGCAGCAGGCGAGAGGCTGTGGGCCACTTACACCTGGGCAGACTCGCGCTCGAGCAGCGCCTCACTGAGCAGCTGGTTGAGTTCATGCTCGTCCTCAGAGGCACCCACCACTCGATCGGCCAGGTCCTGAAGGCGCAGCCTCCGGCGAGGATTGGGGAAGGAGGGGTTGTCAGCCTACAGGGCAGCGGGCAGAGTTGGGGGTCGGTGAGATGGAGCGGGGGTCGGGGTCGGGGAAAGACGGGGCAGGAGGAGGAAGAGGAAAAAAGAGATCGCATGCACCAGGACTAGCCCCTGGCTGTCAAAACCATCTTCTGGGAAAAGTCTTCGCAGTGCTCCCAGAAGGCTCCATCCTGCTTGGGGCGGGGGTTCTGGACCCAAAGCCACAGTCCTTCCTGGTTTCCCTGCAATTCTGGGTCTCAGGCCCTGTGGGCTCTAAAGGAAGTTCTGCAGTGATCGCCCACTAATGGCAGCATTGCGGGGGAACAGCCACCTGGCTCCCAAGCCAGAGACCTGCGGGTCTGAGACCACTGCTGGGTCTGTGCTGTGCTGGCACCTCCTGCTACGAGGATGGGGGTGTCACACAGCCATACACATGGCATCCTCAGGGATGTGACTGACCCCCAACCCTAAGGGCTTAAGGGAACTCTTAAAGGAGCTCACATCTCATCCATTTGGAGAGGAAGACCTGAGGGAGAAAGCGATGGGAGAGAAAGCAATGTCCTTGTCGCTAGTGGGGTGGGGGGGCTAGGCTACCCACTTCCGTATTTATTCCCAGTCACAAAGGAAAAGGATCAACTCCATAAATATGAATCCAGACCGTGATCACACAGGCATCAGTCCAAATAATAATTAAGACTGGGCTCCTCAGAGCTGTCTGTATGGGTCCAAGAGTGTATCTGGAAGCCAGAATCAAGATAGCACACGCTTAAGCTCAGATGTGCCCCTGGTTGACACTTTGACCCCATATAATTCAAGTTCCTCCAGCCGCATTTTCCTCCCATGTAAAATGGTGCGGATGGTCTGTTCCAGCACCAGGAACCTCTGTCCCTGAAGCACAGCCTGGAGCAGTGTTACGCTGGCTAATTGTGAGGACAGGAAAAACCACAGGCTGCTTGCTATAAAACTCTGTCATTCTTGTGAGTGAGTTACATCCAGTCTGTGTTTCCACTTTCTATCAAAAAAAATCACAATCGGGACAAGTTACTGAATGTTGTGGTGCTCAAGAAAATCACAATTTACTTTTAGCCCCGTCTGCCTCCTTGTCCCCAGCACCTGACCCAAAGGCACCGGGGCAAGTCTTCTGTGTCCCTCACAGGGAGACGGCCATGCTGCCTCCGCTCACAGCAACCCCGACAAGGCAGAGATTCCTGTTCCAGAGCATTCGCCTGCATCAGTGAGGAGACGCAGGGAGCTCTTTAGCAATGGACAGATTCTGGACATTCTCCCAAGAGAGACCCTGTCCTCGGAGGCAGCATGTAATTCCTTTGGAAACCCCCTATCTTTGCATGAGACTTGTGGAGTTTGGACCCAGCCAGACAGGTGACCCAGTCCTGAAGCCTCACTTCCAAAACGGTCACAGATCTATAGAATTTTCCATGGATGTCCTCACTGCCCTCAGATCTACAGGATTCTAGGACATCAGAGCCAGACAAGGCCTGAGGCAAGCGTCTATTTTGACCTAAACCACCCCCACCCCATGTAACTGATGAGGAGGACGTGGGGTCAGGTGTGTGTGTGTGTGTGTGCGTGTGTGTGCATGTGATCTGACCAAGAGTCCACTGCTGAAAGACAGCCGAGCCTGGGCTACTGGCCAGGTCTCTTACTCTCAGTACAGGACTCTTGCTACAGCAACTTTTGCCTCCCGATCCCCTGCCCACAGCCTGGCCCTCAGCCCTGCACATACCTGGGCATCTTGCTCTTCGGGCTCCTCAGATGTGGAACCGCTGGTGTGGACACTCCCATTGGGTTCCTTGGTCTCAATGAGGGCAGGGGAGCTGGGCTTTGAAGAAGTTGGTGCTCCATTTGGGAGGGCCTGCAGCAGAAAGGAGTGGCCATCAGGGACCCCAGCCTAGGAGTGGTCTACTGTTAGTCTGGAATCTTCCACCAGAGTTTAGAAGCCCCATCGACTTAGAAATTTCACTATTCGATTCCTCCTCTAGAACATTACTTTTTAAATGCTGTAATTGTCTAGGAGTAATTTCCACTATTAAAATTTATTTTAATCAGAGAAAGACCCAATTGTTCCAACTCCTATTTCTAAAACAATAAGTCAATGACAGTGATTCACAGAGGTCTTTTTTGGTGTAGAGCCCTGTCAAATGCCTTCCAAAAGTCTGAATAAATTCCATAAACGAGTTTCCCCAATGATTAATATTTTTCCTTGACAGAATAAGTTAAACACTGTAACACAGAGGAACAGTTCATTCATTCATTTACTGACTATTTACTGAGTACCAGCTATGTGACAGGAAGAGCTCTAACTCCTGGGGATACTGACAGTGTTCTGATCTTGAGAGCTTACATTCTAGTGAAGAAAGGCAGACGGCAGCAAAGTAAGCAAAACAAACAGTACCTAAAAAGAGAGTAAGTGCTCTGGAGAAAGATAAAGTAAGAAGGGGACACAGGGATTGCTGGGGAGTGTGACTGTAAAGAGGAGGTCAGGGGAGGTGTCACCGTGAGGATGACATTTCCACAAAGACCTGGAGGAGCAAATCATGCGGCTCTCTGTGGATGGGGATTCCAGGAAGAGGGAACGGCCAGTGCAAAGGCCCTGGAGCAGGTGTGCACCTGGAGTATCTGAGCAGTAGCCAGGGGCCAGTGCTGCTGGAGCAGAGTGAATGAAAGGGACAGAGTGGTAGGGACCTGACCATACAGGGTCTTCCTGACCTCTGTAGGACTTTGATTTTTCCTCTGAGTAAGACAGGAGACCAATGGAGGGTTCTGAGCAAGGGAGTGACATGATTTCACTTAATAATTTAGCAGGATCACTCTGACTATAGTGTTGAGAAGGAGGGCGGTGGGGCAAGGACAGAAGCAGGATGACTGGTAGGGAGACTATCATAGGGCGTCCAGGCCTGAGATGACAGTGGCTCAGATGGGGACAGTAGCTGTGAGGGTGTGAGAAGGGACGACGGGAGCTCTATCTTGTAGGAAAAGTCAACAGAATTTGCTCATGGATTGTAGAGAGGGCTCAAGGATATCTTCCAAGTTTTTGGTCTGAGCAGTTGAAAGAATGGAGTTGCCCCTGACGACTGATGAGGAAGACAGAAGAGGTCAGAGCGGAGGGGAAGATCTGGCGCCTGGCCTCGGACTCGCTACTTCTGGGCGGCCTGCCCTGCAGACAGACAGAGATTTACACGTGGCTACCGTGGCTACCGGCTGAGAGCAGGGAAATGTAAAACAGTGAGCCTGGGGGAGAGATGACAAGGTTAGTAGAGGTGGGCAATGTCGCGGAAGCTTTTTAACATCTTGGAAGGGACTCCTGGTGGTAATTCTCCTCCCACTCCCCTCCTCTGCACTTACTCAGCTAAGCCTCGGGGAGGGGTTTCTGCAGATGGAACTGTGCTTGCTCCTGGGACCCCAGTGAGGCGGCTCTCAGCGCTCCTCACGCCCGTCCCCTTCTCACTCCCGTCTCGGTCTCCGTGCATTATTTCCCCCAAGCTTCATGCATTATTACTCTGCCTCAGGGACTGTTGAGCAGATTTGCTGAGGTGTTAACAAGGCCTCATCCAGGCACACCCTGAGGTGGAGCCCTCCTAAACAGCTGTGGAGCTCATCACACAAGCTCATGATCATTGTGATCAGCTGTTTATGGATCCACGCACCCTGGGGCTGACGGCTGCAGCGCAGCCTTGCCGTGAAGATAACCGGCATAGCCCACAGCAGCTAACATTTACATCCCCTGGGAGGGAGCAGCATGTGCTGGGCAGGCGGCGGGTGCCCGACAGATATCTGATGAATGTCATAGGACAAAGAGTTCATTTCTCCCATAAACAAAGAGCTCCTACAAATCAGACAGGGGAAGAAGCCCTCCAAGGTCAGGTATGAAGATGCAACCCGGGCTCACAACCAGGGCCCAGCCTTACTAGCAACTAAAGAAATGAGATGACAACAGTGAGATATCACGGCCTCATCTCCCAAATGAAGGAAGATACAAGTTAGCTGAGAGCCAGCTCGGGCACAGGGAGCGTGGCAGAAGGTGAGTGAGCAGGCACGCGGGTTAAACTTCAATGTACAGAACCTGTAACCCAGCATTTCCACCTCAAGGAATTGATGTTTTCAAGGAGCGGCACTAAGAAACGGTTAAAAGTCAACTTTACAAAAATATTGAAAACATGGATTGCCTCAAAATGTCAGTGAAAGAAGTCTTGAAAAGAGAACACCGCCCACGTTTCCATGAGAAGTGGTGCTGACTCATTTGTCTGATGGAGCATTTAAGAAGGAAACCAAGTCTGACTTCAAGTCATTTGATGACTATGGCCTCTGCTCCTGTCCTGTGCAGGCGCCATCCGAGCGACGGGGCCCAGCGGCACGGAGCACAGACCCCGGTCCAACTCGCCCAGAGCTTCGGTGCTCATATTTTAAGCTATGCACCCATGAACTCAACATGTCTCTGATTTGAAAACCAAATAACGACCCAGGCACAACAGCTTCATAGAGACAGTGCTGCCGAGGCTCCCTGTGCCTCAGTTCCTTCCCGTAACCCTCACAGGGCTGTCAGGTGCTGAGAACAACCCTTGATTCAAATTACGCACCATGCGAGAGTTTATTAAATAAAATAAATAAGCAAAATAAAGTACAAGAGTAGAGCAAGAATGAGTGTTGTCACAAGAACATGTATATTTGACTGCTTTATGCTGGTCCCTAGTGAAAGCAAATGTGTGGGTAATTGTTTACAGGAACAGCATTTTTCAATTTATTAAAAATTTTGTATGCCAGTCATTATAAATTTCCTATAACTTCCCAAAGGTAGCTGATTTCTTAAATTATTGTCAATTATTGTCTTGTAGAACAGCTTAGAAGACACATTTTTAACTCGTCCTACGAACACGTGAAGTTCTGCATGTAGCACTTTAAAAACAGGGATGACTCATTACCTTTGTGGCCAGGTCAAGTCTCAATTCATGGGCTCTACTTTCCGTGCTGATATTTCCTAACTTTCTGACAGACAGCTTCCTACTTTTCTTCAGACATTTACTGTAGCTCAGACTTTACACTCAGCACAGAATACTCAACCGTCCTTTGCTGTAACGCTCAGCACCCAGTGGGACAGTGAAGTACTCGGGAGTGAGACCATGCCGTACCCAGCCATGCATTCCTGCCGGTGCCGAGTTCCTGCGACCTCCCGCACAGGGAGGGACCCAGAGACATCTGGGAGGCGATGTGGCCGGCAGGTTGGGGGCACGGGCTGTGGTTTCAGGTCTGGCTCTGCCACCTGCTAGATGTGCTCAGCCTGCAGCTTGTGCAAGGTTCTGGGCCTGTTTCCTCCTCTGTCCAGTGGGCATGACGACAGCCCCGTTCTCACAGGTTGTCTCAAGGATTAAGTGAAAGAATGGATGCAGAGAAGTCCTCGATAAGCAGTGGTCATGATTAGATTGGTCAAACAGATGCACCTTCTGTTTATGTGTTTGACTGAGGGGAGAAGGCGTCTAGTTTTCTTACAAACTTTGTCAGGAGTCACCTCTTCATTTACAGCCCCTGAAGCCCCACCAGGGTGGGCTTTGCTTTTTTTTTTTTTAAGATTGGCAGCTGAGCTAACAACTGTTGCCAATCTTTTTTTCTTTTTCTTTTTCTCCCCAAATCCCCCCAGTACATAGTTGTATATTTTTAGCTGTGGGTCCTTCTAGTTGTGGCACATGGGATGCCACCTCAGTGTGGCTTATGAGCGGTGCGATGTCTGCACCCAGGATCCAAACCGGCAAAACCCTGGGCCGCTGAAGCGGAACGCACGAACTTAACCACTGGGCCACAGGGCTGGCCCCATGGGCTTTGCTTTCATAGCCAGGCCAAGCCTCAGCCATGGGACGGTCCTAACGACACGCCATCCCTAAGACACCAAACTCTTAAGGAGTTAACTGTTAGATTCTCGTGACTGGTGGGGTCTTGAAGTGGTAGATGACAAGAAATAAAATGATTTCCAGATTCATCAGAGGACGAGAGGTACAGGGATCAGTTTCTGCCCTAGCTGCTGGTGGCTTCTACTCAGAAAGGCTGGTACCATTAGCTTCCTGCTCAACGGGACTCAGAATCACTTTTATGCCAACCCACACCTCACCTCTCACACTTGGCCTTCTTCAAGTCCCGCCAACTCTCCACAGGCTCTCCTTCAGTCATCCCTGCCTTCCCATCCCCCTCGTCCAGGGGGCATGTGGGGGACTCACCGAGCCGTTGAGGCCATTTTGGGTGGCTGTTTTCTTCACTTCCGGCTTGGACGCGATGATGAGGTAGGTTTCGATGCCCTTCTCTTCTAGGTAATCGCAGCGGCTGCCCCCGTCGCCTGGCTCCACGTCAAACTCTCCTTTCAGGCAGTCCATGGTGCTCTGGGAGATGTGCACGCGCCTGCATTGCAGCGGGAGGGGCCTCAGCACCGGCCGGGGCCCTCAGCCCACGCCCGCGGACATCAGCGGGCACTGCTGGACCAGGCTGCTGCTCGGCCTGTGTCTCCTGGGGACATGGGGCAGGGAGAGGTGCTGCTCCCAGGAGCGGTGACAGGCGGTCCTGGCACTAAGGAGCTGTGTGGGCAGGGCGGCACCTGCCCCTCTCTGCGCCTCAGTGTTAAGTCCACAAGACAGGAATAAAATTTTGTCCTCATGGGCTGATGAGAGTATTAAATGAGACAAGGAATTCAGAAGTCTGCTCTGAACTCCAAAGTCTAAGGTGGGATCATTACCCGCCCTGCACGATTCTCAGCTGCAGCACCTGCTGGCTGGGGCAATAAACCCATTCCTGGGGAGTCACCACGGAGGGAGGAGACTGTGACTGCCTTTGAAGGAAGCTCCCTGGCCCAGGTGGGAAGGTTGCACCGTCTCAGTCACCCTGAGGGCAGGGCCTGCCCCGCCCTCCCGACTGGCCGATTCTATATGGAGCTCAAGCCAGATGTGCAGGTGCGTTGTGGCTGCACCGCTGCCTCGGGCCTGCTGCTCTGGTTGTCACTAGTAATGATGCTCTCTGGGGACACTTGGTTTAGTGAAGTAGCTGCAACTGTGACGACATCAGAGCCCCAGCGGCCCCACAGGTGGGTAAAGGGGGCGAAAGGCCAGTCTGCTGCAGAGGCCCGGGCAGGAGGGGCCGCAGCCCACCTCCGGCCAAGGCGGGGGCACCTCGAGGAGGAACGCTGCTCCTGGGTGGGAAGGGGGCCCTTCACTAAGGCCTTCACTGGTCCCAGCCACTGCCCTGAGAGATGGAAGGAACGGTCCCCGCCCTTGGCCCCCACGTGTGCCCGCTGGGAGGGAACACTCGCTCACCCAGGGATGCCGCCAGCCTCCATCTTGTTGGCCACAGTGACGTCAGTGGACCACACGTCGTACTGCCAGCGCTTCTGGCCCAGGACGCCCCCCAGCACAGTGCCCGTGTGCACCCCCACACGCATGTCCACCCCAGTCTTCGTCTTCTCCCGCACGTACCTGCCAGGCACACAGAGAAAGGAGGGGTCCGGGTGTGGCCCACAGCACAGTGGCAGCCCCTCCGCGAGCAGGAGGAATTCCACGCAGGCTCCCTTCCCCTCTGGGCCAAGGGGCCCACTGGGTGTCCCACAGCTCTCAGCTGGCCTCTGAGCTGAGTCTCTCAGAGGGGCGCTGCCCCAGCCCTCCTCCTGAGGCACCTCCAATGGCTCTCCTGCAACCACCCGTTCATTCACTTGTGCAGCTGCTGTTCACTGAGCGCCCAGCGTGTGCCAGGTGCTGCAGGCACAGAGGGGACGGCTCGCTTGAGGACTCCAGGAAGAGACAGACATGAAATTCAGAACTTTGCCCGATGGTGAGGGGAGTAGAGGGGAGAGTCTCTAATCTTGAACTAGCCCCCCGCCCCCAGGGGAAAGGCAGCATTTGTCTCCAGGCCAATACTGGAGGTAGCTTTAACCTGGGAGATGGTAAAAATGCAAAACCACAGCCTCAGAGGTGATGGCCAAGTGCACGTCCCACATCCTGGGCTCCATGCTGTGGGAGGAGACGCCTCAGCGAGGAACTTCCCTTCCCACTCAGGGGCGTGATATCACCCAGGGCCCACCAGAGGCCCTGAGTCAACAGCAGGGACCCTCTTGGGTCCTCCAGGGTCCCAGCCCACCTGCAGCAGTGGCAGCAATGGGGATGCAGGGGGGAGGCAGTCTACCATCCCCACAGCTCCCAGGGAGCTCAGAGGCCAGGGCTCCCATCTCTGCCGCCCCATTCATCTCGTGACCTTGGCAGAGTCACCTTATTGCTGCACTGACTTTCTAATCTGAGAAGTCGGCATGGGGACCCCTGAACCTATCTGTCTTGGGGGGTCATGGTGAGAAAACACTGAGAGAAGAGATTGGGGGGGACACCTGAGGGGAAAATCCAAGCAAATGTGAGGTGGCGGGATGCACTGCAAGACAACTGCAACTTCCAGCAGAAAAAACAGTGCGGACCAAGGCTGGGACAGCATCCCTCAGACACTAGGAATGTCGCACTTCCCTCAGCGGTGAGGAAGGGAAGCCACAGCCCGACTTCCCAGAGCCAGGGACCAAGCCACCTACCAACCAACGCTACATCCCACATTACACGCCTGTGTGGTCCCTCCATGAGGGCCTTGGGGGTTCCAGGCCTGCCATGACAGAGCAGCATGGAAGGCCTGCTCCTCCCACGGGCCCAGAGCCCCCTCCCTCTCAGAGGCACCCCACTCACGAGATGGCCTCCACCATGGCGAGCCCCATGAGGATGGAGCAGACAGCGTGGTCCTCCCGGTAGTCCGGCAGGCCACAGATGCAGTAGTAACAGTCGCCCAGGATCTTAATCCGTAGCTGGTGGTATTTCTGAAAGGGCAGGGCATAAACTGTGGTCCCGAGTTCCTCCTCGACTGGAGGAGTGGCAAAGAAAGCAGAGGAAGGACAGGCAGGAAGAAACCGTGGGAGCCGGCAGGACAGGAGCAGGCCATGAGGGTGGCCCCCCCATCTCGAAAGCCAGGCGGGGGGTGGAGCACTTACGGCTGCCAGCTTGTCGAAGCGGGCAAAGAGCTCGTTGAGCAGTTTCACGAGCTCCTGGGCACTGCAGGCAGACGACAGCTGGGTGAAGCCCACGATGTCCGCAAAGAGGATGCTGCAAGAGGAGGGATGGCCACAGGCGTGATGCTCCCGATGGCACACCTGATTCCACCGCCAGCTCCTGCTCCCAACCCACAGGCAGCCAGGACCACGGCAGGAGGAGGACCCTCCTCAAGTCCCAAAGCAGTGAGACCCTGGCACTTCCAGGGTGAACCTGGAGCTCTGATGGTTACCTTGCTCTCTAAGGGGGCTTGCTCTCCAGAACCCCCTGCTGTTCACTCCTGCACCCAGGATGAACACATCCTTCCTGGAAGGAGCACGGCTTTTAACCCCAGGGCTGAATGGCCAGGTGACCTCACAGATGTCACCTCCCTACTTGGGCGACATCTGTACAATGATGCGGCTAGACCACACAGCCTAAAGCATGTCTCAGCCCCAGTGTCTGTCAAAAAGGCCGCTCCCGCAGAAGGAGGCTCACACTGTGGGGATGGCCTTGCTTCTAGTCCCCAGGGAAAGACGTTCAAACCCCACAGTGCTCAGCCAACCCCACAAAGCCCCCACCGCTGTCCTGCTCTCGGAGCCCCAGCCCGTGGGCCAGCACACCTGACGTTCTCATGGCGGTACATGTACATGGTGTTGAACTGCTGCTGGTCCTTCTGGCTCTCGTCCTTCTTCATGTCCTTTAGCATCTCGTCGGCCACGTGCTTGGGCAGGATGGAAAGCATAAGGTTCTCCTGTGGGAGGGAGAAGAGGGGTAGTGGGGAAGGTAGCTGCAGGTGCGGATTCTCCTGGGAAGAAATACCCTGATCCTGGCGACAGATGTCAGCCAGGAGCCAGGTGACCTTCCAGAGGCCTTCCAGCGCACACCCACACCGGGAAGCAGCCAGGGGCCCAGGACAGGACAGTGCAAGAGGCCAGGCTTCTTGCACTGAGCAGGCTCGGGGTCGTGACCTGAGCTCCAGAACGCTGACAGGAGTGAGACCCGTGAAGAAACCCACGCTTGGCTCTGTGCCTCCGCGCACCCTCGATGCCACAGGAAGCGGGACAGTTCCTACGTGGCCCACTGTCTCCTGTGCCTGCTCTGCGTGCCCTTGAGGGCAGGGCTTCGAGTCACCCACCCCAGCCTGCACAGAATAATCACCGGAGACTTCAGTCAACTTGACTGAAGACCTACTACATGCCAGGTGCAGCGCTAGGTGCTAATGCTACAGAGACCAGTGAGCCTCTCCCCTCCCCTCCTGCTCACCGTGGTGCAGTGTGATCACACCAAGACAAGCAAGGGGGAGCAGACAACTGAGAAAGAAGGAGGGGTGTGTGTGTGTAGGGGCGTGGGGGCAATCAGGAGGACTTCCTGGAAGTGACGCTGGGCTGAGTCTTGACGACAGAGATGCCGAGAGCATCCTGTCAGAGGGAGTGTACACATGATTACACCAGGTTCGGGGACCTGCAAGTGTTTCGGTGGAGGCGGAAACAGCAGTAAGTGCGGCTCGAGGGTTAGACACAGTTTAGATCAGGGGTCAGCAAACTGCCACCCATGGGCCAAATCTGGCTGCTGCCTGTTTTCACAGAAGCAGCCTTACTGGCCCAGCCACGCTGACCTGTTGATGTATCATCCATGGCTGTTTTCTTGCTCCAATGGCAGAGATGAGCACAGCTGTGACAGAGACCATGTGGCTGCAGAGCCAAAAAACTCACTATCTGGCCCTTTCCATCTGGTTTGCCTCTTGAAGGGGCTGGTGTGCCAGGCCAGGAATCTGAATGCTTCCTCAAAGCTGCGTTAACGACTGAGGGCCCAGGCAGGGGTGTGACGCGACAGGGCGTGTGTGTTAGGGAGATCTCCCAGACGGGGCGCGGAGGGAGACGGGGGGCTCCTGCGGGATCCAGGCAGAGCTGGGCTGAGCAAGAGCGGCTGTGAGACATGG
Organism: Equus przewalskii; assembly: GCF_037783145.1. Lineage (NCBI taxonomy): Eukaryota > Metazoa > Chordata > Mammalia > Perissodactyla > Equidae > Equus > Equus przewalskii. Next base: position 70,586,313 of record NC_091844.1, on the reverse strand, counting down.
GACAAGCAGGACCCACACACGTGGTAACTGCCTGTGCGTGGGGGTAAGGGACCGTGGCTTGGGCCTCTGGGTGGAAGGTGCCAGTCTCTGAAATAGGGAAGAGAGGAGAGAGAGGCGAGGGCAAAGGTGGGTGTGTGGTTGGGACGCTGAGTGTGAGGCGGCGAGGCCTCCATGCAGGGATGCCCTGCAGGCAGGTGCCTGGGAGGCTGGGGGCTGCGCCTGCGGCTGAGGCCGAGGGTGGGACTAAGCAGCAGGAAACAGGAGGAGACACTGAGAGAAGAAGGTGCCAGCTGGTGAAGTCAGAGGAGGAGAAACCCAGGCAGGGCGCCTTCTCAGGAAAGAACACTGCCCCTGCCCCAGGAGGGGAGGCCGGTGATGACAGTGCCTGGTGAGGGATGACGGGGAGGAACCTCGAGCTGAGGTTTGCAGGATGGAAATCACAAAGGGTGGAGGGGCAAGAGAACTGTGCTAATGGTGAGGAGGTGACTAGACTGAGGCCGTGGGGCGAGGGAGCTAGAAGTGAGGTTGGCCTGAGAGAGGTGGGGGTGCGGGGGGGACAGTGAGAGCAGGGGCACAAGAGATGTGGCTGGAGGGCATGGCCTTTGACCCCGTGGTGACACAGTTCTGGTGATCTGCCCAGTGTTGCAGGGGTCGCCTGCTGGAAGGGAAGGAGTGAGGTGGGTGGGGCTCAGGAAGTCCAGGAGTGCTGTGTCCAGAGTGCCAGTCACACGAGTTACCTGGGCATCATTACGGCTCAGGAATGAGACCCAAAATAACTGCAGTGCGCCCTGCCCTGGCTCCATCTGAGCCCAGGCAACAGCACCCGGGTCTCCCGGGGCCGTGCTGGGACCTCCGCCCCTGGCACACACCCGTCCCCACCCCGTGTTGGGAGGGGAGCTTCAGCCTTCTCCCAGAACCCAGCAAACCCAGGCACTGTGCAAAAGCTCTCAGCCTGGGAAGGAGGGGAGCCTCCAGGAGGATTTTCAAGAAAAGCCAGAGACTGAGGCCCTGCTGGCTCCTGAGGGCGGCGGGGGAGCTGCTGGAGTCCTGAGCGGGAGAAGGGGCGTCAAGAGGCAGCAGTGAGCCTGGGGCAGGAATCCTGGGGGTCCCAGCCCACCCTGAGTGCGCGGCCCTGGTGTGTGCAGGCTGGCAGGGACCAGAGCGGGTGGTGGTTAAGAGCTGGGCCTCTGGGCCCGACAGCCTGGCTCAGATCCCTGCCTGCCACTCACTTACTGTGTGACTCAGGCAGTTACTATACTTCCCTGTGCCTCGGTGTCCTTGTCGGTAAAACCGGGACTAGGTGAGTCATCGAGTGAAGCACCTAGAACAGCACCTGCACAGAGCAAGTGCTCAAGAGATTTTAGCTATTCCTGTGTCACTTGATGTGGAGAGTTACGGAGGGCGTTGAGACAGCAGGTGTCACCGAAAGACAAGGCCTAAACTTCCTCTGGGCTTCGAAGCTGGCCACAGGTTTATGGCCTAAGAGTGCGAGTGGGATGTCCAGGATGAGCAGAAGACCCTTCTGGTCACTCAGCCAGGGCTCATGAGCTCTGTCCAGTCCAGGCGGGATGATGAGAGGCACAAAGAAGGATCCTGCCTTCCATACAAGCCTCGGTCCTTTTCCAGGGCGCATGCTAAGGTGAGGAAGAGGCAGACGTGTGAGGAGGCGAGGGCCTGCCGGCTGGGGAGGAGGCCACCAGGAGTGTGAGGCCACCAAGGATTAGGGAAGTCACAGCACTGTGCTGTCTCCCTGCCAGCCTGCCTGCTGCAGCCCAGGCAGCCAGAGCCTGCACGGTCCAGCCCGTACTGCCCTCTCAGACTCCTCCTCAGAACCCCGTCCTCCAGAAACGCCTCTCCAGGCTCCTCTGGAATGCTGGGGACATCAGAATCCAATCCAGTCCTGTGAGGTTCTCCAGGCCCCTGGCCACAGGCCCAGTTTCCCTGAAGACAATCCGGGCCTCCTCAGGGGTGGCCCACTAGCCCCTCCTAGCACAGCCCAGGCTCCAAGACTGTCACTCAAGGCCGGATAAAAGCAGCAATACATGTGCAAAGTTGGTGTCACCCTGACACCCAAAACATAGGGGCCTCGGAAGTCACATCAGTGAGGAGGCCGAGAGCTCACCGCTGGGGGCGGGACATGGGGCATGTTCACTTTTTGCATTAAACATTTCTGCAACTTTTGCCAAATGCCTATATGAATTCTGAAAGCAGAAAATCATGCTATGTCAATTTTGAAAATAACAGGAAAGAAACCGTGGTTGTAAACTGAGGCTGCCAATTTACTCCTGTGGTTTATGGAAAGCTGACAGTTGACCTCAGGAGGTTAAGCAGGCAGAGTCCACCTTAAGTCATTCTGATAAAACAGGTTTTAAATAGTAAGTAGGCATACTCAGAAGAAAAGACAAACAGAATTGGACAAAGGAGAAAAGAGCAAAACAGGCAGCTGCCAAGGGACTTGACAGGAAAGAACATTCTAGCAGGCGGGGGTCCAAGGAAGGAAAGTGGCTGAGCGGGCAGTGAAAGAGGGGCCGCCCTCCCCTGCCCGCTGTCTTCCAGGGCCAGGCCCACGTCTCAACCCCAGGATTTCTGTGACAGCCTCTCAGTGGGTCTCCCTGGTGCCAGGCTCTGCAACTCCTCCTCTCAACCCACCTTCCACGTGGCCTCTGACCTTCCTCTAAGCCGTGTGACACCCACGTCCAGCACCCTCGGATGGCTCCCCACCCGCCACACTTCTCAGGGCACCTGAGGCCCTCCTCACTGTGGCACCCAACTGCCTTTCTGGTCCCATCTCCCCCTGCTCCTCTCTGCGGCCCTCCAGTGTAGACAAGCCCCTCCTCACCCACCTCCACCCACGCCCTTCAACACCCACCTGACACACCACCTGTCCAAAAAGCCCCCAGCCCCTGCCCAGGTGTGCTCGTCCCTCCTCATTACACTCACTTTATTGGTGTCTCTACTGGTGCTGACCTTGTTCGCCCTTATATCTTAGAGATTCTAAACCTTTTCCTGGATCCTGGCCCCTTTTAAGAGTGTGTAATGTTAGCTATGGCTCTTCCAGACAAATGCTCATACACACATAGAAGATTCCTGAATCCATTCTCAGGGACCAGGTTAAAGACTCCACACCCGACAGGTGTTCTTGGGGAAGGAAGGAGGCTGGGATCCAGGCACTCTTGGCTGGTGGGCCCCACAGGGGGCACTAGGGGGGACAGAACAGGGGCCACCCAGAGCAGCCTACGCAGGGTCCCAGTGCTGAGGGACGTGGCTGGCTGTCCCCAGCACAGAGGCAGAGCCTGCTCTTCCTAAAATAGCATTTGCTATAGGTTTCAGGAGTCATAAAATGTTCCAAGCCTCTGACCCATTAATGGCTTTTCTGGGAATTTATCCAACAGAAATAATCCAAAAGAAGCAAAAAGAGACATGTGCAAGAAGAACGTCATGGCAGCATCACTTACAGTTGTGGAAAAGCTACACGCAGCCCAAATGCCCAGCGAGTGGCTAGTTAAATTGTGACACATCCACTGGATGGGAGATTATGCAACCCTAAAACTGATGTTGATGCAAACTGCAGCCACCAGAAAACGACAAGAGAGAAGAGCAGGACATGAGACTGTATTCTGTGAAAGTGATGCTGGGCCCCTGCGCCTCTGAAGAAAGGCAGAAGAGTACGTGCAAAAGAGCAAAGGGGAATTTAATTTGGGGGATGGAATTAAGAGAAAACATTAAACATCTTTCAAAACGCTCTACGGTTATTATGCTGCTGCTGCTGCTTTTTTAAAATACTTTTTAAACTGGAAATAAACACAAAACATCCTGTTGTCTTCAGCTGTGACCGCACAGTTTTCTAGAAAAGGAGATCCGTGCAAGGCCACTGGGCGGGCTCCAGACGCCCACCTCTGCTTGGCTACAACCCGAGGAAGGAGACCGACGGCCAGGTAGGAAGCCAAGAGGAGATCACAGCCCCACAGCACGACGGGAGGTGGAGGCGGCGGTGGCCCTCTTACGGAGCCAGATGACAGAACCACCACCCTGGGCTGGCTTCTTTCTGCTATTCTCATGAACATAGCACCTCACCAGGCAAATGGACACCACTGACCAATATCAAAATGTCTCTTCTTCGCTAAAACTTTCCTGTCTACCCTATACTCTCATAAATGTAATATTGCCTCTATTTTGCAGGTGACCAACCCGAGGCATGGAGGCATGAAGTGGTTCATCCCAGGTTCCTCAGAGTCAGTGGCAGAGCCAGAACTAGAATCAGGGCTCCCCGACTGATGGAACGGGGTGGGGGGTTCCTCTTGACCAAAGGACATGTTTTGCACACAGCAATTCTCCCTCTGTAGTGGACACTGTTCTGCCATGAACATGAAGGAACAAGTGCCCAAAGCTTACCTAGTAAGGACCTGACAGTGCTGCCCTAGAAACCCTTCTCAGGACGCTTCTGTGGGCCCCAGTCCTTGTGCCGTTGAGTGGGGAGATCTGGCCGGCCACCCCTGAAGCGGGTCCCCCTTGCAGAAGAAGACCCAGCTGAGACCTCTGTGGGTGCCTCAGCATAGTGGCCTGGGCGGCAGGCCAGACCAGCCCTAGGCACCAGGGAGAGCAGGCGGGGCCAGCGGCAGGGGCCAGAATGCCTCCTGATGGTCAGCAGGGAAGAGAAGGAGGAGGGTGCTGCTGGGGTGGCCTGGAGGCAGAGGCCTGGGTTCAATCCTGGCTCTACACCCGCAGACCCTGGGCAGGGCATGCCCTCCCTGAGCGTCAGCCCCGTCCCCTACTCTCAGGCTGAGGGGAGGAGAAAGGAATGATGCTGCAAGGCCCTGCCTCAGGGACTGACAGTGGACTCTGGAAGTGACCAGTGGGGCCAAAGGTGAGGGCCCTGAGGTTCTGGGTCACCCCAAAGCTGCGACACAGTCCAGCTGCGGCAGTTCCAGGGGGGCTTGCCCAGAGCGGGTGCATGCTGGACCTCCCCAATAGCGCATGTGCAATGAGCCTCTGCCCAACTGACTGCAAGGTTAAGTCGGTGCGCTCGGCATCACTCACGCTGCTACCCAGAGGGGCAAAAACCTGCAGCTGAGTCCCTGGACGCCTGGGCTCAGGGGGTCCCCTGGTTCAGCTGAGCCCACCTGCAGGACCTTAGGCCTCATGACCCAGAGTCTGGCCCACAGAGCAGTGTCCTTGGCGTCACCAGGGGCTCACCCCACGCAGACCCTCTGGCCCCCATGCAGCTCAAGGACCCTCAGGCCACTCACGCCTGCATCACAGTTTGGAAGCACCACTTGAGGAGCACCTGAGGAGAAGGATTTGAAGGAAAGGAAACCGAGGAGGAAGGCCAGCTGTGGGAGTGGGAGCAAGGCTGAGCTGTGCGCCCAGAGCAAGATCCTGCCTCCCCAGGTCGCTGCTGGAGAGCCCTGCCTCCAACGTCATGTCTGAGCAGGAGGCAGGACCCTCCACCCAGGACTCGGGGACAAGAAAGGAGCAGAACACTTGAAACCCAAAGCCAGAGGACAAGACAGCGGTGAGATTCACGTCAAGGTGGAAACGGCCTCGCCCCTCCCGGGCCTCAGACTCACACCATCTAAGAGCAGAGGGCCAGCGCTCTGCCAGCTTCCTCTGAGGAGGCCACAGACGCCGTTCATCACGCTCCAGAAGACGTGGGAGTGGAGGGAGACAATGTGACCAAAGTCTGTCACGAACGAATGGAGGGGGGCAGAAGGAGGGCGCTCAACAATTTAGATAATCTTTTTATTTTTTCTTTGCCCTTAACCCTTTTTTATCTTTTTAAGTTAGTTGTTTTGTAATGTGATTTTCAAAACTGAAGTGAAACTGGCACCTTCATCTCTTTAAAACTCCTGGTATTTGGGGGCCGGCCCCGTGGCCGAGTAGTTAAGTTCACACACTCCGCTTGGGCGGCCCAGTGTTCACGGGTTTGGATCCTGGGTGCAGACCTACACACTGCTCATCAAGCCACGCTGTGGCAGCGTCCCACGTAGAAGAACTAGAGAGACTTACGACTGGGATATACAACTATGCACTGAGGCTTTGCCGGGGGAAAAAAAAGAGGAAGATTGGCAACAGACATTAGCTCAGGGCCAATCTTCCTCACTAAAAAAGCATACCTTTAAAAAAAAAAAAAACTCCTGGTATTTTGAATTCTAATGCTTATTATTCATCATCATGAGAATTTTTGTCATCAACTTCAGACACCTTCACATTGTCTCCCCTTTATGAAAATGACGGGAGCACAGAGGCCACCTTTCTCTGGACTATGGTGCCCTGAAGTTGTGGCACGTGGTGGCTTCACTCTTGGACTATGACTTTCAGTGGCAGTGTTTCTGGAAGTTTTCCAGAAAACTGGGCTGTGGGAAAATGACATTTCCTTACCCTGGAGCTACTTGTAAAATCTGATGACCAAAAGAAGGAATATAAGTTGGAGGCTGAAGAGACAGATACGGAGATAATAATGACAAATTCCAAAGAAAGCTTCAGTGAAGAGACAAAGCATTTTAAAAATTTAAAAATACTGAGCCAGCCCTGATGGTCTAGCAGTTAAAATTCAGTGCTCACTGCCTTGACAGCCTGGGTTCAGTTCCGGGCGTGGAACCACACTGCCCGTCTGTCAGTAGCCACGCTGTGGTGGCAGCTCATAAAGAAGAACTGGAAGGATTTACAACTAGAATATACAACTGTGTACTGGGGCTTTGGGGAGGAACAAAAAAGAAGAAAACTGCCAACAAATGTTAGCTCACGGGAAATCTTCCCCTGGAAAAAAAAATCTTGTCAGAGAGAGAAAAGAGTGGTTTCATCATCCAAGGCTGGGGAGGGTAGAACAGGGTCACTGACCTGGGGTTGGGCTCCTAAGGCCCCTCTGACCCCGGGCACATGCTTTGTCCCTTTGGGCTTAGTTCCTCATCTGTAAAATGGGTGATCCCTTAGTCCTCTCTTTCTTTGTTCAAAGTGGAAACTCTTCCAGAAGGAAAATTTCAGAAGATATGGAGGATGTATTCATAAACCGTGTGAACGGCATGTCACCAGGACAATTGGTTAATGTGGACTTTACTCCAGAGTGATCTGGTAAAATGTACAGGATGAACTTCAAAAAGGGTAAATGGAGTCATCTCTACTCGAGTCCCCAGAACTAACTGCAAGAGGATGGAAAGCTGGAGGCACAGTGTATCAACACCAGAGAGAAAAACATCCAGCTGTTTGAGATGCCATTAGATTTTAAATGAATTCACAGCATAAAGTGGCACCTCAACCAGCCCCTTGGCCCTTAGCAGGAGTTACGGTCCTGAAAGAGGAGGGGCTGGACCCGCCCCTCCCACCAGGCAGATCCCCTCCAAGGAAACTGATCACCTCGGCCTCCGGCCTCCGTCAGGGAGTGACCACGGGGTGAGGGAGCCTGAGCCGGGGCATCTGATGGTGGTGGGCTGGGCTGGAGAGCAGCCCAGAGAAGGGAGGGCTCCGCGGCCTCACAGAGCAACCTGCAAGCCTGAGGAAAGCTGCTGTGTGGAAGAGGGATGAGACTTGCTCTAGACTGCTGGGGCGCAGTCTGCTGTGTCCAGAGTGGGAGGAACTTTCTAAGAGTCAAAACATTCGAATAAAGAGCACGCTGCCCCGAGAGGTCGAGATCTTCCATCCCCAGACACCGCGAGAGGAGCTACAGGCAGGAGTCACCCCAGGATGGACGGGTGCTCCCGAGGACCGGGGATTCGGCCAAACTCCAGAGGTGGAAGCCTGGGGCGCTGAGACGTGGCTCCACACAAAGAAGGGAAGAAGGAGGGTAACCTGCTGCCTAGGGGCTCTCCCTGGCCCTACAGTGCTTTGATGGTTATCCTAAAAACCACCATAACAAAAGTCAAGGCCAGGACCCTCTTTGGGAAAAGAACCAAAGGAAGCCTGGAAAGAGAAAGAACAAGTCCTCAAAGTTTCTAGTAGGCTTTCTGGGTAGAGCAAAAAACTGCCCAGATCCTGGGAGAAGCCCCCAGGCCTACCCAGGTGGTGGGTCCGGGACTGGTGGGGGGGGGGCGGGGGGGGGCGGAGTCCTGGTCCCCGGGAGAAGAGGCCACAGCGGCCTGGGGCGGGATGCTCCGGGCTGGGCCTCCTCATCTGTACACAGTTATTTGCTGAGCTGCTCAGGCGAGCTGGGGGCCCTGGCCAGGGCGGTCTGTCCACAGGGCCCTGGCCAGACTCTGGGAAGGAAACGGTCAGGCCCCTTCTCCTCAGCGGAGCCTCACGGCAGACCTCACCTCTGTGCCAGCTCTGGACTGAGACAGGAAGGAGGCCAGCACCCTCCCAGGGGCCAGAGCCAGTACAGGCGACACTGATGAGGCATGCAGGAGTTAATTACAGCGGGGCGGCCAGCAGGCACTTGGATAAATGAGCTTGGCTCACGAGGAGCTAAGTTTCTACAACATCCTTGTAGAAGGGGCAGAGGAAGGGAGGCTGAAGTGGACAGAGAGCCCGGCAGTGCGCCATGGCTCTGTGTGTGGGGAGGGTGGGGTGAGCATGTGAAGTCTGCCTGTCTGTTTGAAGGATGTATGTGTCCTGTGTACACCCACGTGTGTCCTACATATGTGCTGTATGTACACACATACACAAACACACGTCACGACAACCCATCATAGGCCGTGAGCAGACCCACAACTGTCCGCAAACATGTCTGTTCTGGTCCTGATTTATCCAGATGCTTGGAGCTTCCAGGCCACGTAGAAGCCAAAAGGTCAGTGGATCCCACCAGGTGCCCAGCTGGGCCTGACAACCCGAGCAGAAGAGGCAGGAGAAGGAAGGAAAGGAAGAGTAGGACCCGGCCTGCTCGCCCTGGGAGGTCAGAGCCCAAACAGCTCCCTTCTCCCTGATGAGAAGACAAAGGACCACAAGGCGTGAAATCTGGAAACTCCAGCGCTGCCGTTTGTGTATGGAGCAGCAGCCGCCATTTAGACTAGGGGGCCCACACATGCTGCCCCCATCCAAAAGACATGGTCACAACCTCAGTCACTCAAAGAACAGTCACTGGTCATCCAGTCCCAGAGCTAAATGCTGGGAAGGTCAAAGGTAAACAGCACTCCCCAGAGCTCGGATGGGTAGGGCAGTCAAGTCACACGTGGAGTGACTGGTCCCGTGGGGCAGGAGTGCTTTGCTTTCTTCAGCCAAAGGCTGTGGGAGTTCAGAGGAGGGAGAGGCTGCGGAGCTCAAAACCAGCGTATCTTTAAACAAGACCCGCCAAGTGAAAACAGGCTCCAAGCCAGCAGCCCCAGAGCCTCCCAGGTTGACAGGCTCCAAGGGGGAAGCAGGCCCACACTTAATCCCAGTGTTGGGGGCGCCAGACCAACAAGTCTGCACCAGGCCATGTCATCTCGAATAGCACAGAAGCCACAGACCCAGGCGCAGCCCAGAACGCTCACCCTCCTCGAGCGGGAGAGAGGACTCTGAGCATGGGGGACTTCTGGTCACTTGTCTGGACTCCTGTGCAGTCCCCAGAGACAGGGCCACTGTGTGGGCCAAGGAGACTGCAATCTCAGGAGACAGCCATTTGGGCCCAAAGGTGGCCACGTGCGTGGTATCTGGAGCCCTCACCAAGAGGGCCTGGCACAGAGCAGGTGCTCCTTAGAGGGCTGGTGAGTTAATGAGCTGTCAGCTAGGAGACGTGGCCCAAGGGGCAAGCCATCACCCTCTAGCACAGCACTAACAGAACTTTCCGTGATCACAGAAATGGTCCATAATCTGTGCTGTCCAATATGGCACCACCAGCCAGCCACATGTAGCCACTGAGCACATGAAACGAGGCTAATGCAACAGAGGAAGTGATTTTTAGTTTTAATTAATTTTCATTTAAATAGCCACATACGGCTGGTGGCCACCGTATCGCACAGTGCAGCTCTAGAACACTTTAGCAACTAAGTCCAGGTCATGTGCCAGCTCTGAGGGACACAGCAGCTGATGGAGCACTGTGTTGAGGAGGATGCTGAGGTCGCATCTGTGATCAGTGGGATAAGTGCGGCAATGTCTGCTGTGGAAGCACAACACCCCTGCTTCCATCCTTGAGTAGAAGAGCAGCTCAATGCACCCCGGGCATGAGGGCCCAAGCCAGTTAGACAGAATGTCCACCTGTAAGGGGTTATGGTGGTTTGCCTTCACTCCCTTTGCCTCCTCCCAGTGAAGCAGTAAATCTCGCCAGTGCTTTTTCCAAATGCTGCTCCCACCTTCCTTTACTCTCTACCGCCACGGCCACCACTCCAGCCCAGCCCCCAGACCAGTTCTGGCTGGCCTCCTGACTCCATCCTTCCCACAGGACAGCACAGCATAGTTCTCAAATGAGGACTTTGTCCATCAACCTCCACCTCCACCCCCTACCCTCAGTCCTCACTAACCCCACCTCTGCTCCTCCCCCCAGATCAAGACCCCATTCTTCCAGCCACATACGTACCAGCTCCCCTCCCACTTCTGGAAAAGTCACCAGAGAATCCACATCCATCGTGTTTTTTAAATTTAACTCCAAACACACGTGTAAGTCTCCGCAGGTGGGCCCGCTGACGCCCCGCCTGCCTCCGCCTTCCCTCAGCTGTTCACACTCGCCCCGTGCTGCTCACTGATTTCCTTCTTGCTGTGTATCTAACAGTCACAGGATCGCAGCCTATCCCAGCCGTGGCCCCTGCCGGATCCTCTGTTTGCCACCGTCCCATGATGCTCCTGCCCGTTTGGGAACACACACCACATTCCCAACCACGCAGGCCAGGATAGAGGGCACTGGCTGAGATGCTGAGGCAGTCTCTAGAGTCGGGAATTTCCACCCGGTGCTTCCCTCTTTGCGCCCCTTAGCTGGCTTCCGGTAAGGCCCTGAGGGCCTTGGGGCAGAAGAGAGGGTGGGGGCAGGTCTGGGATATCTGTGGGGAGGAGCAATAAAGGTGACCTGAGATTTCCCGGGTGTGGTTTGGTTTCTAGCTTTCACTGAGCACCCCAGCATACTAGGAGGCACTGTCCTAGAGGGTCGGACAGCCTCACCCTGGCGGGGCCCATGGGGGTCTGCAAACGCAGGCACAGGCCCTCCAACCCGCAGACACGTGGTACGTGTTCAAAACAAGTCCCAGACATTGAGACCCCCAGTGTGTCCCCTCCAGCCCTCCATGAAAGCCTACGAGAGCCATCTCAGCCTTGTCCTGACACCCCCAGACCTGGGCCTCTCCCCATCTTCCCTGTCTCTGCAAACAGAACCCTGCCCTTCTAGCTGCTTCCAGGCTAAAATCCTTAGAGCCGTCGTTGACTTCCCATTCTCCCATCTCCCATTCCACCCAGCAGTAAATCCTCTGGGTTCTGCCTTCTAAACAATTCCAGAATCCTCGTCCCCCTCATCACCTCCATCCTGGTCTGAGCCACTATCCTCTCTCACTAAAATTACTGCATAGCTTCCAACTGGCTCCCTGCTTCCACTGTTGTCTCTTCTCCAGCAGCAGCCAGACTGATTCATTTGAAACCTACAACCCTCCAATATCTCCCGTCTCCCTCAGGGGAAAAGCCAAGGTCCTTACAAGGCCCTGTAGGATCTGATCTCCATCGCCTCCCTGCCTCACCTGCTACCTCTCATCCCTGCACTTCTGCTCCACTTGCACCAGCCACCTTGATGTCCTGTGAACATACCTCAGGGCCTTTGCGCTTACTGCTTGTCTCTCTGAACACTGCATGGCTCACACCCTCACTGCCTTCAGGTCTCTACTAAAATCTCACCTTATCAGAAAGCCTCCTCTGGCCACATGATATTAAGAGCAACCTCCCTTCACCCCGGGCACTCTCTGCTCCTTCCCTTGCTTTGTTTTTCTCCACTGCCCTTCCTCCCTCCCAACACAGCACAGACTCGCTTAGTATCTGTCTCCCCCATGAGAATCTGTTCTGCTCACAACATATCCCCAGTGCCTAGAGGAGTGCTTGAAATATCTGTGGCACGAATGCTCTCTTGTAGACATTTTGACAATCTTATCTGTTCCCACATCTCAGACAAAGAACTGGGGCTCAGAGAGCATAGTAACTGGTTCAAGGTCATGTGGCGAGTAAGTGGCCTCGCTGAGATATGAAAGCAAGTCTTACTGTGCACCCTGTGTTGGCAGATCTTTCCATATTCTAAAGCAGTTAGAAATATAAAGTTTTACATAGAATGTCCAAATTTTGAAAACTCTGAGCAGGTCAAACAAAACAGATACCGATAGGCCAGCCATGGTCCAGAGACCACTCACCTGATTCTCCTAGTTGGCGGATCTCCCAAACAGAAGCCCTCGCCAGGAGGAAGGGACTGAGTGCCGACTCTGATCCTGGGCTTGTCATGATGATTAAATGAGATAATCCAGGAGAAACAGCCAGGGGCTTGGCACAAAGTAAGCTTTCAATAAACCATCCCTCTAACTACAGAAAACTTCATTCCGACAGCCAGATGAGGGTGGGGGTGCACCACAACCCTGGCCACACCGGACCCAGACGGTAGACTCTACAGCTGTTTGGAGAGAAGAATGCTGGAGGATGGGACAAGGGCTCAGGAGCCTCCAGAGCCCAGCAGGGACCCAGAGCGGCAGCCACACAGCCCATCACCACCAGTGCCCGCCTCTCCCTGACAGCAAACGCCCTCCCACTGCCAGGAGCCCTCTGTGGCTCTGGAACAACCTGTCCTCTGTGGGCCCACCATCTGCGTTACCTAAAATGTGCACTTGTGTCCCTAAGTCCTGTAATGCTGGAATGAAGGATGTTCTATGAAATCCAAGAGGGGCACTAATGCAAGAGGAAAGCAACAGAGGCACCAATGCCTACTTCACACCATGGGAAATTTACCTGGTGACTCTTCTCAAACCAAGAGGCATTCAAGCCTAAAATAAAAACTAAAAAATGTCAAGACAGACTCATAGGTGGTTCTGAGACAAAGTTAAGACAGCAAGATCTTTCGAGGCTGCCAGGGGCGTTCCTCTGAAGCTCGCATCAAGCAGATGATGGGTTTGCCCCCCCAACATCAGGTGCTGGTAACCTGGCCACGCAAGGAGGAAAAGGCAGGGCCGCTAGGAAGCACGCTCCTCTGGCCCATCCCCGCCGCCCCTCCCCCTCTCACTAGTCCCCAGGAGGCAGGTCTCCAGCCCGACCCTCACTGCTGCTGGACAACAGGGGCACTTTGAGGGCTGACACTTGAAGTCCAACCCCAGGCCAGGAGGCAGCTGGCCCCTCCCTCTCTCTGTCGCCCTGACTCCCCTCTCCCTGCCAACCTCTGGAGAGAAGAGGGCTCAAGGTTGAGATCACTCCAGGCTTTCTCACAGCAAAAGGTCTCGAAGGGAGGAGTGAGGCAGGCTCGGGCAGAGGTCAGAGGAGGGACATTCAGGGAGGTAGGGAACTAAAGCTGAGCTTAGGAAGTGGCAGCATTCCAGAGTCCCAAGCTCTGGGGCTCCCAGGAGAGAGGGCTGACTCTCACAGTAAATGAGTGGTTCTTCCCTCAGAGACCGGCTCCAGGGCAGGAGGTCACCCACTTAGGGAAAGACTGGCACAAAGGAGAAACGCTGCCCGGTCACAGGTGACCTGGGTGCTGGCTGTAGTAGAAGGCGGGGCAGTGAAGCGGCTGCTGTCTGTGCATCGCCCCCCAACTGAATGGAGAGCCAGCCAGCACCCACCTACACCACGTTCCCAGGGCACCACAGAGGGAGACAACCCAGCCCGCTGGCTCTCACGGGGCTGGGTACCCGTCTGTGGTGCTCTGCATGGTCAGGCCTGGGCTCTCCGCCAGATGCCAGGGTCCCAGCTTCCTCCCCTCTGAAGGGGGGACCAAAGGCAGCCCTCTCTCCCCTGAATGAGGACAAGGCTGGTGGACCTAACGGAACATGATCTGAAGAAAGTGCAGGCCTCTCTCGGCCACCTCCGCTGTCGTCCCTCCATCTTCCCCCACATCCTCCTTCGACCACGTCCCACTTCCTGGGAAGTAATTCTGAGTATGTGATCCAGAAAGGCTCAGAATTCTGAGGGTTGGACCTGCCAACAGGTGTGTACGGGGTGGATTTCTTGGATGGCTGCTGTTGCCAGGTGGCAGTTGGGGAGCTTAGCAACCCTCAAGGTCCCCAACTAAATCCTGGAGTATGGTCACGTGGGAATGAAGAAAAACGACTCCAGTTCCTTCCTCTGGGCCTCCTGCTCTACCCTCACAGGCCCGTGGAGCTGAGGGGAGGCCGGAGCGAGGCCTGAAGTCCACCTCGGCAGCCCTGGGTCACAGGGAAATGCCATCGGACTGGGGAAAGGGTTAGATATGTGCTCGGTTGATGCAAAGGGAGCCCCTCGCATGCCAGGGTCACACACATAGAGCTTTAAATCCGCAAGACCTCACAGCCCCCAGGCCCCACCCCTACCTGCAGGGGCGGAAACAGCCAAGGGGACTGGAATCCGAGGCCCCACCCACTCTTCATTACCCACGTGCTCCCTTACCTCACGCGTCCTTCACCAGCCAGGCACACACACCCACCGACGAAGCAGAGGGGAGGCCTGCCCGCGAGGCCCAGGGCTGCCTCGTACCTTCCCAGGGGACGATGGCCACCCATCGGGAGTTGTCCACTATTAGCAGGAGGCTGGTCATCCTCACAAAGGAGACGACAACCTCCCAGGTGACAGCAGCAGAGGGAAAGGAAGGAGAGGATCCAGGATCGGATCCCTGGCACCAGCTCACCCCAGCCTCATCGTCTAGCTGAGGCGGACAAGGCCCAGAGAGGAGCCTGTGCGGGTGGAGGCCACACAGCTGGGAGGCAGACTCCCCCACCTCCCCACTGCATTTCCCCCCAAGGCAGTTTAGAAAATAAGATAAAACGTGAGACATGGACCCTGACAACTGAACTCTGAAAGGAGGCCTCCTCTGCAAAGGATATACTGAGAATTTTTTTTTAATTGGGAATATTTTTTAAAAGGCATTTAAAAGCTATGAGTACACGGGGGGCCTGATGTGGCACTGACCTCAACCGGCTCCTTAAACAGAAGCCACGTCCCAACCAGCTCCTGTTTCCTCTCCTGCTAGAACTTTCTACAGCTCCTTCCAAAGTGATTTGACGTCCATGACCTCATTTGTATTCTCAAGAGGGCTTTCATGGGAGGAAAGTGAAGTGGACAGAGCAGCCTCCACCAGCCTGCACTCGGCTCTGAACACAGCCCCGCGGACGACCCCGGGACGTAAAACCAGTCCAGAGGCCATGCCGCTCAAAAGGTCGGCCCCGATGCCCAGGGATGAGCTCCCTCCGTCCCCGCGGGAACCCTCCTAACTGGAACCGTGGGGAAAGGGGTACCCGCCCCAGCCGTCCTCCTCCACGCCCCTCCTTCAGCCAGTGTCCCCAGGGGCTGGGGCCGGCGTGACCGCAGCTAATAGCACTGAAGGGCTTCGCGGTTTCTGGGCTCATCTCAGTGCCCTTATTTCAAGTGATTCCCGAACAACCCCATGACACTGGTATTATTGTGAATCCCAATTTTTCACAAGACTAAACTGAAGACAGAGAGGCAAAGTGCCACCGTCACACAGAGAGAAGGTGGGAAACCAGGTCTCACTGTCCCCCAAAACGCTGGCGGAGATGCAAACCCAAAGTCCAAGCTCGCCAGGGGGTGTTCGCTGGCTGGCGCAGGCTCCGACTCCAGTGTTGGTCACAGCGAGGGGAACGCACAGGACAATGCTGTGGGCCAGGATCCCGGTCCTCGGTCCTTATGGGCCAGGACAGGAGACTGCTGCTCTGGGCTGTCCCAAAGCGCAGCAGCTGCCTTTCTGTCTGGGTTTAAAAATCAAGCTTGGGTATGGGGTTTTCTTTTGGAGTGATGAAAATGTTTTGGAACTAGATAGAGGTGTTGGCTACACAACACTGGGAATGTACCAAACTATACACTTTTATATGGTTAATGTTATGTTACGTGAATTTCACCTCAATAAAAATGAAAAAAAAAAGGCAAACCTGAAAGCCTTTTCTAACAGAGAACCCAATTTAACACATCATATTTCTTAAAAATTATTTTTAAAAGAAACCTCCAGATTATGGGAGGTTTTAGTGCTCTTTCCTATACTTCCCTGTATCTTCAATTTATCCAATAACAATAATACGATGGTAGGCAGTTTAAGTACGTACTAGTTAGCACTGTGCTAAATAAACACTTTACATTTAGCTTCCATAATAAACATATGACAGGCAGAAGACTCGATTATCTGGTTGTTAACTGCTATGCTTAATTGCTATATATGAGAATAAGGCGTTACTTATAATCAGGATAACTCCCTTTCAAAACATAGAAGAAAAAAGACTTGATGGAATATGCCTCTGTCAGTATTTTTTCTCTCTACACTCATGCATCATTTAATGATGGGGAAACATTCTGAGAAAAGCATCGTTAAGTGATTTTGTCATTGTGCGAACACCATAGAGCGCACTTCCACAGACCTAGGTGGTATAGTCTGCTACACACGTAGGCCGTGTGGTGCTAATCATATGGGACCATCGTATATGTGGTCCATCGTTGACTGAAACGTCATTATGTGGCGCATGACGGTACTGTTATTATTGTGCACCTATTTTATGATAAATTGATGATATGATGCCCTTCATAATGTTCATAGGATGCTGTCTTGTTAAATAAAGACTCAAAGTGCTGCTAAGGGCCATAGATCTGATTTTGTTTTGAAATCAAGTGTTTTCAGTAGCTTGGCCACCTTTGTGATTAGATCAGAGAGAGGTGTATACTCTAGCACCAGACTCCATGCTAGGCAGATGTAAATCTCTCTTGGTTGAATAAATATTGATGAAAAAAAATATTCGTTCTCTCAGGAATGATAATAATGGAAGTGTTTTTCCTGGCAATTTTTCTAAATGAGGGCAGTAGTGGTAACGGTAATGCCTTTTATTCTGACTAATACATACCAGCAAGGAAATGGGGAGTAAGGGAGGGGAGAAGAATTTTACCAAATATTGTACAATATAGGCTAAAACAGAAAAGAAACTCTTCCAAATCTCTGTTTACCTGGCTGTGACTTGAGCAAATGAGCACAGAGCAGGCACCAGCTCACAGGGCGGTACCACTGCCTTGGGGCCTGTTCCCTGTGGCTGAGGTTTTCAAACAGGCGTCCTTGGAGGAGCTACAGGGGTTCCAAAAGCAAAGAAGTATTTTCCAGACAAACAAGGAAAACTTCAGTGCCTAAGTGCAGTCTTATTCATGGCTGGGAGGAGTGTAAATTGTTTGAACCTCCACATGGGACAATTCGGTGATACTTATCAACGTTAAAAATGCACATGCCTACTTCCTCACAAAGTTAAACAGAACTCTCATATGACCAAGCAATTCCACTTCTGGGTATATACCCCCAAGAACTGGAAAGGAGGGACTCAAACAGATACTTGTACACCAATGTTCAGAGCGGCGTTATTCCCAATAGCTAAAAGGTGGAGACAAACCAAGGGCCCATAAACAGATGAATGGACAAACAAAATGTGGTATATACACACAGTGGAATATTATTCAACCTTAAAAAGGAATGAAATTCTGATACCTGCTACAACATGGATGAACCCTGAAGACATTAGGCTAAGTGAAATAAGCCAGTCACAAAAGGACAGACGTTGTATGACTCCACTTATATCAGGTACCTAGAACAGGCAACTTCATCAAGATAGAAAGTAGACTAGTGATTGCCAGGGGCTGAGGGAGGGGGTGGGGAGTGAGTGTTTAATGGGGACAGAGTTTCTGTTTGGGACGATGGAAAAGTTCTGGAAATGGATAGTGGTCATGGTGGCACAACGCTGTGAGTGTACTTAATGTCATTAAACTGTACACTGAAAAATGGTAAACTTTATGCTACGTATATTTTACCACAGCAAACATATGTACGTATAATTTTTAAAATGCACATGCCCTTTGACTCAGCAATTCCCACTTCTAGGTTTTTAGCCTTCAAATATACTTGCACATGTATGACATGGTGTCCCTATAAAGATATCTATTACATCAATGTTTGCAGTAGCAAAAGGTTGGAAATAACCTAAATGTCTACCTATAGGAGCCCAATTAAATAAGTTATGTTACTTCTCTCTAATGGAAGACAATACAGTCATTAAAAGGATGAGGCAATGCAATATGGACTCAGAACCCTCTCTAGGATAGTAGGTGAAAAGATGGAGTATAGAAGAGTGAACATACTACCATCTGTGTGTGTGTGAGAAGTCTCTATACACAGATCCGGAAATGAGTAGATACCTCTGAAAGGGTACACAAGAAAGAGGACAGTAGTTGTCTGAGGGATGAGGAAGTAGATGGCTATGCAGGGGCAAGGTTATTTCCCAGGGGATATCCTTTTCCACACCTTTACAATTTTATACCATGTACACTTTTAGCTATTCAAAAATAACTTCAAAAATTTTTAAATAATGTCCAACTTTTGCTCCTTGCTACGATAGAGGAGCTTATATCAGACAAACCTTTTAGCTAAGAACAACTATAAAAGCTGGATAAAATACAGTCATGCTCTGCATAATGATGTTTCAGTCAATGATGGACCACATATATGACAGCGATCCCATAAGATTAGTACCATATAGCATAGGCGTGTAGTAGGCTATGCCATCTAGGTCTGTGTAAGTACACCCTGCGATGTTTGCACAACAAGCAAATCACTTAACGATGCATTTCTCAGAATGTATCCTCATCATTAAGCGGCATGTGACTCTACAAAAGGACAGCTATCTGAAGGCAATGGGAAACAACCGAGGCAGCCAGGACTGGAGGGGACAAGACTGGTGAGAGAAGAGAAACACATTTAACTGAGCCCAACACACTCTGCCACTTTTTCCCCTTGAGACCAAGCTTGAGAAGCTGACCAGAGAGCAACGGCTAGAGCTTTCCAGGAGCTGGAGGAACAAGGAATGGCAAGCAAGGATTCCAAGGCAGAGGAGAGGAGAGAGATCCTGGAGAGAAGGGAACCATAGACAAGTGAGCCTGATTTTCTCTACAGTAATCTCCTCGAGGCATTTGCCGATCCCTCAGCTGCATGGGGCAAGAGACCAAGAATCCAAGCTCAAAGTGACAGCCAAGAGGCTAAACTCCAAGCAGAGTTTTGGCAGTCTCATAATGCCGGGCAGTTCAGAGTTCTTCAAAAGGAGGAGCAGTTTTTCAGTTAAGACCCCTAAAGGGCTATTTCCTAACAGGAAGCACAGAACAGAAACAGACCAGCTCTCAGACTAAAACCCAGCCTGAAATCTTCTCAACCCCACGCTGGATCAACGGGAGCTGCCCCTACCCTCACCGTCTGCCTCAAGAAACGTAAATCTTCTCTGGAGAGACACATCATTCAGGGCCACGACTGTTTTCCACACACAATATGCAGTGCTTAATAAAAAAAAGTCTAGGATGCCACGAGACAGAACAAAAATCAATAGAGAAAAGGAGCCCCATCGGTATTCCAGATATTATGGTTGTCAGAGACTTTAAAATAAATGTTTAAGATGTTCCAAAAAATAGATGACAAAATGGAGAACTCAACAAGAGAACTAGAATCTATTTTTTAAAATCAAACGGAAATTCTAAAACTCAAAAAAAATACAACACTAAAATTAAGGATTCAATAGATGAGCTCAAGCATTGATTTGACAAAGCAGAAGAGAGGATTAGTAGACTGAAAGTTAGGTCAGTAATGTTTGAGTCTGAAGCACAGAAAGAAAAAGAAGGAAGATTCAGGGAACACGGCAAAAATGTCTGATGAGGGTACCTAGAGTCCTAGAAGGAAAGGGGAGAATGAATGAGGCAGAAGCAACAAAAAGATACAGGCTGAAAAATTTCAAAACTGATGAAAGACATCAAGCCACCAATTCAAGATGCTCTTGAATACCAAGCAGGGTAACTACGAAGAGAACGCCAAGGCACATCACTGCAAAACTGAAAACCAAAGACAAAGAGAAAACTGTAAACGCAGCTAGAAGAAAAATACGCAGCACTTTACAAGGAGCAACAGTACGTCTGACAGCTGGCATGTCAACGATAGAAGCCAGAGGATAACGGAATGACACCTGCCAAAGGCTGAAAGTAAAAACTCGGCAACCTAACATTCTATATCCGACAAAAAGTGACTTTCAAAATTGAAAGCAAAATAAACAGACTTCCAGCAATGAGAAATGGAGAGAATTTACTGCTAACAGACCTCATGAAAAGTAAAACTAAAGGGAACTCTTCAAAAAGATGGAAGCACAGAAATGAGGAAGGAATGGAGCTCAACTAAGAGGGTAAATGAAGTAATGAATATTAACTGTGTAAAACTAGAATAATAATGTCTTGTGGGGCTTAAAATATATGTTGAATTGAACACATTACAATAGCCAGAAAGTGTTGAGGGGGGGAATAGAGGTTGTAAGGTCCTTGAATTGTGACCAGAGGTAAAAGTAGTGATTTGGGGTAGATGCAAACGTGTCATAATTGGCATTATTTCTTTTTTGAAAGATATTCTGCAGAATACACATTATCCTCAAGTGCATCAAAACCGATCGCATGCATGTACACCTCAAACTGTATGTCAATTATACTTCAATAAAAAACTCACGCGCCAGGTCAAAAGTCAAGCGCCAACAAATTTCAAAGGATTGAAATCATACAGAGTATGTTCTCTGATCACAGTAGAATTAAGCTAAAAATCAATAATAAAAAGATAACTCCGAAGCATTCCCCAGATATTTGAATATTAATTAACGTACTCCTAAATGGCACATGGATCAAAGGCATCTCAAAAGAATTTAGAAAATAGTTGGAACTAAGTGACAAGGGACATATGAAATATGAAAACTTGTGGAATACAGCTAAAGCAATGTAATGAGAGGAACCTATAGCATTAAATGCATGTTTTAGAAAAGAAATGCTGAAAATTAGTCACTTAAGTCCCATCCCAAGAATGTAAAAAAGAACACCAAATTAACCCCAAAGTAGAAGAAAGAAAACTACCAAGTTAAAAGCATAAGTTAATGAAATATAGAAATGTACGAAGAAAGCACCATAAAAGGTGTTTCACTGAAAAGGCTAAAACATTACTAAACCTTAGCAAGACAGAGTAAGAAAAATAAAAAACAGAAAGTACAAATTATCAATATCAGTACTGAAAAAAGGAACTTCACTACAAAGCCCATAGACAATAAAAGACAAAGAGAAAATACGATGAACATTATGTTAAAAATTTGAAAATTTAGATGAAATGGACAAAAGTTCCCGAAAAAACAAAAATCTTCTAAAATTTATACAAAAAGAAATACAGAACCTTCTATCTGTGAAGGAAATTGAATCTTCTCATAAGGAAAACTCTGGACCCATAGGGCCTCACTAGTGAATTCTTCTAAACATTTAAGGAACAACCCAAATCTTGCTCAAACTCTTCCAGAGACTGCAGAGGGAACACTTCTGAAATTATTTCACAAGTCTGGCATAACCATGAGACCCAAACTTGTCAAGAACATGGAAGGAAAGTAAAACAGCAAGCAGATTTTTCTTGTCCACAGTCACAGAAGTCCTAAGGAAAATACGAGCAAATTGAAACTCATGGTGGCAGAATTCCGGCCCTCCCAATGGTAACAGTGCTTTGCTCATTCCCAGAGGGATTCACACGTGTTATCCCTTTTTACCCAAAGGTTTTATTATCATCTACACTTTATATATAGGGAAACTGAGGCCCAAAGAGGTAAAGGAACTAGCTCAAGGTCACACTCAGGCTAGAGCTGGGCTAGACAAATTCATTCCACTTGACGCACATTTACAGACACCTGCCGCGTACCCAGCTAGGCCTGGGATGGACGTCTGGGCCTGTCCTCTCCAGCACTGCCTTCTGCCTTCCTGGAGTTCTTACCCCTGGGCCCAGTGTGCTCTGCTGCCACAGCGCTGGGGCAGGTAACACAGGAGCAGCAGCGTGGCCTGGGCAGGCTGCCGGCGCCCCCTGGCTGCTCCACGTTGCTCGGGAGGCTGGGAGCACACACAGGGGCCCTCTCTGCCAGTCCCCAGGCTCCCTGCGCTGACCCTGCCCTGAGGGAACATAAGGCACTGGGCGTGAGACAGCGGGCCTCACAGCCTGTGCACTGCGCCCTGACTATCATCATTTCCAAGCTCTACAAAACACTTCTGTCTGTGTTTCTCATTTGACCCTCAGGGAACCCTGCAAGATGAGTTATCAATACCCCCACTTTGACTAGCAATACCCCCACTTTGGAGTATCAATACCCTCACTTTGAAGTATCAATACCCCTACTTTGCAAATGAGGAAAGTGAGGCTCCAAGGGGTGGATAACTTGTTTAAATTATCTACGCAGAGAATACCAGAGCCAGGGTGAGACACAGGGCCTTCCTCACCACCCCAGGAGGCCCCCATCAAGTACTGTTCAGTGTGATGGAAGACGTCCTGGATTATATGACACGAGACAGACAAGATCGACACAGACGCATATGCTGAAAACTGCACCAAAACTGTATCAAAAAGAACTCCCCAGCCTAGCTAAGCAGTAACACATGTATTTTTTTTTTAATGTAAAGAACCCAAAGGGATGTCTTCACAGTACAAGACATCAGATACAAACAAGACAGTATAAAAACACAGAAATTGAAGAATGCCTTTCAAGGGACCCAATAAAGACATAAAGCGGGATTCTTTAAAAACATGCAGCCACAGCAGCCCCTCAGGAAGCACATGATGCAGAAGGGGGCAAATACGATGAGCTGCTGAGCCTGGCTCTTTGTCATAACGGAGGCAGGGAGATTCCTTTTCCAAAACTTGCCTTTTGAAAGAGATGAGTCCAAGGCCCAGCTCAGAAGCTTCTAGATCTCATTGGCAAACAGAAAGAGAAAAAACATCCCCAGGACAGAGGAAGCTGGGACCCATCAGCTAAACGACTCATTGTGTGCCTTCAAATAGCACCGTCTAAAAAATGTGAGGCCCGCCAAGGGAAGCCCCCGGCTGAGGGTTCCAGAGAGGCCCCCAAAACAATGACTCCGTCCACCTGAGTTGCAGGGTCCATGGAAACAGCAATTTTAGAGAACCCAGAGCAAACAGCACCACCTGAACACAAATAACATGGTACCCAGAGCAGAGAATCATATTTTCAACCTATGGAGTTTGTCTGTGAAGAAGAAAGAAACTTATGGACAACAGGAAATTGGTGGATGTCATTTCTGGGGACCTTCAAAAAGCATTTGAGATGAATCCAGACCAAAAACTATTTAAAAGACTGAGTCACATGAGAACCAAGAGGTTCCGTGGTAGATCAGGCTGGAGTAAAGCCATTGAGCAAAGAGCAGGGACAGCAAGAACTTCTCTCGATGGAAACATGGAAAGAGTAGGGTCCCCAGGGATTGGGCTGGTTTTCAAGGAAGTGGGGAGATTGCCCCGAGTGTGAAGGAAACTAATGCCCCTGGGCGGAGGGGTGAGCGGCTGATGGACTTCACCCAGAGGAGCCCCCGAAACCAGGGATGGGTCCCCCGCTGCAGGGAGAGCAGCTCTGAGCACACAGTAGGTGTGCAGTGCGAATGTGCCATGGAATAGGAGGCAGTGGCAGAGAGAGGCAGAAGAGGAATAACACGAAGTGATGCCCGTGGAAAGAACTGAGACACCAAGCCCCAGGGAGCCCCATGGGCCCCGTATTGCACTGGGCTCAGTCCCTCCCGAGGGGCCCCTCCTCCCCAGTCACGGTCCCTGAACCTGGGCTCCAGGCCGGACTCCCCAAAGGCCACCCCAAAAGAGCCTCGAGAGGCCGGGAGACTCACCTGCTGCTGGCTCTGCTCCTCCAGGTTCATCTTCACCTCCAGCGACTGGCGGGCCTCCAGGAAGGCCTTGCGGTGCTTGCGGTCCGCCATGTAGTAGGACATGACGCCCACGCTGATGGCGCACAGGTAGAGGAAGACGTTGGCCAGGATCTGCGCCCCGAGGGGAAGAGAAAAGGACAATGGTGAAGGCACATCCTCAGGAGAGGGGATGGAACAGGTGGGGCGGGCAGTCAAATCCCAGGTCACCTGGTGTCCAGGGAGGGCCCCAGCAGAGCCTCTGACCTCCACAAGTGGATGGGTGACACCCAGCCACGGGCGTGGCTCCAGGCTGGTTAAGGGGTGCTGTTCTCCCTCCTGCTTTACCTCTTGGGTAAACGGGCCAATCCCGGCCTGAGCAGCCCCTCTGCTACCCACTCATTGATGCACTCACTTGTTCAGCCATCACTCACTGAGTGCGTACTTATCAGGTGCGCTTAGATGCTATACTGATGGCTTGGGGAGGAGAGCGAATGAAGCCCAGATCCACCAGCCCGGAGTATACAATCCTAAAAGCCAGGCTGGTCATATGGAACGTCACAGGAGACCTGAGGCAGTCCTGGGCTGATTCAGCAGTCGCCATGCTACCTTACACGTGTGCTGCAGGTTTACAGGTTTCCGGGATTCACATGCATCCTCTCAGCCAACCCCACCTGCCAGCAGGTGAGGGGTGGCCAATGCCAGTATCCAGGTCCCATGAGGAACCAAAGTTACAGGTGGGGAAGAGGGGGTTATGCGACCTGACATCCGTCCTGCAAGCTCAGTGCATTGGCATAAAGGGGTTCTTTAGGCATCAAGAGCCTGTTTCCCCACCCTGGCATCCTGCAGTCTCCCCTAGGTGTCCCTGGTTCCCAGCCCACTCCCACAGGCTGCAGGGACTGCAGACCCAATCTCCTCCTGCCAGAGGTAACAGTGGGTATGGACCTGAACATCCAAACCACTCCTGGTTTCCTGGCACTGGCTGCTGCTGGCTCCAATCTCTGACTCTGATTGGGCCCCACCTGGGGCTGGACCAGGTGCTAATTCCTCCCACTTCTCCAAGACCACTGGCCAGGAGCCTTCTCCAACAAGGCCTGTGTCCTGGTCTGGCTCCTCCCACTTCCCTGATGCCAGCTCACTCCCACCCCCTGAGGCTCCCTCCTATCCCCCCTAATTCCCTGAGGTCCCGCCATCCCTCCTCTGTAGGGTGTGGCTTCTCTGGCAGGAGTGTGGAGTCGAGATGCAGGAAGGGAGGCAGAATTCTCAATTTCAGGTTGGCCTGGTGGAATACAATGGATTCTGGGGTAGGTGAAAAACGCAGGGGTGTCAATTTAGATTTGTAAACAAGCTGGTTTATTAGACAGTCAGGGAGGTGAATTCTGACACTAATTCTCTGGCTACTCTTGGTGACGCTGCATCCCCTCTGACTGTTTTTGTGTTTCATCAGGGCTGATCAATACTGACCCTGAGGACCCGTCACCCGCCAGCCCCCCCAGCCGAAAGTTCCTGCCATGTCTGCACTTAGTCACCAGTGCTGAGCCCGGGGTGGGGTGGGGGGTCATCGGCACTCACCAAAGGCCGGCTGAGTCTTGAATGACTGAGTGGGTGAGCGGTGCTGGTCTCCAACTCACCAGGTGCAGCTTTCACAAGCGTCTTAGATGGCTGGTTCCAGAAACTAAAGACCAGTTGTATTCTTAGGACTGGAGAGCCCTGACCACCCACACCATTCGTGGGCAAGCAGGTGATTTCAAAGTCCTATGGAACATCTCCCTGCACCTTCCAGGAGGGCATGACAGCCCACACCTGTCTGAGTGGTGGTATGAACATGGCCCCAGGGCACTTATTTAATATCCAATAATCTGAGAGTTGCCAATTTATGTTCAGTAAATCAAAGCAAATCACACAGACCATGCTGGGTCGAAGCCAGTCTGGTCTGGGGTCTGGGAACCTCCACCAACCCAGAGGCCACCCTCCTGAGGCGGCTGTATGGCCTTGGAAATCCGCCTGCCCCCAAGTTCGCAGCGCAGGAAGCTGGCTGACAAGGGTCGACAGGGGTGCATCCTCACTGAGCAGCGGCACTTGGCCGAAGCCCACATGGGGTCCAGATACAGCGGCCACCAGGGTCCCCAGGTTCATGGGCTCTGGGTCCTGGAGGGCAAGGGAGAAGCTGCATGTAGAGGAGCCACACGTCTGGACCCCACACCCACCTGTGTCAGCAACTCTAACCGGGGGCTCCAGACAAGACAGGCTGCTCTGGGGCCACAGACCCGTCTGGCCCTGGCCACCACCAGCTTGGGCTGTCACACTGGCTGGGGACAGAGCTGTGCACCCGGGGGTCTTCCTGACCCCACGGACAGGCCCTGCCCGACCACTTCATGGGGTGGATGGGGCAGACTCGGTATGGCGTACAGTGCCGAGCTGGCGTCAGGAATGAATTGTCATCAATACCATCGGGCGTCCACCTAAGAAAATCAAACCTGCTGTGCAGACCGTCAGAGAGGAACTCTAGTGGCAAAGTTTCAGACCAATCACCACCAAAGACTGCACCAAAGAGTGTAACAGGATTCAGGTTTGGTTCATGCCTGGGGACCGTCTATATAGGGCAGCATTCCTTTCACTGAGCTGTGCATATTTGAAAATAAAATCTATTCTTGCTGCATTGTAGGTACATACAGTATAGAAAATAAGCTCAGGAGGAGCCCTGGACTTCGGCACTGCTCCTTGCTAGCTGGGTGATCTTCTGGGTCAAATAACCTCTCTGAGCTCGTTTCATCATCTATGAGATGAGGGGTGGACTGACTCATCTTGAAGGTCCCTGCAGTCCTGACACTGTCTGGTCCTCCTCAGACCTCAGTTGTGAGGGCAAAGGTTGGAACTGGAGATGACCTCATCCAGAGAGGCTGGGGGGAGGAGGCTGGAGAGAAGGGGAAGCGGGTCGGTTCCCAGGTTGGCCAGGGAGCCACACTGCCTCCCGTCCCCTGAGCACCCTGTCAAGAGGCCTCGTCCCCTTCCCAACCTGCGCTCTTTGATGTGGAGGCAAATGGCTGCCTCTGGGCCACAGTCATGTGGGTCCTGCAGGTCCCTCCATGCCTAGGAGTTCCCTCCTTGCTTCCCAGTGAGTTCGTCTGTTTCTAGATAATTCTCCTGGGAGTCCCAGGCCTTGGGTTTCTTAGAGCTCCCCGAATTCTCTAAACTTGCCTCATCTGAAGAAAAGGCCCTCAGGGGTGCTGCTGCTCTGTTCCACCCAACCCTTCTCTCCCACATGGCCATGACCACACATGGCTACAAGGCCTGGAAGGAGCTCAGCAATCCTCCAGCCGGGAGGAGAGTAGGGGGAGGCTCCGCCAGGACCCACAGGCGGACTCCCAGCTCCAAGGCCAGGACACACATCCAACAGGGTGATGCGGCCAAGGGAATGAGACCTCCAGCCGAGGAAGCAGGGGTCCGCTCTGGGGAAGAAGGTTCGGGAGGCGGCAGGAGGAGCTGTGCTACTAGTGGACGAGGGCTCTCAACATGGTGACACAGTCACCTGGGGTGATGGTCACCCGGCTGGCTCCACCCCAGAGGTGCACAGCAACCAGCAGGGCGGGCCCGGGCAGCCATTTGTAAACGCTCCCAGGTGACGTGCAGCCAGGACTGGGAGCCCCTCTCCTGGCCTCAGTTTCCTTGGTTGTAACATCATCTCACATCACAACATTATGTCCTAGACACAGGCACCCACTTATCTGCCTCATCTCATTTAATCTTTACCAGGCAGGTGGTATTATTCCGATTTTACAGGAGAAGGAAATGAGATTAAGCAAGGTCTCAGAACTAGAGGACAAGGCTCCCTCCCGCACTCATCTCTTACTCCACGATGCAAAACCCAACCCTCGGCTGACTTACATATTTATGGCCCCTCCTTTCCCCAGAAAGATAACATACATTCTTAAAACTAAAATTAAAATTGCATGAAGACACCAGCCCTAAAGCACTTATGTGTGAGCTGCTGGCATTTTTAATCTGAAACAAAGTAGAAGGTCTAGAGATTTCCACAGCTTCCATCCATAATGGTGGCCATTATCTCCAGGCTCTTAAAATTCAGAAATTTCCTGTTTCATATTTACAAACATAAGTGTGTCCACCTTAGCAAACTGGATGTGCTCCTCAAAATATGTTGGGAAAAGAACCAGTTTCGCCCCTGCGGCAGTGCTGAAGCCCAGCGCTGGGCCTAAAGAAACAAGGGTGACTCCCTGACCCCAGGAGGCCGTCACTGGCCAGAGAAGGCCCAGGTGCAGGGGAGGACATGACGACAGGAGTGGAGTGGCTGTCATTTCTCTAAAACACTTCCATCAGACTGCCTCTCCTGATACTTTGGGAACTGCAGGCCTAGGACAAACTCTGGCCACCAGGAAGCTCGAACCCTAGCGAGAATCTGAAATGTGTCTCTCATGTGACAATGTCTAATGGGCATCTCCAAATGGAGCCTTGCGCCGTGCTGGTCTGGGTTTACTTTTCCGTTGCTGCCCCTCCAGGGGGAGGGGGCACCTCCTTTTCAGACCTGGTCTCTTTCTTCCTCCAGGGCTGCCTTCCCTGCACCCACGTATGAGCACACACCTCCCCCAGCCACACCCGGACCCCCCAGCAGGCCCCTCTGCCTCCTCAAGAGCCCTCCTGCCTCCTCTAGCAGACGGGGCACCGGGAAGCCTCCCAGGTTGTCCCCCTCACCCCTGAGTCCCCACATTTCTGGAAGACGCCGGCATTGGAGAGACGGGGTCTGGACACACGCTCAGTGAACAGGCATGGCGGGAAGGCATCTCCGTCTCTATCATCAATAATGACATCTCAGGAGAGCGCCAGCTGTGCGGTTCTGCACACAGGACATCTGACCAAGAGAAGAGACCAGGGAGGCGCTCCCAGCCGGGCAGAACTGCAGGCCCACAGGAGCCCTGATGTGCAGACCCTCACTCCCCCACACGGTCCGGGGTGGCCTCAAGCTTGACTCCCACGCCTGACTTCAATCTCGGGGTGAGCCCTGTGCACCTACAAGGCTGAGAGGCCCCGCTCTGCTGAGAGGGGCAGCAGTCTTACTTCAAAAGCACTGTTCTTTTTCAACACAAGATTTAAAAAGAATGAATAAAATGAATGAATCTCCCAAGTGGGTAACATTCAGACCAAAGCTTCCTCGAGCCCACGACAGCTGGATAAAGTGTTTATAACACCCCAGCTCAGAAAGGCAGCCGTGAGAAGAGTCCCCCACAAAACCCTTCTTCCTGGAATTTGATGAATCACAATATCCCGCACATTCTCTAACAGCCCAGGGGACTCGCGCTGCCCTAGGCAGGGCTTCAAAATGGAAGTCACCCCCTGGAGGCAGCTGGTGGCTCCAGTGCCTAGGCTGACCCCTCCCTACAGGCTCATGCCGGCCTGCAGATTCCAGAACACTCCAGAACTGGGGAGGAGAAACCAAGGGACAGAAAGCTGCTCTGGGGTGCCCGTGTCCACGTCGGCCGCCCTCAGAGACCTTATGATGCTCTGCTGCTGGGGGAAGGCTGCGCTGGAGCCTCTGTTCATTAAAACTAACTTAGATGTTTTGGAAAAAAATCTCCAAGGAGCTGCAAGGCAGGAAGGAGCAGGGGAGACGGCACCTCCGCAGGCAACCAGCCTCCCCAACCCAAGGAAGCCCAGCCAGAGTCTGCATGGCAGCCACACAGTGCCCGTGGGGTCCCCACCTCTGGAGCCATGCTCGCTGCAAACCCTTGGGGGGCCTACTGGTAGAGGAATGAGTGGCAGAAAAAGGTCGGGCTGTGTAGTCACATAGACCAGAGGCTGTGTGGCCTGGAGCAAGTCACTTAACCTCTCTGAGACTTGGCTTCCTCAGTCTCCCAGTAACCCTGACTGCCTTTCCAGTAAGATTAAAAGAGAGATTCTATGCACCACCACCTTGCACAGGGCTTGGCACAAAATATGTTCTTAATGACTTTTCCTTTCTTTTCTTCCAGAAGGGAGAAGGCAAATTAGTACCCAGTAAAATATTTCAATGAAGTTTTACAAAAGCCTTCATCTTCACTGTCATATTTGTTTGTCACAACAAGCAAAGTTTTCTTATTCTCATTTTGTAGAAGAGACTTGAAGCCCAGAGAACTTAGGTTACGAGCCCACAGTCTCCCAGCCGTGCTGAGACTGGAACCCAGATCCCCTTCCTCTTTTTTTTTTTTTTTCCTAAAAGCACGGAGTTTAAGTTTCAAGACATTAAAAAAATCTGTCCCATCTTAGGGGACTGAACATCCGCAGCCAGCCTGACCAGGCACGTGTGGCCGCGAGGCAGGCCCACTGCTGCTTTCTTGCCCAGCCAGCAAGCACCCCACCCAAGCACACATCCAGGGCTCCTTTCCCCAGCTTACTGTCTCCCGAGCTGAACTGTGATGAGGGTCAGCAGAGGCTGGGCATCGTCCAAGGCACTGGGGCCCCCAAGGAGCACAGAATCCAATAAGGACCTGGAGCATCTACACAGGTAAGGAGGTCTGCAGACAGTGGGGTGACTCTCTTGTGCTGCCCTGGAGCAAACTCTAGCATCACTGTGCCAAGAGATGTCTGGGGTCTCCAATAAACACAACCTTATTCAACACAACGCAAGGTTCAAGCCTGGGGACACCACGGACATGCCCTTCTGAGCTGAGCTGGGCGTTTGTCAAGTTTCCACCACATGCCTCACAACGAAAGGAACTCCAGAAGTTTCCTACTTGTTTGGACATACCTCAGCTAAAAGACATGCAATGTCCACCCTCTTCCAAAACAAAGACTTCCAGGACAGGCATCCAGCCAACTTGACATGTCACACAAGGTCTCTCATGACCTGCTGTGTTGCGAGAATAGCTTCTCAGGTTGCTTACCGCAGGGGCCCCACTCTGCAGACTCTGACACGATGGTTCCCCCAGAGACGTGGATCATGGCAGCCCTGACAACTGGGCCCTGGGGTCACTCTCGTGTCTTGTATCTGGCTGCTGCCCACCAGGCTCCCCTCACTCCAGCCACACTGGGCCTCTCTCCAATCCTCTAACAAGGTGCTATCTCAGGGCTCTACGTCTCCAACTGGAACATTCCTGCCCCACCTCTGCCTGTGGAGGGCCTCCCGTTGTGATGATCCCCTGACTTAACCCAGGCCAAGCACGCAGCACACACCCAGGCCTGGTCATCTCCCAGGAAATGACAGTTACAGTTACTATTTCAAGACCCAGCTCCAACGCCCCGTCCTGATTCCCCAAATAGAACTATTCATTCATTCATTCATTCATTCAAAGATTTAGTGAATGCCCACCCTGTCCCAGGTAGGTGCTGGCATTTAGCAGCGAATAAGGCAGAAAAAGCCCCTGCTGTCATGAAACTGATGTTCTGGTAACAGCAGACAAATAAGAAACAAATAATTCAACAACGACAGCATCAGAGCCCAGCAGAGAATAGAAAGGATAAAGTGACCGGGTAGCTGCTTTAGACTGGGGAGTGAAGGCAACTGCTGGCCCCAACGCTCACTCCCCTGCACAAGTACTACACAGCGACGCCCTTGCCACGGCCTCACGGGCAGGGCAGTGCTCTTCCTCCTGCTGACTTTGACCACGAGACTTGCTTTGGCCAAATGGATGTTAGTGCATATGACGTGAGCAGAGTTTTGAAATACACTTGCTCTTCCTCTTGCACGTCTGCTGGCACCATGAGAACAATATGCACCCAAAAAAGCTCACTGGTGCAGCAGAACGAGAGACCTACAGTGCAGAACCAAGTCCAGCTGAGCCCAGCCTAGATCAGCCACACCCCAGCCAAACCATACATGGGCGAGTGGTGAGAAATGTGCAGTTGTGAGCCAACTGAGTTTTAGGTTATTTGTTACTCAGCATTAGGTGAAAACAGCTGACTAAGACACATCATTAGGACAGATCTCCCTGAAACAGTGTCATTTAAACAGAGATATGAATGACAAAAAAGACCCAGCCATGGGAAAAATCAGAAGAAAGAGCATCCTGGATGGAGAACATACTAGTGCAAAGGCTCTAGGACACACACCTCTTTTCCATGAGACACTTCCTTTCCCCACGCGCCCCCTGATGCATCTGTGTCTCTCTCCCCGACCAGGATGCAATAAGCACCTGAGGTCAGGGTGCAGCTCTTACTCACAGTTGCATCTCCAAGGCCTGGCACAGCTACTGGCATGTAGCAAAAGTGAGCTGCATGAACGGCTACCGTAGTAGAAAGAAGCTGAAAGAAGCGTTCATGCTCCCCTGAGATGTTCCTCTTGATAACAAAGCCAAAATCAAACTAGAGAAAGGCCAGGGCAGTGGTTCTCAACCAGTGGTGGTGGGGAGCGGAGGGGTGCTCTGGCCCCTCTGGGAGCCATCTGGCTGTGTGCCTGGGGACATTTTCAATGGTCACAACTGGAGGGAGGGTGCTCCTGGCATCTACTGGGTGGAAGTCAGGGATGCTGCTGCTGAACATCTGACAATGCACAGGACAGTCTCCACAGCAAAGAATACTCCAGCCCAAAATGTCAACAGATCCGAGGTCAAGGAACCCTGGCCTAGAGCAATGCCTTCCTTCCTTTTTGACTCCTGAGTATTCACAGGAAACTTTCCTAAGCTTTTTTATTGAAGAATTTATTGAACTCTTTCTTGGGAACAAGCAGACTTATTTTTATATCAATTGTAGACCTTGTGGGCTAAGAGGAGAACACTACTGACACTTGCTGAACCTAAGGACCCAGGAGCCTGATAAACACCCCCACGATGGAAAGCAGGCCCAAGTCACAGGGGCAGAGACGATTACGACCAGAGAAGGCCTTCTGGTCTACCTCCCTGCGGGAGATGCCAGAATGAACATCTCACACTTAGCATTTTATACTGACCAAGAGATTATTCACTTGAACTCTGTAGACTAGGTTAGGAGGAGTCAGTCAGCCCCTAAAATTTGGGGCAAAATTATGTCTTGCCCTTTTCTGGGAAGCAAAGTCCACTGCTTTCACCAGATTCTCCAAAGGGTCTGTTAGCCCAGATGATTAAGAACCACAAAAGCAATCAAAAGCTGCCCCCTCCCCTGTGCCTTCACCACAGAAACAGAAAACACCAGGTCACAGCACTTTGCATCTCCTCTCATTGACGGGACCCCACTAGTCAGCAACCTTGGTCCTTTTCTCCTGGCCAAATAATGCCAATTCTACTTAAAGGACTCTATTTTAAAATGTTTAATCACGTTTGGCTTCAGATCCTTTTTAACCCTACAGAATTCTCTGTGAGTGGCAGGCCCCAGGCTGGGTCCTGAAGAGTGAAAAATGACCTCAAGGAGCTCACATCTACTGGGGCAAAGAAGCTACTGGAAATGGAGGAAGCACAGAGTGAGTGTGAGGGAGAAGAAGGTAGGTTAGCAAAGGCTCCCGAGAGGGAGAAAACTTGGGCTGAACACACTCGATTGTGGGCTTTCGCATATATTGACAACACGGAGCTTTTACATACATTTCAATATATAGATTCTGGCTGGTAAAGGAAATTTAAGCCAATTTCTAACTGATGACCAATGTTAAATGAACAAAAGGCAAAAAACAGAGCCAGCCCTGATGGCCTAGCAGTTAAAATTCGGCGCACTCCACTTCGGCAGCCAGGGTTCAGTTCCCTGAGTGCAGAACCACACCACTTGTCTGTCAGGAGCCAGGCTGTGGTGGCAGCTCACACAGAAGAATCAGAAGGATTTACAACTAGAATATACAATTATGTAGTGGGGCTTTGGACTGGGGGAAAAAAAAGAGAGAAAGATTGGCAACAGATGTTAGCTCAGGGTGACTCTTTCCCAGGAAAAAGAAAAAGCCAAAAAATAATAAACTATACTGTCTGGGATTAACCAGAATGACAACAGGCTTCCACTCTGCCTGCTCAGGTCTTCTGACCTCTAGCAATACTAGCTGCATTTAGTGCACAGACCCTGACTTTCTGGAATTGTCTCTGAATGACCTTGAGAACATATGTACCAGCCTGGAGAGAAAGGAACATAAAATCTGGAGACAGAAGATTTTTAGAATTCCAGAAATACGATCATCACGCATGTGAAAAAATGGAAGGAGATCACTAATGACAGAAAGACAAGGCCCTTCCAGATGCAGCCTCGGAACAGAGCGAACCCTTGGGACACCAGGACTCCCAACCTCGCGGTGCGAAATGACTCAGATCTTGAGAGTAAAGCTTTTTCTAGACTCTCAGCTGCAGCAATGGCATTACTCCTCTCCTGAACCACGGCGGCTCTGTGGGCAGTCGATCTCCTGTTTCCTGTCCCTTAGCGCTGCTTAGGCTCACTCAGCAGCCCTCTTTCCGGCAGCCTCAGACCCTGCCCAGGGACAGCTGGGATTTTTTTCAGTCGCTGGTTCTGACTCAATCCTTCAGGGCTTATTCCTCAATTGTTGTTTTTCTGGCATCTCGGAATGCCAGGTGCATCGGCATTCCGAGGGGAACAGGTTAAGAATGCATAATCCTGGGTCCCACCCTGCCTGCTGCGACCGAGGAATCTGCATTTCGCACTCCCTTGGGTGATTCTGTTCTATGGAATCACTGTTCTAGGTCGTGAGGTAAATATTCAGACAAAAAGTCAAGATCCTCAACCTTGCTGGTTCTTTAAACCAAGCTCTCAGTGGCTGTGACGACTTTGGGTCACCTCCCCGTGCCCTTCTCCTCTTTGTCTTCTGTCCACTTATTCTCTCCTTTTCTGACAACCTTCTGATCCTTGGCTCACTGTCACCCTGAGTAACCGTGCCACCTCATTATCCTTTTCCTATCCGACCAACGTCTCCCCCACACATCCAAGGCCACAGCCGCTGAGATCTCTTCCCTCTGTTAATGCTGTTTCATGCATCCTGCATCTAATTCAGTTCCTGGTTTTCAATTCAGATTTTTAACTTTTCTAAGTTTCCTTCTCATTGTCCCAACCCTTTCTCCTGCAGCCCCCATCTCCCGACTCTTGGCAAAGCGAGTACATACTCACTGTACGGGAGAGACTGGTCTGGGGAGACCTGGCATGGCCATGGACCAGTCCTCTCAGTGCACTGTCTTAGTCACACGACACATAAAGACTTTCACTCCCAAATCCAAAGGCCTGGCAAACTGTCACCTCTCCTAAATTTCTTAGCCTCGACAGTCTTGAATCAGCACCACCTGGGAGTCCGCCCCTCACCCTCGTTCAGGAGTTGCCAACCTGGGCTGCATCGCAGAATCACCCTGGTGCTATACCCGGGCAGCACCCCAAAACAGTGAACAGGCCCAGACATTGGCGTGGTCGAAAAGCTCCCAGGTGACTCTGAGGTGCAGCTGGCGGGGGAAACACCACTTAAAGACAGTGGGAATAGCCGAGTGCGCTATGATCTCCCAATCTGAAGGTCCCATTTCTGCAGCCGAGGGATGGGACCACAGCAAGCCGCCTACGCACCCCAGATAACTGGAACATAGCATCCAACACCATGTACGTCCTCAGTAACTTCTGCCGAACACCTGAACCAGCGCCCGCACCTTCTCCCTGTCTCCCTGGGGCTCCTTTCTGCACCTCCAGTGGGGCATTCATTCCCTCTGGTCTTTCTCAGTCTCTTTCCTCCTGCCACCTCCTGGCCCAAACCCTCACTTCCCACAGGGCTGGGCACAGACTCCTCTCCCTGGTCCCTCTCTGGTCCTGCCAAATCACCCCCTGGCACCATATTAACCTTCCAAAATTATCTTTTTGCAAGTGCTACCTCCTGCTCAAAACACCCCAAAGCTGCCAACTGTCCAAAGGGTAAAGTTCCAAGTCCTCATTCTGGTGCTCAAGGTCCTGCATACTTTGGCCCCTGTGACCTTTTCTAAATATCTCCCACAATTCCCTGATGTTAACCTTAACCATCTGCTTTAGCCAGGCTGGTGTCCCCAAGGTGTCACCCAGCAGGCACTTCTGACCTCAGCACCCGCTGCGACCCACATGTCAAGAGCTCTCAAACTTTTCCACTAGAGCACCGGGGAAGGGAGCCTCCCCTCTCACCTCCTGGTGCATGTGGATTCTGCATTCTATTCCATAAATCCATGTTTGTGTTACTATTTTTAAATGGTGTAAAATGTTTGCCTTTGAGTGAAACAGATGTGCTGTCTATTATATTGTACACTCCACTAGGTCAGGGACAAAACCTGTCCCAGTCACCACTGTGTCCCCAGCACTCAGCAAAGCCTGGCACAGAGGAGGCACTCAATGACTACTGGGTGAAGAAATGAATAAATGCAGGAAGGAGGGAGGGAAAGAAGGAAGGAAGGGAAGGAAGAAGAAAGTGGGGGAGGCAGGATGGAAATGCCCCCTCCACGGTTATCCTGAGGCTTCAAGGCAAATGCACCCCTGCACCCCCCAATGTGAGTAGCACCCCCCCACACCTTCCACCCTTCCCTCCAAATCTGGCTGAGCCCCACCTCCTCCAGAGCCTTCCTCGAGGGCCCCACCCCAGAGCTCGCATGCTCTCCTCTACGTTTCCTGAAGAGGAAATCTTTGCAAGATAAATCATTAAAGCGAAAGGAAGGTTTAAATACGCAGTCACACCCAGATCTCTTTTCTGTAGAAATGAAATAGAGAGAGCAGGAGCAGAAACGCCAAAATGTCAACAGTGGTTATTACGTGGTGGAGGGGGATTTACAATTGCTGTTTTCTTCCTTTTGCCTTATAATCTTTCCGCTACAAATCTCTTCGTGAAGAGACAATAAAGACAACTATGTGAAATTTCCCATTGCTCCCCTCACTTGGACTGCCCTGACCGCAGACAGACCCCGGGACCCTTTGCGACAGAGACTCCTCTTCATGGAAACTGTCCTTCACTCGGGGGCCCTCCATCAACACTGCTGGCAGGGAGAACCTCCAGGCAGTTGTTCCAAGCACCGCCCAGCTCCCGGGTGGCCCCACCCCATCGCCTCTCTATCTGGTCCAGAAGTCCATGAGAACCTCTCTGGGCTCCCTTTCCACGGAACATGCCTCACCTCCACGTGATGAGTCAGAGGGCCAGCTGGGAAGAGAAAGTTTCCAAAGGAGTCCAAACAAGGCCTGGGCACAGAATGCAGTCGCCTCGCCTACTGCCCTCTGCCCTCCCGCTCTGCTTTGGGAAATTCAGGAATTCGAAACCACAGGGTCACGGCTCCCAAGAGTGAAGGGAGAAGACCCCCGCTCACCCCGAGAGATCAGTGCAAAAGACATGCTGCCAAGCCAAGCATTTGTCACTCATCATTCAGTGCCATGTGCGAAGGATGCACTCTACAAACAGGAGCTGTTTCAAGGTTATTCCCATTGGATCATCATCTCACTCAGTCTGATGAGCCTTCCAGAGGGGAAGAGACAAGGGCGAGTCCAGCCGGCAAGACAAGTGCGATCATTCCAGCGTGGTTCCATGCCGGCCAATGCACGTGGCATGGCCACCAGTCACCGGGCTCTGTTGGCATGAAGGGCCTCTCATCATCAACCTGACAGTCCCTTATAGATAATGCCACAGGGCTCACTTGTTGCTCTCATTCTCTTTGCAACCACCTAGTTTCCTTCCTCTTCCTCTCAAATGCTTTTTCCACCTGTGGGAGCCACCGTCCGGCCTTCCCCTCCGAGACCGGCCATTGAGCCGGCAGGGATTTTCTCATCCTGGGGACGCACACACTGCGGGCTTTCAAAAGAGTTCTAAAACCACCCCCGGCTTCCTGAGAACTTCTTGACTTAAGATACTTCCTTCTGGTTTTCGACTAATTGTCCCACTTGCTGCCTTACACATCCGACACACAAGAGCCGGATCTGCAGTCCTCCACCCACCGCCCCTCAGGAGTGTGGGATGTAAGCCCAGCATCAGCACCACCAGCGGTCTGTCCACAATGACACCCATGCCTCTCCCAGTTCACGCCTCAGGGCCACACCTCCTGCGGCATCCTTTCTCTGCGGGTCCCCAGTGACCATGTGTCCCAACCCAAACCCCCTCCCGACACACACACCCCTTCTTCAGCAGGTAAATGCTTACGGACAGCAAAGCACAGCAGTTAGAAAGTCAGGCGGGCCTGAAGTCCACTCTACCACCACCGGCTGTGGCCCTGGCAAGTCACCACCGCTCTAAGCTTGCTCCCTTCTCCGTGAGACGAAAATAGAACGGTGCCCACCTCAGGTGGTTGGGAGAATTCATTAAGACGCGTGTGAAGCACCTGGCAGAGTACTGTGCTGGACAGACAAGTCTCGATACATGTCAGCTATTATGATCAGGCAGACTCAGACTATAAATTTCCAGTGTTGCACTGAACTTTATGCCCAATTTTCCAGCTTCCTAGTCTTCTTTAATATGTCATTGTCATCACCTGGGAAGGTGACGAGTATCAATGGTTCCCAAGCCCGTCTGCGCTCATCTCCTCCGGCTCCACCCTCAGACCCTCTGCTTTAGTACGTCTGGAGTAGGGCCAGGAATCTGTGTTCTGAGTAAACCCTCCTCCCCCTCCCAGGGGATTCCGAAGCAGCCAGGTCTACTTGGGAACCACTGGACTGAAGTGTAACCTTATTGCTGCATTTTATTTTATTATTTAAATGCAATTCCGTGGCCCTTGGCCTTGTCCAATACGGTTCACCCTGATATCCACTCAGGCTGTCCTCTCATAGAATTCCCTACTGACTTCCTGCCGCCATGGCCCTCCCTCTCCCATTGCCCGTCAGGTCTCCCAGGTACCAATTTCAGCTCTCCCTGTGTCCACTGTGCACTGGCCAGGCTGTGAGCACCACCCGGACCCCAGGACCCTGCTCCCAGCTGGAAGGCTCAGTCCTTCTCCCGTCCCTTCGCCCAGCTCCTACTGGGAAGCCCCTTGTGGCAATGCCAGCAGCAGCTGGAGCCATCAGTCCATAGTGCACTTATCAAGTACCTCCCCCATCCACAGTGCTGCCTGGTGTCTGGGGACACCAATGGACCTCGGGCCATTTGTCAACAAGTCCTTCTCCAGCCCCTACACGGGGCAGCAGTGTGACGCCGTGGAATGAGCACCAGCTTTGGAGACAGACAAGCTCCTATCCTATATTCTTTAGCAAGTATCATAGACCGTCCTTCTTCAACTTCCTCACGTGGAAAATAAGGCCAACAGCTTCAATACTCATCTCCATTTAAGAAATATTTGCCCAACACAAGGTCACAAAGATTTTCTGCCATGCTTTCTTTTAGAAGGTTTATAGTATAAATTTCACCATGATCCATTTCAAGTTAATTTTTATATGTGGGGTAAGGTATGGATTATGATTATTTTTTCCATATGGATGTCTGATTATTCCAACATCATTTGTTGAAAGATTATCCTTTCTCCACTGAATTATCCTGGCACTTCTTTTGAACATTAATTGATCAGAGATGTGTGTATTAATTTCCGGACTTCATTTGGATTCATTTACCTATGTGTCTATCCTTAGGCTAAAATTACACTGTTTTATTACCGTAGCTTTACATTGCATCTCATAATCAGGGAGTATGTCTTCTAATTTTTTAAAAATAATTTGTTTTAGTTTTTCTAGTTCATTTGTATATCTTTATAAATTTTATAATCTTATCAATTTCTACAGAAAAGACTGATGGGATTCTGATTTGGATTGAATTGAATCTGTAACAATTTTGGGAAGAATTGACATCAATATCAATGGTTCTTATCTGCTATCTCTCCATTAATTTAGGTCTTCTTTAATTTCTTTTTTTTTTTATTAAAGATTGGCACCTGAGCTAACAACTGTTGCCAATCTTCTTTTTATTCTTTTTTTCTGCTTTTTCTCCCCAAACCCCCGAGTACACAGTTGCACATTTTAGTTGTGGGTCCTTCTAGTTGTGGTATGTGGGATGCTGCCTCAACATGGCCTAATGAGCGATGCCATGTCTGCACCCAGGATCCGAACTGGCGAAACCCTGGGCTGCCGAAGCACAGTGCGTGAACTTAACGGCTCGGCCACGGGGCCGGCCCCGGGTCTTCTTTAATTTCTTTCAGCAATGTTGTATAGTTTTCACTATAAAGGTCTTGCATACATTTTGTTAAATTTAGTTTTAAGTATTTTATGGCTTGGGATGCAAATTTAAATGGATTTTTTTCAATTTCCAATTGTTCGCTGCTAGTATACAAAAATACAAGATTTTTTTTATATTAATCATGGAACTTTCAACCTTCTGAAACTCACGTCTAGCAGTTTTGTCGCTTCCTTAGGACTTTTTACACAGATGACCATATCATCTGAGAATAAAAACAGTTTTGTTTCTTCTCTTTTGCATGACTTTTTTCTTGCCTTATCACACCGGCTAGGACCTCGAGTACAAAGGTAAAAGGAGTTGTGAGAATGGACTTCGCCTCTTTCCTTGTTCCTGATCTTGGGGACAGGACCAGCTACATAATTTAGGGGCCTATCGCAAAGTAAAAATGAAGGTCCCCTTATTTAAAAAGCAGGAAAAAAGCGTCATAAAGCTGCTAAAATACAAAGCTTTGTCCTTTCCTTTGTGGTCTGTCTTTCAACTTGCCATAGTGTTTTTTGTTTGCTATTTAACATGGTTCTAAGAAAAGTTAAATTTTTTAATTACTATCATGAATTTTACCATCTATCTTTATCTTATGCAATGCCAGTTTTAAATGCATATATAAGAGCATTTAACTCATATGGAAAAATCACTGAAAGGAACTAATTAGTATTTTGTGGCTCATCTATACATACGTATGTTTATAGTATTTCATTCTTACCGAAACAGCAGAGATGCTACACAAAACTAACTTAACTTTTTATTTCACTTCTTGCTATGCACACATGGTACTAAACTCTATCTTCAGCTTACCAACGAGGAAGGACTGAAGAGAGAAGGAACTATGGTTTCTCTTGTCTTTCCCTTTCCTTCTATGTCATCAATTTCAGCATTGAGGGGTTGGCTAACACAGGGAAGCAACACAAGTAAGACAGAGATGGTGGAGTTCCTGGGTTGTTTACATTTCTTAGAATGCCACTGCCTTCTTTCTGCACTCGAAGCAACTTCTAGTTTGAGAAAAGCAGGGCCTCCCAGGGCTGTCATGTTGTGTCTACGACTAAAAGGACGTCCTGTTTACTCTGTACTTGCTTTTCATCCTCAACTCCCAGACACGGTGAGTCCGCCAGAATTCTGTGCTGTCAGGATATCACAAACACTATATGAAAACGGGACAGCAAAGAATGGCAGACACAAATATTACATATATTTCCTCTGTGTACACACATGCTCCATTGTCCCAGTAGACTTCAATTACAAAACACAAGGTCAAAGATAAAATTATTAAGAATTTCAAGACTGCACAAGTCACATGCCCATAACGCCAACTCTGCTCAGCAGAAGAGCATTCAGATTTCACTCATAGATATGATGTAGGTTTTTCATGCATGCCTTTGCTCAAGTTCAAGAAATTTTCTTCTACTCCTAGTTTGCTAAGGTTTTATCCTGAGTGGGTGTTGAATTGTGTCAAATGTTTTTCTCTGAATGTACTGAGATGATCATATGAGTTTTCCTTATTAGTCTGTGAATACATTGAATTACACTGATTGATTGTGACATGTTAAAACAACCTGCATTCCTGTGAAAATCCCTACCTGGTCATTATATGTGATTCTTTTTATATATTGCCAGGTTTTATTGGCTAATGTTCTCTTAAAGATTTTTGTGTATATAATGAGGGATATATTCATCTGTATATTTTTTTCTTACAATGTTTTTTGCTGGTTTTGATATCAGGGCAATGTTGACTTCATAAAATACGTTGAGAAATGTTCCCTCCTCTTCTATTTTCTGGTAGAATTTGTGCAGAATTGGTATTATTACACTCTTAAATGTTTGGTGGAATTCAGCATTGAAGCTACCTGGAGCTGGAGTCTCCTTTGGAGAAGGTTTTTAACTATAAATCCAATTTCTTCAATGGATATAGGGCTATTCAACTTTGGTAGTTTATGTCTCTCAAGTAATTTGTCCAATTTGTCTAAGTTGTTAAATTAGTTGGCATATAGTTGTTTATAACGTTATTTTATTCTGTGAATGTCTGTGGAATCTGTAGTCATGTTCCCATTTTCATTCCTGGTATTTATAATTCGTATTCTCTCCCATCTTCTTGATCATCTAGCTAGAGGTTTATCAATTTTATTGACCTTTTCAAAGAACCAGCTTTGGATTCACTGATTTTTCCTTATTGTTTGTTGACTAATTTCTGTTCTTATTTTTATTACTTCCTTCCTACTTCTTACTTCC
This sequence comes from Equus przewalskii, assembly GCF_037783145.1. Lineage (NCBI taxonomy): Eukaryota > Metazoa > Chordata > Mammalia > Perissodactyla > Equidae > Equus > Equus przewalskii. The sequence goes on along the minus strand of NC_091844.1, from coordinate 70,544,333 downwards.
GATTTAATTTTTCTACTTACTTAAGGTGGAACCTTAGATCATGGATTTTATACCTGCTTTCTTCATTAATATAAGCATTTAATGTTATAAATTTCCCTCTAAGCACTGCTTTGCCTGCATCCCACAAATTTTGGGATGTTGTATTTTTATTTACTTCAACACATTTTATAAGGTCTCTTGCAACTTCTGTCTTGACCCAGAGGTTATTTAGACATGTGTTATTTAATTTCCAACTATTTGGGGATTTTTCAAGATATATTTCTGCTTCAATCCATCAGTTTTGTCCTAGAACATACTTTGTATGATATTAATCACTTTTGAATGTGTTGAATCTTGTGTTATGGCCCAGCAGATGACGTTCTTCATGAACACTTCAGCGCACTTGAAAAGAACACGTACTCTGCAGCTGTCGAGTGGAGGGTTCCAGAAATATCACTTTGGTCCAGCTGATTGTTCAGGCTTTTCAAGTATTCTGTATACTAACAAATTTGTCTGTTTTACTAATAACTGAGAGAGGAGTGCTGCAATCTTCAAAAATAATTATGGATTTGTCTCTTTTTCCTTTTAGTTCTACCAGTTTTTGCTTCATGTATTTTGAAGCTTGTTATTAGGTGCACACATATTTAGGATTATGATGTCTTTTTGATGAATTGACTCCTTTATCAATGTGAAATGTCTCTCTTTATCCCTGGTGATATTCCTTATTCCAAAGTCTACGTCTAACATAGCCAGCCACTCCAGCTTCCTTTTGATTAGCATTTGCTCAGAATATCTTTTTCCATCCTTTTACTTTTCATCTCTTTGTGTCTTTATATTTAAAATGGGTTTCTTTATGATAGCTTATAGTTGTTTCTTGCTTTGTTATGCATCTGACAATATCTGCCTATTAAATGGAGTCTTAACATCACTTATATCTAATGTTATCATCAATACGGCCAAATTTAAAACTGTCATCTTGGTTTTTGTCTTCTATTTGTCTCATTTGTTCTCTGTTACTTTTCTCCCCTTTTCTTGCCATCTTTTGAATTATTTTCTCTTTCTACTTTACCTCCATTATTGGCTTATGAGCCATACTTCTTTGTTATGCATCTTTAATGGTTGCTCTGAGATTTACAATATACATCTTTAACTCAATACAGTCTACTTCAAATATTATTACTTTACACATAGTACAAGAAAATTATAACAGTATACTTTCATTTCTCCCCTCCTGTCCTTTGTGCCATTGTTGTCATACATTTTGCTTCTATGTTATAAACTCCACAGTATATTGTTATATTTTTGCTTTAGACAGTCTTTTAAAGAGATTAAAAGTGACAAAAAATAACTTTCATATTTTTCCACATATTTACTATTTAGAGGCCTCTTCATTCCTTTGGGCAGTCCAAATTTCTGTGTATTATCATTTTTCTTCTGCCTGAAAAACTTTCATTAATATTTTTTGTAGTGTAGATTTGCTGGTGATGAATTCCCTCAAACTTATTTGTCTACAAAAAAGTTTTTCTTTCTTTCTTTTTTTTTTCGCTGAGGAAGATTTGCCCTGGGCTAACATCTGTGCCAATCTTCCTCTATTTTTTATGTGGGTGGCTGCCAGAGCATGGCTGACAAATGGTGAAGGTTTGCACCCGGATCTGAACCTGCAAACTTGGGCTGCTGAAGTGGAGTGTGCTGGACTTAACCACTACACCACAGGGCCAGCCCCTCATCTTCATTTTTGAAGGATAATTTTGGTAGATATAGAATTCCAGATTGACCATTTTTATTTTTCAGTTCTATTGTCTTCTACCTTGAATAATTTCTGACCAGATATCTGCTGTCATTCTTATCTTTAATGTTCCTCTCTATGTAATGTGTTTTTTCTTCCTTTCTGGTTGCTTTATGTTTCTCCTTATCACTAATATCAAGCAATTCAATTATGATGTGCCTCTGTCTGACTCTCTCTATTTTTATGTTTTATATTTATCTGAGTTATGTTGAGCTTCTTGAACTGTGGGTTTATAGTTTTCACCAAATTTGGAAGTTTTTCCATCATAATTACTTCAAATATATTTTCTGTCCTCTCTCTGTTCCTCTTCTGGGACTCTACTGCTCCTCACTGCCTATAGAATGTAGGCAAAGCTATCTCAAATAGCCTTCTAGGTCCTCCATTTCAGATCCCAAATTACCTCCCAGCCTTCTCTCTTACTATCTCGTACACCCAATTCTCCACTCAAAGGTTCTCTGTTAATGCACATATGTTCACCCCCAGACCACTGCTCCTTCCCTACCAATTTAAGACTCAAAATCCAATCTGTCCTTCAGGGCCCAGCTCAGCACTGTCTCCTCCAAGAGACCTTCCCTAATCGAGGCAGAATGATGCTTTTTCTCTGTATTCTCACAGGTCCTGTGGTCACAGCAACCCCCTGGGGGCTTGAGGACATCCTTTCAGTCAAGTTGGGATGAGTCCCACCCTCAGACCCAGAAGAAAGAAAGGTCTTGGACCCTGCCGTCTCTGTGATGGGAGTAAGAGTAATGATTATACCAAAATGCACCTGTGCAGGACTTTCCTGAGCGAGAAGTTGAGCACACAGAATTTTATGAAGGAGTGAGTCAGGAAGCATCTCTCCCTTTTCCAAAGGGAAAAATGAGCCACACAGCAGATTAAGTCAATTATACCGAGCCAGAAGAAACACCCTCTAAGGATCTTCACTCCCAGACCAGTCTCTCAATGTAGCCTCTCAAGAGCTGGGGGAAAAGAACGTTCCAGCCTTTGACTTCCTTCTTATAAAACGGGGAGAGCAGGAGCAGATGGTCATGTTCCAGGACACCACACAGCTCCTGGCTCCAGGTCTCTCGGGAGAGAACCCTGGCCTGGTGAGGCCCGAGAAGCCCCAGAGAAGCAACAGAATTCCCAGGATTGGGAGAACAAAAGAAAATGAACCATGCAACCAAGAGCACCTCACCAGAAGAAGATCTGAAACCTGAGGCCATCCCAATTCTACGCTGGAAATTCTTTCAACAGCACAGAACTCCAGACCGTCCCCTTCAAACGTGCCCACACCAGGTCACGTGCCCTCCCTCCATCTCTACCTTCCTTTTCATCATCTTCCCCACACAACCACACACCCAAGAGCCTCCTGTCTAAACAAATTCCTCCTAACACCCCACTGGCCCCTCACTCACTCTTGCCACCTCATATCCCAATGTCACCTGCCTCCAGTGCCCACCTGTCTCTCCCACCCACACCCTTCAAAGCTCACCCATCTCTACATAAGTTCCTGAAGCAGAGCCACAGAGAATCCTTGTGAACAGACTCTCTGTCTCCTTTCTGTTTCCTGCACCTGTCGCAGGTCCCTGCCCCACCATACGGACAGTATCACAGTGTTCATCAGTTCCCTCTTTGAGGGGTTGAAAGAATAGTGGCCTGGGGGCCAGGAGACCAAGGCTACAGACAGAGGCTCTGACACTGCCTCTCTGTGTGACCTCAGGCAAGTCACTTCTCCTCTGGGCCTCAGCATCCTCTCTGGATGTGTTGGTAGTGCCTTGAAGGCCATCCCTCATGGCAGAAGCAGTGTGGGCAGTAGGGGACAGCAAGTAGCAAGAATAAGATCCTCTTGGGTGCAAACCCCCACTCATCCTCATTTGTAAATTCCACTCAAGCAAAACACAGTTTGGCACCTCCCAAAAGGGGTAGAGTTTTTGCTTTTACATAGTTAACAAGTAAGCATACAGTAACAGGAACACTTGCATTTGAATGGGTCTTCATGGTTTACAAAGTGCCTTCAGTCACTGTCTCACGTTCTTTACCACCACCCTGCAGGAGCTGGCGTGTTGTCATCATCACAGCAAACTTATGAGGCAGAGCACCATTCTCAGAGCTTTACCTATGGTAGCTTATTCAGAGATTTAGTAAAGAGGCACAGAGAGACTAAGCAACTTGACCAAGATCACAGAGCTGGCAAATGGCAAATCCAACCTTGGAACCCTGGTATCTGGCCCTGTGTCTGGCTCTTACTCACTGGGCTACATGCCCCTCTATCCTCCTCACTTGCAGAAGAAGAAACCCAGCTCAGCGAGATCAAATGGTTTTCCTAAGACCCCCGCACCCACAGAGTGACAGAGTTTGAACTAAACTCCCCTTCACTGACAAAACCGCAATGAAACAGCAAAATCAGAAACACAAAGAATGTCAGCACTTGGCAGGGACACGGACGCTGCGGAGCCCCAACCATCTAACAGAGATCTAGCGGGGTTCACTGAGCTGCCCAGAGCCCCGGACATCCAGCTCCTGGCCCAGCTTCCCTCCTTCTCCTGCCTCTCTGTCTGCTTCTCCGTAACCACCACCCTTTCTCTTCTGCCCTGCGAGTTGATCTGTGTTGATTCGGATGTCTTCATGAGTCCCAGTGAATAAACTGTTCACTCAGGACCAGAGCTGAGCAGGCGCCACGTCTAACGGCAGCACCTTGCTCTCGGCTGGGATGCTGCTGTGCATCCTGCCACCTCTGCCGTCAGCCTGCTGGGCTAGCTGCGCCTGCATTTCCTGCCCAGGGGGACTGGGAAAGAGTCCTCCTTGCTGTACCACATGGAGGCTGGCAGGAGCAGCTCGCCCTCAGTCTTGTTCTTCCTCAGCTCGAGGAGCGGCCAAAGCTGCTCATAAGAGGTCACCAGTTGGCACCTCGAGTGGGACCTCCTGGCTGCAGGAGGAAAGGTGTGCAGACTGCAGGTGCTGGAGGGAAACTGGTTCCCAGAGAGGACCATGTGGATGTTAGCGCTGAGAGGTTTGCTTCACTGATTTGCATAAACATATATAAATAATCTCTCAATCCTAAATATGCATATATTCACATAAATATGCAAATTCATAGAAGTACACACACCAAACACTTGGCAATGGCTGCCTATGGGAAGGGGAGCCAGGAGTGGAGGAGCTTTCGCTTTTATTCTTTACACGTCTGCCTCAGTTGAATCACTTCTTACAATAAGCACTTGCATGATATAGAAGAAAAATCAATCTTTATATCTATCTATCTATCTGTAAAAAGGGGCCCAATGGTACTGGTACCAAAACAGACACACAGATCAATGGACCAGAATTGAAAACCCAGAAATAAAACCACATGTCTACAGAGAGCTAATATCCAACAAAGGAGCCAAGAACATACAACGGAGAAAGGAAAGTCTCTTCAATAAATGGTGTTGGGAACACTGGACAGCCACATGCAAAAGAATGAAAATAGACCATTATCTTTTGCAATACACAAAAATTAACTCAAAATGGATTAAAGACTTGAAGATAAGATGTGAAACCATAAAACTCCTAGAAGAAAATATAGGCAGTACACTGTTTGACATTGGTCTTAGCAGCATCTTTTCGAATACCATGTCTACTCAGACAAGGGAAACAAAGGAAAAAATAACCAAACGGGACTACATCAGATTAAAAAGCTTGTGCAAGGCAAAGGAAACCAGGAAAAAAACCAAAAGACAACCCAAAAACTGGGAGAAAATATTTGCAAATCATATATCCGACAAGGGGCTAATCTCCAAAATATATAAAGAACTCACACAACTGAACAACATAAACCAAACAACCCGATCAAAAAATGGGCAGAGGATATATACAGACATTTTCCAAAGAAGCTATACAGATGGCCAATAGGCACATGAAAAGACGTTCAACGTCACTAATTATCAGGGAAGTGCAAATCAAAACTACAATGAGATATCACCTTACACCCATTAGAATGGCTATAATCAACAAGATAAAAAATAAGAAATGTTGGAGAGGATGTGGAGAAAATGGAACCCTCATACACTGCTGGTGGGAATGCAAACTGGTGCAGCCACTATGGAAAACAGTGTGGAGATCTCAAAAAATTAAAAATAGAAATACCATATGATCTAGCTATCCCACTGCTGGGTACTTATCCAAAGAACTTGAAAGTAACAATTCGAAGAGACATGCACCCCTATGTTCACTGCAGCATTATTCATAATAGCTAAGATGTGGAAGCAACCTAAGTGCCTGTTGACTGGATAAAGAAGATGTGGTATATATACACAATGGAATACTACTCAGCCATAAAAAAGAACGAAATCGTCCCATTCGCAACAGCATGGATGGACCTTGAGGTTATGATATTAAGCAAAATAAGCCAGACAGACAAAGACAAACACTGTATGATTTCATTCATATGTGAAAGATAAACTAACACATAGACAAAGAGAACAGATTAGTGGTTACCAGGGGGAAGGAGGTTGTGAGGTGGGCATAAGGGGTAAAAGGGCACATACATATGGTGACTGACAAATAATAATGTACAACTGAAATTTCACAATGTTATAAACTTTACCATGACCTCAATAAAATTAAATTTAAAAAGAGGCCCAATGTTAACAGTAGGTGTCCTTGAGGGATAATATTATAGGTAGTATTTTCCCATACTATTTAGTATTCTCCAGGTTTTCCATAATGAACGCATTTGTACCTTTTATATTAGATTGCACCATATGAAATGAAATTGCCATTTTTTGCAGGTTGAAAGGGGTTGGATATCAGCAATTTCACGTGATTCAACCTAACAATAATTCATACGTCAACATTCAACAAATATTTATGGAGAGATTGCTCTGTGCCAGGCCCATATCCAGACAATAAGTCTTTTTTTTCTTAAGAAAGTAAATAAACCAAGCTGGACCTCCCTTGTAGACAGGACCCCAGCCACCCATCTCTGAATCCCCAGCACCCTGCAGCTTGTACAAACGTGTACCCAGAGCCACATGTATTTGTTTGACTGAGTGAAAAGATAAATTAGTAGACAGACGGACAATAGAGGTTCATCAACAGGCACACAAATGAAATTATACCTTCTAAGCCATCAACAACGAACACAGCATCCCCACAAGCAAAGAAGAGGGCAGACGAAGAAGGGGCTGTATCAGACTCCGGTTAACTTGATAATCATGCTGATCTTGGCTGCCCTGGCAGCGCGACAGGAACAGAGAAGCAGTGAGGAAGGGACGGCACCAGGGGTGTGCAGGCTGCAGGGGGACACGGCTACGGTCAAGCAGGCAGCCCAGGAAGGCAAACACACTCTTGAGCCATGAGCAGCAGCTCCTGCTGAATGGTCCCTGGGAAGGGCTCCGCTGCCTCTCCCCTCTCTTGCAAGCAGCACATCCTGCCAGGCCAGGGAGCATTCCGTCAGTCTTTCCAGAGCTGTCCTGCCATCTAGGCAGCAGTAGGTTTCTCTATATTAATTTAAATGTTTACGTAGATGATAATTCTTTCATGAAGGCCTGACATCTAAACTCTCCAGAAGTAGACACCACCTGCCCCACGAAACCTTAAACGACAGCTACAGAATTTGTATCTCCAGTATTTGTGTCCTACCACGAAGCAGGATGGGAGGGTTCTTAGAGCAGGCAGGGGAACTGCAGTGTGAGACAGGAGAAGGCACTCCTGGGAGCCGCATGGCAGTCTGCAGCCAGAGAGAGTGCCCAGGGTGAGGTAAGGTTCCAAGGACTTCTTGAAAAAGGGAGATGGCTTAGACTTAAGAGGAGACTGAGGGAGGCCAAATTCAAATACAGGAAAGGCTGCAGGGTAGAAACCAGAGGCAGATGTGTGTTACTTCCTCTGGATAAACTAGAACCAAGAACAGATGCTAAGAGGGGGCAGGATGGGGCTCCAACAGAAGGGCCAGGAGCACAGGACAGCACGGAAGCTCACCGGTACTCCGGACGAGTCCAGCCCTGCCCTGGGGCACTGGCCTCACACGCCCAGCCGCACGATCCCCTCTGCAGCTCTCTGGCACCCCTGCTCCAGCTTTCGGAGAGCTTCCCAGGAGTCAGTGCGTTTAGTTCCAAACCTGTTTATGTCAATTGTTCAGGGTATTACAGTCACATAATTTAATTAACTATAACCCAACAGACAAAATATGAGTATGAAAGACAGTTGTTGTTTCTAAGAAAAATAAAGTGAATATTTTGGAGATTTTTGGTAAATGTGAACAGTGAAAAGAAACTGCTGTTGAATTTAAAAATGGGCAACACAAGAATAAAAACGTGGCCCCAAAAAGGGTCATAAAAACTAGGATTCTGTAGCCAGATTATTTCCAACTGACTTTTAATTCTCCTTCCACTTTAGGGAAAATGGAAATTTCAGATGACACAGTGTACCAACCAAAGGCCAGAGGAAGACGAACAAGGGCATCCAGACGCAGAGGAAACATCTTTCCTTTCGACAAAGTTGAGCAAGCGGCTGTACAGCTACACGTTGTCAATTAAAATAAGCTATTTTAAATGCCTATAAGTGCACATATGTATGTGCAATTTTTTTTTGTTTTTCCTGGATTTTACTGACTTTAAAAAAACTATTTTGTTGAATTATAGATTACATACAATAAAGGCACCCATTTTAAGGGTATATTTTGATGAGTGTTCACAAATTTATATAGCCGTGTGACTACACCCACAATCACGATACAGAACACTTCTGTCACCCCATAATGTTCCTTTGTGCCCTGGCTAAGCCCCACCTGCCCCACAGAACGTCTGAGGCATCATGGCTCCCACCACAGCTCACAGGTCATCCACTGACCACCTGTGCTCACTACCATCTAGTTTTTGTTTCAATCCCTTTTTTCCGCATACAATAAAATACACTCTTTTTGGTGTATAGTTCCATGTGGTTTGACACAAAGTAGTGTGACCACTATCACAATAATTTAACTTTTTGCCTTAACTGACCAACTGCCTCATCTCAGTCTCATCAGAGAAGAGGACTCCCACCGCACTTGGGTCTGGCAGACTTGGACTTGAGAGCAGCCTGCACTGCACCCTCACTGTAGGACCCCTCATTTACCCCGTGTCCCTCCTCCACTTTCTCTTCTATAAAATGCCAGAGAAAAGGACATCCACTCACGGAGTAGGTATGAGGACTGAACGACACGACACAGATTAGAAGTACTTTAAAGACCTATGTAAATGCTATCTGTAACTAGTTTTAACAGAGTCTTCAGACCATTTAGGTTGTTCTGAAGAAGCGAGCTCCCCATCCCTAGAGAAACGGAAGCAGAGACGAGAGGATGTGTCAGGATCCCACAGGAGGGTCCCGGCACCGCCTGTGATTTGGACTGTGAGCTCCATGATCTTTTCCACCCCTAAATCCAGCAATGACTGTGGTGAGGTGTGCGTCACTAACCCTGGTGAAAAGGAAAATGAGGGCACCCAGGGGCAGCAGGGACATCCCACAGCGCTGTGGTCCCCTTTATGCGCAACAAAGGGAAGAAGCTGCACACAGCTCAAGCATCTGACCGTATGGAAGAACACGTTTGACATTCGTCCAGTCCAAACCATTCCAGAGACTCTTCACCGTCTCTCCCCACGTGCTGTCTACTCAATTCACTCCTCCAAAAATAGGGAAAAAAGAAAAAAGATGGTAAGTGAAAGGCCACTGCCATGAAGCAAAAAATAAAACCCTGCATCAAAAGCACAGTTCTTTGTCCTCCTAGGGAACCTCATCTGAAAGGACATTCTCTCCAACATTTATAAGGCAACAAAAAAAGTGGTGGCTCAGCAAAAAAAAAAAAGAGGGAGAATGAATGTCTGACGACCCAAACAAGGTGCCCTCCAGACTCTCTCGGGGTTGGCCCAAGCTTTTCTAAAATTCCTCTTCATCAGGGCCAGTAATAATAACGACGACAGTGACCCAGAGCAACAAGCATTTCTAGTGCCAGCTGCATGTCAGGCCCTGGAAGGCCATACAGAAACATTTCATCCATCACTGAACTGACCCTATAAAGAAGGTATTATTAAGCTATTTCACAAAGGTGGAAACTAGACAGCGAGATTAAATAATGCACCTAAGATCTCACGGCTGGTAAGTAGGACAGCCCGGAGGCAACCCAAGTCAAATGACTCTGAAGCCAGCACTTCTGTGGCTTGGGAAGCAGAAAGACCCCCCGCAGGTCAGGCTGCCAAGGGCCCTTCACTAGTTTATAACTGTAGAGGTCAGCTGAGTCTGAGACAAGACGTGACGGAAGGGATAGGAAATGCTCGTAAAGTAACCACGTTACCTGGGGCCCCTTACTGAAATACAGAGGCCATGTCCCAAATCTGTCCCCAGAGATGGACAATATAATATTAACAATTACAACCCCAATTTGGGGGGGATTAATGTGTTTTCCAGTGCTTAACAGTGCACCAGTGAAAGATGAACTGTAATCATGTGTAGGACTTTAGAAAAAAAGAGAGCTGAAGAGTGAGAATTTGTGCACTTTTCTGGCAATCTGGGGGAGGCTGTGTCTAGCTGACAGAGTCGGCCAACACTAGGAAATGAGCCCATGGGGCAGCGGGGGCAGTTCCCAGCCCCAGCCTGGGATGACAACCCACCCTCAGCACCATGCAACGCCCTCTGCTCAGAATCCCCTTCAGGAAATTACTGATTTGGTTTCTTAGGAATTCGTAGCAAATTTTACCAAATAACATAGTATTCCCCTGCCTTGGGAGGGTGGTGAAGTCTACCCACCCCCGCCAGGTTGGCGACTGAGCTGGGCTTATCGGTCAGTCTCTTAAGAATTGGCCTATAGGGATCAATTTCCCAGGGCCCGGTTCCCTTGGGGGAAAAACTCAGCCTTCCAGGGACAGCTCAGGAGCCCACCTAGAGCCAGCCATGCAGCTAGGACAGGCGGCTGCCCCAGCCTTGCGCTGCCGGACCTGACTCGGCTGGCACCAAGTTTCATTTCATGGGGACCCATCTTGAAATGACACGTGAACGACAACCACAACCATAGAAATCTCGCGAAGGTTCAAAGCCAGGCCGCTTACGCTGGGGTTCTGAATGGGGGTAAAAGTGGGGTGGGATTTCTTTTGAAACATGTCATTTTCTTTTCTGTTTACAACAAAGAAAGTGTTCTTGAAGACAGGAAAGGGAAAAGGAAAGAAAAGCTTTCATTACTAATCAAGTAAATTTCCTGGGAACCACAAAGAGGAATTTTGCTGGAAGAAACAGCTGAAGACGTGATCAGAGGAAGGCAGGCTCAGACATAAAACGGCCAGGAGAGGAAATGCCGGGAGATGGGCAATGGCCCTGCTGGTATCATATATAAATAACAACAAGAAGTAAATAAAATATAAAGGATAAGTAAAATTAATAAATTAAGAGTAACCAAATGCCCTACAGAAAAGGAACTGTCGAGTTAATTACGGTACAGTTAGCCAACATCATATTATGCAGCCATTAAAAATGATGACTGTGAAGACTAATTTAAAACAGAATAAAGCCTGTGCTACGAAACTAACTAGGAAAAGGAGGGGTAACACGTACAGCTTTGTAAAATTTTCCATATGAAAGACTAGAAAGGAACATACACACAGTATTGGTTACCATAGGATTATAAATTTCTTTTCTCTTGTTTCCAAAGTTTCTGCAATATTATACACATTTTATAATTGAAAACATTCTTTTAAATAACCCGTTTCACAAAGAGGAAAAAAGAGCCAGTTGATTACACAGAAAAGAGATGAGAAAAAGGATAATGAATAAACTTGGTCTGATTCATTCATAGATCAAAGATCAGAGGTGATTTATCAAGATTAAGTGCAATAAACAAATAAACCTCTAGCACTTGCATGGTCTGCCGCTATAAACATCACCCACCCTTCCTCCACTAGGTAACAAAGCAACACTCCTGTGCCCTTGTTCACCAGGTAGCACAGTGAGCAGCCCCCGCAACCTGACGCCTTGGCCCCACCTCGCCTTGGCTGGGCTTAAGCTTCTCCCACACAAGAGAACCCATGCTGCAAACACCATCAGACAGGGGCTGCCTCCTGCTCCCAAATGGTCCATCCACCGTGATGGACCACAGGCCACCTTGGAAAAGCAAGAGCCCAAGCAGGAAGCAGAGGCAGGGGTGAGGCACGGATGCTCCAGGCTGGGGAACTCCCGTCCTCGCCGGGCTGGCTGCTTCCTAGTGTGAAGTCTTAGCCCTCTTCCCTTTTGCTTCTACACACTTTCCTTGGGCAGCCCTTCATCCTCCCTATGGTCTTGGATGCCACTTAAATGCTGGAGATTCCTAAATCTGCAACTCTAGACCTCTCCTCTAAGCTCCAGACTCGAGCACAGGGCCTGGTTTACAGAAGATGTTCAATAATTACCCACTGACTAATCTGACATCTCCACTTGGGTGTCCCATGGGTACCTCAGACTGAGCTCATCTTCTCCATCCCCTGCCTCCTTCCTGGTGGGCGGCCCTCATGCCGTCAAGCCTAGACTACTTTAACAGCCTCCTAAACAGTATCGGCCTCATCAAGTCCACCAGAATGATTCTATTAAATGCAAATCAGATCCTATCTGCCCCCTGCTTAAATTCCTTCAATGGAGCCCCATCATTGTAGGAGTAAAGCCCAAATTCCTTAGTCCTTCTGCTATCTGGCTTCTCTACACCTTGTCTCTCCAGCTCCTGCCACCCACTCATGCTCCTGTTACACAGTAATTCTCACCAATCCCAAGCAAACAAGAACCTCCTATGACTGACTGGAAAGCCTATTCCTACTGCTCCACCTGGCAAACTCCTACTCATCCTTCAAAACCCAACTCAGTGGGTAAGTCTTCGGAAGCGTTTCTCACTTTTCCTAGGCAGGCCCTCCCTCACTAACAGGACGTGTACCACAGCCTCTGAGCTCTTTGAGGCCAGGGCTGAGTTTTACTCATTCTTTGTACACCCTGCCCAGAACAATGCTTGCAGCCTTGACGAAATGTTTGGCAAGTGATGGGGGGAACGAAGTTTCTCCTCAGACTGGAGGTACAAGCAGGGGAGGTGATCACACAGAAGATCTGTGTGATCTTATGCAAATCATTTTTGCCCAAGGAAGAGATTAGAAGTAGGCCAATAGGATATCAAAGACTCATTTTCCAGGCTCCTAAGAATCTTCCTCTATTTCTGCTTTTTCCCTAGACCACAAAGAATCTTTACCAACAAGTGGCAAAGGAGTATTGATTAGCACCCTTGAAGAATTATATAAACCTTGCTTTAAAAAAATCATTCTCCAATCACTTGGATTAACATCAGAATGTTTCCCCTAGCCTGGATCTAGCCAAAAATTTATCAAACTCTCAATGAGCGTTGATGAGGAGGGAGATAAAGGTAACAGCAAGCAAGAATGTCTGTATTCAACAAACATTTACAGAGTGATGGTCACCACCAAGGCACCACGGGTGCTGCCAAGGAATTCTCCCATCAGTCTTCATCTCTCCTTGAGGTAAATGACAACCTGCTAAGACAGACAAATTTGACGTTTCTGAAGGACATACGTACATGAGCAAATTCCTGCCTCCTGGAAAAGGAATAGACATGAGAGCCAGGCTGCCCGTCTAGCTGATGTGTGTAGAGAAAGGGCCAGGATGGGCACCGGGGTCGTGACTGGAGGCAGGGACTGCCGCCCTGTAAGTGGTGCCCTGGACAGACGGCATGCCTGTTTGAAGAGTTAAGAGAACAAATTCTTCTCACCAACATAAGACAAGGCCCAGGCAGATGACCTATGAGCCACCGTCTTTTTATGTGCAACACGGTTTCTGAAACTTTCCGAAAATCTAAGAAGTGATGTATTGGCTCTCACAGAGAATCGAGACCTTTAAGAAGTTACATGTGCCCTGCTCTGAACCACATTTCTAACTCTCGAAGCATCCTGTGGTCCCAGAGTATTTTTGTACCGCCCCCAGACTCATGGCTTTCTTCATTTCCTTCTCCCCAGCAACCCCCATGTGTCCCCTGGTTTAGGAAATGGCCTCAGAAGGTGGCTGCTCTCCATTCCTCCCCTTCCTGTATGCACATATCACTCTCCCATCAAGGGGTAGAATCAAGTTCCCTTTATCTTGCATCCCAGTTGGCCTTGTGACTTGCTTTGACCAACAGTGATGGCTCTATCCTCTAAAAACTCTGGTAGTTTCCACTTTCTCCCACAGACCACCATGCTGCAAGGAAGCCCAAGCTAACCACATGGAGAGGTCACGTGGAGGAGCCTGAGGCTCCAGACATGTGAGTAACGCTTTCTTAGAACTTGAGCATAGCTGTCAGCCGAATGCCGATGGCTGAATGAGAGTCCCAGCAGCCAAGCGAGTGACCCCACCCAGTGCCATATGATGCAGAAAAACCACCCACCTGAGCAGTCAACCCAGGGAATCACGAGAAATAATAAACTGCTATTGTTTTAAGCCACTAAACTCTGAGGTTGTTTGTTAAACAGCAACGGATAACTGAAACACACGGTAAATGAATGTATGGCCATTGAGAAATAAGCCACCTCACATTAGTAAACTTCCCAGAGGCCCAAAATATAATCCTTATTTATCCAAACTTGTTTTCATCCATTTCTGATAAAAAATATTTTTAGAATGCAATACTATACCCTACTTTATACTAAATGTTATCTAACATTTCCTTGATGAGTGGGTCACCATTACAGACAAGGTATAAGCGCTGTTGGTTACAACGCTCCACCCCCAGACAGCTATGCTCCTCGATGAGGGGCAATATGTCTGTCCTTAGAAACACCTCCTCTCCCCTATGTTGCTCCTTCTAAGAGTTGTGGGTCAAGAAACCAAAGACCCAATCCTGTTGGAACTGTGTCTCCACAGGCTTTGGGGAAGATCTAAGGGGCTCTTTGATAACTGCAGAGAAGGAACTCTGGAATCCCACTGGGATTCGAATTCTCTCTGCCACCTACCACTTACGTGGCCCTAGACAAGTCCTTCACTCATCTCGCATTTGTGTCCCCATCTGTAAAATGAAAATGTTACCTCTTGCTGGAAGATACTCAACGGAAACATAGCAAGGACTCAGTAAATGTAGGTACCTTGTCTACACTCCATGTTCGCTGGGCCTGGCCTTGCACAAGGGTGTGACTCTGACATCTGAGTGTTGGGCAGGACACATACCCAGGGAAGTCTACTATCTCGAGTGTGTATGTTGGCGAGGGAAGAGCTGGTGGGAGGAGGGAGTCTGAATGCTTATTCAAGGTTGGCCCACCCTAGTGGGATTTGCTGTATGTTTACCAAGAAACTGCGAAACAAGAAGAACCTCAGAGTCCCAGCAAGTCGGATTCGTGGAGAATTTACCAAGGCTGCTGGGCACACCAAGTTCAGGGTTGTGCGTGTGTGTGTGTGCACACGCATGTGCGTGTGTACACACGAAGTGCACCTTGGAGCTCACAAAGCAGGCCTGAGGAGGCAAGGGGAGACCCTGGTATGGAGACTGGCATGTGGACTTGGACGTGCTGCTACCTGTTACCCACCACAGGCCCCACTCTAGTCTTCAGTTTCTTCTCCAGAAAAACCCAGCTGATGATAAAGTGCTGATTTAAAATAATAAACATGAGGACTCTGATGTTCATGGCACAATGTCAGTGAAATAATGCGGATGAAAGAAGGGACCTAAATTGCATATGCACAGTGATGACAAACTGGAAAAGCTTTGTTTCCACACAGATAAGGATCAGAAAAGGCCACAGAGAACGCGACCGGGGCAAGGGACGGAGGAGGTGACTTTCTGCAAAGCCGTTTCCATGTTCAATAATTGAGTACTCCTCCCCACGTGCAGCTGGATTCGATGGCTTCCACAGGCCCCTTCTGCGTATTTCCTTGTTATTCTGGTTTCTACGAGATGCCCACCTGCACGCTCTCTGTGGAGAGATGACGGCTTTGGTCCCACCCTGGGACAGTGGCAGAGCCCAGGGCCAAGAACTGGGTTGATGTGCCTCCTCCCAACCTGTGTCCCCACAGCCTTCTCCCATCTCGCCTGCCTCTGGCTGCTCAGAGCCCCCCGGGCTGCCCTCCTGCCACCCCACCCAGCTCCTGTTCCAACTCACCCGACTTCACCTCTCATGTCCTCCTGGCCACGCTCCCACAGGGAACATTCTGTCACAGGCTTCTCCCCTCCTTGCATCCAATCCCCAGGGGGAGAGAGAGGGGTGTTTCCTATTTTATTTTAGGGCTTCCCATCTCTTGGCACTGTTCTTCAGCACCGCTTAGCAAAGACACTTAGGGGTAGCCAGAAAGGCAAGAAGGAGGCCCAGATGCCTGGGTTCCAGAGAAAGAGGCTTCTGGGGAAGCCCTCTGCCCCCCACACCTGCCGTCTCACCTCTCACGCACCAGTGACCCCTCCTCAGTCATCCAGCCCCTCCACCTCCTCTCAACCTCCCTGAGCCTCAGTTTCCTCATCTGTAAAATGGAGCCAGTCAGATGCAGGATTAACCGAGACAACATACAGAACCCCGAGCTCCAGCCTGCAGACAGGGGAGTCTAAGCCTCAGCTCCCTCACCCACAACTTGCGGAAGCTGCCGCCAGCCCCTCGGAGCCGGATGCCCAGTCCCCGGGTGAACGATCCGCTATCTAATTTGTAGGTGTGAAAGGACTTACACATCCACAGCTCTATTGTGTTCTAATTTGTGAATAAAGGTCTTAACAGGCTATTAATTCCATGAGAGAATTTTGCTCCCAAATCGACTTTCTGCTATGAAATAAAGCTATAAAATATTTTTCAGGGGTTCCTCGCCCCTAACTTGCCACAGACTCAGACCTTTACTGACACTGTTGGAAGCCAGCAGGTGTACGCGAGCGCATGTGAGGGTCTCAGGAGCGGCCACAGGAATGCTCCCCGCCATCTTGGCTGCATTTTCTCCCCACCCCCATCTTCCCAGCCATCGGCCACTGCCTGGTTCTGCCCTTGACTCCCTCCTGCTTCCTCCTTCACCCCACAGGCAGTTTGGGGCAGTAAAAGGCAAGTTGTGCCCTAACAGGCCTGGTGATGCCAGGACCCAGGCAAGAGGACGGATGTGGGAAAACCGTGCCAGCTGCAGCTCGCGCCCCCCAGCCCCCCAGCCCCATGCCCTGCTCTCCCCCACCATGGCCTCCGACTGTCATCTTCTGACCCCCATTATTCCCAGACCCCGCAGGCTACAAAGCCTGTACCTGTTGCTCAGTAATACTGACTCATTCACTAATACATGAAGCCCCAGCAACACCCCAAGCCCATACCCCATCCCACAGCCCCTGACTCCACCTGCTCTTCCTGTTGGAACCCCACCCGCCCACCTCCCAGGAGAAGAGCCCAGGGCAGGCTGTACGGCTCGCCTCTGACATTTCAGGCTGCCCCGAGGCCCCTGTGTCCCTTCTGTCTTTCCCCAACAGAGCCGAGTACGGGTGTAGGGGACAGAGGAGATAGAGGAAAAAGACCTGGGCATTGGAAATACTTCTTCAGTGCTGCCAGTGACAGCAGCAACAAAACTCACAAGCGCCCAGAAATCCAGTGTCTGCTTCTAACTGTGAAACCGGGTTCACCCCATCCCATCCTGACCCGGGAGTCCCTGGCTACAGCCAACTGGTGATGGGAGAAGACAAAGGAAAGGGGAGTCTACAGGCAGGAGAAAGAAAAGAAGGAAGGTGCCTGGATCTGGGGAAAGTTCCTGGTATTACCCTGATTAGGGAGCTGTCTGGCCACCCTGTTCTCATGTCCCTGTCCTCCTACCCTTGACGCTCCCCCATCCCAGGAGATAACGGGCCCAGAGGAGCAGCGGGCAGGTGAGGGATGCTTCATCCCACGGCTGGGGGAAGCAGTATCCAGGTGTTGTCCCCACAGCAACGCAGGACCACACAGGACTCAGTCTCCACCACGTTCAGAGACCCCCAATACAGGGACGCTGTGACTGAAAGAAGACCTTAGTGGGTGAGCCTGGGAACCAAGGCATCTTTTAAAAAGTCACATTAGTCCCAAACAAGTGACTCAGAAACTTCTGGAACACAGCCCACTGAAAGCTGGGGCCTTCTGCATTCTATCTCAGGCTTCCGAACGGAGCCACCTCCCCACCCCCTATTCCCCAAGCCACATCCAGGGCACTGCTTCCATGTCAGGCCATGCTCTCCTGGGATGCTAATATTGTTATTTTTGATTTACTTATTTTTCTATCTTTTTTTCTGTTTCCTAGTCTTTATGGATTTTTGCTTCTTAGCAGCCCCCAAAGGAGACCAGTAACCATGGGTTCAGCCTCTGGGCTCCAATGGGGGGAATTTCTGTTTTTCTCCTTTAATGGACAACAAGCCTATGGGCAGCTCACGTGGTCCAGGGGCCCTGGCAGAGAGGAAAGGGCCAGAAGTGACTGGTCAGTAGAAGGTAATGGTTCACAGCTGGATCCCAGACCCCAAAAGCTGCTGGGCCCACTTGCCTATTTGCCCCAAACTGTGCTTTTTACTGATTCCCAACAGGAACGACCTTCGCCATTCTTCCCCAGACAGCTTGCAGCATGGCCCTCAACTGGCAGAGGCACAGGCTGAAGTTCACCAACCCCGCAGTCAAGATAGCAGCGGCAGGTTACCACCTTATACGGATAGGGTATTGCGAGAAAAAGAAGGGGACTTGCTGGTGTGCCCACATGAATCCACAGGCCCAGCCCAGGGCCGGGAGCCTGCAGAACCGAGAGGCACAAAGCTTCCGTGAGAAAGGACGCCGCGTGAGCCAGAATGGGAAAACAGGAAGAATCTTGGTCCAAAACCAGAAAAAAGTTAAAACAGAGAAAAACCTGTTTTCCCCTAACCAAGAAGGAGGCAGTGGGACAGCTCCACAGGGTGCTTGTCTCAACTGCCACTGGGCCCCTGGAGACTCAGTCCGCAAACCCAGAAGACAATGATAATGGCTTTGGCCGAGATGGAGGCAGCAACGTGACGTAGTAGGAAGAGCACTGGAACTGGAATTGAGAAATGGGCACTCCAGCCAGATGACTCCATAACTAGCTGCGTGGTCTTGGGCAGATCACTTTCCATCTCTGGGCTTATGTATAAAATAAGGAGGTAGCAGGTAGGATGTCCAATTGTAGAATTCATTGACTCTAAGCCCCACGGAGTCCCTCAGATGGGTTACCAGATAATCAACTCAGAAGGCCAAGAGTCACATGTCCCGGTCTACAGCCCCCCAGCCCCTAGCCAGGGTGGGAGCACCATGCTGTCTAGTAGTTAAGCTGAGGCCAAAATTCCACCCCTTCCAGCAGAACACGTCCTCAAAGAACTAGCAGACCCTCCACCACCGTGACCGGCACGACTGTCCCCGTTTGTGTCCCCATACCATGCCTTCTGTGGGGAGACCGTCATCCCTCACACCACGTCGCTGCTCGGGGCACCCTGAGCTCCCTCCCAGTGGCAGAAGAGGGATCTGTGGCCATCGCACCTTCCCTCTTCACAGCCCTTCACCCTTCCTAGCGCGCTTCCCCCACAGTTCGTTTGATAACGACTCGTTACACAGGCGGGCACTGTCCCCCTTCGACAGAGGCACACTGAGTCCACACAAGTCAGTCACTCGCTAGAGCTGCTCAATGACAGGCTAGAGACCAGAAGCCAGGGAGCCCTCTTCCCCACAGAGGTCTTTCCGGTGGAGGAGGTCAATGACAGGAATGGCTGCCTGGAGACTGGGCCTAGGCGGGTCTTCCTGCCACTCACTCAGGGTGGGCACGGGTGACAGAGTGGCCCCGAGGCCCAATGTCCTGAGATCCTCCGGTCCCTAGGGCCAAGCACAAACTCTAGCACAAAGCCAAGGGGTGAGGGAAAGGTGCTCCTCTTTGCACAGCAGCTGAGAGACCCCAGGACACGCTGTGACTCAAGGGCAAAGAAAACGACGCCACCCCCACCTTCAAAACAGGTACCACCTCAGCTGAGAGCTGGTGGGAAGGGACCGACCGAGGTGGGGACTCACCTCCCTCAGCAACTGCATCCCCTTCAGCCCATCCTGCTGTTGCTGGGCCACAGTGACCCCCAGGACGAGCGTGTGCACGCCACAGGAGACCACAGAGATGATGACGATGGGGCTGAGGCTGAGGGGCAGCGTGATGAAGAAGGAGAAGACAAAGAACGCCTGCCAGCCCACCGTGTCGCTGGCCGCGTGGGCGCGGGAGAAGTTCAGGCCCAGGTAGGAGAAGATCTGAGCTGTTAGCAGCAGCCACAGCAGGTAGGGCACCACTCTCCGGGTGACCCGGTCGGGGAGCAGCCCCTTTTTGCAGAGCACGAAGAGGATGAGGTCCAACACCAGGCCGATCCCGGCCACGACCAGGGAAGCCAGCTTGTCGCTGGAGAAGACCACTGCACACATGACCACCACGTAGCAGTCGAAGAGGGCTGCGAAGACCACCAGCACCAGCAGGGTCTCGTGGCGCTGCCTCTTGAAGTAGGTCTGGTACAGGTTCTCCAAGGACTCGGGCACGAAGGTCAGCCGCATGAAGCGAGGCAGGCAGAGGCAGGAGCCCGAGTTCCGGACAGAGATTTCATGGGTCCGGCCCACCCTGCGGTCAGGGTCAGAGGGCAGGCTGACAGAGTACTCAGCCGAGTACTCAGCAGAGTACTCAGGGTCGGAGAAGCCCTGGTTCCTCGGCATCCTGGCTGGTGTCTGCTTCTACTGGCCCTGGAGAAGTGGACCGGGAACTGAAGAAAGGCTCTGGGAAGGGCCACCTACCAGGGCTCTCTGAGACCTGGGGAAGGCTGAGGGCCGGCCACCTCCGGCAGGAAGGCAGAGCTGGTCTCCAGGGCACAGGGAGCGCTGATCATCTGGAACTTAAAACAACATGCTAAGTCGAAGCACCTCTTCCTCCCCACCTGTGCTTTCTCCGGGACCGCCCTACCCCTCAGAAAGGAGCCGCTGCTGCAGAGGCTCCAGAACCAGGGCTTTCTCCCGCCACCCCCGTGCTCCCGGCGCCACCCGACCACACACACACTGGGTCCTGTCCACGCCAAGTGCTCAGTTTCCCGTCTCCGGCTTGCCCCGGGGCCTGGCCGTCTCTCCATCCCTCGCACCCCGGGTCTGTCTGTCTCCTCTCTCAGTCCCTGACTTCCTCGCCTAAATCTCCTCCAGGCCCAAGCCTCCGAAACTGAAGATGAAACAAGCCAGAAAGAAGCCAGAGTCATCCCGGGGATTCCTGAATCTTCCTTCTGTTTACTTCCTTTCCCATCCAGCCCTTGGCGACTCTGGCTCCCCACCTCGGGGCACTGTCTGCCCTCCGGAAGGCCGGCCCTTCCCCTGCGATTACCTGTGCGGGAACTCGGGAGCCGCGTGCTCCGGGCCGGTCCCCGCGCGGCTGCGGGGCTGCGGGGCTGCGGGGCTGCGGGGCTGCGGGGCCGCGGGGCCAGGTCACGCGTCGGCGGGCGGAGGCAGGAGGGCTCAGGGCGCCCGGGTGCTGCTCCCCGCGGAGCTGCGCCGCCCCGCCAGCGCCATGGCCCCCGGCCCCCGGCCGGAGCGCGACTCCCCCGCCGTCAGGCCCGGGATCCGGCCGGGAGAGGCGCAGGGCTGCCCTTCAGCATCCACAGGCGCCCGGCCGCGGGAGGAAGAAGGAGGCGGCGGCGGCTGGAAAATTCGGGGCGCCCGCCCCTAGGGCTGCGGCTGGCGGGGCCGGGGCCGGCGTGCGCGGCGCGGCGGACCCCTCCCTCTCGCCCCGGCTGTGGGCGCGGCGGCGGCGGCGCGGCTAGGGGCGCACCCGGGGCCCTCCCCGGCGGGAGCGCGGGCCGAGGCCGGGGGAGCCCGCCAGCATCCTCTGCCCGCCCGCGCGCCGAGCGGAGCCTGCGAGTCCGGGCGCGGCGCGCTGCACTGTGAGTCCCCGCGCGGCGCCGGCGGCTCGGGGGCCCCGCGCGCCCCAGGCCCCGGGAGGCGGGCGGCGCCCCTCCCGCTCCCCCTCCCTGCCCGCAGTCGCCGCCCTCTCGGCGAGCGCGCTCGGAGTCGGGGCGGGGAGCGAGGCGCCCGCTCTAGACCCGGGACCGGCGGGGGAAGGAGAAGGGCGAGGAGGAGCGCGGGGGCGCGAGTTGGCGCGGCCCGGGGGCCCCACGCTCCAGTACCGGGCGGCGGGCTGGCGGCGACTGCTGCGTGGAAGCGCCGGGGCGGGCGGCGGGCGGGCAGGATGGGCGAGTCGACGCCTTCCCCCCGCAGGCCCGGCTCGGAGGATGAAAGCCCGGACGCGTCCTCCCGCAGGTGAGGCGCGCTCGGGGCACCCCAGCCGCCCCCTCCTTCGCTGCGGCTTCCTTCCGGGCCCGGAGGGGCCGAGGCTGAGGTTTGGGGATGGCTCCCCGTCGGGCGTGCCCGGCCTAAGTGTCCCCGCCCACCCTGGCAACCTACACTCCAGAGCACGGGGCCTCAGCTTTCCGCAGACTGGCCCAAAGCTGAGCCCTGTTCTTCAGGGGTAGGAGTGGCCCAGATGGTACCTGGTACATGGAACTGGAAGAGACCCTGCTTCAAAAAGATCTCCCGTGTACATTTCACCTGTTTGAATTTACCAAGTCAAATGCTCCTTTGACTGGTTAAGCCTATCAGTCTCTTACACTGTAGTATAAATTACTTTTCTTGGATTTGCCAGAACACCTTGCCAAGATCAACCACAAGCTTTAGGAATTTAGATAAAGGGAGAAGAGGAAGATAGGTTGTTTTGAAAGAAAAGCATGTGTGAGAGGGAGGGGCTTGCTGAGGACAGCCAGGAGCATTAGGGGATGGGCTCCCTAGGGAGAACAGAAGAAATGGATTAGAGAGGAGAGAAACTGGCCATCTAGGCCCTGGATGGAGATTCCTCCTCCAGCTCCTGAGACCAATCCATGAGTACCCTTTCCAGAACCTCAGGTGTCAACTCACATCCTTCAGGGAGTGGATTCCTCAGAGATTTGATCCTGGCATAGCTGTTTCTATCAGTCCCTCATACTAATTCTGCAAAGCTGCCAACCTCAGCCCAAACTTGTCACGGCTTTGATGTCGAGGGTGGGGGACATAGTATCAGATTTAGGAGGAGGGTAATTTGAATAAGGGATCACTTTCCCCCATGGTTTTAATTTGTCTGGAGTCCAAACATTTATTTTAAATTGTTACATGATGTTAAAGGATGCATGATTTTTATGTTTAACAAAAGGATTTGTGTTAATAAAAAGAAAAAAGCTGATCAATACTGCTTTGGCACAAGGGACCCCCCCCCCCCCCACTGCACACTCTGAGTCCCTCCCCCTTCCCTGGCACACTGCCAACCCTTGGAGCTCTCCTGTGGGGCTCCCCACTTGGCAGGGCCATGCCCAGCTCCTAGGCCCTGTGGCCTCCCTGCCCAGCCTTCTGTCACCCCCCACGCCCCAGCCTCTCCTCCCCACCCACCCTGTGAAGGGAGAGGGTTCCACGCAAAGGGACCCCTGGTCAAAACCCCAGTGTCCTGCCTCTCCTTCCTTGACCCCGGGCCTCGCTGTTCCACCGCCCGCCCTTCTATGATCCTACTCTCTTCACTGTGGGCACCTGGCGAGCAGACCTGTGCTGAGAGCACACGGCGGATGCCCAGCCAGGCCGGACATCAGGGGAGACCAGAGGAGGCCCCCAGCCCCTGTCCTTGGAACGCCTGCCAGCTCTGCCAGGGCCCCAGGTTCACTGAGAAGACAGGCCCTCAGCTGTGCGCAGATGGCAGTCAGAGGTGACCTGAAGCAGGGCCTTGCAGGACCAGAGGGGAGGGTCTGATTGGGCCTGAAAGGGGCAGCCTTCCAAGTGGCTGGAGCTCAGCAGCACATTCCCGTCCCTGCTCTGCATTCTCGGTTGTGTGCGCGGCCCTTCCCTCTGGACGTGGGAAGCCCAGTGGGACAGCTGCAGCCCCTCACTGGGCCTCCCGGGAGTCAGAGGCAACTGGGTGAATATTCCAGAGCAAGAGAGCCACTCAAGGTCGTGCCCACAGAGGAGATCAGGGAAAACACAACTAGCTGGACACAGGCAGCAAGGCCATGAAAGCCTCATCTGTCTCACTCGTGCCGCTTCTCTAGCACGTAGCGCCCAGTAGGGACTCAAAATATAGTCGGTGAGTGAATGGATGCTATTCCTAGGAGGAAATGGCACTTTATGAGTGCACTGGCTGCCCCCGAAGGGACAAACAGGCCTCATTCATTGATGCTGACAATGTTCTAGTCCAGGGGCAATTAAAAATAACCACACTCAAGTGAAAAGGGTGGGATTATGGGGGAGGTGCCTTCAGCTCCAAGCTATACATTTTGTCTTGTAATCTGGACAACTGGCATGCTTTGCTTTTGCAATCAAAAGATACAGGAAATCTATCTTTAAAACACACGCATGCACACATATACGCACCCACGCAACCGGAGAGCATGAATGGCTGTGTGGGTGACTTGCCTATGGCACGTGTCTTAAAGTGAAGACAGAATCGTGGCTTCCTGACTCCCACCCTGTCCCAGGACCCGCTTGGATGGGAGACCTCTTTGCTGAAGGCACCTTTTGTTTGTATGGTTTAAGACTGGAGATGATGGCTGAGAATTAATTATTATTGGATAAACAAGAGTCGTTTGGCCCCTGGGGAAATGTGGTGGCTCCTGAATCCAGCAAACAACAGATCAGAACAGAACCCTGGTGTCCTGGGGGAAAGAAGCAGGAGGAGAGGAGATCATTAGCTCCCCTGGCGGGGGCCCCAGGAGAGCCCTAAGCCAAAAGCAGCGCCAGGGAGGGGGGCCTGCATGCAGGTGGTTTAATTGGGCAAGAGATTCCCGGGGAAAGAAGGCAGGAAAGGCGGTAAATACAAGGCGTGTGACAGCGGTCACCACCCTGGGCAATGGAGCTCCACCCCTCTGGGCCCCTCGGAGGAGCCGTGCAGAAGGCAGCTCAGGATTTCCCAGTGGAGGGCTGGAAGGATTTGTCCACCAGCTACCCTCCGCCGTTGGTCAAAGGGCGCCAGTTGGGGTGTTCACTCCTGAGCACTCCCAGGTGTGCACGAGCCTCAGAGCTGCTGATGGGGGTCCCAGGCAGGAAACGAGACACACAGGGCAGAGAGGCAGGGTGCTCCAGGGCACTACATGGGACCCTGGACAATTACTCAGCCTCCCTAAGCCCCAGTGTCCTTGCCGTGCGATGACACAGCGCTAACCCCTAGACAGGGTCATCGGGAGGAAGAAGGGGATTAGTGGGAACCAAAATGGTTGGCAGATCTCCACAGAACAAGCCCACAGGAGCTCCCGTCCATCTCCCAGCTGGATCCAGCAGCGCTGGCCACTTCTGTTCTAGGTGACCTGCACAGGGCTGGGCTGCCTGCTCCCTTGGGCCCTTTGTGTGGTTCCAGCTGGGACCCCCTCTTGATCCCATAGCAGTTTTCTTCTCTGACGGCATGGGCCTGCCTGCCACTTCTTCATCTGTGTCTGTCCCTGTGTGTGTGATGAGTGAAAGCATGTGTGATGAGTGTGAGTGAGTGTATGTGCAGACACTCAAGGCATGGCCGCACCACCTGCCCGTGCAGGTCTGGCTCCGGCCGCACCTCCCCATCTGTCTCCAGCTTGTCCCACCGGGCTGCACAACCACTATGCCCTGCTTGCTGCCCTCGGGCACCACTCCAGGTCTCTAGGGCAGGCAGAGGGAAGCAGAGCTGAGAGAGCAATGTGCAGACCACATCGACGTGCTGGCCTTCCTGGGCCGGGTGTGTTTCTGAGTCTGTCCCCCTCCTGGGGGTGAGCAGGTCCCCTGGTCCCTCCAGCCCAGTATTTGAAACACAGTAGCTACTCCATAACCTGCCATTGGAATAACATCAATTAAACGCTAATCACATGTTTTCACACATTGGTCCCAACCTCCTTTTGGGCGGTAACAACAGCGGTGGCAGCACCCACTTCCTGCGGGATCCCGCCTTCCAGGCATGTGGGTGTGTTTTCTCCTTTAGTTTTATGAGGTAGGTACTCCTGACATCTCCATTTTACAGTTGAGGAACCTGGGGCTCAGAGACTTGAGATAACTTGCTCCTGGTCCCACAGCTCGGAAGGGGCAGAGGGCAGGCTGGATTCCAGGTGCTCTAGATGGTGCCCGAGTTTGCCTGGAGCAGGAATCCTCAGGAAGCCTGCTTCAGTTGGTTACTGCTGCTCTAACCAAGGCTGCGCTCGCTCTCAAAGACGGGGTGCCAATTTACAGCAGGGAAGCCTGGAGAATGCTGGCTCCCTGGATGTCAGAGCTGACAGAGACTTGAAACAGCATTCTGCTCCAGCCCAGATGGGGAAGTTGAGGCCCAGACAGATTAAATTTGGAGAAAGGAAGACACATGCCCTTGGACTGTGAAGCAGCTTGTGAATGCTGAGTAATCCTGAGGCCTCTTACGGAAATGTCACATTTCCAAAAGCGCTCAAGCCGGGGCCCCTCCGGGAAGAGACACCATAGAAATATGTACTAACAAGCCTCTCCTGGGGATAAGGAGACGCAGACAAAGATTTTAGAACACCAAGAGTTGGCTAGAAAAGGCCCAGGCCGGGAGGAGATGGGGGCCTCCACCTCCAGGGTCCCTCTGACACAGGGATAGTCACCAATACCCAGAGGAGCGAGGCTAAGAGGGCCGAGTCCTGGGGGTCCGGCTGGGGGGGCTTAGAGAAGGGCTGGCTCAGAGCCCAGATTGCAGATGGAAACTTGACCTCCCCCCCACCACCCCACTCCTCCCCACCTCGTCCCCATCTCAGGAATCAGGAGTCACCCTTGACCCTGCCCTTCCTCTCACCTCCTCCCACCCAATCTCTACACCCCAACCAGGACCATCTTCCACATCCAGATCTGATCTGGTCCCTTTCTTATTTAAAACCCTGGGCACTAGCTGTCCCTGCCCCAGGGTACGAGGAACTAGGGGATTAAATAAGACAGTACTTGTCAAGTGCTCAGGTGTCACCCTCCCTTGGAAGTTGTCCTCAAGGACCATTAGTCATTCTTTACTTGGAGATCTGTAGTGGGTTGAATGGAGGCCCCCAAAAGATGCGTCCATGTCCAAACCCCTGGAGCCTGTGAATGTGACCTTATTTGGAAGAAGAGTCTTTGCAGATGGAACTAAATTATGGATCTTGAGATGAGATCATCCGGGATTACCCGGGTGGCCCTAAATCTGATAACAAGCATCCTTAGGAGACACACAGGGGACAAGAAAGGCACAGAGGAGGGGCTGATGTGAAGACGGAGGCAGAGGTTGGAGAGATGTGGCCACATGCCAGGGAACAACTAGAGCCCTGCGAAGCTGGAAGAGGCAAGGAGCGATTTTCCCCAGCCTCCCGAGGGAGGACGGCCCTGCTGACACCTTGATTCCAGACTTCTGGCCTCTAGAACTGTCAGAGAATAAATTTCTGGTTTGTTTTTTGTTTTTTGAGAAAGATTAGCCCTGAGCTAACATCTGCTGCCAGTCCTCCTCTTTTTGCTGAGGAAGACTGGCCCTGAGCTAACATCCGTACCCACCTTCCTCTACTCTACATGTGGGACACCTACCACAGCATGGCTTGACAAGTCCTGCCGTATCTGCACCCGGGATCTGAACCGGCGAACCCTGGGCCGCCGAAACAGAGCACGAGAGCTTAACCCCTGCACCACTGGGCTGGTCCAAATTTCTGTTGTTTTAAGTCACCCAGTTTGTAGTAATTTGTTACGACAGCCACAAGAACCTAAGACAGGATCCAACAGCACATTTTCCATCCCTATATTTAATGCTTGCTAGGATTTGTTGTAATTTTACATGGCTGCCACCCCCGCTCTCTGGAGTAGAGAGGCTCCGGGTCAGGGCCTCTGTTCCCCTTCGTACCTGGAATGCTGGCCCCTGATAGCTTCTCAATAAGCCTCGTTGCATTAAGAGAAACAAATCTGCTGGGTCCCCCTCTGCAATTATGGAACTTCTTCAACTGGGGAACGGAAGCCCCAGGCACCCTGAGACATGCTAGGAGGTGGCAAAAGCTGCGGACGTCACCTCGTAGTTATTCCTGGACTTCAGTTTTACTTGAAGTGATTTTTTTTTTCTTGGAAGAAGTTGAGTGATTTAACTGGTAAGTAATTTTAATCACACTTTTTACTGTGCAACCATCAGGGATTGACTGTGGAGTGGAATGCACAAATTCGTGTCTGTTTTAAGGGACAAGACTGTAAGAAGATGAAGACACCACGGTGACCCTGTGCTCCCCCCTCCAGACCTCCTGGAGGGCTCCTTCTCTCTGCCTCTGCAGGAACGCCAGAGATGCCCAAGGTCCACACCGCTCCTCGGACCTCCCTGCTGCTGCCCTGCCCCCTGGGCCCAGCCACGCTCAGCTCCTCATCATTCTGAGCACACTCTTCACGCCCTCGCCACTTTGAATATGCTGTTCCCTCTGCTCGGATCTATGTTCCCCGCTTTGGCCACCTGGCAAACTGCTACTCATTCTCAAAGACCCTGGGCCCTGCCTGCTCCTTGGGGTCTTCTCTGGTCCCCAGGCAGGGGCAGCCCCCTTGGGAACCTGCTGTGAGGACAGTCTGCCCGTCTGTCTCCCACTCTGGATGAGTCCCTCACAGGTGGACCACGTGTTCCCGTCCACCCCCTCACCCACTTCATGTTTCTTCATAGCACACACATTCTGCCTAAAGTGATAGTGTATAATTATTTGTTTATAAGTCTTATTTCTTCCCCAAAAAATGTGAGTTCCAGTGGAGAAGGACCCTGTTTTGTTTTAACTTCCTATACCCCTGTGCTTAGCACCAAGTTGGCCCGTAATAAGTGTATTCCTTTTCTGTAGCTGCTATAATACATTGCCACAAACTTAGTGTCTAAACAGTCCAAATGTATTATCTTACAGTTCTGGAGGTCAGAAAGCAAAACGGTTCTCACTGGGCTAAAATCACAGTGTTGGCAGGGCTGCATTCTTTTCTGGACATTCCGGGGAGAGTCTATTTCCTTACCTTTTCCAGCTTCTAAAGGCCTCCCACATTCCTTGGCTCATGGCCCCTTCCTCCATCTCCAAAGGCAGAGATGTGACAACTCTCTGACCATTCTTCCATAGCCACGTCTCCCTCTGACCAGAGCCAGGAAAGGTTTTCCACTTTGAAGGACCCATGTGATTAGACGGGAGCCACCTGGATGATCTCCCCATCTCCGTGTCCTTAACTTAATCACACTTGCCGTGTAAGGCAACACATTCACAGCTTCTAGAAGTTAGGATGATGACAATTTAGGGGGATGCTGTTCTGCCTATCACGGTAGGCTCCTGATACCCAGGCCGTACTAATGAGAGCAAGGACCCAGGTTAGGTAATTCCTCCTGTACAAACCTCGATGCTGCACTAAACGACACTAGCAGGTTAAATCTGGAGATTGTAAAGCATCTTAAAAATCTGTGAAAAGCTGGTTTTTTTGAGAGGAAAGAGGCTCTTGAAATCTTATAAGGCAAGAGAAAACCATAGAAGGAATTCCCCTGCCTGTGGTTCCCCCTCCCTCTCTGTACCGTGTTGCCTGTGCGAACAGGACAGATCCATCATTCCAGGGAGGCTGGTTGGGAACAAGAGGCTAAGAAGACACGGAGCCAGTGGAAGAATGGATGCCTGATGTTCACGGGATTCATTCCAAGACTCTTCTCCAAACCCCCTTTTTGTTGCCCTTGGAATTGTCTCCCACAAGCACAGTTCAGATTGTTTCACTTCCTCCAAAATGTTTGTGGTTTTCCTACTGCCCTCAGATTCGATTCTAAAGTCCTTAGCATCCAGAATATTCCTTGGTTGGGTCCCAAACTACTTATCTCAAGTGATCTTCACAACGGTCCTATGACATGAATATGATTTTTATGTCCATTTTACAGATGAGAAAACTGAAACTAGGTTCGTAACTTGCCCAAGGTTCCACAGCTAGTAAAGGGCACTGCCCAAGTTTATAGCCACACATCTGACCCCGGGGCCTGGCACCTGCGCACTGTGCAATCTGACCCGCTCAGCCTCATCCATCATTGCTGGAGGCAGGAGGGACTCGATGGCCTGCCCCTTTGCTTAGAGGGGGGTCAAGTTGGTGCTGGACCACACCGTGTGCGGCAGGGAAAATCAAAGCAGAAGGAATGAGCAGTAGTGGAGGGAGGCTGGGTCTTTGCCTTAAGGGCATGTCCGTTCAGATCCAGAGTCATCCTCCCCAGCCTGGGAGGCGGGAAGGCGGCCCAGTCCCAGTCGGAGGGGTGGAGAACCAGACAGGGCAATACCCAAGAGGAGGCCTGCAGCCTGGCCAGGAAGGACTCGGGCCAGCTTGATTTACATACGGCCGACCCATTTTCATATCTTAAAATAAGAGACACTGAGTACAAGCTCTGGCAATGACACTTGTCAAGTCAGAGCCGACGGAGGCCGAGGTTCGTGAAGCTGAGGTTTCTCTGCCTCCCTCGGTCTTTTAGGGCACCCTCCCTTCCTCCTCTCCCCGTGCCTGTGCTTCTCCTCTTCTCTTCTTCCCTCTCTGCCTCCTCACAACAGTGTCAGGACCAGATCCCAGAGGGTGATCCACTGGGGGATGGAGTGACTTGAATGTGATTGCTGGGGTCTTGGGACAGTCATTAATTCCTCCTCTGCCTGCTCCTGCTTGTGAACCACTTATGAAGTGGACCCAGGAATCAGGCACACAGGGCATGCAGCTTCATTAGGGAGGGAAAGTGAGTCGGAGCCTGGGGCTCAGGTGTGTGGCCACAGTCTGGGATAACACTTTGCTCTGGACTTGAACCCCCTCACCCCCTCCCAGGCATAGGGAGTGGCCATGGGCTCCGCTGG
Organism: Equus przewalskii; assembly: GCF_037783145.1. NCBI lineage: Eukaryota > Metazoa > Chordata > Mammalia > Perissodactyla > Equidae > Equus > Equus przewalskii. Next base: position 70,513,839 of record NC_091844.1, on the reverse strand, counting down.
AGGGGCGGAGTCTGCACTGGGGAGTATGGAGGTGAGAGGACAAAACGTAGCCCATCTCCTCACCCGGCCAACAAATGTGAAACGAGGGCCGAGCAGATGGGGCTCAGTTTCTGCTCCCCATTTCACCAGCAGAAAAGTTAGTGAGGCCAGGACAGCTCTCCAGCGGGTCTCTGTAGAAGCAGAAGATCAGGGGGAAAGAGAGTCTCCACCAACAGTGATCTCTGCACACGTGAGCGTGCGCGCGCGTGCACATGCGCATACAGACACACCCCCTCTCTGAACAAGGGTCAAAGCCCTGGGTCAAAGGAATAAGTAAGCATGGCAGCATTTCAGACTTCACTAAATAGGTAGGGAGAGAAGGTGCTTTGTAGGCGGGTGGCCTTCCAAGCCCCTGCCCCATCATATCAGAGCACATGTGATCCCAGAAGTACAGCAGAGATGGTAGAGAAGAGGTCCCTGCCTCCTGTCCAGGGCTGACCCCTCCCCCGGCCCTGGAGCCCACCCTCTGCATCCCCCACTGGTCCTTGCCCTTCTCTCCTGGCACTTTCAACAGATTAAGCTTCTTCCATCTTCCATCACAAACAACCCTTCTAGGCCCTTCATCTCCTCCAGCTGCTACTTTATCTGCCTCCCGCCTTCCAAGTCACGCTTCTTGCGAAAGTTTGCTAAACAGCACTCGTAATGTTTACTTCAAGATTAGGGACCAGAAAAGGTCTCCAGTGGGGCATTTTGAGAAGCAAAAGGGGAGATGAGCATTTGCCTGGAGATGAGGAAAGAACCTCTAGGGTAGAAGCAGCAGTGCGAGCCGAGGCATGGAGGCAGGCACATCCAGGGAGTGCATGGGAATGGCAAATGAAGACAGGCGGTGGGAAGGGCACAGAAAGGGAAGTTGTGGCAAGGCAAGAATGGTAGGAAGGGGCCAGAACACAGAAGGCCTTGAATGCCAAGCTAAAATGGCTATGGGTGGGCTTCACACTTTATAGTTGTTGACGGTTCATTTGAGCAAATGACATGCCCTGATTAGCTATGTTCTCTGAGAAGATTGACTTAGGATAAAAGATAGTTTGGAAAACGAAGAGACTGTCAAGAGAAAACTGGCAGGAAGGCACAAAATAATAACTACAGTACCAGGAGACAGTGGTCCAAATTTAAGTATCGCTGTCTAGGATTCATTCCACAAAGTTCTCAGGCCTCATACACGAGATGTCATACTGACTTACACTCAAATTAGACACGTTTGGGTTTTTAGTTAAGCATATCCATGTGTTTTTTGCAGATAGTAATTTTTGTAACTATTAAATAATTCATGCTGGCATTGTTTTCCCTCTTGTGTTCTTAAAAAAGATGCTGTTTACTGCTCAAGTGGTGGCGGAAATAAATTAGCGACCCACTTTGCCATCCCTTTTCCAATCTTGCTGTGCCACATGGTGGATGCCAGGCACAGCAGGCACCTTTCTGAAAGTGTTATAGTCAATGGAATACGTGCTAAGCTTTTTCGAAACCAGACCAAGAACTTGGTCCTTTAAAAAAAAAAATTACAGGTTTTCTTTTAGTTTTAAAAATTTATTTTTCAGTCTATTAAAATTCATCTCAGTGAAATGGGTTCAGAGTGGGTTTTAGCAATTCTGGCTGTCATCCATTCTCCCCTCTAAGATGCCTCTGGCTTTAGATGCAACCAGCTCTGCCAAGTGGGAAGCAAGTGACGGTTTTACTCATAGTTGAGCGAGGACCCACACCCCTGCTCTGGTCAAGATGGCACTGACTCTCCTATTCATTAATGGCCCCATGGAGCCCACACTACCTGCCAGCTTTAAATCTGTTTGGACGGGAAAGCTTATAACCCTGCTCTGCTATTTTTGGGAACTGCTAGCGTTGACTCAGTCTTTCTGCTGGCTTGGCGCCCTCTGTGCTTTCCTTCTCATGCTGTCAGAGGCTTGCTCCCATCTTAGAACAGTCCGTAGTCTCCTGTCTCCCTTGCCCTCTCAGCTCTGGCTTCCATCCTCTTCTTTATCTTTTTTTTTCTCATTTAATTATTTTATTGAGGCCATATTGGCTTATCAGATTGTGTAAATTTCAGGTGTATATTATTAAATTTCAGTTTCTGTATAGACTGCTTCGTGTTCACCACTAATAGTCTAGTTTTTGTCTGTCATCATACATATGTGTCTCTTTACCCCTTTTGCCCTTCCCCCCTTCCCCCTCTGGTAACCACTAATCTGTTCTCCTTATCCACCTCTTCGTTTATCTTCCACATATGAGTGAAATCATATGGTGTTTGTCTTTCTCTGTCTGGCTTATTTCACTTAGCACAATACCCTCAAGGTCCATCCATGCTGCTGCAAATGGGATAATGTCTTTTTTATGGCTGAGTAGTATTCCATTGTGTGGACTGGGATACTTCTTTATCCATTCATCTCCTGTATTCATTCATCCACTGATGGGCACTTGGGTTGCTTCCATGTCTTGCGTCTTGTGAATAATGTTTCGGTGAACATCTGCATCCCCGTCTTGATCATCTCACTGGGCAGGGGCAGGCTTTTAGGGGTCCATATTTCCCTGCATCTCTGGATAAAAGCCTCCCCACAAGTCACGTACATTAACCTGGATGGAGCTGGAGACTTTTCATCTTGTTTGCAATTTTGCATTAATGTAGCTATAAGTGGGAGTTGTTTTTTTTAACACAATCAAGTCTAAGTTCAAATTTGCCCTTAAGTGAAAAATAATTACATTTAAGTAACTTTAGAGAGGAAGACATAAAGGAGGACTTAAATGTTAGCTATAAATTGATATTCATACGTTTTTTATCCTGAGTGTAGCAGTGACTAGCATACAAAAGGCACTTAGTAAATGCTTAACGGAGGAAAGAATGCTTAGGGACAAATGGATACATTATAAGGTGTTAGAGCTTGGGGATTTATCCCTCTCAAGGGTATAACTTGTCATTTAACACACGGAACTTTTCTTTAATAAACTGCCAATGGTGCAGTTCTCATGCCTCCGTCCAGGGGTGGGGTCAGAGGCGTTCTGAGTACCTGGGTTGTATTACAGTCGTTGGGGTGATTTCTGTCTTGAGTAACCCCAAACTCAACTCAAAATGGCTTAAACAGTAGAGAAAATGTATTGTCTCTATAACAAGTCTTTAGATAGGACCTCTATCCCATCTTCAGACAGGGCAGGTCTAAGGTGAGTCTGGTGGCTCAACACCTCTTTAAGATCCATGTCACTTTCTGTCTTGTTCCCTGCCACTCTTAGGGTATCAGCTTTGCCATCCCAGGCTAACTCTCCCCATGCTGCAAGATGGCACCACAATCAGCATCATATGATATTGTTTCACAAAAGAAGAGGAACAGATTCTTCTTGTGCCTCTCTTTCTAGGAGTACAAAATTCTTTCCCAGAAGCTTCTGAGAAGAATGCCCATTGTGTCTTTTTTGGCTAGAGCAGTGGCACATGCCCACTTCCAAACTAATCATGGCAATAGAACTGGCACCACTATGGATGGCTTCAGTCACTCCTGAATCACCACTGAGCCACACAGTGGAGGGACCGACACCTGGACAACATTAGGACTCTGCCAGCAAGGAAGAAGGGAGGGATGGCTATTAGATGCCCTATCAGTAGTGTCAGCTCTGATACTCTTCAAACGCCAGGCCCGATTCCTGACAAAGCCAGCTCTCTTGTCATTTTTCTGAGGAGCTTCTATAAACCAGGGAAATACTTAGAAAAATTTCGTCAAGAAAATTACACCAAGATTTGATTGGTTAATGAGCAAAATATTTGGGTGTTAAGGACACCCACACTTTTCTTACTTCTTTACTCTCAGGCCCTTTTTTTAATCAACATTCAGTTGTATTCTGTAGCTTTTTCTCATAGTCGATTGGGAATTATGTGGTTGAAGAGCTACAATCTATTTCATAGTTTGGCAACAAAGGTAATGTGTTCATTCATTTATTCATTCATTTATCAAATACTTACCATGCTCTTATTAGGCAATGTGGATGCAAAGATAGAAAAGATAAGGTACTCGTCTGCCAAGAAGTAATAGAGTGGGGAGACCTCTGCCCTGCTGAGGAGAAAGTCTACCAAATGCACCTGGGCAGCAGACGTGAGTCTAGAAAAATTTCAGAGGAGAAAGAAAAAGTTCAGTGAGTTTGCCAGGCAAAGAGGAGAGGGGAGAGAGGGTGTGCGTCTTAGTCTGCTGAGGCTAATAGAACAAAATAACACAGACTGCGTGGCTTAAACAGCAGACATTTATTCCTCACAGTTCTGGAGGCCAGAACTGGCCTCGTCAAGGCCAGAATCAAGGAGCTGGCAGAGTCAGTCACGGTGAGGGCTCTCTTCCTGGCTTGTAGATGGCCGCCTTCTTGCTGTGTCCTCACGTGGTGGACAGAGGAAGCTCTGGGGTCTCTTCCTCTACTTATAAGGACACTAATCCCATCAGAGGGGCTCCACCCTCACGACCTCATCTGAACCTAATTGCCTCCAAATACCATCGCATTGGGGGTTAGGGTTTCAACATACGGAGTTGGAGGGAACACATTCAGTGGATAACAGTGTGTCAGGTCGAGGGGGCAGCAAGTACAAAGGCGCAAAGCCATGAGCAGATCGTGTGTTCAGAGAACACCAAGTTCAGCGTGCCTAGAGCAGAGGAGAGGGCAAAGAGATGGAGTGTAGACAGAGGATGGAAGGAGGCGGGATCATGCCGGGCCCAGGCAGCGCAGCTCTGTGGCGAAGAGCCTGGGCTCTGAAGTCAGGCCCCAGTTTGAATACAGCTTCCTTCCCAGAATAGCTCAACGTCTGTATTAGTTTTCTTGGGCTGCCATAACAAATTTTACAAACTGGGTGGCTTTAAACAGCAGAAATTTATTCTCTCACAGTTCTGAAGCCAGAAGTCCAACATCAAGATGCCGCCAGGGTTGGTTCCCTCTGGGGGCTCGAGGATCCATTCCCCGCCCCTCTCCAAGCTTCTGGTGGCTGCCAGCAACCATGGGCGTTCCTTAGCGTAGGGCTTTGTAACTCCTGTCTCTGCCTCTGTCTTCACACAGCCTCCTTTTCTCTGTGTGCCTCTGTTTCCCCTTCTCTTCTCTTACAAGGACTCATCGTTGGATTCGGGGTCCACTCTAATGAGGAATGATCTCATCTCAAGATCCTTTCCCTGATTACATCTGAAAGACCCTATTCCAAATAAGGTCACATTCTGAGGTTCCGGGTAGGCATATCTTATAGAGATCATGGGGCAACACTATGGTGGTATTAGATAATTTACTTGCCCTCTTTGAGTACATTTCCTTATCCATAATATAGGGAGAAAATGTTTATCCTAGGGGTCATTGTGAGATTCCAATAAAATGCTCTTAAATTGCAGAGGAAGAACTTGGTCTACAGTAAGTGCTCAATAAATGGTAGGAACTTGGCCTTTATCCTGTAAACAGCAGAAGGTTTGAAAGGGTAGGTGTTTGAGGAGGGGGAGGAAACGAGTTACTTCCCAAATTTGTCCTCTTTTTGACAGCACGGGTGCACTGGGCTGAGCCCCAAGCAATGCCCAGCTCAGGCAGTCACTTGGGATAAGAACACTGCAGAGTGGCAGCCGGCCCCAGAGGAGCAGTGATGGCCCAGGCTGCTGGTCCCAGATCCCACTTTGAGAATCACTGTCCTACATATTTTCTCAGTTCCCGAAGCGTCCACCGTGCTTTGCAAATAGCAGATGCTCAATCAGTTCCTGCTGCAACAAATCACATGCTTCAGGTTAAAAAGACTTAATGCCCATTGATAACACTGATTGCAGGCTGCTAGGGAGTTGTCAGGTCTTCCTGCCTAGTAATTGAAGTCATGATGTAAATTAGTTTGAGTTCAACCAAATCCATCCCCCTAAATACATTTTACAAAACCCCAAACCTTGCTGCATTAAATTTCCTTGGCAATATGGTGGGTATGCTCTCCAGGGCAGGGTTGAAGAGCCTTGGGCCATTGGATTAATTTCATCTGGTCTGTAGGGAAAAATCACAAGTGAGTCACCTTTATGCCTCTAATAGTGAAAACAGAGTGAGGCTTTAAGTCTTTAGCGGCAATATTGTCAAAGGCTGTAATCAACCAACATAATTCTGAGTGCCTCCTGCAAGTTACTGTGCGAAGTGCTATGAGAGAGAAGGCTTTGAGACATAATCCCGCCCCAGAGAGCTGACAATCTAGTGGAGGAGAGCAGATGAAAGGGGAGGATCCTGAGGTGTGTGAGGGAAGCGTAGACACTGGAGGATGCACAAGAGCCCTGCCCACACCCAGGCTTTCCCAGGGTAAACAGGGTGTCAGGCTGCAGTTTGCTGCATGACAGCTTGTCAAGCTTATCGGCACATCTCTTCCCAACTTGAAGTCAATCATGAAGAGAATATTTGTACCACAGAAATTGGGTAAAAGCCACAAATCTGGGCTTCCCCATCCTCCTCTCTGAGTCAGTTTACCAGTAACTCCTAGGGCCTGATAGGAAAGTTCAAGGTGGCCTCCAAGGTGTAGCCTGGGAGGCTGCAATTTCCTGGGAATGCAGTTTCCTGGTGTGATGTTGTACCTGGCATGGCACCAGAGCCATAGAATGGCGAAGGGGGCAGGGCCTCGTGGCTGGGCTGGGGGAAAGTGGCCTGGAGTTACTGACCCTCCATGGGCAGGGTGCAGAGTGCTACGAGGACCATGGAGCAGAGCATATTATACCAACACAGTCATGCATCGCTTAATGACAGGGATGCAGTCTAAGAAATGTGTCGTTAGGTCATTTTCTCGCTATGCGAACATCACAGAGTGTACTTCCACAAGCCTAGATGGTATAGCCTACCACACACCTAGGCTGCATGGTACTAATCTTATGGGACCACCCTCGTACATGAGGTTTGTGATTGACTGAAACGTTGTTACGTGGCGCGTGACTGTGTAATTGGTGGAGTTATATGTAAGAAGTCTGGGGGACCTAGGACTTACTGGCTTTGTAAAATTTCATAAAATAATGGGCTTTTGAAAGGACCTTGGGTGTTACGTAACCAACAGCCTCATCTAATGATGGAGGAAACTGACCCTCAGAAGGTGAACCCACTTGCCCAAGGTTGCTCTGTTAATTAAGAGGACAGATAAGACTCTGGCCCAGGTCTTCTCATTTCAATTCCACTGCTTCTGTGTTACATGAGAGAGTGAGTTTACGGATATGTAACTACATTAAGTGAATTTGAAATTCCAGCTGGAGAGCACTGATTGCTATGTTAGCTTTTCAAAAAACTTTTAAGTGACTAAAAGCTTCTTTCTCCTTTAGTCTGAAGTTTCTACTGATGTAAAGAAGCGAGGTTTCCTTACAGCCTAGAGCCACCATCCCTTAGAGGTCCCACCAACAGCTTCAGAGTGAGTCTCTCTTTTTTTAAACTGGTGCTAGACTTAAGTTTTTGGTTTCATATGACTTTTTAAATGATTCAAGTGTTTGACATTCACTGGGAAAACTCAAGTAATACAGACAAGCAGAGGGTAAAAAGTCAAACTATCCTGCTCCCTTCTCCTAAGACCCATGCCACAGACACTCACTCATTACAGTTGGTGGATATAAGCCAGCTTTTCCTCCTTTAATGTAATTACAACGCCAAATGCTTGGCTTTGGGGTGGAGGGAGGGAGCGAACCGCCCTTTTATAGCTCCTTGGGTTCTAACTACTACAAAGGAATAAATTAGGGATGTGACAATCACCCAGAGACAAAACCCTTAGGCTGCCATGTGCTGTAAAGGGACCCTCCTGTGTGTGTGCCTCCCTGCCTCCCCCCCACCCCCGCCCCCGGCTTGCTATGTCACATTCTCAGGCTGATTTGATCTCCGGTGGCTGGCTTGAGTGGATGTCCCTTAAGACATGATTTTCAAGCTGTTCTAGAATCAGAGGTTCTGCAAAAGTTTGTTTGAATTTTCACCAAAAAAAAGCCCCCTGCTATTAAATATATCCAAATGTATTATATTCCATATTTCGACACACTGTTAACTTGTCACGTTAATTCCCTCTCGGCTTGGGCACCTCAGAAAGAAGTTTCTTTCATTCCTATGCACCCACGTAGCCTTTGAACTTATGTCGTTGATGAGGAAAACTGTACCGCTGTGGTCTTTTAAAAAGTACAGGCCTACTTATTTCTGTTTAAATAACATGGTACAAGAAGGTACATTATTTATGAGAATGAAGCAGAATATTTTAAAATTTGGATCCTGAGGCTGATAGTGTAGACTGGGAGCCTGAGTCCTGAAGCTGGGCAAGCTTGGGTTTGAACAGCTTCCAGTGTGACCTTGAGCAAGTCACTTAACCTCTCTGAGCCTCAGTTTTCTCATCTGTAAAATGGTGATAACATTATAAAAGACATCTATATTCTTAAAAGTCCTTTGGTTGTTTCCGTCACTGGGAAGATCTTTTCGGCTATCTTTCTAATATTATCTAATAATTTTAATTTCTAATCTCTTTCCAATTATCCTTCTCAGGATCCCAGCCTTCTGCCCCATTTTATCAAGTCTTTCCTCCTCTTCTTTTAGGCAGCCCTAACCCCTGAAGTCGTGTCCATTTCTTATGAAGACCAGCTCGGCTCTCTGCCTCACTACATGAAGCCATAGTATTGTCCCTTAGGTCTAGAATGTTATTAAGGTGCTTCATTAGACAGAGTCCCTGTCCAGCACTGCCATCAGCACAGCACCTGGCAGAAGCTCTTAACTTTCCTGAACCTGATCGCTTTCTCAGGCAAGGCGTTCACTCACTGGCGTCTGTGAGCAGGAGGGAGGAGCGTGGGGATTTCTCATCTTCTGATATGAACGCTGCTGTCTCTGTTAGGAGGCGGAACTGCCTGATAGGTTGCTTTTTCATAGGTGATGTTAAACATGTGAACTTACAGGGCCAGCCTGGTGGCCTAGCGATTAATGTACTCAGCTTCGGGAGCCTGGGGTTTGCTGGTTCTGATCCCGGGTGTAGGGATCATCCTGTGGCAGCATCCCACATACAAAATAGAGGAAGACGCACAGATGTTAGCTCAGGGACAATCTTCCTCAGGCAAAAAAGGAAGATTGGCAACAGATGTTAGCTCAGGGCCAATCTTCCTCACCAAAAAAAAAACCAAAACAAAACATGAACTTATAAATTTATCCTAATAAAGAGTTGCTCTTCACTGCTTGTCCCATGGTGGAATTCACTAGAAATACTGGGCTCTGTCAATAAAAGCATTTGATAGCCACTGACTTGGGACTTTCCTAAGTCAGAATGCAGTTTCTTTTGTTTTCTCTTATTTTCCTTTTTAACCACTAAGATGCCTTCTCTCTCTTTAGTATTTATTTTATTAACCCTTTTGTTTTCTCTCACACTGAAATCAGCCAGAATGCTCACACCCTGACACCTGGGGCACCTCTCATCTAATTTCTCTCAGTCACGGCAGACTTCTACTTTCTCTTCCCTAGTTCACGCTTTCACAGGCTGCATCTGCCGATTTCACAATTATCACTGACAACTAACTGTTTTGGATGCAGGGAGAAATAATTTTCTAAAGGTCACGGCATCCTTTAGAACAGTCACCTGATCAGAAATTCAACTGAGTGATATCAGAGGCACACACTATTGATTTAACTAAAACAACAACTTAGATTCTCGATATTTTCCCTCAAAACGAACACAACCTTATCAACTGCTTTGGAAGAATATATTAATATTTTAATTATAAATACAAAACATATATAAAGAAATCCCTAAATTCTAGAACTATTTCCTCTAAGCTAACATGAAAAACTGAGCTTCATATAACGATAATAGTTAAGTTCTCAAAAAAAAATTAATGGCATTTTAACAACCTACATGATCGTCAGGATGTAGCCGTAATCAGAATATTAATTGAAGGGGGCCGGCCCTGTGGCTGAGTGGTTAAGTTCGTGAGCTCTGCTTGGGCGGCCCAGGGTTTCGCAGGTTCGAATCCTGGGTGCGGACATGGCACCGCTCATCAGGCCACGATGAGGCAGCGTCCCACACGCCACAACTAGAAGGACCTGCAACTAAAATATATGCAACTATGTACTGGGGGGCTTTGGGGAGAAAAAGGAAAAGTAAAATCTTTAAAAAAAAAAAAAGAATATTAACTGAAAAATTGCGTAACTGGAAGAGTTGTCAAAAAATGCAGATTTTCCTCTTCGGAAGTAAACGTATAGAAAAAAAGAATCTTTCTTCAAAACTTCACAAACGAAGAAAACTGGCAGCAGAATGCAGACTCCCTAGGGCAGGGTTCTGTTAGCCCCGCGCTCGGCTGTCTCCCGTGTCTAGAAGAGGGCCTGCGCAGAGTAGATGCCCAAGAAATCCACGGTGAATGATGATTCTAACAATAAAGTTTGATGAGAAATTTAAGAAAGTAGAAGTGCCCCCGAGAGGCAAGGGATCAAACGGAGACCAAAAAGCTAGATAAAATTTTGCATCTTAAATTGACCCTGAAACGAAATGACTGAACCTAATTTTTGTTTTTAATTTACAACTGGTTATTGTTGGTTTAAGACATAGCCAAAGACTGCAGTTGAGGAACACCAAGTATTTGGATATATTTTCATATATAAAATGTAATATACTCATCGAATATTGCACCAGTCTACAGACCACAACTTTCTCATCCTTGCTTCTGATCCTTGGTATCTATTATTTTCTAACACTCCTTTCGTTGCGAGTAACAGAAAGCAAACTCTCATAACTTACCCAGAAAGCAGGAGGGGTGAAGATTTATTGGAAGGATTCTGGGGTGGCTGACGGGCTTGAAGAACAACCAGCTCGGGGGCCTCGGGGCCTGGAAGGAAGGGCTGGGCCATCAGGACTCTGCCTCTTTCTGAATGTCTCATTGATTCTCTCAAATTTTTTCCATAAAGTTGGAATGAAGTTTGCCAGCATCAGTAGGATTCCTCCTATCTTTCTCTCCTGAAAGGAGATCCAGTTAGGAAGATCCCAGGGAGGGACGAAAATTGGTTCGGCTTGGGTGACACTCCTGTCACGTGGACCCATCTCTGTGGCCAGGGAGGGAGGGTGGGTCATATGGGAATTTGGCAGCTCTCCTTTCAAAAACGTTAGCAGGATGCAGAGGGCAGAACAGCTCCCCAAAAGAGTGGTGGGCGCCATCAGGAGAGAATGTGTATTGTTTATAGTGAAAATTAAAGCTCTTGTTTGAAACCTTCAGAGAGAGACTGCCTTCTGTGGGTTGGCCCTCCAAGGGTTTCACTCTCAAATTCTGGGTTCACAATAGTGTTACTTAAGGATTCTTGTTGTCCAGGGACCAGTTAAATGAATTATTAAGTATTCAGTCAACATCTGCATTATTACAATGAGTTAACAATACTTTCATCTGAATTAAAATATTAGTATCTTTCTTTAGAAGATCAAAACACTTTAAAGTGTTTAGAGATCACAAGCTAATAAAGTTAGAATAGCCTGATGGACCAATGAATAAAATTTCCTCCATTTACCAGTTGGAAACTAAAGCAAGATGTCTTATCTAGGGTCTCAGCTGGTGAGGAACTGGCTTAGCTTCCAGGCTAGTATGTTTTACATTAAAAACCAGTGTCTCGACAAATAAGTGCAGCCCACAGACCACTGTTTGATATTTGGCTTTACTTTATAAAAATACACAACTTAAATACATATGACACTCTCTATACAAGACATAAACAATTGTTAGATTTAACATTTTCAGTTATTTCAACAGAAAGCAAATATGTAAATTACCTCGTAAGAGCAAAGGGTTTCTTTAGAGACTCTGCATTCACAGGCCGAGCGGAGACGCCCCGAGAGCAACCAGTGCAGGAAGCTAACCCAAACTGCCCAACTTTCCAACAGGCCGTTTCACCAACAGGGCCTTTATTGCACAGCTTAATATTGCACTGCTTGTTAGACTCAATCTAACTTATTCACACCACAAGTTTAAGCTTTCATCTTCTCTAGAAACGTTTAAGGGAAAAACCAATGTACAAACAGAATTAACTATGTCTTACAATTGTGCTAAGTGTCCATCGTGAGAAGTCTGATCCTCTCTTTCCTTTGCAAAACTCACAATGGAAGGTGGTTAGCTACGTTTTGCAGCTAAATTCATTTCCAAAACTTTTATAAAGACGTTGGCAGACTCGGTGTGAGCTAGATGGTGAGTGGAGAAGGGAGTGCCGTTCCAGCGCCTCCTGAAATTACCTGTAAGAAGACAATGTGCACACGGCTCCAGCCTTTCTCCCTTGAGACGGAAATACCTCCTCCCCCTCCAGCCTGTCATTGCTCTGTAGGAGCAGCTACTTCGTTACTGATTCAGAGCCCACGGGGCTGCTCATCGACTCGGGCTTTTCTTCAGAAATTTAGCTGCCTTATCTATGGCTCATTGAACTAAGAGTGAATTAGGTACCAGTTTATGGGTATAAAGAAATATTCGCCAGTTGAGAATTGAATGCGTGAGAACACACTCGAGTAATTTCCTGAGGTAAATGGAAGCCTGAAAGAATAGTGTGCAATCTATAGAATTACAGCAATTTATCTCGGGCAGCAGCACAAGACCCCCAAGTCTGGACGTCTAAGTGAACAGGCCAACAAAACCAAAGACATATTTAAGTGAAGAAATAAAATGAGCGTGCTGAAGTAAAGGAACTCTCGACAGTGGAGAACATCAAGTGAAAAGGAGGCACAAAAGGGAACAGAGGAACAAGACGAGGGTGTATTTTAAAGTGCTAAGGTAGGTTGGACAATTAATGGAAATGCCTCCGGGGATTTCTAACAAGTTTAAAAGTGTTAATTCTTGGTGACTCAGAAGTGGAAAAAATGGCTTTTCTCTAATAATAGCTGTTGAAACTTTTTACTCTTTTTTGAAAAACAAGATCCTCTACAAATTTCTTTAAGCCATCGAAATTATTCTGCTGGTTGTCACTCTCACTGAGGTATGCTGAAATCCTAACAGGCTGAAGGATTTTAATAAGGTTGAACCGCAAAGTACATCCTTGCACCAAGAGCTTAAATTAATGCACCAAGGTCGGCAAAGTTTTGTATGAAGTTAGTACCAAAAAACCTTTTCAGTGCAGATCATGCTTCATCACCTCTTGACATTCTACTCACGGATTACGGAAACCAGAAAAATTCTAGGACCCTGAAGATGAACGTTCGTCTCTTCTTTCTTTTACATAAATGAAGCAGTACATGGCCATCCTTAACGTTCATAATGAAGGTGCAGGGAACTGAGTCCCAAGACCCAAGAATCAAGATCAGACTAAATTTCAGCAAGTCGCTCGTTATGTAAGGACATGAAGGGAAGTCACTCGTTATGTGAGGACACGAGTGGAAGCGCTGAAGAACACTCTTCGATGGCACTGCTCATTTGCACCATGTGGCTGGGTGAGGTGACTGACCTAGTGTTTAACAACAGTGATGAGACCTGGCCCCGGCTTCTGTCCAGGACCACATGCTCATGTCAGTTTGGCTGACCCTGCCATGCACGATCCCTCATTCATAAGAGGCCTAAAGTCTGCTGCAAGAACAGATCTATGTTTAATTACTTCAGGCGCGATGAAGGCCGTAAGCAACATTTAGGTCCAGAAGAACTTTGGGCTGGAGCTCTGCCGTTCCAGCAGCCAGGTAAAGTTAAAAGGCCAGAGGAAAATCCCACGAGAAATCCCACCTCAGATCTCAATGCATAGAAAAGAAAAGCATTTTCAATATACTATGATGAAAACTCACACTAGAAAACAACACTCCGGCTTCCTGACAGTGAGCTCAGTGCAGCCCAAGTGCAGCCACAGAGGGAAGCTGCTTGGGGAGGGAGAGATCCAGAAGGCTGCAGTGGGCTCAAATTAAACAAAAGTGGCTTATCTTCTTAGATGGTAAGGTCAGTGCTATTTGGCGATCAATATGGGATAGCTGTTTAAACTTCACCAACAATAAAGTTCCACCTACTTTAAAGCCTCAAGTAGGGCAGTGCGGTCACAGCAAAAAACGTGAGTAACATAATGAGAGTGATGACGTAATGAGTCACACAGTGGGACTGGTCCTGTGCGCTCTGGAAGAAAGGCCAGTGCTCACACTGGGCCTTCGACCATCCCTGGGATACTGAGGAGGAGACTGTGACAAGAGATGGTATTTCTCTATGTGAAATTAATTTTTGTAACCTGTAGTTAAAAATATTACTATTCTGAAATCTGGAGCCCAAGCAAAAATTACAGATTCCTCCCACACAGGCCTTAAGATCTCTCCCTTCACCACCACCCAAAGGCTCCATACTTCCCTCTGGTCAACGAGGCCCAGGTCAAGGCTTATAAGAAAGGATGGAGAAGGCAGTGGCCAGAAGCCAGGGATTCAAGGAGAGAGAAATGATGGCAGATGTGGTGTAAAAAAACAAGAGGGCAAGAGAAGAAGAGGGAAAAACAGGAAACTAACACTGAGGAGGATGAGGAAATGAAGAGGAGGCCCGGCTTGTCGAGGAGCACTCGTGCCTTTCCACCTGCTGGTGGCAAATGATGCAGAAAGAAGAAAAGGCTGAAGCTCACACGGGGCTCTCCTAGGGCATCGCACATGTCTGAGCCAGGCTGGCCGTGCCCTCTGGGGATGCGTGCGCAATCTAGTGTGACCTGCAAGCACTTCTGTCTTGGGCTCTGGTTCCTGATTCCTAGGTAAGTGATGCTCCCTGCAGCTACCAGCACCCATTTCCACGGCCAGGCAAAGCCCTCAGATCCAGGGGCAGGATTAGCAGCAGCGAGGGTACCCAGAACTTTCCTCTTTTAGAACTGGCTTGTCTCTCCCCCTGCTGGTTGGAGAAGGGAAACCGAGCAAATGTCGTAAAAGGGCTGCTCGTTCAGAATTGTATGGCCTCGTTTCACAAACTACCAAAGGGCTGCCTAGAGTTCATTAGTAATAGATCGATGGTTAAAATACCACCTAAGGACCTCATTGTAAAAGGAGTAACTTGCTATTGAGGTCACACCAAACTTTCAGGGGTTTTGATATTGTCTGCTGCCGTTTTTGTTGTTTTCTTCTCTGATGAAGAATTTAAAAAAAAGGAAAAAGTGAAAGGGTCCTGTTGTCTTCCTTCCTCTCTCCAGAATCCTCACAGACTTTCCTGAGTGAAGTGCCTAAGGGATGCTACAATCACAGAGCTTACAAACGAAGGAGAAAAACAAATTCAGATTGCTTGGACCTACGAAATGAACTACAGCGCATAAGCGGCGCTTGGTTCTCTTCACTTCATCTCTGTAAAATGTCTATGAAATGGCAACAGCCGCCTGAATGACCAATTTACAAATGACAACACATGAGCGAAAAGAGCAGGAAGGTTTTTGGGGAGGAAAACTCCATGTTGGCTATTTTACCTCTCGGGAAAGTCTGTTTGTACTTGAGGCCCACACTTGTCTTTTTTTTCTACTTTCTACTTGATGTTTTTCAGGAGGGCTGTCCGGGCATTCACGACGGCTTTGAAGGCATCTTCGCTGCCGGGAGCTACACATTTGTCAGGGTGCAGCAGCACAGCGAGTCTCCGATACGCTTTATTGACTTCATCCCTACGAAAAGAAGCGAAGCTCTCCGTCAGCAACAGGGCCAGCCCCCTCCACCCCTGCACTTCAGCTGTCTGGATATATAAGAGAGAGAGAACATCTCTTGCAGTAAGCATATCCCGAATAATTATTACCCTTTCTCAAAGGTGGGACTAAAGGACTGGGAAACAAACAACAAACAAACAAATAATATGTAACATACAAGTAGAAAAAAATACAATGCAAAATGAGTATATAAACGCTAAGAAAACGCTAGGTAAAAAAAAATGACCAGATGAAAATAGACAGTACTTGGCACCTAAGAGGCACTCAGCAAATCTTTGCTGAGTGAAGGCATGAGGACATGAAGCCATCAGGGCAGGCCCTCGGAGTAGGGTTCTGGAAAAAAGGGGGGCTCGGGGCTTAATACAGTGGTGGGGAAACACAGAACAACTGGCAGAGGCTGGGAGCGAAGCACGGACACGGTGTGTAGCTCATGAGGAAAGTGATGGGAAGCAACAGGAAACAAAGTTGGCCAGGGAGCAGGGTGAGTCAGTGAAGGGCATCGAGGGTGAAGCAACAAAAACGTCAGATCTGATGAACAATGACGGTAGCAGATATTTCATGACAAAATGGTGCTGGGAAAGCTGTTTCTGAATTTGGAGACAGGTGGGAGGCTGTTACAGCCCGAGCATGAGTACAAGAGTTCAGACTAAGGGGTTTGTGGAAGCAAACAAGGGAGGATAAAAGAGATAACAAAGAAAGAATTGGAAGAAGCAGATGATGAGCTGGATACAGAGGGGGAGAAGACACAAGAAAAAAGGGTGAAATGAGTTCCAGGGTCACAGAGAATCTGATGCCCAAGGAAGATGGTGAGCCACTGGAAAGGGGTACCTGAGAGTAACAGTGAGCTCCCTGAGACCAAAGAAGAAAGAAGAGAGGAGTTAATATTAACCAGAGAGGAAAGGAGCAGGAACAACGAATGTTTCTCCAAAGACCAGCAGAGCCCCAGGAGAGATCTTCAGGCTTCTGAGCACCTCAATGAGCAGGGACTGGCTGGGCCAGGGGCCTGGAGACCACCTGTCCCTATAACTCTCTCTGCTCCTCACTATCCTCAGGTGTCAGGCCTCCGGGAGGCTTCTAGAAACTCAGCGACAACCCTGGTCAGAGTCTGGCTCTGTCTCTACCAGATGGTTTTATTTCCCACCTCCCTTTTGTAATTCAGGGTTCCAGTTATCCCATAAGCCTGCACATGGGGTAACTTTCCCAAATGCCCTAGCTTTCCTCCTGTATCTTTTATCAGAAGGATTTCTAGTTAGGCTCTCCAAATTAGGGAGATGGTCTTTGATATCTCAGATGTGATAGAAAGTCTTAAGGTGTCAAGTTGGAGAGACTGAGGTCATAGGGCCATGTTAACAGCTCTTCATGTCTTCGGCATTTATTCTAAGGCTTTTTCTGCTTTCTGCTCTTAGAGGAGTCCTTCTGAATTTTCTTCCTTTAACCTTGCATGTAGCTTTTCTACATAGATAATTTTGATATTAGCTAACAAGAATCCTATTCTTTCTAAGACTCTCTGACTTTGAGACAGGTACAGCATCCTCTTTTCCTCATGAGTGAGTCCTGGGTAGGGCCACTCTGCTTGCCGAGGGAACATGTCCACATGTAGTAGTTAGCAGTTAGGCCTGGTCCTCTGCACCAGGAGTGCCTTGCAAGAATTCGGGGTAGCAAGAGACTTCTGAGGAAAATTTTTGGAGAAAAAGACTGAGTCAGGTGTGTAACAAATATATTAATTCTACTGAAGATGAAGATTTTCTTAAAGTTCAAGAATAGTAAAACTCTCTATAACTTAAAAAAAATGTTTTTAGGTTTTTCCCAAATGTGCTCAGTGCCATACAAAATGAGTTTGATAGACTCAGAGAAACAAAGATAAGAAAAGTATGTGTTTACTTTGGTCAAGGATATGGAACTTACGGAGGTTTTGTGGATTTTGGTAGATTCCAGTTAACTACAGTGAATAAATAAGGAATCAGAAGTTTCTTTTTTTTTTTTTTTTTAACAAATATTGTTCTAAGTTAATTAATATGTAAAGTAATAGTTTATTAGTTTTAGAGCCAATATCCCTTGGTGATGAAACGGAAGAATTTAGAATGAGACTACAGAAGTGTAAAAGAACATTTAAAAGACACCAGTTAACTTTGTGCTATATACATGAGGTCATCTGAATTCCTTCACATGTTTAAAGCATCCTGGCAAGTCAAGGGTGACTAATAACTGACTTCCTCATCCCCTCCCCTCTTTCCTTCTGGACTTTAAGATATATGCTATGAGACCAAAATGGAGAAGAGATACCTAATGCTGTTGATGCTGATGAGGTAATTTCAAGACATACTTTTCTCTTTTGTGGGAATCAAGGTGAAAAAGTAGAAAGGGAGAAGCATGTGGAGGAAAGCCGTGGAGCAAAATGGAAAGGTCTGAGAACCTTATAAATTATAATATGCACGGTAAGAGTAGTCGTACACCATTAAAGTTATATAACCATTGAAAGTTAGCAAGAGAGCAGATCCCAAGAGTTCTCATCACAAGGAAAAAAACACTTCACTTTCATTTTCTTTTTTATCTATATGAGATGATGGATGTTAACTAAACTCACTGTGGTAATCATTTCACAATATATGTAAGTCAAGTCACTATGTCGTACACCTTAAACTCACACAGTGCTGTATGTCAATTATATTTCAATAAAACTGGGGGAAAAAGTGATATAACCATAATGAATAATCATTTATTCTTGCACAAGCAACAAAGAGTAACGATGGTATTTCTTTTTCTCCTGAATAATTCTTTTGGCTAAAATAAAATAATTTAACATAAATACATAAAGATGAGGAACTAGCAGGATTTCTGAGAGAGAAAGACAGAAACGGAGAAAGGCAGACACAGTGTTCAGGGTCAAGAATCAATGTCTCCCCCTAACTCCTGGGGTCCCTGGACGTGTGTTTAGTCTCACTGAGTCTCAGTGATCCCACCTATAAAACGAAATGTTTGGACAAGTTGATTGCTAATATTCTTTCCTTCTCTAAAATTCTATGATTTAAGGATTCTCTTTTATAAGGTATTTTCTTAAAGTTACATTAGCTTCAAGGCTCTTACTAAACAAAAGCACAGCACACGATTTCAGAAAGTATTCATGCATATATGCTACATGGTTCCCTTATCAGGCTACTGTGCCCTCTATTTTGTTTCTTTGGTATTCAGTTAATTCAGTAAAGGAGTGTTATTAATTAATCTAATCTATTTCCACACACCCTCATATTTCTAGCCAATTACAAGAAGATACAGTGCACCTATGATTTTGACGACTGAGTCTTTCTCTGTCATGGAACTCAGCACTGACACCCC